>NW_026692202.1:5104000-6380000 GCF_021218885.2 Marmota monax
TGCCCCTTTTTCTCCTTGCTTGAGCATGTCCTACTGAGCTTTAAATTCTAGTTCAGAAAATGACTTGTGAAACCTTTGTACTCCATTCATCTTCAAGTTTCTAAATTCTTAGTTGCATCAGTAGTTTGTACTTCACTTTTTAGAATTTGATATACACTATTGTACTGTTCTCTGCTATTCTCATCTCTTCAACTTTACTAAGTATTAACATGGAGAGTGACACTTATACAGCTTTTATGTTTTAGTATTGGCACATACTAGGTACTCAATAATACTTTCAGATTAATCATAAAAATTATAGATCACTTGCAGTTTGCTTTACCTGTTAGATGAATAAAAGGCAGAAATTTTCTTTACCATTTAAGAGATCTTATTCTTCAATGTTTAGGGTGGAGGAAAGAAAGACAGAAGGATAACAAATAACTTTCTAGTTGCTGTCTGTATTTCAAAAGAGAAATAAGAATGAATATAGGTATAAAAGATTATTTTCATAAAAACTGAAGTGGAACATTCACTGTAACTTTTTCTGGGTGTGAAAATTCATTCTTATAAGCTTTGTTGGGTTTAAAATAAATTGAGAATAAATATGTTCAATTATATATCCAACATTAAGTTCTTAGATATAACTTATCAGTATTTCCTATTGAAAATGTGGGAATTTTATGTTTGATCCTAGCCATATGGCCAAGAAGCAATGAAAATATAAGGATGTTAAAAAATACATTGTCTAGGTTGTCAAAGTATTTCAGCTAACATCTGCCTTTTTGTGAATAGTTACTGAAATGTTTGAACATTATCTAATAAATACTTATTGCGAATTAGAGGTCTAAGAATGATTATTTGTAGAAATTTACTAGCATTTAGTATGCTAATAAATCTGGTAATTAGGTGACTGAAATATTATTAATATATTTTCCTGTCATTTTTTTGGGTAGCCATTTAAAGATCGCTGTGAATGGTTCTATGAACATTTGCATTCAGGACAACCAGATTCAGACATGGTGCACAGGCCAGTAAATGAAAATGACATTCTGCTGGTTCACAGAGGTATGTTTAAAAAAGAAAATGATATATGTGTGAGGCACAAAGTACTTGTTATTATAAATTTTAATATGTAAAATTAACTAATGCTACATATTTAGATTCTATTTTTAGGAGTAGCTGTGAAGTTGTATCAAAAGCAAATTGTGCAAAGCTAAAACAAGGGATTGCTGTACGATTCCATGGAGAAGAAGGCATGGTGGGTATAAAAATAAGTTATTTGGAAATCACTGTATATAAAAGAAACACATTTGAATGAAGCTTAATATTTAATTGATAAACAAAGAAATTTAATGTTTTAATTTTGTTCTCATTCAGAAAAAAAGTTTCCAGCATAATATATTTCTGTTGATGCTAAATTTCATTTTCTTGAACCTTAGGGTCAAGGCGTTGTGCGAGAGTGGTTTGATATTCTGTCTAATGAGATAGTCAATCCTGATTATGCATTGTTTACCCAGTCAGCGGATGGTAAGTTGTGTGGTCTTGATTTTTTTGGTGACTTGTCATATTTTTCAAACTACTTCAGTACATTTTGTTGATTCCCACAGTAACCCTGTGAACTAGATGAGGCATTCCCATATCAAAAACTGTAATTCAGAGTTTTTGTCTATATTGACAAGCTGACAAGTGGTAGAACCGAAAGTGGAACTTAACTTAGTGTAGTAGAGTTGGTTTCCAAATGCTTGTCTTGAGGTCCTGAACAAGTTCTTATCTGCCCTTTGAAATTTATTCAATTGATATTTATCCTTTAGCCTACTTTTTTTTTAATATTTATTTTTCGGTTTTCAGTGGACACATCTTTATATTATTTTATGTGGTGCTGAGGATCGAACCCAGCGCCCCGCGCATGCCAGGCACATTACCGCTTGAGCCACATCCCCAGCCCTAGCCTACTTTTTTGGCTAACGTTTTCTTCCATAAAATAGTGTTGCTAGTAATGGACTTAAAAAAAAGTCCGTATTTGGAAAAATAAAAATTTGCTAACCCTATTTGAGTTTCTACATCTAAAATTTAGTGTGATTCCTCCGTTGTGAGAGTTCTGCTTCCTTTATGTTTCAAAAATAAATTCTGTTACTTTATTCTAAAAAGAAAAAAAGATATTGGTTATGAAAACCAAAATCTAGAAATTGTGATGTTAAATCTTAACTCATAATCTATTTATGCATGCTGACTTTTTTTTTTTTCAGTTCTTTTAAGAGATCAAGACCTGACAACTACAAAGCTCTTACCTAACCATATAATACAGATGAACAGCTCTCTTTGTGGAAATGGTTTTTGGACCTATAGAGTTGTAATTTGATATTATAGACTCAATGGAATTGGTTACCACCTCATTTTTGTGAGGGTATGTTTGAGAGCTCTGTAATAAAGACTTATATTTGAAGTGAAAGTAGGATTTTAGATTTCAGATGCTTTGCGCACAGTTCCATTGTTTTTTCCTGCAAATTTTTTCTTTCTCCAGTATTTACATTCTTTTACAAGGAGAGAATACCTAATTAATTGTAGCTTCTGACTGCTTCCAAACAAGTGTAGCAGCAAATCTCCATTTAATAAGAAGGATTACTTGAGGAGAGGCCAACAGGAGTGGGCTGCAATGAAGCTAGGAAGCTGCAGGCATTCACCTATGTAATGCGCTCCTTGGGTATTTGAAATTACTTAAGAATATGGGACTGCCTGCTTTAATTTTGTAACCTTTGATTGTTTGCTCTTGGTGAATTTAGTGTCTTTGTGAACAGTATGACAAGTTCAATGAAGCGCTAAGTTTAAAGATTTTAGGCCTAATCTCTAAAACTCAATTCAGCATATTTTAGGCTTTGCTTTTCTTTATAGTCCCCTCATTCTGCCTCTGTTTAGTTTCATACCTGAAATTCAGATTTGATGTGAAAATCATTACTAGAGGTACTTCCTTAATACCACGTAACAAAGCAAATGTTGAGGGGATAGACTGTAAAAATTGTGGTTCTTTTTGTAAACTACATGATTTCTCTTTAGGGTCATGGTTTTAATAATAATTTAAAAATCTAGGTGAAATATTATCTTGTTATTAAGTTTAGTTTCATGAAGGAATTTCATTTAGGATTTAAGAGTTCCTGAATGTGGGGAACATCTGGAGAGACTGTTATTTGTAACAATTTTTTTTAAAAAAACTTATTTTCTAATCAAATTAAGATGCTCATGATAGAGAAGCAGCTTATGATACTGTTTGAGTTTGGATTTTGGGGTTACATTAGGTGTTAATATTGGCTCTGCCACTTTTTAAATTTGATATTAGACTAGTGAAGTTAACCTTTAATTGAAAATGGTGATAACTTGTTTTATAACACAATGAGAATTCAGTTAGTGGATACGTCAGTTAGCTGAGATGTGAAAATGTTTATTTTGATGCTTGGCACAAAGAAAGCATGAAATAAGTATTAGATACTGTTACTATTATTCTTTGAAAATAATTATGTAGTAGGATTTCCTTCTTGAAATTGTATTTTCAGGGCTTGAGATATAACTCATTGGTAAAACATTTGTCTTGTGTGCACAGGGCCCTTTGACTGCCAGCACCACACAAAAAAGTTTTTCATTATATTTTGAAAAATATCTCAATGAATCATATTTATCTGAATAATAGTTCAGAATTTACACATGCCAATGTTCAGTCATCCCTCAGAATCTGCTAGTAATTGGTGCAGGCCCCCTCTAAACACATCATAATTTGTGGATGGATGCCCAAGTCCCTTCTATAAGATGGTCTGGTATTTGCATTTAACCTATGCATATCCTCCCATATACTTTAAATCATCCCTAGATTACTTATAATTTTTTTAAACATTTATTTATTTTTTTAGAAGTAGTTAGACACAATAGCTTTATTTTATTTATTTATTTTTATGTGGTGCTGAGGATCGAACCCAGCACCTTGCATGTGCTAGACGAGCACTCTACCACTGAGCCACAGTCCCAGCCCCAGAATTTTTAATAGTGAAAACAAGAACCTGGGACCGTCATAGTTGTGAGTATTTTGAACTTAAAAATCTTAATATAAATTTTATACTCTGTTTTAACTAGTTTTCAAGTTAAAAACTATTTATTATTCCTGTCCTGAAGATTTTTATCCCATTTGCTTCCTTTTTTTCCTTTAAATTTCTCCTTATCTATTCTTTTTAAGAATCCAAATTTCCCAGAAAGTATTAGATAGTGAAAGAATTACACAAAGCTAGGAGAGGAAAATAGACTCATCAAAAATAAGTGCTGGTTCACCAGTAACCCTAATGTTCTCTATTTGAACAGATAAAAAAAAATTGTGATATTCTCATTATAAAATAATATGGTTTTGGAATTATGGTTATGCTGATCTTTGATGTCTTTCTTCTTCTCCAAGGCCTTGCTCTGTCTTTTCATATCCAGTCATACCTCGTGACTGGAAATTATTCAAAGGTATTTAAGAGTGAATGATGAACTTCATGTGGCTTATTTAGGCCATTCAACCATAAGCTTCTAAATTTTTTCCCTTACATCTAATTAAATGGGTGACAGCAGTTTAATCCAATTTCAACAATGATAAATCAAAGCTCAAAGTATTATCACAAGTATGTATTCCAAATGACCAAACATTTCACTAATAATATTTTCTACTTTATTTTTCTTTGATTCTATTTCTGTTATATTTATCAGTTATCCTTTCTTTTAGCCTCAGTACCTAGAAAGTAGTACATAGCATGAGTTCATGTTTCTTGAATGAATGAATTTTTAATCCAGGTTAATGATCATCACAGAAAAATCAGTGGAGTTGAAGTTGAGAAGTTGACATTAGATTTTTCGATTGGACTATGTGTTTTTGTGTGGTAAAATATGTAGTATTGATCATTTCAACCATTTGAAAGTCTGCAACTTATTGACACTATTGACCTATTATGCTGTACAACCATCACCACTGATTCCAGAACTTTTTTGTCAGCCCAAGCAGAAATTCTGCTTGTTAAATAACTCCTCAGTCTTTCCCTAGCCTCAAGTAACTACTTGAAGTATAATCTACTTTGAATATATATGAATTCACTTATTCTAGATATTTCATAAAAGTGGAATTATACTCTTAAAATTAGATTTTGACACTGTAATCAGTAACTGTTACTCTTGCCATTTTTCCTTTTACCTCAGCATTAATTGTTTAAACTTGATTATTTGCCATGTGAAAGAAGTGGTTGACTTGGAAACTTAGATGATTTTCTGATCATTGTTTAACAGGCATTAAGTTCAATGACTAGGTCTATTAAGAACAGTTGTACATTTAAAAGTTTTAGTCTTTCTCATAACTGTTTGCTTTCCTTGAGAAGCAAAAATAAGTGAATAATAATTGCCCTGGACATATATAGATGAATGAGACAATATCTGCCCTAGTTTATAGCCTAGTATTTATTGCCACACTGCCTAGGAAAATGGGTGTTCATACGTGTATGTGTATTATCTTTTACTAGGTTTTTTGAAGGTATCTAATGTTCTTCCAACTACTTTAGTTGAAAGTATTCTAAAATTTTCTCTTTATATTTGGACTTGTCCTGATAATGTATGTGAATTAATGGTTATTTTCAGTACTTCCATTTCTACTGCCTGTTTGTGTATCCACAAAGAACATTCCTATGGAAGCTTAATATGATTAGCTTTACTGAAGTTATATGTGAATTAATTTATTTGCATTTAAGTTATCTCTCTTCTGCATATAGATTCCTAAGTATAATTTTTTGGTATTTATTTTAATAGGAACAACTTTTCAGCCTAATAGCAACTCCTATGTAAATCCTGATCACTTGAACTATTTCCGGTTTGCTGGCCAGATCTTGGGATTAGCTTTGAACCATAGGCAGTTGGTCAATATTTACTTCACACGATCATTCTACAAACACATTCTTGGTATGGTTTTATTTTTTATTTCTGTACACATGTTTTTACAGTAATTTTCTTAAGCTTTTAAGGGTGAACTAAGTAGGTAATCAGTGGCATTTGAATGAGATAATTTTTATTTTGATTGGACACCATCTATGTGTAAGGCATTTGGGAGTCAGAGGCAAAAAAAATGACCTATTTTTAAAAAAACACTTCTAAATTTTTGTTTTTTATTTTATCATGTATATGTTTGTGCAAAGAATACAATTTAATAAGATATTTGGTACTTCTGAAATTTTATGACAACTTACGGAATATCTATTTTAAAGAAAGATTTCATTGTAAAGATGTGGAAAAAACAGGCTTAATATTTAGAATTACACATTTAGGAATTAGATCCATTTAAAGCCATGCTGTGAATTGGATTCTGTTTTGCAGTTTTTCAATGTATCCATAGAGGGCAGTATTTTACCATTAAACAGATGAGGAAAGACAGAAAAATGGACTGTAACTGCTGTGTTTTTGCATTTTTTTAGGTATTCCTGTAAATTACCAAGATGTAGCATCCATTGATCCAGAATATGCCAAAAATTTGCAGTGGATTTTAGATAATGATATTAGTGATCTAGGTCTAGAATTAACTTTTTCTGTTGAAACTGATGTGTTTGGAGCAATGGAAGAGGTGCCTTTGAAACCTGGGGGTGGAGGTATTCTTGTGACACAAAATAACAAAGTGAGTATTTGAATGTTTACCTTAATTATTGTTTGAAGTTTGGATTTGATAATTTGCCAGTTACGCTAAATTGTTCTGGTACTTGCTAGAAAAGCTTTTATGCTGTAGATTAAAACATTTGAGTTAACAAAACTATCAAATGTCAAACTTGAATTGGAAAGGATCATTTCAGTATTGTTTTACCTAGGTAGGCTGAGATGGTTCCTAAAGCAGTCTGGACGCTTCAGTTGATCATACCAATTGTACATTTACAAATGCATTTGAAAATTTTAATAATACAAACTTAATCAAAATATAATACTTGTAATAATCACTATTTCAAAAGTGTGATTAAAGAGTTTTAATATAGGACTGGGATTGTGGGTCAGCGGTAGTCCACTTGCTTGGCATATATGAGGCACTGGGTTTGATTCTCAGCATTGCATATAGATAAATAAAATAAAGGTCTATCAACAACTAAAAAAAATATTTTAAAAAATATTTTAAAAATATTTTAATATAGAAAAGAAGAAATACCAATGTTTAAACTTTGGAAATGCTTTTAAGTTCCAGTAAATCTGTTAGACCTCTTAATGTATATATTTCTAATTTTATATCTTGGTTGTTTTTATTATTGTATCTTCTCTATACATGTTATCACAAAATCTTGCATTTGTTTTAAATGTTGAAAATCATAAACTTTTGAAAATCATAATCAAATATACAATACAGTATTATATTTTGCTATATTATGAAGGACATTCGGAATCAGAAAATCTGGTTTTGAATTCCAGTTATGTATGAATAGCATCTTCTTGTTAAACAAACCTAAAACCTTTTTCCTTTCCTTAGTCATGTTTTAATTCCAAGACAACTTCAGAATTAACCATAAAGATTGTCTGTTAAACCATTTTGTAGGTTGTAGACTTTTTGTTGTTGTTGTTATTATAATAGTGCTGGGGGCCAAACCCAGACAGAACCTTACTCAATGATAGTCATGTTCCCTGCTACCACTGAACTGCATTGCTGGCCCAAGACTTAGTCACATTTTAACAACTCATTGAGCCTCAGTTTTCTACATCCTATAGAACTAGAATAATAATACCTACCATACGGAATTGTCATTGACATTCTGTAAAATGAAAAGTAGCACAAAAGTTGTAGTAGTAGTAAAGAATGCTATTGGGTAGTATTCTTTAAAAGTATGTTCTTAGTTTCACATATATAAAGGAAATTGTGAACCTGTATTAAGACATACAATTTTACTTCTTAAAACTCTTGTGCTATACTTACACAAAAATATGCAGTTGAGTTATTAGAAATAAAATCGGGAGTTGAGCTTTTATTCACTATACTTAGAAATTTTTAGCTTTCCCTCTGATTTTGTATACAAGGACACTGAATCCTAAAGAGTTAATGGCAAAGGTGATACCAAAACTCAGGTCTTCTAATTTCAAGTCTAATGTTCTTCATGCTGTATGCAAAATTAATCATATTGAGGAAAAACCTACCTAGTTTTTAATATAATGAGTCATGTTAGAATGTTGAAAATTAAGATAGTAAAGTGCTTAAATTAATTTTGAAATTTGTATGAACTTGGGAGTGAATGAAAATATTTTAAAAATCTTTAGATTGTTCACCTTGTAGTACATTTATTATTTTATTTTACACCAAAGACCAACCTTCAATTAAAGGTTATGAAGTCATAGAATCTTTTTTTTTTTTTTTAGTTGTAGATAGACACAATATGTTTATTTAATTTATTTTTTCATATCCTAAGGCTCGAACCCAGTGCCCCACACATGCCAGGCAAGCGCTCCACCACTGAGCCACAACCCCAGCCCCCATAGAATCTTTATTAAGCAGGTGATTGCTTTTCAGGGAAGAACCATAAATGTAATTCTTATTGGTGAATACTGTATCTGGTGAGTAGTTTGATGAAGTGGAATGACCATTTAACAATTCAATGATACATAGCTGTGTTTATACTTGCATTTTTTAGCCACTCCACTAATGACATGATTTTTATTTAGATTTTATAAAATACTTATTAGTTTTTACATTCATGTTTTTTATTGGAATCTAGAAAGAAGGAAAATAGTAATTAAATAATTATAAATTAAAATATGCTCATGGAGGATGTACCTTTCATTGTGAGTCTTGTCTGAGGATGGAATACTATGGTAATTAAAGAGTTTGAAACATTTATTTCTAAGTGTAACACTTTTTAATTTGACCAGTTGCTTGGTTGATAATGGGCTAAATTTAAAAAAAAATAATTAGGATTGATAATAGCAGGATCTCAGTCATAAATATTTTAATAATTATTCTCAACTTTTATTTTTCTCATATAAAAATTTCTCACAATAAATCGAGTCTCCATTTTCTAAAGTTACCAATATAATTGTATTATCAAATTTTTGGTTGTTTAGACATTTAATTTTTTTTTAATAAACAACCAGATTAATTTAAAAATCTTTAGGAACATACCACATCTTAAACTGATTACTTGCCTTAAAATTGTTAAAGTATTTAGTACATAAAATGTTCATTTAAAAAATCAAACCTGAAGAATATAATTTTTTTTCAATTTATGCATTCTACCATGAACTTTACTGTCACTTTAGAACTAGTCCATTATTTACTTATGTTTATAAGTATATAGTTGTAATTGTCATATCTAGAGTTGAACTTTATAATTTTAACTGTTTTGAAATTTAAATGACTTGCCAAACTTATTAGTAAGAGAGAGCCTATTTAAACTGATTTCCACATGAGGGAGTTATTATTCCTAAATTTTATTAAAGGCCTTTGTTAATTACAGAATGAAAACAAAATGCCTTTTCTCTAAAATCCAGTATATTAAATGAATGCATGTAATACAGGCAGAAGAATATATATTAGTTCCACATTTGGATATATAATGTTTTTAATTTTGTAGCTGTCAGTGATTTGTTTTAAAAGCTAGAGGGGAAAAAATCCCTCATTGTTTTCATTTTGGAAAATAGTTGTATTATCAGAAGTTGAAATTTTAACATTTAAAGAGTTTTTCCATCTCTTTAAAAATAATTTTGATTATTAAACAAAACCTGAAATATTAGAGCCGTAATTCTTGAGTTAGATGCATCCTTTTTTGCTTAGATCTTCAGTTTCAGCCCTTGGAACTGAATGATAAACTACATGGATTTTAAATACTAGCATTGCTTTTACAATATTAATCATAAAGTTCATGCAGACTTGGATAGTGGAATGAGCATGGGGTAGGGCAGGATCTCAGGGAATGGATGGAGGAGGCAGTAGGAAAGTTGAATTATAGAGAAATATAAAGTGGTCAGGTAAGAATAAGGAAAGGAAGAAGGAAATGTTCTGGGCTCATCAGAAGGCACACAGATGACACAGAGCATGGCATATTTGAGGACCCACAGTAGCTCAGAGTCTTGGAGCTTGGCTTACATTGCATAACGAGTGAGAGAGAAAAGATGAGGTGGGGGAGGTAGACTGGGGCCAAATTATGAAAGACTGCACCTATAACGAGAAATTTGAGGCTATAGGTAGGGATGATTGCAAATGTTAAATAAGGGTTCTGGGTTTTTGTTTTTGTTTTTTTTTCATTTTTGCTTTAAACTTAATTTTGAGCATGAAGAATGTGTTGAAATGGAGCAAAAAAAAATATTGTAGTCAGGCAACCAATAGGAGGCTGTTGCATTGTTTTCAGGGAGCAAGCATGAGGAGTTTTCTAAGGCAGTGGTAGTGAAAATGGAGAAGAGGACATAACTTTAATAGAATTTATAGAACTTGGTTGTAATTGTTTGGAAAGATGAGAAAGAGGAAGGACTAAAGGGCGATTGCAACTTTTGTGGATTCGGCTCCCAAATGATTCATAATGTTGCCATTCTACTCTCTATTTATCTCATTGCCCTTTAGTTCTGTTTTCTAGTGATAATAATAGGATTACCTTTTGTATATTTCATATACTTGAATTATATACTTTTAAATTTTTCATTTACTGTAGTAACCTTTTGATTGAATTATTTCTCTTTATCCAATATGAAAATAGCCTTAATATTAAAACTATCTGACATTTATTAGGTGCTTATAATGTGCTAGGCAGTGTTTGAAGTGCCTTATGAGTATTAGCTTAAACAAACCTGTACAGGTGAGGAAATGGAAATATATAGGGCTAAATGGCATCACCCAAATCACAGTTAATAATTGGTGAGGCTAGGATTTGAACCCCTGTGCTAGATACATTTTTTTTAAAATAGTTTTTTAGTTGTAGATAGGCACAATACATTTATTTTATTTGTTTTTTTTCATGTGGTGCCAGGGATCGATGCTAGGCAAGCGCTCTACTGCTGAGTCACAACCCTGGCCCCTTAGATATATTTTTGAGCCTGCTTTTAAGCAAGATACTGTATTCTTTAGGAAAAAAAAAATTGAGTTCTCAATGGAGAAATTTTGAGACAGAGTCTTGTTAAATTGCTTAAGGCCTCACTAAGTTGCTGAGGCTGGTCTTGAACTTGAGATTCTTCTGCCTCAGCCTCCTTAGCTGCTAGGATTACAGATGTGCACCACTGTGCCTGGCCCTTTTATTTTTTGTATTGAGATAGGGTCTTGCTAAATTGCTGAGGCTGGCTTCAAACTGTTGATCCTCTTGTCCGGAGTCACTGGGATTACAGGAGTGCGATCCCATACTCATTTGAAATTTTCAGTAAAAACTATTATATGCCAGAGCAATAATAATCAGGGAGATAAATCCAGGAAGGAAGGTTTTGTTACCAACAGTTTATATAAACAGTGAATTGAATTATGTCAGTAATAGTACCATTTAAACAGTTGATTGGTTAAAAAAGAAAATCCAACAAATGAAAAAACCCACAAACCATTCCAAACAATTTTATAAATGTGGCCAAGAATATCAATCTACTTAAAGGGGGAGAAGAGCATTTTGTTTTTACTATTAAAAATTATTTAACTGTTATTCAAATAACTGTGCTTTATTTAGGTGTATATCAAGAAATAGTAAAAAAAGATTTTCAAGAAGGAAATTAGTTTAGAGAAATGTGTCAATTTTCAGTGTCCCCAATGCACTCCATAGGAGGACATAATTTAGGCCTAAAACCTGAAGAAAAGTTAAAATTTTAAGGAATATCTTTGAGGGATGATGTTATTCATTTCACATATTAAGAAGATTAGGAGATTACTGAAGCAAAATGTTTCTATAAGTAGACAGTAATTGAACTGGAATGTAAATGTCTGAAAGTTGAATCACCTTAGTCTTAGTGTGCATTCCGTTTATAGTTACTTTTCTCTTATATCTTTATATCAATTATCAGGCTCGGAGGTTGTGCTGGAAAAAAGTTGCTAGAGCTCTTTTTTTATTCTCTGTTGAGGCTTTCTAGGTTGAAATTTTCTGTATGTTAACGTATTATCTTATATATCGTCACTTCTCCAGTTTAATTCCATAACATCTCATATTTTATGCCCTCAAAGAATTGACTGCAAAACTTATTAGGAACAGTATATGCTATCTGTTGGGGATAAAATATCTTTACTCTTAGCTTTTATCAGTTTTATTATTTTAAAAAATTTTTAATTATATTTTAACAAATTATGTTTGTATATATTTTATGGATACAAATTGATGCTATGACTTATGAATAAGTCAAGCTAATTAACATATCCATTACCTCAAATACTGACTATTTTTTGTAGTGAGAATGAATATATTAGTTTTTTTAATACCTTAGAGAAAAGTCAGATTTTAGATTTGATTTATATTTATTGCTTAGTTTTGAAACTTGTCATTCCACTGTTTTATGGATTGGCTATCATCTATGTGTGTACTGTTTCCTTAAAGCTTATATGAAACAGTGTAATTTTGCAAGGATATAAAATCACCTATAAACCCTTTATAGATAATGGAAGGTAGCTGTTATATTTCTGCATAACAAAAACAGTTGGAATGTTAGTGTGTAAAATTAGTAAGTGTTCATAGTAACAATTGGATTGCCAAGAAGATGTTAATTTGTGTTGTTTTATTTGAAGTTGTGCTATTTAAAGAGACAGGGAAAAATATTTTAGAGGCAGTTTGATTAATCACAGTTATCTTTCACTTATCTTTATTCTACTAAACAACTCAAAGTTTATAATGACTAGGATTTTATTATTTTACTGAAAGGTAATTTAAACCAAGAGACAGTCACATTTAAATTCCTTAATTGCTATGAGGATTAGGATGTGAAGGAGCTGATTTTCACAAATCCATATCTGGTAGCTATGGACTGGTTACTGAAATAAATACAGAAAATAATTAATGTTTGAAGGAATAAAAGATAAAAGTGTGAGGAAAGATTAGCACACATAAAAATTTAAAAATTGAATGTATGAGGACATAATAGGAATTGATAAAAAAGAATGTGTATTCCAATAGATATGGAATGCAACTAATATAGGTAAACTTTACTTGGGCAATTCACAAATCTTATTTTCATACTTTATAATTCATTAAGACCTTTTTCTCCTCAGTGTTTAGAGTTATTGAGAACTCTACATAGCATATTGCTTTTTAACTCTCAAAAGTTTTACTTAGGCCAGGTGTGGTGATGCATGCCTGTAATCCCAGTGGCTCAGGAGGCTGCAGCAGGAAGAACTCAAGTTCAAAACCAGCCTCAGCAATTTAGTAAGGCCCTGAGTAACTCAGTGAGACCCTGTCTGAATGTAAAATATACAAAAAGGCGAAGGATGTTGCTCAGTGGTTAAGCACCACTGTGTTCAATGCCTGGTACTAGGGAAAAAAAAGTTAGAAGTAATTTAGAAAAATATATAAAGGATAACATCCAATAGTTTATATACACATACATGTATATATGATAATCATTCATTCTGGTCTGTGCCAAAATACATTTTTTATTATCAGTTAAATTTTAATAATAATGTGTGAAAATAGTTTAACTCAAAATTGAATTGGCTATGATAAAATGAGTCATTTTATTAAGCTTAAATTGTGTGTTGTTAATTTGTTAATGTATGCATTCATTTTTATCACTTATTTATTAAATATTTACAAAGTAGCAGCCACTCTTAGGAGCAGGGGATATATACTGATAGATATATAAAACAAAGTTCTTGTCTGCAGAGAGTTTATGTTCTAATGAGACATTTCAGTTAGAAAGCCTCAAAGTGTAAAGACAGAGAGGCCTAATTGAGCTTGTGTTTGGGGAATAGTTGGAGGGCCAAGGAAGAGAATTGAGTGAACCGACCTAGGGGAGGAGTGAAAAGGAATGGGATCAGTGAGCAAAGCAGAGCTCAGATCAATAAGAGCCTTACAGACTGGGAAAGGTTTTTATTTGGATTTTACTGTGTCATGTGAAGTCATTGTAGGGTTTTGAGCAGGAAAGTTATGTGTTATATATCTGTATTTTTTTTTAAGGAGAGAGAAGAGAGAGAGAGAATTTTTAATATTTATTTTTTCAGTTTTCAGTGGACACAACATCTTTATTATATTTTTATGTGGTGCTGAGGACCAAACCCAGAGCCCCGCACATGCCAGGCGAGCGCGTTACCGCTTGAGCCACAACCCCAGCCCAATATATCTGTATTTTTAAAAGCCACTTTAGCTGTGGCAGGAAGCAAAATGGAAACAGGTGTTGCTGTAATCAAGCTAGAGATGATGATGGCTTGGATCAGGATGCTAGAAGTAGAGGTAGTTAAGACTAAGTCAGATTGAGAATATTTTTTAAAGGTAGATCTTACCGACAAAATCTGAGAGAAGTCATGGGTGATTGATTACTAGGATTTTGGCCTAAACAACTTAGTGAATGGTGGTTTACTGGTTTGTTGAGTTTTATGAATATTGGCACCAAATTAATTCCAAACCTTTACCTCTTAAATGAGAAATTTATTCTATCAACATTATCTTAAATGAGATTTAAAAAGAAGTCATCACAAAAACTTTTTTTTTTTTTTTTGTAGGCAGAGTATGTCCAGCTTGTTACTGAACTTCGAATGACAAGAGCCATTCAGCCTCAGATCAATGCTTTTTTACAGGGCTTTCATATGTTTATTCCACCTTCTCTCATACAGCTTTTTGATGAATATGAATTGGTAAGGAAAAATGTGGGTTTTGTTATTGTTGTTATTCAAGAGTGTAGAACTCTAGTTGATTAATTCAGAAATAATTTTAGAGTACTATAATGAATGGAATAAGGTATAATGAGGCATTATGGTTTAGTATTCATGTTTGAGATTTGTTATTAGGTTTGTGGTTGTAATTCTCTTAAACTTAATAAGCAGATTAACAATTCCCTAATGTGAAATGGGGTGAGGTTTTGATAAACAAAAATGGATGTATTTCTAATGTCTTTTACATAGGAGATGTTGAAGGCCTGTCTTCTTCCTGTAAGAATATTCCACATTACTCCTGAAATTTTTATTTGGCCATATCAAGTAAGGATGCTGATAGTAATTTGTTGTGCTTACAAAAGGAATTCAAAGGGCTTTTTCTTATTTTATTTATCTGGTCTTCTTCAGCTTCTTATTTTATCATATATGTAATTTTATAAATTTCTACTTTAGACCTCTGTAGAGTCCACTCTCTTTGCTATCCTTTAGTCCCTAATGTTTGTTTGTTTTGTTCCTGTAACTTATCTGCCATCTACAGTGATCTAACAGGATTTCTAATTTTATATGATTTATGTCTGGGTTTTTCTTCCATATCCTTTTTCCTTTTTTTGTAATAAGTTATTTTCAAATTCTTTGCATTATAGTTTTTAATAAAACAGTATTTTAAGTAGAAATAGCTTCTTATTTAAAAATTATAATTAGGAATAGTAAATTCACTTTGCCTTTTCATTTTACTATATGATGGACACTGATGTATACCTTTACTTTTACATATGTTGATATTTTCAATTTATTGTTCATAGTATATCTTAGTTTAGTAATGAAAAAAATTTGCTAATTTTGAAGTTCATTGCAACTTAATTTCATTAAATGTAAGTTTTGCAGTTGTTTCATGCTGAAAGATTAATGGCTTCATTTGGCATAGATTCATTTTTTAGGTAATTATAAAAGTTTTAGCATTTAAAAATGAAGGAAGTACTTTTGAACTGTTACTAGACATTACTTAAAACTGACTTTTTCTATGTAGTTGTGTTAAATTAGCCATGTGAAGTTCAAGAAAGAATTAAGTTATTTTCTAGACCTATGTGTATGTAAAAAACAGCAACAACAAAATTAATTGGTGAAAAAATTGCTTGATAATTTACTAATACTGATAAATTTATAAAAATAAAAAGCTTGCATAGTAAATGGAAAGCTCAGTGAATCTTAATGAACTGAACACACTTGTGAAAATAGCTCCCAGATTAATTCAGAAATCCTAGTACCTGAGATTTTCTTCTTGTGTTCCCCTTCCAGTCAGTATCCCCTCTCAAGTATAATCATTCTCTTAACTTCTAAAATCATATTAGGTTTACATATTTGTAAAATGTATGCCAATGGAAAGAGCTCAGTTTTTTGTTGTGAGAATCACACCTATTATTACATGCAACTGTAATTTTTTCATTTTCATTGCTGTGTAGTATTTCATTGTGTTTGTTTCCTATTGTCATTTCTACTTTTGATGAACATTTGTGGCTTCTTTTTTATTAAAGGCTAGTTCAAGTAGTGCTACTATAAGCACTCTAGTATGTCTTTAGGAGGAAAATATGTATATGTTCTGTAGTAAGTACATCTTGGAATAGAATTGCTGGGATATAGAGTATGTGTGAATTCCATGTTAGTAGATAAGTAGCAAATAGTTTTCAAAATTTATGTGTCAATTTACACTCCACTCAGCAGTGAGATTTCTGGGTGTTCCATATCTTCAACCAGTATTTGATATTTTCTGTTTTTTCTTTTTTCATTTTTGCTATTTTGGTGGATCTGTAGTGTTTTTAAATGATATTAATTTGTATTTCCCTGATGACTAATGAAGTTGTTTATTGGTTATTTGTGAATTCTGCTTTTGAAGTGTCAAGTAATTTGTCTATTTTACTATTTTCTGTTGTTCTGTTTGGAGGATTCTTTATGTGGGTCCTTTATCAGATATATGTATTGTGAATATCTGATATCTTTCAGTGAATAAAAAATTTTATTTTTACACAGTTCAGCCTATATTTTTAAAAAATTTTAATGATGCACTTAAAAATTTTTTTCCTAATTGTTTTTTTTTTTTTTTTAGTTTACATGACAGTAGAATCCATTTTGACATAATTATACAAGCATGGAATGTATTTTATTCTAGTTAGGGCCCCATTCTTGTGGATGTACATGATGGTGGGATTTACTGTGGTGTTTTCATATATTTACATAGGAAGATCAAGTCAGATTCCTCTCACCACCTTTCCTTTTCTGTTCTTCCTCCTTTCCCTCCAGTCCCCATTGTCTAATCTATTGAACTTCTGTTCCCCGCCCTCCCCATTGTGGGTTAGCTTGTACATATCAGAGAGAGTATTCAACCTTTGGCTTCTTAGGATTGGCTTATTTCACATAGCATAATAGTCTCCAGGTCCATACATTTACTGGCAAATGCCATAGTCATTCTTCTTTAGGCTGAGTAATATTACATTGGGTGTGTATGTATATGTGTATTTATCTATCATATTTTCTTTATTCATTCATCTGTTGAAGGGCATCTAGGTTGATTCCATAGCTTAGTTATTGTGAATTGAGCTGCTGTAAACATTGATGTGGCTGCATCACTGTAGTATGCTGCTTTTGTGTGTGTGTGTGTGTGTGTGTGTGTTGCTGGGGATTGAACCCAGGTTCTTATGCATGCCAGGCAAGCACCCTACCAACTGAGCTATCTCCCCAGTCCTAGTATGATGATTTTAATATATTTTTTTTAGTTGTACATGGACACAATATCTTCATTTTGTTTATTTATTTTTATGTGGTGCTGAGGATTGAACCCAGTGCCTCATATGTTTGAGGCAAGTGCTCTGCCACAGAGCCACAACCCCAGCTCAGTATGCTGATTTTAAGTCCTTTGGATATATACTGAGGAGCAGGATAACTGGGTCAAATAGTGGTTCCATTCCCAGTTTTCTTTCTCTTTTCTTTTTTTGGTACCAGGGATTGACCTCAGGGGCACTCAACCACTGAATCACATCCCCAACTCTATTTTGTATTTTATTTAGAGACAGGATCTCATTAAGTTGCTTAGCTCCTCGAGTTGCTGAGGCTGGCTTTGAACTTAAATCCTTCTGCCTCAGCCTCCCGAGCTGCTGGGATTATAGGCATGCGCCACTGTGCCATTCCCAGTTTTTTGAGGAGTCTCCATACTGCTTTCCACAGTGGTTGCACCAATTTACAGTCCTTAATGGTGAACCTTTTTATGTCTTGTTTAAGGAACTTTCTTATTTCAAGGTCATAAAGATACTTTTCTGTGTTTTAAAAGTTTTTATTCTTTCACATTTAGATCTGCTACTGGGTGTTTTTGATTGTAGTACTTGAGTCAGGTTTCTTTTTTTTTTTTTGTGAGTGTAGGGGATGGAGTTTTTTATTCTTTAAATTTTTTTTTTTTAAAAACACAACAGCAGTGGAAAGCATTACAATTCTTATTACATATATAGGCATAATTTTTCATATCCCTGTATATAAAGTATGTTCATACCAATTTATGCCTTTATACATGTACTTTTTTTTGCATTACAATTTTAAATATACATACATACCACAATTTTTCGTATTGAATCAGGTTTCTTAGTTTGTCTTTGACTCAGGCTTTAATTGAGTTGATTCAAATTTGAGTTTAGCAGCATTGTAGTTATGGCTCTGATTTATACAATTTAAAGCTTAAATAAAAAGGGCTGGGGAAGCAGCCCAGTAGTTCAATTCCTAGTATCAAAAATAAAGAAAGAAAGAAAAAGAAAATGTTGCCAACGGTGTTGTCATTAATCCATTCTAATACTGTTGTTATTGAGGGGTTCCTACCTAATGTCTGAGAAACTATCCTTCCATTCTGTGGTGCTCAAGAATTTACCCATGATGGTACTAGAATAAAAAAATAACATTGAGTAATGTGAATACTAGGTAAGGTTATAGCTATGAACATTTGCATGACTCATATTCTGCTAGTATTGATGATAAACATTATATCCAGTTTCAATAGACATTTCTTTTGTTATATTTTAAAAATTTAGTTCTTATGTTAATATTTTTTAAATGGGTAAATTATTCATTGGGACTTAATAGTTTTGTTATGTGCTTTTTAATGTGAAATTTCTATTTATCTATTTGATCTTGGTCAATTTAATAACTTTTTTTTGTGTAGTTGTTTAATAGGAAAATAAAAGATTTTTCCTCTTCACAAAAATTGGAATATGATAGTCATAAAATGCTTTAAATTTCTTGAGAGACTATAGTGCCCGTCATTTTTATTCATAATTATTAACAATAAAAGCACACTTAATATTATTAAAAACTTATCTTTAAACTCGTGAATTTTAAGAGACATGTAAAATTCATCACTACTTCCTTTTGGCAGATCTATCTCAAATTCCTCCCTTGAATTTCCTCATATGGCTCAAAGAAATTTTACAAAGGGATTATTTACAGAGGTGTTTATAAGGAATGAAGAAGTTGTGATGAGGCATCCAGAGACTGGCAACAGTGAAAAACCTTAATCATAACTAGGACTGGAGATACAAGTGGAAGAATAAGTGTGAAGAGTCTGAATTGCCTAGAATGTGTAGCTGTGGCTTAGGAGACAGGCTTATTGCACAGACATGGTTCTGAGCAGGGAGGGAGCAGACTCTTCCCTGTGTTTCCCAGTAGTGAAATTCACCTCCAGACTCTTCCCTGTGTTTCCCAGTAGTGAAATTCAATCTGAAGCCAGTAGCAAGGGAGCCAGTCTGTAGTACAGAGGAAGGTGGAGAATATGTTTGGGGGTGGTAAATGGAGATCGAAACATTTTTATTTAGTAAGAGTATTTAATAATACTGTGGCAAGGAGGAATAATACTTTCTATACTGGCGTTCTAAAACTTGATCTTTGGATCCCTTATAACAAAAGAGTTTTTGTTTATGTGGGTTATATCAATGAATATTTATGATATTTGAAATTCAAACAGACTTTTAGTTTATTAATATATATGACCATTCACTACATATTAACATAAACAACATTTTAAAAAACCTACATTTCCCAGGAACAAAGCAAAAATAGTGGAGGAGTGGCATGTTTTAGCAGGTTTTTGCAATTTTGTGATGTCTGCTTTAGTAGAAGACTACTGGATTGTCCTATCTACTTCTGCATATAATGAGTTGTGCTATCTTGCTTGAAGTATATGAAGACACTCCAACTTCACACATAACTTAGAAAAGGGAGAACCTTGCAGACCCACTGAATAGGATTCAAAATCCCTAAGAGTTCTCAGACATTGGCTTACATTAATTTTGTTCAGAGTACATTCTATATTAGTCAGGTATATGTTAATTATTGCTGTGGGAGATATAGCTTTGAACTACATTGTGTCTAGTCCCTGTTACAGCAAACATACTGTTTTGCTTAATGTGTAAGCACATATACACAATCATTGCCTTACCTCACTGTGTGAGCATATCCATAGTGAAATGACCATGCTGAGAGATATATATATATACAAGCTCATGTTCTCCTTTCCCTTGGAAAATCTAATTGTAAATACTCTGCCATTCTCAATTTCCTTTTTAGTTATATAATTGAGATTTTATGTATGTGTGTACTTGGTGATCTTCCTGAAAATAAGAAGCCTATCAAGAGTGATTAGAAGGCTTAGGGATATAGCTTAGTGGTAGAGCACTTGCCTAACATGTGTAAAGCCCTGCGTTCCATTCCCAGCACTGCTCCCCTGCCCCACAAAAAAAAAAAAAAAAAAAACACCACTGTGGGTGTTCCAAAACAGTTAAAAACAGATAATGCCCCTGGTTATACTTCTACCTCTTTTAAACAATTTTGCTCAACATTTGGCATTACTCATATAATAGGAATCCCATACAATCCACAGGGACAAGGCATACTTGAAAGAGCTCATCAAACTATTAAAATGTACTTATTAAAGCAAAAAGAAGGAATTGGGAAGGGGTATATATTCCCCAAAGATAAACTTAAAATAACCCTTTTTACTCTAAACTTTTTAAATTTGGATTCATCAGGACTTAGTGCTGCGGAAAGGCATATGTGTCCAAAAAATGTGCATAAGCCCAAGGTACTTTGGAAGGATATTCTAACAGGACAATGGAAAGGTCCTGACCCAGTAATTGTCTGGAGTCGGGGGCCCAATGCTCCGGGGCCCCAAACCACAAATATACGGAGCACTGGAGGAACCCAGCAACCCCATCAGGGTAGTGCCCAGGACACATTGTCCATCAGATCCCTCATCAGACAAACCAGAGGGAGCACAGGGTTGGACATCTGCGCCTCCGCCAGAGCAGTACTAACTCCAGAGATGGGAGTTCAAATCATTCCCACAGGGGTGAAAGGACCTCTTCCCAAAGGAACAGTAGGCTTATTATTGGGACGCAGCTCTTCTACTCTAAAAGGACTTATGATAAGTCCTGGGGTAATTGATCCCGATTATGAAGGTGAAATAAAAATTATAGCCAGTTCTCCAAAGGGTATATCAGTAATTTCACCAGGAGATAGAATAGCACAGTTACTAATAATACCCAGCCTACATGATAAATTTTCCAGTCGTACAGTAGAAAGAAGTTCCAAGGGATTAGGCTCCACAGGTGTAGATTGGGCTATGCTTTCTTTAAATTTAGATTCTCGCCCCATGCTAAAACTAAATATTCAAGGACATGAATTTAATGGGCTACTGGATACAGGTGCAGACCTTAGCATCATCTCTCGTCAAGAATGGCCAAAACATTGGCCATTACAACAAGCCACTCAAACGCTTCGAGGCCTAGGAGTGGCAACTAATCCCCATAGAAGTGCAATGGTATTAGATTGGAAGGATCCTGAAGGATGTGAAGGAACTATACAGCCATATGTATTGGATCATCTTCCCGTAAATTTATGGGGACGAGATGTCCTAGATCAATTAGGTTTGACATTAACAAATAACATCAACCAAAATGCACCCACTATTATGACTAGACAAGGTTTTAGGAAAGGAAAAAGATTAGAAAAACAAGAACAAGGTATAGCAGCACCAATACAAATAGATCAAGGAACAGACAGACATGGGTTGGATTTTCAGAAAGGGCCACTGAGACAATCAAAATTACTTGGAAATCAGAAAGACCAGTATGGGTTCCTCAGTGGCCCCTGACTAAAGAAAAGATACAAGCAGCCCATGACCTGGTCAAACAACAATTAGCGGAAGGACATATACAACCTTCTGTATCTCCCCATAATACTCCCATTTTTGTCATCAAAAAGAAATCTGGTAAATGGAGATTATTGCAAGATTTAAGAGCCATTAATAATGAGATGGTTATTATGGGACCTGCTCAATCAGGGATTCCTCAGTTGTCTGCTTTGCCAAAAACCTGGTATGTTTTAGTTATAGATATTAAAGATTGTTTTTTTTCAATTCCAATTCATCCTGAGGATAGTCCACGTTTTGCATTTACTATCCCTGCACTGAATCATGAAGGTCCTGATCAGAGATATGAATGGAAAGTACTCCCTCAAGGGATGGCTAACAGCCCAACTATGTGTCAAATTTATGTTAACAAAGTAATCCAGCCACTTAGAAATCAAAATCCTGAACTACAAATATTTCACTATATGGATGATGTATTATTAGCACACAAAGATAAAAACACATTGCTAGAATGTTATGCCACACTTACAAACTTATTAAAAAATTATAATCTAGAGATAGCAATAGATAAAGTACAATTAAATTTTCCAATTAATTATTTAGGAGTTCTATTATCCTCAACCATGGTCCATCCACCAAAAATTCAAATACGAGTAGATCAACTCAAATCACTTAATGACTTTCAAAAGTTATTAGGAGACATAAATTGGATAAGGCCTTATTTAGGTATACCAACAGGAGAGTTGGGACCTTTATTTGATATCCTAAAAGGTCCATCAGATCCAAATTCACCCCGAATGTTAACGCCTGAAGCAAGAAAGGCATTAAAAATCATTGAAACATATATGGAAAATATGCATTTGGATAGAATTGATATAAGTTTGCCTTTATTATTTATTGTACTACCAACAAAAAATATTCCTACAGGAGTATTTTGGCAAGAAGGTCCATTATTATGGATACATTTATCTTATTCTCCTAACACTATTCTTACTAGGTATCCTGAGGCTGTAGGACAATTAATACTCAAAGGAATAAAAGCAGCAAAGGGAGTGTTTGGAATTTCTCCCAATAAAATTATTACTCCATATACTATGAATCAAATTGATGAGTTAGCTAATGAGTTAAATACTTGGGCAATAATCATGTGCAAATCTAGTGTTTCATTTGATAACCACTTACCATCTAATCCTTTATTGTCTTTTTGGTCATTGCATCCTGTAATTTTTCCAAAAATGACAAGAAAAACACCTATCATGAATGCTCCAAATATATTCACTGATGGGTCAAATAATGGTACAGCAGCAGTAGTTACCCCTGATCAAACTTTTACATTTTTAGTACCCAAACAATCAGCTCAAAAGGTAGAGCTTAATGCAGTTTTACAAGCTTTTGTGATGTTTAAAGATTCTGTATTTAATTTATTTTCTGATAGTCAGTATGTAGTTAATGCTATAGTATCTCTTGAAGATGCTGGTAGGATTTCCCCTTCTTCTACTGTTTTCTCTTTGCTTTCCACTATACAAAGTCTAATCTGGGACAGAAAAGATCCATTCTTTATAGGACATATCAGGGCACATACAGGATTGCCTGGAGCCCTTAGTTTGGGCAATGATTTAGCAGATAAAACTACACATGACATACATATTTTCTCTACACTAGAAGAAGCTATAAATTTTCATAAAAAGTTCCATGTCAATGCTAATACTTTACAAAAGCGTTTTAAAATAACTAAGGAACAAGCTAGACAAATAATAAAACAATGTCAAAATTGTGTGACCTTTTTACCACAAGTTAATCTTGGAGTCAATCCTAGAGGATTGATACCTAACCATATTTGGCAGATGGACGTCACACACTTGCCAGAATTTGGAAAATTAAAATATTTGCATGTTACAGTTGATACTTCTTCTGGATTTTTGATGGGCTCCCTTCATGCCGGAGAAAAAACTAAAGATGTTATAGCTCATTGCTTACAAAATTTTGCCACTGTGGGTGTTCCAAAACAGTTAAAAACAGATAATGCCCCTGGTTATACTTCTACCTCTTTTAAACAATTTTGCTCAACATTTGGCATTACTCATATAACAGGAATCCCATACAATCCACAGGGACAAGGCATACTTGAAAGAGCTCATCAAACTATTAAAATGTACTTATTAAAGCAAAAAGAAGGAATTGGGAAGGGGTATATATTCCCCAAAGATAAACTTAAAATAACCCTTTTTACTCTAAACTTTTTAAATTTGGATTCATCAGGACTTAGTGCTGCGGAAAGGCATATGTGTCCAAAAAATGTGCATAAGCCCAAGGTACTTTGGAAGGATATTCTAACAGGACAATGGAAAGGTCCTGACCCAGTAATTGTCTGGAGTCGGGGGTCTGTTTGTGTGTTTCCACAGGGAGAACAGCAGCCGATTTGGATTCCAGAGAGATTAACCAAGGTCCTGACCCAGTGATTGTCTGGAGTCGGGGGTCTGTTTATGTGTTTCCACAGGGAGAACAGCAGCCGATTTGGATTCCAGAAAGATTAACTAAAGCGATTTCTACAGACCAAAAAGAAGATGATTTGGCTCAAATCCATAACAACTGATATCCAAAACTCCAGTTTGGCTATTCTTACATCTGCAACAGAACCAGGATGCTTTTTTCAATATCTATTTTATTATTGCCCTTTGCCATATCATGAAGTTCTATTTTGTTTTTTGAGCTCATACAGACCTAGGTTAATGTTTTGCTGATCAGTTCTATTTTTTGACTATAGAGTTTTTAAACATTGCAATGGAGATTTCACCTGTAAAAAGTTATAAGGCCTTTACTATAATGTTATGTGTTGCATGTATTATATTATGTGTGCACACTTGTGTTTTGTGTTATATGTTTGAATGTACGTATGTCCATATATCATATATGATGAGCGCTCATGATAAAATGGATCCAAATATTTTTTCTCACGTGATTTATATGGTTTAATTTAAATTGGGTAAACAACTGTTGAGGATTGTTTTAATATGTAAACAAAAAAGAAGGTTAACAGATCTGTTTGTTTACTTTCACCTTTCCTTTTCATTATATTTAATAATTCTCTTAAAGATAATGTAAATTGTTAAGAAAATTGTTTTCTTTTAGTGCCTTCTGTAGTGTTACATAATTTTTTCTTTAGCCATTATTGCCAGAATTCCTATCTTCATCCCAGTGCCGGTGAAGACAATGTAAATTGTTAAGAAAATTGTTTTCTTTTAGTGCCTTCTGGAATGTTACATAATTTTTTCTTTAGCCATTATTGCCAGAATTCCTATCTTCATCCCAGTGCTGGTGAAGTGAAAGATAAAACCAATCTACAGCTTCTACAATAGCCATCACTGAACTGCTTGCAGAACTTGCCTGGACACATTGTGAGCTCACCTGTACGCATTGTGAACTATCTGTTGGTACAGCGAATTGTGGTAGTGCTGGAGTATTTTTGCTGATGGTGTCACCGGTGGTACAATTTTTCAAAGGAGCCCTCAATTGGCTTAATGTCATGGCATTTTGCATCCTCCTCTACTAGTGATGGTCTAAAATTTGGGGGCCAACAGAGGTGAGGCAAAGAACCTCACCCCCCCACAGGTGCAAAGGCCTAGCCACAAGTATGGCTGTATGCTGGACCGGTAGTCAGTGACGGGTATGATCCAATTGCAGTGGTACCAACCTAAGACAGGAGGCTGACGCCTAGAGGTCAGTTCATCCGATGACGGGTAAGGACCATATGTTGAATTGGACTGCCTAACAGGCACGGTCCCTAAGCCACATGCTTGTTGTTTAAACAGAGAGGGGGAGATGTTGAGAGCCACAGCCAAAGGGGCCCCAGCAAACTTCCAGCTGCCAGCAAACTTCCAGCTGCTGGCTGATGATTGGCTCACAGCGGCCCCAGCAACATCTAGCTGATTGGCTCCTCGGCCCCAGCAACATCTAGCTGATTGGCTCCTCTGCGGTGATGCTCATTGGACTGTTTCCCTGCCCTTTCAGACCACGGAGCTGCTCATTGGGGGACTTTTTTGGCTCCGCCCACGTGACCCAGCCAATCGGCCTCAAGAGCAGGAGGATTGTGGGAGGTGGAGAGAAGCTTGTGTGGGAGAGAGAGGCTTGGGGAAAGCCGGTGGTGGCAGTTGAGGCTCTGAGGGTTTTTCCTGAGAGACTATTTTGTTTGTCGTGTGTGGTTCTAAAAATAAAGTTAGTTTCTTTTGACAAGTGGCTCCTGATTGTGCCCAGCCAGACTGCGGCAAGGAGAGTTTTATTTTTTTACTGTCTTGGGGAAAGTTGACTTTTGATATGAATTATTCCAGAATAGAGTTCTTAAAAGACTCTATTCTGGAATAATTCTTTTTTTGTAAACAATTACTTTTTATTATATTACCCATTTTTCCTAGTGATAAGGATTTTTTGAAGAGCTTTCTTTGTTTAATCTTATATTTATTTCAGGACTTTGTTGTCACTTTCATTTGAGAATATGGTCTTCTAATAGAATTTAACATATTTGCAAAAAAATCATGAAATAAAAATAAAGTAAATCAAAGGTAATATTCATAAAATTGTTGCATATTTAAACTGTTGTTGTGTATGTTTATGTATAAACTTATAAGCATTTTCTTTTTATATTTTAATTGTACTAAAGTGATAACATCTCCACATGTCATAATATTTGAAATGATCAGTACAGGGATTCTTTCCCATGTAGTGCTTGTAATGGATGGCATGCAGAAACTGTCACAAAAATAAATCAGTTTTATATGGGATTAGTTTCTAATGAAGGCAAATTTACTATTTAAATGTAATAACCTTTTTATTTCCCAAAGAAGATTAATGAAATATTTTCCTTCTCCCCCAAAGGAGCTACTGCTTTCTGGCATGCCAGAAATTGATGTGAGTGATTGGATAAAAAATACAGAATACACAAGTGGCTATGAAAGAGAAGATCCAGTTATTCAGGTAAAAATCTCTCTAGAGCTTAAAATGAAGTTAAATTTGCCATTTAATTTTGTAAGCTTTTCAGCACTATTGGATGATAACCTACATTAATTAACAAAGTAAAGTTTCCCCCTAAATTTTTCTTGTGGGAATATTGCATATAAAAGCTTTGTGTGAAATCATTATTGATAAATGAGTTTCATAGAATAAAATATGCTTTATGAATATTGCATATTTCTTTGGTATTAAGTCTATATTTATTCTGAAATATGAGTTTTTGTTGTTAGTGGTTCTGGGAAGTTGTAGAAGACATTACTCAAGAGGAGAGAGTTCTTCTTTTGCAGTTTGTTACTGGCAGGTAAGAAGTGTTTTTATGATGACATAGAAAGAATTTAATGTATTTTATTTCTAATGGCTTAGAACAATAACCATAGAGAAATATAAAAATAACCATAGAAAATAACCATAGAGAAAAAAAAAGCTGTTGGTATCTTACCTCTTTTTTTACTATTTTAGGTATTAAATAAAGATTTATGTGGTATTAAAGATAAAACATTTATAGTAGTACTTGATAAATGTTTAACACATTGAAAAGACAGTTCCAACTAGGACTTTTAAACAATAACTTATTATACTTAAATAATCTTATTACATCTGAATAATTTGTTTATCTTTGAAGTATATTTTATAATTTGGTAGTCTTTTCATTTTACAGGTAAGTGAATGTTAGTAGCCAAATTTATAATATTTGTATGTTGCTGACTTGGTTTAGTACAAAGGATATTCAGTTTACCCTGGATAAATCATAAATACACACATTGACACACAAAGCACATTTTATATATGCATAGCAATTTTGTCAAATTTATATATGCATAGCAATTTTGTCAAATAAGAAAATTCTTATCAAAACTTTGCAATGTTAAGATTCATGGTCTAAAAAATAATTTGTGATAAAATATTTCTTTGAAGAGTTCACTTATAGGGTCAATTAAATATAATAGACATTAGAAAATAAAATGTCTTTAATATCGGATAAGTGGATTTTCAGTTTTTTAAAAAATTTTTTATTCTAGTTTGTTATATATGACAGCAGAATGCAATACAATTCATATTACATGTATAGAGCACAATTTTTCATATCTCTGGTTGTATACAAAGTATATTCACACCATTCCTGAATGTACTGTTTTCTTCTATTGATGAAAACATGGTTCAATTTTTGCATGAGTAAATGTGTAGATCTTCTGAAAGTTAGGAAACAGAAAATTACTTCACCAGCAGTAACTACTATAAACAATTTGATGTTTATCTCTTTCTGCACATTTAAAAAAACAACCATCAATGTGTATCTATATAAAACATATATAATTTTGTAAAATCCATTATTTTCTTATTTTAAAAGTAGCATATAACCAGTATAGAAAATTTAAAAAATGGAGACAAAAAGAAAATTTTGTTAAGTAATCTCACTAGAGATAACTACAAATAATATTTTGCTTTATTTTCCTAGTCTTTTAACTATATAAATAGAAAAATAGTTGAGTCATACTATAAATCTAATTTTAATTAGTAAATGAAACATGACTTAACAGATTGTAGGCTAAATGTATGAAAAAAACTTTGTTTTCAGGTTTATTTGGTGTCTGAGTGCCAAAAGATACTCAAGAGATTTGAGTGATTTAATAAAAAGAATTAAACATTAATTATATTTTCTATGTAGAAAGGTTAAAAAATTCAGATAAAAAAGATTCCCCTCCCATCTTAATCCGTAACGATTACCATTATTAACATTTTGGTTATTTTTCTAGAATTATTTCCATATATATAATATTTTACTTTTTAAAACCACTGTTCTTATTTATATTTTTTTGAATTTAGGAGTAGATTATTAAAAATTGTTCTGTTTATAGATCTATATAATTTCTCAAATGACTACCTCTCCTCTTTATTGAACGCCCTTAATTTCGCTTATTCTTTATTTCTAAAATTTCCTATTTATAAATAATGTTGTACAAATAAGGAATTCTAATGCTTATATCCTCATGGGCCACTCTGATTATTTATATTGGATATGTTCTTAGGAGGAAAATATTTGGATATAAGAGTATTTGGGGCAAGGGGTATAGCTCAGGGGTAAGAGTGATTGCCTTAGCATGTGCAAGGTCTTGGGTTCAATTCCTAGTACCTGGGGGAAAAAAAAAAAGAAAGCAAGATGTTAATTTTTATAACATTAATACATATGATTCATTTACCTTTCAAGGAGGTGTCAGTATTAACATTTGGAATGAGGAGATTTAGTACCTATTTTTTTTAATCAACACAATGTATGATCATTTTTATTTTGCTATAATTTCTTATCATATATATAACATTTTGTGTGGTATGAATTGCCTTTTATTTTTGCCATTATTCCACAGTCATATTTAAAAACTCATTTTCGCCCTCTTTGGGAATGAACTCAGGGCTTTATACATGCTAAAAAGTGCTTTACTTCTGTGCTTTACACCCTTATTTCTTTTTAAAAATTTTGAGACAATTCCCCTAAATTGCCCAGGCTGGCCTTGAACTTTCTGTCCTACTCCCTCATCCTCTGAAGTAGCTGGGATTACTCAGGCTGGCTCACTGGCTCCTTTGTTTTCTTCCTTCCTCCTCTCTCCATCCATCCATCCCTCCCTCCCATCCATCCATCCATCCATCCATCCATCCTTTTCGTATTAATAATTGTCTTAATGAGTGTAAAGTGATATTTTATTGTGGTTTTGATTTGCATTTACCTGGAGATTAGTGATGTTGAGCATCTTTTCTTGTGTTTATTGGTCATTTGTGTATCTTTGAAAAAATGTTCAGTCCTTTGCTGATTTTTTTTTTTTTTAAATCATGCTATTTTGTTATTGTAGGAGTTTTAAAATATATATTCTGGAAATCAGTCCCTTATCAGAGTTTTGATTTCTAAATATTTTTCCTATTTCGTAGATAATCTTTTAATTGTATTGACAGTGTCCTTCAATGAACAAAATTTAAAATTTTGATGAAGTACAGCTTATCTGTTTTTTATTGTGTTGCCTGTGCTTTTGGTGTCGTACCCAAAAAATCATTGCCAAATCCAATGTCCTGAAGTTATTTTCTATATTTTCTTCTAGGATTTCACAGTTGTAGCTCTTGTGTTTAGGTCTTTGGTGCATTTTAGGTTAATTTTTGTATATGATTTAAGGCAAGAGTCCAACTTTTTTTTTTTCTTCCTTTAATCTAGTTTCCCCAGTGTATTTTGTTGAATAGATTGCTCTTTACCCATTGAGTGTTCTTGGCATTTTTGTTGAAAATGATTTGGCCATCAATGCAAGAGATTAGTTCAGGGCTATCTATTCTACTACATTGGTCTGTATGGCTGTCTTTATGCCACCATGCACTGTTTTAATTACTATACTTATAAGTTTGAAATCAGGACGTGTAAGCCTCCACCTTTGTTCTTTTTCAAGATTGTTTTGGCTATTTTGAGTTTCAGCATTTTTTTAAGTGGACTGAATTATGCTTTATACTGTGAATTGTGTTAAAAATATTTCAAATTGTAGTCATGTATTACCTATTTAAATGCTTCCTTGTCATAATTCTTATTATCCAAAAAGCATCTTATTAAGCATCTCTTATTTATTTATTTACTTATTTATTTCTTGCTTGCGGTTCTGGGGATTGAATCTGAGATCTCATGCCTGCTAGGCAAGTACTTTACCATTGAGCTACATCTCTATCTCACAGCATCTTATTTTAAAAATAACCAAGTTTTTTCTAGGATCAGTTTGTTTAATCATGATATATACACAGACTAATTTTAAATATTAATTTATTTTCAAATATGTAGGAATTGAGAGCTTATAATTAAATGCTCTACAGCATGTACCCAATATTAAAATTTCTAGTAATTTGTGTTATGCATTAACTTTTAGCTTTCCTGTGGCCTCATTCTGTTAGATGACATTTTTTTTTTTTTAAACACAATACCTTTATTTTATTTACTTGTTTTTTTAATGTAGTGCTGAGGATTGAACCCAGTGCCTTACACATGCAAGGCAAATGTTCTACCAATTGAGCTACAACCCCAGCCCCGTATTAGATGACATCTTAAAAATACATTTGGTGGGTCTGGGGTTGTGACTCAGTGGTAGAGTGCTTGCCTAGCATGTCTGAGGCACTGGGTTCAATTCTCAGCACCACATATAAATAAATTAATAAAATAAAGGTTCATCAACATCTAAAAAATAATTTTAAAAAATACATTTGGTATTCTGTTTATCTAGAAAGAGAAATGTAAAGAATTTTCTACTGTAAAAAGAAAACAACAGAAAACACTTTAGATCTAGATATTTTTCACAAAGAGGGAAACCATTTGGATTGCAACATGTAAGAGCCTTTGTTGCTTAAATTAATCAATCAAACATTTATTTATGTAGCAAATATTTAATGTCTACTAGGTGCCAGGCATTTTTAAAAAAAAATTTTTTTAGTTGTTGATAGACCTTTATTTTATTTATTTATATGTGTTGCTGAGAATCGGACCCAATGCCTCACACATGCCAGGCAAGTACACTACTGCTGAACCCCAGACCCAGCCCAGATGCCAGGCATTTTGCTAACTCCATTGATACAGATATAAATATGACATGTTTGAGCCATCAAATCAGTCCCAGTTTAGTAGGGAGGCACAAACAAGAAAGCAAACTACAAATGCCCCTTGCTAACTTAAATAGTAGATGTATGTGCTGTGACCATTTTTAAGTATAGTATATAGTTGATGGAAATTTGGAAGGGTAACTGGCCACAAATGCAAGAATGAGTTGGGAATTTTGCAGACTAAGAGCATCTCTTATTTATTACTTATTTATTTCTTTCAACGTGCTATCTTTTCATTGTTCTAGAGTTGAATATATTCTTACTCTAACTTAGAGCTTGAAACATATCTGTTGGACAAAAATGTTTTCTTTCATGATTAGAACTTATGATACAAACTCTTAGTTCCAGGGTCCCGCATGGTGGGTTTGCTAATATCATGGGTGGAAGTGGATTGCAAAACTTTACAATTGCTGCTGTGCCATATACCCCAAATCTTTTACCAACTTCAAGCACATGGTAAGTTAGTTTGTTTAAATGCATTGTGCATTATTTTGGTTAATTTTAAATGATCAGAGGTCTAACTGTTATATATTGAAAGGAAAATCTCAACTATGATCTCTGTTCAGAATTTTGGAATCATATATACATAAGTCATTACATAGCTTTTGTTGCCTTCCTTTTTTTGGTTGGGAAAATATTTTGGGAAACCCTAACTACCTAATGTTTGATTGAATATGGTTCAAGTATCACTAAAATTCTGTTGTCAAAAGTATCACTGAATTACTATCACTTGCCCACCCTTATAAATTGCCCACCCTTGTTTATTTTACCCTAAAAGGAATTTATTTTCTTCTACTACATTTTCATGCTGAAAGAAACTGCAGTGCAGCAGTTTTTTTTCTTTTTAAATGCTACTTCAGGGTTTTGCAATTTGAATGCAAATTTGAGAGTGGTTTTATGTTAATTATGAGTAGTATTTTCACTGCTAGATAAAACAATGAGAATTTTCATGGATTCTCTGTTTAAAGGTAGTATATTTTTATTTTAAAGCATCAACATGCTCAAGTTACCTGAATATCCAAGTAAAGAAATACTCAAGGACAGACTTCTTGTGGCACTACATTGTGGCAGCTATGGTTACACAATGGCATAATGGAGTCCAGAAGACCCATCTGACTACTGATGCACAATTCAGAGTGGCAGAATCAATTTAGAAAACTGTCAACAGAAAAGCAGCCTAAATGCAACCCATAGGCAGGGCTGATGCTTAAAATTTATAAAGGATCAAGTTTTCTGTTTTCTTTCTCTTTTCCCATTTATGTTTTCTCTGTGATACAGTTTGAGAATATAAAAATCACAGTAGACTTCATTTTAAAAATGTTAATTGGAAGTAGAAACTTTTTTTTCCCTATTTCTTTAATCTGATTTAAGATTTTGTTAAGGCAAAATCTTATTCTACATTCCACATCTGCTATGTAACTGTACTGTTAAAAGGGTATTTTCTCTTATTTTCTTATATATTAAATTATATGAGGACATCCAACTGGTATGTTCTATTGCATGTAAAGTGCCATATATATTTTGGAAAACTATTGTATAGAATGGATTAATTTAGATTGTGTATAAAGTTACAAATATGTATTTTCCCACGTTGTATCTATATTGCAATGATTTTTTTTTAGCTTTTTAGTATTTTAATATATAATATAAAATTTAGGCTGATTAATAACAAACAGCTGATGAAATTAAATCTGATTTATATATTAGAGCTTAGACTATATTATGAATTATTTGCATTTTTCCATGGTCAGTTTTCACATGTACAATATTGTGGCTTTGAAGTTTTTCTTATGCCTTATTTTAATTTGTAATGAAGGTAAAATTAAAATATAGTATTTTACTGTATTTCTTTACGTTTGTCTATAAACTCTGATGGCATATTTGAAGAAGTAATCTGTTCTGTAGATTACAATTTAAGTATGTAATGTTTTATTTTTTAAGTTTGCTTTTTGTAATTGAAATGTTTTGCTCAAATGAAATGCCTAAATACAGAACATTGGGTTTTTGAATTTTTGGATGATCCAGTCAATTTGTTTGTGTATTTATTTATTTTGGAAAAGCCACACAGGATAAGCACATGCATTTAACATGAGGCAGGCATGTTCCAACGTTGTATACTGATGGAGCACCTTGCTTCTGGCAACTAAAAATATCCAGTTATGTTATTGTTGATGAGCAGCCAGTGTATTTGTTTAGTGACATTTAATCAAGAGATTTATACACTGAAAGTAACAAAAACATGACCCAAAACAATATAAAAATTTTTCTTTATTATCTGGGGCTCTGTTTTGTTACTTTTTTAATATTAAGAAAATAATCTCTCAAGAAATTACATGAAATATTAGGAATTCTTTAAAAACTAATCTAGTTTTGAAAGTCTTAATTGTTTTTTGTTTGTGATTCTAGAATCTAACAGTTCTCAGCACCAGGATGAGTTCAGAGAACTACAGTCTCCTGTGTAGTTGAAAAGCATTAATGGATAGAAAATGGAAATGAGGTACAGAGATAGCCCTATTGGTTATAGCTCAGCATTGGCCTGTTTGAACGTGGTTAAAACATTTTACTGCTTGCAGGTTGACTGAAGCCTGTCTGCTGTATTGGCTGAGACTTAGCTATTTGTTATGAGAATATACTCCTAAATGATGTTTTCAATTTGTTATATAAAGGTCCAAATAAGAGACTTCATCAGGCCAAATTAAGTTTAATGATTTCTCCCTTTTGGTTGTCCTCCCAATTTTGAGAGATTGACTAAAACTTTGGACTTTGGCACCATTCTCTGCCACCGTTATAAATAGACTTAGTTGGTCTCAATATGGAATTCACATGTGAAAGTGTCACTTCACTTGCATAATTCTTTATGTTCTTGCCGGTCTAGTTGAAGTGAGATCATTCAACACTCAATGAATGACTGCATACAAACATTTAAGGTTTGAGTGGAGATACGGTGCCCCAGGGGATTTTATGATGACTACCAGGAGAATAATCCCAAAAGATTGAAGTGTACTTCTGAACAAGAGCCTCTATAAACTGAAATAATCAAAATTAATCAAACTTCAGGCAGTGTAAATATAGTTTGACACTATTCAAGTCCAGTTGATCTATAGTGTTGTATTCGGCCTATGTTGTTGGTGAATACCATAGTTTGGTATAGAATGGTCTGGTTTAATGAAGTATCCAATTGTGTTGTTAGCCTATCATTGCAATTAGTAGTGATCAGGAGACTCAATAGACATAAAAGGTAGGAAACCTGGAAAAAAACAGGATTTTTGCCATCTGCCACTTAGGTTGCCTGAAAACCATCTGTTAGCTGCTTTTGTAAACACATCACACATTCTATTCGTTTGAAAATTTCCTTAATGTGTTTTGTGGCAGTGTCAATGGTAATATCAGCCACTTTTTAAATTGCTTTAGTAGCAAAATTGGGAAAGATAGGTATGACATTTAGGCTTGTAAAATTCCATACGTGAACTTCCACTCAGCAAAAAGGAGATCTAAAGTTGCATGATATTCCATTAAGTTTTTTTTTTTTTTTTGTTATTGTTGATGATGGGGATTGAACTGAGGGTCTTGTGTGTGCTAAGCCTGCATTCTATATCTGAGTTAATGTCCCTAGCCCAATTAAGTATTTTAGAACACATGTTATCATATATTTTTTAGAGGGTGACTTAAAGATTTTTAAAAATTTTTATTTTTTTGAGATGGAGCCTTGCTAAATTGCCCAGGCTTTCTCCAATTCGGGATCCTTCTCCCTCAGTCTTCTGAATATCTGGGATAAAAGGTGTGTTCCATGGGCTGGGGTTGTGGCTTAGCAGTAGAGTGCTCGCCTCGCACGTGTGAGACCCTGGGTTTGAGCCTCAGCACCACATAAAAATAAATAAGTGAAATAAAGGTATTGTGTCTACACAACTACAACTAAAAAAAAAAAAAAAAGGCATGTTCCAGCCCCACTGGTTTTTGGTGGGTGACTTGATTTATCTACACCTCTGGGAATGTCTGGTTGGCCACAAAATGCAAGATTTTCTCCCAATCGAATTAGTTTCAGGTTTAATACTACTGGTACCCCACTAGTGCCAAGAGTGAGCCCTCTAGGAACCCCAGTGGGAACCTTCCCTTAGTAGAGAGGCTTATGTTCATGAGCCTCAACAATGGCTCTAAGAGGGCTCCTGTCCTTTAAATGAGAGCAATTATCATGGCTCCTGCTTTCATCATAACAAAAATCAGGGCTCCAGGGTTCCCAGAGAGCTCTCAATTCTGCTTTTAGGACACAAGAATGCCATCCATAAAAACCTGGAGATACAGCAGGAGGCAGAGCTTACAGAGTGCTGTAACCCTGGGGCACCTGACATAATTTGGATGTATTCAAAGGAAATATGTATGGTTTGTCTTTTTTCAATATTGTGGGGTTGGGGGAGTCCATCTGCCACTTTCTACACTCCAGCCCTGCAGAGACTGGCAGGAGAATCGGGTTGGAGCTGGGTGTGGTGGGGTGGTGGTGAAAGTCCAGTGAGGAAGGGCAGCCTGGTGCCACCTCTGCCCCACCCAGCACCATCCCTGCTGCAGCGGCTCTGCTGAGCTCTTGAGGTTGCTTTGGGAACATCTTCAGTTCACACTTAACCCCATGGTGGTCACTTCCCTTTATATAGTGGCAGGAAAGAAATGTCCACTTTGGCTACAGTAGCCGGGCAGTAAAGTCTGAGTTGTGACATGATTCCTTACACTAAATTCACCAAAGCATAACCTCAGAGGATGTTAAGCAAGATTCCTCGTTTTTTGCATTAGACTCAATTTCTCTGCAATTTTGACACCACCAAAATCCTAAGCTTGGGTCCATCGAGATAGTCATGATGAACTGGATCACTAGAAACATCTACATCTGTCTCTTCCTGGTGGCAGTGGGTCTTAGGTGTGTCAGTCCTGAGTGGAAACCTCCATCTCCTGGAGTCCCAAAAATGTTTTCCAAAGCATTCTTTTAAAATGCCATCTCTCTCAGAAGTGCCCTCTGCTATATTTTCCTTTATGAAAAAATGGGAAAGTAGTTTTGAAATCCCACATTACCTATCGGGAGAGTTATACAAGATGTGAACCAGACGCCAAGTGTGCAAGGATGTCACCAATGCCTGTGCCTGCAACCCACCTGCAGGGAACCAGACAGAAGCCACTGCCCCCAAACTGGGCCATCTGTTCACCTGACCTTCTGAAACAGGAGAGAATGCAGTGAAGTGTTTTTTTTTTTTTTTCTTTTCTTTTCTTTTTTTTTTTTTTTGTAAGGCATCTCTTATTTTGGTTTGGGGTTTTTCCATATTTTATATATATATATATATATGTGTGTGTGTGTGTGTATATATATATATACATACATATACATATATATGTGTGTGTGTGTGTATATATATATATATATATATGTATATATAATATGATATATACATATATATATATATATATATAATATGATCAAGAGAATTCCAAAAGTTTTGGTTAACAGGAAATAAAAATGGAAGTGGAAATAAAGAATGGAATGAAACTCAGCTCTCCCCAGATGGAACACATATGGGCATCACAACCTATTGAAACAGCTACACTTTTCCCTGCTGGGAAGACACCTGTGGCTGGAAGATCTTAAAACTCACTTTTTCTGTCCCAGGGACTTTTCCAAGCTTTTTTTTTTTTTTTTCAGACACACTGACAGTGGAGGAAGAGCCGTCCTCCGCCCTCCCTGGTTCAAACGGTTGCCATTGTTCTTTTGCTCTGGTTTTCTTTTTATTTTTTCATCAAATCGAGACTTTCGGGAAACTCTGGAAATATACTCCTTTTAAAGCAGCAAACCAGGAAATATATCCCTTTTAAAGATAATTTGAAAATTAAAAAACAAAACCGAATATCTCAATAATTGCAAGATGCAGTGACTTTTTCCTCAGGCCGGGCTTAGAGGTATCCCTAGGTCTGACTCTGGGGCTAGAATGTCTCCCAAATTGCCCAGGGTGGTCTGGGGACCAAGTCAGCTGAGAAGGTGGCTCAACCCCAAGCCCTCCTTCTGAGTCAGCATTCATCCGAGAGGCAATCGCTGCCCAGGAACTCTGTGGCCTCAAGCTCCACGCTGGGCAGGAACCTCCTCAGCATCTTGTGGCAGTTGTAATCCAGGGTGGTGGTGTAGATGGTCTTGGGGTACTTCGGGTAGACAATGGTGGTGCTTAGGAAGCGGGTGGGCTTGTGGCGGGGCTCAAAGCGCACCTCAGCCATGTAGTTGCGCTCTGTGCCATTGGGGATGCAGGTGACTGTCTGGCTGCAGGAGGCCACTGCCAGGCCCAGTGGCAGCTGCACATCATCAATGAAGTGTCGCTCCGAGTCATACTTGACTGAGGAAGTGTACCTTACTTCTGTAAGGAGTCAAACTCCACACCTTCGCCAAAGGACAGGGGGCACAGCTTTGGTGAGGAGCTTACAGCCAGGGTGTTGGGGAGAGAGGCTGGGTTCGGGGCCGCTGGGGTCACCACCGCATCTGGCTCCTACGTCCCGGGGACCGGCGAGCGCTCCCCGCCGCCGCCGCCATCCCCGGCCACAGCCAGTCCCCAGTGGCTGGGGCTGGGGGGCAGCCCCGAATCCGGAATCCGGCCTGTCTAGGACGTCATCGCCCTTCTTCTTCGTGTCCACGAGCTCGGGCACATCCTGCAGGCTCAGCCGACCCACCATGGCTGTGTGCGTGGCGGGCTCGGGAGTACACGGTGTGGGGGTCGCGGATGAGAGAGGGACTAGAGGGGCTCACAGGCGGGCTGGGGCGCTGCCCTCAGGGCCGCCCTCCCTGCCCGGCCGCCCCGCATCGTCGGGGTCTCGCCCGCAAGTATCTAGGTTTTAGATATGAAGGATTTGATTGTCCTCCATTGTTGACTCACAAAAAGCTCCCTTTACCTGGTTAAAATACCCCTGGGCATCATGCATTAAAGCCTGACATCATTTATTTATTCATAGGAGTTTAGGAGAGTGGGGAAAGAGGAGATCCTGTTATCTTGGGCATAGGCTTCCCAGTGCCTGTTTCAAAAAGGGATGGACTTTTGTTTTCCACAGTGGGGTCATCCTGCAATACCTTTGGCCAGGGCCATTCAGTTGATTCAGTTAGCTTTGCCTAGAGCTATTGTAATATTTTACTTACTATTTTACAATTTATCCAGTGAAATGGATACACCCCTGTTGCTGATTTCTCCAGTAATTCCCCACAAGAGAAACACATTTCTGAATAACCTTTTAGTTACCTGTTACAGCACCAGGTTTCCTGCATGAGTAAGTTTCTATACAACCAGAAAACATGCACTGAAAGTGCCAGTCGAATGAAGTCCCCTGTAAATTTTCAAATGGCCCATTAGGTAATAGAAACATACTTAATGTTTTGTCTGCTCAGGGTTGTGGGTTACATAAATGGAACATTGGTCATAAACCTTTTTAGCAATTTTAGAACAGTCACCATACCAATATTTTCTCATAATTTGGATCATTTATCTTTCCATGAGGAGTCATAAAGTGAAGAGCTTTTAGTAGTGGAAGTTTTATAGAGACTCAGACTGGTGGCTGTCCAGGCACTCATGAGCCTTGGCTTGGTACTAGATTTATAACTTGTACCAATTTTATTTGTTCAATTCAGGTATAGCACTATTTATTAAATAGATTGTCATGGGTAATTTGACTTGGATCAATCAATCAGATATCATTCCAATTGCATATCGTCACAATTTTAGTACTGCCTGACCCAGCATGAAAATCTGCCTCAGTATTTCCTTAGTATTTAATTATTCTTGTTCTGCTTGATATTGGGTTAGCAATTTTTTTATTCTAATTTGTTATACATAACAGCAGAATGCATTACATTTTATATTACACATATAGAGCACAATTTTTTATATCTCTGGTTGTATATAAAGTATATTCACACCATTCGTGTCTTCATACATGTACTTAGGGTAATGATATCCATCTCATTCCACCATCTTTTTTTTTAGCTCCATGACCCCTCCCTAGAGTTTATCTAATCCTCCCATGCTTCCCTTCCCAACCCCACTATGAATCAGTCCCCTTATATCAGAGAAAACATTCTGCATTTGGTTTTTTGGGTTTGGCTAACTTCACTTTAGCATTATATTCTCTGACTTCATCCATTTACCTGCAAATGCCATGATTTTATTTTCTTGTATTGCTGAGTAATATTCCATTGTGTATATATGCCACATTTTTTTTTATCCATCTATTGAAGGGCATCTAGGTTGGTTCCAAAGTTTAGCTATTGTGAATTGTGCTGCTATAAACATTGATGTGGCTGTGTCCCTGTAGTATGCTGTTTTTAAGTCCTTTGGGTACAGACGGAGAAGAGGGATAGCTGGGTCAAATGGTTCCATTCCTAGTTTTCCGAGAAATCTCCATACTGCTTTCCATATTGGCTGCACCGATTTGCAGTCCCACCAGCAATGTATGTGTTCCTTTTCCCCCACATTTTCACCAACACTTATTATTGTTTGTGTTCTTAATAATTGCCATTCTGACTGGAGTGAGATGAAATCTTAGAGTAGTTTTGATTTGCATTTCTCTAATTGCTAGAGATGTTGAACATTTTTTCATATATTTGTTGATTTTATATCCTCTTTTGGGAAGTATCTGATCAGTTCCTTGGCCCATTTATCTATTTGGTTGTTTGTTTTTTTTTTTGGTGTTTAGCTTATTGAGTTCATTATATACCCTCAAGATTAGTGCTCTGATGTGTGAGTAGTAAACATTTGCTCCCAAGATGTGGGCTCTTTATTCATCTCACTGATTGTTTCTTTGTCAAGAAGAAGTTTTTTAGTTTGAATCCATCCCATTTATTGATTCTTGATTTTAATTCTTGTGCTGTCCCACTTATTGGTTCTTGATTTAATTCTTGTGCTATAGGAATCTTATTAAGGAAGTTGGGGCTGAGATTCATCTGGAAAAATAAGAGACCCAGAATAGCTAAAGCAATCCTTAGCAAGAAGAGTGAAGCAGGTGGTATCACTGTACCAGACCTCAAACTATACTACAGAGCAATAGTAACAAAAACAGCATGGTATTGGCACCCAAATAGACTGGTAGACCAGTGGTGCAGAATAGAGGACACAGAAACTAATCCACATAATTACAGTTGTCTTATAATAGACAAAGGTGGCAAAAACATACATTGGAGAATTGATAACCTCTTCAACAAATGGTGCTGAGGAAACTGGAAATCCATATACAACTAAATGAAATTAAACTCCTGTCTCTCACCATGCACAAAACTCAACTCAAAATGGATCAAAGAAAGGAATTAAACCAGACACACTGTGCCTATTAGAAGAAAAAGTAGGTCCAAATCTCCATCATGGGTTAGCAATTTTATAAACAAGTAACATTATTAATTAAGAGTTCTGAAAATTCTTATCCAGCCCAATAGTATGATCTTAAAGTTACTAGAAACCTATACTCATCAGAGTCCTTTCCATGAATCACCTTGAAGACTCAACAATTTAGGTTACAGTTTCTTGCAAAGAGCTTCCATAAAAACATCAGAATAGAGCAATTAACTTTGGAAAAGACTTAAAATGGCCAGGTCTGATGAGAGTTCTTTACATTAATAATGAAAAAAAAAAAAGCAAGGAAAACCAGCCTTTTCTTTTGTTTACATTTAAAAATTAACAATTATGACTAATAATACTATACAAAAATATGAGATTTCTGTGAAATTAATCTACTTTTTGAAGCATATTAATAAAATCATGTAAGTATATCCAAAGAAGGTTTAGCACTTCTTATTTGTCAGTACTCCCTTATAATCTAGCATATCAGATAAATATAATTTGTTTAGTGTCTCTCTCTCTCTCTCTCTCTCTCTTTTAAAGTTCTCACCGGGTATATATCCTTTATAGCTTTCCAGGGAACTGGAAAATCCAAAAGTTAATTAAGGTCAAGAAAAAGTGTTGATTTAGAATCTGATTCTGGGAAGTTCATAAAAAATATCAAAAGTTTAAAACATTTGACCAAAATACGAACACAGGTCATGGTGAACAATAGTCATCCATTTAACCAAGGTGATAATTAATAGTGTTTAAAGGCAAATATAGAAGATTACACAGATTAAAAAACCTTTGCTCTATAATCCAGAAGACTCAGTTTTCTCAATGATTTAATATCAAAGACTTAATCAGAGACTTAATAAAGACAAACTGAACCACTGGAAACCATCTTGATAAAACAGAACTTTTGTTTCCAAGGCATTTACCTCTAGGTATAAAGAAAAACCTTTCCTAATAAGAGCAGATCAGTAGCCAAGAAAACATTTTGACAGGACCAAATTTTTGTTTTGCATCATTATACTTTTTATTTGAATGCTCATTTTTTTAGAAAAGCACAAGCAGTTCTCTTCCAGTGGGGGCCATCTTTGTCGTATAAAGTGTCTCCCACAAAATCACTCTTCCACCGACCTTCTAAATCTTTTTATGTCCTTTCAGTTATTTGTCTTGTACTTTGCCTCTTTGTCATTTTATAACAGCAATCATTTTACTGTAGGACAAAAATTATTCTCTGTCAAAAAAAACACATCTTTCATTTAAGATTCTCTTACCCAAAACATGTTTTACTTCCCTCATATATGGGGTTGTTTAAATTCCCATGTATTAATTAGAATTTTTATTTCTGCTAACCTTAACTTATAGTGAAACTTCAGAAAATAGGATTTTTAACTGTTGTACACCAGAATTTTATGAATATACATTTCATAATTTCTAGAAATATGTAGATCATTTTTTTTCCCTTTTAGACACACTGTGTGTGTGTGTGTGTTTTTTTTTTTTTTTTTTTCCCTCAAGGCTGAGGTTTGAACTCCAGGCCCCACACATACGAGGTAGGTGCTCTACCACTGAGCTGCCTGTCTCCAGTCCTAGTTTTTTCAGTGTGGAACAGGACATATTTACTAACACATTCAATTATATTTTGTCTTTCAATAAAATTAAAGAAGCCAAAAGTAAAAGAAACTTTATGTTCAGCAATTAATATTTCAGCACTTTATCTTATTTGGAAATGATCTGATTAGTCAATGACTATTCATCATTCAGCTTAAATTAACAAAATTCTAAAGGTATAAGTTACCTTTAGAAGATTTGAAAAACTTTTTAGGTAAAGATATGAAACATAATTATTAGGGGCTGGGATTGTGGCTCAGTGGTAGAGTGCTTGCCTGATATGTATGAGGCACTGGGTTTGATTCTTAGCAGCATGTATAAGTAAATGAATAAAATAAAGGTCTATCAATAACTAAAAAAAAATTTAAAAAAATAATTATTAAATAGTTCATTTATAAACTTTTATCCCACTAACACCTTAATTTACTTATTCTTAACAGTTATGCTTAGACTGCTGGTGAAAATTCCAGGAGACATTAGAAAAAAGCTAGCCATCATCTCAAATTTTTATTTCCCTGTTAACCATTTTCACAGCATCTACTTGTCAGGCCCATCATCAAAACAAGAAGTCTAAAGCTAAATTTCTTTCTTTCTTCCCAGATATCACAGGCTTTTTCATTAAGCCAGCAACATTAGTCTTATTTACCAAAGATTTAGCCATGTCACATAAACCTGAAAAATATTTGAGTTAGTTCGTGTTTTTATCGGATAATACAATAGTCCTCCTTATCTACAGTTTTGCTGTCTGTGGTTTCAGTTACCTTGCAGTCAACCCTGGTTCAAAACTATCAAATGGAAAATTCCAGGAAAAGTTCATAGGTTTTGGAGGGCTGGGGATATGGCTCAATTGGTAGAGTGCTTACCTTGAATGCCCAAAGCCCTAAAAAGTTCATAGATTTTAAATTATGCATTGTTCTAAGTAGCAGGATGAAATCTTGCACCAGTCTGCTCCATCCCACCTGGCAGTAAATCATTGCTTTGTCCAGCGGATCCATGCTGTATGTGTTATCCAGGCATAAGTCACTTAACACTATTGTAGTGCCTATGTGAACAAAGATTTGTATCTTGGTGATTGCAAAACCAAACAGCACAACCAGAAGATAAGGGTGGAGGTTGTATTACTTGCTGCAAGTAAGGAAAGCACTGGAGTTATTTGCAAAGCAATGTTTTGCTGAACAAAGAAGGTGTGGGTGGAGGTTTTATTGAGAAACCTGTATATATACATATAGGAAAGTACATGTGTAAGTGGCCACATTTCTGAGCATGCATAGTTTAAGGTCAGAAAGCAATGTTCAAAATGAAAAGATGAATTTTGGGCATGCTCAATTCAGTATCAAAATGAGCCAAGTTTACTCTAAAGTCTCCTAAAAGAATGAGTCAGAGTGACTCAGTGACCTTGCCTTATTCCTAAGTTTTTTCCAAAGAGTTTTTAAAGTTAATTAATTAATTAATTTGAGATAGGGTCTTGCTATGTTGCCCAGACTGTTTTCTGTTTCCTGGACTCAAAGGATCCTCCTTCCTTAGCCTCCTCAGTGCTGTGACTACAGGTGATGCCACCATGCCTGGCTCCAAAAAGTTTTAGCTGAAAGAAAAAGAACAAGCAACATTAAAAATGCACTAACAGTCTTTTAAAGGAATGGCAGCTTTCTCCCCCCACCCCCCATAAGTGTAGGCATTTGCCCCTAAAGATGCCTGCTCTGTTTAGCAGCAAACATTTGTGTTCAAGAAATATATAGGGTTTACACTCTGTGGTTTCAGGCATTTATTGAGTGTGTTGGAGTGGATCCCCCATGGAGAAGGGGGTAATAACTGTATATAAGCACTTATTTTTCAAGTCAATTTGATAGAGCTTTTTATAAATTTTGGCAACATCATCCAAGAAAGAAAAATATCACATATATATAACATAACATATAGACATACATAAACATAGAAATAGATCTTTCATCTTTCATTATGTTTTTTTTTAGTTATACATAGACACAATATCTTTATTTTGTTTATTTATTTTTATGTGGTGCTGAGGATTGAGCCCAGTGCCTCACATGTGCAAGGCAGGCACTTTGCCACTGAGCCACAACCCCAGCCCTTTCATTTGATTTTTAACTTAACAGTTTCCAAATAGTTTTTCTCACCCTTTTCAACTCTCAGTCTCTCAGTTACCTATTTCATTAGTGTTATGTTTTGGATATGAGATGTCCCTCAAAAGCTCATGTGTAAGATAATGCAAGAAGGAGAAATTATTGGGTTATAGCCTTATCCTAATCAGTGAATTAATCCCTGGGATTAACTGAGTGGTAACTTGAGGCAGGTGGAGTGTGGCTGGAGGAAGTGGGTCACTGGGGGTATGACTTTGGGATTTGGGGTATATATTTTGTATCTGGAATGTGGATTCTCTCTCTCTCTCTTTGTGCCTGACCATTATGTGAGCTGCTCCCTCTGTCATACTGTTCTGCCATGATGTTCTGCCTCTCCTTGTGCCCAGAGGAATGGAGCCTGCTGTCTATAGAATGAGATCTCTGAAACTGTGAGCCTCCAAAAAACCTTTTTCTCCTCTACAATTGCTCTGGTTGGGTCTTTTAGTTGCAGCAGTGAAAAAATTGACTAAAACAGCCTATGCAGTTGTTAGCAAGGCAGACTTAAATTTGTATTTCCTAAGGAATGACTCTTGGATAAAACAATTTAGGGAATTTACACTTCAAAAGCACAGACCTAAAAGTTTAATTTTCCCAAACCAAAAAGGACATTGGTCCAGTAAAGAAAAGCTGGCCAGAAAAACACCCTAAACAAAGGAAAGGCTTGCTATATAAATTTAAGTCAGTGCCTGCTCCATTGTAAGAGTTTCCAGTGACTTAATCCTCCTCCTTTTCCTGGTGCAGAGAGGGAGACATCTTTATAAATGGGTGATTTCCTTTATAGATGTGACTGTTTTAAAAAGCTTTTCAAAAATAACCAACTAAATACCAGAAGGTTGTATTTTGGAATCCGATTTAGTACCATGAGTGGTATTTGCAATTTAGTTTCTGTATTTTTAGCTAGATTACTGAGTTCAGGGCAGAGCCTGTTAACAAATAGGGCAGAGAAAGTATTTTCTATGCCTTGGCTCCTAAAGAAAACAAACTCACCAGAGTACCAACACTTTAGCTTTCTTTCTTAATAACTCTTAATAACTCTGAAAAGCTTAGCAGATTCATTTTTTCTTAATCAGTTACTTAACCTTTCCATTTGTCTTTTATAAAGAATCTTTTAAAAGGCAATAAAAGTTTTGTAACATTGTTAGAAGCTTCTAAGAATCAATAAGTGTCCCTGGTGGGATAAATTTGAGGTCCCTCTGTCTAAATCTATTTTCTGTGGCTGTAATAAAATACCTGAGACTGCGTAATTGATAAAGACTAGTTTGTTTGTCTCATGGTTCTGGAGGCTGGGATACTCATGAGCCTGGCTCTGACATCTACTCAACATCTAGTGAGTACTTTCTCCATCATAACATAGTGGAGGGTGTCATGTGGCAAGACTCAATAAACTTGCTATTTTAAAATAATTCTTTCTGCTTCTTTTAATGCCACAAATGCTATCACAGGGGCTCACCCTTATGACCTCATCTAATCCTAATAACCTCCCAAAAGTCCCATCTCTAGATACCATTAACATGGATTTGGGGATTATTTCCAACATATGAACTTCTGGAAGGGGCACATTCAAACCATGGAACCCTCATTGTAAAATGTACTTCTTTTAGTGTTGTTTATATGCAACATTGCACATACTAGCCATCTTAATTCTAAATTAAAAGAGATCTTTTTATCTCTTTTAAACATTTATAGCTTCTGAGACCATCATTCTTATATATGAAAGAGGCATGTGTATCAAGAGGCAAAGTACTCAGATTTTTAGAAATTAAGGATCCTATGTTTTCATTGGGTCTTGGGTTCTCTCTTAGGTTCTTATCTATCGGAGCTAAAATAAGAACCTAAGAGAGCCGGGCATGATGGTACACACCTGTACTCTCAGTAGCTCAGAAGGCTGAGGCAGGAGGATCACAATTTCAAAGCTAGCCTCAGCAACTGAGATCCTGTCTCAAAATAAAAAGTGAAAAACAAGGGGGGCGGGATTGGTGCTGGGAATGTTGCTCAGTGGTTAACTGCCCCTGGATTCAATCCCTGGTTAGTGTAGGGGGGAATCCTAAGAGGGAAATACCATAAGACTGGGGTCTATTAATGCTTTCACAGTGTACCTTGTTGCATGGACATTTTTCTTGAGGCTGGTGAATAAATGACAACTAGCTCATTCTCTCCTTTCCTGGAGTCCTACTGTTTGTGGTGAGAGCTCTAATAGCTTTTAAATGCTCAAACCATGCTTACCAGTCAGGTTTTGTCTTTAACTCAGATTTCTTTGACCAACTTAGTCAATGATTTTCCTTTACCTAAGTGTGCAAGAAAAGGAAACAAAGAAAATAGGACACGAAATCCCTTCAGGCCAAATTTAATTATAAAATAGCCTCTGAGTTTTCATACAGGTCACTATAACTTCTTTAGTATTATATTGCTTATAACTCTAATGTTTACAAACACCTATTTTTGTTTATAAAAAATTGCATTGTCAGATTAATCCCCTTTGCAAGTTTTTGAGGTGGAAAAGACCAATCTGAAGAAAACAGAACAACATTCTCATAGAATGAAAATATAAGACAAGGAAGCATATTGTTGGAAACTGATTAATAAAAATATGTGGGCAAGAGTAGATTAAATTATCTCAAATAGTTTGAGGAGACAGTGACCACATACTTAATAAAACCAATTTAATACTTAACATAGATAAGCTAATCCAAATCCAAAATGTAATATAGAGAAATTCCAGCTTCAAAATCATCTGCTAACCACAGCCCTACTATTGTGACAGTCTGTTGGTTGTGGGGAAAAAAGCAAGTTTTATAGTACAGGTTACAAGTTGAAATACTTACACATGTGTGTTTTGTCTGTCATGCTAATTCTAAAATTTTGAGTTATCAACATAAAGAAAACTTAGAGGTTTCCTGCAGATGTCCAGGTTTTTGGTTTCTTTCAAGAAATGAGACAATCTGAAAACATTGGGTGCACATTGCTACAAAGCAGTATTAGTGCCCTGGAATTGAGTGGAAGCTACTATTTGATGGTTGAGGTGCTCTCCAGTTTACTCTAATCTGCTTCACTACTGATTCATGTTACCTTCCTGGCTATTGAAAACTTTGGAGACTGCTGTACAGAATCTGTGCTCGTCAGAAACATCCCTCTGGAGTCTAAATTGGTATAAATTCTTTGGAAGACGATTTGGCAGTATCAGATTTGTAAAAGGCACACAGTCTTTGATCTGTGTGATGAGAAAATTGGGAATAATCTCAATGTCTAATAGAGTACTAATAATATATCCATAGAATAGAATATCAATTAGTTATTAACAATGAAATGGATCAATATATACTGATATGTAAATGTTTCTAAGATTTATTAAATGCAGTAATAGATGTATAGAAGTGATCAGTGTGAAATAAAATATATATGAGGATATGTGTAAAGAAAATTTCTGGGGAAATATCTGGGAAAGAATGATAAGATGGGATGGGCTTTTTCCACTGCCTAACCTTTTTTTCTTGTTTATATAAATCATATGTCTGTTATTTCCTATGTTATAGAAAACATATATGTATGTATTAAAAGAAACATCCAGTTCTAATACGGAAAAGAACTGTTAGTAGTAGGTTTTATTGAATTTGTGAAATGTCACAGCAGTAGTGATAAGTAATATTTTCATAGTCACAAAACTTATAATTTATAAGCTTAATCAACTAATTAAATTAATCTGGTTAATTTAAAATAACTCTCCTAATTAAAGTCTTTTGTAAACAGTCAGAAAAAGGGAATGCTCCCTTGTCCACAAAGCTGTTTCCACATTGCTTGATAATTAACAGTTTTTAGCTTTCTAAAATTCTACCACTTGGAGATTTATTTGAATTAACACTTTTCTCTCCTCATTTTTCTTTTTTAGTAATAGAGTGGTACTTAATTGGTATGGGAAAATCTAGGAAGTATGAACTAGCAATAGATTATTATTCTACTACCCAATAATTGTATTACATTTCCTTCTGTATTCCCCCAACCCCTGGTGCTGGGGCTCTAACTAACCCAGGACCTGTGCATGCAAGGCAGGCCCTCTACTGCTGAGCTATATTGCCAGGTCCCCTCAGTATATTTTTTGCAGTGTTGAATTCATAAAGAACATAGTATTTTAGTATCCTCTTTATTTCCTTAGCATTTTATTTTAAACATCTCTCATGACATTAAAATTATTTATAAACATTTTTGTGATGGCACAATATTCTGTTAAAAGGATTTCTAATATTTTTGCTTTTATAGATAATAGGCTGTCTCTTTAAAAATTGTTTGTAGTCTAGCTGTGGTAATGTTATCTGGGTTGTTCGTTGACATTTCCAGTTACTCTTTGGTCATAGGCTTATTGCTTGGAGGCTCCCTTTGGTAGGTGGGACAGAGTGGGATTGCTACATCCATAGTCAGAACTGGATGTCCTGATAGAGTGTAGGTGGGACAGAAAGGGAAGCAGAAGGGTATGGCCAAAGTCAATTATTTTAATAATTGCTAACTTCTAGTCTTCTTCCTAAGAACAAAGGAAGAAATTCATCTTCTGTATGACACAAGCTGTATTTGTAGGGCCCAGAACTTGAGCAGTGACTGTTGTATTGTATAGTTAAACTATGTCAGTGGTTTCTATACTCTTGTGAGCTAAGCTTTAATTTAGCTTGCATTTAGAACGTTTGTAACAAATGGAGTGGAACTTTTTGTATTATACAGCTATCTTTATCAGTAGGTCTTTAGCCAATACTGAATGTTAGTTATTTCCAGCACAATTTAAGGGATATTATCATATTTCAGTAGGAAAGATTTTTTTTTTTTAATGTGAAACATGCTTCTCTGTCTATGTGTCCTTCCACAGCTGTTAGGCAATGGAGTTGTCTTTTAAGGTCAGTAATAGTAACAGAAGTCCCAATTTTATCATTTGTTTTAAGTTATTATAATGTGGGCAGATTTCTGTTAGAATGCCCATTATAAATTTCTTGGGTTTTGGGTTAGGTTACCTGTCTACTGATCTGGTGCAAATTATTACAACTTTAATTTCCAATCAGTCCCTTCATTTCAGAGATGGGGAAACTGGGAGTCAGACAAATTCCATTTAATGCCTTGTATGTACTCAACACTGGTTTAGGGACTGTGATCCAGATACTGCCCTCAAAGGAAATAAAATTCAGTTGGTCAGACAAAAGGCATAAGTAGTGACCTATTCAAGGTTTTAGAGTTACTTGTTAACCAAACTGGAATTTGATACCTAGATTTTCTGATTCTTGGTCCGCTAGGTTTTCTATTGCACCATGCTGTCTCTTTGTGACATAACTTCATTATAATATCACTTGCAAAAACACCTGCAGCCTATTAACAGTCATGTACGAAAAGCCTGTTGAGAAACTATAGCTTAATAAGTTGATAGTTAAGAGTGATTAATAGGACTATATTTCTTTTTTCCCACTGTGCCACAACAAGCTGGGGTGGGTATTTTATCATCTCAAAATGAGAAAGAACAGATGTATTGTCAGATCATAGATCATGGGTAGTCATTAACTTTTATTATCTTTATAAAAATGTTCAATTTCAAGCATACTTGGTGCTTCAAAATATGTTGTGCATCTAATGTTGCAAAACCATTAAAACTATAAACTGAGAATCTAATGACTTCATGTACACTTGTGTGAGGGAATCAAATCCAGTTGATTGAAATGGAGAGAAAGCGGTCCTAGGTGGGAGCTGGCTAGACAGTTACTTTTCAAATCAGTTCAACAAATTCCATTTAATGCCTTGTATGTACTCAACACTGGTTTAGGGACTGTGATCCAGATACTGCCCTCAAAGGAAATAAAATTCAGTTGGGCAGATGAAAGGCATATTTTAAAACAGAGTTTAAAACTGTGCAGTGTGGCATATGATTAAGTTGTAAAAACTGGCTGCAGAAATATGTTAGTGCAGGAGATGGGTTTAATGTAAACTCATTGTCCAAGGCAGCTTCAAATATCTGACCCAACTGAATTCCTAAAGTAAATTTAGAATCAAATAAACTGATCAGGTTGTTGATTGAGCAAATAACTGGAAAGGGTAAAAATGATAAATAGAAAATAAGTCTAATGTATGACAGTTATTAAATTCTTAAATTTTTAATTAGTGCATGATTAGTTTTGTCAGCACTTAGGTCCTGGTTCTATTGAGTTCCATGATTTGGAGGTTGTTAGTTGTCCACATTGAAGATGGCCCTCCGTTTTTCTCAGAAGAGTAGTAATATCTGATTTATTTATGAAAGCTTACTGTAGGAGTGCAGAGAGGTGGCGTTTGTACAGTAGTCCTGTAAATAATCTCTCTCTTTTTCTAATGTCTAGCAATAGAGAAAAAATATATTGATATTCTTCAAATTCCAAAGCTTCATACAGAATGGCCTGCTTGAAGTATTCACTTGGCTTTTCCTTCTTTAGGAATCTCAGACCTTAAATATGTCCAGAGAGGAGATATTTAAGTTCTTTGCCATCTCATGCCACCTATTACCCATCCTAATCTCTCCAGGAAGTCTCTGCAGATGGGTGCCACCTAATCACTCTAGCCAAAACCTGAGAAGACTTCTCATATCCTTTCCTCTCTCTAATCTTTCTCCGGTACATCTAGCTCATCACCAACTTTTGTTGAATTTACCTGTTGAAGATCAGTTTTAAATCAGTTAGCTTCTTTTGCCCTTGTCTAAGTTGCCACCATCAGCTCCTTGGACTACAATGATCTAACACAAATGGGGGCAGTAGAGCATCATGTCCAGGACCTAGGTGGCCTGGATTTTTTTTTTTTCTTTCTGTTTTTTTTAGAAAAAGGAAAAAGAAGTGTTATTGCTTTTCTAGCAAAGGAGAAACACAGAATATACTTTGTATACAACCAGAGATATGAAAAATTGTGCTCTATATGTGTAATAAGAATTGTAGTGCATCCTGCTGTCATATATAGTTTTGTCAGCACTTAGGGAACTCTTGTCCCAGAGGCTGTGAATCCGCCCATCAGTCAGAACAGGGGGATTTTAAAAAGGTGATTCAAAGCCTATATTCCACTTGTTCTCTGTTAGAATTGTAATCCACTTGTTAATTTGGGAGATAGTCACTTCTGACGTCTTCTGGTGACATTCCCAAAGTCTGGATTACTTCATTCCTGTGTTGGGTGTATACTCAAGGACACATTAAATCTGTCTAGGATGGGGAAGAAAGGTAATCCTGATTCCCTGAGAATTGGGAAGGGGAGAGATTAAGGAAGAGCAGGGAGAGAGAGGAAGAAAAAGAAACATCCATTTAAAAAACAATTGCAGTGGCAGAGCAGCAAGGGCTATATTCAAAGCATAAAGTGGACCACTGTTCCCTACTCTCAATTTCTAGTTTCGATTTCTATGGAAAAATGGGCAACGACATCTCCAAGCCTCTTCCTGCTGAAGGAGGGTGAAGTTGGGGAAGTGACCCGAAGTCCTTGTTCTCTATCAGGTGGAGTATGGACAGTTAAGGGTAATCAGCATTAGGGCAGGTCAGAGGTCCACAGTGGCAGATGGCAGGTGACTGGACAAAGCATACATAGGGCAGGGATCATGCAGATGGCCAAGGGTGTCATGACTCTACAGAGTTCAGTTTCCTTTTTCTCAAAAGTGAACCACAATGGAACAACCTGTACCACTCAGGGAGAGAAGGCAGGAGTTCCCCTAAGCAAAAGAAGCTTAGGCAGCTGTTGGAATGATCCCTTCTTCCCTCACTTTACTCACAGGAATAGCTCCTCCAGTTTGACCCAAAGCAAGCTCACCCTTCTAACTCTCCAGTAGCTGAATCTCAACCCTGGATTTCAATTCCAGCCTTTACAGCTCAGTAGAAAATGGGGGAGAGAGTTGAGCTGTCAGGTGTTGAAGTAGCCAATTAAAAGAAGAAGCCAAAAATAAGAGTGAGGCCCTTAATTCCTTACTTTGATGGTATTACAAGAGGTTAAAACTCAGGGAGGACTTCCACATTCCATTTCTCCAGTGGAGCTGTGTACAGGTGGAGGATCAGCAGCACAGACACGGGAGTCATCTCATTGCTGAGGGAAAACCCACTAGGAGTGAACCAGTCGTGGGGATTGAGTCAAAGAGGAAAAAAGTTTTTTCAAGGTTTTTTCTTTTTATCCTCTATAAGGAGGTATTGGAAGAAATGTCTAAAGAAAACCTCTGCCCAAGGCCACAGATAATGACAAGAGTGAAGATGCCTGAGTTTGAATTGCAAATACACTTTCATAAGAGTATAACTGGCCAGGGAGTTGTGGAATCTTTGTAACTCTCTTCAAAGAACTACAGTGAATTCCTGGCCCACCAAGCCAAGCATAGAAAGAGCAATTTTTCTCCATGAAGACTCCCAGGAAATCAAGTTTTAAAACAGGAATCAGATTCTTCAACTGTGTGACATTGGGCAAGTTTCTTCTCTATGCCACAATTTATAATACAGAAGTAAAATAAGAATTACATATTGTATTAATTTCCTATTTGCCTCTGTAACAAATTATCACAAATTTAGTGGTTTACAATAGCACACACATATCATCAGTTCTGGAGGTCAGACTGAATGAAATGAGTATCACTGAGCTAAAATCTAGATGTCAATAGGTCTCTTTCTGGAGGGAGAATATATTCCTTGCTGTTTCTAGTGGATGAAAACACTATCACTATCACTGTTTGGCTTAACACTGAAGGTTTGGCCAATTCTATAGTGTTAGGAAAAGAACTGAGTAATCAGGATTAGAAAGGAAGAGACAAATTTGAAATTATTTGTAGATGTTATGATTTCTTTCTGTATAAGAAATAAGCAGAATGAGCTGACTGTTAAAACTGACTGGAGATAAGAATAATAACATTAATATTTATCAGCAATAACCAACCAGTAAATGTAACTGGAAATTAGATACTACTAACAGTAGCTGCTAAAGCTACAAACTATGAAGTAGCTTTTCAAAGAATGCAAAAAAACTTTATAGATAAAAGTTTAAAACTACTTATAGGGAGAGACTTAAGACCCCTAATATCCAAAACTTTTTTTAAAAATTAAATATTTATTTTTTAGTTGTAGTTGGGCACAATACCTTTATTTTATTTATTTATTTTTATGTGGTACTGAGTATTGAACCCAGGGCCTCACACATGCTAGGCGAGTGCTCTACCGCTGAGCCACGGCCCCAGCCCATGCCCAAAACTTTAGGTGAAAATTAACTACTGTAAATTATGTATTTTTTTTTCATTTGAAGAAGAACATAGACAAACTTAACATATTAGAGACTAGGAAAAGATATCTATGATGTCTAAATCCAACAGTTGATACCCAACAGATAATGTATAGAATAGGAAAACATATTCTGCATATCAACAAGGAGGAGGACAGGAAACCCAATAGGCAGGCAGACAGGCAAACAGAGGATATGGTTAGGCAGTTCACAGGAGAAGAGTAACTGGCTAACAAAACTATTGTGAAAAAGATGATATAAAAAAAACATTAGATTCCACATCAGAATAGCAAATATTAGGAAATACCAAACTTTAGAGAGGATATGGCACTCTTGAGCTCTACTGTTTATAGCATTGACTGGTTGGGCCACTCTAGAAAGAATTCTGGAAAACATTAGTGAAATTAATTACATATATGCCTGTGATCCAAACATTTCATGTTTTATTTTTCCCACAGAAATTTCACACATTTCCAGAGAAGGACAGTATTTATTTATTGTGGTCTTGTTTATGGTAGAAATTTGGATTGTTTCCCATTTTTATAAAAACAACATTCTTATGAATATTCTTATACATTTGTATATGTGCTGGAGTTAATTTTTTATTTGTATATGACAGCAGAATGCATTACAATTCTTATTACACATATAGAGCACAATTTTCTATATCTCTGGTTGTACACAAAGTATATTCACACCAATTTGTGTCTTCATACATGTACGTTGGATAATCATGTCCATCACATTTCACCATAATTTCTAACCCCATACTCTTCCCTTCCCCTTCCATCCCTCTTCCCTCTAGAGTTTGTCTATTCCTCCCATGCTCCTCCTTACTACCCCACTATGAATCAGCCTCTTTATATCAGAGAAAACATTCAGCGTTTGGTTTTTTGGAATTGGTTAACTTCACTTAGCATTATTTTTTAATGGTAGAATTTCTGAGTCACGGAGAATTTACATTTCCAACTTTAATAGATGATCCTATTTGCTTTTCAAAGTGGTGATATACCAATCAGTATATTCTCATTCATGTGTAGGAATTGTGGTTATTCTAGATTTTTGTCTTAAATTCTATTTTGTATCAGCTTTATTTTGGTTTGGTTTATTTGGTTGTGTGTGTGTGTGTGTGTGAGTGTATATAAAATGTAATTTTTTCACTCTAATTTTTCAGTGGTATGTTATACTTACATTGCAGAATTCTTTGAAAACATTTTAAAGCTGGATTTAAAAAATTTCTATTCATTGGTGAGGATGTGGGGAAAAAGGTACACTTATACACTGCTGGTGGAACTGCAATTTGGTGCAGCCAATATGGATTTTTTTTTCTAAGATTCCTTAGAAAAGTGGGAATGGAACCACTAATTGACCCAGCTATCCCCCTCCTCGGTCTATACTCAAAGGAGGCTGATTCATAGTGGGGTAGGGAGGAGGAACATGGGAGGAATAGACCAACTCTAGATAGGGCAGAGGGGTTGGAGGGGAAGGGAGGGGGCAAGAGGTTAGCAATGATGGTGGAATGTGATAGACATTATTATCCAAAGTACATATATGAAGACATGAATTGGTGTCAACATACTTTATATACAACCAGAGATATGAAAAATTGTGCTCTATATGTGTAATAAGAATTGTAAAGCATTCCACTATCATTTATTTTTAAAAAATCAATTAAAAATTTAAAATTTTTCATTCTGATAATGTCCTTATTAGATTTATTTTTGCATTTACATTAATATGTTTACTTTTGTCTTTATGTTTACTTCCACTGTCTTCATTCATGTTCTTATTTGTCCAGTTTTTCTTTTTTTTTTTAAAGGGGAGAGAGAGAGAGAGAATTTTAATATTTAGTTTTTAGTTTTCAGCAGACACAACATCTTTGTTTGTATGTGGTGCTGAGGATCAAACCCGGTCCGCACGCATGCCAGGCGAGCGCACTACCGCTTGAGCCACATCCTCAGCCCTCTGTCCAGTTTTTCTGTTTTCCTCTTGTAGTTTAGGACTTCATGAACCTAAAGATTTGAATAACTCAATCTGGAAAATCTAATCATTATTTCTTTGAATGCTATCTCCTAAAATTTTCCCTATTCTGTCCTCAGGAATTCTAATTTGACTTTAATGGAATTTCTACTCTACCATCTCTTTTATATTTTTCATATGCTTATGTCTCTGTTCTGTGTTATGCAAAACTATCTGCTTTATCTTTCAATTTATTAGTTCTTTCTTATATTATATACATTTTTTGTTTGATCACCCTTTGAATTTTTAATAGTAATTATTTTTCATTATTTGGTTCTTTTTTTCCAAGTCATCCAGTTCATGTTTTATAGTCTTTTGTTCCTTGTTCAGATTTAAAATTTTCAGGCAAGTAGTTTATTGAGGGAGGCAATTCCAAGGAATGGAGAGTGGTGAATGGAGAAAGTGGAACAGGAAGGAGGGAAGCCAATGAAGGAGGGAGCCTAATAGATTGAGCTGCACGGGGGTGGGGGGGGGCGGCATTTGGGACTGTATTCCATCAGGACCTTTGGAAGAGCTGACATTGTAAAATTGTCCTTGTAAAGGGGTGAAAGATGAGATCATTTATCCATTAGCTTTCATAGCCCATCAGTCAAGGGTCACCCCAGGGATGGCGGTCTTCCTGTCCTTCCACATTATGTGTGCATGAGTGCCTACTTGATTTCTGAAAGCATCCTTACTGACATCAGAGAAGCAGGGAGACAGAGCAAGAAGTAAATGCAAAGCACCATGAGAGACCATGTCTGCCCTTCCCTACTGTCCAACTGCACCACCTAATGTCTGTTCAGGTCTTGTTCATAAGACTGTGATGTCTGCTGGTTCCGCCCACCAGGTGCTTTGCTTATTTGCGTGTTTTGTGATTTTCTGCTTTTGAGTTTTTGTTCTGAGGTAGTTTATCTGTGGAAATTCTTTGACTTTTACTTAAAGGTTGGTGCCTTTAGAGCTGGTTTGCTATTGATTCTGCCAGACATTTGAGTGCACTCTCAACCCAGAACTATTTTAAATCATGTTCTTAATCTGCAATTTGTTGGGGCAGGAATTTGAATTAGAAATCCAAATGAAGGTCTATTTTGTGAATTCTTAGGAGAGAGATTTTTCTTTCTCTGTTAGGATTGAGAAGTCAATTTTTCCTCTTATCTCCAAGGTGGGAAAGTGAGATCTCTAGATTCAGTTTTACAATGAGGTTTCTTCAGCTTGTATCCCCATATCCCATGACTCTATAAAAATCAAATATCAAGGTCATCTGGATATGTGAATATCATTAGAGTGAAACTGATTTGGGGATTCAGCTTTCCTCTCTGTGTTTACATTTTTAAGTACTTTTAGCCACTTCAGTGCCCCTTATCTTTTTGTCAGTTTATAGGCACATTTAAAAAGTTTTTCCTTTTGATTTTATGCATCAATTTTGCATGTTTTCAGTAGAAGTGTCAGTCAGATTACCGAGGTTGTCATATTGCCTGAAATGGAAATATTCACTATTGCTTTTGAGTCAGAAAACTACTGAAATTTTTATAGTTGAAGAAGCCCTCTCAAATTCATTATTACTGTCACACTGGAATCAGAGCACAAGTTGGAGAATCATTTTGCCTTAGTTAGATTCTTCAAATATTTACTAGCTGTGTAGTCACAGGTAAGTTAACCAACCTCCTGTTGCCTCACTTTTCTCATCAGAACAGTAGTAACTACTTCATAAGGTAATGTTGAGACTTTAATAAACTCATACACAAAAGCACTTAAACTTGTGAAAAATATTAAATGCCCAATGTATATTAGCTATTTTAAGTACTATTATTATTACTCTTTCAAGCTTACCTTCAGCCAATTTATACTTTTTCATTGTTCCTTTTTTTTTTCTTTTTCTTCTTGGTTCTGGAGATTGAATTTAGTTACATTCTACCACTAAGCTACATCCACATCCCTTTTTATTTTTTATTTTGAGACAGGGTCTCACTGAGTTATCAAGGCTGGCATTGAGTTTGCAATCCTCTGAGTAGCTGGAATTACATATGTGCATCACTATACTGAGCCTGTTCTCTTCATTTCTTTTTTTTTTTAAATATTTATTTTTTAGGTGTAGATGGACACAACACAATGCCTTTATTTTTATGTGGTGCTGAGGATCGAACCTGGGTTCCACCTGTGTGAGGTGAGCGCTCCACTGCTGAGCCACAATCCCAGCCCAGTTCTCTTCATTTCTTACCTTAGTTTGGCAGAGTTCTCTGTGGAAGCAAAGAGATCCAAGCAGTACTACCTTACTCTATCTTACACCTCCATACCCAATGCTGGTGCCTTAATCTGTTTTGTGTTGCTATAACAGAATACCAGAGACTAGGTAATTCATTTAAAAAATTATTGGTGCATTATACTTATACATTATAATGGGATTAGCTGTTACACATTTGTATATGCATACAATATAACAATATAATTTGGTCAATTTTGTTCTCCAGTATGAGGCTGGGTAATTTATAAAGAAAAATTTATTTCTCATAGTTCTGGAGGCTGATAAGTCAAGCTCAAGGCACTGGCAGGTTTGGTGTCTGGTGAGGGCCTTGCCTCAGCTTCCAAGATGGTGCCTTTGGATACTGCATTCGCCAGAGTAGGCAGATGCTGTTCCTCACATGGCAGCAGAGCAGAAAGGAGTGGGCATGCTCCCCAAAGGCCTTTGGGGGCACTGATCTGTTCATGAGGACATACCCTTTATGATTTGAACACCTCCCTTTAGGGCCCACCTCCTAACACTGTTGCATTGGTGATGAAGGTTCCAGTGCAAGAGTCTTAGAAGGGACAAAGGCTCAAGCCATAGTACCCAGTCATACTAACAATTGGACAAAATCCCCAATAATACAATTTAAAACATCAGGACAGCATCAAAATCTGAAAAACAAGATCCAAGTTTAATTCTCAGTTCTGTGACTAATGAACGATGTAAATGATATTGCCACCTTCTGACCTCTCAATGTTGTGACATTAAACAACTTTGTATCCTTAAAGTTTTTGGTAACCGTAGAGCTCTAAATAACCCTTTATGTACCTCTAGAGGAATCAAGTATAACCTTGGTTTCTGGGTTATGCAACATGAAGCCTACTTGCTCTAACATCATTAAACATGAATTGACACCACCACACACAACAGTGTGCTCCTTCACCAGACTAAATGTGGTGATCATTAGCTTATGCATGAGAGGCTAGAGTGTGTATGTCAACACATAGTTCAGCTGTATGTACTTATTCCTCTAAGTACTTGTGACACACTATGTCAAGAGTTCAGTGGCTGAGTTTCACACAGGGCAGTGTGATTCATCGGGATTATTAGGATCCTCCTGGAATAACTTCCCTGAGTTGATTGGCTTTGACAGATCAGTTTGCTTAGATTAAAAAGCAATTGCTGCTGTCTAGTCAAATTTAAACACTTTGGCTAGAAGAAGCTGAACTCTAACTCCGTCCAGTCTATAGAAACACCTTGATGTGAAAATTACATTGAAGATAGTGAAGAGAAAACTGCGTTAGCAAGGCTCTGGGGTATGGTTTTGTAATAACATGAGGGAGCACAAATGTCAAACAAAAGTGATCCCAGGCATATGTGAGGGAGAGGAAAGTACATTGCTTTTAATAGTGACTCTATTTGTACCCAATGCACTGCTAAATAATTAACAGTGTTTGAAGTTCCACTGTGCTCTACATGCATTTAACATTGACCACCAGTAGAATTGGAGTAGAAAAGATTTGTCTTCTGGGCTGAACAATGAAGGTATTTTGGGATATAGGAATCTCCCCCTTTCCCCTTTCTGAATGGATCCAGGGATTTAATAGAAAAACAAGAGCAACAAGGAAGCTGAAATAACAGTATGCTAAAATCCGATTTCCATTTTATAAAACTAAATGGAATATCTGATTTAAGTGAAATTAAGCCTAATGCCTGAATTTACATTATCAGCCTACTTACACTGTAGATAAAATGGAAGCTGAGATGATATTGAACTGACCTCCAACCCATCCGTGGTGTTAGCAAATAATTAGTTTTGGAAGTAGTGCAAGAAGAGGAAAGACTCATACACATCTTCACTTTTATCACAGTTTGCTTTTATATTTAGGTTCCTTACCTTTTTGAATATGGAGGCCAACTAAGAAGTTGAAAGTGGAGGATATGAGGACAAGGCTTGATGGGCTTCTCTTTTTCTCTCTGAGGAGTTTAGTTTGCCCTGTGAACACAATCTTTATGTGGCCCCACGCTCAGAAAACATTGGTTATATGGTATTAATCATAGTGAATTTAATGTAAATTATCTTTTCAGGAAAGAGCATTGTTACATATCAATCAATTCTTGGACTTGTGCAATCATCATGATGATCTAAGTTTGGGACATTTTCAATACCTAAAAGAATCCAGGTACCCACCAGCAGTCACTTCTCTAATTTGAAGCAACTGCTGATCTACTTTCTTCCTCTATGGATTTGCTTATTTTGTACATTTCAGATGAGTGGAATTGTGGTCTTTTGAGGCCAATTTCTTTTACTTATTGTTTTCAAGATTTATCCATGTAGCATGTTGATCAGTACTTCATTCCTTTTTATTGTGAATAATTGTATTTCTTTTTAAAAAATATTTGTTTGCTTTTAATTATAGGTGGACACAATACCTTTATTTTATTTTTTTATGTGGTGCTGAGGATTGAACCCAGTGCCTCTTGCATGCTAGGTGAGCACTCCACCTCTGAGCCACAACCCCAGCCCTGAATAATTGTATTTCTATTGTATGTATATAACATGTTTTATCCTTCAGTTGATGGCAATTTGTATTATTTCCACTTTTTGAATATTATGAATAATGGTGCTATGAACATTTTTGTATGGAGGAACGTTTTCATTTCTCTTGGGTATATAAGAATGTGATTGCTGGTCATATGCTAACTCTTAACTGTTTAAGAAACTGCCAAACTGTTTTCCAGAGGGTTACACTATTTCACATTTCCAACAAATTTTTTTTTTTCCGGCACATATTATATAATCTGTCTTTTTGATTACAGTCATTCTTAGTGGGTGTAAAATATTATATCATTGTGGTTCTGATTTGTGTTTCCTTAGTGGCTGATGATTTTGGGTGAGCATCTTTTCATTTGCTAGTGGCCATGTTTGTGTATTTCTTTGGAGAAATTTTATTCAATCCCTAACTCATTTTAAATTGGCTTATCTTTTTGTAATTGTGTTGGAAATATTCTCAGTCCCATTATTAAATATATGATTTGAAAGTATTTTCTATTATTATGCAGTTTCACTATCTTGAAGATATCTTTTTAGCATAAAAGTTTTAGCATTTTATATAATTCAATTTATTTTTGTGGTGTATGCTTTTGATGTCATATCTAAGATAACACTATCTAAACCAAGATCATAGGAATTTAATTTTTTTGAGTTCTTCATAGTTTTGGCTCTTACATTTAGACCTATGATTCATTTTGAGTTATTTTTTGTGTATATGGTATAAAGAAGGAGTCAGCTTCTTCCCATTTTCAAATGAATATTCAGTTCTTGGTATCATTTGTTGAAAAGACTCCTGTTCTCTATAGAATCATTTCAACACATTGTTGAAATCAGTTGGTCATATGTATGGGTTTATTTATAGACTTGGAATTCTATTCCATCTTTCTATTTGCTTATCCTATGCTAACATCAATAAGTGTGAGTTTACCCAATTTGCTTTTATTTGTGAAATTTATTTTGGTTATTTTAAATCCTTTGCATTTCCATAGTAAATTTTAGAATCATTTTGTAAATTTTTGTTAAAAAGCCAGTTGGAATTTTAAAGGAAGTTTCATTGAATTTGTAGATCAATGTGAGGAGTAGTGCTTTCTTAACAATGACAAGTTTTCCAGAGATCCATGAACATGGGATATCTTTCCATTTACGTAGGTTGTCTTTAATTTTTTTGAACAGTTTTGTACTTTTCAGTGTACATATCTCATATTTCTTTTATTAAATTTATCCTCAAGTAGTTTATATTCTTTTTGGTGCTATTTTAAATGAAATCTTCTCTTTATTTTCAAAATTTCAATTGCTAGCATATAGAAATACAACTGATTTTTAATATTCATCTTAAATCCTGCAAATTTGGGAAACTTGTTTATTAGTTCTGATTTTTTTTTGTGAATTTCTCATTTATATATAAATTTTATCTGTAAAGAGAGAAAGTTTTATATCTTCCTTCCTTTCCAATATGAGTACCTTATTTATTTTTCTTGCCTGATTTCCTTGGCTAGAGCCTCCATTGTGTTGAATAGAAATGTTGAGAATGGATATTCTCATCTTATTCTTGCTCTTAAAGGAAACTAACTCAGTTTTTCATCATTAAATATAATATTAGTTGTGGGATTTTCATGGATTATCTTTTCTCAAGTCAAGGAAGTTGCATTCTATTCCTGTTTTTTTAAGAGGCTGTATCATGAAGGGGTGTTAGATTATGTTAGTTTTTTTTCTGTGTCTATTGAAATGACTACGAGATTTTTTCCTTTATTCTATAATATGGTGTAATACATTGATTTTTATATGCAAAACTAACTTTATCCCAGGCTATTCTGGGATAAATCCTATTGGCTTAGGTATTTAATTCTTTTTATCTGTTGCTGGATTTGGTTTGTTAATATTTTGTTGAAGATTTTTGCATCTATATTTAAAAAGGATATCATTTTTTTAAAAAAGGATATTGGTTATTCTTTTCTTGTGATGTTTTTGCCTAGTTTGGTATCGGGGTAATATTGGCCTCATAGGAAGCATTGGAAAGTGTTCTTTTTTGTTCTATATTTTTGAAAAGTGTAAAGAATTGGTATTAATTGTTTAAGTGTTGAGTACAATTCAGGCAAGGGAGTTGTCCAGTCAGGGGGTTTTACTTCATGGGAAGTTTTTAATTAATAATTTAATCTCTTTACCTATTACATATCTATTCAGATTTTCTGTTTAATTTTTATTCTGTTTCAGTAGTTTGGGTTTCTTTAGGAATTTTTCATTTGATGCATCTAAATTATCTAATTTATTAGCATGTGGTTGTTAATAGTATTCCTTCATAATCCTTTTTATTTCTATAAAATCAGTGGTAATGATCCCTTTTATATTCCTGATCTTGCTAATTTTAATTTTTTTTCTTGGTCAGTCCACAATATTATTTTATCAATAGGACTTCTATCTGTTGAGCTTGTTTAAATTTAGGGATCAAACAATAATTCCTTCCTTTTTTGTCTTCCCTGGATGTGATTTCCCTCTTTTTTCTTTACCACAATGGTACAGAATGTTCCTTTTTTCCTTTTTTCATCCCTCAGTTATGCTCACCTTCTTCTTTGTATATGAGGATAAAATTTCTATCTCACATTCATAAATCTAATCAAGGGGTCAATTGAAGAAGTTTTCAGTGTCTACATGTGTGTCTTTGGCATTCCATCTTGTGTAGCCCAAGTGACTTCAGCTCTGTCATTTTATATAATCACAATTCAGGAATTTAGTTTACTTCAAAGAGGTATGCTGTGCTTCATGCTCAGAACTTCTATTTTGTAAATGCTGTTTCGATATGAAATTTACAGCAAAATTGCTACAGTCATACTTAGATTATAAAGGTTGTTCCTGAAAGGACTTTGTAGATTATCTAGCTCAGGGATTAAGAAGCAGCCATTGTTCGCCAATCAGTAGTTGACAGATGGGAATGAAGACCCAGCGTGACTGGGCCTTATAATGGGGTTGGGGACCCCCAAACACAAAATACCCAATAACACAAAAGGAAACAGAAATCTGGATATTTGTGGGACATTTTCTTTTTTAATTTTAATTTTAATTTTTTTTTTTTTTTGTAGTGGGGATTGATCACAGAGGTGATTTGTCACTGAATTACATTCTCTCACTCTGTTGCTGAGGATGTTGCTAAATAAATTGCTCATGCTGGCCTAGAACCTGCAATCCTCCTGCTTCAGCCTCCCAAGTATCTGGGATGGTAAGGCATGTGCCACCAAGTACAGTCTAAATTTTAAAATGATAGCAAAGAATTCAAAAGTCCTAAAATTTGGTTAGGGTTAAGGACTCTGTTCTTTTAACTTATTTGTATCCTGCTTTTCCCTTAGCATTCTGTGGAAGAGTTTAGTTGAAGGAATTCAAGGAAACTGTAGGTCTAGCTAGATCTGAAGATAAAACACAACAAAAGGGATCAGCTTTGGCCTTTTAATATAAATATTGGCTATTTTGAACCATGTGTATTAAAAAGCTATGTAAACGAACTTTCTTCCCTCCTTAAGCTTTTATGCTTAACGAACAAGTCATTTATAGTGGTGGATCTTCAAAGAGACTTTATGTCAACCCTGAGAATTGTTTCTTCTACTTAACTAGAAATTGAGGAACTTCTTTAAAATCAAGCACCAATTCTCCTATTCAGCTCAAGGTTTAAAATATTAGTGTTTTCTGAAAGTGAGGTTTTCATTTAGAGGCATCCTGAGCAATTTGACCTTCAAGGAGAATGGCCTGAGAAGCATCCCTATAGAATCCAGCACGGTTATTTAAAGCAAAGCTCTCACCATATTTAAAACTGTACTTGGAAGTGACTGGAGACATTTTATTTATTTCGGTGCTGGGGATTGAACCTAGGGTTTCATGCATGCTAGGCCAGGACTTCACCACTGAGCAACATCCATAGCCCTAAAGAAATATTTTAAAAAATGAAAATGAATGTCAATTTTTTATTTTTTGGAGATAGAGGTACCTTGGCTGCTCTCAGGAGTTGATTTCTTAAAAAAACAAAAAACAAAATAAACCTTGCTTGAACATTTTGCTCTCTGAAGTATTTTGATTCTTTACAGATCACTGGCACAGTCTTTAGTTTCCTGATATCTTTTTTACTTAAGATTTCCTTCCTGAGGAAACTTTGTTTTACAGGGGAAGAATGAAGCCTCAGACCACATCCTGACATTCGGGAGTGTGGCTGGTTGAACAGCCTTTTTTAGATTTCAAGAAAAGGCAAGGTGAGATGGGCTTCTAACACTTCTCTTTTTTACCTGTAGACATTTAGAATGAGAGGCCTTTGGACCAACACAACTAGGTGTGTAAACATGTTTTCTAAGTAAGGAGCTCCTTTTAAGAAGAGACTAATTTATGATGAAAATGAGAATCTTAAACATTCAGTCTGAAAGATGACTGATACTCGAGAACATCAATTGATGCAGTTCAAGAATCTCTCTACTGAAAGACCAAAGCACTTTTACACCCTTGTTCATGAGTTCAGTTTTAGATTTCATTTAGGTAGGATAGATTTTGTTTCCCCTTAGTAAATAGCAGTTGAGTTATACATTTTATATACTAAAAGGTGAGTATGAGGTGAAAATTAGCCACTAGCAAGTACATTTCATTATGAAGGAACATCTAGGCAGATGGGCTCAGCTCTAAGTTGGGACTTGTCTAAATAATCTCAATTTTGAGCATCGCAAATTAATTCCAAGTGGAACCCCACCAAACCTTTAGGCATTGAACAGAGCCTGGTATAAATGCTTGATGTGTATATCACACTCAATGATATGACTGGCCTTTCTAATAAAAAGTGGGTCCAGAGGCTAGACATCTGGTGATGGTGTTTATGCAAAGTACATTGTCAAGTTGTAGCATATAGAAAAATAATGATTGTCATTCTCTTTTGCTGTCATTTCTCCCAGGAGGATATTATTGTCTGCTTTCCTGTCAAAATTGTGTTAAACAACAATAATAAAACATAAGCCTTATAGTTTTCCAAACTGATCATTCTCTCTTGGGCACAAAGAAATGTGACTTGTGCTGTCTCCTTTGGGAGGCTGCATCCTCTGACTTTCTCACATGTTATCTGCTCAAAGGGTAAAGGAGGAGGATGTGTGTTTCACATGCTGTCTTTCCTTTACCACCTGCTTTTATTCATATTGAAGAACATGTATTTCTTCCTTTTCTGAAAGTAATGTAACTACATTTCAGATTGCTTTTCAGTTTGGTTTAACATTTATTACTTTGGAGGTCTTGATTATTACCCAACAGATTCTTAGTTTTACTTTTGTAAACTTTAAGATCTGTGACATCAAATCATTCCTTTATCCATTGTAAATATCTGTTAGGGGTTTAATTTACTGGAGCATCAAAATACTTAACTTGATGAAGATAGTATGTGTAGTAGTGGTTTAGATGTACCATCATAATTCCAAGTTTGAAAAGCTCTGGATGAAGAATGAGTCTGATTCTTATGTCTTACCTCTTTAGGCCACGATCTATAGGTTGGAGTGGGAAAGGAATGCAGGTATCCATTCACCTCTTCTGTCTAGAAAACTTCCCTGGACTCCTTTGTGTAGCTGTCAAATCCTGCTTATCCTTCACGTATCTTACTAACATAAATTATGTGTTCTCTGAGCTTTTTGCTTGATGCACAATGCAAAGCTTCTTTCATTCACTGTTTCTTTACATATGGGAAGTTTTAAATAGTCATTTGGGACCATGCTTTCAATTACACTTTGAAGAGACTTTCCCCCAGTTGCTACTGTCAAAGAGAACCCAGACCTGTGTTTAAGGAGGGAAGTACAAAGCAATTTATATCAATGAAAAAAAAATCTGAACTTTATCGAAATCACTGTATTGTTCACCAAGAACAACAACAAAAAAAAGGAGACTGCTATTTTGCAGTTCTCTCTCAGACACTGAACTGCCACTTGGCTAAATTGTCCTGGCTGTGAGTGAATCTCTGCCCATAAAATGAAATCTCTTTGTTGCTTGTGGTTGTAAGTTTTTGTTCTTTCATAATAAATCTAGCCCAAAGACATTTCTTTACTGTAAATTTGTCTCCTCTGAAGTGCTCATAAACAGTATCTGCTTCCATTACCTGTGGAAGATCCAAGTTCGAGCATTTTGTAGAGTAAGCATATGCACTAAGAATCAATATGTGTTTTATTAGCAGCAAGAGACCCATTGGATTGATTTTTTTTTCTTTTACCTTTATGGGCAATTGCTATAAAAAGGTAAATTAAAAAGTTAACCATCTGCTACCTCACTTTTCATTTAAAATCTTTTATTTGATTACTCTTTCCAGGTAATCAATGCTTTCTATTTTGCTATTATGCTGGCTAGTGAATGAAGGTGGTTTTAATTTATAGCTTTTATTTATCTAACTGTATTGTCAAAGTCACAATCTTTATGCATCCTATTAGTAGTCTGGAAAATATTTCTTACTACATCGAAACAGAACAAAATTCAATTTAGAAATATAATTTCCTGCCATGGAGACACTTGATAACAGGGGGGAGATTAATGGAGCCCAGTGACAGAAACGTGATTTAAAGCAGGAGATTAATATTGCTTTATCAGCCTACACTGCAAGTGAATTGGCTCCAAAAGAAAAAAACCTGTTTGAAGTTGCTGAGTTGTCTGCTTGTCGGTTGGAAAAATGTCTCTGGACGTTTATTTTGTTATTGCTGAGTATTTGCCGCATGCTTGTCTATTTGACAATATAGGAACAAACCTGCACACAACACCAGACTTGCTTATTTTACAGTAGTAACATGTTTCTTATTATTCCTTTTGATCCCACAGGAAGTTTGAATGCTGTGGAGGTCAGCTTCTGACTTAAGGGGATTATGTGCAGTAAATCATGTCAAAATTAACGAATAGAATTGCGCTGACACTCCACTTTAGTTGGATTTAAGTAAAATGTTTAAATGGTATTTTTAATTGCAAAGCTCCTGTCCCTAAGTCCCATTATAAATATTTTTCCATCCTTTAAAGAAGTCATTAATTTCCTTTCCCAGCTATAAAAGTGTGAATCTTCCAGAAGAATTTAAAGCAAATCTGAAGATTAGCTCAGTAGGTTGAAATACCCACTATGTATGTTCTGAAACAAAATATAGAGCTTGCTGAATGGTTAAAAATGAGTGCTAAAGGAAGTGGGTCCAAATTTTGCTTTTGATTCTCAGGAACTTAAAGTATTCCTATTGCTGGAATTAACTTTTTTGAACTTACTCTTGAGCTATGTGAATTTTTAGACTTTGTATTTGCCTGAGTAATTCTTCCTGGAAAATAAAGAAGAAATAGAATAATTTTTTTTTTTTTACCAACTTTACACTAATGTCTAGAGTTTTCAAAAGCTTGAATTGTGAAAGTAGTAGCTTACAGACTAATTACTTAGTTACCACATACGGGAAGTTTTAAATGGACATTTCTGAGGGAAAGAGATAGGTGTAACACATTTTACTTGGTTTAACTGACTTAAATTTTGTAGAACCAGAAGTATTTTGTCAGAAATCAGAGGATCTGTTTTGTTATTTAAGGTCATTTAATAACTTTTTGTGTTAAATTTTAAAACCACTTTGCTTCTAAGAAAGCTGAATAGTTATAGTAATATCTGCTTTACCTTATCACCAGGTTGTTGTAAATATGAAATAAGGTGATTTTTTTTCCAAATGTTTAGACATGCGGAAGACTATAGTAATAAGCCATTTTTACCTAAAATAACAGTAGTATATCTAGCCTAAACATTTTGCAATTAGGATTTTCTTAGGAGAAGTTGCATAATTTCACAGACAACTACCTTAATTTTGTTTTAATATAAAGACTATCAGTATGTCTTGGAATCAATCCACTGAAAATTGTTAACATTTTAAAAAATATATGAAGTGGTGGGGGCTTGGATTTTGACGCAGTGGTAGAGCACTCGCCTAGCACATTCGAGGCCATGGGTTCGATCCTCAGCATCACATAAAAATAAATAAATAAAATAAAGGTAAAAAAAATCAGAAGTTTGAAAAAAAATATATATATATATATATATGAAGTGGGACTAGCGTTGTGGCCACTGAAGATGGTTTATGTTTTTAAAAATATAAGAAGGGGGGCTAGGTAGAGTGCTTGCCTAGCTCATGTGAGGCACTGAGTTCGATCTTCAGCAGCACATTAAAAAATAAATAAATATGGGCTGGGGATGTGGCTCAAGTGGTAGCGCGCTCGCCTGGCATGCGTGCGGCCCAGGTTTGATCCTCAGCACCACATACAAACAAAGATGTTATGTCTGCCGAAAACTAAAAAATAAATATTAAAAAATTCTCTCTCTTCTCTCTCTCTCTCTCTCTCTTTAATAAATAAATAAATAAAGTTAAAAAATATATATGAAGAAAAGTGGCCTGTAGCACATTGCTCTTTGGAATTAAATGCATGAAATAATTGAGTCAGAGAAATTTAGAGCCTCTTTGATTTGTTCTTTGTGGGCTCTCAATACTTTAAGGGGATGATGTCTGACTGACAGCAAAGATGGTCAGCCCAGTGGGCATGATTTCTAAGGACTCTGAGCCAGGTGCTTTGTTTGGGTGGTGTTCTCCTGTCCCCCATGCAGCTGGTTCAGGATTTATTAGCTGGACAATTCTGTTTGGTGCTGGGAAAACAAAACACAACAAAACAGAAAGACTGCAGGGAATATTAGGCCCCGCTTTTCTGTCTTAAAGGCACATACCAAACCCCCAGGCAAAACATCTTTAAGAGGCTAAATATTCACTCAGAGGCGAAAGGGCTTTGAATTATTTTCAAGCCAGAATTTAGCAGAGAGGAAAACCTAAGAGGGGTTTTAATTTCAAGGAGCATGCATATGCTTTTCTTCCCTCTTGTTTCACAGATCCAGAGGGACCTTCAGGGAAGGTGCCCCTTTGACCTTTTCCTAGTCATGCAATTATCCTCATCCTGCTTTTCCTCTTTTGCACTTCCTTTCCCAACTGGCCTTTCTTTGGTGATGGAGTTTAAATTGTGCAGTGCCTACTCCAGACATTGCCACTTGGATTAACCTTAATCCTCTGCATTCTGATTTTGCTGGGACATGGCCATCAAGTGTACTGCCCTCTTGGGAGCTAGTCTGGTTTTGCCTGAGGTTCACAACATTCCCACATATTTGTGAATAGCTCATTTTCCATCTTTGGGAATGAAGTAGTGAAGATTTGACTACGACTTCTTTTTTATTTCAACTTTCTCTTCTGTGTGCTGAAAGTGATTTGAAAGTACCCAGGTATGAAGATTGCCCACTGTGGCAGCTCAGCTGTGGTTATGAGTTCAAATGGAGAAATTACACTCAGGAGATACCATAGGCTTTAATCTAATACCACTTCACTGAGCTCTCCGAAAAAAACACAGGCAACAGCACAAAGGGACAGAGCCTTTTCAGGCCATGGGGAGGCATAGCAACCACCCTAATAGCAACTATCTTTGCCCCTTCACCCACATGCGGCCAAGTGTGAGAGCCAAGGTGTGGGGGGTAACCTTGTTACAGAGAGGCCACAGTCCCCACCAATTTTGTGTATGGTTTTCATCAAGCTTGAGGCCTGCACGCCAGCTCACAGATCCCCCAGCCCAGGTTCTGTTTCACACAATGAAGGAGAGACAACTGTTCCCCATTTATCTTAATTCTACTGTTTCCAAGGAAACAGGGCCATGACAGAGGTCATTCTCAAGCAGGCCTGCCTTGGGGAAGGCCTGGAGTTAACCCTTTATTCACACACTTCCAGCTGTAGAAATGGGAGCATCACTACATGTAAAGCTAATGCTCAGCTCTAAGGGGCTACATAGTATCTTCAGTATTAGCATTTACTGCCACCCATTTTCTAAGGCAGTAAATAGAAAGGCTATGGTAGATATCCACCCATCTATCCACTCACCCATTATCTAACTCCCCACAGACCTCACCTGATTTTAGGTACTGAAGATACAACAATGAACGGGACCCACTTCAAAATCTGGAGGGCAATCTCTGTATAAGGGTTACTATAACACAAGCCTCCACATTCCACAGCATTCCATGAACACTGTGGAGGTACAGAGAAGAGAGCAACTCAGTCTCTTGCCATTTGTGTATCTTACAGACACTATTCAGCCTTTCCTGAATAAGCATATTTATGGAGAACATTAACTAATGTTCACAGTGATTCTTTTGGGATGTGGCAAAGATTCTGAAGTGCCCTGTGAATCACTGAAAAAAAGATGTTAGAGTCACCTGTATTTGATTATATTCTAGACTATTAAAAAATGAGGATCATCTTTGGTCACTTCATAGCACATTAATACAATATTAGGCATTTAGGAAGTGAACAATAAAGGTTTGTTGAAATAAGCCTAAACAATAGTCCTAGGGGTCATTGCCTGATATTCAGCACATGAAAAATAATCAAGATGTACCTTAAATCCAAATTTATGAAGCTTATGTCTTCTAAGATTTCATACCTGTTGAAAAAAGAGAATTATTTAAAAACACATTAGGCAGGTCCATTAACTTCATTTCTGCAGTAGGTTACAAGAGAGTTCAGGCATGTTACATCTCTGACTTTGAAATAGATGCCCAGGGCATGATTGCTCCCTGCCACAACATGGCTCTAATGTCGCCATTGGACACAGTTGTAAGCTGGGGAAGCCATGATTCTGACCCAATCATTCTAATTTCATTACTTGGGACACTCATTAGGAACATTCACATATAGTTTTTTTTTCTCCTCTTATCTGAGTACGACACTAATTTATGAGGGTTTTTTTTTTCTTTTTTTGCCAGTTTGGAGAAGAATTCAGTTTTATTGTTGGCTGGGGACATGATCAATATTCAAATTCAGTTTTAACAAAGGAAGGAACACAAAGTTGAGGAAATAAGCCAGAATGTAGAACAAAAAATAATCTAAAAAATAACTCAGAATTGAAGGAAAAGAATTTTTCCAGAATCTAAGAGCCTTCAGGCCCATGGGAGTGCAAACAGATCCAACCAATCTGGAAAAGTTTTGCATTGCTCGCATTGCAGAAGGGGTAGTTTTTTTATAACAGGACTGATAACTCCGTTTGACTATTGAAAATACATGCATGTGCAACTTTGTTAAAAAGCAAATATTTTAAAGAAAGCTATAGTACCAGATTTTTTTCCTTTTCATAACAAAAATTGTTTACTGAGGACCTTCTGTTAAGCCTCAAAACAAGCTGTTGTTGGATATTTTTCTGAGTTATACATGACCCTGAAAGTGGGCTATTTTCACCTTTTACAGAGAAAAAAACTACACGTCCAGAGAAGTTAAATGACTTTTTAACACCACATTTACCTCGCTCCAAAACCCACCCTTTGCCTTCCAATAGCCTTTATTTCTCTGAGAGAGTTGCCTTGGACCTACTTGGGGATAAGCATGTTCCTTATTTTACGAGACCCTTGGAACTGAAGGTCATATAGTTTTGCAGTGTGACATGTATCTATGATGGTGGCTACAATAACAGGATATTCTGAATGTGATCCCAAGAAGAGAAAACTTCTCTTCTAGGAGTGGGAGGTATATGGGGGGCTTTTCTGCTGGTCCCTGAAGGAGCAAGAGCTCTTGGACACCAGGGACCTTCCCTGTAGAAACATTGAGTGGAACTGTGAGGCAGCATGGCAAGTGTCATCGTGCAGATGAACTATGGCTTTTGATTCCCTATTTAGTGAGCCAGCCTTTGACTGCCAGGTTCTGTACAGATAACTTCCAAGTAAACTAGAACTGACAGATAATAAACATATAGCTAGGGCTACAGCAACAGAAATCGATGCATTTCAAGTTCCACATAAGAGAGAGCAGTCAAGGTGTTTCAAGTCCTTTTAGAGTGATGAATGCAATTTACACAATAAGCAAGAAAACATGATTGGGACTAGATGGTGTAAGATCCCATCTAGGAGATGGAAAAGAGGTGTCTAATGGAGGTGATGTTGCTAACCTTAGAAACTGCCAGCAAAATCAGTTCTGAAAGTTGTAAAAAAACAAAAACAAAAACAAAAAACCCCAAACCAACCAACCAACCAACCAAACAAACAAAAAAACAAAAAAACCCCAAAGCAAACAAAATACAATGAACTCATGAATATATGCCAAAGAAACAGGAAAAGCTTAGGGTATGTGCTGATCACATTTGTTTTGGAGGCAGAGCTGAGTCTGGACTGTACAGCTGACTGTATTTGTTTTAAATGATTCTGCTTTGTTTAATTGAAGTGGAACCAAATGACAGTTGGGCCTACAGACATTGAGACATTCTTTGCAGGTAGGGCAAGATAAGCCTGTATGTTTCCAGAGAGCTTTCCCCAAGTCACTGCTGGATCTTATACTATTTGTTATAGTAAATCCAAATGATCCATTCCTCCGATGGAGCCCTTGGGGCCCTAAAGTAAACTCCTTGAAGTTTATGATGACATCGTTATAAAATTGACCAACCTGTAAAGTCTGTATATTTCAATAATCTAATAACAAGTCATGTGAGTTGAGGGAGAGGTTTCTTTTCCTTCTCCAAAGACCACACTCTTGATGTCGAAATCACTGCTTTCCTTTTCTTCTTCTACAGAGGTAGCTTTTAAGAATTAATAGAGCCTCCTGTGGTGGTCCAAGTCTGGGCTTTGAAGTTGCCAGAGTAGGCAGGCTCTGTTCAGGCTTTTGGACCCACCTCCTTGCTCCCACTTTGTGACCTTGGGCAAGTTACTAACCTCTCTGAAAATAGGTACCACTTGTTGTAAAGTGGGGGTGATGATATTCTCTCCTTTCAGAACGTGGCTGCAAGCATCCAGTGGGATGATGCATATGGTATGTGCAGCAGAGACTGCACAGTCAGCACTTGATGGATGCTAACTTCATAAAGATATTTCATTATCCTAAACTTCCCTTCCTTATTACTAAATTGTGCATAGAAAACCCTCCCCATGGACTCTTCAGTGGAATTAGAGCTAGTATTTGTGAGCCCTTGATGAATGGTGACCATTATCCCTTTGCCTGCAAACCCCGTCAGAAGTTAGAACTGCAGAAGGGTTCAGCAGCATGGGGGCTGATCTCAGACAACTGAATGGAGATGAGTAAGGTTAATAAGATGTAGTCTTTCTTTAATCTCTTTACATCACTGAATCTGGCTTATTGGGATAATATACATCAGGTTCATCTGGCTCCAGGTTGAGACTTCACTGCAGAAAGTGACTTATCGGGATTTGCTTGTTTACTGAATTCCAGGCTCAGTTGCTTTCCTAAATTATCTACTTTTCTTGTTTAATAGCTAATAGAAGAAATGGTCTAAAGACAATATTTCAATCCATCTTTACTTGTTCTTCTCTCTTTATTGCACAAAAAAGATTAAGAGCTCATGTGTTATGGAATCAAATCTATTCTGGCATAACCCTTTGTGCCAATTAACTGTTTTGTCAAAAATCAGTTTAAAATGTAAAAGCTTAGGACACTGACAACCATTTTTGCTATCTCTAATAGTTCCTGATCAGAAATTTGGAAGAGTTCAGCTGGGAAGTTGTGCCTCTTAGTCTCTCATGTCCTTGCCCTTAGATGAGCTGGAACTGGAGCAGCAGGGCCCTGGCGAAGCCGGGGCCTTGGCTGAGCATGTCTTTGTGTAATCTTGGCACTTCTGCATGGGATGTGTTTGGTGGGATAGTTTGGTTTCCCTACAATATGGTGGCCTCAGGGTCTTTCTGAGGGTTCATGTGGTAGCTTAGAGTTCTCGGTTCCAGAGAAGAAGCTGCCTTGCTTTGCATGACCCAGTCTCAGAAGAAGGACTGACTTCCTAATTTATGGACACAATGCAAAATGAAAACCTGGGTCTTTTGTTTGAAAATTAGCAAGAATTTAAAGCATGCAGCAACAGAATATTAAACCAAGTGCAGGGCCCTTCTGAGCACAGGGCTCTCTGTGACTTCATGCCATACATGATTGATCAACCAGTTACTAAGATCAACCCAGTTTCAAGTAGAGAGGACACAGAACCTACCTTTTAATGATAGGATTTTCAGGAAAATTTGCAGATATGCATTAAAATCTTTATATCCAGATTCCCCTACTTTTATTGCCCTGTTCTCTTTTGGTCATTCTTAAAGTTTTACATAAATTCTTATTTTGTGTGGATTATCATTTTTTTTTTATATTAGAGCCCTTGGTCCTATTTGCAGAGTTTTCTTTTCAGTTTTCATTTGGGGTTAGTCAATCAGAACAAACATCTTTAACAATTTTATGGAAATAGGACTTTCAATTTTCATTGATGAAATGCTTCCCACTCACATGGAAATGGCTTTTCAGTTTTCTGTCTTCCACTGAGCCCTTTGCTCTATGGCCAGCATCTGCTGGGTTATCTTTTGTGTTCAGCATCTGCCAGGCCAGTAAGGGGTTGAATTCATTGAATACCTCAAAGAGGAAACATAGTTTCTTGAATGGGGATCAAGTTGAATAGAAAAATATGTCTTCCCCAGGCCCAAATGTCTTTGCACATGTGTGAACAGTGCCCCCTTCTTGAGCTCATTGAGCATCTTTGTCTGATGCAGTTGAGGGCTCTTCTAATTAATTACTCCTTATTATCACATGACCTTCATTAACATTTTCCAGGTTATTTTCTTTTATGCAGATGAAATTTCTAACTTCTCACAAATTAGATATCAACTAGCTTATTTATGTCTCTAGGTTTACATGGTACCCAATTCAGTTTTACGTGATAACTTCCAGTTATATTACCCAATTGTGACCCTCAAGAATTTGTCCCTATTGATAGTTGAAAACTGATGTTTAAAAATGTAAATGCCTTTTTTAAGATTGCACAGCTTTTAAGACAGGGAATTGAAAACTTCGTGAAACAAGGCCATCCAACAACAAACACTGACTGTGCATTTGAAATGCTTCATGCTCTCTCCTACTGAATTTAGGATTTCATTGAATTTCAGTGCAAAACTCTTCATTATCCATGTCAACAACAAGGCTCAGTGGTGCTGGCAACTGTAAATCACGGATAATCTGCCCCAGTACTTCAAGGACTTGCTTGAACATTTTCTTTCTCATCTTATATATATAAAATAAAAATTTATTTTTTTTTTTATTTTTTTATTTTTTTTAGAAGTTTATTTAAACAACAAGACGCTTGACTTGAAGGGAAAACTATCTAGGAATCTTCTTTAAGAGTAATTTACCCCTACTTAAAGACAGATTGCCCTACATGTAACAGCTACGTACAAAAAAGTTATAAAATTGTCCTTGGTTTTACAATGATAATTGAAAAACATTAAAATTCTCCAATCGAACAAGGTATGCAAGGATTTTTATGTTATTCAGGGTTTTTTTTTGTTGTTGTTGTTTTGTTTTTTGTTAAAACAGTGAGAGCAAAATAACTTACTGGAATATAAAGATAAGAGCTGAATGAGCATGCCACTAATGGAGAAAGGGGATATTTTCACAGAACCAGTATTTTTCCCCATCCCATCTCCATTTGATGTCAATCAAAACATATCATTGGCCATTTAGTTTAAAAAAAATGCAATATGCTTGTGCACATACACCAGTTACTTTATGTACAATAAAGGAATGGGGAAGGGGAAAATGAAAGAATAAAGACAACTATACTGTAGTAGTCAGGATGTGGTGGAACCAAATTGCAGTTTTCTTTTTTTTTTTTTTTTTAATTTTATTTTTTTTTATTGTTGGTTGTTCTAAACATTACATAGTTCTTGATATATCATCTTTCACACTTTGCTTCAAGTGGGTTATGAACTCCCATTTTTAGCCCATATACAGATTGCAGAATCACATCAATTACACATCCATTGATTTACATATTGCCATACTAGTGACTGTCATGTTCTGCTACCTTTCCTATCCTCTACTATCCCCCCTCCCCTCCCCTCCCCACCCCTCTTCTCTCTCTACCCCCTCTATTGACCTTCATTTCTCCCCCTTGTATTATTTTTCCCTTTCCCCTCATTTCCTCTTGTATGTTCTTTTGTATAACCCTGAGGGTCTCCTTCCATTTCCATGCAATTTCCCTTTTCTCTCCCTTTCCCTCCCACCTCTCATCTCTGTTTAATGTTAATCTTCTTCTCATGCTCTTCGTCCCTACTCTGTTCTTAGTTACTCTCCTTATATCAAAGGAGACATTTGGCATTTGCTTTTTAGGGATTGGCTAGCTTCACTTAGCATAATCTGCTCTAGTGCCATCCATTTCCCTGCAAATTCTATGATTTTGTCATTTTTTAAAGCAGAGTAATACTCCATTGTGTATAAATGCCACATTTTTTTAATCCATTCGTCTATTGAAGGGCATCTGGGTTGGTTCCAAAGTCTTGCTATTGTGAATTGAGCTGCTATGAACATCGATGTAGCAGTGTCCCTGTAGCATGCTCTTTTTAGGTCTTTAGGGAATAGACCAAGAAGGGGAATAGCTGGGTCAAATGGTGGCTCCATTCCCAGCTTTCCAAGAAATCTCCATACTGCTTTCCAAATTGGCTGCACCAATTTGCAGTCCCACCAGCAATGTACAAGTGTACCCTTTTCCCCACATCCTCGCCAGCACTTGTTGTTGTTTGACTTCATAATGGCTGCCAATCTTACTGGAGTGAGATGGTATCTTAGGGTGGTTTTGATTTGCATTTCTCTGACTGCTAGAGATGGTGAGCATTTTTTCATGTACTTGTTGATTGATTGTATGTCCTCCTCTGAGAAGTGTCTGTTCAGGTCCTTGGCCCATTTGTTGATTGGGTTGTTAGTTATCTTATTGTCTAATTTTTGGAGTTCTTTGTATACTCTGGATATTAGGGCTCTGTCTGAAGTGTGAGGAGTAAAGATTTGTTCCCAGGATGTAGGCTCTCTATTTACCTCTCTTATTGTTTCTTTAGCTGAGAAAAAACTTTTTAGTTTGAGTAAGTCCCATTTGTTGATTCTAGTTATTAACTTTTGTGCTATGGGTGTCCTATTGAGGAATTTGGAGCCCGACCCCACAGTATGTAGATCGTAGCCAACTTTTTCTTCTATCAGACGGCGTGTCTCTGATTTGATATCAAGCTCCTTGATCCATTTTGAATTCACTTTTGTGCATGGCGAGAGAAAGGGATTCAGTTTCATTTTGTTGCATATGGATTTCCAGTTTTCCCAGCACCATTTGTTGAAGATGCTATCCTTCCTCCATTGCATGCTTTTAGCCCCTTTATCAAATATAAGGTAGTTGTAGTTTTGTGGATTGGTTTCTGTGTCCTCTATTCTGTACCATTGGTCCACCCGCCTGTTTTGGTACCAGTACCATGCTGTTTTTGTTACTATTGCTCTGTAGTATAGTTTGAAGTCTGGTATCGCTATACCGCCTGATTCACACTTCCTGCTTAGCATTGTTTTTGCTATTCTAGGTCTTTTATTTTTCCATATGAATTTCATGATTGCTTTCTCTATTTCTACAAGAAATGCCTTTGGGATTTTGATTGGCATTGCATTAAACCTATAGAGAACTTTTGGTAATATCGCCATTTTGATGATGTTAGTTCTGCCTATCCATGAACAGGGTATATTTTTCCATCTTCTAAGATCTTCTTCTATTTCTCTCTTTAGGGTTCTGTAGTTTTCATTGTATAAGTCTTTCACCTCTTTTGTTAGGTTGATTCCCAAGTATTTTATTTTTTTTGAAGATATTGTGAATGGAGTGGTTGTCCTCATTTCCCTTTCAGAGGATTTGTCGCTGATATACAGGAATGCCTTTGATTTATGCGTGTTGATTTTATATCCTGCCACTTTGCTGAATTCATTTATTAGCTCTAATAGTTTCTTTGTAGAGCCTTTTGGGTCTGCTAGGTATAGAATCATATCATCTGCAAATAGTGATAATTTAAGTTCTTCTTTTCCTATTTTTATGCCTTTAATTTCTTTCGTCTGTCTAATTGCTCTGGCCAGTGTTTCGAGAACTATGTTGAACAGAAGTGGTGAGAGAGGGCATCCCTGTCTTGTTCCAGATTTTAGAGGGAATGCCTTCAATTTTTCTCCATTCAGAATGATGCTAGCCTGAGGCTTAGCATAGATTGCTTTTACAATATTGAGGTATGTTCCTGTTATCCCTAGTTTTTCTAGAGTTTTGAACATAAAGGGATGCTGTACTTTGTCGAATGCTTTTTCCGCATCTATCGAGATGATCATATGGTTCTTATTTTTAAGTCTATTGATGTGGTGAATAACATTTATTGATTTCCGTATATTGAACCAGCCTTGCATCCCAGGGATGAATCCTACTTGATCATGGTGCACAATTTTTTTGATATGTTTTTGTATCCGATTCGCCAGAATTTTATTGAGGATTTTTGCATCTAGGTTCATTAGAGATATTGGTCTGAAGTTTTCTTTCTTTGAAGTGTCTTTGTCTGGTTTAGGTATCAGGGTGATGTTGGCCTCGTAGAATGAATTTGGAAGTTCTCCCTCTTTTTCTATTTCCTGAAGTAGCTTGAAAAGTATTGGTATTAGTTCCTCTTTAAAGGTTTTGTAAAATTCTGCTGTATACCCATCCGGTCCTGGGCTTTTCTTAGTTGGTAGTCTTTTGATGGTTTCTTCTATTTCCTCAATTGATATTGGTCTGTTTAGGTTGTCTATATCCTCCTGACTCAATCTGGGCAGACCATATGACTTCAGAAATTTATCGATGCCTTCACTATCTTCTAATTTATTGGAGTATAAGGATTCAAAATAATTTTTGATTATCTTCTGTATTTCTGAAGTGTCTGTTGTGATATTGCCTTTTTCATCCCGTATGCTAGTAATTTGAGTTCTCTCTCTTCTTCTCTTCGCTAGCATGGCTAAGGGTCTGTCGATTTTGTTTATTTTTTCAAAGAACCAACTTTTAGTTTTGTCAATTTTTTCAATTGTTTCTTTTGTTTCGATTTCATTAATTTCAGCTCTGATTTTAATTATTTCTTGCCTTCTACTTCTTTTGCTGTTGTTTTGCTCTTCTTTTTCTAGGATTTTGAGATGAAGCATGAGATCATTTATTTGTTGGTTTTTTCTTTTTTTAAGGAATGAACTCCAAGCAATGAATTTTCCTCTTAGAACTGCTTTCAATGTGTCCCACAGATTCCGATATGTTGTGTCTGTGTTTTCATTAATCTCTAAGAATTTTTTAATTTCCTCCTTGATGTCTTCTATAACCCATTGATCATTCAGTAACCTATTGTTCATTCTCCAAGTGATGTATGCTTTTTCCTTCCTTCTTTTATCGTTGATTTTCAGTTTCATTCCATTATGATCAGATAGGATGCATGGTATTATCTCTACTCCTTTATATTGTCTAAGCGTTGCCCTGTGACATAATATATGATCTATTTTTGAGAAGGATCCATGTGCTGCTGAGAAAAAAGTGTAACTGCTTGATGATGGGTGGTATATTCTATATATGTCAATTAAGTCTAGGTTATTAATTGTGTTATTGAGTTCTATAGTTTCCTTATTCAACTTTTGTTTGGAAGATCTGTCCAGTGGCGAGAGAGGTGTGTTGAAGTCTCCCATGATTATTGTATGGTGGTCTATTAGACTCTTGAACTTGAGAAGAGTTTGTTTGATGAACATAGCTGCACCATTGTTTGGGGCATATATATTTATGATTGTTATGTCTTGTTGGTGTATGGTTCCCTTAAGCAGTATGTAGTGTCCCTCTTTATCCCTTTTGATTAACTTTGGCTTGAAATCTATTTTATTTGATATGAGTATGGACACTCCTGCTTTTTTCCGAAGTCCATATGAGTGATATGATTTTTCCCAACCTTTCACCTTCAGCCTATGTATGTCTTTTCCTATCAAATGCGTCTCCTGTAGGCAGCATATTGTTGGGTCTTGTTTTGAGATCCATTCTACTAGCCTGTGTCTCTTAATTGGTGAGTTTAAGCCATTAACATTTAGGGTTATTATTGAGATATGGGCTGTTGTTCCAGCCATATTTGTTTATTTATGTTACTAAACATGGTTTGTTTTCCTCTTTGATTATTCCCCCCCCTTTACTGTCCTACCTCCCACTGTTGGTTTTCATTGTTATTTTCCATTTCCTCTTCCTGTAATGTTTTGCTGAGGATGTTTTGAAGAGATGGTTTTCTAGCTGCATATTCTTTTAACTTTTGTTTGTCATGGAAGGTTTTAATTTCATCTTCCATCCTGAAGCTTAATTTCGCTGGATACACAATTCTTGGTTGGAACCCATTTTCTTTCAGTGTTTGAAATATGTTATTCCAGGATCTTCTAGCTTTCAGAGTCTGTGTTGAAAGATCAGCTGTTATCCTGATTGGCTTGCCCCTAAATGTAATCTGCTTCCTTTCTCTTGTAGCTTTTAAAATTCTCTCCTTATTCTGTATGTTGGGCATCTTCATTATAATGTGTCTAGGTGTGGATCTCTTATAATTTTGCACATTCGGCGTCCTGTAGGCTTCTAGAATTTGGGATTCTGTCTCATTCTTCAAGTCTGGGAAGTTTTCTCGTATTATTTCATTGAATAAATTGCTCATTCCTTTGGTATGGAGTTCTATACCTTCCTGTATCCCAATGACTCTTAAGTTTGGTCTCTTAATGTTATCCCATATTTCTTGGATGTTCTGCTCATGGTTTCTTAACAGTCTTGCTGAGCTGTCTATGTTCTTTTCAAGTTGAAATACTTTGTCTTCATTGTCTGATGTTCTATCTTCTAAGTGTTCTACTCTGCTGGTAGTACTCTCAATTGAGTTTTTAAGTTGGTTTATTGCTTCCTGCATTTCTAGGATTTCTGTTTGTTTGTTTTTTATAACCTCTATCTCCCTGTATAGTTGATCCTTTGCTTCCTGGATTTGTTTGTGTAATTCCTTGTCGAAGTGATCTTTCATTGTCTGATTTTGCTGTCTAATTTCTTCCTTGATACTCCAGATCATCTGAAGCATATATATCCTGAATTCTTTATCTGACATTCCATCTGCTGCAGCTGTTACCTCTTCTAAAGTTGAGCTGAACTGCATTGCTTGTAGTCCTTTCTTTCCTTGTCTTTTCATACTGCTTGCGTTTCTTTCTTCTTGGTGAAACTGTTGTGTTTTTGAAATTCCCCCCCCCCCTATATATTTATATTGCTCTTGTATAGTTGAAAATTCTCCCTTGCAGGTGCGGGCAGGGGCTCTGCTCTGCCCCTCCTCCAATTGGTGTGAGGTGTCTACCATGCCCGCGGACCCCTGGGCCTGATCCGCTGTTCTGTCGCAGGTCTGCCTACCTTGCAGGTGGGGGCGAAGGCTCTGCCCTGCCCCTCCTACCACGCCCGTGGACCGCTAGGCCTGATCTGCAGGTTGGTCGCAGGTCTGCCCACCTTGTGGGCAAGGGTGTCAGTTCCGCTCCGCCCCCACTCCAATTGGGGTCACTTGACCACCACACAGGCCAGCCGCTGGGCCTGATCTGGGCGCGGGCTAAGGCTCTGCTCTGCCCCTACTCCAGTTGGGGGTGAAGTGTGTACCACGCTGGCAGGCCGCTGGGCCTGATCCACAGGTCTGTCGCAGGTCTGCTTACCTTGCCGGCGAGGGCGGTGGCTCTGCCCTGCCCCTCTTACCATGCCTGCAGACCGCTGGGCCTGATCTGCAGGTTGGTCGCAGGTCTTCCTACCTTGCGGGCGCGGGCGGTGGCCCCTCTCCTCACCTCTGGCTCGATGACAAAGCGAGAGAGACTCGGGTATCTGTGACTTACCCTCCCTACCAGGGGACCAACTGTTTCCGTCGCAGCTGGCACCGATGAAGTTTTCTCCTCGTCCGCTCTCCGATGACATCAGATCTCTGCCATGCTGGCATCCCCTGTTCTATGGCTGAATCCCATTTTCTTCTCATCCAATAGGCGGAGCTGTGCCCTCTGAGCTGAGCTTCTGCCCTCTATGTGCTGACAGAAATCCCTGTACGGTGGCTCCTGGGAGTCTCTCAATCCTGTTAGTCCAGAGCCCTTTCACTTATCCGGCCCCTCCCCCTGTTCCTCCTCCCAGCCAGCCAGCCAGGTCCTGTTCACCAGAGGCGGTTCCCCAAGGATCTGATTACACTTGCAGCCCCACCGCGTGTCCTATATCCCGAACGATGAACACCCTCTCTGTCATTCAATTAAGCCCCAGTGCTGTGGTGGGGTGATCTGGGAACCAACAGTTTAATTTTTCAGGACCCCTTTGGTGGGCACGCCCCCAGAAACTGGCGGCTAAGATCTTGGGTGTCGCCCCTGGTGTTAAGGGGAGGTGGGGATCTGGAATCCCCTCTGCTTCCCTACAGACACGTCCCCGGTGGTTTCCTGGCTGCTTGTATCTGGAGGGGGTGGGAGTCACACACCTGCTAATGTGGATTCCGCTGGGAAGGAATTCTGTAGGCGGAACTCTGATGATGTCACCACTCTGCTATGGCAGGCCCCAGGCTCCTTGCCAGAGTGTCCGAAGGGAGGGGTGGGACTGGTCTGTCTCTGGTTGGTTTCAGCTCCTGGTTTGCTATTTCATGAAGGCTTGGCGAGACCTCTTCCTAGAGTCCCTGCACCGCTCCTGCTGCGCTGAGTCTCGGAGGCTATCCGCCCAGACGCGGGGGCCGCGTGAAGGCAGCCGACAGTCGCCGAGTCGCGCGGGCAGCGGCTGGCGGGTCTGGACCTCTGCGCTGCGTGGCGGAGATTCACTCGTCTAGCGCAGACTGTCACCTCCAAAAATCCTTCCAATTCCTGGCCGGTCTCTCTTTAGTGGAATTTTGCTAGGAGTTTCTCAGCAGGTCATATCTAAGCGTATCCATGCGTCTCTCTGACCCCTTTGTTGAGGAGGTACTGAAAGCGCTGCCTCCCCTCTCGCCGCCATGTTGGATCCCCCTAAAATAAAAATTTAAAACACAGAAGTCTTCCTCTGTCCTTGACCTTGCAGTGTACCTATATAGTTATACACTTATGTACCTTATATACACACAAATGGTGGGATACCCTATAGTCTATTCTCTACTTTGATTTGTTTCACATAAAAGTATAATTTGTTCATTCGTTGCACCTAGAGCTATTTCACTCATATTAATGAATGCAGAATGTTGTATTTATGTGATATCACTTATTTTACTAGTCTTCAACTAATAGGTCACTTATACATCGGAGTGTTTTTATTACTATGAACTGTTGCATTTAATTTTCCTTAATATATTTGTTGTATATATGTGAGAATACTATCATAGGCTATATTAGGATAAGAATATGTGAAAATTTTACAGATAATTAATTTTGATGCAAATGGAATTTGAGTAAAAATATGTATATTTATATTTTTAGATAACTCCAAATTTGCCTATTAAGAGGATGTTCCAAGAAGTAGAATGCCATTCTCACCAACATTGTATGAGAGTTCATGCTTCACTTCTTTAATAAACAATCAATTTTTTAAAATCAATCCTACAATTAAAAAGAAGAATCTTACAGTGTTATTTGAGTTTCATTTATTCTGAGCAAAGCTGACTACCTTCTAATATGCTGGAAAGACATTTATTTGTATTTCATTTTCTTTGAGTTACCATGTTCACCCATTTTTCCTTTGAGTTGCTGATATTTTCTTATCGAGTTGTTGGGATATTTATATATTTTGCAAATATTTTCTTCTGCTTATTTGTAAGGCAGAGAAAGAGCATATGCAGGCAGAGGACTAGCAAGCTAAAATACCTTGAGGCATGCAAGAAGAACAGAAGGAACCATGGGGCTATTTTTCTCCATATTATGATTTCTTTTCATGTAGAAATTAAAAATTGTTATTTTTTAATTTAAAACTCTAAATAGTTTCAAGACCATCTTAATCTAAGATTGTAAAAATTTCTGCCATGTTTCCATTTAGCAATTTTGCTATTCTCATTTTGTACTTTGAAATCATTTATACGTAATTTACTTTTATGAAAAGTAAAAAAGCAGAAATATATTTTCCTTAGATCACTACTTGGTTGTTCTTTTTTTTTTTTAAATGGAGAGAGAGAGAGAATTTTTTTAATATTTATTTTTTAGTTTTTCGGTGGACACAACATCTTTATTTTATTTTTATGTGGTGCTGAGGATTGAACCCAGTGCCCCGCGCATGCCAGGCGAGCACGCTACCACTTAAGCCACATCCCCAGTCCCACTACTTGGTTGTTCTTAAAAAATTTATTGAACAATTCATCTTTTACTTGCTGAATTTGAAAAAAAAAACTCTTATCATATCTTAAAACATTCCTGAGATGTAAGTATGTATGTGAGTCCATTTCAGGCCTGTTCTGTTCTCTTCTTCTATCCTTTCATGTGTAATATCATACTATTTTAATTAGTATAACTTTATAGTTTTCTTTTCCTTTCCGCTTGGGCTTATCTTCTCATTACTCTCCTTTTTTAGAATATTCTAGACTACTTTGGTAAATTTATATTTCCATATTAACTTTAGAATTAGTTTGCTTCAGCCAGGAGTGGTGACACACGCCTGTAATTCCAGCAGCTCAGGAGGCTGAGCAGGAGGATCATAAGTTCAAAGCCAGCCTCAGCAACGGCAAGGTGCTAAGCAACTCAGTGAGACCCTGTCTCTAAATAAAATACAAAAGAGAGCTGGGGATGTGGCTCAGTGGTTGAGTGCCCCTGAATTCAATCCCAGGTACTCAAACAAATGAATAAATAAACCAAATAAACAATTATTTTGCTTCATTCCAAATATTCTTATTGGTGAATTGTTGAGATAGCTTCGAATGGACATCTTGAATTTATTTATTTACTTGTTTTTGCTACCAGATATTGAACCCAGGAGCACTTAACGCTTGAGCCACACTCCCAGCCCTTTTTATTTTTATTTTGAAACAGGGTCTCACTAGTTACCTAGGGCCTTGCTAAATTGCTGAGGCTGGCTTTGAACTTGCAATCATCCTGCCTCAGCCCCATGAGCTGCTGGGATTACAGGCATGTGCCACTATGCCTGGCTGACATCCTGAATTAATAATTGAATCTTCCTAGCTATTCACCTGGATTTTAAGGTGATTCTTGAAGTCAGCAACTTCATGATGCAGGTATTAATAATATTTACCTTTTACAAAACAAGAGATCTCTGAGAGGTTGAAAACATTCCTTATTTCCCAGTGTTTGACAAGTCTTGGAGATGTCATGGATCCAGATGTTCCTGCTTATGCTAATGTTCCTAGTCCAGTCAGTGTCTACAAATCTAGTCAGTTTCCTTATGAAGGGGAAAGACAGATCCTGGACACTAATGATGCACCTGTTATAGCATTCACTGTCCAAAGAAACCTGGCATAGTTAAAATAGCATGGGCTTTGGTCCTGGAAAGAACTGTGTCGTTGCTATTTCTTGTCTGTGAGATCCTGGGAAAATCACTCAACTTTTTTTTTTTTCATATTTATTTTTTAGTTGTAGTTGGACACGATATCTTTATTTAATTTTATGTGGTGCTGAGAATCGAACTTAGGGCCTTGCACATGCGAGGCAAGCGTTCTACTCCTGAGACAACCCCTGCCCCAAATTACTAACTTTTATAGAAACTCAGTTACTTCTCTAAAAATCAGTGGATAGTACTCAACTTGCAGAAGATTAATGAGAACAAACTCTGTACAATATTAATGCTTTGGAGTTACTCAATATATGTTGCATTTCCCCCTCTCTTTCTTTTTTTGTTTTAGTTCCAGGAATTAAACCTAGAGGTGCTTACCCACTGAGCCACATCCCCAGCCCGTTTTTCCCCCAGCTCTTTTTTAAAAAAGTACTTTTTTTTTTTTTTTTTTTTTTTTAGAGACAGGGTCTTGTCAAGTTGATTAGGGCCTCACTAAGTTGCTGAGGCTAGCTTTGAACTTGTGATCCTCCTGCCTCAGCCTCTCCAGTCTCTGGGATTACAGATGTGTGCCACCACTCCCAGCTCCCCTTCCTTTCAAAAAAGCATTTAATGAATGAGTTATGGTGTCACATGCCTGTAATTCTGATGATTCCGAGTTTGAGGCCATCTTGGCAACTCAGTTAGACTCTGTCTCAATATGAAAATGAAAATAAATTAAATAATAAAATAAGGGCTGGGGTGTAGCTCAGTGGCAGAGTGCCCCTTGGTTTAATTCCCAGCACGCACTTATCCACACACACACAAATTTAATGATGCTTCCATGAGTTGATGTAATCTTTGAGAACACTTTGTATTGTTAAGTTTACCAGACTGGTGCTTTTCCTCTCACAGATGAAATTTTAGGCAGTAACTTGAGTTACAGGGGAAATCTTTGGCTCAGGTAGGGGAAAGGGGCTTTGTTTAAGGTCGGCATGTCTTGCTTTCACAGTCCCCTACTCAGCTGTGCAAAGGCCTCTTGCCTGCTCCTTAGATTATCTCTTACCCATATCCTTGGGCTAGTTTTTACTATAATACAGTCTCTGAAAATGAAGTCACTTAGAACGGAGACCAACACTTCTTAGTAAATAGTGAAAAATATTTAAATTGGTTATTTATCTTGAAAAATAAAAGTAAAAATTATGAAAATAGTTTTCTTTTTGTGGTAGCATTAACATAATCCAATTATAAGTTTAGATGGAATGAATCAAAATTGACTCTTTTTTTTTAGTAAAAACTTTCTTGAAGACAATTGTATTATTATTTGTGATATTTATTTTACATTCTTCTATCATGAACAAGAGGTTGAGGGCTTTATCAGTTTTTCTAAGACTCTTTCTTAAATCAGGTGATATTTAAATAATTTGTGCTTTGTTGTGCCCAGCTGTTATTATCCTTGCTAATTTTCTATTTTTTCCAGTTGTGAAGAATTCTATCTCAGCAGGACCCTCATTTGCCAGGGGCTTTGTTCATAATTCCAGTGGTTCTCAGCCATAACTTTTGTCAGTGGAATTTATTTATCTTCTGCAAGTCTGGCAATTTCATTTTGCAATCACCTTGCATTGAATTTGTACTGATTTTTTTTTTTAGATGCAGTTTGTGACATCTGAGAGCCAGTATAGTAGGCTGAATAACAAGCCCCAGTTTTGTCCACAAATGGACCTGTGAGCCTTGTGAATGTTATCTTACATGGCCTTGGGGACTTTGCAGACATGATCTTGTTCTGGGTTACTCAGGTGAGTCTTATGTAATCATAGTAGTCCTTATAAGAGAGGCAGGAGGTCAAAGTAAGTAGTAGGAGATGTGATAACGGAAGAAACAAGGAACCAGAGCAATGCAGCCACCAGCCAAGGAAAAGTCTGCTGCCTCTAGGAATGGCAAGGAATGGATTTTTTTTTTTTCCTGGAACTTCCAGAAAGACCATGCTCGGCCAACACCTCTCTCTTAGCCTCTTATGACTCATTTCAGACTTCTGACTTCCAGAAGAGAATAAATTTGTATCATTTTAAGCCACTAAGTTTCTAGGAATTTGTTTCAGCAGCATTGTGAAATTAACACAGCTCAGTAATGGTCAGAATTCTGACAAGAGCTTGGGAGTGAATGGAGGTGGTTGTGTGGAGTGTGGGATGGACAGATGCAGTTCCTTATCAGACATCTTCATGACTTTGGCTTCTCCCTGTAGCCCTTAACTATGGCCTATGGCATATAAGCATGCACGTGTGCACGTGTGTGTGTGTGTGTATGTGTGTACAAAGAAGAATTAGTATTAAAGGGCAATTAATAGACACAGTTTCTTTCTTTATCTTGTCAGGAGATAGGATTCTTCCTTGCAGAACGTTTATAGTCAGTTGGGGAAATGGTCAAAGAAAAAAATTAAAGGTGACACAGAGGTTTGAATATAAGAGCCTGAAACTATCTGAGGAACAAAGGAAAGATGCTGACCAGTTAGTGAGAAGTATAGTTAGCTCATGCTGGGGTATTTTAAGAGACAGAGAAAGTAGGTGACAAGAAGGGGAAGTTGGGGTGGGGTGGCAGAGCTAAATAAGGAAGTTGTTTAGAAAGTTTTAGTGTGCCTTCTAATTTATACCTCTGTGGCTTCTCAACCAGCTCCCCTTTATGAAAATCTTCAGAAAGGACCCAGAATTCAGCTTTTGTTTGTATTCATTTACTTTTATGACTGGGGATAAAACCCAGGACCTCATGCATGCTAAGCACCTGCTTTACCAAGGAGCTATATACCCTCAGCCCTATTTGTTTTTAAAATTGGCTCTGTAGATGTTATCAAACCAAATGTTTATGATTTCTTACCAGGAGGTCTTTCTGACTTGTGATCTAGGCTAGGACTAAAATGTTGGTAGCCCTAGTCTTAAGCATTTTGGACACAGCCTGCTTGTTGATCGTTTTCTTAGAACATGGCGTATGGCATTTGTGCTTTCTGAGCAGCTGCTTTGTGGCAAGACCTTTCTAACCTCAGCTTCATGCTTCTGTTTCTCATTTTCTTTGCTTTTCTGAACTTACAACAGTCAAACATCTGTCATTTTGGAATTCCTTTCTCTGGCCTATCTTGTAACTGACTATTTGGGTCGGATATTCCTGACGAGGACAGCTCCTGACCTGTTTTGATGAGCACTGTATAGGAATTTGAGAGCAAAGTCAATGAATTGTGTACATTTGCACACATAGCACTTATACCACTTCATACACCATCAACCAAAGTCTGGTTCTGGTCTATAACAACCATGATTGCAACCAGATTCCCAGCATGTGGCCCAAAGGAAATGCAGACTACCCCAGCCAATTTCCACACAGAGCTTGGGACTTTCAGCCTGAAGCACTGACTGGAGACTTCTGGGCAGTTTCAATTAGAGCGCTCCTTTATTGTGTCCTCTGTCCTAGCCCCAGAGAAATTAATGATGGTTTTCAATTTTGAAATATCCTCTCCATGTTATTGGGCTCATGGGCGCTGCTTGGGATTATCCTAAAATGTATTGTGCGATTTGAGTTTTTTATTGTTATTTTTTCCCCCTACTGAAGTTTGGATGAATGATTAACAGTTGGTCAGAGAGGTCATTCAGGGGGCACCACTTACTGGAATTCTACTGCAGACCCACATGTGCTCATGTTTCTCATTCTCAGTAAAGACTCTCTCATGGGAAAGAGGAAGGCTGTCCAAGTATTTATGACCCGAAGTGATAAAGTCAGGGAGAACATAATGGGATTTTTCCTTAGGTTCCGAAGGTCCTGCTTTGCAGTGTCCATATGGACATGCCAGTGTTCCATGAAACATGGCTGAATCAAAGAATCAGTGTCTCCAACTGGCCTGGTCAGCAGACAGTCACTAGGCATGGTTGGTGGAATGTTCTCTTCTGGCTTTGGGGGTGTTATTAAGTCCTGACCAATTACTACAGATAACTAGTGCTCTGGAAGTGCAAAATAAGAAAATTTTGTACAAATAAGGAAAATTTGCACTTACACAAATGAGTAGCAAAGATTTGTGTTGGTAAATTTTTGACAAAGATAAAACAAATGGACAGGACTGAGTTACCTTTCCCCACCCCTCTTCCTAGGTGGATTTGGTGTGACAAGATGTATCTGTTTAACACAGAATTATTTACTAAACAAAGATGAAAATTCTTAGATCAATGCCTATGTTTTTTGCCTTGTGGCTGGCATGCTGGGATTATTTTGGCAGAAAGTAAATAGAAAGGCGATATGTGAGACTTGAGAGAAAAAATTTGGATTAACTCATGTGTTATTCTGTGAAAATATTCAATCAATTTTACTCCCATTGCCAGAGGAAGAAGTTATGTAGCCATGTTGGGCAAGGCTCACAAATTACTCTATAATCAAGGAGTAAATAATCTCTAAACCCTAGAAATTGAATTTTTATTAAGAAATTCATCTCTGGTTACCCTGGGGTTTATAAAATCTTTGAGAGCTTGCGGAGGAAGGTGATATATCTCAGTGTTCAACGTTGGATTGATTGGGGTGAGGGATTTTAATTTTGGGGGTCAGGAATATACCTCACCTTTTAAAATTGGCTTAATGAGAAGGGTGCAGACAAATGTTGCTTTAAAAGCCATTCTAATTCTTCTTGAGTGTTCTTTATCTGTTATCACTCCTGTTCCTAGTTTTGTATACTTTATAAATTGGGATTAATGTCTTTTTTTTGCATAACAGTTTCAAGGTCACCATTTCATAAATCCAGCACGTAAATAAATCCCTCTCTACTGTTGATTCTATGTACTAATATCTATACATTTATTCCTTTCTGCATGCATAAGATGCCAGTGCTGCTATTAATAAAATTTGTATCTTCTGTACAAGGCTTGTAGTTAAACTAGAAAATATAAGTGGCAATGCTTAATATAACACTTTTCAAAGATGAACACGTGGAAATGTTTGTTCTGCTCTTGTACTTTCTGCTGTCAGAATCTCTTCTATAGGAATAGGTGATAAAACCAGCTGCAATTTTGAGAATCTATTAGGTGGAAGACATTTTGCATATAGGTTCTTGGTTAAGACAGGCATACATTATTATTCTCATTTTAGGGTGAAGGAAACTGAGGCTGAGAGATTTTTGCCTTTTTAATCAAATCCAAGCTGAATTTTGAACCTTGATATGTCTAGACTCTGAAAATGTGCTTCTTCCCACCATTTTTAAAGAACTATATTCCTTTGCAGTTCTGTTCCATGACCCCTTCCCTGACTTTCACCAGTCACAGAAAGCATTGTGCATGACAGAGGTTAAGATTTTCTGAAATGCATCAGTCAGGATATGATGGATTATATTGTGGTGTAAACAATCTTGATAGCTAAGTGGCTTAAAACAACAAAGACTTACTGTCCAATGTCATCAATACCACATATTTATCTTGGAGGTGACTTTGATGCATGATTTCCCCGCTCAGAGCCAGGTGGTTGGGGCCTCCATCATAGGGGAATATTGCAGGATCCTGTGGTAGGGTGAAGGGACAGGCCAATCAGATATTGGCTCTTAAAGCATTCTGTCTAGAAGTAATTCACCACTGTCTCTCTCATATCATTGGCCAGAGCAAGTTACTTGGCCTTTCCTAACTTTACTGGGCAGGTACAAATGATACTACCATGTGTCTGGAGGGCAGGGATCAGACAGTGAGTGGCACATATCACATGCATTCGAAAGAAAGCCACGTTGGTGTTCAATACATACTAGTTTTTAAAAATTCTAGTACTTAGTAGTTATACTTTAAAAAGTTTCCTACATTTGCTCCTAAGGTCCAGAAAAGACAGAACTTCCCACGATGGTTCTATTTGAGTTACTTACATTAATAAATTCCTTGAGGAAGAACTCAATGGTAATGCGTGTCTTTTCCCTGAAAAAGGCACTATTTATAATTATCTTTTTGTTAGCCAGAACTTAAAGATAGAGGTAGCTTTAAAAGCAACAGCACATATACCTTGAGAAAGTAATTTGAAGTATAGAAAAATTATCCAAGTTCATCTGAGTTTCCCCATGAAGTGTTCCCATTTGTCCAATCCATACGAGAGACTGAAAATTAGAATTTAAACTTTTAATTCAAATGGGATAGATCACTTAGTACCTTTTGGGATTGTTTTTGTAAAATTGAAAGGTGTAACTTAACTCTCAGGTGTCAACTTGAAAAGACTGTGAGGCAAATATAGTAAGATTGGTCAGAGAAATTTCTCTAGCAGAAGAGTACAATGCTGGTTGGGGCTTGGAGGCAAGAGAAATGTAAGCTGTCCTAAAATAAAAATTGTGTGCAGTGATTGCAATTAATAGCCTGTCATATAAAAATAGAAGGAAATCATCTGGAACTCTGTCCTGTAGTTTAAACCAGAATTGTGATTTGTAACTTTGGCATTTTAATTTTGTGCTTCTTTCAACATAAGCTAAGCATGGCAACTCCGCAAAGGCATAATATAACTGCTGGGGCTCTTAGCTTCTGCCTTGCAGTGCCTGGTGCTGCTCTTGTATGCTCTGTGAAAGATGCAATCACACAATCAAAGTAATATTTTCCCTGAGGTTTCCTGGGGCGGACAGGTTCTGCAATTTTCTAGTAATTGTTTTGGAAAGACAGCCCTAGATTTGGATTTTCTCTTAAATCTTTCCCTGCACTGTGGCTCCAGGCTTCTCTTTTGCCAGCCTCACTTCAGTGCCTGGGTTGGGGGTGGAGTGGTATGTACCATTAATTATGCAGTGGGAATTGGTTCCTCTATGAATGGACCCCTACTCTAGAAACCCCCTCTGTTTCTGCAGGAGGGAGTTCAGAGTATCATTCCACAATACAAGAAAAGGTTAATGAATTCTTGGGCATTGGATCCTGTGGCATGAATTGCTGAGGTAGCCTTTGGGATTAATGGGAATACATATGACTTATCAATCCCCACAGAAAACTGGTGAAGATAATAAGCCACGTGCAATTGCTATTGGTATTATTTTTTCCTTCCATTTTACCAATAACAAAATGGAGGTTCTGGATGGTTGGTCCAAAAACTGGAAAATGCTGGAATCTGCCTTTTAAGACGCAAAGTCTTGTGTTCTTTTCTTATTCAGTGCTTGTTAGTATTCTGGCCATGAGGTTTAATAACATGGAAACAATAATAGTAGTTCAGTGGATCCCTTCTGTGGAGTCCCCCTTGTAATGTGGTCTGCCGCCCTCTGCTGGTAGAGCAGCCTGCATTTCTGGTTGCTTGCTTTCCTCTGGACTTTTCTCCCCTTCTCCCCAGGTGCAATGTCTTTCTACAGTGTACCATCTTATATGAAGGTAAGAGACCATTCTGGTTGGCACTTAATAAAAATATCAGAGAGTCAAAGGAAGCAGGACTTGTCATTTCTTCAACCATGTACTCTTGTGTGTGAAAACTTCCTTTTCTCCTGCCATCTACTGAGGAGGCACTTTTGCTTACCCAAGGATATGTGCCAAAGATATGCCAAGGATACAGCCAAGAAGTGATTTATCATACATCTAGAAGACTGGCAGTCCTGGAAGTAGTTAGACTAAAATTCCTCAGATTCTCAGGAGCTAAGATGGAGAGAGCCCATGACTAGAGAGCAAAAAGGCATGTTGGCTCTAAGGGTGGCAATGTCGGGGGAGTCGGGTGGGGGTCATAGGTTCTTGGTGAGAACAGGTAGGACAAGTTCAACAGATGAGTTGAGACTGCAAGGGAGGCAAGTGGAAATTAAATAGAAATGCTTAAGCTAAACCAGGGACAGATGAGTGATTGACTAGTTAAGAACTGGTTAATGCTAAAAGGCCAGGCTTCTCACATGCTAACTTGAGATTTTTATTTCATTGTCTTCCCTGGAATTAGGAAAATAATTGTGTGGTTGCCCTGCTCAGTGTCAGGAGTATTTGACAGTTTGCATAATCTTAATCTACGATCTAGGGATTGTTAATTAGGATTCTCACTCTGATAAATCTTGGAAAATTTTATATAAATTACAACACCAATCACAATATACTCTGGAACAAGTACCAGAGAAATGTGGCAAATTATCTTACATCAAAATGTGATCCTTGGACCAGCAACATCAGTATCACTTGGGAACTTCTTAAAAATGCACCTTCTCAATTCCTACTCCAGACCTTAATCAGGAACTCTGGAGGGGGGCCCAGAAATCTGTGTTTTAATACGCCCTACAGATAATTCTGGTGTACACTTAAATTTGAGCAGTATTGCCTTAGAATATAAATGACTAATACCACATCATTTCTATCAAACAAAGACCATAAGTGTTGTTATGGGGTAGGGGGAGAAAAAAGACACAGAAATATAAAGCATACATTTGAGAAACACATGTCTCTGCCATCTCTCAAAGGGTTAAGATTGCTTGAAGTTTGACCACTAGATAAATGGAGGTAATAACAATACCATACAGCTTAAAGGTGGATTGCTAGGATCACAAAAGGGCAAGGTAGAGAGACTGAAAGAAATAACGACAACTAGGATTGATCAGGCCCACTCTATGATTGTTCTAGGGCTTTGTTATGAGGCTGCCTTGTATTCTGACACTGTGACCTTCTTTGATATAGATGCTGCAAAATCATATTTTTCTGAAAAGGTCAAGACCAAAATTATTTCATAGAAATTAATTTTCTCGGGGAGGGGGAAAGAAATTGGCAATGTTGTCTGAAATTTTTATTGAAAAAAATGTTTATTCAATTTGGGGAATAATAAACCATAAAGCATCAGAAATCTTCTTTAATCTTTTATTAAAACTATGATTCATAAGGCTTCAATTAAAAAAAGGTACAAAAGGTCTGTAGGTGTCATTCAAGTCTTCATCATTTATTATTTCTTTCTTGAAATACCGGCATTTCTTTAACATGGTGTCAGATAATAAAATGCTTCTGGAGAATTTAGTCCTTATGGCTACAATTCCTGAAATGGCAAAATAAGCCACTGATTGTCATTTTGTGTGAAGGAGATGGAGAAAAACCTGTTCTCAATTATTGGGCAGCTGGTATGTTTTAATTGTTTGCTTTTTATAAGCAGTAAAATAAAAGGAATATTCCACAAGTATCCTTATATACTATTAATGCAGTCCTTCTCACACTTGTTGTGCATCACAGTCCCCAGGGAACTTATTAAAAATGCAGACTGCTCACCCCTTGAGGTTCTGATTTAGTAGGGATAAGATTTTTAATAAGCATCCAAATGATTTTGGTGCAGGTGGTTTGAGGACCACACTTTTTGAAACCCTGCCCAGGGCCTACCCACCATTTATGTGCTTGTTATTTGAGCATATCTAAAAGTGACTGGCAATTCACTAAAAGTCAATTTAGTACAGATAAAGACTTAACTGTCAGCAATGGATGCTTATTCCCGTAGAACCTCCTTAGCTGGCATTTGGGGAAAATGAACAGTATATGCAAAATGAAATAAAAAATACTGTATTTTAAAGATCAGTTTTAGGTTTACAGAGAATCAGGCAGACAGTATAGTGTGTCCCATATACTCCTTCTCTTCATTGCCCTTCACGGTTTCCCCTCTTAATAACAACCTGCGTTAGTGGTGGTGCATGTGTTACAATTTAACCAGTATGGATACTTCACTATTAATCAAAGTCCATAGTTTTCATTAGGGTTCATGCTTTGTGCTGTCCTGTTCTACGGGTTTTGACTGATACACAATGCTCTGTATCCTTCATTATAGTACCCTACACAATAGGTTCACTGCCCTAAGATTTCCCTGTGCTTCACTATCCATTCCTTCCCCAGTCCCCTGTCTCAAACCCTTGGCAACCATTGATTTTATTGTCATTATAGTTTTTAGCTCTTCCAGAGTTGGAATCATACAGTTTGTGACTTTTCACCTTGATTCCTTTCACTAAGCAATATGCATTTAAGATTCCTTTGTTTTTAGCGGGTTAATAGTTCATTTTCTTCTTGGTACACTATAATTATATATAATATGGGATTCATTATGCCATATTTATACATGCACAGAGCACAGTTTGATCAGTCTCATGCCCCAGTACTTTCCCTTTCCCTTCCAGCTCATTTCTTTTTATTGCTGAATAATGTTCCACTGTATGGGTGTTTTACAATTTATCCATTTACCTTTTGAAGGATATCCTTCAAGGCAGGTTCAAACCGTGAATACTATTGTTTCCCAAGTCTGGTAGGCAATTTGTAAATGTTTATTGAATGTATCATGACTGTCCCTAGCATCAATTTAATTTTCTGCTTTCATCTGTTGTATTGCTGAAAAACAGAAAAACTTTGTTAAGAACTGTATGTTTAAAAAAGAGTCATTATTGCTGTAAACTAAGCCCTTACTAGTACAATCTTTGTGAGAGCTATTATGGCTATTGAAGAAGCATTGTGCTATATCTTCAGACATACAGAAAATATGAATACCCATGGTCTCCATTCAAATAAAATAATTTTAATATCTTGTTATATTTTCTTTCTTTCTCTCTTTGCATTGATGATTATACGCACTATATCCACAACATATGGGTGAACTGGTAATCAACTGCAAAGTCCTAAATGCTTCAATGTGCATCATCTAAGAATAAATATGATGGAAATACATCATTGCACTTGATAAATTAACAAAATTATATAATATCATTTAGGAGACGTTTTATGTTTAACTCTCCCCAATTATTACAAGCATGTTTTTTTAGGCTCCATTCTAGCTTCCCACTTGACAGGTGTGTTGTGTTGTGTGGTGTCACTCTGTGGCCTTGGGCAAGTGCTTTCACATTCCTGGCAGTACAGGCTCACCAGTTTGCATTCTGAGAGTCTGTTGAGTCTACAGGAACAACATTTTAGTTTATAATTTTGTGATTTATTTTTAAGTAACTATACAATTAGAAATGTTATGGAGCAGTTTCACAGGAACAGGTGAACTACCAAGTATTAGAGTGATGCATTTAAGTCAGATATCAAATACTAACCACACCCAGTCTCTGACCATGGAAATTTTTTAAAAAATATTTATTTTTAATTGTAGATGGACACAATACTTTTATTTTTATGTGGTGCTGAGGATCGAACCCAGGACTTTGTAAGTGATAGGCAAGTGCTCTACCACTGAGCCACAACCCCAGCCCCTGTCCACGGAAATTTTAAGTATTCTATGCAGAACTCAGTTGTGTGAAAACAAATATCTATCTATAATAATTGATGTCACTAAATACCACAGGGAACCAAGCAGAGAACTGAGGCCATTGATTACTTACTGAAGCTTTTTCCGGCCCAGAAACCTTAACTACTATGACCCTGCTCAGGAAGTAAGCTTTGTATACAACTAAATTAGTTTATCAGACCAAAAGAGTAAACATAATATTATTATAGTACAATAATTTGTAAGCATTAAAAAATCAAAAAACTTTTCATTTTGTGATAATTTTACACATTCAAAAATTATAATAGTTGTGGATGTAGTTCAGGGGTAGAGTGCATGTCTGGATGCATGAGGCCCTGGGTTTGATCCCTACTACTACTACAAAAAAAAAAAAAGTCATAAGAAATAGGAACCCTGTACACAGGGCACTTTCTACCCAGATTCCCAAATATTGACATTTTTGCAATAAGTACAATTATTGAAATTCCTTCACATTTTCTTCGAGGAAAAGGGTTTCTTATTTTAATTTAAGAAATACTTCTATTCAGTTTCATAGTAGACTGTTCACTAATCTTGAACTTTAAAAATCTCATGTCCACCCTGCCACATCCTGATACTTATCTTTAAAGATGCTTCTAATCCCATCTCCAATATAGAAGGAGCTTGAAAGACACTAAGCATATGGTAAGGTGGGTTCAGAATAATTTGCCTTTGGGTTATGCTTAAAGTTTGTTCTGGAGAACTCTCAGAATTAAACACAAGGGTGAAAAAAATACTAGAAAAGCCCTAGTGTTACAAAATTGGCTGTAAAGTCCAGAAATGAATGCTGGCATCTTAACTTCTTCCCAGTTAGATTTTTAAAAAACTTGTTATGCCCAGGGTGCTTAAGAGATTATGCCCTTTACTTTTCCATTTAATTCTAAAACGTCCTAAGAATAATTTACATTCAAACTGCTTATTTTTTCTCACTTTTGAGGTGAATTTGTTTAAATAGTGGTGGGTAGTGCTTTTCACCCCTTGCAGCTGTAGTATATTCTGTTATATCTTTCATACATAAGCATTTCATTTTTATTTTAATATGTTCCAGACTAAATAAGCTTAGCATCCTCAAGCAAAACATTTAAAATTTAATTGTAATTAACCTTGACTTGTGTTATGATTTATAATTAACACAGGCCTTTCGATTACTCTCAGTGATTTTATGAATTCTGACATTTGTCTTGATAAAGCTCACATAGAGAGGAGACATTTGGAAGTGGTATTGATGAAAATGACTTAAAATTCAGGAATTTGGAAAGAAGTTATATAAATTCAACATGAATTCACATTTTAATTTTGTGTGTACAATTTAATCATTTCAGAATTTAATAGAATATTTTTATAGGAAGTTCACCATTATGTTCATCTCCCTTAGAGGATTAGTGAGATTAAGAGAATAATGTTGACTCAAAGCTAAGAAATTAAACTGTGAACGCCAAATAGTCAGGCTTCAAGGAGTTGCTGTAATGAAAGTTTATGGAAAAAACAGTGAGATAAGAATTAGAAAGCTACACATAACTCTCTTTTTCTTTTTCTTTCTTTCTTTCTTTTTTTTTATTTTAAACAGGGGAAAAGAGTCTTCAGTCAAAATGGATATGTTTACCTATCAAAAAATACTATAGTGTCATATTGCTATTTCCATGACCTTATGAATGTAATTAGTGCCTCATGGGTATAGTAACCAAATATCTTTGATAAGATCACTTTTTAAAGATAGCCAAGGTAAAATATAAAACACAAGGATAAATTTAAATATATCACTGATGAAAGCTAAAGACTACCTATGAAGAAAATTTAATACCAATTAAGTAATGTTTAGAATATTTAAAATATTGGCTGAATAGGAGAAAAATGTTTACAGAAAGCAATTAGCCCATGTAACAGGAAACCCAAATGTGTGTGGGAGGGCATTCCAGATTGGATGACTCAGTTGCTCAAGAGCAGATGCCTCAGCTCTATGCATCTTTGTGTCCTGCAATCCTGGAACAGCTGATTTAGTTCACCTATGTCGTGGCCAGCTGACAGCCCCAGCTCAGGAGATCATCATGGAAATATGGCCCCCAGCAGGAGATGTTTATCCTCAACCTTGTCTTTTTTTCTGTTAATGAGCAGAGAGCTTTCTTGAGACTTCCTACACATCACAGTAAATCCGAATTGTATCATATGCTCATGTTCAAGTGAATCCTTGGCAACGGGAAGAGGAAACTTAGGCAATAATGGGGACCCCTCTCCTGAGTACCAGTATATAAAGAGATGACAGGATGCCTAAACAGCACAGATTCTCTTAGCATGGAGGAAGAGAGGTCTGGGTTTTGGGTTAATAAATGTTTTTCTTCAGCTATGCGTAGCATCACTTTCCCCATTCTCTAATTAAACTGAAATATTTAGTGTGAAAAGACTAGGAGAAACCAGCAAATTAATTTACCAGATCTGGGTCCATAAGTTAATAAACCAATGTGCTCAAATGAACTCAGCTGACGGACACTGAAGAAAAGAAAGAAATGGGAACTGATTGAGTCAATGATTAAAAGTTCAGCCCTGCTCTGAGGCTGAAGCACATCAGTGCTGTGACCCACAAAAGAACAGTTAACCTTGTTCATCTCAAATCTTTCTTTAGCTATCTCTGGAAGAAATTTTCTATTTTTAAGCCACAGAGCCTTCTGCAAAATATCTGGTCATAAAGTTTATGAAAAGCATTCAGAAAAAAAAAATGATGTGTTTGGTCTTATCTTAATAATATGTACTATCCTGGGGCTTGTTTAAACTTGGTAAAAAGAAACATGTTCTTCCAAAAGAGATTTTGGTATATATAACTCTATGAAAAAATGTGGAAATTTTAAATACTTTCGAAATTTAAAAATACAATTCACAACATCAAAATACATTATGGGGAAAAATGTGATTTGTTCTTTTTATCTTTTACTTTGAAGCAATATTGCACAGCCTGGCCCATAACATTTTGATCTTCCACTTAATATAGCAACAACATAAATGATCTAATACTAAGGCCCCCTTACCTCACCACCCAGACATGTGTAGTGAGTTACATAATGTTAATTAATTGCCTGTCCATATCCACTGGACTTTAAGCTCTCTTAATTCTATCTACATTTTTATATAGGACAGGCTTGGGCCAACAATTTCTTTGAATGGGTGGATATGTCAGGGGCTTAAAGTTTTGTCTTCCTAATACAAATAAAATCAGAATCCTTGTAGTGAGGGTAGGTGTGGGGGTTAGTTGAAATTGGAGCCTATAGTACCCCTCAAACCATCCTTTGTTTATGTTAAGTTCTTCAAATGCAGGGACTCTGTCTGGTTCATTGTAATATCCCCCCACCTGGCACCAACTGATGTCATTGGAATGCATTTTCTATAAACACTTGTTGATTTTTGGAATTACTTGAATCTGTTCATGTTTGTAGGAAGTAGACACTAAATAAATTGTCACACAAATGATAAGTGCTTTCTATTTGCCTAACTATAAGTTGCCTAGGAAGAGAAATGACAGATATTTTCATGTTCAAATGTGCAGATCTGCTTTATCCCTCTTCCTGGTTTTTGTGAAAAGGATACAAAATATATAAAATTTCTCAGTCCTTTTATGTCTGAATATACTTCTGTCTTGCCCTTTCATTTGATAGGGTCCCTGGGTATCAAATTTCAGAGTCAAAATGATTTCCTTCCTAAATTTGAGGCCATTGTTTTGCTATCTTCTAGCATTTAGGGTAACTGAGCTATATATATCTATATATTACTACATACGTGTATATCTGTATCTATATTATATATACTTACTTACCTTGTGATTTTGAACTTTCACTGTGTACACTCTGTGGTCTCCATCAACTATATCAGCTCTGAAAGGTCTTTATTTGAATTCATGGAAGGCTTCTTTGACTGAAAACAATTTCCAAGACAGACTCTACATTACATCTTTATCTGTACCTTACATCTCTATGTATACAATCTTTCTTTCTATATATAACATATTTCTTTCCTATATATATTTCAAATGTTGTATGTATATTACATATTAAATCTTTATATGTCTCTTTCATATATATATATGTATATACACATTATATATTATATCATATGTCTTGGAAATTGCTTTCAAAGCAGTTATCCATTAAGTAGTTCTCTTAGTTTTTTTTTTTTTATTTGCAGAGACTGACAAAGCATGTATACTTTTTTTTTCACATCTTCATATATGTATTTTGTATAGTAATGAGGGTCTCCTTTCACCATCCAGGCTATTCCCCTTCTCCCTCCCTTTCCCTCCCACCCCTATTCCCTATCTAGAGGTAATCTTCCTCCCTTGCTCTCCCTCCCAACCCCATTTTGAGTCGCCCCCGCTTATATCAGAGAAGACATTCGGCATTCATTTTTTTGGGATTGGCTAACTTCACTTAGCATAATCTTCTCTAATGCCATCCATTTCCCTGAAAATGCCGTGATCTTAATGCATAAAATATAAGAGATATAGTATCTATTTCATAATAGTTATGATAATTCAATGGGAGTATTAATTTAGCTTTTAGCACATAAAATGTCCTCAGTAAAATTTAGCTATTATTAATTAGTATAATTAATAATAATACTTATATAAATGTTTTAATTATAGTTAATGAGGAATCCTACCTATACAAGAAACACATTTCTTTTTCAAATATTAAAAAGCACATAAGAACATTGAAGTAAAAATTCAAACAGTATAAATGCTAACTTAAAAAGAAATAAAGACATTTTGTTGTCTTAAAACCTTAACCTGAGCCAGGTGCAGTGGCACATGCCTGTAATCCAGCAGCTCATGAGGCTGAGGCAGGAGGATTGCAAGTTCAAGGCCAGCCTCAGCAATTTAGTGAGACCCTAAGCAATGTAAAGACTGAAAAGCCATCCCTGCTGACAGATTTGACCACCACAGTGGAAATGAGCCTTCTATTTCTCATTAAGATTTTTAATTTTTCCCCCTTTTCCCTCCATATTCCCACTTTTTCTTTTTTTTATTTTACTTTTTAAATTTTAATTTTTTCAAACATCATTTCATTGTATTTTATTATTCTTCATTTTATCATTATGCTTGATTTTTTTAGAATTATTTTTATTTATTTATTTATTTAATTGGTTGTTCAAAACATTACAAAACATATCATATTTCATACATTAGATTCAAGTGAGTTATGAACTCCCATTTTTACCCCAAATACAGATTGCAGAACCACATCGGTTACACATCCACATTTTTACATAATGCCATATTAGTAACTGTTGTATTCTACTACCTTTCCTATCCTCTACTATCCCCCCCTCCCCTCCCCTCCCATCTTCTCTCTCTACCCCATCTACTGTAATTCATTTCTCTCCTTGTTTTTTCCCATTCCCCTCATAACCTCTTATATGTAATTTTGTATAACAATGAGGGTCTCCTTCCATTTCCATGCAATTTCCCTTTTCTCTCCCTTTCCCTCCCACCTCATGTCTCTGTTTAATGTTAATCTTTTCCTCCTGCTCTTCCTCCCTGCTCTGTTCTTATTTGCTCTCATTATATCAAAGAAGACATTTGGCATTTGTTTTTTAGGGATTGACTAGCTTCACTTAGCATAATCTTCTCTAGTGCCATCCATTTCCCTGCAAATTTCATAATTTCATCATTTTTTAGTGCTGCGTAATACTCCATTGTGTATAAATGCCACATTTATACAAAATATATACAAATATATATTCAAACTTATCCATGCAGTGAGGACATATACAACCACACATACTCACATACACACAAAATCAAGCATAATGCATTCATCTATTGAAGGGCATCTGGGTTGGTTCCACAGAAGAGCAATAGATTCCTGGGAAAGCTGGGAATGGAACCACCATTTGACCCAGCTATTGCCCTTCTCGGACTATTCCCTGAAGACCTTAAAAGAGCGTACTACAGGGATACTGCCACATCGATGTTCATAGCAGCACAATTCACAATAGCTAGACTGTGGAACCAACCCAGATGCCCTTCAATAGATGAATGCATTATGCTTGATTTTGTGTGTATGTGAGTATGTGTGGTTGTATATGTCCTCACTGCATGGATAAGTTTGAATATATATTTGTATATATTTTGTATAACTTACCCATTAATAGCTCTCTCTTGCATGTATTTATTATTTAATTTAGATTAGACTTAGGTAGGGTATAATTATATGAGGGTTCAATTTGTTTTGATCTTTTTTGATCTTACTTCTGCAGATTCAGTCATACCTAGGTTCTGGGCCCTCCTATCTCTCTTTTTCACTCTACTCCCCCAGTAACAGCCAAAAATTCCTGTTCCTTCCTCTTCTATTTTTCCATTACTTTCATTAATTATTCCTTCTTCTTTATAGCTGACACCTGCTTCCTATGTCCTGTCTCACCTCTGATCACTTTTCAAACACTATTTTCTTTTACTTAAGAAACTGTAATCCCACCAAATAAAGATCACAGAGTAGAGATCTTGCTGCTGAGAAACACATCTCAACCAAGCTACAGTGAATCTCACCCTCCCTGCACAATCTACACCCCCTCCCCCACCAAGACTTAACATTACTCTAACTTAAAGAATTGAGGAGACAAAAACCCCAAACCAAAATCCAGGACCCAAGGAGGAACAATCAGAGATGGACCTCAGGTTCTAATCCTTAGCATCCATTCATATGTAAAAACAGAGAGAAGTCCCAGAACAAATAGATAATTATGCAGAAAAGGACACGGGTAAAAAACAGGTAGGGGAATGCATCTTAATAGGCGTGAAAATCAAAACCATGAAGAAAAAGGGAAACAAATATCCCCCCAAAATTCATAATCCCCCAATAAAGAGTCCCACTGTGACTGAAGTGGATGAAATTCCAGAAAAAATAATAAAAATTGATTATTAAAATGTTTAATGAACTAAAAGAATATCTAAGGAATGAATTAGGAGAGCAAATGCAAGATATGAAAGACCATTTTAATATAGAAATAAAAACATTGAAAATAAACCAATCAGAACTCCTAGAAATGAAGGACGCAAATAAAAAATCTACTTGAAAGCATCACTAGCAGATTAGATTTTGTAGAAAATAGAACTTCAACACTCGAAGACAGAACTTCAGGCTTTGAAGACAGTGTGTATGAACTTGAGTACACAGAATGCAATAGAGGGGAAAAAATGACGGGACATGATCAGAATATACAGGAACTCTGGGACAACATCAAGAGACCAAACCTGAGAGTCATTAAGATAGAAGAGAACATGAAGATACAATCTAAAGGCATTAAGAATATTTTCAATGAGATAGTTGCTGAAAACTTTTCCTATATCAGAAATGAGATAAACATGCACAAACAAGAGGTATACAGAACTCCAAAAAGACCTAATCAAATTAGAAGTTCTCCAAGATGTATTAAAATACCTAACATAGAAAATAAGGAAAGAATATTAAAAGCTATAAGACAGGTCACTTTTAGAAACAAACCAATAAGGTTCACTTCTGATTTCCCAATTTAGATCCTAAAATGAAGGAGGGCCTGGAAAGAGATATTCCAAGCTCCAAAAGAAAACAATTGCCACCAAGGTTACTATACTCAGTAAAGCTCAGGTTCAAATTCAAGGGCAAAATAAAAATTTTCATGACAAGAATAAACTAAAAGAATCCATGACCATTAAACCAGCACTGCAAAGATTAATTACCCAAAGACAAACTGCACACAGAGGAACTCAAAATCCCAAAGTTCCCCAAAAGAGGAAGATCAATAGAAGAATAATCTACTAAATGAGAAGACAGTATTAAATATAGCAAAAAATCAAAATGGCAGGAAACCACAAATACATATCCATACCAACACTGACTGTTAATGGTCTCAACTCCCAAATTAAAAGACATAGATTAGCAGAATGGATCAAAAAACAAGATCCAATTACATGGTGTTTTTACAAGAGACTTATAGGCAAAGACACCCACAGGCTGAAGGTAAAAGAATGGAAAAAAATTTGATGCAAGCAGACTCCAAAAAGAAGAAGGAGTAATTGTTCTCATATCTGACCAAGTAGAATTTAAGCAACTAACCAAACTAACCAAAAGAGAAAAAGAAGACCACTATATCCTAGTAAAGGGAACAATCCAATAAAAAGATATAATGAGAATAAATATTTATGTCCCAGATGTCAGTACACCCAATTATATTAAAAAGAAAAAGTACTCCATGACATTAAATCTCAGGTAGACTCCAATACAGCAATACTGGGTGATTTCAATCTACTTTTATCACTAATTGACAGGTCATCAAAACCTAAACTCAATAGAGATATTTCCAACCTAAATAAAAGTATAAACCAGGCAAACCTAACAGACATCTACAGAATATTTCACCCTAAAATAGTGGAATTTACCTTGTCTGCAGCTCATGGAACTTTTCTCAAAATAGATCATACTCTAGGTCACAAAGTAAATCTTAACAAATACAAAAAACAGATATAATCCACTGCATTCTATCATGTCATAATGAAATGAAACGAGAAATCAACAGCAAGAAAATAATATAAATCACAAAAACACTTGGAGATTGAACAATATTCTTTTAAATGAAGACTGGGCCAAAGAATGAGACTAGAAATCAAGAAATACTTAGAAACAAAACCAGAAACAACATATCAAAATCTCTTGGACACTATGAAAGCTGTTCTAAGAGGAAAATTCATAGCATTGAGTGCCTATGATAAAAAAGTAGAAAGATGCTGAATAAATAGACTTATGTTCCACCTCTAGGTCTTACAAAAAGGACAAACTGATTTCAAAATCAGTAGAAGACAGGAAATAAGATCAGAACTGAAATTGATGAAATTGAGAATAAAAAAAAAATACACAGAATCAATGCAGCAAAGAGTCAGTTCTAAGATAAGATAAAAACGTTTGATAAACCCTTAGCCAAACTAACCTAAATAAAGAGAGAGAAGACTCAGGTTGATTAGAAATAAGAAAGGAGATATAACCAAAGACCATTCTGAAATCAAGAGAATTATTAGAAACTATTTTGGAAATTTATATTTTAATAAATTGGAAAATCTACAAGATATTGACAAATTTCTAGATACACATAATCCTGCCTAAATTGAATCAAGAAGATGTAGAAAACCTAAATAGATCAATATCAAGTAATTAAATTGAAACAGCAATTAAAAGTCTTCCAACAAAGAAATGCCCAGAACTAGATGATTTCTCAGCTGAGTTCTAACAGACCTTTAAAGAAGAACTAATACTAGTTTTCTTAAATTGTTCCATGAAATTTAAAGGGAGGAAACATTCCCAAATACACTCTGTGAAGCCAGTATAACCCTAACGTCAAAACCAGACAAAGAAAAATGTGGGAAGAGTACAGACCTGATGAGTACAGATGCAAAAATCCTTAATAAAATATTAGCAAACTGCATTCAAAAATATATCAAGAAGATAACACACCATGATCAAGTGGGTTTTATTCCAAGGATGCAAGGTTGATTCAACATATGCAAGTCAATAAATGTCAGTCACCACTTAAATAGAACTAAGATAAGAATCACATGGTTATCTCAATAGATGCAGAAAAGGCCTTTGATAAAACCCACCACCCATTCATACTAAAATGCTGGAGAAGGTAGGGATTGAAGGAACTTACCTCAACATCATAAAGTCTGTTTATGACAAACCCAAAGCCAACATCATACTAAATGAAGGAAAACTAAAAGCATTTCCTCTAAAATGAAGAACAAGACAATGCTGGCTGCTCCTACCACCCCATTCAATATAGTCCTCAAAACATTAGCTAGAGCAATGAGGCAAGGGAAGGAAATCAAAGGAATCATACCAATAGGAAAACGAGAAGTCAAACTATCACTGTTTGCTGATGACATGATCCTATGTCTACAAGACTCAAAAAAACTCTACCATAAGATTTCTAGAGCTTATAAATGAGTTCAGTAAAGTCGCAGGATATAAGTTGAACACTCATAAATCAATAGCTTTCCTGTACTCCAACAGTGATTCAGCTGAGTAAGAAATCAGGAAAAACATCCCATTCACAATAATCTTAAAAAAATCCTGGGAATTAATCTAACAAAGGAGATAAAAGAGCTCTACAATGAAAATTAACGAATACTGAAGAAATACATGAAAATTAAAAAAAGACCTTAGAAAGTGGAAAGACTTCCTATGTTCTTGGATAGGCAGAATTAATGTTGTCAAAATGGCCATGCTACCAAAAGCAATATACAGATTCAATGCAATCCCCATCAAAATACCGATGACATTCTTCACAGAATTAGAAAAAAAAAACAATACTTAAATTCATTTGGAAGAATAGGAAACCCAGAATAGCAAAGCAATACTGAGCAAGAAAAGTGATGCAGAAGATGTCACAATACCTGATCTGAAATTATACTACAGAGCTACAGTAACAAAAGCAGCATATTATTTGCATCAAAATGGATGCGAAGACCAATAGAACAGAAGACACAGAGACATACGCACACACAACCATCTGATACTTGACAAAAGTGCTAAAATTATGTTTTGGAGAAAAGACATTCTTTTAAACAAACAATGTTGGAAAAACTGGATAACTATATGTAGACAAATGAAACTAGATCCCTATCTCTTACCCTTCACAAAAGTCAAATTGAAATGGATTAAAGACTTTGGAATTATACCAGAAATCTTTTAACTGCTAGGAAAAAACATAGGGTCAACACTCCCTCATACAGGTACAAGTACTAACCTCCTTAACAAAATCCCCAAAGCACAAGAAATAAAACCAGGAATCAATAAGTGGAATGCCATCACTTTAAAAAGCTTCTGCACAGCAAAGGAAATGTTTAAGAGTGTGAAGGGAGCTTATAAAACAGGAGAAAATCTTTTACAGCTACTTCTCCAAAAGGGGATTAATATCCAGACTATATAAAGAATTAAAAAACCTTAACAGGACCCCCGCCCCCTCCCCAAATAAATCAATGAATGCTTACTCAACAAATTGGCCTAAGAACTAAACAAATTTCTCAAAAGAAGAAACACAAATAACCAACCAACATATGAAAGAATGTTCAACAAATATAGCAAAATTCAAAATCAAAGCTACAATAAGATTTCATCTTACTCCAGTCAGAATGATGATGATCAAGAATACAAAGAATAGTAAATGCTCGTGAGAATATGGGAAAAGGTATAACTGTACATTGTTGGTGGGACTGCAGACTAGTACAACCACTCTGGAAAGCAGTATTGAGAGACCTCAAAAAACTAGGGATAGAATCATCCTTAAGACCCACTTATCCCACTCCTTGGTATTTTCCCAGAAGAATCAAAATCAGCATACTATAGTGATATGTCATCTCAATGTTTATAGCAGCACAATTCACAATAGCTAAATTATGGAATCAACCCAGGTGCCTGTCAACAGATGAATGGATTAAGAAAATGTGGTATAAATACATAATGGAGCCATAAAGAAGAATTAAAGTATGGCATTTGCTGGTAAATGGATGGAAATGGAGAACGTCATGCTAAGTGCAATAAGCCAGACTTTGAAACACAAAGATCAAATGTTTTCTCACTTTTGGAAGCTAGAGTAAAATAAAGGAAAAGAGGAGAAAAGAACAGGATATCACAAGTATATGGGGAGATTAATAGTGAAGAAGGAGATTGAGAGGCAGAGAGTGGAGGGCAGAAAGTAGAGGCAATGCAGGATGAATTCTTAAAAAAATAATGTTATGTGCATATATAAATACTCTGCAGAGAATTTCACCTTTATGTATGAGTAAAAAGGACCAATCAAACGTAAATAAATAGATGAGTGAAAGGAAGTCTAGCAGAGTAGAGGAAGAAGAAAGGAGGAGGGGAGAGGGAGGCCAGAGGGAAAAGGGGAGATCATAAACTGAAATAGAATTCCATGCATGCATGATTTTATTGGGATGAACCAAACTACTATGCATAACTATCAAGCTCTAATAAAAAAATATTTCCTCTGAATTTGAGGCCATAGTTTTGCTATCTTTTAGTATTTAGTGCAACAGATGATGAATCTGATGCTGTTCTGGTTCTCATTCCTATGTTAGAAACCTGTTTTTTGTTAGTTGGTTTGTCTCCAGGAAGACAAACTTTTGGAACTTTCTTTTTATTCTCCAGGTTCTTAAATTTTATAAGAATAGGTTCATGTCTCCGGCTTGGCTCTTGCTTGGGCTCCCAATACAAACTCTTGTGTCTTCCTTCAGTCCTGGGAGCCTTTCTTCAATCATTTATTCTCACTGCAAACTGCACAGATGAGACAAACTGGGTTTAAAAGGGCTGGCTGCAACATTAAGCTAGGAAAGTGGCGAAAAATCACACAACACAGACATAATTTCAAATCAGGGGCAGGAAGACTCTTTGACTTTAAGGGTCAGCTTCTATGCTAGAAAGTGAGCATTAGAAAGAGAGCATGAATGTACCTTTTCCCCCACATCCTCACCAACACTTACTGTTGTTTGTCTTCATAATAGCTGCCATTCTGACTGGAGTGAGATGAAATCTTAGAGTAGTTTTGATTTGCATTTCTCTAATTGCTGGAGATGATGAACATTTTTTTCATATATTTGTTGGTTGATTGTATATCATCTTCTGAGAATTGTCTGTTCAGGTCCTTGGCCCATTTATTGGTTGGGTTATTTGTTTTTTTGCTGTTTAGCTTTTTGAGTTATTTATACACCCTTGAGATTAGTGCTCTATCTGATGTGTGAGTAGTAAAAATTTGCTCCCAAGATGTAGGCTCTCTATTCACCTCACAGATTGTTTCTTTTGCTGAGAAGAAACTTTTTAGTTTAATCCCATCCCATTTATTGATTCTTGATTTTAATTCTTGTTGCTATAGGAGTCTTATTAAGGAAGTTGGGGCCTATTCTGACATGATGAAGATTAGGGCCTTCTTTTTCTTTTATTAGACGCAGGGTCTCTGGTTTAATTCTTAGGACCTTGATCCACTTTGAGTTGAGTTTTGTGCATGGTGAGAGATAGGGGTTTAATTTCATTTTGTTGCCTATGGATTTCCAGTTTTCCCAGCACCATTTGTTAAAGAGGCTATCTTTTCTCCAATGTCTATTTTAGGCACCTTTGTCTAATATAAGGTAACTATAATTTTGTGGGTTAGTCTCAGTGTCCTCTATTCTGTACCATTGCTCTACCAGTCTATTTTGGTTGCCAAAAACATGCTGTTTTGTTACTATTGCTCTGTAGTATAGTTTGAGGTCTAGTATAGTGATGCCTCCTGCTTTACTCTTCCTGCTAAGGATTGCTTTTGCTGTTCTGGGTCTCTTATTTTTCCAGTTGAATTTCATGATTGCTTTTTTTTATTTCTATGAGAAATGCCATTGGGATTTTGATCAGAATTGCATTAAATCTGTGTAGTGCTTTTGGTAATATGGTCATTTTGATAATATTAATTCTTTCTATCCAAGAACAAGGTAGATCTTTCTTTCTTCTAAGGTCTTCAAATTGGTACAGCCAATATGGAAAGCAGTATGGAGATTCCTTGGAAAACTGAGGATGAAATCACCATTTGACCAGCTATCCCTCTCCCCAGTCTATACCCAAAGGACTTAAAAACAGCATACTACAGGGACAAAGCCACATAAATGTTTATAGTAGCACAAGTCACAAAAGCTAAACTGTGGATCCAACCTAGATGCCCTTTAGTAGATGAATGGATAAAAAAAATGTGGCATATATACAAAATGGAATATCACTCAGCAATAGAAGAGAATAAAATCATGGCATTTGCAGGTAAATCAATGGAGTTGGAGAAGATAATGTTAAGTGAAGTTAGTCAATCCCAAAAAACCAAATGCCAAATGTTTTCTCTGATATAAGGTAACTGACTCATAGTGGGGTAGGGAGGGGGAGCATGGGAGGAATAGAGAAACTCTAGATAGGGCAGGGGGTGGGAGGGAAAGAGAGGGAGCATGGGGCTAAAAAAAGATGGTGGAATGATATGGACATCATTATCCAAAGTACATGTATGAAGACACGAATTGGTGTGAACATACTTTATATACAACCAGGGATATGAAAAATTGTGCTCTATATGTGTAATCAATAAAAAAAGAAAAAAAAATTTGGAAATGTCCCCCCCCCCCAAAAAAAAAAAAAAAAAGAGCATGAACCTGTGTTTTATTTTATAGCGGGGATGTCAGAGGCAGGGATAAGATTTCAAGTGTGGAGTCTTACTTCCTGATTTCTTGTGGTCAGCAGATTGATTGACATCTTGGCAGGTCTCACCCATCTCAGGTGCTGTGTGGGATCTTAGGCAGAGCTAGAGGGGAAAGCTTACCTGCATCATGCTATCAGTCCCTTGACAGGGAGTTCGCAGAGCCAGGCCTATCCCCTCATTTGGCACAATAGTCCACACACACAGCCCATGAACAGACAGCTCGTGACAATTTATTTTGTTATTTTATCTTTATTTCTTCTTTACTCTTTCTTTCTGGAACTCATATCAGATGCATGTGGGTTCCTGAGGATTTATTCTCTGTGTATTCATGTTTCTTTCATGTTTTCTTTATCTTTTTGTTTTGATTCTGTGATGTGTGATAATTTTATGTTTATCAATCTTAGTTCCCAAGAGCACTTTTTTTGCTGTTCCCCTATTTTTTTTGAGGGTATATTATCCTTTCAAGCATCTCACTTTCACATTGGGTAGGCTGATTTCTTTGCTAATCTTTGTTCTACTCTTTTGGATTGTTGATGCTCATCCAGTGCTGTCAATACTTGATCATATTTATGAATGAAAAGCAAAGTTGATAATAGAGGTAGTTAATGATAATAGAATGAATTGGACATTATTACCCTGTGTGCATATATGATTACATGACCTGTGTGATTCTACATCATGTACAACCAGATGAATGAGAAGTTATACTGTATCTATGTATGGTGTGTCAAAATACATTCTACTGTCATGTATAACTAATTAGAAAAAAAAGATAATAGAGGTATTTTTAAAAAGTACCTGATTTTTTAAAAAAATATTTTTAATTGAAAAAGTTACTCCACACTGAGACTCAAACTCTGAATGCAAAGAAGAGTATATGACAAAAATAATTCTTCTTTACTCAAATCTTTCATAAACCTTCTCAATTGTTGACCTTTGTCTGGTTTCCTTTGTCTCCTTCTGAAACATCTTTAAGTAGATACAGGAATATCCACCCCCATATGCTTTTTACAAAAACTGGTAACATGGGCTGGGGATGTGGCTCAAGTGGTAGCACGCTCGTCTGGCATGTGTGCGGCCTGGGTTCGATTCTCAGCACCACATACAAAGATGTTGTGTCCGCCAAAAACTAAAAAATAAATATTAAAAATTCTCTCTCTCTCTCTTTAAAAAAAAAACTGGTAACATGCTATACATGTTGTTTTACCTTTTTTTGCTAAGCAATTTATCTTACGGATATTTTGCCTGGGGGATATTTTTTTCTTTTTTTAAATAATTGCAGAGTGTTACATTGGACCATGAAATTTATTGAACCATTTTCCTGTTGATAAGAGGCTCTTTCCATCTAATTGTTTGTATTATAAACATTATTCACATCCTTGTACAGAATTCTCTTCTTGGTGTTTATTTGCAAATATATTTAAAGAGAAATTTTAAGGTCACAGGGTTTATATGTTTGAATCAAGAATTAAAAAAGAACCTAATTCATGCTATTATATTTAATTTCCCGAATATATAATACATGTTCCTTGGGCAAAACCCCAAAGGTACTAAAAGATGCAGTAAAAGTTAGATTTCTTTCACCTCTTTGTTTGACTATGAATTCACCCAACAGCCACCCTCAGTCTCCACCACCATTTCCACACCTGTGTAGGTATGTGAGTGCTTATTTCCTCTTTATGAGCTATATTTTTAGAAGGGTAGTAGCTGACTCAAAGGTTCAGGAGAACATTTCTTTTTAAAAGTGAGTAAAACCTTTTCTGTAAAAGATTTTCAACCTTGTCTACTTTTAAATTGAACCCCAGCATTGTGCTGTGAGCCAACTCCTGAGAGTCCATCCCATTTCTCCTTCCTTCATTTAAGCTGTTCCCAGCTTCACATTTCTTCTGGATGCCAAGGGGTTTTCCAGGGCCAAACAGTAAAGATTCTTGCAGTCCTATAATCTCTGTTTCTTCCTTTTAGTGTTGGAATCTATGGCAAATGACAGTAATACAGAAATGACACTTTCTTTTGTTCTGTATTTGGCACTATAGAAGGTAAATGTTGCAATTAAAATTTTGTAGAACAACATAAAGAGGCAAATATTTGACAATGGAAGCGTTGTCTAGTTGGTGAAATGCTGTTTGCCTTCCTACTTTCCATTACTATTATTTTTGTTCAACTCCAGGTTTTTTGTGAGCTTTCATTCCTCCATTGGTGGATAGTCCTGTGTAGATGAGGTTTATAAGACACTCATCTACAGAGAGGTGTATTTTCCTTCTTGTAGCTCTAAAAGAGAATGGCATTAAGAAGCATAACTTTAGCATTAATAAGCTAAAAGGTAGGTAGTTTATTTTGTAAATTTTCATTGTGAGTTTTTGTAAACAATGTGGAGACTTACATTAATAAATGAAGCAAGACTGGGTAGCAAAATATTGATAGGATTTAAAAATCAGATCTGGGATTGAAAATCCTCTGTATCCCTTATAAACTGTGTGACCTTGGGAAAATCAAAATAATATTCCTGGGAATTGATTTCTCCATCTGCAAATATCCATAGGATTATTGTGTGGATTAAAGAGATAATATAAGCAAAGTACTTTGTTAAGTGCCATCAGATGACATAAAATTACAGTCATAATATTAAAGTAAGAAGTGGGCAGTCTTATTAGATTCAGCAAGAATTACTTTTATTATAACCCAAATACTGCATATCATGTTGGAGTTTCAGTTTTAGAAATGTTGGATCTTTGTAATTCAATAAATGAAAAATAAATGATTCCTTTTTCATCTGCAAACAGCCTGTTGGGACCAGAGCCGGGGGTAGGAACACAGATGTGGGGGGATGAGGCCAGAAGGACTGGTGCAGCAGACTGGGAAGGGCCTGGAAGACCAGCCCAGAAGCATGGATCTTAGTTATTAGGTGTTGGAGATCTGTGGGGCTGTCACATTAGGAAGCTGATGTGGAATATACAAAGGTACCAACAGACTTGATGAGAGAATAAACAATTCTTCAATGGCCAAAGATCTAGAAACATATCTATTTGGAAGTAACTAAAACCGGAGACCTGCTGTTCCCAAGGTAGAGACACGGGTCTCTTAAAGTTTCATGGTGACCATGGCTGCTGCTTAATTTACATTTGTGGATGAGGACGTGAGCTGAACTCTCACCTTTGTATTCTGTAGGGGTTTTATAGCCTCCTAGTGCCTCCCTGCCTGCCTACCTATGCAGTAGATTCTGGCTCACCATGTGCAAGAAACTGTTTTGGAGAAGCTCAGCATATCCCTGAGTCCTCACTCAAGCGACTGAGTGATATAGGGATGTAGCTCAACAGATCTATGATAGAGGTTGCTCAGTTATTCCTGTAGGGTTACAAGAAAGGTTTGTAGGGAAGAAATGCAACATAAAGCACAATAAACTGATTGAGGAAGAGGCTGGAAGCAGGAGATTACTGAGGCCAAGTTACTTTGACTGCAGTTGTTGGAAGGTGGTAGTTGGAATGAGGTATAATTAGATAGGAAAAAGTCTGAGTAAGAATCAGCATTAGCTATCTTTACTGTGTCAAGATTTCATACTCCAATATCCGGGAGAATGGGAACACCAAAATGGAAACTGAAGAAGAAGAGATTTGAGAAGTAGGGAGAAGAGAAGCGGCAGTGTCCACCAGGTATCTGGAAATGCAGAAGGAAAGTATGCAGAGTTGAAGAAACAGAAAATAGATTTGGAAGTTTTCCATTTGGAAGCCAAAACAAAAACTTTGGTGTAACCGAAGGTTCTACATGTTTTGCAAAGGAAGAAACACTTTCTTTTTACAGAGTTTGTTCAGATTATACAAAATACACTCAGAGGACGTACAACAACCTATGTTGGCTTAGCCATGCCTTTTCTTCCTGTGTGCATTTATTAGGCACCTGGGCAGGGGTTCTAAGTTCAGGTTCTTAGTGTTTTGAACAAATAATTGAGACATGAGTGGTTTGCAAGCAAAGCAAAGTTTTATTGAGAGCAAAAGTACACCCTAGGAGAGCAGAGTGGGTGAAGCTGCAAAGTAGCTCAAGGCCCTCTCTACACAGTGGAGCTCACTTTTATTGGGCTATGCTAGTTCTCCCCCTTCCTCCTTGGGTGGAATTGGGGTTGATTGACACCTCAAGTGATGGCTAAATCTGATATTATTTCTTTTCTACTGTGCATGAATAAATTTTTCTCCCTGACTGCCCAAAATGCATGGAGGGGGAGCAAGCCACAATGCTAATGATATGTTAACTAGCAAAAAGTTAACTTTAGGTCTGTTCCTTAGGCTACTGTGCATGGCCAAGACTGGGACCTTCTCTTTCAGGGTCTTTGGTTCCCCTTGCCATGTGGCCTAGCTTCTTCCCTTTAATCACAACATGGCCCGGTTTCCCCTCATAGGATGGGCTTCAGTGGGAGTGTTAGGTGGGCTGAAAGTCTGGGAGTGGTTACTTTTTTGCCTTTTCTATCCCTTCCCCATGCTCCTACCTAATACATTGATATAGGGCTCTTTGTAAAACTCAGAAACTCTACTATAAATAAGTGGAGTTGCACTGTCTGGAAGAATCTGAAAGTATCAGTTTGCATTAGGTAGAACTCACCAATCTTGTGTAGTCATCCACTTACTTATCACCATGTACAGCAGTGGTGCTTAACTTGGGTACACATTAGAATTACCTGGGAGGTTTTTGAAAAATCCCAAGGTCAGACTATAACCCAGACCAATTAAGTACCTCCACTTCTCTTCTAGTGTTTTAAAAATGCATCCAAAGATCAGAAACCCTGCCAATTTTCCCTTTTTGCATGCAGAGTTCAGTTGATGCTTATTTTAAACAATGTCCTTGGGAAAGCTGCCTGTGGAGTTTTTTGTCCAGGCATCCTCTCCATGTGAACTTCCCACAAGTGAAAGGCTGTGTCACCAAGGTAGTATGGAAGGGAATGGGAGTATAGATAAAGAGGAGGAACAGCTGAGAAGGAAGTGAGAGAGGAAGGAAAGGAACAAGGAAAATACTGAAACCAGAGTTTCTCCACTTCTGCTGGCCTGTGGGGTCTGTGTTCTGCAGCCAAGAAATGTGTTGAGCCTGTTAATGGTGGGCTATGCCCTCCAGTGTTGTAGCAGACCCCATAAGCTCACTACCAAGTTTTTTCTTTCTGGGTTCTTGTCTGGTGAATTTGAATAATGAAATCCACAGACCGGATGAGTGAGTGTAATTTGTTCAAGTGTGATTAGAAACAGAACTCCTGCAGGGCGAGAGGGGACCCGACAGGGGTTGCAGCTTGAGTGTGCTAGTCTAGGGATTTATATAACACTTGGGTCAACACTATTGGTCCAAACTTATGATAATTAAGTTTTGGAAGAGTACTAATGCTACTGGTCCAAACTTATGCTAATCAGGGTTTGGAAAAGTACCAATGCTATTGATCCAAATTTCTGCTAATTAGTGTTTGGAAAATTCCTAACCTATCAGTTAGGCAGGCAATCCCATATAGGTCTGCTCCACTTGTGTTTTTGCTACTCTTGGAGAAGCAGGAGGTTGAGGTCATGGGATGGCAGATGCTTGGGTTCAGAGACTGTTGCTATGAAGAGATGGTTTCTGCAGTGGGAATCCTCCCTGGGCTGCTGCTGGAACACAGATTGGTGTTCCCTAGCTCTACTCAATGCTGGCCCCACTGTGCCCCATCACACCTCAGGCCCACAGTGGCATAGTGGAATCCTCAGGGCCCTGGCCTGTGCTTTGAGGCAAGCCCTTGCAGCTTGTGCACCATCTGCCCAGTAGGTGGCTCTGCTGCTCCACAACCGCTTCTCCTTGAGAATTATTGGGCTGGCTCTGCGCTTGGCAGTTGGGGGACCATGTCAATATCATGTCATGGAAACCAAGAGAGGGGACTGCTAGGAGAGTGAGTAGGCCATTAGTGTCAGACATTGATGTCAATTGCTGAGGCAAGTTAGGGTTGGTAAAGATTAAGAAGTCAGAGGGTATGGCATTGGGTTTCAGTATAGTGGTCTGACTGGAAATCATCAAAAGTTTTGTGGGTGCAAAACAAGTAAGGAATAGGGCACTGAACACAGGGAGGTAGCAGGAACAGACAGATGCAACACACGCCCTAGTCTTCCAGATGTGCTTTGATTGACATACACATTATTGTCCCAAATATTGTTCAAATATTTTTAAAAAATTGATTTTAAACATTTTAAATTTGGGAGGTTCATTTAAAACATAAGACTTGATTTCTCTTGAAAAACTAGGAGATCTGGTGACACTGGAATTTCATTCCATCTTTTCTTTTGGTACCAGGGATTGAACTCAGGGGCACTTAACCACTGAGCCATATCCGTATCCCTTTTTATTTTTTATTTAGTGAAAGGGTCTTGTTGAGTTGCTTAGGGCCTTGCTAAGTTGCTGAGGCTGGCTTTGAACTCAGGATCCTCATGCCTCAGCCTCCCAAGCCTCTGGGATTATAGGAATGTGTCTCCACGCCCCATCTTTCATTCCCTCTTGGCAACACTATGTTATCTTCTCCAGGAATGGTGTGCTTTCTCTCCATTCACAACATAGGCTCCAACCCCAGTAGGTACCCTGTAAACCCAGCCCACTTCCCTCATTCACATGGTCTCCTTGGCTTCTGAAGGCACACAAATTTCAGACTTTAATTGATCCAAATGTCTGGTGATTTGTCAGGGAAAGACAAAAGAGAAGCCCCGATCAACCTTTGCAGGAGAGGGGTGACAGGCAGCGGGAAGATGGAATAAAAGAAAAGCTTCTCAAAGTTAATCTGGGATAGAAGGACACAAAGTGGTGAAGTAAAAGAAAATGCATAAAGACAGATTTTTTGGGGGAGGAGAGGAGGAAAGATCAGAGCCCGTTAGATTCAACAAACAAAGGTTATCACAATGGAAGTAGGTAGAAAAAGTGGCACTGGGATCTGAGCAATAGGGAGATTTAGAACCACCATAATGGGAACTAACGAAAAGAAAATTTAAACTTAGGAGTGGGAAGGTGGGGAGAACTGGCCCTGAAGAGTAATGAGTACTTAAGGATTTCTAATGACTTATTTAGAAAGAGCTTTTCCTCATTTATTTGGAAATGATGGTTTTAAAAGTAGAAAATTATATTTTGTAGCTCTTAGAGTCATCTTACATTATTTTAAAACCAGTCTTTTTCAAATATTTAATTTCAAGGGCATTAAGGAATAAGTCCCATAAGAGCCATTAGTAGCATAATAAAGCTTGACTTTCATTTGATTGTATGTTGCAAAGTTTCTGTTCCATTATTTTTTCAATGGGAGTACCATTTTCATTAAATCATGTAAAGGAATGGTTTAAAAGCACTTCTGCCAAAATATTCAAATGTTGTGTTTCAATGCCAATATTTGTGTTTGACTGAACCCTTTCAGATAACATAAAAGCAATTTGTTTTTATTGAATGGAACAAATGTTTGTTTGTTTCTTAGGGAAATTTTTTTTGTTGTTATTCAGGTCTGCTTATTTTTAGAGATGGAAGGCATTATATGAGCTGAAATGATGTTGCATTGAAATTATCCTCCATCAATTTGTTTTACATCACTTATTTTTAATTGATGCTGGCAGCTCCTGGGTTGCTCAAGGGTAAATTTGTTTTGCTGATTTAAGTATTTGGAGATTGTTACATGAAGTCTGGAGAGCATTACAAATCCTGAGTGTATTTGAGAAGGCTAAGCCTTATAGAAAAACAGGAGGGTGAAAAACATAGTTTTATGGAGAACTTTATGATTTAGGGAGGAGATTGATTTTCATAGTAAAAGTTTACACCTCTCTTTTTTACTTCTCAGAATTATGTTACATATATAACTGGATCACTTAATTTTCTTCAAGGTGGGAAATCTTTCTGTGACTTATAAGACAATCTCACAAATGGTAATTAAATGATATAATTTGGGGGGATGTTGGCTCTTGGGACTTGAAGGGGCTAATTTGTTCATTCCAGTTGCCCTCCGAGTTCTGAATCAACTGAGAAATGGATATAAGAAACAGACACGCAGAATAGAATACAGAAGTAGACATAGGAAATTTTAGTATGGATAAAACTAGAGAATGTGCTTTGATGTTCGATTAAAATGGACTTTCTATTCTCCTCCATATGTTTAACTGGTGGAACCTTCATGGGAAATGGGTTGAGTTTCAGAGTGATATTTCCCTAGCCATCTTCCTGAAGACTTGGCCCAAGCTACTGGGCTCAGAGAACCCACAAGTGAGGCCACTCAGGTAGAGCAGTCATGAACCCACTGATGCACTCACCAGGGAAAAGTGGGCAATGGACGTTAGGCTCTCAGCTCAACATGGAACTGCTTCTCCTTTGAGGAGCCAGTGAATCAGGTCCTGATTCTTACAGTGTCTAGGCAATGTTTCTGGTAGAGAAGAAGTTCTTATTTTATGAGCCAGGAAGAATGTGAAGATGTGAACAGAAGGTTCCATTTATACACTAGGAACTCCTACATATCTCCAACTAAGTGCCATACTGTGCAAAGTTTTATAATTAGAGATTAATTGCTCTGGGCCAAATATTCCTTTTTTTTTTTTTTTGGTTCCTGTGATTCATTTAAAATTAGTTTGATGGATGGAGAAAGACAGTCATATCTGAAGTCAAAGACAACACATTCTGGGTCATGTAGCTCTTTTACATGTCGGGGAGGATAAGGTAGCCCCAGACATTCCTGGCTCCTTTCTCCTTTGTTCCTCTGGCTCTTCTTTTCTACTCCCTTTTGGCTGTCAATGCTGAGACAGCTCACAAACCCACTGTCTTTTGTGGCCCCTACTCCGGCCCCAAACTCATTTCTGTGTGTTAGTACCTGGGTCATTTTGTGGTGAAGCTTTTTATTCTTGCTCTTATTGAATAAAAGTTGCTCATGATTATTAAATAAAAAGGCAAAAATGTTTTTTATGCTTTTGCCTTTTTCCCCCCTGTGTTGGGAACAAGTTCTGGTTTGAATGGAAAGCATGAGCTCCTGGGACTGTGGGAAAATAAAGGTCACTTTACAGATTGATCTGTTGCCAAAATTTTATTTGCCTAAATGTGATGTGGTGGCTACACAAATGATGGTCATCTAAACTGGAACTTACACTGTTTTCCCAGCAAGCCTCCTAGCTTCAGAACTGCCCTCCTCCAAGTCCACTTCCACTGTCCACTAGAAAAGAGATACAAAATTATACGGAAGTTCAGTAAAGGGCAATCCCAAAAGTTGGGAGAGTGGTTACCTTGGGGTGAGTGGGTGGGGATAGGCAGGGATGGAATTTGGGAAGGCCTTATGGGGCCATTCAAGGGACTAGTATGTGTGTGTGTGTGTGTGTGTATTTTTTAAACTGGTAAATATTTTTAAAATGAGTGGGAAGTACACACATTTTATTGATATTCTTTTCTTCACAAATATTATTTATATATTTTATAAATTTGTAAAACATAAAATAAACATTTGATAGTTTAAAATTATAAAAGCTAACTAAAATCCAGATCACTTTTCTTCTTGGTCTCTGAAGCCTCTTAAGAACTCCCTGATTAATAAGGATATTCTTAACATACAAGGTTGTCTTAGTAGTACTCTGATAACAAGTGACAGGAATCCTACTCAAATTATTTCAACCTTCCCCCTCCCAAAGAGAAGGAGAAAAGGAAAAAAGAATTTGTTGGCTTTTGTAACAAGGAGGGACAGGTGCACAGTTAATTTTGGGTCTGGCCACACTCAGGAGCTCAAATGGTGATGGCAGTTCTCCGTGTTCTGTTGTTCTCAGCTGTTTCTCTTTACTTTGGCTTCAGACTCTCTTACTATACAAATGAGTTCCTCCACCTGGCCAGGGGAGGATGATCACATGCAGCCTGCTCATATTGTCTTCCTAACTTAGGGTCCTACCAGGAAATAAAGCAACCTTCCTGATAGACACATCTTACCATTCATTTTTATGTTGTGCAATGCCAGTTTTTCCATGTGAATATGAGAACATTTAATTTATACACAGAATCACCAAAATCACACAATTTTTGCTTTATATATGCACACATATTCTATTCTTATTAGAAGAGTGGAAACAGTACACAAATCTAAGTTGACTGTTCACATTTCACTTCTTTTCTTCTTTTGGTATTGGGGATTGAACTCAGACGCATTGTACCATTGAGCTACATTCCCAGACTTTTTAAATTTTAAGGCAAGCTTTTGCTAAGTTGCTGAGTATCTACATTGCTGAGGCTGGCCTCCACTTTGTGATCCTCCTACCTCAGCCTCTGAGTCATGGAAGTACAGGTGTGCATCATGATGCCTGGCTCCACTTCACTACTTACTTCACTCAATTCTACCAACGCTCTTCAGCTTGCTGGTGAGTAAGGAAGAACTGACTGGAAAAGCAACTGGGTAATCCTATCTTTCCCTTTTCTTCCATGTCACCATTTTTGGCAAGTTTGTTTAATATAAGGACATAACATGAATAAGAAAGAATATGATAAAGTTATTTGATCTTATTTTTAAAAACATTATTGCCTTCATTCTTCATGACCTCTTGGGACTGTCATCTCTGCCTCCCCCCATTTATTCAGTTTTTGATGGAACACACTTAATTTCTACTTATTCTGAGCTTTGTGGAACTGCCACAAAAAGTGGATCTCAATATGGAAAGCAGTATGGAGATTCCTTGGAAAACTGGGAATGGAACCACCATTTGACCTAGCTATCCCACTCCCAAAGGACTTAAATACAGCATACTACGGGGACACAGCCACATCAATATTTATAGAAGCACAATTCACAATAGCTAAACTGTGGAACCAACCTAGATGCCTTTCAGTAGATGAATGGATAAAGGAAATGTGCTATATATACACAATGGAATATTATTCAGCATTAAAAGAGAATAAAATTATGGCATTTGCAGGTAAATGGATGGGGTTGGAGAAGATAACCCTAAGTAAAATTAGCCAATCCCCCCAAACCAAATGCCAAATGTTTTCTCTGATTTAAGGATGCTGATTCATAATGTGGTTGGTGGGGGCATGGGAGGATTAGATGAACTCTAGATAGGGCAAAGGGGAGAGAGGGGAAGAGAGTGGGCATGGGTGTAGAAAAGATGGTAGAATGTGATGGATATCATTACCCTAAGTACGTGTATGAAGACATGAATGGTGTGAAAATACTTTGTGTACAACCAGTGACTTGAAAAATTGTGCTCTATATGTGCACAATTTTTGTAGTGCATTGTATTGTAGAATTGTAGTGCATTCTGCTGTCATATATAACAAATTAAAAAAAAAAGTTGATCTCTCGGGATGCTGTATGCAAGGTGCATCACAAATGCTGAATTGTAGTGGAGTGGGACTTCCCTCTGCCCATGTGCTTGCCTCTTGTCTGATTGGACTTCGCTTACAAAACACTACTTCAAAGATGAAGTTATTAAACATTAAAAAAAAATGGCAGCAGCAGAGTTTTAAACCAAGCCCAGGACCATTCTAAGGACAGGAATGTTGAAATCAACAGGTCATGTGCATGAAACTGGGCCTGTTGATAACCCTTAGGGGGATTCTGATTGTCCCAGTGTGGGCCGTTCATCTGCCCTTGAGCCTATCACATAGTTCAGGTGTCTGGAGCACTCTGACAGCAGAGGCCTGGCTTCCTTGTCCACCACTGAGGCTGGAAGTAGAGCGTCTTCGCATCACCACCAGGAGAAGTAGGGGAGAACTTTCACAAAAGAGCTAGCAATGGTCAAACTATGTTTAATGTAGGGAGCATTCCATCTGCCCCCTTCCTGCCCTTTCCTTTTATTTCTTGCTGGTATTTTAATCCTCAAACATTCCCCATGATGGTTTCAGGGACCTTTTCTTCAACCACTCCTAGGACTTCTAGGTTCTTGCAGGTTTGTGCACCTGCACTTTTTTTTTTCTTTCTTGAAACATGTTTCCTTTTCTCCTGGAAAACTTTTACTCATTCATTAGCACTCAGTTTAAATTCATGTTTTCTGGCAGAATAGTTGGACTTTGAACATTGACAGTTACTTTTTTTTTTGAGTCTCTGCACTTATTACTTGTATTCCAAAGTATTTTTTTTTGGGGGGGGGCTACTTTCCTCCCAGATTCTGGGTTCCTTGAGAGGAGGTATGGTGTCTTATGCTTTTCTTCAGTGTTCAGTGTAAAGCAATTGCCTATTATGTTATAAACTCAGGATATGTGACTATTGAATAAAGAAATGAAAACTAGTGTTATAAAATAGTGTTTTTTCACTGCCTTATCTAATACTAATCTTGTACCCCAAAAGGATGTTTTTATAAATGAATCCTGCATTCAGGATATCATAGGATTCTTTCTCAATCACTGTGCTCTCTGCTGCTGAATAAACTGAAGCATCTTTTGGTTAAAACTCTGAAAGGAAACCAATTAAATGCTAAACTCAGGAAAGTAATATTTCAAATTCTGTTAAATTTCCCAGAGCCTGTTTCCTAAGATGAAGCACCCTGTCTCAGGGCCAGTTCTTGGATACCAGATAAAGAATCAAGATGAGAGCTATCTGTGGAGATACAGCACTGTTGTTTCCCACCTTGCCTGCTGGCCAGATCAGCCTGGTACTTGGGGACTCAGGAGCTACACATGTTATGAATATGAGCCAGGCTATTTCTCACCTTTTGTCTCAGTGCTCATCCTCAGATAATTCTGCATTTCCCCAGTGCTGTCTGGGGGTGTGGGAAAGCAAACAATATGATCCTGTACTTACCTTGAGATCCTCTTTCCCAACACTGCATTTTTAGAAGCTCCATTCCAGCATACGTCAGATTAAAGGACTGTTGCTCAAAATTCTGCCTTTGCAAAATGTGCTACATGGAAAGAGCAGCCATTGCACAATGCAAGCAATTTAGTCATCGTGGAAAGAGGGGTAAGTGGAGAGTCTGAAGTCCTTCTGAAACTAAAATGTGTAATTCCTAGGTCCCAACAGGAAGAATAAAAGTGGGACTAAAGAATATAAGAAAAAAAGAGGTGAAACCAAATCAAAAAGTCATAAGAATCAATCCAAAAGAATCAATGAGTTATTCATAAGGTAACTAGAATGTGTGAATTAGGCTGAAGAGTAAAAAACAGAAAGTATTATTACAGTTGAGAAGTTTGAGAGGAAACCTTTCATTGTTATAACATCTCCGTTGTGCTTAGCAAAATCTTGATCCATTCCATGTTACCAGACTTTAGCTTTAATCTTTCAATCTTGGTTTTCTCCCAGGAAGCGCTATGTATCGTTTTATACTGTTCTACCTAAAATATTGTTTTCTCTGGATAAATCATACTACACCTGTTATTTGCAAGTTGACATCACATTAAAGTGCAGAAATAGCTTCCCTGTTTGAATCTATTTTCTATGACTCCATAATGATAAAAAACAAGTGGATTAAAAAACCTTAAATAGAAGCCCAGAATGGTATTTATAATTAAAAGACTACTGAAATTTAAATAACATATAATAACATAAGAAGTCATGTGTCATCTCCCATATTTCTAATCCTAGATACATTTTTGCCAGTTTATTGATTCTTAAAATGTTCACTATCCATCATACTTATGAGAATACTGTAAACCATGATTTATGTACTCTGTGAACATTATGTTTGATAGCTCAGGATGCTATACCATCACAGAAAATTAATCACTTAAGTTAATATGGAATTGAGATATATGGTTAGGATATTTAAAAACTCTCTGTCTCAAATCATTATCTGGTAATTTTTCTAAGTCCTGAAAGGAGATGAATTCCTTATCAGCTAATGACATCTGATTTTAGGTCATCCTGTAACTAACAGCCCCTAACGAGAGAAAGTCCACTAAAGAAGGCTGTTATAAAGGGCAAAAGAATGAATTTGACAAAAAAATTATAAGTACCAGAAAAAATAGGCTGTAAATTGCTAGTAATGAATAGGTTGTTTTCCTCTTACATGGCAACAGTAATCTATCACTTCCCACGCCCTTCTCATATGAAGGAGCCTAATTGGCCTTGGACATAACATCTACTAAATGTAGTGTCAGAATAACAGGTGGTTAGAAATGTGTTAAACTGCACACTAATTAAATTGATGTCCATGAATTTTTAAAACTTTAAAACATTATTAAATGTTCGCATACATTTGAAACAATGTGTGTCTTTATTTGCAAAGTGGAGGTACTCCAAATCCATCCAATGGAAAACTGTCATTGACTTAAATTGAGAATTAAAGTAAAACCCATTTTTAATATTTTGATAGCTCATAACCAGAAAAAGAAAGAGGATTCTTAGGGGGAAAATGTTTAGGTGAGCAACTGAATGCTCAAAGGCTTTTCATAACCACATGCATGTGAAGTACATACAAGTTGAATCAAGCAAATGTTATAACATCGTTCTATTAAATTTAGCATATACATGAACAACAATAATGCAACAAAGGCTTTCTACTCCCAAGTTTGACCATCATTTAGCTTAGTTTTTGTTTTAGATTTCTATAATTCAAATAATTTTTTTTTCATATAACCATATACAAGTACTTGCTACTGCATAGGATTGTTTTCTTTCAGAAGATACTTTGAATAGGCAGGTAAATTCCTCGACCCACTTTGTTATGAATACACATTGCTGGTTCCCAGATATATTGATACTAATAGGCAAAAGAGTTTTGTACTCTATTGATTTTATAAAAACACCTGGTAAAGTAAAGTTAAACATTTTTTTTAACATATAATTTCTTAAAGCCTATTATGTGACTGACGCACATGGTGACTCTCTGAGAGAGGGAGGTACAGTACTTAGCATTGCCCCAAATATCCTGGATATGACAGTGGAATCCTTGACTATAATATGGAGGAATATATTGCTCTAAACCAATTCCCTGTTTGTGAAGATCATTGTTTTCCTCAGATGGGGGTTAGAAGCTGAGCTTGGAATAAGAAAAGAAACTCATCTATTAATCCAGGTCAAAGGATGCCCCCCAACTCTGGAGTCTTAAATGTTTTCTCCACGCATAGGATGGACCTTGGAAAGAATGGATGATACAGATTTGTATTCTGAATGGCACAATTAGGAGTGGAAGAGGCTGGGTGAGGCGAGTAGGGGAACTTCCTCCATGTCACATTTTGAGTCATTTTTCAGTTTCATTGATTATTTTATAGTATTTACATGCACTGCCTAATTTTTATGCTAATCTATTGATTAATAATTTACTCATCAATTAATGGATGCTGAGAGCAAACCAGGGTCTGATCCTAATGGAGAAACTGAAGGACAATTCCTTTGGTTTCAGGAGGTTGAAGAGTAGCTTCTTGAATGGTTTTTCACTTGGTCTCTGGGATTTTCGTGTGCCATATTAGAGCTCTCTCACCTGATCACGTCACCTAGACATATTTTGAAGTGCTCTTAGTTAATTGCTACCCATTTTGTACCCTAAGATCTTAAATATTTCCTGTTTCTCAAATATTATTCCATCCCTACTGACGTATTTGTGGCACTAATTTGTGTCATTGTAGTATATCTAAGCACTTCTCCCATCATGGCCCTCTGAAGTACCCTACCAAGAGCAGTGGCATAGCTGCTGTCCTCAGGTCAGGAGTGCATCACCGAGAGAATTTAAAGGCAAGAGTAAAACAGGTTGTTCTGCTTTTTATTGTCATCATGCTCCAGTGATTCTAAAAAATTCCAGTAATAAAAATACTTCTACCTGCAGGGGGAGATGGTTTCCCTGCTTCCTAGGGACTCTCTATTAGAAACTTGTACTGGAAAAACGAAATCTAATTTATTTTTGTGTTTTATGCTTTATTCTTGTATCAATCAATTTAATTTCTCTTATGGTAAAATGGAATTATTTAAAATTAAGACTCTTACCTACAAAAATCTAAACCCAGTTTCTCCTTGTACAGTCTCTTCTTGGTGATAGAAGGAAAAATTCCTATGTGATAAAAAGTATGAGGCTTAGTATACATTAAATCCTGAGCTTTTTTCTTTTTGTTTGTTTTGAGAGGCAGCCTCATATAGTAGAGTTTACTCTTCAATGTAAAGAGCTTAATTTCAGTGATGCCCTAAAACAAACCAGGTGACCTCAGGGCATTATATCTCTGGGCCTCAGTTTTCCTCTTTTAAAGTCAGATTGATGTACTTAAAGGGTATTAATGAAGAAACTAGTCAGATTACTTAATGGTCAACTGATTATGCCAAGTTAAAAGGCGATTTTTAAAACCCAAACTTAAGAAGTAATAATTGATTATATAGCCTTTGAAGTCTTGTCCACTTTCAGAAAAATAAAGATTTAAGTTCTACCAACTCCTAAATACTAAACTTTGGGCATTTAGAGATGGTCTCTACAGATTTCTAGAACTCTTAAGTGGAAAGAGAAGGAATTTTGGAAATGATCTGGAAATGCTCTTGTAGACATTAGCCCCAAGGCATGATGTTGGCAGATGGCAAATGCTTGAGCATCAGGCTGAAATTAGGTTGCTCTGAGGATTTTGCTACCCTTGCTGGCCTCTGTTCCTTGTCTCATCATTTGCTTTAAAGAAGTTTCTCCCAGATCTCCTCTTACCTTGGAAACTTTTACAGTATATAAAAACAATTGGATTCCTTGGTGGGCACAGCTGAATCTTCCCAGTTTTCACCTGGCAGGATGTTCTAGACATATTTGAAAAGTTCCACGGATGTCTTTTTTTTTCAGGGATCCAGAAGGCTGTTTTTATTCATTCATAAAAAACAAAACTTGCTTAGCTAGTGCTAACATCATTATAGGGGCTGGAATGCAGCAGGGAACAAGTTCTCTGCCTTCGAGGAACTTGCCTTCTCTTTATGGGATGGGTGTAGTAGAGAACAGATGGAGCCAAGATGTGCAGATGTATTTTTGAGATGCACTTAGAGTCCAGGCACAATACCCTTTTTATTCTAAACATGGAGTGCAGCAACGTAAGAATAATGTACTTTCAGGGGTCAACAAGTTCATATGACATAAGAGCAATATACTTTTAGGGGTCAGAAGTTCCCACAAACATTTCCAGATGTCAATTAGACCTTATAGTTTTGACTTAACTGAGTGGCCTGTCTACCTTTCAGGTCAGGCCAATCCAAACTCCCTGGGCCTGGCCCTCATCACTTTCCCCAAACCAATAATTCAGAGGCTTCACTTCATTTTCTTTATCTGTGCTTCCTAAACTTGGCCATGTCTCAGAATCATGTAGGAGATCACTCTAAATACCAGTTAAAATATATTTTATAAATATATATGTGTATTACATACATGATATATACATAAATACTCTCTTAGGCTTGTAGAATTGAAATTTCTAGAAAACAGGGACCTGGGAAGTGCAGGATTCACCATGCTCCAGGCGATTCTGATTAAGCTGGCTGGCCTCATTCTCAAACCAGATAGGAGCCATTCACTACCAGATTACTTTTTTTTTAAGTACATCTTTATTATTATTATTATTATTATTTTAATTTATGTGGTGCTGAGGATTGAACCCAGTGCCTCACACATGCAAAGCAAGTACTCTGCCATTAAGCCACAACCCCAGCCCCAGATTACTCTTTTTAATGCAAGGATTTCTCCAACTTTCTTTTCCACATGTTCAGAACTTTCCATGATATAGCACTGGGCCGTTGAGGACCTGGCCTACCTTTCTAGTTCCATCTTTCCTTGCATCCTTGCTGGTCTTGTCTACTTCAGTCCAACCCACTTATGACGGCTCCTTAGAAAACATCTGCATTCTCTGTTTTTTTTTTTGTAAGTCTGTATTATTTTATGCTTTGCTTAAGTCCAACCTGTGATACAAGCACCTTGCACTGCAACAACCTGAGCATTGTCCTTTCTGAATTCCCTAACCTTTATCATTTGGGTCTAACTTGCCACTTGTGTTATAGTAATTTGTGACCATGGAGTCTAGTTCAAATCTTAGGAGGGCTTACTGAGTGACTGGTACACATGACACGTCATTTACAGCATTTCACTCATGATAAAAGGGTAAAGAACATTTACAACTACTCCTGAGAAACTAATGCTGCTATTTTGTATTTCAGAAGATGCTTTGCAAACTCAGCAAAGACATGCCTGTCTTATTCACTAGAACAATGTTCAGTGCCCTGACATAAAGTCTATAATTATTGGTTGAACTAAGTTAGGAAAAAGCCTGTAGTATCATCTCAAAATCTTTGGTGTTGCTTTTTATTAATTGCTGGGTGTCTGCACTAGGGAGAGTTTGAAGGTTTTCTTTCCACTCTTGTGTTCTTGTCATTTCTTTTTTATCACATGGTAAGATTTGAAGCTGCCCACTGGACTCCATGCCTGGTTCCTGTCCCAGAATGAAGCTGTTTGTCTTGACTTTAGAAGGTAAGTAGAGTAACCTGAATTACCCCATTATTAATGTATAAAACTAGAGGCTACCCCACAGTGGGCATTCTACCAACTCACAAAACTCACTGTGCTCCATAAAACTTGATCTTGTGGCTATCTGGGCTTGTTTATTGTTATGGGATTTAGGGCTACTTTGAGGATCTGACCCAGATTCACTAGAGGAATTTCTGTTTTATATTCTTTTTAAGCACACTGAAAAATTCTTCTGATTTTAATTTTGCTCATGTCTTACAATGTGTTCTATCTTCATTGGATATGAGTTTTCTGATAACTATCAGAAATAGGGCCTATTATGCTTGAACATTCCATCAATTCTCACAGTAAACTCTGTAAAAAAAAAAAAAAACACGTGCAAAGCAGTAGCTTACAAATTTCTGGATTTGAAAAGCATCTGTCTGCTGCCAATTTTGCAGTTCTAAGTATTCTTGGGTAACACACATGTCTGTGTGAACAGCAGCCAAACTTTGCTTACTTTAGTGTCGATATTTACCAGAAGCTGAAAAGTGTCCTTTGACATTTATTGCATGTTTACTGAAACATACAATGAATACAGTTTGATTTTAAATGGAGCATTGAGATTCAGGCTCTTTTACCTAGAGCTGAAAGCGTAGACCCTAATGTCTTGACTAGCACCAACTGAAAGTTTCATTCATTAATTTATCCAATAATTATTTTTTAAACAGCTTCCTTGGTTAGATACCATGGGAGGATCTGAGGTATAAAGATGAAACAAGGTGGGTATCTCAGTGAAGGTGCAGCTTATTTAGATAGACAGACCCTAAGTGGAGACACTATTGTGATAATGGTATAAAGTAAAAATCTAGTGTAGAGAGAATATAGAGAGACCCAACTTCATCCAAGACAGTAAGTTGCAGGAACAGTAGCAGTGGAAAGTGTTCAGAAAAGCCTCCCAGAAGAGGAGTTATTTACTCTAAAGCCTGGAAAAGAAGTGGGAGATAGTAAGGTGAAGAGAGGAGTTGTCAAGTTCACAAATCTTATAAGAACAGTGAATGTTCATAAAGCTCATTCTTATGAAAAAGTCTCAGTGATGCTTGATTAATTCTACTGTTCTGTCACCCATACTAGACAAGGACTGTATGATTTGCAATACCTGGTTAAAACAACTAAGTTATGAAGTATCCAAATGCTGCTAAGGAAAATTTGAATGTCAGGAGATGAAGCCGAGATTGTAAATGTTTGCAAGTAAAAAACTACCTGTTATAGACATCTCAAGACACTCATAGTCCATTCTGATAATCAATCCCTTATGCCAAATAGAAGAAAGTTTTCTTTGATATATTTCTTAACGTAGTAACATTTTAACATTATGGATCAAGTTGTACCTAATATATTACCCAGTTATAAGGAAATGCTTAGAATCTTGGGTGTTTAACAAGTAACTATTGCGCTGTCCATATGTCCACAATACTGAGAGAAAGCAATATAGAAAGAAGGAAAGTCAGGCATAGAGAAGAAGAATCAGACAGAAAGACAGAAAATAAGCAAAGTGAGTAAATTTAATGAGCTATTTTATGAGAAATGTGTTTTAAATCAAGTAATATCATTTTTCATTCTCCTTCAGAAAGTTATATGCTCATTAAGAATTAGAATCATTTTATATGATGAGAACAATAAAGATAATGCTGACTGGAAAATAGTATATGATTTTCTCTATCCCTCAATTTGGAGCCACTAGTTCTTGAGGTGAATCCAAAACATGGTTCCTATTTGAAATTCACTTGTGTTTTCTTGCTAATTATGGATGCTGTACCAGGCTTAAGGGCCGACAAGGGACAGGAAACTAGCCTTGCAGTTGCGGTCAGATGTCGACTGGGGCTGCCGTCTCCTGAGCTAGCCACTTGACTTATATTATTGAATTTAATTCTAACAGCAACTTCTTTTTACGTGTGGGAAAACCAAGGCTCAGAGAGATTAACTAATTTGCTGAAGTATTTGAGCCAGGATTCAAATGAAGTCCAAAGCCCATTTTATTTCTTCTAAATTAAAGAAAAAAGAAGCCCCTCCCCCCTGAGAAAGAATGTCTGATTTTTTTTATTATTGTGGATTAGTGGCTGTCTATAAAATTTTGAAAGGTCTCATAAAGGTAAACTTACATCTGGTGTGTGGTTCAAAGAGAATTTTCTTAACTAGATGGTAAAATGTTTCTTCAAAGAGTTGTGCATAGAAACAGAACTTGGATTGCTAATGACTTTCTTGTTCACATATACTTCTAACATTAACAATTTTTTACTTTCTTTAATTGCAATTATAAGTATTTCTATTCTACAAAATTAGAAATACACAAGAACACAAAGAAAAATGAAGAGCCAAAAATGACATCCCACAAGGACAACTGTTTTATTAAAATGATTGTAACATTTTCTTGTAGCCTATTTCCTTTGAATATATATTCCCAAACATATATTTTTACCACATATACAATCTTGCATTGTTTTTAACTTAATACTATAGTAAAAGGCTTTTTATGTCTTAATAAACACTGGTCATAAAGATCATTTTAACATGTGTATATTATCTCATTGTGTAACTTAGGAACAAGTATGTGAAATATTCACTTAGTAAGTCAATCATTATGACTCATGTGTAGAATCATTAGAGGAAACACATAGTATAGTAGGATTAAGTCTTTTCTTCTAGTGAAAAATCTTCTAAAATAATAAATTTCCTCCAGATTAAGACATTTGCCAAATGAGGTAAATCCACAGTAAATCTCTCAGTCAGAATGTGTTTCTTCTAGACTTTTGGAGAAAATTTTGATCTGAGTCTTTAAACTTTATTGTGATTTAAGACAAAGCATTGCTTACCTTTTTTGCTCTTTAAAAAAATATATTTGGTAGGAAAGTTTTTATTTTTTGATTTTCAGTTGCATAAAGCAAGTAATTCAAAAATTATTGAAAGTAATAAGCATATCCCTTTTCTTGACTTTTAATCAAATATTTTATCCAGGAAAACCTAAAACATTAAGATTATATATGTGTGTGTGTGTGTATATATAATATATATATAGCATGTATATAATATATAGCATGTATATAATATATAGCATGTATATAATATATAGCATATAATAATTAGCATGAGGTCAAATTTTGGTTCTGCCACATAGGCATTGTGTGAATTTGAGCAAGTTACTCAAATTAGACCTCATTTTCTTGGCTTTAATATAGGCATAATAAAATTATCTACCTTAGAGGCCATCTGTGAGGATTAATTGCATTATAGTCATCCTTTGGTATCCATGGGGGATTGGTTCCAGAAACTCCAGTAGGTACCAAAATTTGTAGATGTCCTTTATACAAAATGAGTACATCATCTCTAAGTTATTTATAATACTTCATACAATGCCAATGCTATGCTAATAGTTGCTATGCTATATTATTTAGGGAATAATGACAAAAATCTGCATATGTTCAGTACAGATGCAATTTTTCCCCCCAATATTTTCAATCTGTACTTGATTGACTCTTAGAGCATGGAATCCATGAATATACAGAAAGCTACTGTAAAACATGTACAGCATTTAGAAAGCGCCTGGTATACCATGAGTGATCACTAAATGTCAGCTATTATTGTTATCATGCCTTTATCTTTCTAGTGATCAAGATTTTTTAAACCAGATTTTTGGTTAAAACATGCTATCTTCAGATTAAGAGCCCATCGCCATGGGAGGCAAAGGGGAGAACATCACCTGAAGACAATGATTATGCCAGTCTGGTTAGAGTGGAGGTTTACTACAGGGAAGGCGGGGTACAAACTGGCAAATGTAGATTGATGGTAGTTCACAAAAAGCCTTGAAGGCTTCGATAGTCATTGGATTCTATTCTTCAGATTCCAGAGAGTTTACAGGATGAAAGAAGGACATCAATCTAAAGAACTCAAGGGTATAAATCACCAAGTTGCTTATACCACAAGTCTCCCACTTCTTGAGGTTTTAAGTTTAATTCATTTCTTTCTCAGTTGGTGTATAAGGAGGGCATTGTCTTCACATTTCTACTAAAACCCACGTCTCCTGGTTGTTGAAGGAGAGTTCTTGGGCAGATAGCCCAGAATCTTCTGCAATCCTTAATCACTATGAGCAGATGGCTGCTGCTTCTGTTCCTGTCGTGTTGACCTTGGGCTTCAATGCTGTTTTGGGTGATAATTCTATTCTTTGGGATCTCAAAAAAAAAAAAAAAAAAAAGAGAGATTTGGCTGTTATAGAAGCATGATTATGCAGGTTATAATCTTTAATCCCTTAACTATAATAAACTCTTATGAAGAGTTATTTGCTAGGCTTTATGGACTACATATTCATGCAAACCAGATGCTCTTTTTTTACATTGTCAGCGTCCCTGAGAGTTGTGCCTAGCAGTAAGTGGCTGCCTTAGTCTAAAAGGTTAATTATTTTATCAGCTAAAGAGGTTCTCAAGAATCTTCCAGAGTAGAAATGACTATAACAACATTTCTGAATAATAAGGAGAAACATTTCCATTAATAAAAGAGTGAAAGAACTGGGAGGCAATTGCAATGAGGTTAAAGGGTAAGAACAAAATACCAGAAGGAAGTAGTTAATCGAAAGGCTATCTAATTTTTATTATGCTTCACAAATACACTCTGTGGAGATTTTATGTACCATCTTAGACAGAAGATGGCAGAAATTAATTATATCCAACTCTGTATTTCCACAACTTGTTTATGCCATCATTTTAGCATTTTGTATATATACATGCAAACATACAATTATATACATAGTTATTATATATAACTAGTTATATATAACATATAGAATTATATATATGAATTAAGATGAATAAATGTAACTTTATGTATATATGTTTAACTATATTCATATATAGTCATATATAATTATATGTACATATCTGTGTCTATATATTTTTTGCAGTACTGGGCAATTAAACCAAAGCCTCGTGCATGCTAGGCAAGTGCTGTACCATTGAGCCACATTCCTGGATTTTTATATCATATTGTGATTAATAAAGTTATATTTGTCTTCCTCACTAGGCTGTTGCTCCTTGATGATGGGGATTAGCTCTCTCTCTTCTGGTCCCCATAATCTTACATAGGCATGACACATAGTATATGGTTAGTAAACGTTAGATTTGATTCTTGTTGAATGAGAATCTGTGTTCAAAAAAGTCAGCGTAAAATAATAGATGATTGCCACCAATCAGTGACAATTTAAAAGAAAACAAATCTAACAAGGGAGAATCAGACTTAGAAATGAAATATTCCACAGGGGTATGGTCAACATGATAGGAGCTAAAATGGACCTTTGTTCCAACTCTGTAATCAAGGAATAGACTTACTAGGTAATATTCACAAATTATGTTGTGCAACACTTTTGGTGAACAGTAGGAATAAATAAGAGATTGATGGGCTCTGTGTCATTGGTTCACTGATGTAGACTTAGGAGTGCAATAGGACTGCTCTTTGCCTGGACCCTGATTTCCTCCAGCAGATAGCAAAGAAGCAGCAGTTGAAGTAGCACTCAACTGCAGCTTTTTCCCATATCTGGAATTCCTTGGGTTCCTAGAACTACTCAGTGACAGTGTAGCTTCTGCCCTGGCTGGACTGGAGTTGGTCTGTGCAGCCCACATGGGTCCCCCAGACTCATTTCTGTCATTCCATTACCAGTCTATCCTTGGATCATGCCCTATTCCGTGGCATAGTATGTGTTCTTCCCAGCCATGCCCTTAATGTAGGTATCAAAAATCTGTTCCTGGCATTGATAGGCAAGTGGTTATAGCTTGCCCTAACAGGCCCTAAATGAGATTCACTCAAATATGTCCACTTGCTTCCTCTCCATCAGCAGCTCTCATCCCACCCACCACTGCTGTTGTGTTAATTGTGCTCACTACATGCCAGGTGTGGCACAAGGTTCTTTCTGGAAATTGCTTCATCGAATCTTGTCAAGGATCCTGTGAAGAAGCACCTCAATATTTTTAGAAGCCTGATAAAATTGGTCAGTATGAGTCCAGGGAGCAAGTATTTCCCCAAAGAGTAATAAGACAAAAAGCTAGAATGTTTTGCCATTTGTGTGGTTGGCTGCTGGTGACAGAATTCACTTTTGATGCTCACTTGAGGTTTCAGAAAGGGAAATAGAAGTAAGGCGTGTTTAAACAGGAGAAAAAGATTATGATTTATGTGCTTTCCTCTTCTCATTTAAATGGTGCAGATGCTGATTTGGATGGAAGTCACGCAGGGAAACCCTGGTCTGAAATGTCATTTCACTTCAGTCTCTTTAGTGTTATGCAGTTTGGTTGCAAGATATGCTGAAATGGAAATTTAAATGCTACTGTATTTTGAGATATATTTATATGGTGTTTTTGTAGTCTGTGCATGTACTCTCTGTTTATTACTAAATAAGCTCTATATTCATTGTTGTTGATTCAGTCGGAGACTGACATAATGACATTGAAAAGATGGAGCAAGATTATATCTCAGAGTAAAACATGCAAGGTAGAAAATGGAAACTCAGAAGTAAATACTGAAATCTGTGAATAAAGAAGCAATTTTCAGTTTGCTTTACATGGTTCTTAAGGAGCCTATCACATTTATATCTCTGTACATTATTTCTCACTACAAAACTAGTACATGCTTGTTTAATACCATCAGATAAGGGTGATATTTTACTGAGGACTTGATTCTTCCAGAAAAGCCAAGAATAACAAGAAAAAAATGAATGCAACAAATCACTACCTGCCCTGATTGCAAATACCTTTTTTCCCCTCGAAGGCTTCTGGTTGTTGCTACCCTTATATAAAAGGAGAGATGTGTTCAGAGTTGTCATTTGTGGTGTTTGTCTTCAAATTATAGGCTAAAGATATGTCAGGACGTGAATGGAAATATTGTCCTCCTGAAAAAGGCGCATTCAAGTTCCACATATGATATGAAACGTGCCTACTGCCTCATAGATTCTTTCCCTGTATTAACCACCTCTTTCTGCTTCAGAATTACCTACAAAGAAATGAAATGAAACTGGATTTTATGTATAAATGGTGGGAATTTCTCTTTGTCTTTTTTCCAGGTTTGAAACGTTTCTTTTCCAGACAGAAAGATTTGCTGACACCTATATCTCTAGGCTTTACATAGCTGATAAACAGCCCATGGATTATATAAACATAACTGCATTTCTGTTATCTACCCCCGACAAATTACAGCCTGCCAGGAGAACTGCCGCAGCAGAGAGCAAGCATTTGGTTTTCAACTGTTTTCTTTTTCTTAAGTCTTTAAAACGAGGCCATGATTTTTCATATTCAGTTGAAATAGAAAATGCTCAGGCTCAATGCACACGAGGAAATTGCAACCTCTCTCTCTTTGTCCCACCCTCTTCCTTTCACTTGCACCCCAGGCTGCATTGCAGTCCTTCGAAGCTCTCAGGAGTGGGAACCACACTGCTGGGGGTGGAACTGCATGCTAAGCACAGCCATCTCTTTTATAGCCAAACCACAGATTCTCGCTTCAGGTCATTTTTTACATTGTATTTCGATTTTATAGAGCTGCATTCGATAAAGAGAATACAGATAACATTACTGAGATGTGTGCAGCATGACAGTTTAATGAGAAGGAAAGAAAAACCCAAAGGTTATTCAGTTACTTACCAGTCTCATTTAATGCTGTAATTTTGGAAGAGGTGGTTGGAGAAAGAAAAATTAGCATTTCAAATGTGATGGTAGATCTGAGAAGCTGTCTTAGTCCCATTAATTTGGTTGATTTTCCTTGAAGAAATATTTAATAAAAGAGGATTTGTTACCTGCTTTGTTTTGTTGCAAATTTTTATATTTATTGTGAAATAAGATCAGATTTTTAAGTAATGTTACCTCTTTGATAATGTACATTCTTAAGATTTGCTTCTACTTTGCTTGGGTTTCTAGAACTGTGGGGTGGGATATTTCCCAGAGGGAAGCCTAATCTCACACTTCCCAGGTTATTTAAGGAGAGTCTTGTCCTGGTCATGGCGAAGTCTCCTGGGTCTGGCTTCTTTTTTACACATGACATCTATCTAGGCAGCCCAGCACACCCTTCTCAATGCGCTGAGATGTATGAAATGCTCAGGGCGGGTGGGACTTAGTCCCCTGATTCTCTAAGCAACAATTTTCTACTTTCTAGTCTGAATAATTGAAATGATTAAAAATTATAAAAACTAAATGGGTTAATGCATGTGAAAAAAAATGTTCTATTATAGATTGATCACTCCAAACAGCATTTTTGCTGTTGTTATTGAAGGAAATGAATATTGTTTTCCTTTTCTTGTCTCATCTTCCTAATTGAACCTCATGCTGACTCCACCTTCTCAAATTCTTCTTTTCTATCAGATATCAGGGCAAATTAAATATTTGGTTTCTTGCTGTCTCTCTAATGAGGCATTAACTCCAGGTGGGAAAGCACCATATTATTTTTCCCAGCCCCATTTCCTCGTAGCCCAGTGCCAAGCACACACTAGCCATTCAAAAAGCTCACACATCTACTGGTTGAGTGTAAAGATGCCTCATTTTTTTTTCTCCTCCACTTTATCCCTCCTAAAAGGGCTGCCTTCCCGGGGACTGTAAAGATGTGGGAATATTTTGGGCAAGTGTGAGTTTCAGTCTAGAATAATGTCATGAATTTACCACTCACCCAAATATTACCCAGTTCCACTGTGGTTTCATTTCTAAACACCAGCCTTCCTTCTAGGAAAGCAGGCCAAATGCCTTTACTAAACTGTTGGATTTTAAAAAATGTTCCAGAGGATTAGAAAATTAAATATTTTTATACTTGTTCATTGAAGGCATACTTCTAGTTAAAAATGCTTGTTTCATTGCTGACCTCTCATTTGAAGCCAGTTCATGTGAAGCCCAGATTGTTTTTACAATTAATCTCAAGTCACGAATGTGGGAAGAAAATGGACAAATGTTCATTTTATTTCAGTGCATGCTCAGAACTCCTGGGGATCCGTGTAATGGACTGTGGTCTATGAATGTAGTACATTTATGATTTGATAGGTTGAAAAATAATTGTTTTCACTAATATTTAATTATTTATGTTAAAATCTTAACAAAGCATAGAGCTTTTATAAACTCTAAAAATTGGTCCCTATTCTGACTCCATATGTGATATTGCAGAGGGCTTTGTGATTTGGGGATTTGGGTATTTAAAACTAAGATAATAAACAACAATTTTTAGTTATCCCTTTGAAGGGATAGAGAGGAAAATTGAAATGGTGGTAATTTACTAGTTTTAAATGAAAACATAGCCAAATGAATGACACTTAGTTTGTAGTACCCAGAAATAAGGCTAGGTAGAGTAGCACTCAAGGAAGGTTGATGGGTCAGCTAAGTCCACCTGCCCTCATGGACCCCTCCAGGCACAGAGTGAAGCCTCTGTTAGTGTAACCCTATTGACCATTGAACAGGCAGGATCATGCAGAGCTAGATGCATTCCTTAACTCAAGTTTAAAACAACAAAGGTATCAATTGTGAATGATTGAACCCATGGAATAGATGCATAGATTTTATGATATGATTTAAGAATAATTATAATAAACAAAAATATCAAATGGTATTCCTGGGGAACACACCTATTAGTTTCTGGCCCCTCCTGACTAGGCTTTGATGCCTTATAATTTCATGTCTGTAATCACCATGGAAACTGTTTCTGCTGTGTTCTTGTTCCAATTTCTGTTGTGGGTAGTTGTTCAGGTTCTCTACACCCTCTTTTTTGTCCTTGTCTCATTGTTTGTGCTGGAATCAATACCCTCTTGTTATTGGAACCCTTTTTACTAATTGCAGGGAATCTTCATTTTCTGTATTAGCAGTTACTCAAAGTTCAGATTTGGTCTCTTAAGTCCTCATCATCTATAATACTCCCATAGGTTACTTCTAAAATGCTACAAAGTGTATCCAGTATTATATTAATATGGCTTTTTTTTACACACCTGTAGTCTTAGTGATTTATGAGGCTGAGGCAGGTGGATTGCAAGTTTGAGGCCCCTTGGGCAACTTAGTGAGCCCCCTCTCAAAAAATAATAAGGGTTGGGGATATAGCTCAGTGGCAGAGCACCTCTGGATTTGATTCCCAGTATTGAAAAAGATAAAAGGATATGACTTTTTTATTTTCTCAGTTCTGCATTTTTACCATTTTCATGAGTCATTGTCTCTTACCTCTGTGCTAATATGAAGAGGAGGTTATGGTTTCCTTAGGCTTTTGGTAAGAAAAGTAGTTTTCACATTGGGTTTGAACTGACATGTGTTTCTTCAGTGGACAGACATGTAGACACCATTGCATGTTGGTATAATGAGATTTCACTGTTTATTAAGGGATTATATAATTTATCTGCCAGCTGCAGAGACTTCAGAATTCTCCAGTCTACACACACACATGCACACACACACACACGCACACCCTGAATGTATGTATGTGTGTGTGTGTGTGTGTGTCTGTTTGAAATATTCCCATGTATAGTGAACAAGGACAGGCAAGTTCAATGTTCTGCCTTGTTCTCTACCTATGAATTTTTCATAACAAGTGACTTTAAAAATGCTTTGGTAGTTTGGAGAAATTTGTCCTAGAAATAACTGCTTCCCCTTCTTTTCTGTGATTGAAAGTACATGTTGATTCGCAGAGACTTTGAAAGGTCGTGCTCTGAGTGAGAATACAAATCTATTGTGCTCATGCTGGAGTCCTGACCCCTTTGCCTTAGTGTGGTCTCCAGAGCTATAAAATGGGCTGTCAGAAGTCAATTGAGAACACCTGTTCTCTCTTGAGTGCATGCTTATGAATAGACTCCAAGTAAAATGTTAGGCGGCTTTCATTTTCACATGCCCATCTTAAGTTGAAATTCAAAGAATAGTTTTTAAAAAAAGCCCTTTACTTATCAATAATTTCAGATTTACAGAAGACTTTTAAGACAAAGAGTTTTTGTATATCTTTCACCCAGCTTGGGCTAATGGCAACATCTTCATGGTACATTCATCACACTAAGAAATGAACATGGGAACAATACTATTGCTAAAACCACAAACTATATTTGGATTTCACAAGTTTTTCTACCTGGGAAAGATAGGGTTTTAAAAATAATTTTTATTTATAGATTATTTTTTAAAAATGCTCAATAAAATTATACTCTCAAGAGATTGAACAGTGTAATAGAGACAAAATTTAGGGAGCCTTTAATTTAACAAAATTAAATAATTTTATAAAGTGAAATGTTAGAAAATTCAGCATCTTAATTTTGTTGTATGGAATCAATTATTTTCTGACCAACTTGTGGAATGAATAAAGGGTGATTTATGTGGATATTTCTTTCAAGTGCATGCAATTTTGTTTTTCTTAAAAATCAGGAATGAGGATATAAGGGAATACCTGTAAAGGATCTCCTTTCATCCTGCAATCTTGGGATTCAGTGACTCTCTCACAAGCTTTTTCCGATAATGAAATTTTCACATGTGAAAAATACTGCCAGTTTTGATGAAAGCTTAAATGATTTTTATTTCTAAAGGGTGCATAGAAAGCACAACCAACAACCTGATGCATAAAGAAGATAAATACAAAGATGCAAGGGAAAGTAACAATTATTTAATTTCATTTTCTTCATAAAAAGACATTTTGTGAATCGGCCTGTGTTTTTTTTTTTTTTAAATTTTATTTGGTATCTTAGCAACATTATTATATTTTAAAACACCATTGTCTTTGTCCCATTTTGCCCTTTTGTACTCATTTGTGTTTAGACATCATACAGTACCTTAGATTGCTGACTTTTCAAATGTTCTGCTTTCATAAATACCTCAGCATTAGCTCAATAGAACATAAAGCAACCATGTGCAGCATAAAAAAAAAAAGGAAAAAGGAATTTTCTCTTTAAAAAGCTCCTAATGACTCAATACTCTAGAGAGTTAGAGAAGGCTTAGTCTTTGGGGCTTCTGATAGGATTGCTTTGTTCTCATCTTTTATATACAAAACACATATATGTGCACAGACACACATATATATATATTATATTTTATATAATTTATATATAAAATATTTTTGTTTCTCTATTCATATATATAAATATGTAAATACATGTATATCTATAGCTATAATTTGAAGTACTTCTCAAGCGTTAACCCCTTAAAACATATGTTGTGATTTTCAATGAGAAGTTTAAAATGTGAAGCTGGAAGAACCCTTATGAAGGTGAAAGTGAGGGTTATGGGTGGAACATTGATTAAAAAGTAGGTGCCTGAATGTTTATTGAATGTGGGAAAGGACACTATAAAATTGAAATTAGATTTCTTCATTTGTAGATGATCTATTTGAAAGAGAGGTTTACAGGAAAAGCACGTTTTTCCATTGCTTCCCATAAAGTTCCATTTGTGAAGGTAAATTTTAAATGGTGGCAAGGGTGATGGAATGTTGTTAGGGCCAAATGCTAATTTAGGTATTCTCACTTGGCATTCAGCAGTGCCAGAGCTGAGAGTTTGGCCTTAAATCTATGGCTATTCCTGGAATGGGAGCCTATTTAAAAGAATGTTGATTATGAGAGGTTGGCTTATGTATTGATTTTTATGTAGGCCAGTATTGTGGAAAATTTTAGACAAAGAGGTGGAAGCAGGGGCGTTCTCTGAGGCTTCCCTTCTTTGGACCATCTCTGTTGGACTGGTTTCCCACATTATAAGGCCATGGCACAAGGGAGGAAAGCTTTCCATCGTCTTTTAAGTGTATTTTTTGTCTTTTTATTTGGAGGTTCTCTGTAGTGCAGAACTGCCTCTTTGAGTTTGCAAAGGCTGATATCACCATGGTAGCTGTGGTTAAGAGGACCTACTATGCAGTGCCTTGTTGCTGATGGCCAGTGACAGGTGCTATATAGAGGCTGTCACTTTTGATTAGTATTGCATTTATTTTGGGATTATAGGAGCAATCTTGTACTGGTTCTGGAGAAATTCCTTATTTTTTCAAAGATAAGCAAGGAGGTTATTATTCATTTAGAGATGGTAAGAGCTCCTCTGTGGCTCATCTAACTAAATTTGTTAGAGAAACAATGGTGTTTAATGCAAGAGTAATTCAATTTGATTAACAAACACAATACTATTAATTGATTTAATTTTCTTTGCTGGTATTAGTTGGAAGTATATCATATTAGATTTGCCTCTCTGGTGAAATCAAGGTGGGGACTTCAGGGTACCACCAAAAAAGGGTTGCAGTTGGAGAGATTCTTTGCCTTTGCCAAGATGTATTTCTCTTCTCTAGGTGGAGAAGGTGTGGAGTCCTTTGGTTTCCCGAGCTTAGGGAAACCTCAAATTAACTGCAGGAAAGAAGATCTCCCAAGGTCTGACTGGTCAAACAAATAATTAAAATTATAGACAACAGACACTTTCTTAGGGTTTATTATTTTCTCATGTGCAATTATAATATATATTGAGAATGTAATGGAACTTAGGGCCAACTGTAATTATTATCCTGTACCTTGCTGTCTTTGTACCTTACCTTTGGTCTAATCTTTAGCATACGCTCAAAGAGCCATGGGGGAGACAGAATTTTACCCCATAAGCAGGACTGGGGAAAGCATAAAATATAAAAAGGAAGTAGATCACAATTGGATGTGTTTTCTTGATATATGTGTTAGGTATCTACTGCTGAGTAACACTTTAACCCACAGCTTAGCTGCTTCAAACAGCAAACATTTATTATTGCTCAGTGTCTGTGGATCAGGAATCCAGACATGACTTAGCTGGATGCCTCTGCCTTAGTTTCTCTCTCATGAGGCTGCAATCAAAATGCTGGCTGGAAATTCTGTCTTGTCTGAAGGCTCAAATGGGAGAGGATCTGCTTCCAAATTCACTTAGGTGTCTTTTGACAGGGTTCAGTCCCTCTTCAGTTTCTTGCCCCTTGGGCCTCTGCCTAAGGCGGCTCCTAGAATGGCACCTGACTTCTCTGAGTGGGCACGTGAGGAGTAAGAGGGTATGCAACATGGTAGCCACAGCTTCTTTGCAACTTAATCTCAGAAATGACCTCTTATTGCCTTTTCTGTATTATATTCAAAAAAATGTATCTCTGGGAATTAAAATAGTAAAAAAGAAAAGAAAAAAAAAAGAAAAATAATGTGTCTTTAGGTTCAGCCCACACTTAGGTGGTTAATTCCATACAGAACCTTCCAGGAGATGGGACTCATGAGGGGTTATCTTTTTTTTTAAATTTTTTATTTGTAGATGAACATAATGCCTTTATTAATTTTATGCAGTTCTGAGGATCAAACCCAGTGCCTCACACGTGCTAGGCAAGTGTTCTACCACTGAGCTACAACCCCAAACCTAAGGGGGGAATCATCTTAAAGGTGAGCCACCACAGTATATTACCATTTTTCCTACTACAAAAGAAAATTGAACAAATATTACTTTATATGTTATCTATGTTGAAGACACTGATTAAGAATATGCCATCTCTGGAGTAAGATTATTGGAGAAAACATGGTTAAATCTACTGGACCATACTGCTATAATTGTGTTTAAGATCTTTCTATCCCTTTCAGTAAATACTTTCACTTGTTTTCTTCAAGGTCTAGTTTAAAGTTTGAATCTGTGTTCTGTACCCATTGTATTCTTGTCAATATATTGAATATGGTCTATTTTCTATTAAATATGATTCTCTTTTTTGTATAGTCCTACAAGGTGATTTGCTAAAAAAAATTCTGAGAATTTAATTCAGAATGAGATTTTAGTGATAATTTTTGAAAATAACTTACCCAGGTCATAATTGGAATTTCCCTTAAAGCACCTCATAAGTCCTCAGGTGCTGAAATGTCACCTCCTGAATACAGTCTTTCTTGACCACCTGAAATAGTCATCATATCCCTTTCTGGTTCCTCTCCACATCATCCTGTTCATGACCTTTCTAGCACTTCCCATTACTTGAGATCGTCTACCTCATTCTATGTTTATTTATTGTCTCTTTCGCTCACTAGAACTTGAGCTTTTTGAAGGTTGGGATATTGTATCTTTTGTTTACTTTTGTGCCATCAATGTGTAGAGGAGCACCTACTCATAGAAGGGACTTCAGAAATGTGTGTCATGTGGATGAATAAGAGATTTCAAGAATCAAAGCAGGAATGAGGAGAACTGGTTTGGACTGGGAGAGCCTTGAGTACCTCTCTATCCAACCTGCCTCCTGCAACCTTGTCCTGGGTTTGTTTGGACTTTAATGTGGTTGGCTGACTTCACAGGACCTCTGAACCTGAGAACGTTAGTGGAAAAATGGTGCTAGTAGGAGCTGCTCCCTCTACAGTTAGGAGGCTTATACAGGTGTACTGCAATGTCTTCCAGCTTTAAAGCTGTGAATCTGGGATTGTTTATTTTGGCCACCACCACTACCACCACCACCACCAACAGCAGCAGCAAGAAAAAGAAGGAAGGAATGGAAGAAAGAAAATATATGGCTCTGGCAGAAGGAGCCATTGAACCTTTGCAAACCGAGTATCCTATTTTTGCAGGAAGGGCTGATTCTGGAAACCCCTGAATAGTTGTGGGATGGCATGGAAAATGACAAAGAATACAAGCAAATCGCAAGAAACCATATTCTGATAAATCTGCAGAAGACAATTGCTTAAGGTAGGGATTTTAAAAAGAAAAAAAAATCAGTGAGGATGGGATTGCTTTGAATAGCAATTTAAATTAAAAAAAAAGTCTTATTCTTTCCTTGCCTTGGTTTCGTTTTCACCCAGGGTGGAGCGTGACTTGATTGTTGTGTATTGTGGTTTAATACAACTCATCATCGAGTTTCTTTCCCATTGCAGAAAAGTGGGCTAAAAGCTTGAGGGATTTCTCTGGCAGTAATTCTCCAGATCTCATTCCTCGTCAGCACCGTGCAGCTCATTTCCATTAAGCAGATAGTCCTCCTTTTTCTTCTTTGCTCCCAGACTCATAATTCTGCGCTTATCTGCACTGAACTTCATTTGCATTTATTAGCTGGGTAGGTACTTGAAATATCTAAAACCCTTTTATCTGCCTGCTTTGTTTCTCATTATTTGCTGTCTCTTCCAATTTAGTATTAACTGCAAACTTGAAATGTTTCTTCTGAAACTGTTGTTCAAATTCTTTGCATACCAATGTGGCCCTGGAACTGAAGTCTGCTGGGATCCCAGTCAATCACCTGGTTCTGCTGTGCAAAGCTGGAACTTCTCACATTTTACTTTTCTCACTTGACTGCCTGAGTATGAACTGTTTATGCAGACTCAGTTATTAGCTGTACAGGTAAGTACTGAGCCTCTCCACTGTGGTAGATGGTGTGTTCCAGAACACAGCAATGAACAAGAAAGGGGATGCTTGCCCTCATGGAGTGTGCAGCCTGTTTTGTATAATAGAGAAAAGTATGCACTATCCATGTCATTTGCCCTCCTCTCCATTCTCCTAACTGCAGTTTATGCTTTGGGCCCTCAGTGAAGAATATCATACACACAACATTGTGAAATTCAGGATTATTTAATCATTTGCTTCCCCTATTTCACATTTTTTTTTCTTCCACAAATTCTCAGAGATACTTTTTTTAGATTTCAGCATCAGGAATCCTGAACCACTGTTTTTTTGCAGGGTACCAAGGATTGAACTCAGGGGCACTTGACTTCTAAGCTATCTCCCAGCCCTATTTTGTATTTTATTTAGAGACAGAGCTCACTGAGTTGCTTAGAGCCTCACTGTTGCTGAGGCTGGCTTTGAACTTGCAATCCTCCTGCCTTAGCCTCCAGAGCTGCTGGGATTACAGGTCTGTACCACTGTGCTGGGTGGGTTTGTTTTTATATTATACTGATCCTAGAAATTCCTATTCTCTGTGTTGGCTGCCAGGTGGTTTAAATGCAGAGTTGTAAGCTACTCCCAGAAAATGAGGCAGGTCTTATCATGAAGCTTTAGATGCCTCTAACAAGACTGAGTGTAAGTGAATAAATAATTTGTGTGAGTATGAAATGTGTTTGTGTTGGAGTTTGAGGTCTAGGTTCAGATTCCTGACCTTTCTGAATTGAGGTTCTGGGATGGGCCTGGACTGCGTGAACAGTTGTATAAATTCGAGGGAGTCACTTAGCCTTGCAAAATTATATGGTTCTCATATGTGAATTGAAAGGATTTGTATGATTAGGCCTGTAATATCCTTAGCAGTCAAACTTTGTGTTAGTGCAATAAGCTTTGTAACTATGCCATTGATTGCCTCCTTTACATCTGAGACCTCATTGGCTTCCTGGCAGAGTCTGACTTGTTCAGGGTCTCAGGCAAGTGTTAGGAGACTGAGCAGAGAACTGGAAGTGAGGCTCCTTTCTGGTAAGGGCTGAGGGAGAGGTGAGGGCAGACTGGGAGGGCTACCCAGAGGTAGGGACAGACTCAGGCTTCAGGAGCTAGAGAGAACATGGAGAGAAGAGGATTGTGTAGCATTTGGAAGGGCAGGAAGGAGTTAGCCAAGAGGGCATTGTTGGCTACCAGAAACTATTTGCCAGCATACTAAGTCAGGAACAGTAGTGATATTGTCCCTGTGGAGAATGGAGATGGTAGGGGGTGAGACTGGAGAGTCAGCAGAGACTGGATACTGAAAGGTTGTATGTGCTCTGCTGGGACATTTGGACTTCATCTAAAGATCAAGGTGATCCACAGAGGAGGGATTCTAAATGTGGAGAAATGATGTGAATTGATTTGAAATTTGGAAAAGGCCCCCTCTTACACAAGTATGGATGGATGATAGATTCCAGAGGTTAGCTAAAAAATTGGGGAAATTTTTCTTCTAACCCATAGGAGTGTGTGTGTGTGTGTATGTGTGTGTGTGTGTGTACACGGAGCAGCAGTTACCCAGAGTTCTCATTTGAGAAAACTGGTGAGTTGCAGGGACATTTACCATGAAAGAGAATGCAGAGGTGTGTGCGTGTGGGGCGGGGGGCAGGCTTGTAGGAGAAAACACAGTCTCTGTTTTAGACAGGTTGAGTTTGAAGAGCTACTGGGATATATATTGGGATAACTCAGGTAATTTGAGAAGTAATAATAATAATAATAGCTATTATTTATTGAATATGTATTAAGTGCCAGTTGCTTATATATGTTTCTCATTTGATACTTACAATAGCTCTGTTATCCCATTTACAGACAAACAAACAAATGAACAAACAAACTGAAGCCCAGAAAGGTTAAGTACCCTGCCCCAGGTCACGTAGCTGGTAAAGGGTGAAATCGGCATTGTGAGTCTCTATGTCTCTCCTTTAACTACAACCCCAACCCCATGCCCTGGTTTGAGTGTAGGAGTGAGGTCTGGGGTAGACACGTACATTTGACATGTTATAGTGGCTGATGGGTGAAGATAGAAGCCTTGGATACAACAACAAATTGGGGTCCAACTGAAGAAAAGTCTGTGAAGGAGGCTAAGAAGTAGAAGCGATAGAAGACAGAAAAACATAAAGAAAAACACTATCATGTGGTGTTCAGGAACACTCATGCTACCAGGCACTGGTTGGGTTATTGATGGCAATCTATTTCTTGTCTCTGAGTCTCCTAGTTTTTCTTTGAAATTTAGGATAATAATACTTAAAAAGCTTCTCTCAAGTACTGAACAAGATAGCATTTGTCAATCTGCTCCTGACTAATAGTAAATGGTCAGTCCTTGGTGGCTATTTTTATTACTTCAAAGCAGAAAACAATTAAAGGGAGAGTTGTAAGGACAGAGTAGCCATAGCTATCAAATGCTGCAGGGAATTAGATTGGCAAGGGAGATAGCATAGTGTGTGGGTTAGAAGCGAGTAGACTCCACGAGTTTTAATAAGTATGAAAGCAGCAGGAAAAAAATATCTCCCTCAGTCATTCATCTGCTATTAATTTTACATTACAGAGAACAAATATCCCTGGTATCAGTTTTCTTCAAAATCAATCACAGTGAATTCTGTGAATTATGAATGCCAATACAAATGAAATGAAGTGTCAATCATTTATAATTACTTGAAAATAACATTGCATTGAAGGAGTTTTACAACAGTCTTATCACACAGAGCATTAAAACCTGCTGTATACTGATGATCAATGAGGGTATTTGACAGACATAAGAGGAGTGTATAATTCAAGATTTAAATCTCCTTTGTTAAAACACTCTTTCTTCCACCCGCATCTCATGGTGTCACTTTGCAGAAGCAAGCTTGTTCAGGAACCTAAAAATCAAGAGGCCTTCAGATGGAGTGGCCATTTTTCTCTTGATGGAGTCCTTGACATGGACAATATCCTTTACCTCCTAATTACAAATTTCCTCATCTGTGGAATTTTAGGGATACATTTTGGGTCTCCTAGTTTAAAAATCATTGAAGCTAGTCTACAAAAATCTACCATGGACCAAGCAAATCATGTTTGAGGGCATAATCTGGCTTTCAGATCACTAACTTGCAACCTCAGATTCACATGGATCTCAACATAAATCTGAAATTTTAATTAGAAAGGATCGTCAGCACTCACTGTGTGCTCAGGCAAAATGGAGCTTTTCGCTTTAGGGGTCATGATCTTTTTTGAAAGATTGAATTTACCAATAAGAAACTCAGAATATAGGGTTCTAGGAAGAGTGAAATTATCAGGGAATTGAGATACTTCAGGGATATCCAACTATCCCTTTTTATAAGTAAGAAATCTAAACCTCAGAAAGACTCAAACTCAAAGACCCAAGCTCACAAACTGGTGGAGGAACAAAGCTGTTTCTTGAAGAAGGCTTTCCAAGCCCAAGTCAAGGTCTCTTTCCAGTCCCCTCTGCTGCCTGCCACAAGACAGGAATCTTCTTGTACTAATAGAGCTACTAGAGTTCAGAGCGGGGAGGGAGCCATTGGGATAAGCGTTTTTCTTCCAAGATATACTGCAGTCCAGTTCTGGGGATAGAGGAAGGCAACCATTCACTTGGCCTGAGGAGAAAGCATGGGATAAAAGCAAAACCAAAACCCAAGCCAGAATTTAGGGGGATAGGGAAGAATAGAAATCCTTTGGATTAGACAAAAGAGAATGAAGGGAAGGGAGGGGAAGGGGAATAGGAAAGACAGTAGAATGAATTGGACATTACTTTCCCATTTGAATATCTGAATGCATGACCAATGTCATTCTACATCACGCACAACCACAAGAATGGGAAGTTATATTCATTATATGTATAAAAATGTCAAAATACATTCTACTGTCATGTATAACTAATAAGAACAAATGAAAAATGAATTTAAAAAAAGAGTGAACATGCTCTATTAAAGTACCAGGAAACAGAAACCACACCATTGATTTTGGCAGGGAGAATCTAATCTAAGGAATCACCAACTAGCACTGGAAAAGCAGTGGGGACCAAGGTGCTGTCCCAGACCCAGTAACTGCAGGAAGCAGCATTCATCTCTAGGGGGAGAGGAAAATAAGAAAACATTGGTATCAAAAGAATTTAGATGCTTGGAAGAAGCTGTGAATAGCGCCACGTCCTTCGTATACTAGGCTTTTATCCTATACACACAATAATAATAAACTAGACAACAACAACATTATGCTATGATAAAAGTTATGCAAATGTGTTTTCTCTTTCAAAATATCGTATTCACCTCTCTTATTCTTGGCTGCAGGTAACTGAAACTGCAGTTAAGGGGCAACTACTGTATAATCATTCAACTGTATCTTTGTACAAAGCCTTTCTTTGGTTAGGTAAACAGATGGATAAAAGATTTTGGGCTGGGTGTGGTGGAGCATGCCTTTAATCCCAGTAACTTGGGAGGCTGAGATAGGAGGATGGAGAGTTCAAAGTCAGCCTCAGCCATGGTGAGGCACTAAGCAACTCAGACCCTGTCTCTAAATAAAATACAAAACAGGGCTAGGAATGTGGTTCAGTGGATGAGTGCCCCTCGTTTCAATCCCCAGTTCCAAAAAAAAAGTATGATGGTTTTAAGAGAATATGGTTAAAGTGTGTTATTTACATGTGTAGATGAGCTATAATGAAACTCATGATTCTGTATAATTAAAATGCACTAATTTAGAACAGAAAAGAATGGATCTTTCTCAGGAGCTAATAAAAGGAAGCAGTAACAAGTCAAGTCCTGGTCAATGGGAGGCAATGGGAGGAAGCTGTTGTACAACAGAGAGGCCATGACAGAATGTACCAGGTAAAAGATGATGTTGACAGCCCACCATTCTACACGTCCACAGGTGGTTTCACCCACTAGCTCACTGGCTTCCAAAGGGAGAAATTATACCACACCACTTTGTATTTGCCCATAAATAAATGTGCAGTTGCCTTATTTGTGTCATTGTTTGTAAAACATAAAATCTTTGTGACAGGGAGTACGCTGTGCATCTGTCCAGATAAGAATCAGTCTCCCAACAGTTAATGCATCTTTGTCATTGTGTATTATTATTAACATCATGTTAATGTATGTCAATAGTGTATTATCATACATTATAATAATGTAGATACAGAGTTAACATGTATTATCATTTATAGCACGAATTGGATGCAATGCCATAAACTATCAAAATGTGGTGGGTGTCACAGAAATATATTAATCAGCTTTTGCTGCTAATCTTTCTGTGCACCAAACAATCCTCAAAAAATGTCAGTGCACATGAAATAAATAGTTTTTTTTCCCCTGAATGTCACATGTTGGTGGCTGCGAGTTGCTGGCTTTGCTCCAGATGTTTCAATACCTAACACATGATGCAATGTTCAAATCAGGGTAGGGCCTATCTATGTCCTCAAACATTTATTATTTCTTTGTATGAGAACATTCAAAATCCTTCCTTACTGGCTTTTTGAAATATATAGTACATTATTGGTATCTTTAGTCACCCTAATGTATACTAGACTACTAGAACTTATTTCTCTTATTTAACTGAAACTTAGTTACTAACTCTGCCCCATCCCTCTTACCTCTATGCTCCCCCAGCCTTTGGTATCCTCTAATCTACTCTCTACTTGTATGAGATCAACATTTTTAGATTCCACATATAAGGGAGATCATGTGGTGGTGGTCTGGGTCTTATTTACTTCACCTAACATAATATCTTCTAGGTTCCAATCATGTTGTCACAAATGACAGGACTTTATCCTTTTTTATAGTTGACTAGTATTCCATGGTGCATATGTACCACATTTTCTTCATCCACTCTTCAGCTGATGGAAATAGACTGATTCTATTTCTTTGATATTATGAATTTTGGAGTGCAAGGTGTCTCCTCAATGTACAGAGTTCACTTCCTTTGTACATATACCGAGTAATAGGATTTCTGTAGCATATGGTTCTATTTAATTTGTTGAGGAAACTCCATTATCTATAATTTACTGGTTTTGTTTCTCTGGAGAATCCTGACTAATAGTCTTATTGATCTTGGTTTGCTACTTTGCTTTTGTTCCTTTGCCCAGTTTGTAACAGGTAAAGTATGATCAAGAACATTTCTCTTTGCTGGGCATAGAGGCACACACATGTAATCCCAGCTGTTTGAGAGGCTGAGGCAGGAGGAGCACAAATTCAAGGCCAGCCTCAGCAATTTAGTGAGGCCCTAAGCAACTTAGTGGGACCCTGTTTCAAAATATAAAATAAAAAGGGCTGGAGATGTTGCTCAGTAATTGAGCACCCCTGGGTTCAATCCTTGGTACCAAGGGGGAGGCGGAGGTGCGGAGAAAATCTCTTGTCCTAGGAGGACTTACCCTTAGTGAGTGAAGTTTTAGTTAAGAGTCAAGGATTCAATGATAAAGAAAATAGGTCAGGCCCTGAACCAGGCTCCCATATCAGCAGCATAGTGGAAGGCAAGATAATTAAGAAATGGATGAATTAGGTAAAAGGTTCTGGGCTGCAGTCCACTCATAGGAATGTGTCACAAACCTAAAACACAAATACTTGAACTTATGAAATTGGTTTTGAATTCAGGTTTAATGAATTTTGGGGTCCCTTAGATTATAACTCATTGGGGGTCTATCTTGCCCACCTCCTCTTGATACCTGATATAAACTGGCTTTTTGCTTATATATTATTAATTTAATATTTTAAAAAATGATATTCATTGTTATGTACAAAACATTGTCCCAAGGCTGCAGTTAATTAATACATAAAAGGTACACAGTTCCTTCCCTCCTGGCGCTTATGTTCTGGGAGAAGACCTAGAGACACCGGGAGACACCACTGATGATTTAGTTCCTTTTGCGGCAAGTGCTTCAAGAGGCCAGGGTGCTGAGAGCTCACCTCTGGAGAGGCTGATCTAGCCTGTGGGGTGGCGAGGGCGCAGCGTGGGGCTGGAGAGGTGCCCCAGGCTGAGGGCGTGTGCGTGAGCACGGGAGACAGAAAGGGTGAACTTCTTTTGAGGCACCAAAAGAAAACAGATGCTGTTGGAGCTACAGAGCTGGAATGGAAGGGCGAGGCCCCAGGATGAGGGGTGGCCTGGAGGTCCCTCAGGGTCCTGAGGCCCAATCAGAGTGGTTGTCTGTATCCTGGGGCAACTGGACAGTCACTGCAGGTGTTAAGCAGGGTGCGATGTGTTCCTTGAGGAATGAAATAGTCTGTTGGGTGTTTCAGTTACAGACATAGGTAAGTGTGTTAGCACAGGGAGACTGGAGCTTTTGATCATTCTATACAATTGCCCTGATTTTAGAAAATAATTTCTATACTCGTAGTGTATATTGTGTGTATGCATCAGAGTGAAGATGCATTTTATATCTCTATATAGAGAGATTTCTTTGTTGTTTTTGGCCAATGCCTATAAACAGAAAGTGTATGTGAGCAAAAATGGGGGTCAAGTTTATGATTTATAAGAAATGAAGACCACCACCACAATCACGAATAAGCATGATTTATTAGAGAAATGATTTAAAATTTTTAGGAAGTTAGGGTAAATGAGAGAAGAATATTTTCCAAAGTAATGACAGGTTTAATTACTAAATATTAAATAATGTGAACAAGGAATATTTTTTCAGTTTTATTGAGATATAATTAACCAATAAAAATGATAGGCATTTAAGGTGTACAATATGATGTTCTGATATACATATACATTGTGAAATGATTACCACAATAAAGTTAATGAACATACTCTTCATCATGGAAGGATACTTGAAAAATTTCTCTAGAGCTGCCACTTTTAGTATAAATATTATAAACCAGCCTAATATATACTGTACACTATTTGTAGTGAATGGCTGGATCATATACAGTTATAGCTAATCAAAAACCATTACAAATGTATTTATTCTCTTTAAACACTTTCATATTTCATTACAAATGGCCAACTGAACAGTTCCGCATCCATTACTGTATTATATTTCCATTCAATTTACTATTAAGATTTCCTGAACAGCTACAGTGTAATAGTAGCAACTGCGCATTATAAATATTTCATCACTTCTCTATGGCAATCCATTTCTCATTTGCTTGCCAAAAGTTATGAAGTGCTCATTAAACATTGATAAATAATCTTACAACACATGATATAAAATCTTGTGGTCTTGCAAATCAGTTTATTGGTAAACCTCAAAGTTGGTATACTTTAATCTGCATTATCTGGTCTTTGTAATTCATTAGAAGCAATGAATATTGCTGGGTTATGGGATTGGGAGAAAATAGATCATTTCCAGGGGAAGTTTCTTGTTACACAGAGTCAATTAGGTGTTAGCCTGTGAGGGAGTGAGTAGGAGGAACACTGCTCTTTTCCATTTAGGAACTTATTGGAATCACAGAGAGTCTTAAGGACTGCTAAGCCCAGCTTTCATATTTTATGCATTTTATTTATTTTGAATCTCTCATTTGTCAAGTTGGGCATCATCCTGCTCAATATTTCCAAAGTTAGTGGCTTAGATCATTCTGCTATGACTTGAGAGAGACATATAATCATTTCTGGCAAGTGAAACTCCTCGACAGAAGAATGTCTTTTTTTTTGTATTAGAATTAGTAGAATCACAAAATGTCACAGTGAGTTGAAACAGAATTTTCAAAATCATTTAATCTGGTGATGATTGACCTGTGCTACAATGCCTCAACCTTCCCTTTCTATGGCAGACATTACTAATTGAATTCAACTCTCTTTCCTGATTCCTCTGGATTCTTCTGAGAATCAAAACACCGTCTTCCAGGCAGCCACTACTCGTTCACTATCAGAGAGACTTGGGTGAAATCTGTTTGCTGTCCCTAATCACATCCAACATCTTGTGTTTCAGACAAGGAAATAGAAGTTCACAGAGGTAAAACCACTTGGCCAGAGTCACTCTCCTGGTTAGCATCAAGACTAGGGTCCAAGCCCAAGACTCATGACTCCGAGCTAGCATTTATCCTAACGTTCTGGCTAAATCTTTCTTTCCAACACTTTTCTGCTTCAGGGGTCCTTTCAAATGGCAATCTTTATTTTCTTTTGCAATTTCAATGATGGAAATCATTTTTAGCTTCCTGAAGTATTGGAATTGTGTTGCTACTCTTGCTGGCCATTTCTTTCCTCCCAGCTTCATGTTCTTCAACAGAGGTTATAGACAAAATGTGTCTACTCAGCAATGTAGATGGAGGTAGAAATTTTTGTGCTTTAAATGCATGCAAATCTAATTTTGGTAAACTTTTAATTTCATGTTGCTTCTCTTCCCACTAGAGCCATTTTTTTTAAAACTCTAAGTTCAAATCCATTTCTAATGGGCAACTTAATAAAGGTTTTATTTTAATAAGTGAAAAATTTTTAGGAAAGACAAACATCATAATTGTCTTTTTTTTTCTATTTAAAGAGAAATGGGTCATGGGTCATATATAGTTCCCTGAGAAAAAGACGAAACCTTGGGGAGAAAGATGTTACCTTTTCTTTAGAGAAGAATAATGAAGGAACCACTCTGATTATATTTAAACAGATGCTCAGTGTGGTACCAACTTTATGGGTCCTGAGAATGGTAATGGACCTCCAATTAAAAATCACATTAACCCTCTATTGACCGTAATCCCTCCTGTCTTCTGGACATTGGTATTCCTTCTTTATTCCATGTGGGGCTTATTATCTGGAGAGAAAGTTAATAAGCTTTTTCCCAGACCTGCTTGGCCAAGAAACCTTGTTAAATTCCAAGACTAATAGGAAATGAATTGAGCTAATAAAAAGATACAGTTAAAAAATCTTGAGGAAAGACTTGAAAAGGCAATTGGCAACAGCATTAAGGAACAACCATAGCATTAGTTATAGAGCTCATAATGAAATAGGTTTTGTAAATATATAATTTGCTTGTCCTGATGATTCATGCACACTTCCACCTTATCTGTATTAGTGCCATGATTAACTGTTTGGAATACCCTTCATGGTAACTGGGAGCTAAGAAGCTTCTTGTCAGTTAGCACCAAGTGCTGGTAATTAACTTCCTAAGGCACCTCTACTGTTGGAAAAAAATAGGTTCGATAAATTTATACCATGTCATATGGTATGACAGAAGCTCATGCATCCTCTGATTTCAAACAAGGTATTAGAAACAGGTAGGGTTTCTTGACAGATATAACCCAAAATTGACATTTATATAAGACCAATTCATTTTATAACAGTGATGACTCATTTCGAAAAGGATGTATAGTAACAAACTTAGCAGGTATTTTGAGCTGACTAGGAGTGCAAATTCATGTAATTTGACATTGTTCCCAGGGACTCTTGGGAAAGTGAAGTCTAAGTTACAGGAAGCCTGGGGACTTTCAGTTGCTATTTGTGGACACCCGGGGAGCTCAGATGAGGGAGAAATGTCATTTCTACAATTTGTAATGGGTTGGTTGGCACAAACAGCATGATAGGAATCTGAGGAAAATGAGAAAAAAGAGTTTCTTATCTTTTGAACTAAAATGAAAAAAAATGTGCTACTGCAATGTTCTTTTTTAAAGGTTAACAAAAGTAAATACTGCAAAATTCCACCCATATCTCTTCCTAAAGTGACATATCTTTTAAAATTAAAGAATTAAGTCATGGTTAATATACTTCTTAAAAAAGTAGACTTCAGTCATCCATTTCTGTTTCTTGAACCACTAAATTTTCCTCTTAATGGAGATAGCAACAGTTTTAAGTTGCTGTGTTCAGTGCTGACATGGCTTTGGACATGTTACATAACCTCCCCAGTCTTCTGTTTTTCCCACCTTCATTATGGAGTCAATAGTACCTGACCTACTTATTCTGCAAAGCTGGTGTATTGTGTGGGTTGAGGTCTATATAAGGAATTGGTGATCAGTGAAGAATTAGAAAGGAGTTCCAGCTAAATCTAATTTTTATTTGTGGAGGTGTACTAAATTTCTCTGTGCATTTCTTTTTCTCCCCTAATCTGCATTTCTAAGTCCCACTGTGCTTATCGAACGTTGCCTTGAAGAACGACTTAGCAATTGTGAGATCGAGAGGCCAAGTGATCCCACTGTCTCCTCCAGATATAACCTCACATTTATCTTCTTGCTTCTCTGGTATTTCTTTGTTATTTATGCCTTATTATATACTGTGCTTTAGATGGATCCCCCAAATAGGAGAATCAATAGTTCAATATCTTTGGTGAATTGGATATGTTGATAAAACAGTTGTAGCAATGGAAAAGTTATATAGTAGTTATGTTCCAGTTTTGAGATCAGCTATACATTACAAGCTTGCAATCATTGCAAATAACAGAAGTCAAAAGGAAAAGAAAACGCTATTCCCAAATCTCAGCATTCTAAAATGCAATCTTTGTAATAGTAGAGTTATTGTGATAGGGACCTGACCACTTTTTGTACTCCTTCCTTTACTGATTGCTAAGTCAAGATTGAGAATAGCAGCGCTGATGGTGAGTAGCCCCAGAGCAATGTCATGTGCTCTGGCCAAGGGCATCATAGGTGCAAGGCACAGTGTTGGTTGCTCAGGTGTGTTTCACATTCACTCCTCGTAACCATCTGTCAAGCACTCCTGTTTTATAGACCAGGGTCTAAGGCTCTGAGAGGTTAAAAAATGTACCAAAAAATACATAGCTGGCAAATAAAGATGGTAGGATATGAAATCAGTGGGATTCACCCCTAAATTCAAAAAATTTGAAGCTCTACATTACATTGTCAACCTGCAAAAGCTGTGAGTGCCTTTTTATTTATAGTGTAAGATACTAACTTCTGTATAACTCACTGATACTCTGGTTATCTGTATTGTTCAGACTTATTTCTTTTCCTTTTCCTTACTGGTATAACACAAGGAATGGGGGGAGGGAGGGAGAGAGAAGGAAGGAAGGAAGGAGACAGAAAACCTCACTTAGGTTGAGTTGATTTTTGAGGGTTTTAGTTCTTATTTAATGACAGGATGATATACTTCTGTTTTAAAAAAATTATCTTTTCTCCTTCTGTAACCAATTTGTTAATCATGATTTGGTGATTGACTTTTGGGCACATTTCCCAGAAACTTTAAGGCAACCCTTAATAAACACTAATAAGTCTGCATGCAGAAGCAGCCTATTATTATTCATGGACAGTATTACGTAGAATTAAACTTTTGGAAACTGCACCAAACACATTCAGCTAGACATGAAAGTAAGCTGAATTTCCATTTGGTTTGCTTCTTGCTGAGCCTTCAAATTATAAAGTGAAGCAAAGCCAAAAGATTAATACAATGAAAACAAAGATTGGGAAATTAAATGACACGATGCAATTTTCTGCCTCATCGGGCTGGCACCAATAATATGCAAAGGAAAGTCTGCTTAGTGTTGGTTAGCTGCTGGATAAACGCAGGACAATCAGTCTCCTTCTCCAGGGAGGCTATTTTCTTGACTCATATAGCTATTGACTCTTCCAATTACCAGAGCCCCCACACACGTTTTGCCTTTATCAATTTTTTAACTTGCTTCTTTACTCTGCCATGGTATTATTATTAGCATTTACACAGGTACATGCTTTTACATTATCTGAAATATTTTAGTGATAGCTTCAGGGCATACATAAAACCCCGAACCCAATGCCCTGCTCATAATTAAATAACAATAATATTTTAGAAAGTGCATCTTTATGGGTAGTCAAAGGCCATAAATGGACTAACTTTAAATCACAACTATCAGAGGAACGTCAGCTCATGGTTGATGTCTCACATTTAGGCTTCTATTGACATGCCACCCACAATGTGTCATTGCTCATCAATGTCAAGGGTTCTTCTAAAGTGATTTGAGTGATAAGAAACAGCTCTGAGTCAACCCTAATGCTATTTGAAATTACTTCTATCACAGTTGTATTCAAAGGCATCACATCTGTACTACCAAAATTCTTCAAGCTTCCCTTTACCATAACAAATACTTTAGAGAATCAACGTATAATGAGAAAAGGGTTGTTTTGCTCACAGTGTTTTTGGAGATTTCAGTCCATGATTGTGTGGACCCATGACCTTTTGGTCTCTGGTGGTGGTCAGGGGAGTGTATCATCGTAGGAGTGTGAGGTGTAGCAAAACCCTTCATCTCATGTCTGGGATGTGGAAAAGGAAAGGAAGAGGAAGGGACCAGGATTCCACAGTTTTCTTTGAGGGCATGCTCCTGGTAATCCAAAACCTCCCTGGAAACTCCATTTCAGAAAGTTTCCCCTACCTCTAGGTAGTGCCTCGGGCTGGGGACTGGGCCTTTAACACTGGGCCTCTGGAGGATATCCAGATCCAAACTACCATAGTCAGCCACCCACTTCCCCCATGAGCTGAGGTCTTCAATAGAATTTTGCCTTTTTCTTCTGAAGACAAATCTTTTCAAAAGAGAAATTGGTGTGTACATGTGTGTGCATTGGCTATCATTCATTAAGGAATCATCGAGGGTAAACTGTGCCAAGGAAATAATATTTATTACAGAGGATAATCAACTCTCTACTTGTTTGAGGGGGCTCAGTTATTTCTACTCTTAAATTTCCTATATAAACTCATTTTTGGAAATTGATCTCAGAACTGTTATTTCCCCTTCAGATTTCTCAAGTGTCTTTGTATTGATTTTGAATTTCCTCTCTCAATAATCAAAGTGCTTAGAAGATGTATATTTCAAATAACAATAAATTAAAATCAAATTGCCTACTGAGAAGGGAAAGATGGCAATGAATCATATTGAGTAGAACACGGCAAAGAGAAAGGATCCTTATAGTTGATAGATTTTCTCTTGTTTCCTTTAACTTTTTGCCAACTTTTTTTTTTAAGATAGACATTTGAATCTTAGAATAATTAGCTTAGGATTCACACAGTTTTTGCAAAAGAACACACTTTGTTTTTCTTTTCTGGTTGCCTTCTGATTTGTATTTGCTTATACCCCACATGTGTTGGGATGGAGGTACTCAAAACTTGCATCAGGGCCATCTGCATTGAAGATTCTCTGATATGGTAATTTGGAAACATGATACTAAGCCTTGAAAATAATGAAGCTGAAATACTGTCCTTCTCATCCTAGTTCTTCTCATTATAATTTTTTTCTTCCTCTTAATGGAAATAAACCACCTTTACCCTAGAAAGAGAATACCTCACATTTTGTACAAAATTCTGAAATGAATTTAGGAATGACATTATTTCACTTGAGAGAAATGCACTGAAATGTGTAATCTTGGGGCCTTAATCGAGTGCACAGAGACTGAGGAATTGCTTTTTGGTTTATTATTAAAATGAAAGCTTTGAGTTTTCCTCACTGCCTTTCTTGAGACAGCGAGGCATGCATAAGTGCTCAGGTTCCGGAGTATGACTGCCTCTATTTGAATCTGGCCTCTGCCACTTATAGTTATTGGCCTTGGGTAAATGACTTCACCTTTCTGTGCCTTGGTTTCTTCAGCTGTAAGAGGGGGATCATAATAGGGCTTTTATCCTGAGGTCACTGGCAGTACAAATTGACTTAATACATACGAAGGGCTTAGAATAGTGTCACTCTTCTGAGTTACTGCTCACGGTCTAAATAGTCTTAAATAATAAAGTAGCTCAAGAAAAATAAAAGTTAATAAAAAGATGGTGACAAACCCCTAATGATTAGTAAAAGTTTTCTGGGCTGCGAATACTCCATTTGATTTTTTTTTCTTTATCTAATATTTCAGGGCGGCTTGATGCTGTCATTATTTTTTTTGGGGGGGGGGGAAGAAGGAATGAAATGTAAAAGTGCAATGGGCAGATTTTAATAGAACGTCTTCCCAGATGAAGCAGAATTACCAGTGCTTGGTCTTTAGCATAATCTATGGCTGCCGGATGTAATAATAAAATGCATTTTGGCTCTGTCTACTTTTTTGGTTCAGTTACAGAGAAACATGATATTTGGTGCGGCATCAAGTAAGAAGAAGCTTTATCAAATTTCAAGGGACATAGTGTTCCTACAGTGTTACAAATTTGTTCTCATAAAAAATGATCATATCTTGAAAATAGAAATAAAATGGGAAAAGGTTTGGGGGAAGTTTCTAAACTTTCTAGAGTATATCTAATTATGTTCTTGACTATTATTACTAAAAAGGTTTTGTATGGGATTGATGGTAGAAATTGTTGTCATTTCCTTGTCTCTGTCTGAATTTTTGCTAAATCATTTCTCTTCAATGGTCTATAACTTGATGCGACTGTCTCTGTTCTCAACCCTGCATGATTCACTCCTATTGAAACATTTTTCTGTAATGTGTTGATTTTTCCATTTCTCTAATAAAGATGGAGTTGCTGGGATTTTTTTCTCTCTTGAAAATGTAAAACTATGTTTGGAACCTCATCACCTGTAGGGATAATTTTTAATGTAAAGGAAAATATATTTTGATAATGACTCTGTAAATGATACCAGTAAAATCAACACTTGCTTTTGGCACATGGGAGCATACTTTAAACCACTGTTTCAGGATACCCTTGGTGGTTCTAAAAAGAGAATATCTTCCTTTTCACTTAATTCGCACTCCATTGAAATTCAGAAACAGGAGTTAACCCCACAAGAGTAGTAATTTTCAAGTAAGCGACCACAGGAACCGCAAGGTCAAACTACCCTGGGGTTATTTAGTGATAGTTTATAAAGTTTAGACTTTTGCTTCAATCAGACCATCAATTACTGAAGGGTTAAAGATGAGCTTAGGAAAGGAAGAAGGGGGTGTAGGGCCATTTCCTCAAGCTCTTAGCGTTCCTGCCTGGCAGGTTGAGTCACACCAGTCTTTATTAAATGATGCATAATTCACTGATAAATTGGTTTAGCTCTGCCTGTTACAAGTCGGGCCTGAGGTTTTACAGGGGTCAGTGTAGAGGCACCGTGGCTGTTTCATGTCATTAGTTTCCAGTCACTTGCAATGTGTAACCACTCTAGCACATGTCTTTCATTAGTGGCCACAATGCACGCTTTGTGTGTGAACATCCTTAGATGGTAAAAGCCAATTTAGAGCGTTCTCACCTTCCTTTTATGCCAGTGGATTCCATCAGACCCACATGTGTGTGGAACTCAAGGCTTTTGTAGCAGGGTCAGCCTCATTTCCCATTTGTATTGCATCCTGCCCAGCTGATGCAGGCTAGAAGCTCTCTCTGAAGTTAATGGGTGTTGAGCACTGAATAAGACCGTAGTGTCAACCTGCCAAACTTCCTCCTCTCTGGAGTTCAGAAAGCTCTTGTAATTCCACTTCCTTTATAAAGCTTTCTTTTGCTAAATGGAAGATGGTGAGTTATTTTCTTCCATTAACTCAGAAATAAAACCCAGACTTTTGTTTTCTATCAACACATACACCCGTTACCTGCCCCCTACTGGTCCAAATACTACTAACAAAGTAATTAGCTTTTGGTCAGGTTTCTGTGTGTGCAAGTAGTTACCTGCATGTTAATGAGTCCCTTGTGATCATATATATCATTGATTACTACAAAGGTAGGACTTTTAAACTCATTTTGCAGTCCATCTCTAGTAATAATGAATGCATAGCATTTTACAAAATGGATGAAGATCATGATTTCTGTCTCATTCAGTCTCTCCACCTCATTCTTAGAATTGTCTTTTCGGTTAAGATGAGATTTGTTTGGAAAGAAAGCAGCCTATTTTACAAAGGGGAGGTTCTGTGGAAATATGGTTTTGAATTTGAATCAACATGTTCACATCTGGGCTCTGTTACTTCATATGCATGTAATATTCTCATGTGATTCTCCAAGTTTTTGTTTTCTCAGTGGAAAATGGATTTTATAATACTGCTTTCTTCGTGTTGCTATTGGCATTAAATGAGATATCGTATGTAAATGTGCCCAGCAGGGCTTGGCACAAGTTGGTACCCTTCATTCATTCATTCATCCATCCATTCATTCATTCATTAATCAGGTGTTCTGAAGGTCTGCTATGCACTATTCTAAATATGAAGAATGAAAGACAAATAAGAAAAAAAAGAATCCTTGCAGTGACATGAGAAAAATAAGAAACTTAATAAATAAGTATTCTATATTATATGTTAGACAGAGTAAGGGCTATGCAGAAAAACACAGTAGCATATGTGCACACAGAACAGTACCAGTGCCACAGAATGGTTAAGGAAAGGTGTCCTTGGGAAAATGGCATTTGAGCAGACTGGGAAGTGAGCAAGCAAACTGTGTGAATATGGGGGAAGATCTTTGAGAAAGGTATGTACTGGGTACATGCTGAGCTCGTGTGATCGGGGCCAGAGCAGTAATTGAGGAGCAGTAATTGAGACAACAGGGCACTGTCACTTAGTACCCTTGACCATTGTGAAGATGCTGGTTTTTTATATAAAAATGTAGGATCATAGGGTCATTAGAGGTTTTGACCTGAGGGATGTTCTGATTTAGTGTCTTAAGTCTATCTCCTGGCAAACAGACTTTGAAGTGTATAGTTGCATGCAATGGATTTATTTTTAGGAATGTTTTAGAAGAACACCTCTGAGGGAGTGAAGCAGCAGGATTGGGTAGAGGGAGGAGATGAAACATGATATAATCGTAACTGAGGTCTCAGCTGAGCAGCAGAGAGTCTGCCCAGCTGGCAGGTCCCTTCAGAGTTGTCCCAAATCCAGGCAAAGTGTAGGGCTTTTGTATGCTCATATCACCAGGGGGAAGGGACATAAACACCAGGAAGCAATTCCCTTTGGCTGAGGGAAATTCCCAGAGGAGCGTTCAAGTGTAAGGATTGCATCCAACACATCCAGTGACTGGTGTAGCAAGTGCCCAGTCCTGGGTGGGGGATCTAGGTGAGGCCCCACAACATCCACTACATTTAGATGTTATCAAGACCAGGCTGGCTGCTATGCTAAGGATATGCCATAGGGAGATAAGATTTGCTGATGGATTGGATATAAGATGTGAAAGTAAGAAAGGAGTCCAGGATAATTCCCAGGTTTTTGGCCTGAACAACTGTGAGGATAGAATTGCTGTTAAGGAGTGTGGGGAAGACTGTGAGACTTGCGGGTTTGGGGGAGGGGGAGTGAGGAGCTCAATTTTAGACATTTGAGTCAGATGTGCCTACTAAAGTCCAAGTGGGTGTGTTCAGTAGGAAGTTGGATATACGAGTTTTATCTGGGGAGGTATTTTTGTAGTTCTTGACATATACATAGTATTTAAGACGGTGAAACTAGATGAAATCACCAGATGCAATAAATAGACAAGAGAAGATCTAGGGAGGCTCCCTGAGGTCTGACTTCCTTTGGTCACCTTTATGATTAGTGTTAAGTTTCCTCCTCCAAAAGAGAAGATCCTTTGCCCAAAGAGCTATGGTGATTGTCTTACAGAGAGCCAGTGGTAGGCAGAACAATGGTCTCCCAGAGGTGGTCATGACCTAAGCCCCAGAACCTGAATATGTCACCTTTCATGGCAAGAGAAGCTTTGCAGATGTGATTAAGAATCTTGAGATGGGAAGATTAGCCTGAATTATCAGTGTAAGCACAGGGTTTATAAAAGAGGAAGGTGAGAGCGTCAGAGCTGGAAAAGGAGATATGACCAAAGAAACAGAGGTTAGGTATATGCTTTGAAGATGGAGAAGGAGCCACAGAACATGGAATGGAGGCAGCTTCCAGAGGTTGGAAATGCTAGAGCCTTCAGAAAGAATGCAGCTCTGCCAATACCTTGATTTTAGCCTATGAAACACATTTAAGATTTCTGATTGTCAAAATAGATTTATGGTGTTTTAATGTTTAAGAAAATTGGAATTTTTCTATTGTAGGATATTTGGATATCAGACTCAATAGAGCAAAGTGGTTGAGAGTGAGTTTTGAAATCTTGGAGTACTAAGTTTAGTTTCTGGTTTCGGTCATGCAAGTTACTTGGGGGAGTTACTTTTCTGATCTGCTATAGCATCAACAGGAAACTATTGAGGTACGTGCAGTTTCATTGTCCAATAGGAGTTAAATTTTGTGATGGAGAATTATAAATAGATACCTTTTAGGGTCTGAAATGCTGATGTTTGCTTGTAAATAAAAATGCTTCTAACTATATGTTTTCTCTATCTCCTTCTCTCTATCCCTCCCCTCTTCTCTTCCCCTCCATTTATCTCTTTCCTCCCTCCTTTCATCCGCCCATCTACCCATCCAACTATTTATATATCTGATAAATTAAAAGAAGTATAGTTTTTACAAATTGCCCAGTTCACTAGTGTAATTTTACTACTTTGTGAATATAAGATTTATACCACATTGGCTAAAAACCACAACCTCCCTTTTCAATAAATCATTTATAACTCACGGTTGAGGGGTACAGATGGATAAATGTAATATCTACAATTCAACGTCTATTTTTTTGTTTCCATTGGATGTGCTTTGTGGTTTCTTTACAGTATTTATGTTTGTGTTGGGGTCTGCTCTGAAAGACATCCATTCAAATGGTGCTTGCTGAAAGTACAATGTGAAGTTCATTAAAAATTGTCTTGGTTGGCCTTTTAACTTAATTTAAATCAGTGAGATTTAGTTCTATGATTAGATTTTTTAAATCTGTTTTTTTTTAGGCTGGGTGATTAAAAATGGAATCCTTGTTTTATTTTTTAAACTGTTTATATATTTTTTTTTCGCTTTTGTTACTTTTCTTTTTTTTTTTTAATTTTTTTTATTGGTTGTTCAAAACATTATAAAGCTCTTGACATATCATATTTCATACATTAGATTCAAGTTGGTTATGAACTCCCAATTTTACCCCAAATACAGATTGCAGAATCACATCGGTTACACATCCACATTTTTACATAATGCCCTATTAGTAACTGTTATATTCTGCTACCTTTCCTATCCTCTACCATCCCCCCTCCCTCCCCTCCCATCTTCTCTCTCTACCCCATCCACTGTAATTCATATCTCTCCTTGTTTATTTTCCCATTCCCCTCAAAACCTCTTGTATGTAATTTTGTATAACAATGAGGGTCTCCCTCCATTACCATGCAATTTCCCTTTTCTCTCCCTTTCCATCCCACCTCATGTATCTGTTTAATGTTAATCTTTTCTTCCTGCTCTTCCTCCCTGCTCTGTTCTTAGTTGCTCTCATTATATCAAAGAAGACATTTGGTATTTGTTTTTTAGGGATTGGCTAGCTTCACTAAGCATAATCTGCTCTAGTGCCATCCATTTCCCTGCAAATTCTATGATTTTGTCATTTTTTAGTGCTGCGTAATACTCCATGGTGTATAAATGCCACATTTTTTTTTATCCATTCATCTATTGAAGGGCATCTGGGTTGGTTCCACAGTCTAGCAATTGTGAATTGTGCTGCTATGAACATCGATGTAGCAGTATCCCTGTAGTACGCTCTTTTAAGGTCTTCAGGGAAAAGTCCAAGAAGGGCAATAGCTGGGTCAAATGGTGGTTCCATTCCCAGCTTTCCCAGGAGTCTCCATACTGTTTTCCAGATTGGCCGCACCATAAACTGTTTATATTTTTTAGAAACATTGATATTGACAATTGTACTTCTTTGCCTTCTGAGAGAATTGAAATTTTTCTATTGTGGGATATTTGAATATCAGACTCAATAGAGCAAAATTGTTAAGAGCATGAGTTCTGAAATCCTGTAGTACTTAGTTCCTGGTTTTGGCCATGCAAATTACTTGGGTGAATTACTTTTCTGATCTAAGGCTTGTCCATAAAACGATAACAATATCTTGTCCATAAAACGATAACAATATCTTCCTCATAGGAGTGTTCCTCATGGATTAAACAGGGAGTGTATGCAAGCCCAATCCTTGGAACATAGAAAGTATTCAAGAAACAGTGGCTTCAGTGACAGCTGTCATGAACTTTCCTTAGCAGCTGAGTTAGGAATAGAAGCCTCCTCGTCTGAGAATAGTTCTCATTTATGCCCCTGGTGCTCTTTTATTTTAATAATCCATTTATCAAGCCATTGGTATTCTGCTGCCAAAACAATTTATAAGCCAATTAACCCTGCTGGCCGGACACTTTTAACAGCATGACATTGTCATATGTGTCACAGATGGCTCAAAGGAAGAAGAGTTCACCGCCTCGAGAGGCACATTATTTACCAACTCCTCTGCCGTAAAATGTGCTACATCTGTGGAGCATCCCTTGGTGATATTTTTATTTTACAGCACCCTGCATTGACCACTTTGCAAAATAATGATGCTCTCCTTATCAGCTCATCTTCAGCCAGTTGATAATTTATCCGAATGGATTCTTTCAGTATCAATATACAGTACAGGTGTAGGTGAGATATGGACTGTAATAACAGTGGACCACAGTGTAGCAGACAGGATTTAAAGTACCATTGATTATAGTGGTGAAATAGGTACTAGGCAGAATTTGCTATTTCCTGGAAGGGAGAACATCTGGAACTATGTACAAATTGTTCCCAGAAGAAAGTGAACCTTTGAATTTGTGTTAAAATCTGCATGCTGCTATTTATTTGGAAGTCTTGCAAGTATGCATATTTAAATCTGTGCTTTGTTTATGTCTTAGAGTTGGTGCTTCATAGAAATGGAGTCTCCTATAACATAATCAGGTATTTTGTAACTTTGGGAGCAGGAAGGAGACTCTTAACTCCTTTTTTTATCTCTTTTTAAATTTTTTCCATACCCAGAGCAATTATTCTATCAAGATGTCTTTAAGGAAAGGTTTAATTTTTATCTGGTCAGCCCCCTTGGTCCCACTTCTTTAAATTATTTAAAAAATGTTTTAGTTGTTGATGGACCTGAATTTTATTTATTTATATGTGGTGCTGGGAATTGATCCCAGTGCCTCATTCATGCTAGGCAAGCACTCTGCCCCTGAGCTACAACCACAGCCTCCTTTAAATGATTTTTAAAGTCCTTTAGGAAGATGCTGAATATGTAAGATCATCTGTATGTCCATTGTCCAGGATTAACTGCAAAGCAGAGATTTTAAAGAATGATGGTTTGAACTATCATTGAGTTGAGAGGAAATTGTAGGGAGAGCAACAAAGCATGTGTTGTTGAGGGAGAGTGGGAAACTGCAATGGCTTCAAAATTTTTGTATCTTGTCTCTTTAGTGGCATGAAAACCTCTGTTGAAGATATAGCATTAATTTTGCTGTTTCTACCTTTCTCCCCTTACCTTTTATATAAACTGACTGCTGGCATAAAAAAATGGAATGGGAATATTTTCCTCATAAGCTTAAAATATTTGAGCTTTCTATGTCAACTTTGATGTTGTGAGGGGTCATACTGGTCATTGTCACAGATGATGAAAGCAATCTGGCTTCCAAATATTTCTGCATAGGATTTCAGTAGAGCTTTATGCATAACATTTAAATTATCCTTAAGCCAATTCCAATGATTAATATTATTTTTACAGTATTCTTAGCCCCCTCCATTTCCAGCCCTCGTTCCAACCTTTTCCCAGATTTCCAAACATAGATTCCTTGGAACAGGCAATCAGATATGTTCCTTGGATTTCAGTTTTCCTGAAGAAATTGATCAGATCTCCTATCTCACGCGTTCCATAGTCAGCCTTTTTTTTCTTTGGGTCTGTGATCACATTTGATAGAGCAATAGATTCATGAATGACGATTGTGAGACTTAAAGAATGGCTTCTTGCTGTCAAGGCAAAGGATAGTGACTTAAAGCATTTGCCAGCATTAGGCTATGAATCACACAACTACACATGCACATTTAGGGCTGCAGTGCGGCTTCTGTGAGTAACAGAGCTGCATTCCCGAGGGAGGAGGCATTGTGGCTGTGCTTACTGGCTGGATGGATGGAGTTTCCTGTGCTCCAAGGAGACTCTGACTTACTTCTCAAGACCTATATGCATGATTCTCTTGGTGAAAAGAAATTTCCTAGAAATGGGAGTCTAGGGAAATAATAACTATTCTTTTATGCTGCGGAGACTTGGGTGAATGTTTAGCAAGGCTGTTTAAATTTGTAACTTGGGAGAAAAAGTTTTAAGGCAGCTTTTGTTCAGTTGCAAATATAATTATGCATTTGACTAGCAATCAAGGTATAAGTAATCTACTTTGAACATTTTGTAATTAGTTGAGACATAAATACTGGATCAAGGGTTTCAGTGAGAGAGTCTCCTTTGAGTTTCAGCCTTTTCTCTTCCTTTGATACAATTAAAACACTTCTAAATATACTGAAGCATATGTGCATGTATAAACACAAATGCTGACATAAGTAAGAGCATCATATGCTATGTCCAACCTCAAGAAAGGCTAAAAATTTAATGAACAGTGCAAGCCTGTCATGAATTCTGTTTTCTGATGAGATAAACAATGACTCTTAATTAGAAGCTAAAAATTTTAATTAAGATGATTCTGTAGTAATTATCCCTGTTGTCTGCTTCACTGGATTTTAATGAAAAAGATTGATTAGGTATAAAACTAGTAGCATAATTAAACATTCAGGGTTGCACTGGCCGCTGAGGTGAAAGTAATGTGATTAAACCCTAAAGTATATTCCTTAACAAAGTATCTTAGACTGTCAAATCTGGTGCAGTGTCTGCAAGCTTTATTTTTATGAATAGCTTCAACATCCTTAAGTAAAAACAGATTCAGCTACAACTGGTTCTTTTATGCAAAAATATTTATTGAGCACTTACTATGTGGCACAGTAATAACAGTGGCATAAAGCATGATCTTTGGAATTAGATATACTTGTTCAAAGTCTGTTCTTTAATTAGGCAGACTTGAGACATTGAAAAAAACACCTTAACCTCTTGTTACATTAGTTGAACCATCTGTAAAAGAAGATAACTAATATGTACGTGGTTATTGAATTTGTACATGAATCAGTGCACATTCCTACCACAGTGCCTAGTACTGAGTATGCACCTCTATATTCATAGACTATCATTACAATTTGAATCAGCGAGTACAATCTGTAGACTCCCAAAGGTTACAAAAAAATGTAAGGCAAAGAGAAAATGTTTACAGGTGAATTGGGACTTAAACCCATGATAAAACAGTAATAAACAGTTGTCAGAAGTTCAACAAGTAAATATTTCCAAAAATAGAGAACACTCCCTCTCTCTTTTGCCTTAGCAATCCCTTTCCTGGAAACACAGACAAATTGACTGCTAGAATTGCTTCATTTTCTTATTTGCTTTAGAATGCAGAACAAATTTCTGCATCTTCCAATTCAAGTTATCTCAACCAGTCTTTGTTGGCCGAGCATACTTTGTGCAGAAGTTGGAGTGAGTGAAGAATGTGTGCACAGAGTTGGATGGATTAATCCCACATAACTTTATAGGCATGTTCTAGCCTCCCAACCTTGTTCTCCTTGGCCCTGTGCTGTAACATCTGAGCCAACCACCCACAGACTGTGTAAACATAGTGTGTGTGACTAGGCATAGTGAAGAAATTCAGAAAAATTCAGGTCGCTTGACATTAATCACTAAATACTTCATAAGGCACTGAGGGAGTTTCAGGCAACTTGGACATGAGGTGGTCAAATGTATATGCCAATGACGTCCTAAGTCATTCTTGAATGTTTAGATTAGGAGTGCTGCACTTAAATCCGGGAGGGTCTGGGTTTAAAACTTAGATCCTTGATTTATGAGTGGTATAATCTTATGCAAAATATTTATCCTTTCTGAGATCATTTTATTATCAAAATACTAAACTATGTGAGATTAACGAACAAGTCATGCAAAACATGACACATTCCTACATTTGTCAATCTATCCACCACCCAATATATCCCAAAACATCACCCAGCAGTGGAAGTTCAAACATGAATGGGATACACTCATGCCTTCAAGAAGTTTCCGTTGAACAAAATGTAAGTCAACAGAAAATTACTATGTAAATGAGAAAGGGTTGGGCCAACAGTATGCTTGGGATGCTTTGAAAGCAAATAGAATAATCTAATCCAGACTGAAGAGGTAGGACATGCTTTCTGGAGAGATTGATACTTGACCTGGACCATTAAGGATGAATGAATTAGCTGAGGGATCAAGGTAGCAAGGGCATCCTGAGCAGAGAGAGCTGTTTGAAGGAAAGCCTAGAGGTGCGTATGAAGGAGAAGAGTGGGCAGGGAACTGCACTGTCAGGGATGGAACATCATAAGATTTTCCTTGAGGCAGAGGGAGTGGCAGAAGATGATAGAAGTGTTAAGTATGAACAAATGAACATCCAGAAGGCCTTTAGATATCAGAAAATGATTTTAGCCTGGTGTGTGCTATAACAAAATTTATATTTTAAGAAAATTAATTTTATAGTACTGTGGAGGCTAGATTAGAAATGTCTATTAATGGAAAAAGTTGAGAGATACATTTATTCAATAAAAAATTATTTCTGACTCTGATATATATATATATATATACACACACACACACACACACACACACCAAGTTGTTTATTTTTTGTTTGCCGAAAATGTCATGTGAGACATGAATCTGCTCTCAAGGCAATCACAAAATATGTAACATACTTAAACAGTAAAATGTCACAGGGCTATGTGGTAATGCATGGATGACAAGGCTGTTGTGGATGGATAAACTTGAGAGAGAGTAAAGAGGTTTAATTGGTAGGACTTATTTATGAATGGGCAAGTAATTATAAATCTAATAGACAGGATCTTTCTCCTGGGCATCCTGGACCAACCAGCTTGTGGTGGATATTAAACCCCATCAGAATTTTATGATTCCACTAAACTTGAACCTGAGACTTCTACCACATATTTGGGAACTCCTTGTGCCTTTGGGGGAAATACAGACAAATAAGAATTTGTTATTGGACAGTTTATTTAATCTTACCAAAGAGAAATAATGCTGCCTGCTTTTCATAAAAACAAAGAAAAAGTACCAAAATCTTAAATATTTTTACTAGAAGTTGCTGTGGCCAGCTCATTAATATTCTTTCATGATTATATATTGAATGTAATAAGAATGGCTAGGTGAACATTTAGAGTGTAGATTACATAATGATGAAGCAAATACACGTGGATGATTTCACCAGAAATCTAGAGAAGATATGGGTATCACCTTGAAATAGAGGTTTCTGACTGTCAGTCAGCCTGTGAAGCAACCTGTCCAATTTATCTCTGAATGCAGGTGCTGAACTTGACACTGGGTTGCCATGTTGATGATGATTCTTTGTGATTGTGCATATTGTGGATAATATGTATTCCAGTGGGGACTCTCTTAACCTTTAGAAACAAGATGAATGTTGCTGTGGCAGGCCTAGTGCCCTTTTGTGCTATGTAACATTAGAGCCACTTCCCTCTGCTAACTGTGCTTTGGTACTTACTATTCACTCTCTCACCATCCTGAATGATTTGTTGAAGAGAATTTCCTTTTTCCAGTATATGTTCTTGGTGCCTTTGTAGAACTGTCAGTTGGATGTGCACATATGGACTAATTCCTGGATTTTCTTTACTATTTCATTGGTCTAAATGTCTACTTCATGCTTGTATCATGCTATTTTGATTACTGTAGCTTTGAAGTATGTTTTGCAATCAGATATTTTGATACATCCAGATTTTGTTTTTTATTTTGTTGTTTTTGTTTTTTTCCTTCCACTAGGGATTGTGTGAGCTATTCTGGGTCTTTTGTGGTTCCATATTTATTTGTGATTTTTTTCTAGTTCTGTGATGAATGCCATTGGTGTTTTCATGGGGATTGCATAGAAACTGTAGAAGAATTTGGATAGTATGAACATTTTTACAACATTAATTGTTGCAATCCATGAACGTGGTATAGCTTTACTCTCTCTCTCTCTCTCTCTCTCTCTCTCTCTCTCTCTCTCTCTCTCTGTATGTGTGTGTGTGTGTTTGCTATGATTTCTTTGATCAGTATTTTCTAATTTACATTGTAGAGATCTTTCATTTCCTTGGCTAAATTTATTCCTAGTTTTTTTTTTTGGCTAATATGATTTTTTGGGGGATTTCTTTTTCATGTAGTTCATTACTGCTGTTTTAAAATGCTACTATGTTTTATATATTGATTTTTGTATCCTGCAACTTCACTAAATTCACAAATCAGTTTTTAACGGTTTTTAAGTGGTGTGTTTAGGTTCACATCACCTACAAAAGGGGATAATTTGACTTGTTTTTCTCCTTTAGATGGCTTTGATTTATTTCTTTTTGCCTAATTTCCCCAGCTAAGTCTTCCGGTACTATGTTGAATAGAGTGGTGAAATTGACATTCTTGTTTTGTTCCAGACCTTCAAGGGAATGCTTGCAGTTTTCCCCCATTTATCATGATGTAGGCTGTGATTTTGTCATATATAACATTTGTGTTGAAATATATTCATTCTAGGTCTAATTTGTTGAAGGTCTCTATCCTGAAAGGATATTAAATTTACTGAATGCTCTTTTCTGCATGTGTGGAGCTGATCATGCTTTTTGTCTTTCAATCTGTTGATTTGCTGTATTATGTTTACTGATTTGCATATGTTGAACTATTCTTGCATCTCTGCAATAAATGCCACCTGGTCTGGTGTATAATTTTTCTGATGTGCTATTGGGTTTGGTTTTCTATTGTTTTGTTAATGATTTTTGTATCTATGCTAATCAAGGTTACTGGCCTACAGTGTTCTTTTGTTTATCACTGACAAAATAAACTTAAAAGGAGGAGAGGTTTACTTTGGGTCATGATTTTTGGTCCATGGCCAGTTGGCTTGATTGATTTTGATCCTGTGATGAGGCAGAGCATCATGGCAGAGAAGCTGCTCACCTCATGACAGTCAGGAAGGAGAAGGAGAGGAGGGTGAAGGGAGAAAGGGAGGTGGGTGGGAGGAAGGGTCCTAATATTTCCTTCAAAGGCATACCCCCAGCGACCTAACTTCTTTCTCCTAGGTGTCACCTCCTAAAGGTTACATACCTCCCAGTAGTGCCACAGGTTAGCAACCAAGTCTTTAAAACTCCTTGGGAGACATTCCAGATACATGTCTAAATAAATGTCCGCTGCCATTTCAGGTCTCCATGTCTTATAGGGTTCTTGTCTTTCCCTTGCTCAGTTCCAATGCTCTCCCTTGGCTACTCACTTGGAAGGCAGCTGTTTATTTGTTGGTTTGTTCTTTGTGGAGGAGGAGAAGGAGAGTGCTGGGTACTTCTAGTCATCTACCTTGGAATGTTCAAGATGAATTTCTTTAGATTATAATGACATGCTTGTCATGATAGAGTCACACCAAGGAGTCTTAGAGTTAATTTGCAAATTCTTAACATCATTATAGCCAATTTGCTGTTACCTGGCTGGTAATTTAATTATATTAAATTATTATAATGTATGAATTTATATTTTTCATATCTGATGTTAAGGTTTAGATGTGAGGTGTCCCCCCAAAGTTCACTGTATTAGACAATGTGAGAGGGTTCAGAGGGGAAATGATTGGCTTGTGAGAGCCTTAACCCAATCAGTGAATTAATCCCATGATGGGATTAACTGATTGGTAACTGGAGGCAGGTAGTGTGTGGCTGGAGGAGGTAGGTCCCTGGGGGGCGTGGCTTTGGGGAATATATTTGTATCTGGCAAGTGGAGATCTCTCTCCCTCTCTCTCTGCTTCCTGATCATCATGTGAGCTACTTCCCTGTGCACCACTCTTCTGCTGTGATGTTCAGCCTCACCTGGAGCCCTGAGGCATGGAGCCAGCCTTCTATGTTCTGAGATCTCTGAAACCATGAACCCTCAAATAAACTTTCCTCCTCTACATTTATTCTGGTTGGTTCTTTTAGTCACAGCGATGAAAAAACTGACTAAAACATTTTATTATTCCCTTTTATTTTCCTCCAACATTAAGCATTACATATATTTTAATCAATAGCATAATATTTCAATTAGGTATATTTCATTTTTAATAGTCTTCAGATCTAAATTTACAACTTTCAGGAATTTGAATGTTTTATAGTCTACAGTTGCAGTAAACATTATTCATCTTGTCAATAAGATAATTTTATGTTATTGTTCTGAATCTGTGAGCTTTGGTAAACTCCTTCTTACAACTACTTAAAGGAGGAGCTTCTGAGAGAAGTTAATGAGTGTATTTACTTATTTCTCTGATTGTGATTTTCTCCCATCAATCTAGTTTGTGACCTAGTAAGGACTATGACTGGCTTTCATTACAAAAATATGTACAATTGTTAAAAACAAAATAAACAAAAAGCACCAAAACAAACAAACAAATAAATAAAAAGCCACCACCCCTAAAAAAAAAAACAGCTAGAAATTGGAGCCATAGAATGAAAAACTATATATATGTATATGTAAATTATATACTAAATACTCAGTTGCTGGTCTCTACATGCAGTGGAGAATGTTTTGTAAATATGGTTGCAATAGTTGGAAGGGGCTATTGCTGTCATCTTTCTATGAATAATTAAGAGATCAGAAATATGATAAATTTTGGAAAATAATCAAAGACCCCAGACCAAAACACAATTCATATTTTCCTGACTGGATAAAGGAGAACAGAAATAACATAACATTTTTTAAATTGTGACCTTGGAAGCATGTAGATTTTACTGCCTATTAATGGATAATGTTCATATGTTTATTCTAAAAAATTTTTTGAATATTTAACTCATAGTTATTGTCTTTACTGAAGAAGCTTGTTGATACAAATCAAGCTCCCCTTAAAAATTCTTAGTATAAATGTCAGATAAATATTACTACTAAAACTGACATAAAATGAAAACTTTCTATTGGTAAAAAGAAAATGTGTATATTTTATTTGTTATGATAGTACTTACCTGAGAGCTTAAAAATGAAACAGTATATATGTAAGTAAAATTATAATAGTTTGTAAATGTCAAGAGACATTGTTCTGCATTTTTACAAACAATTTCAATATGTTTCTTAGTAAACTGTGAAATGATATGCTTCCCAACAGCCTCTTGTGAGAAGGTACAAATGCATCAAGGATTTTCACTTGTATTGACAGTGAGTGAGTATGCTGTAGAAACTTCCTTGTTGACAGCTCAGTAATGACTTGGAGCTAATTTTATTGTTTCTGTTCAGAAAGAAATGAAATGAAAAAGATCTTTGTGAAACCCTTCATCTTTGAGATTCAAAGAGGGAATTATAATAAGTAGGAGCAGGTTTTATCTACAATCATCATAGTAATTATACCAATGGAACAAAATGCAGAGTGTGAGATATCATCCCCTTCATCCTGCCAGGTTTCACAGCTGCTGGCCCATCAGATCCACCCAGTGTGAAAATAACTCAGAAAAAAAGAAATAACGATGGAACTAAAAGCCAAGTGCTTACTAAATCACTATTCAGAAGTATGCATCCATCACCTAGTAAAGTCATTCCTTTAGAGAGCCAACATTAACCACATGGGTCGTGAGAAAATGGTACCACAATGGCAGTGATGCAAACATTTGATTATTTCATTCAGCAACTCTTTGACCAATGTTACTTTTTCAGGCATTTTTCTTGGTGTTGGATTATATAATGGTGAACCAAATGGCTCAGGTCCTGTCATTCATAGAGCATAGAGTCTTTTTGGGGGAGAAATCTATAGTAAATAGCAATTATTATATTCTAAGAAGAGGAGTGTTAAAGAAGCACCTAGTCTAGATTTGTACATCACAAAGTTGCTCTGAAAGAAGTGCACTGCAGATTAGTATCACATGCAGCCATCACTATCATCAGAAGAGTTTATTTTATATTGGCTGGACAGAGGCAATAGGAGTTCACTCCTCTGGACATGAAGAAAGAAGCATGGAGGTAATTAAAAACCTGCACTAAAAATTATCCTATGAATAAAAATTCTCAAACTCATGAAAAAATACGATGCTATGGAAAATACCTAAAATGAAAATGAACAAAAACCAAAATCAGAACATAAACTTATATTCTGACTAATTAATCGTAGAGCATCTGAGAAAGACTTTGAAATGGTTGTTTAAAAAATGGAAAGTGTGAAACAAAACCAGAGGGGAATAAAATAATATACTGGTCAATGTGAAAATAAATACAATCAAATACCTCAGAAATAAAAATGTAATCAATGAAACAAAAAAATGCAATATATTGGGCAGACTCTAGAATAGACATAGTCAAAAGAAAATAATAAACTTGAAGATAGTACGGAAGTGCTCATCCATCATTCAACATAAAGAAACTATATGGAAAAGAGAGTTAAAAAGCATGAAAGATTGAGATGCTCTAATATTCACTGTATACGAGTGACCAAGAAGGGGGGAGGATGAAAGACATATTAGAGGATAAGCATGTGAAAGATAATTGTTAATAAAATTTCTCAAATTTAAGATTTTTACCCATAGATTAGAAGTCTACTTAGAATATGAAACTACATAAATAAAAATAAATTCTCTTTTGGAAATGTTATAGTGGAACTAAGTCATTAAGAATAAAGAGAACTCTTAAGTTACCAGAGAAAATGCACAACTTAGCTATAAATTGACAATTAGACCAACTGCTGTCTTTTCCTCTGAGATAGTTTATGCCAGAGAGATTGCAGTAGTATCTGACACATCCTGAGGGAAGATATAAGTAAACTTAGAATTGTCTACACAAAAAAATCATGCAAGAATACGGGGAAGGTAAAGAGAATTTGAGACTTCTAGCAAGTATGAGAAATTTGTCATTCATAGTCACTAATTTTTTTTCTTTGATGAGAAAGTGAGTGTAGAGGGAAAATATGTCAAATGGGAAACAATAGGGAACACAGAAATTAATGGACTATATTGGCAAATTTAACTCGATTACAAGAAATGTCTTCTTTGTTTACAAGAGTTACTGGTAAGGTGCTATAAAAATAATAACACATGGAGCTGTTCAAGGATTCAAAGTGTGTTGTACTCATTGTTTTAATCATAAACAGAGTGGAAGTACTAAATAATCCTAGATTTTGTGAGAACATTTTGTGGTTAAGTTTCAGTCTTAATATGCAAAAGTGAATCATCAAAATAAATAGCAATATAATCTACAGTTTAAAAATTAACAGTAGGGAAAAAATCAAAGGCATAAAAATAAGCAATTGAATAGGAATTGGGATAGTGAAGAAAGGACCATGAAACAAAGAAAGAAAGCACAAAATCATACAGTGGAAGTAAGTCCAAACAACCAGTAACACCATCATCACAATAAATATAACATTGATTAAATTCACCTGTTAAAAGATGTATTATCAAGTTAATTACAAAACTCAGTCAGACCAAAGGCTGAATGTTCTCTCTGCTATGCAGATGCTGACTCACAATGGGGGAGGGGAGGGAGGAATGGAGGTTCACCAATGGGGGGTAGAAGGCTGAGGAGATGAGAATTGGAAAGACAGTAGAATGAATAGGGCATAACTTTCCTGTGTTCATATATGAATACACAATCTGTGTAACGCCACATCATGTACAACCATGAGAATGGGAGGTTATATTCCATGTATGTATGATACGTAGAAATACATTCTACTCTCACGTATAACAAAAGCACAACCCCCCAAAACCCCAAAAACAACTCAGTCAGCTTTACTCTGGATCTAAAAAAATTCCAAACCAAAAAGACACTGAAAGTTTGATATCATAGGGATGCCAAAAGATCTATTGTATAAATACCAATTAAAGAACGTTAGGGTCCCTAAATGAAACAAAATTTCAAGTAATAAAAGTATACAGAGATACACTTGTAAAATATTTTACAAAGAAATAATTTACCAAGTTGTCACAATGATCAGCAAATGTGTATGTAACAAAGTGCCCTCCAATATATAAAATAAGAACAAAAAGGAATAACCAACAAATCCTCAATTATAACAAAACTGATAGATTGAGAATATAAAAACAAGTAAGATCAAGAGCTAAGAAGCACTGAGAGAAAAAATTCTGTTTGCTGTCATCTCTGTATGTGAAATCTATTCAGATCTCTATATCATCTTCAATAATAGAGATTGTTTTTCTAATCTTTTGAACATAAGTCAGTAAAAACACAAGTTGAAAAGTTGCCAGGTATTTACAGTTTTTCTAGCTGTAATTTTTTTTTAACTTTTGTTTATCATGGAAGGTTTTTTATTTCATCATCAAATCTAAAGCTTAATTTTGCTGAAAATATCAAAGTGTATTTTCAAGTAACTTGTGGTTTAAATAAGAAACCAGAAGAGCTGTATTAAAATAAAAGTACTGTATATCAGGAGTGGAGCAAGATGGTAGCAGAGTAAGATCCAATAGCGCCAGCTCCCCACAGGCACCAGTTTGAACAGCTATTCATACATCAAACTACCCTCACAAGAGTTAAGGAAGCCTGTTGAGAGACCACGAAGCCAGGTGAGAGACCACTGAGCCGGCTTTAGTGAAGTGAAAGGACAAAACACATTGAAGAAGGCAGGAAGAAGAGTGTTGTCCTATAACCACTTCCCCCAACTTCAAGCAGCACAGAGAAAGACATCTTCTGCTTGTGGGAGGGAGAGGAAGAATTAGGTGTATTTCCTAGATTTGAAGCCTGGACCAGGCCTGCCATGGTAAAACTAGATGCTTGAAAGACTCAAACAATCCCTACTCTAAACCGATACTTGTGGACAGACCCACTGGAACTGCAGGAGCTGGATAGTTGACTACCTCCAGCACTCACTTCCAACCTTGGGGAGCAGAGAGGAGGCAAGGCTTCACTTTCTGGGGTCCAGGACATGGAAGCTATCATAGGACTTTGTTTTGGAGCTCAGTGAGACCGAATACCAGGCAGAAGCCAAAGTCTCCATACCCACATCAGGGCTCATGGATGGAGCCTTAAGGCTGATATCGCCGGTTAATGGGGAAGGGTCCTGCTTCTTCCCATGTTTAAGTATAACATCAGAGAAGCATGCCGAGGCAAGTATAAAGCAGGGTTTATTTAAAAAGGGGTAACACAGACTTCTCCTTGGATGGAGAATGGGGCCATAGCTGGTATCCCAAGAAGTGAGAGTTCTGCCTTTTATTATATGTCCTAGGCTTCCTTTATTCTCCTGCTCCCTTCCCTCTTATCTCTCTCCTTCCTGCTTAAATGACTAGGCCCAGGAGATGCTCCTGTGTCATGGCCAAAAGATGAGAAGCAGAAGGGCTATAGGGGCCAAGGTGGAGTGATCTGGGCAGAAGCGGGGGGCAGGGATCATTAACATCTTTTATAACTCCCTATAGGGAGGGACAATCCCTGGGACAGGTTCCTTTAGCAAAAGGTTAGAGCAGGGGCAGGTTGTCTTTTTTTTAATTTATTTTTTATTTTAATTTGTTATATATGACAGTAGAATACATTGCAATTCACATTACACATATAGAACATAATTTTTCATATCTCTGGTTGTCTAAGTCTAAGTTATTGATTGTATTATTGGATTCTAGAGTTTCTTTGTTCAGTGTTTGTTTGGCAGATCTATCCAGTGGTGAAAGAGGTGTGTTCAAGTCACCCAGAATTATTTTGTTGTGGTCAATTTGAAATAAAAAAGAGTTCATTTGATAAACATAGATACTCTATTGTTTGGGGCATATATATTTATAATACTTATGTCTTGATGGTGTATGGTTCCCTTGAGCAGTATGAAATGTCCTCCTTTTTCTCTTTTGATTAAGGTTAGCTTAAAGTCTACTCTATTTGATATGAGGATGGAAACCCCTGCTTGCTTCCACAGTCCATGTGAGTGGTATGATTTTTCTCAACCTTTTACTTTCAATCTGTGTATGTCTTTTCCTAGAAGATGAGTTTCTTGGAGGCAGCATATTGTTTTTTTTTTTTTTGATCCAATCAGCTAGCCTATGTCTTTTGATTGGTGAGTTTAGGCTATTAACATTTAGAGTATTATTGAGACATGATTTGTATTCCCAGCCATTTTTGTTACTTATCTTGACTTGGTTTTTCCTTTGCTTAGCTTTTCCTTTAGTGTAATACCCACCTCTGCTGATTGTCATTGTTGTTTTTCATTTCCTCTTCATAGAATATTTTGCCAAGGATGTTTTATAGTGCAGGTTTTCTAGCTGTAAATTCTTTTAACTTTTGTTTATCATGGAAGGTTTTTATTTTGTCATCAAATCTAAAGCTTAATATGGATATGATTAATATGGATACGATTCTTGGTTGGCATCCATTTTCTTTTAGAGCTTGATATATGTTGTTCCGGGGTCTTCTACCTGTCAGGGTCTGGGTTGAAAATCTGCACATATTCTAATTGGTTTCCCTGTATATATAATCTGATTCCTTCCTCTCGTGGTTTTTAATATTCTCTCTTTATTCTGTATGTTAGGCATTTTCATTATAATGTGCCTTGGTGTGGATCAGTTGTGATTTTGTAAATTTGGTGCTCTGTAAGTCTCTTGAATTTGGTTTTCCAATTCATTATTCATGTTTGGAAAATTTCACTGTGTGGTCTACATTCTTTTCAAGATTATATATTTTGTCTTCATTGTCTGAGGTCCTGTCTTGAAAGAGGTCTACTCTGTTGGTGATTCTTTACAATTGAGCTTTTAATTTGGTTTGTTTCCTTCAGTTCAAAGATTTCTGTTTGGTTTTTCTTTAGAACCTCTATCTCCCTATTGAAATGATCTTTTGCTTCTTGTATTTGCTTATGAAGCTCTTTGTTAAAATGATCTTTTGCTGCCTGTATTTGCTCTCTTATATCATCCTTTAATTCACAGAACATTTTAATTATGTACAGCCTGAACTCTGTCGTTTCATCTTCTCTGTCATTTCATCTTCTGTGCTGGCCATGGATTCTAATATTGTGGCATCTTGATTTGTTTGGGGCACTTTCTTCCCTTGTCTTTTCATGTTGCTCGTGTGTCTTCCTTTCTAGCTCTGTGGATCCGAGCATTACTGTTTTTACCCTGTAGGCTTATTGTGCACCTGTAGGGTTCCAAAACCTTCCCTTCGAGGGGAAGGACAATGTTAACAGATCCCAATATAAACAAAATACCACCTAAAAACAAATAGTTGTCATTAAGACATTGACAGTTTGGTCGCAAGGTACAGAAATGGTGAATTTAATTATTATGTACAAAATAATCAGTAGGTTTGTAAAAGGGTTTAAAGTTTCTGATGGTGGACAAAGAACCAGGGGTGAGGTGTGGAAAGATATGCTGAGGAAGTATGAGATGAGGCTATAGAGTTATTATATCTTAGGAAGTGTGAAAGAGAAATCTAAAGAAGGTTAGTAGGAGTAGAATAGAGAGGTGGTAATTTTGGGTAGACAAGTAAGAGGGAAGACATAAGTACATAATACAAACACACATATATATTAAGAAAAATTTAAAAATGGTAAAAATTGGAGCGGGAAAAGAAGAAGAAGAAGAAGAAGACGACGACGACGACGACAACGACGACAGGCAGAGGAGGAGGAGGAGGAGAATATACAACACAACTGTAATATTTAGTTGTATCAGTCCTCGTTATCCTAATTCATGCAAAGTACATGGTTTCACATATGTTGGGGATGTGAGGGTGGGAGAATAGAGAGGGAGAAGGAAGAAAAAAAGGAAAAAACAAGGATTGTTTTGGTTGGAGATCAGTATCTTTCCGGCTTCCTTTCTCATCCAGTAGGTGGGGTTGTCTGTTCTTAGTTGGTATCTCTGCCCTCAGGATGGTAGGGGTTACCAGGGTATGAGGGTTGGTCTTGGATGCAGGGCACCTGGAAGTGGGGGTAGGGCACTGACTGGCCCCATTGGGAGACTGCACCTCAAGGATCTCCTTTTCGGGTCTGTTCCTGTGATATGGGCACTGGGTTTTATCTCCTCTTCTTGCCTGTAGACCTCCAAGTTCCTGCTTTCTAAATTAGTCTCTAAAGTGTATCTCCTTCACCCTCTCCTTTTCTACTTCCTAATCAGGAAAATGTCTTTCTGGGGGTCTTGTGTGTTGCACTCTGATGACTGTGCACATGTTTTGGAGGGCTGGTTTGAATTGGGCAGTCACTCTGCTGAGTTAGTGGCTGTGGGGGATTTGGGGGGGGGGAATTAGAAAGCTATGGGCACCTGGCTGCCTGGTGTTCCAAGCTGGTAGTTGCCCCAACTAAAGATGGTGCTGGAGGGGACCCAAGATGGAGGCTGCTGCTTTCAGTGATGGGGTGTCGGGTCGGGTTGGGGGAGCCAGACGATGGAGTTTTGCAATGCCTTTAGAGATGAGTTCTGTGGCATGCTGTGTTGCGGCTGTTGGCTTTCTTCAGAGCTTGTGTTGTCCCAGGTTCAGGCAGGCTACCATTAGTAGGAGACTATGGCAGTAGCTGTCAAGAACCAAGATGGAGGCAACTGGGGGAGCCCTGCTTTAGTATTGGGGGTCCACACAGGAGTGGCAGCCAAAGTTTATGCGCATGGGTAGCAGCTGACTGTCCTTCATGGGAGCAGCATCAGAGAATTCTATGCTAGTGCTGATGCCAGTGGTCCAGATAAGGCACCTGGCAGACCTGTGTGGGTAAGTAGCCTGGAGTCCTTTTCTAATACTGAGGCCTGAGGCCCTGCATGCTGTGATTCCTGCATGAAATCAGCTGTGGAGGCCTCCCTCTGGCCTGCCATCTACCGCACCCCCCCCCCCCCCCCCCCCCCGCCCCCCGCAGGTTCTCTTGATAAGAGTGGAGAAAGGGCCCTGAAGGCATTAGCATTTCAGTCCCTCAGGGGCAATCTCCAACTTCCCAGACCCAAATTGGCCTCCATTCTTTGATCCAACTCAATTTACCTATTCATACTGGCTGCCTGTCTTTAATTCTGGCTTCAAGACTTGTCCTAGAATAACCGAGAGACATGCATGATTGGGGGATAGCCTCAAGTTTTGACCTGCATCAGTATCAGCCTTGGACTAGGTATTAAGCACCAGTTCATCCCAATAATGTAGGTCTCTGTGGCTGTGAGACTCAGGTGTGACCCAGATTATCATCAGCCTTCATGTTCAAGGACTGCCTTAACCAATCATATCCTAATCTTGGGTGGCATAATATGGAGCAAAGTTTCATTTACTGAGGATAATTAGAGCAGGACTTTGCTTTGGAACTCAGTGCTGGGCAGATCCTAACGGCACTTATCGCCAGGCCTGTGCCCACAGATGGAGTTTCTTGAATAACTCTGGAGACAGGCAGAGACACATGACCCCTAGTCTATCAGACTTCTCTTCCATCCAGCATTATTTGTGGCTGGTTGCAGCAGTCTGGGGCCATGAGTATGCCTCAGCAGTTAGCAGCCCATAGAAAGTGTGGAATCTTGGTCCTGCCCTACTGCTGCACTGATCCTGGTGTGCTATAGGCTTAAGGTGGGATATAGATTTGTAGCATTGGTGGTCACAGGAGTGGCATAAGAGCTTGGAACTTGTCCTGCCCCATTGATTCTGCCCAAAGCTAGGCAGAACTTAATCATAGGTCAATGACTGTGGACAAGGCATCTGGAAGAGCCTTTGGAGAGATGGACTTCCCTTTTTAGGTATTCCCCTGGTTCATCCTGAAAAGCAGTTGTGGATTTGGGACACACCTGGGCTTGGGTTACCATCTAGTACTGGAATAGTGAGAACTTACCAACAGGGTACTTTTTATAAACCTGAACTTAGGATGCTATCTAGTGGGGAAATAGCAGAAGTGACTACAGGCTCAGATAAAATAAGCAGCTTGCTTAGAATTTCTGGAAAGACAGGCACAAAGCCAGATTATGAAGACTAGAGTAAAAATATCTAGTATGTCAATGTCCAGATGATGTTGCATCCCCACAAGCATGAAGAACTTCTCAGGAAATCATCACGTCCCTGAATGGTCAAAATAAGATGCCAGAGACAAATCAAATGATAACCAGTACAGGTGAACTGTTGGAGCAAGAATTAAAAATAGTTGTTTTAAGGAAACTTCAATAAAACACAGAGAAGTAATGTGATAGTCTAATAGGGAAAATTAACAGTGAGATAGAAGCAATTCAACAAAATCAAATAGAAAATCTTGAGATGAAAATATATTAAGCAAAATAAAAAATGTGATAGAAGGCATCAGTACAGAATGTATCAGAAGAATCAGTAAGCTTGAAGCAAGGCTATTTGAAAATATATAGTTGGAGGAGAAAAAGAAAAGAATGAAGAAGAATGCAAAAAAATCTATAGGAACTTTTTGTTTCTTTATTTTTCTTTATGACCATGTTAAGTTGCTATCAGTTCAAAATAGCTTGTTATAATCAAATGATAGTTTTTGTCAACCACAAAGTAACATCTACAACAGACAGAAAAAAAGTAATAAGCAAGGAATCAAAATACACTACTAGAGTAAATTACCCACAAATGAAGAGTACAAGACAGAGAGACAGAAAGAAATGAACTATAATAAAATTAGAAAACACATCACAAAATGGTGGTAGTAAGAATTTATCTATTCATAATTACTTTAAATGTCAATGGATTTAATTCTCCAATAAAAACATATAGGGTGGCCAAATGATAATAAAGCAAGACTCAACTATATGTTGTTTACAAGAAACTCACTTCACCTTGAGGGACATATACAAACTGCAAGTGAAGAGATGGTATAAGATATTCCATGTAAATAGACCCTTTCTCCCCATAGAGCAGGAGTAGCCATTCTTTAACCAGATAATACAGACTTCAAACTAAAAGCAATTAAAATAGACAACGACTGAATAGACACTTCGCAGAAGAAGAAATACAATTAGCCAATAAACATATGAGACAATGTTCAACATCTCCAGCAATTAGAGAAATGCAATTTGAAAGTACAATGAGATTTCATCTTAATCCAGTCATAATGGCAATTATCAAGAATACAATTAACAATAAATGTTGGCAAGGATGTGTGGGAAAAGGTAGACTCATACATTGCTGGTGGGACTGCAAATTGGTGCAACCACTCTGGAAAGCAGTATGGAGATTCTTTAAAAAGCTTGGAATGGAACCGTCATTTGACCCATCTATCTCACTCCTTGGTCTATACCCTAAAGACTTAAAAACACCATACTACAGTAATGCAGTCACTTCAATGTTTATAGTAGCACAATTCATAATTGCTAAATGTGGAAGCGACCTAGCTGCCCTTTAATAGATGATTGAATAAAGAAACTGTGGTACCTATACACAATGAAATATTACTCAGCCTTAAAGAAGAATTGAAATTATGTCATTTGCTGGTAAATGGATGGAACTGGAGAATATGCTAAACGAAATGAGCCAATCCCCAAAAACCAAAGGCTGAAAGTTGTTTCTGATATGTGGATGCTAACTCAAAATTAGCAGGGTGGAGGTGGGTGGTGAAGAAGAGAAGTTCATTGCATTAGACAAAGGGGAATGAAGGGAGTGAGGTGATGGGAATGGGAAAAGCAGTAGAATAAATTGGATATAACTTTCCTATTTTCATTAATGAGTACATCAGCAGTGTAACTCCACATCACTTACAACCACAAAAATGGGAACTTATACTCCAGGTATATATAATATGTTAAAATACACTCTACTGTCATGTATAATTAAAAAGAACAAATAAAAAGTGTAAAAAAATAGATAAGAAAGATCATTATACATTGATGAAGGAATCAAACCAGCAAGAGGAAATAACAATTCTAAATAAATATATAAGCACCCACTATGGAGCATCAAGGTACATAAAGTAAATAATAATAGACCTAAAGGGAGAGATAGATACCAATACGATAATTATAGGGGCCTTTAATGGCCTACTTTCAGCAATGGACAAATCATCCATCTAGAAACTCAAAAAAGAAGCAGCAGAATTAAATAGTACCATAGACCAAATGGACCTGATAGGCATCTACAAAACATTTCAACCCACAGCTGCAGAATACATATTCTTCTTGTCAGCACATGAATCATTATTCAGAAAGATCATATGCAGCCCTTTTCACCAAGATGGCGCCGAAAGCTAAGAAGGAAGCTCCTGCCCCTCCCAAAGCTGAAGCCAAAGCAAAAGCTTTGAAAGCCAAGAAAGCAGTGTTGAAGGGTGTCCACAGTCATAAAAAGAAGAAGATCCGCACGTCACCTACCTTCCGGCGACCCAAGACATTGCGGCTCCGGAGGCAGCCCAAATATCCTCGGAAGAGCGCCCCCAGGAGAAACAAGCTTGACCACTATGCCATCATCAAATTCCCTCTGACCACTGAGTCAGCCATGAAGAAGATTGAAGACAACAACACACTTGTGTTTATTGTGGATGTCAAGGCAAACAAACACCAGATCAAACAAGCTGTAAAGAAGCTCTATGACATGGATGTGGCCAAGGTTAACACCCTGATCAGGCCTGATGGAGAGAAAAAGGCATATGTGCGACTGGCTCCTGATTATGATGCTTTGGATGTTGCCAATAAAATTGGGATCATCTAAACAAAGTCCAGCTGTCTAATTCTAAATATACTTTGTTTTTTCCAACATAAAAAAAAGATCATATGCAATGTTATGAAATGGACTCAACCAAACCAATTTTTAAAAATTGAAATACCAGCTAGTATCTTTTTCAAATCCAATGAAAGAAACCTGACACCAGTAACAAGGAAAACATTGGAAATTATACAAATACATGGAAATTAAACAACTTAACTTTTTTTACAGCTAAAGTTTTTTATTGATGCATTATAATTATACATAATAATGGGTGTATTATGCCATATTTGTACATGCACATAACATAATTTGATAACCCTAAATTTCCAGTACCTTCCCTTTCCCTTCTTTCTTGCCTCCAACTATCCACTTGCTCTACTCTACTTATCTCCCCTGTATTAATTATATACATGCACAATCACACACACACACACACACACACACACACATGATTCATTGTGGTATATTTGTTCATGAGATGGGCATAGCATAATTTGCTAGATTTCATTCTCAGGTACTTCCCCATTTCCTTCCCTTTTTCCTCCCTCTCTTTTTCTTAAATTAAAAAAAAATTATTATTGGTTCTTTTTAGTTATACATGCCAGTAGAATCCATTTTGATATAATAATAGAAGCATGCAATAGACCTTCTAATTAGGAACCCATTATTGTGGATGTACATGATGGTGAGATTCACTGCAGTGGATTCATATAGGAACATTGGAAAAATTATGTCAGGTTCATTCCACTGCCTTTCCTTTTCCTATTTTCCCTCCCTTCCCTTCATTCCCCTTTATCTAATCTACTGAATTTCTGTTCTTGTCCTCCCCGCTCTTCATTCCTCCCTCTTGATCCCCTTTCTCTATTCTATTTGTCTTTCTTCTGTTTTTGAAAACAACTTACTCTTGAGTATTAAATAAATCAAGAAGGAAATCAAAACATTTCTTGGAACAAATGAAAATGTGAGATATGGCAAAAGCAGTAATAAGAGAGAAGTTAATAGTAATCAAGATCTATGTCAGAAAACCAGAAAGACCTCAAATAAACCACCTATCACAGAAGCTCACGGAACTAAAAACAAACAAACAAACAAACTAACAAACAAACCCAAAATTAGTAGAAGGAAGGAAATAATAATGGTGAGATTAGAAATTAATGAGAGACTAAAAAATACAAAAGATCAACAAAATGAAGAGCCAGTTCTTTGAAAAGATAAAGAAAATTCATAAGCCCTTAGCTAGTCTAACTAAGAAAAAGAGAGAAAATATTCAAATAAAATCAGAAATGAAAAGAAAGACAACTAATGTCAAGGAAAGAAAAAGGACCATTAGTGATTTTTATGAACAACTACACATCAACAATTTTGATAACTTAGAGGAATAAAAATTCCTGGACTCACACACAAAACCAAGACTGAATGATGAAGAAATAAAAAGCCTGAAATGACTAACCCCAAGCAACAAGATTAAATCAGTAATAAAATGCTGTTTATCAAAGAAAAGCCCATGACCAGATGGCTTCACTATTGAAAGAATATCAATTCTTCTTAAAGTACTCCAAGAATTGAAGAAGAGGGAATCCTTCCAAATACACAAGACCAGCATTATACTGATACCAACACCAGACAAGGACCAAACAGAAATAAAGCGATATGTAGACCAATATCCTTGATGATCATATATGCAAAAATCCTCAAAACAAAAACAAAAGACCCTGAAAAACGATCAAACTGATTCCAATAGCACACTAAAAACATGATCAAGTGGGATTCATCTCAGGGCTGCAAGGACGGTTAAACATGTGCAAATCAATAAATGACACACCATATCCCAGAATGAGGAACAAAAGTCATGATCATCTCAACAGTTGTGGAAAAGGCATTTGATGAAACTGAACATTCCTTCATGACAGACCAAAATTAAGAACACAAGAAGTATGATAAAGAAAATATATATTAAATATGTAACATTATATTGAATGGGAAAGGTTGAAAAATTTCTAACATCTTAGAACAAGACAAAGGTATCCCTTTTCACTGCTCTTATTCACCAGTAATGGAAATCCTAGACAGAGTAATCAGGAAAGAGAAAGAAATAAAGGGCATCCAAATTGAACATAACCTTATATAAAGAAAACCTCAAAGATAGCACCAAAAAAACTATTAGATATAGGTGACTCTATGACCAGTGTGATTCTGCAATCTGTACACTTAGAAAAATGAGAAATTATACCCCAATGATACAAATGTATGAATTGCCAAGATCATTATAATGTCATGTGTAGATAATAAAAAAAACTATTAGAACTAACGAACAACATCAGTAGAGTTGTATGATACAAAATCAATATGCAAAATCAGTGCCATTACTGTACAACATTGGCGAATTGTCTGAACTAGAAATCAAGAAAGCAAAAACAACAGCAGCAAAAACCAAATATCTAGGAATAAAATTTAATCAAAGAAGTTAAAGATTTCTACAGTGAAAACTATCAAACTACAATGATAAGGGCTGGGGTTGGAGCTCAGTGGTTGAGCACTCACCTATCATGTGTGAGACACTGGGTTTGATCCTCAGCACCACATAAAAAATGAATAAAATTAAAGGTATTGTGTCCATCTACAACTAAAAATATGCAATCCCTACCGATATACCAATGACATTCTTCACAGAATTAGAAAAAAAAATCTTAAAATTTATATGAGACCATAAAACTTCCCAAATAGCAAAAGCCATCTTGAACAAAAAGAACAAAGCAGGAGTCATTATACTACCTGACTTAAAAATACGCTACAAAGCTATAGCATTCAAAACAACTTGGTAGCCCGGTGTTGTGGCACACATCTGTAATCTCAGAGGCTCAGGAGGCTGAGGCAGGAGGATTGTGAGCTCAAAGCCAGCCTCAGCAAAAGCGACATGCTAAGCAACCCAGTGAGATCCTGTCTCTAAATAAAATGCAAAATAGGGCTGTGGATGTGGCTCAGTGGTGGAGTGCCTCTGATTTTAATCCCTGGTACCAATCCAAACCAAACAAAAACCAGAAAACCAAAACCAAACCAAACTAAACCAAACCAAAACAAAACAAAACCAAAAACAAACAACAACAACAACAACAACCAAAACCAAAAAACCCAACAACTTGCTGTTAATGTGAAAACAGACATAGAACAATGGTAACAGAATAGAGAGGCTAAAAGTAAACCCACACATCTATAGCTAACTGATTTTTAAGAAAGGTGCGAAGAATATGCACTGGAGAAAGGACAGACTTTTCAATAAATGGTGCCAGGACAATTTGGTATCCACATACAGAAAAATCAAACTATACCCTTATCTCATTCCAGTTATAAAAATCAACTCAAATGGAATAAAGATTTAAAGGTGGAACATGAAGCTATGAAACTACTTGAAGAACACATGGGAGAAATGCTTCAGGATTTGGGGCAAGGATTTTTTTTTTTTTTTAGATGAGACTCTGAACCACAAGAAACAAAAGCAAATGTCAACAAATGGGATTGCATCAAACTAAGAAGCTTCTACACACAACAAAGGAAACAATCAACAGAATGCAGAGAAAACCTAAAAAATAGGAAAATTTTTTTTGCAAATTATACGTCTGACAGGAAGGAGGTTGATATCCAGAATATGTAAGATACTCCCAAAACTCAATAGTAAAAAAAAACAAATCACTCTATTAACAATGGACAATAGATCTAAATCAATATTTTTTTCAAAAGAAGATAAATGTGACCAACATATATATGAAATTGCTCAACATCATTCATGAAAGAAATGCAAATCAAAACCACAATTCGATATCCTATCAACTTACCATAGTAAGAATTGTTATTATAAAAAAGACAAAAGAAAATAAGAGCTTGTGAGGATGCAGAGAAAGGGAATAATGGCACAGTGGTGGGAGTGTAAATTAGTACAGCCATTATGGAAAACAGTATGGAGGGTCCTCAGCATATTAAAAATAGAACTACCACATGATCCAGAAAATTCACTTTTGGATATATAGTCAAAAGACGTGAAATCAGTGTGTCAGAGATACCTGTATCCTCATGTCTATTGCATCTCTATACAGTATACCCAAGAAATGAAGAGAATTTAAGTGTACATCAACTGATGAATGGATGAAGACATTGTGGTACACAATGGGACATTGTAAGAGTGAAATTCTGCCATTTGCAACAATGTGGAGAGAAGTGTCTCATTATGTTAAGTGTAATAAACCAGAAACAGAAAGATAAATACCACACAGTCTCACTCATAGAAGTTGAGAGTAGAATGGTGGTTACTAGAGGCTGGAGAGAATAGGTTGGAGAGTAGTAAGTAGTTCTGGTGTGCTATTGCATGGCAGGGTGACAATAGATAACAATTAAGTTCTGTTTATTTCAAAAAGTTAAAAGAAAGCAGTTTGAAAGTTTTCTATAAAGAAATGATAACTGTTTAACCAATTTTAAACATTATACAATACATACATTTATTAAAATATATAATATCCCATTAATACATATATTTTTAAAAATATTTTAATGTATCAATTAAAAATAAAAAATATCAAAATTTATGAGAGGCATCTAATGAAGTATTTGAAGAAAATTTATTAAAAAGGAGAAATTTAGAAAAAAATGATTCATGTTCCATCCTGGAAATTAGAAGAATGTAAATAAAATAAATGAACATAAAAACTATAACATGAAATAATAAAGATGAGAGAAAAAAATTAAAGAAATTATAAACCCCCCAAAGCACAAATCAACATAATACAAAACTTATAATTTGAAAGAGCTAATTCAATAGACAAACTTTTAGCAACACTGATTGAGAAAGTACAAAAAAGTTCTAAATAAACATTTGAAGTTTTTCTGAGTGAGAATATAAAAGAAAATATAGATCATACATGGTTGAGAGGTTAAAGGGCTGGGTCTGGGGCTCAACGGTAGAGTGTTCACCTCGCATGTGTGAGGCCCTGGGTTTGATCCTCAGTACCACATAAATAAAAAATAAAGGTACTGTGTTCACCTACAACTAAAAAATATATATTAAAAAAAAGAGAGGTTAAATATAAATAAAATTAAAAAAATCACTAAATTGTTTAAAAACCATGAATGAATACCACGAACAACTTATAAAAATGAAAATTAAAAAATGATTTTTGTGAGAAAAAAATATTACCAAAATTGACCCCAAAATAAAATGAATAACTACTAAAAAATGTAATTAATAATTCAGTTTCCTTTCTCTCAAAGATATAAAGTTCAGATGGTCTTCCAGATTAATTTTTTTTTCCAGATTTTTGAAACGCTTATTTTATTTTTTTTAATTGTTTATTGTTGGCTGTTCAAAACATTACATAGTTCTTGATATATCATATTTCACAATTTGATTCAAGTGGGTTATGAGCTCCCATTTTTACCCCATATACAGATTGCAGAATCACATCAGTTACACATCCATTGATTTACATATTGCCATACTAGTGTCTGTTGTATTCTGCTGCCTTTCCTATCCTCTACTATCCCCCCTCCCCTTCCCTCCCCTCCCCTCCCCTCTTCTCTCTCTGCCCCCTCTACTGACATTCGTTTGTCCCCCTTATATTATTTTTCCCCTTCCCCTCAATTCCTCTTGTATGTACTTTTGTATAACCCTGAGGGTCTCCTTCCATTTCCATGCATTTTCCCTTCTCTCTCCCTTTCCCTCCCACCTCTCATCCCTGTTTAATGTTAATCTTTTTCTCATGCTCTTCGACCCTACTCTGTTCTTAGTTACTCTCCTTATATCAAAGAAGACATTTGGCATTTGTTTTTTAGGGATTGGCTAGCTTCACTTAGCATAATCTGCTCTAATGCCATCCATTTCCCTGTAAATTCTATGATTTTGTCATTTTTTAATGCAGAGTAATACTCCATTGTGTATAAATGCCACATTTTTTTTATCCATTCATCCATTGAAGGGCATCTAGGTTGGTTCCACAGTCTAGCTATTGTGAATTGTGCTGCTATGAACATCGATGTAGCAGTGTCCAAGTAGCATGCTCTTTTTAGGTCTTCAGGGAATAGACCGAGAAGGGGAATAGCTGGGTCAAATGGTGGCTCCATTCCCAGCTTTCCAAGAAATCTCCATACTGCTTTCCAAATTGGCTGCACCAATTTGCAGTCCCACCAGCAATGTACACGTGTACCCTTTTCCCCACATCCTCGCCAGCACTTGTTGTTGTTTGACTTCATAATGGCTGCCAATCTAACTGGAGTGAGGTGGTATCTTAGGGTGGTTTTGATTTGCATTTCTCTGACTGCTAGAGATGGTGAGCATTTTTTCATGTACTTGTTGATTGATTGTATGTCCTCCTCTGAGAAGTGTCTGTTCAGGTCCTTGGCCCATTTGTTGATTGGGTTGTTTGTTCTCTTATTGTCTAATTTTTGGAGTTCTTTGTATACTCTGGATATTAGGGCTCTATCTGAAGTGTGAGGAGTAAAGATTTGTTCCCAGGATGTAGGCTCTCTATTTACCTCTCTTATTGTATCTTTTGCTGAGAAAAAACTTTTTAGTTTGAGTAAGTCCCATTTGTTGATTCTAGTTATTAACTTTTGTGCTATGGGTGTCCTATTGAGGAATTTGGAGCCCGACCCCACAGTATGTAGATCGTAGCCAACTTTTTCTTCTATCAGACGGCGTGTCTCTGATTTGATATCAAGCTCCTTGATCCATTTTGAATTCACTTTTGTGCATGGCGAGAGAAAGGGATTCAGTTTCATTTTGTTGCATATGGATTTCCAGTTTTCCCAGCACCATTTGTTGAAGATGCTATCCTTCCTCCATTGCATGCTTTTAGCCCCTTTATCAAATATAAGATAGTTGTAGTTTTGTGGATTGGTTTCTGTGTCCTCTATTCTGTACCATTGGTCCACCCGCCTGTTTTGGTACCAGTACCATGCTGTTTTTGTTACTATTGCTCTGTAGTATAGTTTGAAGTCTGGTATCGCTATACCGCCTGATTCACACTTCCTGCTTAGCATTGTTTTTGCTATTCTGGGTCTTTTATTTTTCCATATGAATTTCATGATTGCTTTCTCTATTTCTACAAGAAATGCCGTTGGGATTTTGATTGGCATTGCATTAAACCTATAGAGAACTTTTGGTAATATCGCCATTTTGATGATGTTAGTTCTGCCTATCCATGAACAGGGTATATTTTTCCATCTTCTAAGATCTTCTTCTATTTCTCTCTTTAGGGTTCTGTAGTTTTCATTGTATAAGTCTTTCACCTCTTTTGTTAGGTTGATTCCCAAGTATTTTATTTTTTTTGAAGATATTGTGAATGGAGTGGTTGTCCTCATTTCCATTTCAGAGGATTTGTCGCTGATATACAGGAATGCCTTTGATTTATGCGTGTTGATTTTATATCCTGCCACTTTGCTGAATTCATTTATTAGCTCTAATAGTTTCTTTGTAGACCCTTTTGGGTCTGCTAGGTATAGAATCATGTCATCTGCAAATAGTGATAATTTAAGTTCTTCTTTTCCTATTTTAATGCCTTTAATTTCTTTTGTCTGTCTAATTGCTCTGGCCAGTGTTTCGAGAACTATGTTGAACAGAAGTGGTGAGAGAGGGCATCCCTGTCTTGTTCCAGATTTTAGAGGGAATGCCTTCAATTTTTCTCCATTCAGAATGATGCTAGCCTGAGGCTTAGCATAGATTGCTTTTACAATATTGAGGTATGTTCCTGTTATCCCTAGTTTTTCTAGAGTTTTGAACATAAAGGGATGCTGTACTTTGTCGAATGCTTTTTCTGCATCTATCGAGATGATCATATGGTTCTTATTTTTAAGTCTATTGATGTGGTGAATAACATTTATTGATTTCTGTATATTGAACCAGCCTTGCATCCCAGGGATGAATCCTACTTGATCATGGTGCACAATTTTTTTGATATGTTTTTGTATCCGAGTGGCCAGAATTTTATTGAGGATTTTTGCATGTAGGTTCATTAGAGATATTGGTCTGTAGTTTTCTTTCTTTGAAGTGTCTTTGTCTGGTTTAGGTATCAGGGTGATGTTGGCCTCGTAGAATGAATTTGGAAGTTCTCCCTCTTTTTCTATTTCCCGAAGTAGCTTGAAAAGTATTGGTATTAGTTCCTCTTTAAAGGTTTTGTAAAACTCTGCTGTATACCCATGCGGTCCTGGGCTTTTCTTAGTTGGTAGTCTTTTGATGGTTTCTTCTATTTCCTCAACTGATATTGGTCTGTTTAGGTTGTCTATATCCTCCTGACTCAATCTGGGCAGATCATATGACTTAACAAATTTATCTATGCCTTCACTATCTTCTAATTTATTGGAGTATAAGGATTCAAAATAATTTTTGATTATCTTCTGTATTTCTGAAGTGTCTGTTGTGATATTGCCTCTTTCATCCCGTATGTTAGTAATTTGAGTTCTCTTCTTTTCTTCGCTAGCATGGCTAAGGGTCTGTCGATTTTGTTTATTTTTTCAAAGAACCAACTTTTAGTTTTGTCAATTTTTTCAATTGTTTCTTTTGTTTCGATTTCATTAATTTCCGCTCTGATTTTAATTATTTCTTGCCTTCTACTTCTTTTGCTGTTGTTTTGCTCTTCTTTTTCTAGGATTTTGCGATGAAGTATGAGATCATTTATTTGTTGATTTTTTCTTTTTTTAAGGAATGAACTCCAAGCAATGAATTTTCCTCTTAGAACTGCTTTCAATGTGTCCCATAGATTCTGATATGTTGTGTCTGTGTTTTCATTAATCTCTAAGAATTTTTTAATTTCTTCCTTGATGTCTTCTATAACCCATTGATCATTCAGTAACCTATTGTTCATTCTCCAAGTGATGTATGCTTTTTCCTTCCTTCTTTTATCGTTGATTTTCAGTTCCATTCCATTATGATCAGATAGGATGCATGGTATTATCTCTACTCCTTTATATTGTCTAAGAGTTTCCCTGTGACATAATATATGATCTATTTTTGAGAAGGATCCATGTGCTGCTGAGAAAAAAGTGTAACTGCTTGATGTTGGGTGGTATATTCTATATATGTCAATTAAGTCTAGGTTATTAATTGTGTTATTGAGTTCTATAGTTTTCTTATTCAACTTTTGTTTGGAAGATCTGTCCAGTGGTGATAGAGGTGTGTTGAAGTCTCCCATGATTATTGTATGGTGGTCTATTAGACTCTTGAACTTGAGAAGAGTTTGTTTGATGAACATAGCTGCACCATTGTTTGGGGCATATATATTTATGATTGTTATGTCTTGTTGGTGTATGGTTCCCTTGAGCAGTATGTAGTGTCCCTCTTTATCCCTTTTGATTAACTTTGGCTTGAAATCTATTTTATTTGATATGAGTATGGATACTCCTGCTTGTTTCCGAAGTCCATATGAGTGATATGATTTTTCCCAACCTTTCACCTTCAGCCTATGTATGTCTTTTCCTATCAAATGCGTCTCCTGTAGGCAGCATATTGTTGGGTCTTGTTTTGTGATCCATTCTACTAGCCTGTGTCTCTTGATTGGTGAGTTTAAGCCATTAACATTTAGGGTTATTATTGAGATATGGGTTGTTCTTCCAGCCATATTTGTTTATTTATGTTACTAAACATGGTTTGTTTTCCTCTTTGATTATTTTCCCCCCTTTAGTGTCCTACCTCCCACTGTTGGTTTTCATTGTTATTTTCCATTTTCTCTTCCTGTAATGTTTTGCCGAGGATGTTTTGAAGAGATGGTTTTCTAGCTGCAAATTCTTTTAACTTTTGTTTATCGTGGAAGGTTTTAATTTCATCTTCCATCCTGAAGCTTAATTTCGCTGGAAACACAATTCTTGGTTGGAACCCATTTTCTTTCAGTGTTTGAAATATGTTATTCCAGGATCTTCTAGCTTTCAGAGTCTGTGTTGAAAGATCAGCTGTTATCCTGATTGGCTTACCCCTAAATGTGATCTGCTTCCTTTCTCTTGTAGCTTTTTAAATTCTCTCCTTATTCTGTATGTTGGGCATCTTCATTATAATGTGTCTAGGTGTGGTTCTCTTATGATTTTGCACATTCGGCGTCCTGTAGGCTTCTAGGATTTGGGGTTCTGTCTCATTCTTCAAGTCTGGGAAGTTTTCTCGTATTATTTCATTGAATAGATTGCTCATTCCTTTTGTTTGAAACTCTGTCCCTTCCTGTATCCCAATGACTCTTAATTTTGGTCTCTTGATGTTATCCCATATTTCTTGGATGTTCTGCTCATGGTTTCTTAACAGTCTTGCTGAGCTGTCTATGTTCTTTTCAAGTTGAAATACTTTATCTTCATTGTCTGATGTTCTGTCTTCTAAGTGTTCTACTCTGCTGGTAGTATTCTCAATTGAGTTTTTAAGTTGGCTTATTGCTTCCTGCATTTCTAGGATTTCTGTTTGTTTGTTTTTTATAACCTCTATTTCCCTGTATAGTTGATCTTTTGCTTCTTGGATTTGTTTATGTAATTCATTGTTGAAGTGATCTTTCATTGTCTGATTTTGCTGTCTGATGTCTTCCTTGAGACTCCAGATCATCTGAAGCATGTATATCCTGAATTCTTTATCTGACATTCCATCTGCTGCAGCTATTACCTCTTCTAACGTTGAGTTGACCTGCAATGCTTGTGGTCCTTTCTTTCCTTGTCTCTTCATACTGTTCGCGTTCCTTTCTACTTGGTGAAACTGTTGTGCTATTGAATTTTCCCCCTATATATTTATATTGGTCTTGTATAGTTGCAAAGTCTCCCTCGCAGGCGCGGGCGGCGGCTCTGCCCCTCCTCCAATTGGGGCAATGTGCCTACCACGCCAGCAGGCCGCTGGGCCTGCTCTGCCGGTCGGTAGCAGGTCCGCCGACCTTGCAGGAGTGGGCGGCGGCTCTGTCCCTCTGCGGGCCACTAGGCTTGTTCTGTCGGTGGTCACAGTTCTGTCTACTTTGCAGGCGCAGGCAGCGGCACTGCCCCTCTGCAGGCCTCTGGGGCTGTACTGCCAGTGGGTCGCAGGTCCGCCTACCTTGCAGGCGCGGGGGGGGCGGCTCTACCCTTCCTCAGGCCACTGGGCCTGTTCTGTCTCTCGGTTGCAGGTCTGGCCTGTTCTGATGGTGGTCACAGTTCCGTCTACCTTGCAGGCGCGGGGGGGAGGGGGCGGCTCTGCCTCTCAGCAGGCCGCTGCTCCTCTTCTGCCGGTGGGTCGCAGGCCCGCCTACCTTGCAGGAGTGATTGGAAGCTCTGCCCCTCCGCGGGCCACTGGGCCTTTTCTGTCAGTGGTCACAGTTCCGCCTACCTGGCAGGCGCGGTGGGTGGGGGGGCGGCTCTGCCCCTCAGCAGGCCGCTGGGCCTGTTCTGTGGGTGGTCACAGTTCCCTCTACCTTGCCGGCGCAGGGGGAGGGGGCGGCTCTGCCTCTCAGCAGGCCGCTGCTCCTCTTCTGCCGGTGGGTCGCAGGCCCGCCTACCTTGCAGGAGTGATTGGAAGTTCTGTCCCGCCGCGGGCCACTGGGCCTTTTCTGTCGGTGGTCACAGTTCCACCTACCTGGCAGGCGCGGGGGGTGGGGGGCGGCTCTGCCCCTCAGCAGGCCGCTGGGCCTGCTCTGTGCGTGGTCACAGTTCCCTCTACCTTGCCGGTGCAGGGGGAGGGGGAGGCTCAGCCTCTCAGCAGGCCACTGCTCCTCTTCTGCCGGTGGGTGGCAGGCCCGCCTACCTTGCAGGAGTGATTGGAAGCTCTGTCCCGCTACAGGCCACTGGGCCTTTTCTGTCGGTGGTCACCGTTCCACCTACCTGGGAGGCGCGGGGGGTGGGGGGCGGCTCTGCCCCTCAGCAGGCCGCTGGGCCTGCTCTGTGCGTGGTCCCTTCCAGATTAATTTGACCTGATATTTAAAAAACAGAAATTCTTGTTTTACATATATTCATCAGGAACAAGAAGAATAAAATTTACCTAATTAATTTTTTTTTAAATCAAGTGGTAGACTTATTGGCTATTTCTATTATATTATAGGTAAAATATGTCAATTTAGGACATTCCAAACCTCGTTTTGGCTTCCTGTTATAATGAAAAACCAGTGTCAGGCACATAGGCAGAGAATCATGGACAAGAGAAGTAAGTTGATGCTGGTTCACATGTCTATCATGAGTCATTCTGCAGTTACTGGGACTGTTTCATTTGTTTTTTCTTCATAGGATAGCGCCTTTCTCTTTCCAAATTCTTGTAGATGTTGGTTCCTAGGTGTGCAGGAGATACACTGTTTACAACTTTGGCACTCTGAAGGGCAAGAGGTCTTCCCTTTAGCTCTGTTTTTTTTCTCCAGCAATGATTTTCCCTGTGTAACCCTTTTTCCTGTCTGTAGGAACAGTTAAACCAGCAATGAGGGACACTACAGGCTTGGCATTTGGACCTGAATTGTGTTGCTTCAAAATTCTGCAGCATTTTTTCCCCCTGCATAACAACCAATTTCATCAATCAATAGGATCTCTTCTGTTGGTTGAATCATTCAGAAAGATTTCAAGGCAGTCAATAAAATTTGTTCCATTAAAATAAATCCCAGTGGCTTGTGAGGCTGGGGCAGGAGGCGCTCACAAGTTCAAAGGTAGCTTCAACAACTCAGCAAGGCCCTAAGCAACTAAGTTAGATCCTGTCTCAAAATTAAAAGTAAAAAGGGCTGGGGATGTGGCTCAGTGGTTAAGTGCCCCTGAGTTCAATCCCTGGTACAAAAACAGCAACAACAACAACAACAAAAAAAAAACAAAAAAAACCCCAACGCCATGTACAAAGTCTGCCTCTTCCCAATTTGGTATCTCGTGAACTGCTTCACAAGTCAGGGCACCAGATCTGGATACAATGCCAATTCTTTTTTCTTGTAAATATGTCCAGGCATGAGGCCAATTTTGCATTCTCCAGGAACAATGGCCTGATTAGCCTTGTCCTTTCCTGAGACAGCAGCTTGTGATTGACTGGTACCCTGTCCTGTTGTGGGAAAACTTCATAATTCACACAACCAAGGGCATTTCTGCCTTAACAGCTTCATCAATGGCAGTAGCAGCAAGAGGAGGAGGGATATAAGTGACAGAAGCTGTCCCTCCTGTCTGTTCTGTCCTTCATAGAATTAATGTCAGATAAGCCCAGATGTGTCTTGCCTTCTTTCCCGGAGTGATTCCGCCAACAAGTTTAGTGCCATATTCCAATGCCTGCTGGGTATAAAAGATGTCCTGTTTACCAGTGAAACCCTGGCAAATAACCTTTTATATTTTTACCAACACAGAGATGTTTCTGGGAAGCTGCCTAGGATCAATGTGGAAATCCATTCTGTTGGAGGAGGAAGGTGCATGACAGGAGGTGAGCCATAGCAAGGCAGCTGCTGCTGGGGACCATGGTAGTGGTGGCAGCTGCCCAACTGATTTTCATAAGCTGAATCTATGATGTGCAAACTGAACAAGGACAACAAAAGAAATACTGATTGTATATGCAGTTCTCTTTTAATCATAGATGCAAAGGACAAAAATGAAAATTAGGAACCTCAGAGGAGACTATGTCCCCTGACCTACACTTCTACACAAGAGCATTCAAACCTTTTAGCCACTCTAACTTCCCTTTTTTAAAAAATTCCAATTTAGCAGGGAAAATGAAGCTCTTAGCAAAAAAAAAATTATGTCATAGAAGGGCATTATACTTATGCAGTTTGTGTGACATTTTAGAAGTTTATCCCAAGAGAAAAATGATGCTGTGAAACCATTGTTCCAAATCATCAAGGGTCCTACTGGATCAGTTAGGATGTCTGAGAAGATGAGAAAGCAGTGGCCAAGTTTTTCTCCACTACTTTCCAAAAAGAGTGTGTCTGACTAAACAAGATTTAGATTCCAATCTGTAGACATTAATGGAACAGTTACTGTGACTTTTATCTACCAATGTAAGCAGTTTTTCTTGAAAAATCAAAAATTTGAACAGCCCTTATTATTATGATCAGTTGTGGTAATATTTAGCCTCTCTTAAGAAATATGAGATATCAGTGGAATTGTGGTTTTGTGTGACTGTCTGTCTTCATCCATTCTCTTAGGTGCAAAACTCATTTAGAGAACAAATTCAGTGAGAAAGACTTTCCTCTTGAAATATTGACTGTAATATGTAGATTGATATCTTAAAAAACCTTTACTATCATGGACTGCCCTGGTTCAGGGCAGTTGCCTCATTCATCTTAAGGATTGCTAATTCTTCTGGTTGAGGGTCCTTTCAACCTTTAAGATAATTAACTAATAAGTCCAAGTCCTGGATGGAGGCCAAGTGACAGACTTGGCTTTTTATTTTCCTTTTTTATTATTAGTCCTTTGGTGGAGGTAGAGAAGGCAGGGAAAGAGATTCTGAGTAATGAGTGGTTACTCTATGCTTATTATTAATTTTTCTTTCCACTCTCTTCTCTCTCTTTCCATTTAATTTGAATTTTTATTTCAACTTTGGATGTAGTATTGGATGGTACCTTCTGTTCTAGTAGACGTTTGTTTATTCATATGAGATGAAAAAACATTTCCATTATTTTTGTTTCCTCTATAAAATTCCAGATGCTTTATGATCAATTGAAAGTTTAAAATTCAGAACATTTTATCCGAAGTAGGAAGATAACTTTCTTTTAAAAACGTTCACTTCCTTTTAAAACATGACTTAAAATAGATGACCATAGCCTTTTAAATTATGTCTTTCCTCCTCACAATGAGCTGGTCTGTTTTGTCATTGATTCTCTTAAAGTTTCACTCTCTTGGAGAGTTTTGTGTCTGCACCTTTTCCTAGGCTTCCTTTAGTTTTCACTCTCTGGTTCTTCTAATCTCCTGATTTAAAAATTCTTAAAATGTATTCCCTGATCCATTTTCCATGTGAATTCTTATGTTACATAGGTACCTTGATAAATATGTGATTCTGATCAGTTTTGTGTGATTGAAATGCTAAACATAATCATTGAGATCCTGATCTGTGCCCAACCCTAGGGTAGGTGTGGAGGACACAAAGATGAACTAAGCCAAGGATCAGTCCCAGGAATTTACCAGTATAATAGAGAAAACACAGAGCTGGGGAGCAGAAAATGGCGCCAGACTCAGGTAGGAGGAAGTTTTGGAGAAAGTTAGAACCAACTTGTTTCTTGAAGAATGAGGAATGCTTAATTTAAGTAGGAGAGAGGAGTTAGGTAGAAAGTATTGCAGGCAGAGGAGACAGCCTGAGCAAAATGGTGAGAGACACTTGAGATTGGAGAGATTTGAGGAATGGCACCAGACTTGGTCTTGCTAGATTCTAAAGGGTGTGAGGCAAAGCTGCAGAACCAGAAGAGGGCCAGTGACCTCAATTCTGTATGTATGTAGTGATTCTCAAACTTTGAGGCTTGTTTGTCCTTCTACTACTCACATAACATTCACAAGCATTCAGCCAGGAATATCATATTGCATTAGAAGGAGAGGGTGTCCTTGATGGAGACATCACTGTGAGAACTATTCTTCCTATATGATTTTATTTTGGGACCTGTCTTTTCTTAAGAATTTATTTATGCTTCTTGGAGGAAAAAAAAAAGAATTCTCAAGTAACAACAATATATGTAGATGAGAAAGAGTTCCTGTGTTTAATTCAGGTAGATTACCAGATATCTTTCGTAGTTAAAACCAAATTTAATTCTTGTTTTAAGAAGCTTTATCCAAGGTAATTGATGCAGAAAATTACCACAAAGGATTACTCCCAACATAATTCTAATAAAAAGTTTTGACTTACATACTTAAAATGAGGTTCAAGTATATTTTTGTGAATTGTATTCCTTATTTTTAGGTCTAATTACAATACTTAGGACCTGAAATCAGTTTCTGGGAATTAGGGACACACTAAAATTTGGCACAATTTGTAGCATTTGGTCAAATGGGCTATTTCACTTATACTTTGACATCAGCTTTTAATGCCTATTTCAATATAATTTCTGGTATCCTTGGTGAGTATGTAACTGCATTGTATAACATATTTCAATATGCAAAAATGCCAATAATATTGTTTAATAGCTTAATATTCACTTTCATGAATAACCAAACAAACTAGATGTAACCTGGCCAAAGTATCTTTATGAAATTTGTCACTTGAAATATGAAGTACAACACAGATCATAAATTGAGAACCATTACAGTTAACTTTACATGAACCATCAATTAATTTCTTATAGCCAAATAAATAGAAAATACATAGATAAATAATCTGAATTTTATAGTGTATGAGAACTAGATTACTTTAGGAAGATCATATCCTTTTTGACCCAAAAGGCATTTAAAAATTTACATAGTAGCATAAGACAAAATTAGGAATTATATCATACTTCTAATAATTGAAGATTCTTTTTTTCCTATATAGATTGAACCCAGGAACTTGTGCATGCTAGGCAAGAATTCTACTACTAAGCCATATACCAGTCCTATACTTAAGGATTCTTATTTTAAAGTATATCTTTAATATTTAATATTTAGTCACTTAATTCCATTAAGGCCCTGAGCCTTTCAAGAAAAGTCCTTATTAGCAATTTTTCATATCTGATAAGGATAAATTAAAGTCAGAATTTGTCACTTTAAATTTCTTAAATTGGAGTAATTCCAGAATATGAACAAAAATAGGTATAATAAGTTACTTTATTCAGATTTAATAAAGAATATAGAGTAGACAAAAAAGAAGAAAGGGTAATAGGATAATGAGGTACTTCAAAAATATCAGCCAACCTTGTTGAAAGTGAGCATTTTTTTTTTCACAAGTTTGCTATAGTAAATGACCTCAGGGCAAAATCATGCAATTGACAGAGCTGAAAAATTATCACTTTTATATTACTTTACACATTGTCATACTTTGGAAGTTGGCTTTTAAAAAATAAAATTATAATAATATAAGTTTTTAAATATAAATTAAATTTGTTTTATATTCTAGGAGTTTACTTTTTGGTGGTGATACATTCAGTTTTGACCAATATTGATTTTAATACTGAGTTGCTTGATTTTTGGCCAAAATATGTATTCGGTATTCTTTATTAGGATTATAATTATTTCTATTTAATAATGTTATACCTATTTGATGTAGGAATGAAGTTTATGGAAGCTCAACTTTCAAATGTTACCTGTCAAAAAAACTAGGTCATAAGTGTGGATTTGCCTATATCTTCACAAAAGCCTTTCAAAGGGATTTCATGGACCATGGTACCAGGTCTCAGAGAGATCAGGTGCTTTACTAGAGGACATACTGAAGTAAATAACATGAATGAGATTCACACCCAAATCTATTAGCTTTCAAAGCTTGTGTTCTTCTCTCTACTGCATCCATCCTCTATCTCTATTGATGTTGATCTCACTGTATTTTAAGTATTGCTAGTATATCTGCATCCTGGTACACACAGAGCAATGACCCTATCTTGTTCACCTGGTTGTACCCAGTATCAAGCACAGTGTTTGGCACATAATAAAATCCTATTAAATTTTGAATAAAGTAATGCATTAGATACATGATATATGTGGGGGAATATCTATTTCTGTATTTCCAATTTATAGATGAGGCTACTGAGACTCAGAAAGACTGCTATCTTCAACTTTACATGGACTATTATTAGTAGAGAAGGATCAGGTATTTTGAATCCAAGTCTATCCTTTACATATACCTTTGATGTTAAAGCCCATTGTAAATTATAAAGCTCATTGTAAATTAGAGAGGCTAATGAATATTTCATATGATCATAGCACTGATTTGATGTAATAAAACAAAATAATAACTTCACTTAGGAAACAATCTTTTAGGACCTTTCTTCTTTCTTTTGTGTCTCTTTTTAGCTAATATACCTTAATAAGCTGAGTATTCTTCTTTAATGTAAGAGAGTGTCATTAACTAGGCATAGTGCCTGACCCATCCTGGAGGATACTTAGTATAGTGGATATACTAATATATATATATATACTAGTGGATATACTATAGGATACTTAGTATAGTATAGTATAATCTACACTGGATTTTGAAGACTTGATTAAAAAAATAAAGTAAAATACTACATTCATATTTTTTCTAGTGGTTAAATGTTGAAATGATGATTGGATTAAATAAAATACATTGTTCAAGTTAATTACACTTGAATGTTCCTACTAAAAATTTTGCTTGGCATTTGTGGGTCTCATTGATTTATCCAGTTCCTCCAGGGTTGGCATCCCCTCTCCATTTAGCCCTAGGTGAGCTACTGCTGGCTTCCTGTGTTTTTCTTTGCAGTTTCCCTATACCCTACCTACTCCTTAATTTCATAATTAATCTTTTTGTAGATAATCCTTCCTGGAGTTATACCTAATGATTCTGTTTCCTATTGGGACTCTGATGGATACAACAACTCCGTGACACAGGCTGGTAGATGATCAAATTAACGATGGCCTCTACATTTGACTTAGAAATCTCTGAGAACTAAACATTATTGATCTTCTCTTCTCTTGTCTAAAATTAGTATAGAAACTCTTAATGTGAAAGAATTTTTATTATTGTTCTTAACATTATTAATATATTTCCCACCTTCCTCAACCTTTACTTTGATTAAACCTGTACCTTCAACTGGAATAGAAAAATCTGAAACTGACTTTTCCTTGTATAGAAAGTCCATGACTCAAAAGTATTTTGTATATACAAAGTCTTCTTTTGTATTTCTCTGGCCATTAATATCCAAAACACAGATACACAGATAAGGAAAAAAAAAGGTTCTGGAGGATGGTATAACAATACTCGTAATAGTACTACTAACAATGATAATGAAAATATTTTTGCATATGCGACTTATTTCTGCTTATTCTAAATCAGATCAAATTAAGTGTGAGTTGCAATAAACTGAGGTAGAAGAGGATACAAAGGATAGAGGTTGGGATAAAATTAAGTTATTTCTCAATTCTTCCCTTTAGTAGCAATAATAACACATATTCTATAGTGTCTTTTTTTTTTTTCCAGATATTGAACTCAGCAGCACTTGACCACTGAGCCACATCCCTGACCCTATTTTTGTATTGTATTTAGAGACAGGGTCTCATTGAGTTGCTTAGAGCCTCACTGTTGCTGAGACTGGCTTTGAACTTGCAATCCTCCTGTCTCAGCTTCCCCAGCCACCGGGATTATAGGCGTGTGCTACCACGTCCAGCTCTATAGTATCTTTTGCAGAAGTAAGGACCATTCATGATTTAGTTCTCAGTAGGAGAATACAAATCATGATTCCAGTAACACCAATACTTTTTACTTTATTTTTATCATAATAAATATTTTACAGAGGTACATTTTTTGTTTCTAGACTTTCCAATTTTTTTTTGAATATTTTATTTTTTAGTTATAGGTGGACATAATGTCTTTATTTTATTTTTATGTGGTGTTGAGAATCAAACCCAGTGCCTCACGCATGCTAGGTAAGTGGTCTACCTCTGAGCCACAACCCCAGCCCCTCCAAATGTTTTTGTAAGGAAATAGTCCTTTGTTGTTGTTGTTGTTGTTTCAAGTTGACATAGTAGGGAAAATTCTAGGTGTGAAAATATCTTCCCTTTGCAAGGTCCAGTCATTTCTTGTCTGTGTTCTGAGATACTCAAAGTTTCCACAGCATACGTGAGAGCAGAGCATGCAGGAAGGAGGCCATGGGGGTCCCCTCACCCCTTCATGTTGCTTCCGTCTCTTTAAACCCAAGAAGCTTCCATTTTACACACTTAAGAAAAACCCAAATGAAAACAAGTTTAGCTTTGCTTAAAAACTAAAAACAAAACAAAACAAACAAACAAACCAACAACAACAACAACAACAAAAAAAAAACAGACTAAAAAAAAATCTCTACCATGAGGAGAGCTCTTCTCTTCTTCCTTTTCCACCTTATTCACTAAAACATCCCCTGGAATTGAGGGAATAACGAACTCAATCAGATTCCTTAGAGAGTTTAAGCAATGAAACATAAGATCAGTGGTAGCAAAACTCACAAAAATGAAGTAGTAAGAAGAAACCATGAAGCAGAGAGGAGACAGAGTGAAGCCACTGAGCAAGAGAAGCTGATTCAGAGTTTTGGACTCATCAGTTGTGGTACCTAAGACCCATGATGCCCATCTCTCCCATCTCTGTCATTCAGTGATGGCGTCTTGATAACTCGGGATCAGCCATGGTGGAGATTTTTGCACAACAGAAATTGGGTAGCTTCACATTAGCCATGGTGGGAAATTTTAAGCTATGGAAACTGGAAAGACCTTCAAATCAGGGCTCCCTGCTCCCAGAATCCATTGTTCAAGATTTATTAGCGCACCACTCTGCAGAGCACTTGAGTAGCCAGTGATGGATGCCTCTTATGGGGTGGCTACTGGAGTTTTCGAGAGCCATTATGACATATGCAGAAGTATTCTCATCTCTATGAACTGGGTGTAAAGTGCTCTGGCTGTGTGTGGACATTATCTTCCTGCCTTCCAACATCTAACCCTCCACTTAAAGCAGTCCAAATAGCTGTTTTTGTAGCCTAAGAGATTTCATGGTCTTCATGATGCCAAGCAACTGTTTTAACTCATATTCACACCTCTATTGGTTGCCTTGACACCATTTTTCCTTTTTTAACCTGGGTGCTCCAACCTTTTGTAAACTCAGTATGGATATATTTGTATCCTGATCCAGTTAGGAAACTTGCAGGATTTCCTTCATCAAGTATAAAAGCCAGCAGAGCTCTCTTTTTGAACAATCAGTGTTAGTAAGTTTCTCGCTGTGTTCATTTGCAACCTGTGAAATAGCCTTCAGCATGCCAATGTGTTCTCTGGGTTTGTCGCTGACAATTGTTGCAATGGAAAAAAAATTGCCAAAGCTGTGTTGGTGGTGTTGGGGATACTGTTTTTCATTAAGAAAACCAGTCCCAGCGTTCTGAATTCAGGTCTTCCCCTCTATGAGGGCTCCTGCCTTCTGTCTACTGTTCATGTTCCTCACTTTGTTGAGTCATGTCTGACTCCAAAACTTTCTAGCTCTCAGAAGTCTTCCCCAATATCACACTAGGTGCAGCTATCCCTACACATGGCTCTTCTCTGTCTACTTAATGCCGTTCCACTCACCTTTCTCAATGTGTTCATTTTCCCTATATCTGTAAGTTGTTATTGTGCCAGTTAAATGACAAATTCCTTGCTGATGGAGAAAGTGCTTTCCCTTTTTTTTTTAAACTTTTTCTGCTTTCTATGTTTAATGCCCAGTGTATAGTCTCTTTTAATAAGACAATTAGAAGAAAATATTTGTAATACCTCTTAGCACTTATTTTGTACCTCATATAAGCAAGACATACTTTGTTTATTAGCTCATTAAGTTGTTATAGCAATTCTTGGGGTATATATTACCACCCATATTTTACAGATGAGGACATTGAAATTCAGAGTAATTGAGTAACTGCTTACATGACATCATATAGCTAAAGCAATTGGGAATGTATCACCACCATTCCAGCTTTAGAAGATTGGTTTTCTTTAGTTCTCTTTAGGTACAGATGATTTGCCCTGCAGACAACTACTATCCTATGTAAAAAATAATAAAGGGTAATTAGGATAGATGTCTGCCCAGTGTTGGGTGTCAAATGACTTTTTTCCATGGTCAAGCCTCCTTTGTCTCTTCCCTTTTTTCACAATGAATGACATGTTCCCAGGACTGCCCTTAGATTGGTACAAGTAGGACACTTACTCTAGAAACTCAGTTAACTTCCACTAACATATCCAAGGCTACTTCTGGAGCCAGAGTTAGCCATGCTATCTGAGCAGGGTACCCTAGGGATAGACTGGAACCCAAGTAGATCTGATTCTGTATCCCTCTTGAGACATTCTTTTGCCTTCTCTGGTGCATATGGGTTCAATTAAGCTGTAGAACTCTTGCCTAAAAGTGCCCCAGGGCTCCTGGCTGGACCCAGATCCAGGAAGATATATATCATCATAGGCAGATGACTCTTGCAGACCAGCACAAGTGTGTATGTGTGTGTGTGAGTGTGTGTGTTTGTGTGTGTGTGTAGCCCCCCTCCCACCCCATAAAATTTCCAGGATAGTGAGGATAGGCTGCTTTGGGGTGACTTTCATGTCAAAAACAAGATGAAGAACCTGTGTACATGCATTGATTATATAATAAACAAACATAAAATTTCCTCTTCTCTCCCCATTGTTGTAAATCTTCATTGATAAATCACTTTATCTTATGTGAGTCCATGAATTTTGTAATATCTTTTTGAATCAGATTTTTATATAGGCAGAGTAAAAAGTATTAGCCTGGGGCCTGTACAGTCTAGGTAGAGCCTTGCTCTTTAGGGAAGAAGAATTGGCTCTCTCCTTATTCCTCAATAGAAAATAGATTTCTATGTATTTATTGTGATTTCCTTTTGGCATTATATTTTGAATTAAAAAATGTTTGGCTTTTGAAAATAAGACACTCTGGCTTTCAGGAAAATTGTTTCTAAAGTGGAAAAAAAAGAGTTAAGAATAAGAATATTGAAAGTAAAAAGAGAGAAATGTATCTTATTACAGTGCATCATATCACGTTATAGTATTACAGTGGAATGTAACATGTCGCACATACAGTGAGTTGTGTCCTTTTATTGCATTACAAGATTCAAACCAAGCTAGTGTGATTACACAGCTTGTGTGGCTTCAGCCTCTTGACATGGATGTAGAGTTTATTCTAAGTCTGTGAATAAACACATTGTTGGTCACCACTCAAAACAGATAAATTGTTTGAAATGATTTGATGAGTAGAAAGAGCTCATTAGAAGGTTCACGCTAGTTAGCCAAGAGTTGCTCAGTGCTTCTGCCATTGACAGTCTGGGGCAGACAATTAGCAAGAGAAAGGTAGGGCAGCTTTGCGGGGAGAGAAGACTCCAGGTTCAAATCCCTGTCCCACTACTGACTACAGAGAACTTTTCCTTTTATTTTTTAAATTTTTTAATTTGTTATACATAACAGTAGAATATTTTTATGCACTTTAACTTATCATACATTGATGTGATATAATTTCTTATTTTTCTGAGTGTACATGTTGTAGAATCATATTGGTTTTATATATATATATATATATATATATATATATATATATATATATATATCAACAGTAATAATGTTTATTTCATTCCACTCTCTTTCCTATCCTCACATTCTCGCTCCGCCATCACTTCCCTCTACCTAATCTAAGGTAACGCTATTCTTCCATAGTGCCCCCAGCCTTATTGTGAATTAGCACCTGCATATTAGAGAAAACATTTGGCCTTTGGTTTTGTGGGATTGGCTTATTTCTCTTAGCATGATATTTTCCAACTCCAACCATTTACTGGCAAATGCCATAATTTCATTCTTCTTTAAAGCTGAAAAATAGTCCATTGAGTATGTATACCACATTTTGTTTATTCATTCATCTATTGAGGGACACCTAGGTTGGTTCCATAGTCTAGCTATTGTGAATTGAGCTGCTATAAACATTGATGTGGTTGTGTCACTATAGCATGCTGATTTTAAGTCCTTTGGATATAAACCAAGGAGTGGGATAGCTGGGTCTAATGGTGTTTCCATTTCCAGTTTTCCAAGGAATCTCCATACTGCTTTCCATAGTGGTTGCACCAATTTGCAGTCCCACCAGCAATGTATGAGTGAACTTTTTTCACCACATCCTCGCCAACATTTATTGTTGCCTGTATTCTTGATGATTGCCATTCTGACAGGAGTGAGAGGAAATCTTAGTTTTGATTTGTATGTCTCTAATTGCTAGAGATGTTGAACATTTTTTTCACATATTTGTTGATCAATTGTATTTCTTCTTCTGTGGAGTGTCTGTTCAGTTCCTTAGCCCATTTGTTGATTGGGTTATTTGTTTTTTTGGTGATAAGTTTTTTGAGTTCTTTATATATCCTAGAGATTAATACTTTATTGGAGGTGCCTGTGATAAAGATTTTCTCCCAATCTGTTGGCTCTCTCCTCACATTATTGTTAGCTTTGCTGAGAATAAGCTTTTTAACTGGAATCTCTCCCATTTATTGATTCTTGATTTTACTTCTTGCACTTTAGGAGTCTTTTTAAGGAAATCAGATCCTAGCCTGATATGGTGAAGATTTGGGCCTATTTTTCCTTCTAATATGTGCAGAGTCTCTGTTCTAGTGCCTAAGTCTTTGATCTACTTTGAGTTGATTTTTGTGCAGGGTGAGAGAGAGGTTTTATTTCATATTGCTACATATGGATTTCCAGTTTTGTCAGCACCATTTGTTGAATAGCTTATCTTGTGAATGTTTTTGGCACCCTTGTCTAATATGAGATAACTGTATTTATGTGGATTTGTCTCTGTGCCCTCTATTCTGTACCATTGCTCTACAAGTCTATTTTGGTGCCAATATCATGCCATTTTTGTTACTATAACTCTGTAGTATAGTTTAAGATCTGGTATTGTGATGCTTCCTGCTTCACTTTTCTTGCTAAGGATTGCTTTAACTATTCTGGTTCTCTTATTTTTCCAAATAAGTTTCAGGAATGCTTTTTCTATTTCTATGAAGAATGTCATTAGGATTTTAATAGAATTTACATTAAATCTGTAAACACTTTTGGTAGTATGGGCATTTTGACAATATTAATTCTGCCTATCCAGGAACATGGGAGATCTATCCATCTTCTGAGTATTCTTTAGTGTTCTGTAGTTTTCACTGTAGAGGTCTTTCACCTCTTTTCTTAGATTGATTCCCAGGTATTTTAATTTTTTTTGAGCTATTGTGAATGGAATAGTTTTTCTAATTTTTCTTTCAGTGGATTCATCGCTGATATATAGGAATGCATTTGATTTATGGGTGTTGATTTTATATCCTGCTACTTTGCCGAATTAATTTATTAGTTCTAGAGTTTTCTGGTGGAATTTTTTGGATTGTCTAGGTATAAAATCATGTCATTAGCAAATACTGATAGTTTGAGTTCTTAATTTTTTTCTTTTGTGTAATTGCTCTGGTTAGAGCTTCAAGGATGATGTTGAATAGAAGTGGTAAAAGAGGACATCCTTGTCTTGTTCCAGTTTTTAGTGGGAATGCTTTTAATTTTTCTCCATTTAGAATGATGCTGGCCTTGCGTTTAGCATATATAACTTTTACAATGTGGAGGTATGTTCCTACTCTCCCTAATTTTTCTAGTGTTTTGAACATGAAGGTGTGCTGTATTTTGTCAAATGTTTTTTATGCATCTATTGAGATGATTCTTGTTTTTAAGTCTATTAATATGATGAATTACATTTATTGATTTCCATATGGTAAACCAACCCTGCATCCCTGGGATGAATCCCACTTGATTATGGTGCACTATGTTTTAAATATGTTTTTGTATTGGACTTGCCAGAATTTCATTGAGAATTTTTGCATCTATGTTCATCAGGGATATTGGTCTGAAGTTTTCTTTCCTTGATGTGTCTTTGTCTGGTTTTGGAATCAGTGTGATATTAGCCTCACAGAATGAGTTTGGAAGGGTTCCCTCCTTTTCTATTTCATGGAATATTTTGAGGAGTATTGGTGTTAATTCTTCTTTGAAAGTCTTATAGAACTTGGCTGAGAACCAATCTTGTCCTGGGCTTTTCTTGGTTGATAGGCTTTTGATGGCATTTTCTATTTCATTATTTGAAATTGATCTGTTTAAATCATGCATGACCTCTCATTCAGTTTGGGTAGGTCATATGTCTCTATAAATTTGTTGATATCTTTGATATTTTCTATTTTATTAGAGTATAAATTTTCAAAATAGTTTCTAATTACCTTCTGTATTTTAGACATTTCCATTGTGATATTTCTTTATCTTGTATTTTAGTAATTTGAGTTTTCTCTCTTTTTCTCTTCATTAGAATGGCCGGAGGTTTATCTATTTTATTTATTTTTTTTCAAAGAACCAACTTTTTGTTTTGTCATTTTTTTTCAATTGTTGCTTTTGTTTCAATTTCATTAATTTCAGCTCTGATTTTAAATATTTCCTGTCTTCTACTTCTTTTGGTGTTGATTTGTTCTTCTTTTTGTAGGGATTTGATATGTAGTGTTAGGTCATTTAGTTTTTGACTTTTTATCTTTTTAATGAACACACTCAATGCAATAAACTTTCCTCTCAGTACTGCCTTCATAGTGTTCCAGAGATTTTGATACATTGTATAAGTGTTCTCATTTACTTCTAAGAATTTTTAAAATTGCATCCTTGATTTCCTCTACTATCCATTCATCATTCAATTGTGTATTATTTTGTCTCCAATTGTTATAGTAGCTTCTATTTTTATTTTATTGTTGGTTTCTAATTTTATTCCATTGTGGTCTGATAGAATGCAGGGTGTTATCTCTGTTTTCTTTTTTTTTTTTGTATTTCCTAAGAGCTGCTTTGTGGCATAAAATATGGTTCTATTTTAGAGAAGAAGCCATGTGCTGCTGAGAAGAAAGCATATTTGCTCATTGATGGATGAAGTATTCTATATATGTCTGTTAAGTCTAAATTATTAATTGTATTATTTAGTTCTATAGTTTCCTTATTTAGTTTTTGTTTGGAAGATCTATCTAGTAATGAGAGAGGTGTGTTAAAGTCACCCAGAATTATTGTGTTGTGTTCTATTTGGCCCTTGAAGTTGAGAAGGGTTTGTTTGATGTACATAGATGCTCCATTGTTTAGGGCATAAATATTAATAATTGTTATGTCCTGCTTACATATACTTCCCTTAAGAAGTATGAAATGTCCTTCTTTGTCTCTTCTGATTAACTTTGGTTTGAAGTCTACTGTATCTGAGATGAGAATGGAAACCCTTGCTTATTTATGCAATCCATATGAGTGATAAGTTTTTTCCCATCCTTTCACCTTCAGCCTGTGGATGTTTTTGCCCATGAGGTGAGTCTCTTGAAGACAGCATATTGTTGGGTCTTGCTTTTTAATCCAATCTGCCAGTCTATGTCTTTTGATTGATGAGTTTAGGCTGTTAACACTCAAGGTTATTATTGAGATATGATTTGTATTCCCTGTCATTTTGATTGACTTCTTGTTTTTGATTTGTCTTAGTTTCTCATTTGGTTGAGTGTCCCTTTAGTGTAGATCCTTCTTTTGCTTGTTTTTACTTTTTTTTCACTTCATCCTCATGGAATATTTTGTTGAGAATGCTCTATAGTGTAGGTTTTCTAGTTGTGAGTTATTTTAATTTTAGTTTATCATGGAAGATTTTAATTTTACCTTAAAATCTGAAACTTAATTTTACTGGGTGTAAAGTTCTTGGTTGGCATCCATTTTCTTTCAGAGGTTAAAATATATTATTCCAGGACCTCCTAGCTTTGAGGGTCTGGGTTGAGAACTCAGTTGAGATCCAATTTGGTTTCCCCCGATATGTAATTTGATTTTTTTCTCTCACAGCCTTTAAGATTTTATCTTTATTCTTTGTGTTAGTCATTCTCATTATAGTGTGTCTTGGTGTGGTTCTGCTGTAATTTCATACATTTGGGGTCCTGTAAGCCTCTTGTATTTGATTTTCCATTCCATTCTTTAGTTTTGGGAAAATTTCTGCTATTATATCATTGAAAAGATTGTGCATTCCTTTGGTTTGTATCTGTGCTCCTTCATCTATTCCAATAACTCTTAAATTTGGTCTTTTCATGTTATCCCATAATTCTTGGATGTTCTGTTCATGGTTTTTTACCATCTTCTCCGCATGGTCAATTCTACTTTCAAGATTATATATTTTTTCTTCATTGTCTGAGGTTCTGTCTTCCAAGTGGTCTAGTCTGTTGGTGATGCTTTCTATTGAATTTATAATTTGGTTAACTGATTCCTTCGTTTCAAGTATTTGATTTTTTTTCACCATCTCTAAATCTTTATTGAAGTGCTCTTTTACTTCCTGTATTTTTTCTTTGATTTCACTCCTTATACTATTCTTTACTTCACATATCAGTTTAGCTGTATACAATCTGAACTCCTTCTTGAACATTTTTTCTACTGTGTTATCAGTGGCTTCTGTTGTTGAAGCATCTTGGTTTGTTCGGGGCGCTTTATTCCCTTGTTTTTTCATGTTGTTAGTGTGTTTTCCCATCTAAAAGTATGGATGTAAGTCAGGGTAAATTCTAACCTGTAGACCTATACTAAAAGAATAGGTTTCACCAGTAAAAGTTTCCAGCACTTCACCTTTACTGGTGAGACCGATACCAAAAGTACCCAGTGTACACAATATATAGCCTTAAACCTAATAGCTCCCTCTAAGGTGTCTAATATTTTCTCGCATGAAACCAAAATGATGAGTTCAATAACTATCTATAGTACAAACAGAATATTTGTTAAAATGATTTACAATCTCAAATGGTGGATGAGAGAACAGAGGTAGTATAGTATGCAATATTTGCAAGGGAGGAAGAGAGAAGCTAGAAGTAAAAATTCACAGGAAGCGCAGAAGAGGAGCCAACAGAGATTGACTCTTGATTGGAGAAAAATTGGAAAGAAGATCCAAGAATATATACAAGACAGGAAGAATACGAACAAAGAGAAAAAATTAAAGACATAAGAAAACAACAAAAATGCAAAACACCATTCCTATATCATTGTCCTCCACACACTGATGCATAAAAAACATCCTGTTCTAAATATGGTAGAGAGATTAGTGAATAATAAAATAAAATAAAATGAAATAAAATAAATCTTGCTGGAAATTTGAACTGTTTCTGTCAGTGTTCAACAGTTTTTCAGCCCTGTCTCTGATGTCTCTAAACCTGTTTCCTCACCTGTAAAAAAAGATAAGAAAGACTGATCCATTTCTCATACGATTAATGTGAAGATTTATTAAGATGGAGCAACTCAACCATGACTAGAAAATTAAATTACTTTAATGTGCATTTGTAAAAGGAAGTTTTGATCACCACTCTGCATTCTTTGCAAGCACAGATCTGGGCTTCACTTCAGTGCCACAGTCATCTTTGCACACTGCATTCAACTTTGAGGTGTGTGCAGCACATGCTCATTGTTGCTCCATAAATGAGTGATCCAGTCAATTAAGGAGGATGAGCAAGTAGGAAGTTCAAGCACAATGAGCTGAAATTTCTTAGTAGTCAACAGAGTATAAAATGTTGAGCATGCCATCAGTCTTATTCTGCCTCACACAGGGGACAGGAGAACATTTGAAACAACACTACAGGGAAACAATCAGCAAGTTCAACACCATGAAAAGCTCTAAGTTTAACAAATAAATTTCAAGAAGGAAAAAAAGATAGTGGGTCCCAGATCAAAGAAGGGTAAGAAATGACCCCCGATCACAATATATGGAACTTACTGAAATTATTTTTCAATTTTAATTTTATTTATTTACTTTTTCTTAACAAATAAAAAATGTTTACATTTATTGTGTACAACATGATATTCTAAAATATGAATACATTGTAGAATGGCTCTATGGAGCTAATTAATATGTATATTAACTTTTAAGAAAAATTTAAAAGATATTAATCAATTTGGGAAATTTGAACAGTACCTGTATATTTGTGGACATTAGGTAAATACTATGATTTTTTAAAGTACTATGGTATTGCATAAACATTTTTGGAATATATGCTGCAATATTTATAGAAGAATTGTTGTTAAATATGGGATTTACTTCAATAATCTAGGACTTGGGGCATTGGGTGTTATTTTAGTCAGATTTTTCTCTTCTGTGACTAAATGACCTGACCAGCACAACTGTGAGGAGGAAGAGTTTATTTGAGGGCTCACAGTTTCAGAGATCTCAATCCATAGACAGTTGGCTCCATTCCTCAGGGCTCCAGGTTGAGACAGGAACAACACGGTGGAAAAGTGTGGCAGAGGGGCTGGGGCTGGGGCTCAGTGGTAGTGCACTTGCCTAGCATGCATGAGGCACTGGGTTAGATTTTCAGCACCACATACAGATAGATAAAAAATAAAGGTCCATCAACAACTAAAATATATATATATATATATATATATGCTAAAAAAAAGAAAAAGAAAAGAAAAGTGTGGCAGAGGGAAGCAGTTTATATTGTGATCAGAAAGTCCACTTGCCGGATACAAATAAAACCATGTCCCAATTCCCACCTCCTTCAGCCACATCCTACCATTTCAGTTACCACTCAATTAATCCCTATCAGGGGATTAAATTGCTGATTGGGTTAAGTCTCTCACGACCTAATCATTTCTCCTCTGAATCTTGCATTGTCTCACATATGAACTTTTGGGGAACACCTCACATCTAAACCATAACAGGTATGTTATAGCTAAAAGAAGGTTGGCCAGGATTCCTATAGCAGGGTGGTACCTATATGGTGGCTTATTATGCTGTTTTCTCATCTGTTGTGCATGTTTGAAATTTTTCATAATAAAAAAGACAACACAAATTTTTAAATAATGAAAGAAAGGAAAAAAATAGAATTATCTCTTAAAAACAAGTGCTCTTTTCATGAAGTAGGCTGGGGATGTGGCTCAAGGGGTAACATGCTCGCCTGGCAAGCGCAAGGGATCCTCAGCACCACATACAAATAAGATAAAAGATGTTGTGTCCACCGAAAACAAAAAAATAAATATTAAAAAAAATCTCTCTCTCTCTCTCTTAAAAATATATGTATACATGAGTAAATTAAATAAAAGAACATGAGACATTGACCTCCTTTTGGGGAACATTTCCTTTCCTCTTAAGATTTTCCAATATCCTGTCTCCAGAAGGCTACTGTAAATAACTTTAGGCACCATCCCTCTTGATCCCCACCTAATAGTACCCAATGTCTCTGCTGCAATTGGGATGTATTGATTGCAGGACATGTCCTGGATGGTGAAGTTCCTAGCCTTTGTTTTCCCCTCAGCTTGTGACCACAGACTTGTATGTGCATCTGAGCTATTAAATGTGACTCTGGCTGATCACGGGGATTCCTAAGGGTAGGTTCCTGGCAGAATCCTCATTTAATTTTCTTCCTGTATACTGGCATTATTTTCTAGCTCAGTCTATGATGACTGAGGCAAGAAATTGAGGTTTCATCCCTACTTGAAAACTGTGTGACAGTAAATAAGTCACCTGATGTCTATCTTTAGTTTCTTATTTTGGAATTGAATGTAATAATAACTAGTACACATGACTGTGGCAGAGCATAATGACATACTGATTTAAAAGCCCAAAATTGGCAGGGAAAAATTTCACACCAAAGCATGGTGTTATAAAATGTTCACATGGGAAATGCATTTTTATTGAAAAGTGAATCAATGAATATTTTCTGTAATTTTAAAGAAAATAAGGGCATCCTTCTTGGTTAATTATCTTGCTGAGAGGAAATAAATTACAGTTCCCTAAGGCCCAATCAGTTTTGCCCAGATTAGAAGACTCTACCTGTGCAACCCCCAAAGATAAATTAGGTTCTTAATAATTATAAATCATAATTAAAATTGAATTTTGCCAGAGGGCCTTGGTAAAAGGTTGGTCTTTCAGAAATGAATTTCTTCCTGAAGTCATAGTAAATTAATAAATATAGGTAGAAGATGAGTTAGAGGTGCTAAATATTTAATAGAAAATATTTACTGTTTCTGGGAGTGTAGTTCAGTGGTAAAGTGCTTGCCTAGCACGTACCGGAGCCCTGAGTTTGATCTCCAGAATAATAAAAACAAACAAAAACAAGAAATGTTTCCTGCCTTTTGTTTTCATTAATATTATATAAATTTGATGATATTGACTATTTTTGAATGAATTTGGTTTATTTTCATTTTAAATGGAAAGAAAAATCTTATTCTATTATTGACAAATTTTGACTGCTGAAACATCTTTTTAAATAATATCTGTGCCATGTTCCTTGTTTCATTTTGTGCCATACAAAACTGTTTTAATTTTAAATACTGAGATTTAATAATATATATATATAGTGAAAACTTCTTGACGTACAATTCTTTACATAAGATCTATAAGGCTTAAGTTTACATTGCATTTAATATATATATATATTTGTAGCAGTTTTTTTTTTGCTATTCTTGAAATGGTTCTCAAATTTTTCCACTGATGTACAATACTTTAAGAAAATAAATGCAAAGTATAGGTGGTGCCCTTTTCTCAGGTTTGTTTCCTTTAGATAGGGATAGAAGACAAGGATGATGATAATAGTAGTCCTGCCTTAGCCCCAAGTGATACATTTCAAGAGCCCTAATTAATGCCTGAAACTGTGGTTAGTACTGGACCTTATGTACACTGTTTTTTTTCCTATATACACATACTGTGTTAAAATTTAATGACAATTAGGTATTGTAAGAGATTAATAATAACAACTAATAATAAGACTACCACTTTATGTAATAAAAGTTATACAAATGTGGTCTCACTCAAACTATTGTACTGTAGATCTTAGCAAACTCAGTGTACCATTTTTTTCTTTCCTTTTTAAGTTGAGAACTTCAATTTGTTTTTCACTTAAAAAAGGATTTTAGGGCTTCTCTTCGGCGTATGTGAATTGCCAGCATCATTATTCTTGTGCTTTGGGACAATTATTAAGTAAAATAAGAGTTATTTGCACACAAGCATTATGATAAGCATTAGTCATTCTAATAACTCAAATGATACTAAGTGGCGAACAGGCAGGTAGTGCATACTGCATGGATACATTGGACAAAGGGATGAGTCACATCCTAGGTGAGGTAGAGAAGGATGGTGTAAGATTCCACCGTGCTACTCAGAATGGCCCACAATTTAAAACTTATGCATTGTTTTGATATTTTTAGAATTTTTCATATAATATTTTTGGACAGTGGTTGACTTGGTAATGGAAATCATGGAAACCAAAACTGGATAAGAGGGTACTACTGTAATTGTGAACATTCTGACATTCAGTTGTGATGGATCCTCTTAGAATGTCTCTGTGCCCATGAAGCTACACTACCTTCTACTACAACCCAAGGTCAGTGTGAATGACTGAGGCTTCACTGTTAACATCTGTTTTAGGCAAAAGAGAAATTAGATCTTGGGTTGAGTCTAGGGCACAGAAAAAAAAGTATGTTATCAAGTGGCACTGAAAATAACATCATGCTGCTTATCATTCACAAATTTTTTATTGCTACCAAAATTCTATAATTGAATACAGTGTTATAACTGGTTAAGGTCTTCTGCAAGATGGCTGAATGTGTTATGAGTAAATACAGAATTTATGATCAGCATATTTAAGATGTTTTGCTCTTATAGAATATTTCACAGGTCTTAGGGGAATGATTGAAATCATTCTTATGAGTGCTTTGTAGACACACACAATACCATCACTGTTGCTATTGCTGATGTTGCTGCTCAAGAGTTTTTTTTTTTTTTCTTCTCTTTGCTGGAATATAAATTCCAAGAGAGCAGGGATTTTTATCTACTGCTTGATCTCTGGTGCTTAAAACAGGGCTTGTTTCAATAAATATATATTGACTGACTGCTACAGGGGTAATTACATATTTAAACTAAATACTAGAGTGAGATAGCCCGAGGTAGGCATTACTCATAAAATAGATATGAGCACAGGGTTCACTTAAAATCCATCCACTCATGCCCTATATTAAATTAAAAAATTTTTGTGAACTATAGTACTACACTCAAGAAAGTTTGTGGATGATATTTAATATGTTTGTAATACACAAATTAAGTTGGGAGTTTTTGTTGTAGATGAACGTTGAGAAGAGCACCAATTGGAAGGAAGTGGTTTCTGAGCTGAACATGCATAGCACAGAAAGGAAGGGTTTATGGATAAGGGAATAATTGGAGAGTGAAAGAAGCTGGATGAAGGCTGAAACTGACTTGGGGAAACAATGGAAGACCAAGTCTGAGAAACTCCATGATAGATGGTTGACCCACCAGGCAAGAAACTTAATTCTGATTCTGAAGGCAATTCAAAGGCATAGGAGAGCTTTAGATATGTAAAATCGTTACAGCAAGGGATTACTTTGTAGGCAATATTCTGAACTGATTTTAAAAGTGAGGGAGGAGAGGACGATTATCATCATAGAAAATATGTTTTTTATATGTGAAGACAACATTAACCTGTATTGCAAAGTTGGGTTATTATTTCAATCCTAGTATATCACCAAAAGTTGAAAAAATTGCTTCTACAACAAATGTGAAATAGCTGTGTTGGGCAAACCACAAGTATTAAATCCAGGAAACAGAAATTGGCTATCTTTCAATATTTGTAATGAAAAATATAACTGTTTCTTTACTTTTTTCCAATCTTAATAAATCTTTACTCGAACTTCTCTTTAAGATTTTTTTTTCATATCTACTTTCCTCTGTAAGTTTTCAAGTCATGTATGAGACCAAAAGTATTTGAATTAAGTTTCTCTGGGGAATGATTAGAAAAAAGGAATCAAACACAACTGTTTTTTTGGCAGTGTACCACTTTGGTCCTCTGATAGTTTTGTGCTATTCCCTTTTAACATTGAATTTCTTTTAGAATAGTCTAAAAGCTAAAAAGTATAACTTTATACTTAAAAAGTATAAGTCTAAAAGTGTAAAATCTGAATGGAGAAAAAAAATACTTAAGAGTATGGCAGTGTATGCATTGTAAATATAATTACTTATTATAAATCAGGACAATGGGATTTTCATTATTTAACATTTTCCAATATGCACAATGAACCAAGAGCTATCCTTTAATGGATACTTGTGCATAGGGGTTTGCAAGCATCACTTCTAGTCCTCCTAGAAGTTTAAAGAAGTGCTCTGGACCCCTGTCTTTGGGCCTTGCCTTTCTAATCCCCTCTCTCCTATCCTTTAGTGTAGGTTATATCAATAACTCTCTAATTAATTTTGGAATATAAAAACCAGGTATGCCATTTAGAAGCTAAACTATATGCTATAGATATGAGCTATTAATAACTATTATAATTTATTTAGCTATAAATACCTGCATTGTGCTAAGTGCTGGACATAAATGATCTAGTGAATCCTCCCTGAGGGTTGAATCCTCACTGAAATGTGAGATCATCCTCATATGATGTAATCTCACATTTCAGATGATGATGAGTGAGTGATTCTCTCAAGTTCATACGACTGGGTCCTAAAAGCTATCTGACTTCAGAGTCATACTGTCAGTACTAGGAAAAATGGCCTTCCATCATAGCAACTTTTCCACTTGATTTGTTTTGTCCCATCTAGCATCTCATAATGGAGCTGAGCCGTCATTCAATCAGCTTGTTGTGCAAGTGATGAGAAAACAGTAGTCCAGAGAGGTTCAACAACTAGTCAAATATTACCTGAAGACACCACTGGGAAAGAAACTGAGGTTTCTTCACTTTCCTTCCTGGTTTCTTCTCTATTTACACTATTATTCTTGTGTCTTTATATTGGTTGAATGAAACATTCTTGGGATTATCATTTTTTTCATGAAATAATGAAACACTATAAAACTCACAAGTTACCAGTATTATTTGAAGACTGTTAAATGGGGTCAGTATGTCTGTCCTGGTTCTGCATTCTTATCACAGAAGCCTTGATTTAAAACAGAGTCTGAGGCCAAACATTTGTAGCATCCCTCAATGGGCAGAAAGTGGCCAAGATTATCAATACCAGAAAATATGTCTAAAATTTTCACTGAATTTTGAAGACATGGCAAATTCTACAGTGTTTCAACTTCCTGATTACTTTCCTTTAAAAGCACTTGTATCTGACTCAGCAACCAGTGAATGCCACTTATTGACCAGAGTGGTCAACCCACTGAAGCAGGACTATGTGAAGGGAATTAATGGCTCTGTGGCCATGGGAGGTACTGTGCATGTGCAGGCACTCACTGCATTCACTGCTGCATGGTTTCCATGCACAGAGATGCAAAACAAAACTAAACAAAAAGGTGGAACATATAGTTCAAGTGATACTTTATGTAGACCTGGCCAATGTCCATTTATAATGAGCAGGGCTGTTTGTAAAATGCTATCACTAAACGATATGGTTTGGATGTGAGGTGTCCTTCAAAAGCTCACATGTGAGAAAATGCAAGAAAGTTCAGAGGAGAAATGATTGGGTTATGAGAGTCTTAACTGAATTAGTGAACTAATCCCCTGATAGGGATTAACTGAGTGGTAATTGAAGTGGTAGGGTGTGACTGGAGGAGGTGGGACTTGGGGTAGTGGCTTTGGGGTATATATTTTGTATCTGGAGAGTGGAAACTCTCTATTGGCTTCTGATCATGATGAGAGCCACTTCCTTCCACCATGATGTTCTGTCTCACTTCGAGCCCCAAGGAATGGATCCTGCTGTCTATTGAGACTCTGAAACCATGAATCCTCAAACTTTTCCTCCTCTGTAATTGTTCTGGTTGGGTACTTTTTAGTCACAACAATGAAATGCTGACTAAAACACCAAAGAATGCTTTGAAGACAGAGTTAATGTGGGAACTGTAAGAATGATGACTAAGAATGATATTTATTAGTAACTCATAGGAAGTTTCACTATCCATATTTCCGTTCTGGAGAGGGTATATTTTTCATTTTGCTTGAACTCTAAGAAAACATTTTTCTCATAGCTGAGAACACAGAAAATCTCCAATGGAGTCAGAGGGCATGCCACTGTGATCCCTCTGTCCATTCCTGTGTAAAAAGTGAAGCAGGCAGTATCAGATAATGGTTTTTGCTCTTTAGCAATCAATGCAGTGCCAGAGACCTGGGCATTCAAGGCAACTTGTAACATAGAGAAGAAATCAATATCAGCTCAGACCAGCAAGGGACAAGCACAGTGTGTGATGCACAGAGGTGGCTCAGCAAAGACAAAAAGAAGGGAGATTAATTAACACCAAATTCAAACAGATTTTTCTCACAGCCATGTTGAAAGAATAGTTTTCACTTGTTATTCAGCTAGGAATTGATATCAGGCTATAAATTTTTTATCAAATGTAGAATGTTTTTTTCTTTTCTTTTTTTTTTTTTTTTTGCAGGTAGGTGATTATTCCTTAGGTGAACTTAAACATAAAAGAGTCTAATTCTTGTTCCTTACTATGGGTGCAAGGATTTCAGTAGCTCCTATAGGAAAGATGAGAGATGGATGTCTGTCTTGATCCATACTTGATTTTTCAGGTCAAGATTTTAATGTTTAAAAGTGTCACCCAGAGGTTGGCAATGACTAGTATATAACTGATACTTATGTGAGGTGTTCTATACAATATAAACACAGACATTTTAGATACAAAGAGCTTAAAATTTCTGGGAATTATTTTAATTATACCAGAGCAATATTCTTTATCTGTTAATATTATCTCATGTTCCCCCAGTCTCTCTTATTTTCATGTATCCACATACATTATTTCTCATTGTGGCTAATATGGTCTCCATTCCAATTTGTCCTTAAATATTCTAGGATTAAAAAATATCTCTATTGTGTTACTCCTAATGTCCTTTCTCTCCCCTTATCACTTTATTCAAAGACACAGAAAACAATATCTGACCTACTGTATGTTTAAGAAAAAAAATATTTGGATAAAAACTCATTACTACCTTAATTTACTTTTGAAAACATAAAACTTGGGGTATTATGGGCACCTACTCTATCTTCACACCCTGACATGCTGCTCTTCCTGTGCTCCCAGATCCAAGGAGAGGCTGTGAATGACCACAAGGCTAATTTCTCACTTTAATGGGATGAAAAGATGTGTGTGGATTTGTCCCTTTTCCTTTAAGAGAATCTGCTTGTCTCAGACTCCCTTTCTTTCCTGTTCAAGAAGCTGGAATCTCGGTGCAACTGTTCCTGACTTCAACTTCCAAATAGGACAATGGTAAATATTTCCAAATTTCCCCTGGGTATTAATGTTTGGGATTCAGCCCCCTGAATAATAAGTTATTCTAGATTTTAAAAATTATACTTTATGTGTTTTTAAATGTAATGAGTGTTAATAAATAGCAAATCTTTTTTCTGTGATAGAGTTGTACTAAAAGTTTCAGAGATTTTCTTTTAAAAAAGATATAATGATGAATACCTGTTTATTATTGCTATGAACCAATATATAGTGGCAAGTGCTTTATTAGCATATAGAATAATTTTACATGATGTAGATATTTGACAACAGAAAGCATTAAAAGGTAGGAACATTAACATGATATGAACTTCATTTCAAATCATTAAAGAATAAGGTATGGTCACAAAAATTTGATATTTAAAAATCATCATTAAATAAGATATTTAAAGACACACAGAGCGTTACTTGACCTCATAGTCTTTCTCTTTGTTTTGTGACAAATAAAGAAGTTGTAGAAGACTTTCTTTCACATTGCATTGACCTTGCTTGGACTGTCAAATGTGCCTTCAAAAGCCCCTCAGGTTGGTTGTTACGGCATCTGTGTCTTCACATAAGCTCATTTCCTTTTTTTCAAGGGCAAAAATATTTTGCCTACTTGCCCATATTTTAGTTTTGCTGTTGAAATCGAATTGCTTTGTCTAATTCAGAGTTTAGATCGGTTTCTGATTTTATGTTGGAGTATTCCACAACACTCATATCTTTCTCTCTTTGCATTTCTTGTCATATAATATTTAAAAAAGAACTTTAGCTATAGGGAACATTCAAACTCTGGAAAATGTCAGCCAACATGATTGGAGTAATATTCAAATAATGTCACATTCAGCTTTCCCAACAAGGTTAACAGCCCTCCATTAAAGCATGTGTCAAAATTGTCAGTTTAAAGGCCTATTTTGCTTTCCAAACTTGTTATTTCATGCAATACCATTCATAAGATTTATGTAAAGTATACATACTTTATGTATAAATGGAGTTAAACTTTTTTCCCCCCAAGAAATAAATCATTAGCAGCAGGAAGGGCCAGGAGCACACACTTATAACAGGCCAATGACTATAAACAGGACTGCTTAATAGCTACCACTTTTCCTTTGGAGACTTTTCAAACCAGCGATTCTATATATTAATAAGTTTGAATTCTCCTGGGAAAGTTATGATGCTTCCCCTAGTTTTCTTCTCAACCAATTTTTCTCAGGATTGGGAAAAAGATACATATTCCCCAAGAAATGCCAGGAAGGACTTCCTCCTGAAAGTACAAGCTTAGCAGGTGGCAGAGTAAACAAAACTCCTAAATGATTAGGATCAAAGCTGCCTTGCTACCCCAGAATGACTGGGCAGTTACTTGAGAGGGAAAGGAAATTGAGCCTTATTTAATCCCTTTTATTTCTGAGCCTTTTTGTTAGGGCAGCCTAGCCTGTGATTTAACTAATTCAGAAATACTCTAAATGGTCTACTCCCAGAACTACATGAATATTTCCCTTATAGCTTGTCAGAAACTTAGTTTTATTATAACTTTGAATTGAACACATCTAAGAGATGATTTAGTTTAACTACATCATCTTATTGGTAAGTTGAGTCCAAAGTCAACGACTTGGTAAGGGACATTTGGGATTTTTTTTTTCAGATTAATAAAACATGTGATCGAGAGGATCCAACATGGCGGCCGGCAAGGAAGCAGCACTTTCAGTATCTCCACATTAACCGGATCAGAAACACCCATTAAAACAGCTACATTCTACCTACTGAGGAACTTCTAGCAAAATTCCGCTGAAAGGAGACCTGCCAGGAATTAGTAAGTTATATTAGAGGTGACAGTTGGCCCCAGACAAGTGAATCTTGGCCGGCCACGCGGGCGCAGAGGTCCAATCCCTCAGCCACCGCCCAACCGGCTCCGCAAGCGGCCCCCGGCGGCCCGGGGCAGCGAGAAGGGTCCCCGCCTGGCCCGGCAGACGGCCCCCGCCATCCCGGCTCTCCTGGCGGCCCTGCTCGCTCTGTGATCGGCTAACCCGCCCGCCCGGCTCTTAGCCACGAGGCCCCTGCCTACCGGGTTCTACAAGCGGCCCCCGGCGGCCGGCGCGGTGAGAAGGGTCCCCACCTGGCCTGGCAAACAGCCTGCGCCCTCCCGGCTCTGCTGGCGGCCCCGCCCCCGGCCAGCGCAGGCTCGGCTCTGCAGGCGGCCCCCGGCGGCCCGCGCAGCGAGAAGGGTCCCCGCCTGGCCCAGCAGATGGCCTGTGCCCGCCCGGCTCTGCAAACGGCCCCGCCCACCCGGCAAACGGGGCCCCCGGCCCTCCGGGCTCTGCTGGTGCCCCGCCCGCGGCCAGCGCCGCCCGGCTCTGCAGGCAGCCCCCAGCGGCCCCGCGCGGCGAGAAGGGTCCCCGCCCAGCAGACGGCCTGTGCCCTCCCGGCTCTGCTAACGGCCCCGCCCCCACTGCGAACGGCCCCGCCCACCCGGCAAACGGCTCCCCCCCCCCCGAGACGACGTGAAGGAAATCTAACCAAGCCTCTATGAAATAGCGAACTGGGAACTAAAACCAGAGATTGTGTCAGACCAGAGACAAGCCAGTTCCACCCCTCCCTTCGGACACTCCAGCAAGGAGGCAGGGGCCCGCCATAGCAGAGAGGGGAAGTCACCAAAGTTCAGCCAAAGAGATTCCTTCCCAGCGGAATCTACTTTAGCAGGTGTGTGACTCCCACCGGCATCAGATACAAACAACCGGGAAACTTCAAAATCTCTCCGTGGGCGTGACCGTAAGGGCCAAAGGACTCTCGACCCCCAACTCCCAATACTGCCAGTGACGTGGGCGTGACTGTAGGGGCGGAGGGAAGCAGAGAAGACTCCCCACCCCCAACTCCCCCAACCGCCAACTGAGAGGGCGTGACGGTAGGGGCGGAGGGAAACAGAGGACACTCCAGACCCCCAACTCCTCCTACCGCCAGCGGAGTGGTCGTGATTGTAGGGGCTGAGGGAAGCAGAGGGGATCCTCGACCCCCAACTCCCATTACCACCAGTGGCGACACCAATGGTCTTAGCCGCCAGACTCCGAAGGTGTGCCCACCAAAGGGGTCCGGAAAAATTAAACTACTGACTCCCAGAACACAGCTCCACAGCACTGGGGCTTAGATGAATGACAGAGAGAGTGCTCAGTCGTTAGGGAAATAGAGCACCCAGAGGGGCTGAAAGTGTAACCAAATCCTTGGAGAACCTCCTCCGGTGCACAGGACCTGGCTGGCTGGCAGGAGGAAGGGGAGGAGGGGCCGTAGAAGTGAAACGGCTCTGGACCAACAGGATTGAGAGACTCCCAGGAGCCGCCTTACAGGGATTGCTGTTGACACATTGAGGGCAAATCTCAGCCCGGAGGGCACAGCTTTGCCTACGGGAAGAGAAGAAAATGGATCTCTAAGACCTAATTTTATTCCTTATTTTATTTTATTTTTTCTCTCCCTTTTTCCCTCTTTCTCTCCCCTTCCAAGTTTTATTGTTCTTTCCATTCTCCTCTAGGCTAGCTAACTCCCCCTCCTTCTTTCTTTTCAAGAGCACCTTCCTTCCCCTTCCCCCCAAGCATTACGTCCTCCATTTCGTGTAACTGTCTAAATGCAAACAGGTGAATGTTTCGAGGCCGTCTATAGTGCTCCTAAATACCTAGCTACTACCAACACCCTGATCCAATTGACGGTTAGCATCCCCCTTCAGTAGAGCAATCTTCTAAAGTAGCCAAGACATACTAACCCTTATACCTTCATAGCACCTAACCTAAAGTCCTAAGAACAAAAAACAAATCACTATATGCATACAAAATCCGGAAGCCCTTTATAAATTGAATGAATCAGCTCTAAAGTACAATAAAGCCCAACATCTATAGGCATAATCTCCCACCACAAAGGAGAGACAACAGATACAAACAAAGCCAAAACAAATGTATAGGAGAAAGCAGGTACAAAGCAGTCAAACAGAGCTGGAAAGTAACGTGAACAACATGAAAAAACCAGGGAAAAAAGGAGTACAGATAATGCAGGACAACTTAAATCTACAGGAGGACCTAGAAGCATCAGAAATATGGACAGGGAAAGAAATCAAGGCATACCTAACTCAGATGGAACGGAATTTTAGAGAAGACATGAGACAGCAAATCCAAGAATTGAAAGTATATTTCGAAAACCAACTAAAAAAACAAATTCAAACTGCAAAGAACGAGCTTTACCAGGAGATAGAGATCTTAAAAAAAAATGAAACAGTGATTTTAGAAATGCAAGAAACCATAAACCAGATTAAAAATGCTAACGAGAATATTACAAATAGACTAGATCAAGTAGAAGTCAGAACATCAGATAATGAAGACAAAGTTTATCAACTTGAAAAGAATATAGTCAATACTGAAAAGATGCTTAAATCTCACGAGCAATCTATCCAAGAGATATGGGATCTCATCAAAAAACCAAATTTGAGAGTCATTGGGATAGAAGAAGGCACAGAGATTCAAGCCAAAGGAATGGACAACCTATTGAATGAAATAATCCTAGAAAACTTCCCAGAGATGAAAGATGGAATGGATTGCCAAATCCTGGAAGCCTACAGGACCCCAAACATCCAAAACTGTAATAGGCCAACTCCAAGACATATAATTATGAAGATAGCCAACATACAGAACAAGGAGAGAATATTAAAAGCTACGAGGGAAAGGAGGCAGATTACATTCAGGGGTAAACCAATTAGGTTAACGGCTGATTTTTCATCACAGACTTTGAAAGCGAGAAGATCCTGGAACAATGTATTTCAAACGCTGAAAAATAATGGATTCCAACCAAGAATACTGTATCCAGCAAAATTAAGCTTCAGATTTGACAATGAAATTAAAATCTTTCACGATAAACAAAAGCTAAAAGATTTCGCAGCCAGAAAACCAGCACTGCAAAGCACTTTGGGCAAAATTCTACAAGAAGAGGAATGGAAAAACAGTGCCCAAAACCAACAGCGGGAGGTATCTCAGTAAAGGGGGAGGAAAACAACCAAAAAGTAAAAACTAGCCAAACTAAAATAAATAAATAAATAAACATGACTGGAAGTACAAATCATATTTCAATTGTAACCTTAAATGTTAATGGACTAAACTCACCAATCAAGAGACACAGGCTGGTAACCTGGATCAAAAAAACAAATCCAACAATATGCTGCCTTCAGGAGACTCATATGATAGGAAAAGACATACACAGGCTGAAGGTGAAAGGTTGGGAAAAATCATACCACTCACATGGCCCTCGGAAGCAAGCAGGAGTGGCCATACTCATATCGAATAAAATCAACTTCAAACCTAAGTTAATCAAAAGGGATAAAGAAGGACACTATATCCTGTTAAAAGGAACTATTCACCAACAAGACATAACAATTTATATGCACCAAATAATGGTGCAGCAACGTTCATAAAACAAACTCTCCTCAAGTTCAAGAGTCAAATTGACCACAACACAATAATTATGGGTGACTTCAACACACCGCTCTCGCCATTAGACAGATCCTCCAGACAAAAGCTGAATAAAGAAACTATAGAACTCAATGACACAATCAATAACCTAGACTTAACCGACATATATAGAATATATCAACCATCATCAAGTGGATACACGTTCTTCTCAGCAGCACATAGATCTTACTCAAAGATAGATCATATATTATGCCATAGGGCAACTCTTAGTAAATATAAAGGAGTGGAGATAATACCATGCACCATATCTGATCATAATGGAATGAAACTGGAAATCAATGAAAAAAGAAGGAAGGAAAAATCCTGCATCACATGGAAAATAAACAATATGTTACTGAATGATCAATGGGTTACAGAAGACATAAAGGAGGAAATCAAAAAATTCTTAGAGATAAACGACAATTCAGACACAACATACCAGAATCTATGGGACACAATGAAAGCAGTTTTAAGAGGGAAATTCATTTCCTGGAGTTCATTCCTCAAAAAAAGAAAAAAACCAACAAATAAATGAACTCACACTACATCTCAAAACCCTAGAAAAGGAAGAGCAAAACAACAGCAAATATAGCAGAAGACAAGAAATAATTAAAATCAGAGCGGAAATCAACGAAATTGAAACAAAAAAAAAACCATTGAAAAAATTGATAAAACTAAAAGTTGGTTCTTTGAAAAAATAAATAAGATCGACAGACCCTTAGCCATGCTAACGAAGAGAAGAAGAGAGAAAACTCAAATCACTAACATACAGGATGAAAAAGGCAATATCACAACAGACACTACAGAAATACAGAAGATAATTAGAAAGTATTTTGAAACCCTATATTCTAATAAAGTAGAAGACAGTGAAGACATCGATAAATTTCTTAAGTCATATGAGCTGCCCAGATTGAGTCAGGAAGACACACACAATTTAAACAGACCAATAACAAAGGAAGAAATAGAAGAAGCCATCAAAAGACTACCAACCAAAAAAAGCCCAGGACCGGATGGGTATACAGCGGAGTTTTACAAAACCTTCAAAGAAGAATTAATACCAATACTTTCCAAGCTATTTCAAGAAATAGAAAAAGAAGGAGCTCTTCCAAATTCATTCTATGAGGCCAACATCACCCTGATCCCGAAACCAGACAAAGACACTTCAAAGAAAGAAAACTACAGACCAATATCTCTAATGAACATAGATGCAAAAATTCTCAATAAAATCCTGGCGAATCGAATACAAAAGCATATCAAAAAAATTGTGCACCATGATCAAGTAGGATTCATCCCTGGGATGCAAGGTTGGTTCAATATACGGAAATCAATAAATATTATTCACCACATCAATAGACTTAAAGATAAGAACCATATGATCGTCTCGATAGATGCAGAAAAAGCATTCGACAAAGTACAGCATCCTTTTATGTTCAAAACACTAGAAAAACTGGGGATAACAGGAACTTACCTCAACATTGTAAAAGCTATATATGCTAAGCCTCAGGCTAGCATCATTCTAAATGGAGAAAAACTGAAGGCATTCCCGCTAAAATCTGGAACAAGACAGGGATGCCCTCTCTCACCACTTCTATTTAATTTAGTCCTTGAAATACTAGCCAGAGCAATTAGACAGACAAAAGAAATTAAAGGCATAAAAATAGGAAAAGAAGAACTTAAAATATCACTATTTGCGGACGATATGATCCTATACTTAGAAGACCCAAAAGGGTCTACAAAGAAACTACTAGAACTAATAAATGAATTCAGCAAAGTGGCAGGATATAAAATCAACACGCATAAATCAAAGGCATTCCTGTATATCAGTAACAAAACTTCTGAAATGGAAATGAGGAAAACCACCCCATTCACAATATCCTCAAAAAAAATAAAATACTTGGGAATCAACCTAACAAAAGAGGTGAAAGATTTATACAATGAAAACTACAGAACCCTAAAGAGAGAGATAGAAGAAGATCTTAGAAGATGGAAAAATGTACCCTGTTCATGGATAGGCAGAACCAACATCATCAAAATGGCGATATTACCCAAAGTTCTCTACAGGTTCAACGCAATGCCAATCAAAATCCCAACGGCATTTCTGGTAGAAATAGATAAAGCTATCATGAAATTCATATGGAAAAACAAAAGACCCAGAATAGCAAAAGCAATTCTAAGCAGGAAGTGTGAATCGGGAGGTATAGCGATACCAGATTTCAAACTGTACTACAGAGCAATAGTAACAAAAACAGCATGGTACTGGTACCAAAACAGGCAGGTGGACCAATGGTACAGAATAGAGGACACAGAGACCAATCCACAAAATTACAACTTTCTTATATTTGATAAAGGCGCTAAAAGCATGCAATGGAGAAAGGATAGCATCTTCAACAAATGGTGCTGGGAAAACTGGAAATCCATATGCAACAAAATGAAGCTGAACCCCTTTCTCTCGCCATGCACAAAAGTTAATTCAAAATGGATCAAGGAGCTAGATATCAAATCAGAGACTCTGCACCTGATAGAAGAAAAAGTTGGCTCCGATCTACACATTGTGGGGTCGGGCTCCAAATTCCTTAATAGGACGCCCATAGCACAAAAGTTAATAACTAGAATCAACAAATGGGACTTACTCAAACTAAAAAGTTTTTTCTCAGCAAGAGAAACAATAAGAGAGGTAAATAGGGAACCTACATCCTGGGAACAAATCTTTACTCCTCACACTTCAGATAGAGCCCTAATATCCAGAATATACAAAGAACTCAAAAAATTAAACAACAAGATAACAAACAACCCTATCAACAAATGGGCCAAGGACCTGAACAGACACTTCTCAGAGGAGGACATACAATCTATCAACAAGTACATGAAAAAATGCTCACCATCTCTAGCAGTCAGAGAAATGCAAATCAAAACCACCCTAAGATACCATCTCTCTCCAGTAAGATTGGCAGCCATTATGAAGTCAAGCAACAATAAGTGCTGGCGAGGATGTGGGGAAAAGGGTACACTTGTACATTGCTGGTGGAACTGCAAACTGGTGCAGCCAATATGGAAAGCAGTATGGAGATTCCTAGGAAAGCTGGGAATGGAACCACCATTTGACCCAGCTATTGCCCTTCTCGGTCTATTCCCTGAGGACCTTAAAAGAGCATACTATAGGGATACTGCCACATCAATGATCATGGCACCACAATTCACAATAGCTAGACTTTGGAATCAACCTAGATGCCCTTCAATAGATGAATGGATTAAAAAACTGTGGCATTTATACACAATGGAGTATTAAGCAGCACTAAAAAATGACAAAATCATGGATTTTGCAGGGAAATGGATGGCATTAGAGCAGATTATGCTAAGTGAAGCTAGCCAATCCTTAAAAAACAAATGCCAAATGTCTTCTTTGATATAAAGAGAGCAACTAAGATCAGAACAGGGAAGAAGAGCATGAGGAAAAGATTAACACTAAACAGAGACGAGTTGGGGGAGAGAAAGGGAGAGAGAAGGGAAACTATGGAAATGGAAGGAGACCCTCATTTTTACACAAAATTACATATAAGAGTTTGTGAGGGGAAAGGGGAAAAAAAAAACAAGTGAGAGAATTAAACAACAGCAGATGGGGTAGAGAGGGAAGATGAGAGGGAAGGGGAGGGGGGATAGTAGGGGATAGGAAAGGGAGCAGAATACAACAGTCATTAATATGGTATTATGTAAAAATGTGGATGTGTAACCGATGTGATTCTGCAACTTGTATTTGGGGTAAAAAATGGGAGTTCATAACCCACTTGAATCAAATGTATGGAAGATGATATGTCATGAGCTTTCTAGTGTTTTGAACAACCAATTAAAAAAAAATAAAACATGTGATCCAGCAATCTCACTGCTAGATATATCTCCAAAGGAAACAAAATCAGGGTTTTGAAAAGATCTATATTCCCACATTCACTGCAGTAGTCATCTTCCTTCCTTCCTCTGATCTGCTAGAAGACCCCAACCAGAAGTCAGGAAGTCCAGATCTATCAATACAATCCATAGAGGTCAGCCTCTATCAGTGAACTGATAGGACAAAGGGACAACATATCCCAGAAATAGAAACAACCTAAGTGTCCATAAATGGATGATTAAAGAAAAAAATATATATGTCACATTTTATATATATATATATATAATACAGAATATTGTTCAGCCATAAAAAGAATGAAATCCTGTCATCTGTGGCAATATAGATAGAACTGGAGATCATTATCTTAAATAAAATACATCAAGCACAGAAAGACAAATACCAGTGTATATACTTTATATTAATCTTATGAATGGTATTGCATGAAATAAATAAGTAAATAAATATCAAAAAATGTATGAGTATTTTTTACATAATGTAAAAAACAAGTTGATTTCAGAGAAGTTGAGAGTAGAATAGTGTTTACCAGAGCTGCGGAGGGAGGGATGAGGGGAGGTTTGTCAGTGTGTACTTAGTTACAGTTAAATTGAAATAAGAAGTTTAGGTGTGCTCTTGCACAGTAGAGTGTCAGTACAGGTAATGACAATGAACTGTATATTTCAAAAAGCTTTCTAGCTTTTTGATTTTGAATGTTTTGTTTTGTTTTCAAAGATTTTGAATGTTTTTGTTATAAAGAAATGATAAATAGGGATCCAACATGGCGGTGAGTGGGGAGGCAGCGCTTTCAGTACCTCCTCAATAACGGGGTCAGAGAGACGCATTGATACGCTTAGATTCGACCTGCTGAGAAACTCCTAGCAAAATTCCACTAAAGAGAGACCGGCCGGGAATTGGTAGGATTTTTGGAGGTGACAGTTTGCCCCAGACGAGTGAATCTCCGCCACGCAGCGCAGAGGTCCAGACCCACCAGCCGCTGCCCGCGCGACTCGGCGACTGTCGGCTGCCTGCACGCGGCCCCGCGTCAGGGCGGATAGCCTCCGAGGTGCAGCACAGCAGGAGTGGTGCAGGGACTCTAGGAAGAGGTCTCTCGCCAAGCCTTCATGAAATAGCGAACCGGGAGCTGAAACCAACCAGAGACAGACCAATCCCACCCCTCCCTTCGGACACTCCGGCAAGGAGCCTGGGGCCCGCCATAGCAGAGAGGTGACATCACCGGAGTTCCGCCGACGGAATTCCTTCCCAGCAGAATCCACGTTAGCAGGTGTGTGACTCCCACCCCCTCCAGATACAAGCAGCCAGGAAACCTCGGGAATCTCTCCGGGGGCGTGTCTGTAGGGAAGCAGAGGGGATTCCCGATCCCCACCTCCCCTTAACACCAGCGGCGACACCCAAGATCTTAGCCGCCAGTTTCTGGGGGCGTGCCCACCAAAGGGGTCCGGAAAAATTAAACTGTTGGTTCCCAGATCACCCCACCACAGCACTGGGGCTTAGATGAATGACAGAGAGGGTGTTCATCGTTCGGGATATAGGACACGCGGTGGGGCTGCAAGTGTAATCAGATCCTTGGGGAACCGCCTCCGGTGAACAGGACCTGGCTGGCTGGCTGGCAGGAGGAACAGGGGGAGGGGCCGGATAAGTGAAAGGGCTCTGGACTAACAGGATTGAGAGACTCCCAGGAGCCGCCTTACAGGGATTTCTGTCAGCACATAGAGGGCAGAAGCTCGGCTTGGAGGGCACAGCTCCGCCTACTGGAAGAGAAGAAAATGGGATTCAGCCATAGAACAGGTAATTTCAGGCTGCTATTCGCCTGCGGCTAGCAGACAAATTACTCAGGCTCATTGCTAAATAACCCGTGGAAACTGCTTCTTGGAGCCTGCTCTTATCAGAGCATACACCGAGCACGGAGAGGCCGAGCTCCGGCTCCTGGAACTGCGCTGGCCCAGGGCTGAGGAGCCTGCGGAGACTGCTTCTCGGTCCGGGTCCTGCTGAGTACTGTGGAGGTGGATGCCAACTGAGCCTTCGTGGGCAGTGGCAGCAGGACTGAGACGGGGCCTGTGGGGGCCGGTCGGGACTCACCCGTTGCTTTGGTCGCCCGGCGGAGGGAACGAGATGCCGCTGTTCGCAGGGGATGCCAGCATGGCAGAGATCTGATGTCATCGGAGAGCGGCCGAGGAGAGAACTTCATCGGTGCCAGCGGCGACGGAAACAGTTGGTCTCCTGGTAGGGAGGGTGAGTCACAGATACCCGAGTCTCTCTCGCTTTGTCATCGAGCCAGAAGGGAGGAGCGGGGCCGCCGCCCGCACCTACAAGGTAGGCAGACCTGCGACCAACCTGCAGATCAGGCCCAGCGGTCTGCGGGCGTGGTAGGAGGGGCAGGGCAGAGCCGCCGCCCGCGCCTGCAAGGTAAGCAGACCTGCGACAGACTGGCGGATCAGGCCCAGCGGCCTGCCAGCGTGGTACACACTTCACCCCAACTGGAGTAGGGGCAGAGCAGAGCCTTCGCCCGCGCCCAGATCAGGCCCAGCGGCCCGCCTGTGTGGTGGTCACGTGACCCCAATTGGAGTGGGGGCGGAGCGGAACTGCCACCCGTGCCCACAGGGTGGGCAGACCGGCGACCAACCTGCAGATCAGGCCCAGCGGTCCACGGGCGTGGTAGGAGGGGCAGGGCAGAGCCTTCGCCCGCGCCTGCAAGGTAGGCAGACCTGCGACAGACCGGCGGATCAGGCCCAGGGGTCCACGGGCGTGGTAGACAGCTCACACCAATTGGAGGAGGGGCAGAGCAGAGCCCCCGCCCGCGCCTGCAAGGGAGACTTTTCAACTATACAAGAGCAATATAAATATATAGGGGGGGGGAAATTTCAAAAACACAACAGTTTCACCAAGCAGAAAGAAACGCAAGCAGTATGAAAAGACAAGGAAAGAAAGGACCACAAGCAATGCAGGTCAACTCAACTTTAGAAGAGGTAACAGCTGCAGCAGATGGAATGTCAGATAAAGAATTCAGGATATACATGCTTCAGATGATCTGGAGTATCAAGGAAGACATTAGACAGCAAAATCAGACAATGAAAGATCACTTCGACAATGAATTACACAAACAAATCCAGGAAGCAAAGGATCAACTATACAGGGAGACAGAGGTTATAAAAAACAAACAAACAGAAATCCTAGAAATGCAGGAAGCAATAAACCAACTTAAAAACTCAATTGAGAATACTACCAGCAGAGTAGAACACTTAGAAGATAGAACATCAGACAATGAAGACAAAGTATTTCAACTTGAAAAGAACATAGACAGCTCAGCAAGACTGTTAAGAAACCATGAGCAGAACATCCAAGAAATATGGGATAACATTAAGAGACCAAACTTAAGAGTCATTGGGATACAGGAAGGTATAGAGGTCCAAACCAAAGGAATGAGCAAGTTATTCAATGAAATAATACGAGAAAACTTCCCAGACTAGAAGAATGAGACAGAATCCCAAATCCTAGAAGCCTACAGGACGCCGAATGTGCAAAATTATAAGAGATCCACAACTAGACACATTATAATGAAGATGCCCAACATACAGAATAAGGAGAGAATTTTAAAAGCTACAAGAGAAAGGAAGCAGATTACATTTAGGGGTAAGCCAATCAGGATAACAGCTGATCTTTCAACACAGACTCTGAAAGCTAGAAGATCCTGGAATAACATATTTCAAACACTGAAAGAAAATGGGTTCCAACCAAGAATTGTGTATCCAGCGAAATTAAGCTTCAGGATGGAAGATGAAATTAAAACCTTCCACGACAAACAAAAGTTAAAAGAATATGCAGCTAGAAAACCATCTCTTCAAAACATCCTCGGCAAAACATTACAGGAAGAGGAAATGGAAAATAACAATGAAAACCAACAGTGGGAGGTAGGACAGTAAAGGGGGGGGGAATAATCAAAGAGGAAAACAAACCATGTTTAGTAACATAAATAAACAAATATGGCTGGAAGAACAACCCATATCTCAATAATAACCCTAAATGTTAATGGCTTAAACTCACCAATTAAGAGACACAGGCTAGTAGAATGGATCACAAAACAAGACCCAACAATATGCTGCCTACAGGAGACGCATTTGATAGGAAAAGACATACATAGGCTGAAGGTGAAAGGTTGGGAAAAATCATATCACTCATATGGACTTCGGAAACAAGCAGGAGTGTCCATACTCATATCAAATAAAATAGATTTCAAGCCAAAGTTAATCAAAAGGGATAAAGAGGGACACTACATACTGCTCAAGGGAACCATACACCAACAAGACATAACAATCATAAATATATATGCCCCAAACAATGGTGCAGCTATGTTCATCAAACAAACTCTTCTCAAGTTCAAGAGTCTAATAGACCACCATACAATAATCATGGGAGACTTCAACACACCTCTCTCGCCACTGGACAGATCTTCCAAACAAAAGTTGAATAAGGAAACTATAGAACTCAATAACACAATTAATAACCTAGACTTAATTGACATATATAGAATATACCACCCAACATCAAGCAGTTACACTTTTTTCTCAGCAGCACATGGATCCTTCTCAAAAATAGATCATATATTATGTCACAGGGCAACTCTTAGACAATATAAAGGAGTAGAGATAATACCATGCATCCTATCTGATCATAATGGAATGAAACTGAAAATCAACGATAAAAGAAGGAAGGAAAAAGCATACATCACTTGAAGAATGAACAATAGGTTACTGAATGATCAATGGGTTATAGAAGACATCAAGGAGGAAATTAAAAAATTCTTAGAGATTAATGAAAACACAGACACAACATATCGGAATCTATGGGACACATTGAAAGCAGTTCTAAGAGGAAAATTCATTGCTTGGAGTTCATTCCTTAAAAAAAGAAAAAACCAACAAATAAATGATCTCATACTTCATCTCAAAATCCTAGAAAAAGAAGAGCAAAACAACAGCAAAAGAAGTAGAAGGCAAGAAATAATTAAAATCAGAGCTGAAATTAATGAAATCGAAACAAAAGAAACAATTGAAAAAATTGACAAAACTAAAAGTTGGTTCTTTGAAAAAATAAATAAAATCAACAGACCCTTAGCCATGCTAACGAAGAGAAGAAGAGAGAGAACTCAAATTACTAGCATACGGGATGAAAAAGGCAATATCACAACAGACACTTCAGAAATACAGAAGATAATCAGAAATTATTTTGAATCCTTATACTCCAATAAAATAGAAGATAGTGAAGGCATCGATAAATTTCTTAAGTCATATGATCTGCCCAGATTGAGTCAGGAGGATATAGACAATCTAAACAGACCAATATCAATTGAGGAAATAGAAGAAACCATCAAAAGACTACCAACTAAGAAAAGCCCAGGACCGGATGGGTATACAGCAGAGTTTTACAAAACCTTTAAAGAGGAACTAATACCAATACTTTTCAAGCTATTTCAGGAAATAGAAAAAGAGGGAGAACTTCCAAATTCATTCTACGAGGCCAACATCACCCTGATTCCTAAACCAGACAAAGACACTTCAAAGAAAGAAAACTACAGACCAATATCTCTAATGAACCTACATGCAACAATCCTCAATAAAATTCTGGCGAATCGGATACAAAAACATATCAAAAAAATTGTGCACCATGATCAAGTAGGATTCATCCCTGGGATGCAAGGCTGGTTCAATATACGGAAATCAATAAATGTTATTCACCACATCAATAGACTTAAAAATAAGAACCATATGATCATCTCGATAGATGCGGAAAAAGCATTCGACAAAGTACAGCATCCCTTTATGTTCAAAACTCTAGAAAAACTAGGGATAACAGGAACATACCTCAATATTGTAAAAACAATCTATGCTAAGCCTCAGGCTAGCATCATTGTGAATGGAGAAAAATTGAAGTCATTCCCTCTAAAATCTGGAACAAGACAGGGATGCCCTCTCTCACCACTTCTGTTCAACATAGTTCTCGAAACACTGGCCAGAGCAATTAGACAGACGAAAGAAATTAAAGGCATAAAAATAGGAAAAGAAGAACTTAAATTATCACTATTTGCAGGTGACATGATTCTATACCTAGCAGACCCAAAAGGCTCTACAAAGAAACTATTAGAATTAATAAATGAATTCAGCAAAGTGGCAGGATATAAAATCAACACGCATAAATCAAAGGCATTCCTGTATATCAGCGACAAATCCTCTGAAATGGAAATGAGGACAACCACTCCATTCACAATATCCTCAAAAATAATAAAATACTTGGGAATCAACCTAACAAAAGAGGTGAAAGACTTATACAATGAAAACTACAGAACCCTAAAGAGAGAAATAGAAGAAGATCTTAGAAGATGGAAAAATATACCCTGTTCATGGATAGGCACAACTAACATCATCAAAATGGCGATATTACCAAAAGTTCTCTATACGTTTAATGCAATGCCAATCAAAATCCCAATGGCATTTCTTGTAGAAATAGAGAAAGCAATCATGAAATTCATATGGAAAAATAAAAGACCCAGAATAGCAAAAACAATGCTAAGCAGGAAGTGTGAATCAGGCGGTATAGCGATACCAGACTTCAAACTATACTACAGAGCAATAGTAAGAAAAACAACATGGTACTGGTACCAAAACAGGCAGGTGGACCAATGGTACAGAATAGAGGACACAGAAACCAATCCACAAAACTACAACTATCTTATATTTGATAAAGGGGCTAAAAGCATGCAATGGAGGAAGGATAGCATCTTCAACAAATGGTGCTGGGAAAACTGGAAATCCATATGCAACAAAATGAAACTGAATCCCTTTTCTCTCGCCATGCACAAAAGTTAACTCAAAATGGATCAAGGAGCTTGATATCAAATCAGAGACACGCCGTCTGATAGAAGAAAAAGTTGGCTACGATCTACATACTGTGGGGTCGGGCTCCAAATTCCTCAATAGGACACCCATAGCACAAGAGTTAATAACTAGAATCAACAAATGGGACTTACTCAAACTAAAAAGTTTTTTCTCAGCAAAAGAAACAATAAGAGAGGTAAATAGGGAGCCTACATCCTGGGAACAAATCTTTACTCCTCACACTTCAGATAGAGCCCTAATATCCAGAGTATACAAAGAGCTCAAAAAATTAGGCAATAAGATAACAAATAACCCAATCAACAAATGGGCCAAGGACCTGAACAGACACTTCTCAGAGGAGGACATACAATCAATCAACAAGTACATGAAAAAATGCTCACCATCTCTAGCAGTCAGAGAAATGCAAATCAAAACCACCCTAAGATACCATCTCACTCCAGTAAGATTGGCAGCCATTATGAAGTCAAACAGCAACAAGTGCTGGTGAGGATGTGGGGAAAAGGGTACACTTGCACATTGCTGGTGGGACTGCAAATTGGTACAGCCAATTTGGAAAGCAGTATGGAGATTTCTTGGAAAGCTGGGAATGGAACCACCATTTGACCCAGCTATTCCCCTTCTCGGTCTATTCCCTAAAGACCTAAAAAGAGCATGCTACAGGGACACTGCTACATCGATGTTCATAGCAGCACAATTCACAATAGCAAGACTGTGGAACCAACCTAGATGCCCTTCAATAGACGAATGGATAAAAAAAATGTGGCATTTATACACAATGGAGTATTACTCTGCATTAAAAAATGACAAAATCATAGAATTTGCAGGGAAATGGATGGCATTAAGCAGATTATGCTACGTGAAGCTAGCCAATCCCTAAAAAACAAATGCCAAATGTCTTCTTTGATATAAGGAGAGTAACTAAGAACAGAGTAGGGACGAAGAGCATGAGAAGAAGATTAATATTAAACAGGGATGAGAGGTGGGAGGGAAAGGGAGAGAGAAGGGAAATTGCATGGAAATGGAAGGAGACCCTCAGGGTTATACAAAATTACATACAAGAGGAAGTGAGGGGAAAGGGAAAAATAATACAAGGGGGAGAAATGAATGACAGTAGAGGGGGTAGAGAGAGAAGAGGTGAGGGGAGGGGAGGGGGGATAGTACAGGATAGGAAAGGCAGAAGAATACAACAGACACTAGTATGGCAACATGTAAATCAATGGATGTGTAACTGATGTGATTCTGCAGTCTTTATACTGGGTAAAAATGGGAGTTCATAACCCACTTGAATCAAAGTGTGAAATATGATATATCAAGAACTATGTAATGTTTTGAACAACCAACAATAAAAATTAAAAAAAAAGAAACCACATATAGTAGAACTTGTATCATTTTTCTTAAAACATCTCATACCTAGCTATTTTTTTGGAAATTTTAGTATTCTTTGTTCTAGGTGGCTAATAAAGCAAGTGCATCAGAGTAAAAATAATAAATGATCTATTTTTGAACTACAATTTCTGCATCCATAAAACATGAAATTACTTTCATAGATTTTTTTCCAACATGCCTTCCCAAATTCAGAATATGAATTGACTTTTATAACTGTGCTCTAAATGAGAAATTGAATAAAGAGCCCATTTCTTCATAAAATGCTTTCATAATCTTATATTCTGCTTTAATGACATCATTGCACATTAGAAAGTTCAGAAGATACTCAGTGTCTTGCAACTGTAGTATTCATTTGAAAGCATCATTCTTGATATTAAATTAGATTCAAGTAGACTATTTCCCTGGGAGGAAATTACTTCTCCAGTTTTTAGATGTTCATTTGGTGGTGGACAGGTTTTCAAAAGAATTTGCCACTATGACATTCTCTAGCAAAATCAAAATAAAAATTTCCAAAATTTGAATCTTAATTTTGAGTTTCATAAATGTTATGGATAAAATATAGGAAAATACAAAATGGAGTCCACACATTCACTTACTTTTACTGATTGCTAACCATACCCAAAGCACTGTGTTAGGGACTGGGAATGCAGAGATGGAAAACAGTATGCTCTTCTACCTCTCAGGGTCTAGTGAAGGGAAAGACAGGTGAAAACATAATCATTGCACCTGGCCAGAAGAGTAAGGAACATGTGCAGAGGGAACTCTTTCTCTTCTTATTCTAGAAGTCCATCTAATGGCATGAATGCTAATTTTTTTATTATGGACCTACAGTTTCCTGAAGGTTTGCTCATTTTCTTTAGACAATTTTATTTTTGTTATTCAGAGTGGGTAATTTCTATGGTGCCAACTTCAAAGTTATTGATTCTTTTTCCTGTCCTCTCCATTCTGTTGAGTCCATGCATTAAGTTTTTATTTTGGTTACTGTATTTTTCAGTTCTAATTCCATTTGGTTATTTAAAAAAATTATATATTTACAGAGTATTACATGATGCTTTGAAATATGTACATATTGTGAAATAGCTAAATCAAGCTAATTAATATACATATATCACTTCACATACTTATCATTTATTTGTATTTAAGAAAACAATAAATCTATTCTTAGCCATTTTCAAATACAGGATACATAGTTATTAACTATAATAACAAGTTGTACAGTAGATTTCTTGAAAAAAATTTTTTTCTAGCTGAAATTTTATATCCTTTGAACAACCTTTCTCTAGATGACCCAACTCCCAATTTTTTGGAAGTCACTATTCTATTCTCCACTTTCCTGAGTTTGACAATTTTGGATTCCATATATAAGTGAGATCATGAGATATTTATGTTTTTGTACGTGGCTTATTTCTCTTAACAAATTGTCCTCCAGATTCATCCACATTATCTCAAATGACAGGATCTCCTTCTTTTGAAACATGGAACAGTATTCTGTTGTATATGCATACCATATTTTCTTAATCCATTCATCTCTTCGTAGACACTTAGATTGATTCCAAATCGTGCCTGTTGTGAACAGTTCTGCAATGAACATGGGAGAGTGTCTGTTTCTTCAACATACTTGTTTTTTTTCATTTTATTTGGATATCCTATAGTAAGGTTTCTGGGTCACATAACAATTTTTAAAAATTTTTTGAGGAGTCCCCATTCTGTTTTCTGTAATAGCTGTATTAAATTAAATTGCCATTAACAAGGTACAGGGTTCCTTTTTCTTCACACCCTCAGCAACACTTACATTTTATCTTTTTGATAGTAACTATTTTAATAGATGTGAGATCATATATCATTATGGTTTGATTTATATTTCTCTAATGATCATCCATGATAAATATTTTTTTAAATATACTGATTGGCCATCTTCTTTGGAGAATTATCTATTCAAATCATTTGCCCATCTTTAATTTGGGCTGTTTTCTTGCTATTGAGTTGTTTGAGTTTCTTATTTATTCTGGATTTAAACCAAAATGGATTGCAGGTAATTCCTTTCTTCCATTTTGTATGTTTTGTCTTCACTTTGTTGATTGTTTCTTTTGATGTGCAGAAGGTTTTAATTTGGTGTAGTCACATGTGTCTATTTTTTTGCTGTGCTTTTGGAGTCACATCCAACAGATCATTGAGAAGGTGGGGTTGTGGCTTAGTGGTAGAGCACTTGCCTAGCATATGTGAGGCATTGGGTTCAATTCTCAGCACCACATAAAAAATAAACAAATAAAATAAAGGCATTGTGTCAATCTATAACTAATAAAAATATTTGGAAAAAAAGATCATTGACAAAAACAATGTCAGGAAAATTTTATCTTGCTTCATTTTAGTAGTTTTGTAGTTTCAGATCTATGTTTAAGTATTAAATTCATTTTGAGTTGATTTTTATTAATGGTATTTGATAAGGATCTAATTTTATTCTTTTGCATGTGGTTATTCACTTGTCTCAACATCATTCATTGAAGAAACTTATCTCTTCCTCATTGTGTGTTCTTAGAAACTTTGTAGAAAACTAGTTGACCATAAATGTATAGATATTTTTTTTTCTGGGTTCCCCATTATGTTTCATTGGTTTATGTGTTTTATGTCATTACCATGCTGTTTTGATTACTAGACCTTTGTGGTAGATTTCCACATCAGGTAGTGCAATGCCTCTAGTTTTGTTCTTTTGCATCTTTGTTATAAATTCTATTTTTCTGTTGTTGTTGGAAATTCCTTTGCTTATAATACATTTTCTCATTTGTTTCAAATATGTTTGTAATTGCTCTTCAAAACATTTTTATGATACCTTTAAAATCCTTGTCAACCAATTCCAACACCTATGCTGTCTTAGTGTTGGCATCTCTTATCTTTTCTTATTCAAGTTGTGGTTTTTCTGGCTCATGGTATGATAAATGATTTTTATTGTATTCTGGATATCTTTGGTCCTACATCATGTTACTCTGGATCTTATTTAAATATTGTTTTAGAAGACCTCTTCTCATAACAGGCCAGTCGGGGAAGGAGTCATTGCCTCATAACTGCCAGGTGACATGGTAGTGCAGCTTTTCCACTTGATTTTCTGCCATATCTTGAAAGACCATTATTTCAGGTACCTGGACTGGTGGGGAGGGGATGGAGAAAAGACAAGCAGACACACAAATAGAGACTAAGCCAGCTGGTGGATCACCGAAACCTTGATAGGGAAACAGTGATCACTAGCAAGCTTGGCACATTTATTATATAGGTTTAAACATCAAAAGGATTTGTTGTGAGAAAGTGTCTTCAAGATAAATAGAACTGAAGTTGAGGGTATACACAGCTCAATTAGAACTACCAGCTTGTGCCTATTATTCTCTATCCTCAGGCAGCTGGTGTTTGAACCCAAGGTTAAGAACTGATAAATCTGTGGCTAGCACATGATTTCCCTTTGAATGGGGTGTCACCATAGCAGCTGGGCAGTCTCAAATCGACGCCTTCACACTGAGAATTCCCAAGAGGGGCATTGTTGCTTCTGTCGCTGGACAGCTCAAGGTCCATAATTCATTCACTGCCCTGATAGTTTTCATTGGTACTCTGTTGGGAGAAATAACTAGGGGTTCTCTATTAAAGCCAGCTGGCCTTGGTAGTGTAGGCTCCACACTAAGTCACTACTGCCCTCACCCTATCTGGAAGGGGATGGGGTATGTCATTACCTCTCTTCACTTGACCTCCAAAGACACTGTTGGGTGGTCCTCACTACTGCTGGAGGGTGGCTTCTTTGCCATTGGATGAGGGTGGGAGTCAAATATGGCCTTCTATGACATTTACCATGGGAGAGGGACCTAATTACCACCAAATGGGGATGAAAGTCCTGACTCCCTGTTCAGTCTTCTCTAACACCATACCCATGGCAACATGGGGCACTTTCATTAGGGCCTTCCTGTGGGAAAAGAATAGGCTCCTCGCTCATTCTTCACTGACTGGGCTGTAGGTGGGATTGCAGTTTTTCATGCTCTTTGGCTGAAGTGGAGCTATTATTTTCTATAAGTTTCCTGTCTTTCTCAAATTCCCTTTCCTAGTTCTTTGGCTAGAGGACAGGTTTTTCTGGGAGACTCTTTTTGTCTGCACTCACTGATGTTTCTGAGTTTCTGACCTCTCCAACTCCAAGTCTGGGATATATAATACAATAAGAAATCCCAGAGAACTCACCATGTGTCAATCCTTGGGTCCCAAGTTCCCTAACCAACTTGTGCCTTTACCCTTCCTCTGGAGTCTTCTTTGCTCTACTGTGGTGGGAGAAATGGGGAGAAGTTCCTGATGACATTGTTTTAAAGCCTAAATTCAGCCAGGGCTTGAAGCTTCCCTTGGGCTTTTCAATTACAAAATCAATACATTTTCCTTTCAATTAAGTCACTTTGAATGGGGTTCTGTCACTTTCCAGCAAGGTTTCTTAGGGCAGGCAGAACCTGAGGCAAAGAGATGGCATGTGACTAGAGCATTCTTGTGTTGGAACATAGGTCTGTTTGGTGTCACTCCTTGGGCTTCCTCTCAGTTGCACTTTTTTTTTTTATGGTGTCACTTCTGACACTCAAAGTTTTAAGATCTAAATTGCTGATTGCATTCTGGGTTTCTTCAACTATAAGATCATTTTCATTCAATTATATTGCAAGCCAAGTCAACAAGGGTGGGGAAATGCCCCTGATGCTGGAGCATCTCAGGGTATTGAATAATAATTTTTCAAGCCTGCAATAAGATATAGTTTACAAGAAAACTGCATTGCAAAAAAATAGGAGAGAAACAGAATGGGAAGAGTCCAAAAAAAGGTCAGAGGCAGATCCTAAAGAATTTGTGGTGGAAAAACTACTAGATTGATGTGAAGTGAATGAGAAGGTGGATTATTTCTTGAAGTGGAAGGGATTTACAGGTATGATCCTTGGTCACCTGAGGAAAATTGATATTTCCTAGAGTTAATTAAAGATTTTCTGAATTCTCAGAAAGCTGGTTAAGAAAAAGATGGTACAAAGAGAAAAATCTTTATCTGATAGTGACCCTGAGGATAGCAAATTGAAGAAGAATGGAGATGTTGCTGACAAACCAAGAGGCTTTGCCGTAGGTCTTGATCCTTAATGAACAGCTGGTGTCACAGACAACAGTGAAGAATTAGCATTTTCATGAAATGGAAAGATGCAGATGAAGCAGGCCTGGAGCTGGCAAGAGACAAATATGAGGAACTAACTTGGTATTCTTGTCCAGAAAATGATATTTAATAACTATTAAACTTCAGTACTTAATGTGAAACAATCACTTCATTCTAGTGAAAATCAAGTTTGATATGTTCATTTTGAGCTAGTAGTATTGGGGAAGTTGTTGGGTTTTGATTTTTTTTTTTTATCAATAGCACTGGTGACTTTGAACAAATACATAAAAGCTATGTGTGGTGTAAAACAAAACAAATCAAGACTGGCGAGGAGTAAAAATCTCTACCCTAGCAGCTGGGATAGAGTCTATGCCTGCATCTACCAGCAATGGTGTGATTTAAAGTAAGTCATTTGTTCTCTGTGCCTCAGTTTCTATTGCCATAAGTTGGAGGGGCAAACTCTAGATGGTTTGTAAAGTTTGCATCAGCTCACAAAGTTTCTACACCAGAGGAAAGTGGGGCAAAGCATTTTACAGTTGATTTCTCTGTGATTTAGTGTAAAGTACTAGAAAATTAAGGTTGACATTATTTATCATAACTTCACTTGGAATGCAAGGAAAGGTTATTACTGTGCCAGCACAATGGAAGGTGACATTTTCCTGCAGAGGAGAAGTATGATCGCAGTAAAGAAAATAAGCAAACAGGGAGACATGGTGGCCATCTGAGGTCCTGGTTGTGCAGAGGTGGCATATGAAGGTTAAGAGCTGTCAAGCGCATTGCTCTTTGAGTCAAAGTTTAAAAAATTATGCTGGAGATGATGTTCATCTAAATAATTTAATGCAGAGAGGAAAATGATCAAGACAGAATGCTAGATAGGAATTTCTTATGCTATAATTATTCACAACAGTAATGGCCTCAAAATCAAGAGTCGCATCTTTCTTTACTTTTGGGTGATCTTTTTTGAAAAATTTCTTTTGATATCAATGTAAGTCTCAACTTGTCTAGGCGGCCTCATACATACTGAGTATGTACTCAGTGGTAGAAAAAAATGCTGGTGAAGGAATTTCAAAAGCATGTGGTCTTGTCTCTTCTCTGGAATTTCTTGGGGGCAGTCTCCTGTGAGGATAAGGAAGAGGAGTTTGCCTGTGTACACTGCATTCCCACTTCCTGGCTCAGCCAGTGCCTACTTCTGCAAGCCAGTATTCAGTCCCAAGTTAGGGAATGAATACTTGGAATGGGTTTCATCATGTTTCTTTTTCTCCTGTTTCAAAGACAGAAAGGAAGTTATGAAACCCATGGAATTTAAGGTGAACAAAGTGGCCTACGTTGAATTTGTGGTGAGTTGGAATCGTTGTTATTGCAGTTAAGACAGCCTGTCCTAGTTTATAAATTAAGTTTTTTTTCCCCTAAAGGAAGGAATTAATTTTTGAGTTAAGAAAAATACAGTGGGAGTTTTTTCTTCCCAAAATAAGCCAGGGAAGTTGTATCACACTCAGGCAGCTTTGGATTATTTTCTCAGGTCCTATTCCTTGTGGCCACCCAATCTGGTAGGCATGATGCTCATTTCAGTTACAGAAATCTTTAAGCTAAACACTCACCTGTTTCTTTCCTGCCTTATTAACAAGCTGTCATTCAAGGCTGAGTGTTACAGACTGGATTTATTTTTTATTTATTTAAAAAAATTGCAGTAAAATAAATCTGCTCATTCAAAAGAGTACAAACAACAACTTAATTATTTTGCATTTAGGCCTTTAAAAATAAGATTGGCTTTTATGGCAATTACTGGTTGGAACAGACATGTAAATGTGATGGCTAATGCAGTGACAATTTATATTTTAAATTATTTGCTTCCTTACAATTATGGATCTGAGTGGCAAAATTGCTCGCATCACAGCTTCCTGTATATTTCAGAAGGAAAGTCACAACAGGATAGGCATTTCAAAATGTTCTAAAATGTATGAGGTTGCCTTTTATCTTTATTGGAATGAGTAACTGTATTAAATGATTTATATTTTATTATTCCTTATGGAAAGGTAGAGAGAGTTGTGTTTGAATAGGAGGATATTTGGTTAAAAATTTCAGATGAAGTACAGCATTCATTTCTTATATTGTGATAGGATTCTTCCTTCTCTAGACTACTCTTCCTTCTCTAGACAACCAGAGGTTGATTCACAAATGCATGGCTGCTGTCTTCCCATTGTCATGACCCCATCAGTTGTGGTATGCGTGGCTTATAGCATTTCTGTCAAATGCCATAAAAATGTCTTCCTTCTGTGCACAAGAAACCAAAGCAAGAATGAAACTGCTGGAGCTAATAATGATTTGGGATTAGTGATTTTAAAAAAGTCACTGGTTAATCTAACCGAAGTTAACAGTGTAGGTGGAAATCAAAGTTCTTGGTACCATGGTGGGGTGTTCAAGCTATCTTTCATTTCAGAACCTTTTGAGAGGATTTACATGTTCCTTTTCAGAATACAATTGATAGTGAAGAAGGTTCCTAGGTTGTCAAAGATGTTTTCATATCTTTATTAGCAAAGATGTTTATCATCCTATTCATCATACCCTGAAATGGTCTCCCATCATATATATATATATATATATATATATATATATATATATATGCAATGAGTTATAAAAGAAAGATATATTATATAGACTGGACCAGTGTTGGAAGGCAGAGGAACACAGGGGCAACCTATGTGGGTACAAAAAGCAACATTAGACAGGATGGAAAACAAAAAAGTGTGAAGGAGATATAAGAAGGCATCTGGCTAAAAACTAGGTTAGTTGCTGCAAGAGTTTGGATCTGAAGTGTCCTCCAAAAAGGCCATGTGTCAAAGCCTTGTTCCCCAGCCTGTGACGGTATTGGAAGAGACGCAGTGTTTAGGAGGTAGGACCTAGTGGAAGGAAGTTAGATTACTGGGGGCATGACCTTGAAGGAAATACTGAAACCCTGGCTCCTTCCCCTCTCTCTCACTCTCTGCTTCTTGTCTGTCATGAGGCAAGCAGCTTTGATCTGTCACGTGCTCACACTATGCTGTTCAGCCTTACCACAGGCCCAGAAACGATGATGCTGACTGACTACACCCTGTAACATCTGAAATCATGAGACAAAAATAGACCTTTTCTCCTTTTCACTTGATTTTTTTGGGTGTTCTATTACAGAAAAAGAAATCTGACTAACAGGTCCTTTCCCATTAACCATCTGAATCAAGATCTTATCGTCCTTTGGATGAGTCATTTATCTCAGGAGAGGAGACTCAGCCATCAACAGCTGTGGTAGGTCAGTGGTTTTCTCTAAAGCAGAAGCGAACCAGTCCCACAGCAACCAGAAATCATTCCTGCTATCTAGCAGGAAAAATGGTTTGACTGGAAAAAGCCATCTTGGAGTCAAGAGTAGTTTTACCTTATGATCCTTACTTGAAAGGAGAGAAAAAACAAAAGCATTTGCAGTTGAGGTGAATGAACATTTAGGCTAAATTAAAAAAAAAAATTTCTGGACTTTTCTATGAGATTTCCCCTCTGACTGTTAAGTGCGTGTGCAATATAATGTTTTCTATTAATTAGAAATTTCAGTGTAAAAGCATACAAGATACTTTGGTCAGCATTTCTGAGATGATTAGGAATGCTAGATACAATCTGGTGATGTCTTAGGACTTTTTTGGAGAAGATCCTGGAAATATATATAGATTATGTATGGATATATTCATTTTATTTATAAATTGCAATCCATTTTCTTTCAATAACTTCATCCTAAATATGGCAAGTGGCAAGATTATCATATGATTCTTCTTCCTTTTTGGGAAAGAAAAATTAAACGTGTAACTCAAATACTTCAAAGTTCTCTTTGAAAAACTTTGGAAATATATTTCTTCTTAGGTGATAACTATGGAAAAGTGTCTATAAATCACTCTGCTGTATTAATGTGAAGTGGAAAGGTAAAGTCTAAACATGCCAGGGCCATTCTATTGAAGAGAAAGCTAGGTTAGGATTTGACTGTGGTAGGAAGTTTTCTTGTTGCTAACGAACTATTTGATCCTTTTGGCCATTTCAAGAATTGGAAACTGGAATTTTTCACAGTGAGTGAGCATGAGAGCAGTGTGAACCTTTCCTTTCCATTCTGTGAACTGTCTTTTGAGCTCTTTGGGAAACATTTATACCCCTTTGGGGATAAAATAAAGAGAAAGTAATGAAAATGAACACAAATTGGTCAAGTTGACTTGGGTGGTATTTGTTAAAACAACATAGATCATCATGTATCCAGATTTTTCTTTGTCTCAAGTATTAGATAATGAAATCAAACAGTATAAAATTGACCTCGAGTTATGAGATAATTCTCCCAGTTAAATGTGAAAATAAATTTCTTCAAAGCACCTTCATGCTTCCATTTTTACAAGGTGAAATGGAAAGAAAACACTGAGCATCAGATATTTTGAACTCTAAATATTTTTCCATTTTTACCAATCACTAGCTCATGTTGTAGGGTTTTCTGTTATTGTTTATCTGTTGTTATATTTTGTAGAATGAAGTTTTATTGTTTGAATGTATGATTTGATCAAAATATCTGATTGGCACATTTATATTGACTCCCAAATAGTTTGATACAGGTGATAAATATACATGACAAAAACTTCAACAGGTTTTATAAATTCCCAACTATGTACACTTTCAGGAACCCATGCCTGCCTGCCCTTAAGTTCCCATGAACCTACAAGAACAACTTCTGTAACAAATAAGTATCAACACCCAGACACAAAGAATAGGGCAGTTGTGTTAGTTCATTTAAAAAAATTGAATGTATTTCTATGCATTCATTTTCTTAAACCAAGGTCTAAAACAGGAATTAAAAATCCATAGCTTCAGGGAATCGAGAATTAACACAAGTGTATTAAAGTTAACTTTTTATGGTAATAAAAGCACATGTAATATATTACTTTTAACTCTAATGATTATTAAGTAGCAGCTGATCCTGATCTTAGCAGAGATTAAGTAACAAGGTAAAGCCTGGTGTGGGAGGGGTGAGAAGACAGCTGCCACCTGGTACCAGGATTGGTGCTACAAGGAAAAGTGGGCCCAATGTTTACAACTCTTCCAGTTTCTTTAGTAGGGTCATAAATTTTGATTTTTTTTGGTAAAGCACCTCATATTCTACACATTGGCAATATAAAAATGGATGAAAAATGTTTTTTGAATATTGCATGTGCCAGCATTCAAGAAGACAAACAAATGGTGTCCTCAGATTTGGTCCATGTCACCCAGTTTGAAACTTCTGGTCATATGGTGATTAATTTGAAACCTTTTTCTCCTGTCTCATGCAACAGTTAGATACAAATCTTCTGGTTGGACATTTTGCCTGCACAACCTTTAAAATACCACGTTCACAATAGTGCTTATGGACCAACCACCCTGCTCTTGGCCAAGCCTGCTCCACTCTCAGACTCCCACCCAGCACAGTATTCTGTTCAAAGTCAATGACATGGCTATGACCTATTTGGACATTTATCTTCCTGTATTCAGTTACTAGTTCCTCCTAAGTATTTATTGACCTTGCTCGCTGTTAAACCTCAATTTCTGCTTATCATCTATTTCTGTGATTATTCTAAACCATCCTAATGTCCTCCTGGTGGCCAGAGTGATCAATTAAAAAGTGAAGATATGACTTTGCCCCTCTCTTGCTTAGATGTATTCAAATGGCTGATCTTTAGCTACAGGATGAAACTGAGCCTAACCTCCTTAGGTTGACAAATCCTCTCTTTCTGCTACTCTCCCATCCCTTGTCCCACCATCTCCCACTTTTCATCCTATTAACATGAAACATCTTGCTCTTCTACACCACAATGCCCTTTCCTGACTTTGTGCATTTGCTCATGCTGTTTTCTCTTTCTGGAACCTCCTTTCCATCTTGTTTGTGTGATTCACTCTCACCTGTCTTTCTGAACTCTGCTCAGGCAACATGTGGTACAGCCAGCTTTCTTCCAGGCTCGGCATACTGTGCATGCTCTTCTCATATGTTTATCATATTTTGTGAACATGACCTGTTCATCTACTAGGCTGGATGTTCCAAATGAAAAGATCCATGCATTATTATCTTTGATTTCTGTGTTCCTAGCTGAGCTCCTCGTCAAAGACAGGCAAGCCAAATATGTTGGTAAAAACTGAAATGACCTGAGCAATCCCAGAATCCCCTGGGGAAGCAACAGAAGAGTAAATCAGAGTGAAGAGTAGGGAACTAGTTGATTCAGCTAAGAGAGTGTGTTTCATGTGCTGTGTACACACACACACACACACACGAGCCAGGGTACAAAGACTAGAAAATTGGTTGGTCGGTAGAGAAAAAATTATCAGCTTTGATTTTAAAAGTCTATTCCTAGGAGGCCTGATGCTTTCCCCTGAGAGGTGTCAAGGAAGGTATGAGTAGCACCAAATGTACCTGGTGGTTTTTACTTTCTTAAGACCTGCTGCCATGCAACTTTCAGTCGTATCCAGTGGCAACAGTTCTTACTTTTTAAGACTTTCCTTGGGCAACCTGCCAAGGACTCCTGAGGGCATTATGGTGGTGCTTTCTAAGAGGTCTTTTAATCTACTTGTTCTCACATACCATCTGCTTTTAGGACAAAGTCCTAGAGGGGGTGTTTTTGTGACCTTTTTTGTTGCTGTGACCAGAACACCTGACCAGAACAACATAGAGAAGGAAAAGTTCATTTTAGCTCAGAATTTCAGAGGTTCAGTCCATGGTTGGCCAACTCCATAGCTCTGGGCCTAAGATAAGACAAAATGTCATGGTGGAAGGGTTGTGGAGAGGAAAGCAGCTCAGGACACAGCAACCAGGATGCAGAGAGTTCCACTCATCAGAGACAAAAATGTAAACACCAAAGGTATACCCCCTAGTGACCTACTTCCTTCAGTTACACCTTGTCTGCTTATGTTTATCACCCATATAGTCCCTATCAGTGGATTAATCCACTGATTAGGCCACACCTCACATAATCTAATCATTTATGTCAAAAATTCTTGCACTGTACCACGTGAGAGCTTTTGGGAGAAACCTCATATTTAAAACATAACAGTTACTCTGAAGATTTCCCTGGGAAACCCATAGACATATGGGTGGTAAAGAGGTTGCACCGTACATGCCAATTCTAATTGAATGGTGGTAGCTCCAGTGAAACAAAGTAACCCAAATCCTTATACAAGGAGTCCACAATCTAGCTGTAGAGTCAAACATGTAAACAGAGAAGTGCCACATTGCAACAGGGCAGAAGGCAGGCATATTGGGGCAATATTCTAGAATAACTACTCAAAGTAGTCTCAGATGATAGGGAGCAGTCACCAGAACATAGTCAACCCCCTGCTTCTCCATCTAGAAAGTCCTGCCATAAGAAATGTCAGTGAACTTGAGCACTGGATGTAGCCAACCCATGTTTAGGCATAAGCTTCCTGACTCCAGGCACATGGATGATACGCAGTTTGCTGATAAGCTCTTTCTGAATCATTGTTTTAGAAAACACCAGAAGGTAAACTAAAGGGACAAAAGAATATTAGGTTAGAAACCAGGCTGTGATGGTTAATTTTATTCGTCAACTTGACTGGGTGAAGGCGCGCCCAGATACCTGGTAAAATATTATGTCTGAGTGTGTGTTTGAGGAATTTTTTTGGAAGAGATTAGCAATTGCATTAGTAGTCTGAATTAAGATTTGCTCTCATCATGTAGATGGGAATAATCTAATCTAACTAGGGCCTAAATAGAATTAAATGGTATAGCAAGGGTAAATTCTCTCTTTCAGGACTTTCTTCTCAGATTGCATCATACCACTGGCTTTCTTAGTTCTCCAGTTTGCAGATGGCAGATGTGGACTTCTTGGCCTTCATAATCAAGTGAGCCAATTCACAGAGTAAGCCATCTCTTATCTTTCTATCTCTCTCTCTATCCATTGATTCTATTTCTCTGAAGACCTGACTAGTACAACAACCTTGGCCATCAGACAGACCTGACTTTGTGACCTTGAGGAAATTACTTAATATCAAAGCCTCAGTTTTCTACTATCAAAGAGGCAATAGTAAGTTTTTTTTTTTGTGTGTGTGTGTGTATGTATGTAATTTGTGGTTAAAAAAAAAGAAAAGAAAAGAAAAGAAAAGCCCAGTGCTGCTAGCCACAAATGCTGTTGTGTTTCCTCTACTGATATTATTATGCCAAACTCTTCCTGAGAGTTTGGGGTCAGATACTGTGAACCAACACTGAGTCTGAATACTACTAACTAAAAGGGACCCCAAAGGATACAACTTGCCAGGTATGGGGACACACATTTCTCTTAGGTCCTCAGCTTGTACTTACTTTCTATAAGGAGGATAAAATGCCTTCAAACTTAGAATTCCTCAGGCACAGAGGCATTTCAGTCCTTTAATAAGATTTTCTGTAATTAATATTCATTCTTAGGTTCAGGGCTATGGAAAAATCAGCTTAAGTCCTATAAAAAGATATTATATTCTAGCAGCAGAAATGTTAGTCCTATTTGCATTTGCAATAGTTTCCTTCAACAAAATAGTTTTGCCCTATATATAAAATAGTTTGTAGTCTATAATTTAATAAAGTAAATATAAAGTATAAAATTATCCTACTTACACTTAATATGCTTGATGTTAAATATTAATGGTAACCAAAGCAGGCTCAAAAGTTCTTAGTTACCATCAATTGTCCTTGGTATATATGAACTGAAAACAATCTTGGTCATGTTTGCTTATGTAGAATGGGGAGGGAAGAGGAGTGAAGAAAAGGAACAAAGTAATAACATCTGTTGAGTGAGTGCCTAATATTTGCCAGAAAATTTGTATATGTCATTTTATTTAATTTTCATGACCTGCCTGGGAGGTTAATGGTGTCATCCAATTAGAAACAAATGAAAAATTGAAACTCAAGGACAAGTTTATGTAACAAGGTTATTATTTAATAAGAGGAGAGTTAAGGTGGTAGGTTCTTTGTTTAAACCAGATACACTCCTGTTATCCTACCTAGATGAAGATTTAACAAATGGGCTTTTGAATGTCATGCCAAATTCATTCAAGGGACGTTGAGTGCTTGTTCTTAAGAAAGCACCAAACCAGGCCCTGCAAGAATTGAAGAATGTGTGAAAGTGACTTCAGGGGTTTGAGGAAAGCCTACACCCAGATACCAGCTGCTAGGAGCTAATTACCTAGTTCATCTATTAGTATTACTTTTCATCATTACTTTAAGCAATCATTTTGGTATAATTAATGGTGAAATGGAAATACTGTACTCTTAAATCTTTAAATCTCATTACCATAAGTAAGTACATCTCTGTCGCCCTAAGCAGACTGTGGTGACCTTAAGGAAGGGTGGTGTTTCGCTCACTTATAGTCCCTGGATGCCAAGTGGCTTGTCATCTGATAGATATTAAGTAAATATTTGTTGGATAGTTTAAGGTATTTGGGGGGCAAAAAAATAAAAAATAATGCAATAATCATCTTTATTAATAAAAGCTAGATCAGATTATAATTTTAAAACTTGATTATTGTTCTTATATAATTACACATACATATTTATTGCCAACAATCTAAAATTCCTTGTGCAGGTTTTTGAAAACATTCTTTTTTTCCTCTGACTCTATAGTTTAGCAGATAGAAATTATATTGATTATTAGAAATATATTTGTTTTATTTCTCTCTTTGCTTTAAAAATTGATTCAACTTCATTATAACTTTTACTTTTGTTTTGAGAGGCAACTGAAGGGTACCTTTAGAGTTAAAAAGTAAATGTTCATTTGAACCTCTGAATAGTTCTAATACTCAACCCTTTGAATTGTGTGTTTAAATAAAGCTGCCAAGCTTGCCTTATATTTTTCGTGTACTAAATTTTATGTTTTATACAATAGGTTTTAGATACAATACAATTTTTCTGATGAAGCACATTGCCTGTAAATAAAGCTAGCAAATTGTTACCTGAATAATCCTGGCTTAACTGAATCTAATTGTGTTAGTCAGCCTTCTGTTACTATAAGAGAATGCCTGAGATAATCAACTTAAAAAGAAGAAAGATTTATTTTGGCTTATGGTTTTGAAGCTTTCAGTTCCGTGGTAGGTTGGCCTCATGCTTTTGGGTCTGTGGCAAGGCAGAACTTCATGTCACACGTGCATGGTGGAGCAAGCTGTTTACCATGTGGTAGCTGGAAAACAGAGAGAAATAGGAAGGGTTAGGGACCAATCGCTCCTTAAAGAACACACCCCCCAATGACCCCAAACCTCCTATTACACCTCACTTCCTAAAGACTCTATCATCTCTTTGTAGTTTCATGGGCTGGGACCTTTGGGGGACACTCCAGATCCAATCTACAGCACTGATCTTGTTCTTTGGAGAGGAAAGCTGAGATTTTGACTTCTTTCACAAGTCCTCCTAGAATTTCTTTGCATTATATCCGAAAAGAAAAGAAATGTCAGTATATATATGTATATATATATATATATATATATATAGCTGTCATTCACAAGTTGATATTTTAATATATTGAAAGACTAAGGTTTTATTTCTTTGTAATATTGGTATTTACATAATTATGACTTTTTTTGTGGATGATATTTATTGAATCATTATTACATGCTAAGTGCTGGGCCAGGTATGTGGGCTAGCTCATCACGCCAACATCAGCCCAGAGAAGTGAAGTGCTATCATTATCCTCACTGTACTGATAAATAAACTGAAACTTAGAAAGGTTTTGTTGGTTCAATTTATATAGCTAGGGAAGGTCAGACCTAGGACTCGATCTCTAACTGCTTGAATCCAGCTGAGGTCTTCACTTCCGTGTTGTCCTGTGTCCTGTGAATGCATTCAGTGAATGAATATTTACTATGTATGTATGGAAGAGAATTTTAACGTCTTCTCATAACATCACAAGGACAAGTAGCATTATTATATTTATCCAGAAACTAAGGGTGTGAGATTATTTTGATTGTTTGGTTCAATTTGTACTTTATTCTCTCTTTCTATTTGATAGGCCTTTTTTCTCAGGAAAAAATGGTGTCTTTGGAAGATATTGAGCAAAAGACCTTGGCGGTTTTATCAGATGAGATGCTTTCAATTGTAAATAAATCTGTTATAACAGAATGGCTCAAAGAATAATGATGTCTATTATCTCACATAAGTGGAAGTTCTGGGATAAAGCAGTTTCAAGGTCAGACAATTGGACAGCTCAATGATGTCACCAGAGTCCAGATTTCCCCATCTTTCTGCCCTATCACCCTCAGTGTGTTGGCATCTTACCCTCATACTTTATTCTCTTGTTTTAACATGGCTGCAGCAGCTCCCAGCATCACTGCAAATCCCAAAGGCAGAAAAAATTGTTCTTGTCTTTAAAGTAAGGAAAAATTTCCCAGAATTACCCCAGCACATTCCTTTCAGGGCACTCTTGCTAGTGTTGTATTATATAACTATTTTAAAGTCAGCATCTAACAAGGAGAATGAGACGACCATGATTAGTTTAGATTAACTAAACTTTCCCGCCCTCCTACCCATTATCAGCACTTAGACCTGCAAAGGCAGATGGTCACCAAGGTTATTCACAAAGACCTGCATTTATATGTGGATAAATTGGGAATAGGTGTGTAAATCGGCCTCGAGTAACAAGAAATGGCTATAATAATATTTTTCTCAGCCAAATGCATCAGGTAAAGATTTTATTCCAAGAGAAGATTATTACATATACTGAAGACTATAAACTGGTATTAACCCACCAGGGCCACCATTTTAATACGACAGTAGGGATCTAAATAGCTCTAAGTGGCAGTTTGGTTATGAAATGAGCACTGGAATAAGGATTATCAAAGACAATTATCAATAGTTGACAATGTCTGACACCTTGTAATCGAAGCTCTTTGTTTTCACTTGCATTCCTGGAAAGTAGATTGCTACTGGATTTTTTTTTTTTGGTATGTTTTTTGGTACTGGAGATTAGAATCAGGGGCACTCAACCACTGAGCCACATCCTCAGCTTTATTTTGTATTTTATTTAGAGACATTGACTTACTTAGTGCCTCACTTTTGCTGAAGCTGGCTTTGAACTTTCGATCCTCCTGCCTCAGCCTCCTGAGCCACTGGGATTACAGGCGTGCACCACTGTGCCTGGTGGGTGAGGGTCTTTGTTACTCATTTCTCCATTCACAGAACAAGTGAAGAAGGAGCTAATAACATTCCACTAGTTTAACTTCTTATTGTTAAATTTCATGATCTTTGCAAGTGTTTTCCTTCTGTTGCCATCAATATTGAGAGGTTGACATGATAGATTGAAAAACTCAAGAACAATCATTTGAGCAGGGCACATGTGAGTTTAGGAAGATATTTTTCATCCCATAGGTATCTGTCATTAAACTCTTCAGATAACACTATCTGTTGCTAGCAGAAAGGGATATTAAATAAGAGAAAGGTAGCTTTTGCTTCAGAAATTTATTGTTGTCAGATATAATCAATTACCTTTACAAACTAACTTATGGAATTAATGCAGGTTTACATATTTAGATTCTTTTATCCCAGTTACTATATGGTGCTATGGGAGAATTTTAAACATGCTTCTGATTTAAATTATGTATTAATTGGTTCAGGAACCAAGTTGAAAAGCCTGGCAATAATGATAAAGCCAGGTAAGCAGTCTGATTAATGAAAGGAGCTGAAAAGAATTTGCTACAGGAACTGAAGCACTTTGTCTAGTAGTGCTAATCATCATAATTTATTATGGGAAATTTTTTCCTGTTACTCCTCTAGACAGATTATATTGATTCACTTGTTTAAAAATATTTACCAGAGAAAAATGTTTATTCTAAAATTGAAAAAAGAAAAAAGTTTATTGTCTCATTATGAAAGTACAACCAAGGATGAGGAAAGGTAAGATGGGTTATGTATATTCATATTTGAAAATTTGGTACCACTTAACAACAATATATATACTATATTGGGTAATCATTTTATATAACATTAAAATGTTGGAAAAATTCCATTCTTCCAACTGCACTAAGCTCTTATTTTTTTATATTGTAAATGAGTTTATGAAGGGAATGAAGAAATCCAGAGATGATTAAAAAGAGCCTGTAGAAGACGGAACCAGGTTGAAATGATATACTTTGAGATTGTTCCTGATTAAGCATATAAACATAGTTTGCAATGTAAAAAAAATTGCAATGTCTGACACCTTGTAATCCATCTTCCTGTTTTCCCAGAAATTCTTGTTAGTTTCTCCCTGTGTTATCTGACTTAGAAACATACTTTGACAGTGTCTATAACATAATATTTCTCGAGTCTTATTTATAATACACAATTTTCCAACTTATTTTGTGTTTTGTGTAGCAAGTGAAGGAATTGGTCAAGAAAGAGGCAGATTGTCTCAGGTTGGTCCTTTGCAGCTACATCTTTGGATGCTCTAGCCCTCTTGACCTAAGTACTGTTTCTCTTGTTCAGTTTGCTTCTATCTTTTGCTTAGGCTATTATGACACTTGCTGAAGTCTTGAATATTCCTGTTCTGTTTCTTGACACACAGTAGGGCTAAATCCCCTGGGCTCTGTCTTCATGGAGACAGAATCACTTTTGGCTGACACTGCTAATTCAGCTGCCAGTTTCCATCATTCCTTTATAGCACAGTAGACACAATTATTTTCTAGGCATGAGTTATGAGAATTCCCAATAAGGAGAGAACTGTCTAGGGAAATTCCATTTCAGCAGAAGGTGACATCTTAAAGGGATGAATTGGAGGTCAAGCAAAATAGACAGCTAAGATGCCTCAAGTTAGTAATAACAGAGATTAGGTACTGGTGTTGGTGTAGTCATTGGTGATGGGGACGGACAGGAAAAAGAGGGGGACACAGATGACAGAAACCAACAGTGAAGAAGCTTGAAAGCCTGAGTCACAAATGTGCCTAATATTTATTTGCTTTTTTTCATTGTTATTATATCAATCTATCAGCAAAAGAATATCCAAGGTGTCATATGGGTTTTATTTATTTAATTATGTATTAGGGAAATATCTCCACCATGTCTACTAGTGGCAGAGGTCAGGTCATCAGTGCTCAGATGAATATCACATGGACCACACTCGCCAACCCTCTTGGGCGAGCAGTTTACCTCATCACTTACCCTCAGTCGTTCCCCGTGCGGCCCACCAAATGCCGCAGTCTGGCTGGGCACAATTCAGGAGCCACTTGTCAAAAGAAACGAACTTCATTTTTAGAACACACACACCAAACCACACAGCTCCTCAGGAAAACCTTCAGAGCCCAACTGCCACCACCGGCTTCCCACAAGCCTCTCCACCTCCCCCACTCCTCCTGCTCTTGAGGCCTATTGGCTGGGTCACGTGGGCGGAGCCAAAAATGTCTCCCAATGAGCAGCTCCATGGTCTGAAAGGGCGGGGAAACAGCCCAATGAGCATCACCACAGAGAAGCCAATCAGTTGGCAGCTAGAAGTTGCTGGGGCCGCTGTGAGCCAATCATCAGCTGGCAGCTGGAAGTTTGCTGGCAGCTGGAAGTTTGCTGGCAGCTAGAAGTTTGCTGGGGCCCCTTCTGGCTGTGGCTCTCAACAATCGCCATGGCCTTTCTTAGATTCAAACCCAGCCCTTGGGCAAGATTCTTAACTCTCCTCTGGTTTAGTTATATCTTCCATAAATGAGAATCATAAAACTCTCTACCTCAGAAATTGTTAGGAGGCTTCATAAAACAATATTAACATATGTCAAGCAATTAAATAGTTCTGCCACAGTGAAAAAGTAAATAAAGTAAAGCTATTCAAATTCACATTATTGTTGTTGTTGTCGTCATCATCATCATCATCATCATCCCCTTAAAATAGATTCCTCTTACTTAAAGTGACCTTTGAAAGGTTTGCCACTATCCTGAGGATAGTCCACGTTTTGCATTTACTATCCCTGCACTGAATCATGAAGGTCCTGATCAGAGATATGAATGGAAAGTACTCCCTCAAGGGATGGCTCACAGCCCAACTATGTGTCAAATTTATGTTAACAAAGTAATCCAGCCACTTAGAAATCAAAATCCTGAACTACAAATATTTCACTATATGGATGATGTATTATTAGCACACAAAGATAAAAACACATTGCTAGAATGTTATGCCACACTTACAAACTTATTAAATTATAATCTAGAGATAGCAATAGATAAAGTACAATTAAATTTTCCAATTAATTATTTAGGAGTTCTATTATCCTCAACCATGGTCCGTCCACCAAAAATTCAAATACGAGTAGATCAACTCAAATCACTTAACGACTTTCAAAAGTTATTAGGAGACATAAATTGGATAAGGCCTTATCTAGGTATACCAACAGGAGAGTTGGGACCTTTATTTGATATCCTAAAAGGTCCATCAGATCCAAATTCACCCCGCATGTCAACACCTGAAGCAAGAAAGGCATTAAAAATCATTGAAACATATATGGAAAATATGCATTTGGATAGAATTGATATAAGTTTGCCTTTATTATTTATTGTACTACCAACAAAAAATATTCCTACAGGAGTATTTTGGCAAGAAGGTCCATTATTATGGATACATTTATCTTATTCTCCTAACACTATTCTTACTAGGTATCCTGAGGCTGTAGGACAATTAATACTCAAAGGAATAAAAGCAGCAAAGGGAGTGTTTGGAATTTCTCCCAATAAAATTATTACTCCATATACTATGAATCAAATTGATGAGTTAGCTAATGAGTTAAATACTTGGGCAATAATCATGTGCAAATCTAATGTTTCATTTGATAACCACTTACCATCTAATCCTTTATTGTCTTTTTGGTCATCGCATCCTGTAATTTTCCCAAAAATGACAAGAAAAACACCTATCATGAATGCTCCAAATATATTCACTGATGGATCAAATAATGGTACAGCAGCAATAGTTACACCTGATCAAACTTTTACATTTTTAGTACCCAAACAATCAGCTCAAAAGGTAGAGCTTAATGCAGTATTACAAGCTTTTGTGATGTTTAAAGATTCTGTATTTAATTTATTTTCCGATAGTCAGTATATAGTTAATGCTATAGTATCCCTTGAAGATGCTGGTAGGATTTCTCCTTCCTCTACTGTTTTCTCTTTGCTTTCCACTATACAAAGTCTAATCTGGGACAGAAAAGATCCATTCTTTATAGGACATATCAGGGCACATACAGGATTGCCTGGAGCCCTTAGTTTGGGCAATGATTTAGCAGATAAAACTAAACATGACATACATATTTTCTCTACACTAGAAGAAGCTACACATTTTCATAAAAGGTTCCATGTCCATGCTAATACTTTACAAAAGCGTTTTAAAATAACTAAGGAACAAGCTAGACAAATAATAAAACAATGTCAAAATTGTGTGACCTTTTTACCACAAGTTAATCTTGGAGTCAATCCTAGAGGACTGATACCTAACCATATTTGGCAGATGGATGTCACACAATTGCCAGAATTTGGAAAATTAAAATATTTGCATGTTACAGTTGATACTTCTTCTGGATTTTTGATGGGCTCCCTTCATGCCGGAGAAAAACTAAAGATATTATAGCTCATTGCTTACAAAATTTTGCCACTGTGGGCGTTCCAAAACAGTTAAAAACAGATAATACCCCTGGTTATACTTCTACCTCTTTTAAACAATTTTGCTCATCATTTGGCATTACTCATATAACAGGAATCCCATACAATCCACAGGGACAAGGCATAGTTGAAAGAGCTCATCAAACTATTAAAATGTACTTATTAAAGCAAAAAGAAGGAATTGGGAAGGGGTATATATTCCCCAAAGATAAACTTAAAATAACCCTTTTTACTCTAAACTTTTTAAATTTGGATTCATCAGGACTTAGTGCTGCGGAAAGGCATATGTGTCCAAAAAATGTACATAAGCCCAAGATACTTTGGAAGGATATTCTAACAGGACAATGGAAAGGTCCTGACCCAGTGATTGTCTGGAGTCGGGGGTCTGTTTATGTGTTTCCACAGGGAGAACAGCAGCCGATTTGGATTCCAGAAAGCGATTTCTACAGACCAAAAAGAAGATGATTTGGCTCAAATCCATAACAACTGATATCCAAAACTCCAGTTTGGCTATTCTTACATCTGCAACAGAACCAGGATGCTTTTTTCAATATCTATTTTATTATTACCCTTTCCCACATCATGAAGTTCTATTTTGTTTTTTGAGCTCATACAGACCTAGGTTAATGTTTTGCTGATCAGTTCTATTTTTTGACTATAGAGTTTTTAAACATTGCAATGGAGATTTCACCTGTAAAAAGTTATAAGGCCTTTACTATTATGTTATGTGTTGTGTGTATTATATTATGTGTGCACACTTGTGTTTGTGTTATATGTTTGAATGTACGTATGTCCATATATCATATATGATGAGCGCTCATGAAAAAATGAATCCAAATATTTTTGTTTATTCACGTGATTTAAATGGTTTAATTTAAATTGGGTAAACAGCTGTTGAGGATTGTTTTAATATATGAACAAAAAAGGAGGTTAACAGATCTGTTTGTTTACTTTCACCTTTCCTTTTCATTATATTTAATAATTCTGTTGAAAATAAGGTACATTGTTAAGAAAATTGTTTTCTTTTAGTGCCTTCTGGAATGTTATATAATTTTTTCTTTAGCTATTATTGCCAGAATTCCTATCTTCATTCCAGTGCCGGTGAAGACAAAGATAAAACCAATCTACAGCTTCTGCAATAGCCATCACTGAACTGCTTGCAGAACTTGCCTGGACTATGTATCACTTGTATGCATTGTGAACTCACTTGTATGCATTGTGAACTATCTGTTGGTGCAGTGACTTGTGGTAGTGTTGGGGTATTTATGCTGATGGTGTCATCGGTGGTACAATTTTTCCAAAAGGAGCCATCACTGAACTGCTTGCAGAACTTGCCTGGACTATGAATCACTTGTATGCATTGTGAACTCACCTTTATGCATTGTGAACTATCTGTTGGTGCAGCGACTTGTGGTAGTGTTGGGGTATTTTTGCTGATGATGTCATCGGTGGTACAATTTTTCCAAAAGGAGCCGTCAATTGGCTTGGTGTATCTTCCTCGCTTCTGCTTGTCATGGTCGTTCAGCTAAAATTTGGGGGCCAACAGAGGTGAGGCAAAGAACCTCACCCCCCCCCCCCCGCTGGTACAAAGACCTATCCACAGGTGTGGCTGTATACTGGACTGGTAGTCAGTGACAGGTAAGATCCAATTGCAATGGTACCAACCTAAGACAGGAGGCTGACGCCTTGAGGTCAGCTCATCCGATAATGGGTAAGGACCATATGCATTATTGGACAACCTAAGGCAGGCACAGTCCCTAAGCCACATGCTTGTTGTTTAAACAGAGAGGGGGAGATGTTGAGAGCCACAGCCAGAAGGGGCCCCAGCAAACTTCCAGCTGCCAGCAAACTTCCAGCTGCCAGCTGATGATTGGCTCACAGCAGCCCCAGCAACTTCTAGCTGCCAACTGATTGGCTTCTCTGTGGTGATGCTCATTGGGCTGTTTCCCCGCCCTTTCAGGCCATGGAGCTGCTCATTGGGAGACTTTTTTGGCTCCACCCACGTGACCCAGCCAATCGGCCTCAAGAGCAGGAGGAGTGGGGGAGGTGGAGAGGCTTGTGGGAAGCCCGTGGTGGCAGTTGGGCTCTGAAGGTTTTCCTGAGGAGCTGTGTGGTTTGGTGTGTGTGTTCTAAAAATAAAGTTTGTTTCTTTTGACAAGTGGCTCCTGAATTGTGCCCAGCCAGACTGCGGCAGGCGGTGGTGTCATTCATGTATTTTTAAAAAATTTATTTAATTTAATTAGGTATATATGACAGCAGAATGCATTTTGATTCATTGTACATAATTGCAGCACAACTTTACATTTCTATGGTTGTACACGATGTAGTGTCACACCATGTGTGCAATCATACATGTATCTAGGCTAATGATATCCATCTCATTCTACCATCTTTCCTGCCCCCACGTACCCTACCTCCTATCCCTCCCCTTTGCCCAAAGTTCCTCCATTTTCCCCATGCCTTTCCCCTCTCCATTATGGATCAGCTTCCACTTATCAGAGAGAATATTCGGCCTTTGTTTTTTTGGGGGATTGGCTTACTTTGCTTAGTATGATATTCTCCAACTCCATCCATTTAGCTGCAATTGCCATAATTTTATTCTCTTTTAGTGCTGAGTTATATGAGTTATATTCCATTGTGTGTGTGTGTATGTGTGTGTGTGTATATATATATATATGTCTCACAGTTTCTTTATCCATTCATCTGTTGAAGGGCATCTAGGTTGCTTCCACAGTTTATCTATTGTGAATTCAGCTGCTATGAACATTGATGTGGCTGTGTTATTATAATGTGCTGATTTTAAGTCCTTTGGCTATAGACCAACAAGTGGGATATTTTAAGTCATGCATTGATTCAGTACACGCTATCTAAAACCTTGTAGTGTTTCTGGATTACAGATAGACTTGCATAGAATTTAAGGACAAGCACTGGAATGGGAGAGAATAGAGAAGAAAATAAATACATGTGCATATTTATAATTTATCAATGCAAAATGAGGACAATTGATTTGAGAGAAGAGAGACCAGTTATGAGATTATAAAAGAAGTGCAGGTGACAGAAAAATAATCAGAAATTATACTGGTGCATGATCTGATGGAGAGGAAATGGGAAAGCTTGATAGAGATTTTAGAGGTAAAATTTTCTCTTCTTATGTAATCCTTTGGAATCCTAGGGAAGGAAGAGAGGACGGAGCCCTATTTGGTTCATGTTTTTAATTACTATGATAGCAGCTCTGGGGAGAAAAGTTTTGTCTTTTATCCCACCTCAAATGGATTATTAATTGATTAAATACCATCCAAAGTAGGGCATAGTGGTGCATGCCTATAATCCTAGAGACTAAGGAGGCTGAGACAGGAGGATGCCAAGTTCAAGTTCAACTTCAGCAACTTAGCAAGGCCCTCAGCAACTTATTGTGACCTTGTCTCAAAAAATTAAAAAAAAACTGGGGATGTGGCTCAGTGGTAAAGCCACTGGGTTCAATGCTCAGAACTAACAACAACCACAAAAATCCATCCAAGTTTTATTACACTGTTTTCCTTTCTCTTTTCTTCACTCTTTCAATTATTAGAATAACCTATATCTGTAATAGTCAGGTTTTTATCATCAAGTGGGGGAATCGGTGCTCTAAATTCATCCTTGGATATCTCATATTCTTGTGAACTTCCAGCATTTTCTGCTATAGAATTTCTCAGAGTTATCTGGTCTTTACTAACATCTTGACAGCAATCTGGGTGCTCATCATGGTCTTCCATGAGTAGCCTAAAGCCTGCATTCAACTGGTAAGAATGGAAAACCAAAGGGTCCTAAGACAAAAGGGAGCTCTGTTTATTTCTATGTTTAGTAAGTATAGAAATTCAAGGAGACATGCTATACTACCCCTCTGAAGAGAAAAAGGGGAGATGTACCAGCATGCCCTTGATTCTAAGAGTATATCCCCCCAGTAGTCAGATGTTCTGAGCTGGACATGGTTCTTAAGTTTACTAGCATTACAGGATTTCTTTAGAAAGACATGAATCTCAACAGCTTTGGCTTCGGTCTCCTACCACTTAAATGATGAATCTAGAAAGCTAGCTCCTCTATTTACATTTAAAGTCCCCCTTATCAGAACTGGGGACTTGATAATTGAGTAAATTGTGTGTTTGTGTGTGTGTGTATGTGTTTGTGTGTGTGTGTGTGTGTGTGTGTGTGTGTGTGTGAGAGAGAGAGAGAGAGAGAGAGAGAGAGAGAGAGAAGGAGAGAGAAAGAGGGAACCACATGGAGGATGACTCATTCTTCTGTCCATAACTGTGCTCCTGGTGGCACATTGAAGAAGACAAACTCTTCTGGAGGAGAGTGATGTTTGTAGGTCAAATGGTCAGCTCAGTTTCAGACCATGTAGGTGAACTCTGTAGAAGAGCAGAGGCATTTCTCTAAGTGTGAAGGCCTGAAACGCAGGAGACAGGCTGGGAAAGAGATGGACTTGGGTATTGGCAGCTTGTTAGGGAGCAGTTCTGGCTGCATTTTGGTCAAGGCTAGTGAGGCCATCCAGAGGCCAGGGAGCAGTGCTGAGGGACACACTTCTGAAGGAGTGGTTTGTGGTGAGCCGCTTCTGCCGTTTCTGCAGACTATGGTCACCATTACAAGATGGCGCTGGCTCCGCTGTGGTCTGTGACAAACAACTCCTTATTTGGGAGAGTTGGCGCATGGTTTTTCACCACCCTATGAGAAAGCTCCACATGGCAGCTTCGCATTGGGGCTTGAGATGCTTTATTAAGGCTGGGGGGGGCATCCGGGAGAAAGAAGAAGTATCAAGGGCCTGAATAAACTGCTGAAAGAAGATTCCTGAGTTGTGTCTTCCTTGCGGGCAAGGGGTCGCGACAAGTGGTGCTGAGACCCGGGAACCAGAACTTTCAGCAGTCAGGGGTGGTGCACCGGTTAGTCCCAGGTAAGTGGGATCCGCGACCAAAGCGGGACAGCTCCTCTGTAAAGAAAGAGAGAGCATTACATTTTATTGCAGCTGCACTGTGTACTTTCGCTTCTACTTTCGCTTTTGTTTTCTGTGTTTCTTTTGTTGTGTCATTTCGCTTTTGTTTTTTGTGCTTCTTTTGTTGTTGTGACGACAGGGACGCTCCCCTGTAAAAGGAAGAGAGCGGGAAATTCATAAAAAGGAACGCTCCCCTGTAAAAGGAAGAGAGCGGGGACTTTTGTACTTTCACTTTCTTTATAGCTCTAAAAACATTATGGGCGTTGCTTCTTCAAGCCCAATTTTGTTGGCCCTAGATGGGTTGTTACATTCAAAAGGACTTAAGATAAAGCAGAGTACTTTGCAGATGTTTTTAAGAGAAGCTGATATAGCGGCTCCTTGGTTTGCTTTTTCAGGGAGTCTTACGGTTCCCAGCTGGGACAAATTAGGGAAAGATCTAGATTTCGCTCATGAGCAAGGTACCTTGCAGGGTGGCATTATACCACTTTGGAAGTTAGTTAGAGGATGTATAACAGATGGTAAATGCCAGGAAGCTGTGAGTGAGGGTCAAGCTATTCTTGAGCAACTGCATGAGGAAAAATCTGAAGGATCATGTAGTGAAGTGGCAGAGAGTATTAAAAGTAACAGTAGTGAGAAGGCAAAAGAGCCTGAAGATAAAAATAGGAGAAGGCTCTACCCAGACTTGACCGAATTAAAAACGCCTGAGAACACAAGCGACTCAGAGAGTTCTGAGGACCTTGATATATTGTTACAACAACTACATAAGATAAAAATGAAAAAGAAGAAAAAGGAGACACAGGGCACGCAGGCCTACTGTAAGAAGGGGAAGGGAGTTAACATCGGTCAACAAAACTCTGAGGAGGAGGAGGTAGAATATCTAGAAGAAGATATGGTGCCGGTTGCCCCACCTCCGTATGTGGGGGGGAGCCAAGGTTCCGGGAGATCTTTTCATGCACAAGTTTGGAGGACAGTTAATACAGATATGGGACTTGCATACCCTGTATTTCAGGACAATAACAGGGGAAGATATCATGAGCCTTTAGACTTTAAGATAATTAAAACCTTGGCAGAATCTGTCCGCACTTATGGCATAGATGCCGCTTTCACTCTCACTCAGGTGGAGGGACTTACTAGATTTTGCATGACTCCCTCAGATTGGGCTAGTCTAGTCCGCGCTTGTGTTTCCCCAGGGAAATATTAGGAGTCCAAAGTTGCTGTTTAATGTTTCTGGCAGTACCCAAGACTCGGAGCGAGGTAGGAGGCTTAAAATTTCTGCAAATAATTCACAATTATCTAATGCTACATTACCCTCCGCAGCAGTCTGTCTCCAATCTCCGTTCCTGTTTCTTTTGGCTAATGATACATCACAGGGGATGCTTAATTGCTCTAATATTACCTGTTATTTGTCTGAGTGTTGGAATGGCTCCTGGACTATGGCAATGGTTATGAAATTTCCAACCTTTGTCCCGATCCCGGTTACTGCAGATCCAGAGTCTTTTCCTATTGTTGAACTGATTAGAGCCCGTAGAGATTTTGGAATTACAGCAGCTATAGTGACAGCTGTGGCGGTATCTGCTGCTGCAGCAGTTACAGCTGGAGTAGCCATGGCCAGCCAGGTACAAACTGCTGCCACTATTAATCAGGTTATTCAACAAACATCCACCATACTTGAATCTCAAAGTAAAATTAATCAACACATTTTATCTGGGATTCTGGCTGCTAATCAAAGGATAGATCTGCTTCAAGCTCAAGTTGAGGAATTGTCTGACCTAGTACATTTGGGTTGTATTGATCAACGTGCACATTTATGTATAACCTCTGTCAGATTTTATGATTCCAGAAATGCCTCCCGCATCATCGGGGAGTATCTATCTGGAACCTGGTCCTTGGCAGCGGAAGACATGATCCAGTCTCAACTAACCCAGATAGCTGTTTTGAACAGTATCCGTGTCGATCCCGTGACTTTGGGTCAATTCATCGATTGGATATCTTCTGCTTTTTCCTTCTTCAAAGAGTGGGTGGGGGTAGGCATTTTTGGTGCAATGTGTTGCTTCGGTATGTTCCTCTGTTTGTGGTTTCTCTGTCGCCTTAAGGCCCGCAGTGCTCACGATAAGGCTATGATCATACAAGCTCTTGCAGCTTTAGAAAATGGCAACTCACCTCAAGTCTGGCTTGCGCATCTTAAACAGTAAACCTTTGACATGGTTGTTACACCCCAAGTTATTATAACATTGCACTGGGATCGACATGAATTTCCTTGTTATACTCTTAGTGTTGGAAAGCCCTTGCACTCTGCCGGTCTTACTGCCATTGCATGCAGATGGGTTTCCACACTAGTGCTTTTCTATCGCCTTAAAGTCCGTGCCTTTCTTTCAGGGTGCTGTCAACTTGTTTGTCGTTATAAACAGCCACAGTTCAGCCTCAGCTATCCCCCTTCGTCCACCATCGTCACGATACAGGATGCGAGGCAAGGCACTGCACTTGAGTGATCCTTGACGTGGACCTCAAGGAGAGCATGTCCTATTGCATGCGGGTTAGACGTGTCCACGCCCCGCCCCACGAAAAAAGGCGTCGGCTGATATGGCCTCAGATCTGGGGAAGGGCCCTCCTTAGGACTGAGCCATACTATGCAGCCACTTCTGCACAGTGGGATAGGACTTCTACTCTCGCCTGTATTGTTTTAAGAAAACAGAAAGGGGGAACTGTGGTGAGCCGCTTCTGCCGTTTCTGCAGACTATGGTCGCCATTACAAGATGGCGCTGGCTCCGCTGTGGTCTGTGACAAACAACTCCTTATTTGGGAGAGTTGGCGCATGGTTTTTCACCACCCTATGAGAAAGCTCCACGTGGCAGCTTCGCATTGGGGCTTGAGATGCTTTATTAAGGCTGGGAGGGGCATCCGGGAGAAAGAAGAAGAAGTATCAAGGGCCTGAATAAACTGCTGAAAGAAGATTCCTGAGTTGCGTCTTCCTTGCGGGCAAGGGGTCGCGACAGTGGTTGGTGCTTTTCCTTTGTGGTCCTTGTTTTCCAGGGTATGAAAATGCACAGGTTGCTCTTGCAGGACGTGAGAGGGGAGAATAGAATTAGGTCATACTGACTCAGGGTTGGTTTTATAGCTGGATTATCCATTTTAACCTGAAGCACTGGTAATGTTTTCCTGAGAGTTTTAAGATTCATGCTTTGTAGAGCCCAGTGCCTCCAAGAATTTAGTACTTGGCTAATACAAGGTGCTTAATAACTAGCCATTGGATAGTTATTAAAGATGACATAGCAGAAAAATTAAGTGGTACAACTTTTATGTTAATGTTAAGAAGTCATCACAAAACAGCCCATAGTTAATGAATTCAAGGTAAACACAATTCCTACTAGTGCTAGTCAATTACCAAGTGCTAAGCACATCTTTAATTCAACTCATGTTGTATTATATAAATAAAAATGCAATCAGAAAGTCAAAAGCATTTTAAACACAAATCTTAAAATCCCAGTTTGAGTATAATTTGGAATTTTCTTTTTTGGTGGGGGAGGATTTTCTTTGTAATATTTTTAAAAATTCAAACAAGGTATACAGTGTAATATTTGGCATTAGTTATTAATTTTAAATGCTGATGCTTTTTTAGGTTCACTGTCTTCTGTTGGATAATGAGGTTTTAAAAATAAATGAGAAATTGCCAGAGCTTTCATTCTGTATCATGACCACCATCTTAGCTTCAAATTGAGTTCTAAAAGGAATTCTACTCTGATGGCTCTTTTGCTGGTATACTGGCAATCAGGAGAAACTCTCCTTTGGCCTCTGTTTTTGGTTGGTAATGCTTCTTCTGGGGAAGAGAAATAACTCATAGTGTAATCTACTAAGGCTCACAATTTCTTGAGTATTTCAAGTTGTCCTTCTCAAAGGATAAGGTCAGGGAATAAATCTCCACCACAGAATGTCATGAGCGACATCAGCCAAAGAAAGCCCTTGTGAAAAAGAACTTGGCATTACGAAGATGTACAAAGGCAAACAGAAAACTCAGACGCAGACACATATAACAGTGATCAGGAAGGAAATTTTAAAATACTCAAGGAATGAAAGCATTTGCTTTGTAGTGATATTAATATTAACCTCTTTTTTTTTACTAGTAGATATGCCAGTATAAATTAGACTCTCCTTGCTAAAACAGCATATTTAAAAAATCTTCAAGTAAGACTGTGATTTGGAGACTTTGGTTGTGTATGGTTCTTATTCACTTGACTCCCAGCTTGGAGATCTTTGGGGTTCATCAATTTTCTATCTCAGTGAAATTCTTCCAGTCTACAGGTTCTGGCCTAATTTCTTGATTGGGAATTTGCACAATGACCAGCATTAGAAATATCGTGGTAACCAATGAAATGACCTTGACTTTGCCCAAAGAACTTGGCTTCACATAGCTCTTTTGCCTTTTTGATAAGTGAAAACAAAAGAGAAAGTTGTGATACACCTTGCTTTGAATGACCATATATTTTAAAACTTGCTAAGGCTGGTATCAAGAAGACAGAAAGCTAAATCAGCCCAGCTCAGTATGACACTTATGAAGAAAGACTACTTGTTCCAGAAATAAAGCTAAATTTACTTATGCCAGAAAAGCCTACCTTGGGAGCCGAGTCATAAGGGCAAACCTATTTCAGAACAGGGATGGACTGTTTCCAGTATCAAAGTAACTCTGATGTTCTTCTATTAAGACTTACTTCCTCTTACAATTTTACTCCAGTAAGGTTTTAGCTGATGGTGAGGAAATGGTTGTTTGGCTAAATTCCTTAGCTAACCTTTTCCACGAATTTACGGGTTTATGTACATGTTTTAATAAAGTGAGATCATTCCTTAAACCATTGACTAGAGTGGGTGTTTACTTTCATTCCCAATGGTTAAGTTCATGGTAATGGATTTATCTGACCAATGATTTTCATTTCATTCTGATGTTTTTGTACACATATGCCTAATTAGGTACTAGAATGGTAAGAATTGGTTCTTTCGTAAAGAAAAGTGTATCATTTATATAAGACAGTTTCATGGTGGAGAAAATAGAACCTGTTGAAATTATGCTATCTCTACATAGTATTAGAAAAAAAGAGCTATTCTTTCCTTTTAATTACGCAGCTTCTCGGAAGGAGCTCTGGGATATAAAATACTTGCAGCTTAAGAGAACACACAGCAGCTTGAGTCAGTATTGTCAAATGAATGTACAAATGAATAACAATAAAGCCACATAATGAAAAGTTTTTCCCCTCATTTAATTCTAATATGCTATAACACAAGTGTGCCATTTGGATTCTTTTCACATGTAATTAAACTATTGAGAGACAAAAAAAAAATGAATAAACTGAAGGCCAGGGAAGGACAGATAAAAGAATACTAAATTCCACAGAGTATTTTATCAGCTTACCACTATTCCCTCTGTAGTCTGATAATAAGATGAAAAAATTCTAGTACTTAAAGGTCTGGTAAAAGGCTGCCTATAACTGAATAAATATCTTATTAATTATAGAAGCAGCATTTTTATTTTCAAAAGGTAGTTCATGCTTTAAAAAAACGCACAGATAATTTCTAACACTTGGAAGGCAGCCACCTGCAGCTTTTCTGGACGTCTCTGACCTGACCTACATTGTTAAGTGAAGCTGATCTTACTAACAGGGTTCATACCACATCAGTTTATTCTTTCTCGTTGCTGAGTCTTTTCACAAAATTATTTAAAGACATGTCTTTAACCGCCCCCAAAGTGCCAAACTGTTCCATGAATGACAGTCCTCTGCCATTAGGAGAATTGTCTTATATAATGTAATTCTATGCAGCAAGGTTTCTTGCCATGTTCATCTTTGTCCTTCCTTGTACAAGATTCTTCCTTTGTTCTGTTGTAGGTATTCCCCTTGCCCTGAAGAGAAATAGGTTTATAGCAGAGATGGAAAAAGGAGACTTAGAGTAGGAATGATACCTTTGAAAGCGGAGACTTTTGATGTGTTAGGCATTTTGTTGAGAAAAGAGTCTTGAAAATTAAAAATTCTGGAACAGAATCGATGTTCTCCCATGCCCCTCACTCACCAAGCCATCATCACTGACACCTCTTTATTATAATGTCCTTGGGGGTCTCAGAAGGACCCTGACACAGCTGAGTGACTTCCTGGGCAACAGAAGTTCAGTGATGGTCATAGAACAAAAAGTCTCCAACACTTATTCTTGGGAAGGATTTGAAAGTAGAGAAAATGTACTCCATGTAAGTTTCCTACTGGCCTTCCTTCTAAGTAGAGAGCAGAAATATCCATTCCTACAGCGACTCTCACTTTCACTGAAGAACATATCCTAAAACAATAATACAAAGATCCCATTTGAGAAAGAAGCCTTCTGCTGTAAATCTAGAACTGTTCCTCCTATTATTGTGACAAATTGAATATTCATTGATGACCAAAGAGAAGTCACATGAGAATCCTAGACACACAAAGGACTTCAGAGGTCACTAACTTCCACATTCTACTCACTACCAGAATCTTGGCTCTACCATCCTGACATCTGTCATCTACTGTCTCCTTAAATAGCTTCACCCATGGAGAGCTCCTCACTCATATGCCATCTTTCGCTGTGGAAACCTCTGGTTGCTAAGAAACTTTTTTGTTCTACTAAAGTTCTACCACCAGTTTCACGTTTTGTATATTTCCTACTTGCAAAAACATATACAGCGTTATTGAATTGAAGGTCCTGTTTGTTAGCCAACTAGAAAAGGAAGATAGTTTTTAGAACTTTACTGGGAATTTTGGTGAGTTTTATTGCATTTCAGTATGCTTCCATTACGAAATCCTCAGGATCTGTGAACGATAAGTTAAATTACTATTATCTTTCAAATCGATGTAGAAGCTGAAGTAGAAAGAAATTAAGTAACTTTCATAGTATTGCACAATCAGTGGAAGAGTTGCAAGAAGATACAAGAGGGCCTTTTCAATGGGGAGTGTCTTCTAGAATCTGGTTAAGTAAACAACTGAGTGACTGCATTTTGGTAATAAGGAATATGTTTACTTGAAACATTAGATGTGTCTAATAAAGGGGCTCCTAGAATAAATAAACTTGCACAAAATGCCAGTATTAGCAAAGGAACTGATGCAATTGAAACTTGTTTGAGCAGCAGGCACCTTGTCACCGTGGCCCAGACAAGTTTTTGACAGGACAGTGGGAAAACTAACCCATGAACAGGGAAAGTACAGATGTAGAGCTAGACAGAGAAACTAGACAGAGCCCTATTGAGCAGAGACGAAGTGGCAGGTTGAACTTTGGGGTGTCTAGAGAGGAGAGGAGCCCTTCGGTTCCCTCCAAAGGGCCTCTGCTCCAGCATGTGTACAGACAACAGAGAAAGGGTTGCCTCATGCTCTGTCACTCTGCAGATGGTATAGCAAGGGGAACAGCAATTTGGTAAGCTTCTGGGATCCCCAGGAGTATGGAGAAAACAGCTTCATCTCTTTCTTTGATACCTGGAGAGCTGTATTTCAAGTAGTTCTTGCCAGATTCCCTGTCTTGGGAGGGGTCTGGGCCCGGGGCCACTGGGATCTCAGAGCTGAGGTCTCAGGAGACAGTGCTGTGCACTGGTGAAGGAACACTGCATCTTGGCCATGTGGTCTTGAGGGAAGGGAAGGGAGGGTCTGAAGCTCAGGTGAGAAAGGATTGATTTAGGGTTGTCCCCAGGACATTACATCCTAAATGAAGGCAGAGTTGGAGGCACATGATGGTTTAAAGTGCCAAGCCTGAAGCATCAGATAGAAAATTGAGGACAGGGCAAAGGGATGCACAGTCAAGCTCTGGGAGGTGCACGGGAAAAGATGGGGTGAAAAATCTGAGCATCATTTAATCTATCTGGTGGCTGCTCAAGTTGCTTTTAAAGCAGTGGTTCTCCACAGAAACAATTTTGATCCATGTTTGGAGATATTTTCATTGTAACTGGGAGTTGGGAAGTGCAACTGACACTGAAATTCACTAGGAAGAGGCCAGGGGTGCTGATAAAGGTCCTTCAATGCTCTGAATAGTCCCCAAAACAAAGAATGACTGAACCCACAGTGTCAGTGGTCCCAAGATTGAGAAAACTTGTCTTGAGGACTCAGTATATGGCCCAATGGTTACATTAAGGCTGGAAGAACTTGTGCTTTTTTTATACATCTTTTTCTCTGAGGCCTTTCACTGATCATTCCTTTTGGGGTTGAACCTCAACAGAAGTCTCAGTGACATGCAGGAACCCAAGTCTGCTCAGATTGGTTGGACATTATTTGAAGACGATAGTGCCAGCATCATGCCAACCAGAGATGAACTTGTTATTGTCCCGGCACCAGGTGATATTGAGAGTGCCTCAGTTTACTCTCTGGTCTACTTATGTGTGTCTCATCCCTTCCAGCCCTATTAGCTGGCCACTGACTGTCCTCTGGCCTTCTGGTCTTTACCTGCTTGTGTGACAACCATCCATCTAACAGTATCAGAGCTAACATCCACCCACTCTAAAATTAAGCCCCCATCAGATAGAAAAACTGGGGTCCCTCTGGCTTGGATTTGCATAGTCCTAACATCTCTCCTATGACATGGCCTTGGTTATGTGAGGCCAGGGCTCTGAAATTTGTTCCCTCAGTATCTGTTCTTTCCTCCATAGGCAACAACTGCTTAGTTTGCAGCTATATTCTTTCTGTAAACTCTCAAAACTTTATTTGCCTAACTTCTAATGAAATGTTTGTATTCGGACCATGCTGTGAAAACAGATATCTATATTTTAAAAGCCTTATTGAAAATCACTAAGGAAGATCAAAATTTCCTGTGGAGCAAAGGTACTTCTCTTTCCATGAGAAAGGGAGGAAGCATCATGCTGAGTGTGTAGCAGGGGTCTGTGGTTCACTGCAGTCCTGATGTGGACTCAGGAGGGACTGGAAGGGCCTTCCTCACCTTGCCTGGGTGAGACTGTTCATCCACAGAAAGTTCTTGTGCATGTGGTCAGGATGCTACAGTTTTTTGGTTTAGTTCTTTTCTTGAAGGAGGGGAAGTGGGGCCCAAAACCAGAAATAAGTCATTGATGCTTTTAGATTGAGAAGGGGGTTTTGGGGAGGGTTAATGTGGAACAGAAGATCCCAGTTTTACTATCCAAATCAAGGCATGGCCATATTTAGGGTAAATAATGTAAATTTGTGCTTTGGAACATTTCCTATTTAGACTGTATGTGTAAGTATGTGTATTGGGGTGGGGGGAGAAAGAGGTTGTTAACTACGAAAAAATTCTATGTTGCCAAGCACAGGGGAAACATTTTATTTTTACACTTAATTCAGAAAATCAGGATAACAGAGTGTCCCATAGACTGAGGCTGGGATGGGGCAGACCCACCTCAGTATCCTGGCAAAGGAAGGAATCTAGAATATGCCTGGCCCTTTGTGTGGGGCATTGCCACATTTTATTTATTCTCACAGGTTTGAGGAATTTCAGCAGTGCCTTTTACTAATGTCAGTGAGAAGAAGGTTCCCCCCACCCCCCACCCACCCCAGTAACAATGAAGAGGAAGTCAGTTTTTATAAGCTGTATTCTGAATCTCCACATGTCTATATAGGATGCTTCCAACTTGTGGTAGGTGGTATTTATTCCAGAAGTTCATTTTGGATCAGGATTTCTTCACCTGAGCAGCATGTTAATGGGTTTCAAGGGGCCCCTGAAATTTCTGACACTATAAGCAAAATTTTACATTTATCTTAAGAATGTATGTTTAATGTCAAGGAAGCCCATAGCTTGCACTGGAGCCTGATAGGACACGTTGGCTCCCTGACATTAGGACACTGTTTGGTAATCAGCTATTTGGAGCTTTTAACTCATGAATCAGAAGTGAACTCGGCCTCAAGAAACTTAAAGCCCAGTAAGGGAGATAAGACCTGCACATAAATAGCTGTAAAGTTTTGACAAAAATATCCTGGCTCTTCTGAGATCAAGAGATGGCTTTGGGTGATGGACAGCTTAATGTGCTGTAAGAGTGAGTTGGTTTATGTGCAGAAAAGCAAATGAAAGGGGTGAGTTTAAAAGACAGCTAAGGAAAGGAGTATTTAGGAGACATTTACAAGTTAGTTAATTTGTGAACCTTTGCCTTAGTTATATAAAGATATACAAATGACATCATAGCTAAAAATACAGATTCTTTACCAAATAGGAAAAATTTCAAGATAGAATAGGGCTGTACTGATTTCACCATTCTCTCCATTAGACCATACCCATCACATTGATGAGGATACATTGAAAAGCAAGTGTTGGACTTCATTGAGTCACACTGTGACTGGATGTGATCTCACAAAATCATATCTAGACAATGAGAGATTTTGTTTTTTGCATAGTGTACCTGGAAATTGTAAACTAAAGCAGAGTGGTTCTTTTGCCGCTTCTATTTCTGATGTGCTGTCTAGTCTGAAATAACGTCCTCTGACCACTAGATGGCACTCCTGCATAGGAGAGCCCACCCTGGATTCACCTGCTTCACTAGGGGCAGCTGGGATCCTCTGCAATCCCTGAATGTGATGGCTGAGCCTGATAAATGAGCTGATGAAGGAGCCAGAATGTCAAATAGAGTTTGTAAAAGAGACTTGCAAGAAATCAAATCGATGATATTTGAGGTAACGAGAAATAGGAAGTCCCTGACTGCTTTCTCACATTTACATTTAAAAAAAATTGTGATGTCTCTGACATGACGGTTGCTGGGCCATAGGTATGGCAGATAAATTAGTATGCACAAAAACTGAGTTTTAACCTTTCTCCAAAGCTGGTTCTTTCCCCACATTCCTGTTTTCCAGGCTCCTGGGCTTTGTGCTTTCTGAATTTCTTTGATTCTTACGTCTTCCTTTCCCCTATTCTGTCATCAAGTCCTATTGTTCGTTGCTTCAATCTATCTTCAAATCTCCCTTATGTAAAAATGTGGATGTGTAACCGATGTGATTCTGCAACTTGTATTTGGGGTAAAAAATGGGAGTTCATAACCCACTTGAATCAAATGTATGGAAGATGATATGTCATGAGCTTTGTAATGTTTTGAACAACCAATAAAAAAAAAATCTCCCTGCGTCCCCTTCTATTCACCTGCCATCACCTCTATGTGACTTAAGTGATAATTACATAATAAATTTATTTTCATGTTAAATAAAGTTATTTAATAAGTAAATAAAATTATTTAAACAGCACTAACATAAAGATTATTTAATAGACTCATAGTTGGTCTGTTTCTACTTTCTAATAAAGAAAACCATCAAAGATCATAAAATACAGTTTATTTAAAGATTATTATTATTGATTAATTTTACTCACCCCTTCAACACTTGTTTCCTGAGCTCCTCCTCAAATGTGGCTGCAGAGACTGTGTTAGACTGGGTATGGACTCCTCAAAGATCCCTGAAATTAGGTCACCATTTTCAAGAAGTTCCTGAGCCATTCCTGTGCTCGGGAATGTTTATGTTTGGGAGATCTTGGAGGACAGGAGGAGTGAGTGTTACAAGATGAGTTGTCTTGAATGGACTGAAATTTTGATAACTGGTTGGTGAGTTATTCTTTCTATATTTGCCATTTTGTGATTTAACAAATTCATTTTCTATAATTTTTTTCTGCTTCCCTAACATGGTGCCTCAATAAGTATTTTTTGAAGGAAAGAATGAATAAAAAGACCTTAAAATTCCTCCATAACGTTCACCACCATAACCCCAAATAGTACAGGAAAACGGAAACCTTGTAAAGCAATGGTCTTTAAATATTTGTTGGACTTTCTTTGGGTAGCTCTGATTCTTTCTGAGCCCCAAAGATTCAGAATTATACAAAAATACCTATAAATACAACTTTTTTTTTTTTTTTCAAATTATGACATTTTGTCACATTGGCTTCAGAGTCCTTAAGCAATTTAGTTTGTAATATAATCAAATTCTATGTGTAGAGAAAGAATAAAGTGGTTAAAAAATACTTGCTATAAAAAACAGTACATCCTCTACCTCCATTCTCATAATTTCTTGCTCCAGAGGCAACTGATTTCAAATATTTAGGTATTTGTGGGGCTTATAATACTATTCTTGATTTTTTTTAGTTTTGATTTCCTACTATGGAGGATGAGGATGCAACTGTTGTTTTCCCCTCTATCCATCCAGTATTTGGGATAGATCTACACAAAAAAATTATTAGTTGCTTATCTGAATTTAGTATTTAACGGGGTGTTCTGTATTTTTGTATGCCAAATCTTGGAATCCTAAACCTTTTTTTTTTTTTAAAAAATTTCAATATATATATGAAAGCAGAATGCATTACAATTCTTATTACATATATAGAGCACATTTTTTCTTTTTTTTTAAATTTTTTATTGTTGGTTGTTCAAAACATTACATAGTTCTTGACACATCATATTTCACACTTTGATTCAAGTGGGTTATGAACTCCCATTTTTACCCCATATACAGATTGCAGAATCACGTCAGTTACACATCCATTGATTTACATGTTGCCATACTAGTGTCTGTTGTATTCTGCTGCCTTTCCTATCCTCTACTATCCCCCCTCCCCTCCCCTCCCCTCCCTTCTTCTCTCTCTACCCCCTCTACTGTCATTCATTTCTCCCCCTTGTATTAGTTTTCTCTTGTATGTAATTTTGTATAACCCTGAGGGTCTCCTTCCATTTCCATGCAATTTCCCTTCTCTCTCCCTTTCCCTCCCACCTCTCATCCCTGTTTAATGTTAATCTTCTTCTCATGCTCTTCGTCCCTACTCTGTTCCCAGTTACTCTCCTTATATCAAAGAAGACATTTGGCATTTGTTTTTTAGGGATTGGCTAGCTTCACTTAGCATAATCTGCTCTAATGCCATCCATTTCCCTGCAAATTCTATGATTTTGTCATTTTTTAATGCAGAGTAATACTCCATTGTGTATAAATGCCACATTTTTTTTTATCCATTCGTCTACTGAAGGGCATCTAGGTTGGTTCCACAGTCTTGCTATTGTGAATTGTGCTGCTATGAACATCGATGTAGCAGTGTCCCTGTAGCATGCTCTTTTTAGGTCTTTAGGGAATAGACCGAGAAGGGGAATAGCTGGGTCAAATGGTGGTTCCATTCCCAGCTTTCCAAGAAATCTCCATACTGCTTTCCAAATTGGCTGCACCAATCTGCAGTCCCACCAGCAATGTACAAGTGTACCCTTTTCCCCACATCCTCACCAGCACTTGTTGCTGTTTGACTTCATAATGGCTGCCAATCTTACTGGAGTGAGATGGTATCTTAGGGTGGTTTTGATTTGCATTTCTCTGACTGCTAGAGATGGTGAGCATTTTTTCATGTACTTGTTGATTGATTGTATGTCCTCCTCTGAGAAGTGTCTGTTCAGGTCCTTGGCCCATTTGTTGATTGGGTTATTTGTTCTCTTATTGTCTAATTTTTTGAGTTCTTTGTATACTGTGGATATTAGGGCTCTATCTGAAGTGTGAGGAGTAAAGATTTGTTCCCAGGATGTAGGCTCCCTATTTACCTCTCTTATTGTTTCTTTTGCTGAGAAAAAACTTTTTAGTTTAAGTAAGTCCCATTTGTTGATTCTAGTTATTAACTTTTGTGCTATGCGTGTCCTATTGAGGAATTTGGAGCCCCACCCCACAGTATGTAGATCGTAGCCAACTTTTTCTTCTATCAGACGCCGTGTCTCTGATTTGATATCAAGCTCCTTGATCCATTTTGAATTAACTTTTGTGCATGGTGAGAGAAAGGGATTCAGTTTCATTTTGTTGCATATGGATTTCCAGTTTTCCCAGCACCATTTGTTGAAGATGCTATCCTTCCTCCATTGCATGCTTTTAGCCCCTTTATCAAATATAAGATAGTTGTAGTTTTGTGGATTGGTTTCTGTGTCCTCTATTCTGTATCATTGGTCCACCCGCCTGTTTTGGTACCAGTACCATGTAGAGCACATTTTTTCATATCTCTGGTTGTATACACAGTATATTCACACCAATTCACACACATGGACACTTCTTATCCCATCGTTTACATTTAGTTGTATCTTAGTTTTTCTTGATCACTTTTTGAGATTTCCTTTCTGAGGACCATGCAAGTGCTAATCCTAACTTAGGCAGGTAGAATGTGTTTTTCAACAATTTTTTTTTTCGGTACTCGGGATTAAACTCAGGGGTGCTTAACTACTGAACCACACCTCCAGCCTTTTTAAAAATATTTTATTTAGAGGCAAGGTCTCACTAGTTGCTTAGGGCCCTGCTAAATTGCTGAGGCTGTCTTTGGACTTGTGATTCTCTGCCTCAGCCTCCAGAGCCGCTGGGATTATACGCATGGCCATGCACCTGGCTAAGCATGTGAAATATCATTTCCTTTTCTTACCATTTTTTTTTTGTTTCCTTGGATTGAAAATATTTGGTTTTAGAATTGCTTAATTTTATTTGTTATCTACCATGAATTCACCCTCAAACTTCCCCACCTGTGTAACTCACACTCAGTGTTTAATTGATTTTGCTTCCAAGATCTGCTGCCCAGGCAGCAGGTGGGGTTTCCCTTACCCTTGGACCCGGGATCCTTTCCGTGGCTCTTCCATGAATCACCTTCTGTTTGGGTGTTCCACTTCTTCCTCTTGTCTTCATTTCCTTCACATTTTGGAGGAAATTGCAGGGAAAAGCTTACCTGGGTAGTAAGTGAATTGAGAACTTGCACATGGGGAAATGAATTTATTTTGCAATTATGTCTGATCATGCTTTTGGCAAAGAATAGGATTATATGCTAGAAATTATTTGAAGACACCATTACATTATGTTCCGACAATGTTGCTTTTGGCGAGCTAAATGCTATTTTGAAAACTGCTTCTTGTTATCCTAGATGTTCTGATTTTTTTTTTTTTTTTAACAGTGGTGTGTGTGCTCTGTTGTAGGTCAATGTTCATCAGTTGTTCTGGGATATTGATGGATGTCTCAGCCTCTAGAGAAATACTATAGAAAAATATATCCAAACATAGTTAACTGATAGCTAACATACATAACAAGTTTCCATCTGGAATATTAATTTTTATGATGTGACTTTATAATGATCAAATTATGATTTGGGATTTTTTTTGCACTATTTGGTAGGCTGTTATTTAAAAGTATGATACTGAAATAATTCCTAATAAATATTCAAAACATTTTGGAATATCAATTGTATTTTTTTTGTCACCTTCCCCCTTCACTGGCTGAAATTTAAATCCAATTTACATTTACAAGCTAAAGTTCTAAAAATTAAACTAAATGGTTGCTTCTTATTGTTGATCTTTATCAAAAACACAACTGAAAATTTGTTTTTACCATCTATACTCCAAATACCTTGTTACTTATTATTGATTTATTCTTAATTGTTGCATTATGGTTACACATAAAGGTGGAATTCATTGTGCTATATTGAAACATGCACATGACAGAGTTTGGGTAATTTCATTCTGCTGTTCCTCCCCTTTCCTTGCAGTCCTCCCTTCCCCTTATTCCCCTTACTCTCCTTCACTGTTTTCCCCCCTATTTTTCATGAGATCACCTCCATTTTTAAAATTCTTTGTTTCTGTCTATATTTTGCAGATCAGAGAAAACATTCAACCCTTGACTTTCTAAGTCTGGCTTCTTTTACACAGCATCATGTTTTTGAGTTCCATGCATTTACTAGCAAATGCCAAATTTTATTCTTCTTTATGGATGATATATGCTTCTCAATGTTTATAGCCACACAATTCACAATAGTCAAGTTATGGAACTATCCTAGGTATTCCTCGATGGACAACTGGATAAAGAAAATATGATACACACACACTCTCACACACACATATACATATGTACACACAGGAGGGAGTTTTACTCAGTTGCTATTACCTTGCTTTGAAATCTCAATTTTAAATTTGTTAAACTTGTGGTTAAACTTAGTTGTAGAAAAGGAGAGCTGAAGCTGTATAGACTCTGGAATTTAATCCAGTACAGTTTTGGATTTTGATTCCCTAGTAACCTCATTTAATTTCACTGTCACCTCTTATATGGATTCTTGTAGGAAAGTACATAAAATAATAATTTCCAAAGAGCTTTGAGCCAACCACCTATTACACCCTCAATAAAAGTAGCTGGTTCCAGTTCTCCTGATTGTGGAATATAGCACAGAATGAGGACTGTGACAGAGGGGAGGAGCTGGGTGATGATGGTATCAGGAACACTCCAACAGCATGCTCTTTTTCTTCCATGAGAAAAATCTGAATACCTGCTGGGAAATAATATACATCTTATAGCTGTCAAATATCTCATTACAATTCTTGGGTATAACGAATGTTTAAATGGTGAAAAGAACAATTTGGGGAAGCCAATCATACATTATTTTTGAGAAAATTGCTTTAGCTGCACCAAGTTGATCAAAAAGAATACATTTTCCCCCTAAAGATGAATGGGTTTTTAGATTATCTCTGAATGGCATCCTCCAAAGAAAGTGAATAAACATCATTTTCTTAGCAACAGTGCTTTTTCCCAGTGGTACAAATTAGAAACTAGTAGTAGTTAATACCTCATGAATAATCTATATTGCTGAAAGTACTGCAGTGATGAGTTTCACATATCATACGAGGTCTACTTAAGGTATATCTTATGATTTGCAAAGAAACTGCTAAGAATTTTCCCATTCTTGTATAGCTGAGCTTAATTGATAAATATGTGGCAACATAATACCTTGACTATGAGGATATGGAAAAATTTTATTTAGTAAGCATCTGTCAAAAGTACTTTTCTTATCAAACATGAGTTTTCTTTTTAATGTAAAGCAATTCTTTCCATCTTCATTTTCCTCCTTCTATAATCATTCTTTGAAATGTTTGCTAGTGTTTAGTATTTGATTAGAGAATTCATGAAAAGGAGTCCAGTTTTAATAGGATTATCAAAGGAAAATGTAAAATATGAATAACAGGAATAACAAAACCATCTGATTTTTTTTATTTGTGAAATAAAAATAAGGAAAATGTGCTGGCTGTTTTTTCTTAGGCTGATCTTGGACTGACCCTTTCTTTTTTTTAAGACTGTTTCAGTTGAGGGTTTATTTTTATTTTTAAAGGCAATGGATATTGTAAGCAGAATTGCTGCAGTGGACCTGAGATTCTCTCACATCAGTGCATGGGAACATTTTCCATGCCACTAATCCCCAGTGGGTACATTTCCCTACTTTAAGTAGGTATTTCTAAACATTACCATTTCAACCAAGTTATTTGATAAATCACTATTATTTATTGATACTGTGTAAGTCTTGCTGCCAACATAATCTTAATAAGTCATTACAAGTCCACTGGGTAAGCTATTTTTCCATTTCTTAAGCTTTAGGGCCCGTGCTGTATGGATTTGGCATTTAATAAATCACCGGAGGGCCAGCAAACACATTATATTCCTGTAGTCGAGACTGTCTAGACAAAAGTGCATGGAGAGATCTTTCCACACTAAGTAGCAGGAGAGCATTTGTTTGCCACAAATTGGTTCTGAATCAATTGCTCAGAAACTTGGCATATCCAGGCTTACTTGGATGCAGGAGGAGGGCAAGACTAAGTGCTGCATGGGGTGCTTTTCTGCCTTCTAGTTAATTGAATAACCAAGAGGCAATGTGGCAGGAACAACAGTCCTATGGGAAAATGTCCCAGAATTTTATCCTTTTTAGATGGAGGATTATTAAGCCAGACATTCCCTTCAATGGCCATCGTGTACGAAAATGGGTGAAAGGTTTCTGAAAATCGAGTTAGTGATACTATGAAGGGTGTGCAACAAGAAAAAAAAGGAAAGTGAGAATAAGATTTTTTTCCCCCAATAGACATAGGATGTATGTGCCTGTATGTGCATCCTGTTTCCCCTGTGAAGCTTTGCTGACTGAAAGAGAGAGAGGCAAAGGGCAAGACAGAGGGAGAGAAACTAGAACAGGGAGAGGAAAGAAGAGGGAGAGGATGTGTCCTTATCAAATCTTTTGAAAAAACATCTCTCTTTCCATTTCCAGGGGAAACTTCTTTTAGAAATGATGTGGGATCATGCTGGGGTTTAATTTTTGCCCTTCCAAGCAGACCACTAGTGGTTATTTTAACTATTGCCACTCTAGGAGGTTAAATTAAAATATGGTCAAGTTCTTAGTAATGCAAGGTTCAACATATGGCTGAGATTGACCTGGCTATCCTGTTGCTGGTGCTCTTCTATATTAGTTTTCTTTTCCTCCTCCTCCTCCTCCTCTTCCTCCTCCTCCTCCTCCTCCTCTTTCTTCTTCTTTTTAAATTCTCTGTTCTCTCTTCCAATTTGATGGTACTTAAAATTCTTGCCTAGTATATTCTCTTTGGTGGATTTACTTAAGTTTAAGGTCTTTTTGGCAAAGATATTATGAAAATATGTCTAGGATATTAATAACATCAGTAACATGGAAGAATTTGTATTACACATCTTAATATATTACCACAATATCTTTAGCCTCTTCAATGGATTTGAAACTCTTTGGTTCCATCTGCACATAACAAGAGAAGAACAGTCATGGTGGATGTTCATTCCTTGAGAAGTACCTGCCCCACAACTGACCTAAGATAGGCACTGGTTCAGCTGTGTACAAATTTGTTTTGATGGTTTCATATACAAACATATCTTTTACTCTAAAGTATACACTAGTCATAAGTACTATTCAAATTCTGCCTTCATTTCTGCTTTTCATTGTAAGACATTTGAATGTTGAAGAAGTTGTTGGACCAGTAAACTGATGAACACATTTAAAGACTTGATTAGGTGGTGATGACACTCATTTGTAAGTCCCAAATTACCTGAGGGAGAAATGAGCATCTCCCATCATGAAAATTGCAGTAACTCCTTGACAGGCAAAAGCAGAAATCAGAGGTTTTATATCCTACATAGAATAAAGGTTTTCAATAGTTATTGGTAGGATTCTCCCTGACTTCTCTAAATGGCTTAAGTTCCATTATTTCTTGAAATGATTGTGTATATTGACTCTTGAGGTTTTGACCATTAGCTCTTTGACTATAAAACATGATTTAATACAGAATCATAAATGCTCATGTCATCCTTTAGCAATGTGATTATATAGGTAACCATACACCCTCATGGGTGGAGCAGTGACTATGTGTCAGGGTATCTGTGTTTATGGGGTTAGCATCACCCAGAGGCAGATTGGATGCTTACGCAGTTGGAAGTGGTAAGACAGGTTCCAGAAGACTTCTCTTGCATTCAAGTGACCTGTGACACATCTTTTCCCAAAACAATTTATTTGAATAAAGGGTCTAAACCTTGAGAGTAAGTCAGGCTTACTTGATTTCTATAATACATAGATGTTGGGCCAGTAGAATGCATTTGAATGAAGAATTTCTGAAAACATTAGTTTGGTATGGAGAAAGGCAAATTGAAGGAGTAAAGGTTCTGAGGGGAAATTTCTCATAGTCTATAGCAATATCTACTTATTTCAAACATTATTTCTTGACTTCTTTCATTTTTATATTTAGAATCCAACTTCTCTAAGTACAAAGATTTAATATTTAACTCCATATACCCTAGAAGGAAATATTGAGCTTTCACTCTTCACAATTAGTAGTAAAAGTCAAACTCTTTTACCAGTAGGGTAAAAATCTCATAAGTTTATTTTTTTCTTTTAGTGAAGAAGAGAAAAACATTGAAATATATCCTGACAAGAAAATATTTCCTTTAGAAGTAAAATTTAAGAATACTTTGGAAAATATCCCCCTTTTTCTCTTTTCCATATGTTTTGAACATACGGATGCCTGGAATAAATTCAACCTATAGGCCATTCTGAAAAGGCAGCAAAACCAAAGAATTTTTATGTATGATTGGCAAATCTCGAGAGTGCTAATTTAGAAGAATGCTAATAAGTAAAGATGCTTCTGTGAGTTTAGATGCTTACCTAAATCTTCCTTCAGCTGCCAGCTGAACCTGTGAAAACTTTGGCACAGCTCTGTTGGTATACATCTCCCCTTTTCCTTTATTCAGATATATTGATGCTGAGAACACTTGGGATGATTAAGTATTTAGTGAATCTGAATCATGTGTAGATAGCCAAATTGGAGATGGGTCTTCTAGGTATAGAATCATATGGTCTGCAAATAGTGATAATTTGTGTTCTTCTTTTCCTATCTGCATCCCTTTAATTTCTTTCATCTGTCTGATTGCTCTGGCTAGAGTTTCTCACATCCTAATTATTTGCAGATCTCAGAGGTGTCTTTTGTGGAAGAGCTATTTTGTGAAGTAGGTGCCAAGAGTGGTTGAAACTACATTTCAGGGAAAGAAATTCAGAACTTTTTGGCTGTGATAATAATATTGTAAAAATGGCTGACAATTATATATTACTGCATTGACATATTGACTCCTTTAATCTCATGACACACAATGAGATTAAGCATGATATTTTCTATTTTATAATGGAGTTAACTGAAGCCCAAACAAAATATTTTGCTAGAAGTTGTATGTAAGTGTGTAGGGCTGTGCTTCTAACCTAGTCAGTCTGGCTCTAATGTCTATTTGGAACCATCATGCTTTAGTGCCATAATCTACCCAATGTAACAGGAACTCAAATGAAATATGTATGGTGAGGGGTATCTCTCAGAAATAAAGCACAGACAGGCTTTAAGGTATCTAAGATGGCAGTTGGTACCTGTATATGCTCAGGGTAACTAGCCACATATTATTCTGTTTTTCACCTTATGGTCTTGTTTCGTCATTTCTTCCTGTATTTGATTCACCCTCCTTATTTTTTTTCCATGCATATGGCTAAAAATGGCCACCTACAGCCCATTTCTACAGTTCAATTCAAGAAGTCACCACTGTTTGAGCTCTTCTTCTGAGCTCATTCCTGGCCCAGTCATCCAAAAGGAAGATGGAGGATACAGATGTGAAGGGGAAGGCACTCCTTAGAGAATGAGGCTATGCTAGGGAGGCAACAAAATATCTCCTACTACAGAGCACATTCAAGAAGTTTAGGGCAGCAATCTTTCCACAAGATCTCAGTGCTTAAGTATTGTGGACAGTGATATTACTCCTTGTCAAACAGTCCCATTTCTGTCCTTCAGAACTCTTTACAGAAAGATTATAAATCCTGGCCTTATTGTTTTAGTTAGGGTCTTGTGATTTTCTTTGGACAGTGAAATTGTCAGCAAAAGTGCCATGTGTCACCTGTGAGCACATTTAACATTATGGTCTGTGGTTCTGCATGCATCTTCTCCCTCTGTCATGATGCTTGATCATCAAAGTCCCAGATGGGAATAATACAGTTGTAATGGATCAGAACTGCATATACGTATGATGAATATGTAGATTTGAGAAAGAAATACAGCTTTGACTTTTAAAGCCACTGGTTAGTTTTTTTTTTCACACTTTATCTTGATAAACTAACATACCACAACTTAAATCATATAAAAATTATATTAACAGTAGGCAGAAAGTGGGGAAAATACTGTTGCTTGATAACCTCTTTCTCGTAGAGCTTCCTTAAACACGTGGATTCCAATTACACCACACATTGGAATACAGTTGGTGCTCTTGATCCATTGATTCTGCATTTCTAGATTCACTCAACCATGGATCAAAAATACTTGAAAAAAGTTTCTATCTGTTCTGAACTTGTATAGACTTTTTTTCTTGTCACTATTCCATAAATGATATAATATGACAACTATTTACAAAATTATTCCATAAACAATATAGTGTAACAACTATTATGATCTTAGTATTGTTTAGTATTATTTAGGTATGATAAGATGGGTTTAAAGTATACAGAAAGATGTTGGTAGGTTATATGCAAACACTGTGCCATTTTATGCAAAGGACTTGAGCATCATTGGATTTTGGTATTTGTAATGGATTTTGAAATCAATCCCCATTGGAAGCCAAGGGATGACTGTTTAAGTTAGCATATACTCCCATGTCCTAAGGCCCAGTCCTAGGTGAAATGATGAATCTGGCACAGTGCTTCTTTAGTTCCTATTAGTACCCCTTCTCCTACTGGTGTGGTTCCCTTGCACAGCAACCTTTACTCTTTGCGTGTGTGTGTGTGTGTGTGTGTGTGTGTGTGTGGCGGGGAGGGGGGGAGTGGGATGCTGGGAATTGAACCCAAGGCTTTGTACATTCGAGGCAAGCACTCTACCAACTGAACTATATCCCAAGGCCCTGAGACCTTTACTCTTAATAGGGCACATCTAGATTGCCCTAGGACCATGGGCCTCACCTTTTCTTTCTCTTAGGATGACATCTCAAGCTCACCTCTGTGCCCCACCCCTCTTTTATATCATATTTTCTCAAGCTCAGATTCTAGAGGCTACAAGCAAAAATTCTCTCATATTTCATTTACCAAGGTTCAATGGAAATATAAGGTGTGCTGTAAAAAAGCCACATTAAAGAAAAGTAAAAAAAAGGTGAAATTAATTTTAATAATAGATTTTAACAAGTCCAATATGTCCAAAATTGCATTTCTGCATGTAATCAATATAAACACCATTGAGATAGTTTTTCATTCTTTTGTTTCAGATGAAATCTGTGAACTCTGGTGTGTATTTTATACTTATAGCACTTTTCTGTTTGAACCAATCACATTATAAGTACTTAATGGCCTCCTGTGCCTTGTGGATGCCATCTAGGATAGTCCTGTAACATCCAGTCCACTCACAGGCAATTAACAGAAGGAAAACACTTTGGTGGCATTCTTCAGGTCTTTCCAGATGTATGAGATTGTTTTGGTAGCATCTCTGAATGTGATGCATGTGCTTCTGTTTCACAAATATGAGTGACTGTTGTGAGGACTTCCTGGAAGACAGGATTGCAGAGAGGAGGATCTACGCTGTAGTAGCATATCTGTAGAGCACCCAGCTCTGTGATTTTCTAATCTGCCTGAGGATGGGCGATGCTCTCTTCTCCTTCTGGTGTTAACACTGTAACCCAAAATGCCCTTGGCAAATTATAAATGGATTTGGGGACTTTGCTTCAGTGTATAAAGTATGGATTTCTAGGCTTAGGGGTTATTGGAGCTGCAATTTTATAAAACCTCTCATAAATTCCTGATCTTGCCTATTCAACCAAAACCTAGGCGACTAGTTGATACAAGTCCTGCAGGGAAGCAGTTTTATACAGGAGAGATAATATTCTTTGGTTGCTGGGGAAGTAGATGGAGAGTTCCATTTCTACCCACTCCCTTTTCTTCACCCTCCATCTCTTCTGTTGGGAAGGTGTTTTTATTATACCCCACTACAGTGAAAGGGGAAAGACAATTAATAGTGATAACCTTGAGAGAAAAAAAAATCCAGTGCAAAAAGTGGGACAATATCATGAAAAACAAAACAAAACAGTGTTTAAAATAATTCTCTAATGGCTTCTCCCAAGCAAATTTAAATCTTTATGCAAAAGAGTAATTTAAATGATTCATAGTAAAAGTCGGGCAAATTTATCCAATCATCAGTCAGTATGCCAAATGATGGTGTTAGAAGAATTGCACATCAAATGGGAAAATCGAGTTATTTCACATAGCAACCGGGTTGTTATCCAAATTGAATAACCAAAATGAGAAAAAGTTATGTCTTCCACAGTCATAAATCAACAATAGTGGGCTCTACTGCATTTTTAATTGGCAGCATCTTTCCTTTCATATACCCAAATATGGATTCAGGAAGTATCTCGTTAGCTGCCTGGGCATTTTTATAATGCTTATCATTACAAAAGTGCAGAATCAAGGGAGGTAAAAATGGGACAGCAAGAGACAAAAGCTTTTGTGAGGATTGTAAATTATACGCATTAACATCATTAAGCTATTACAAAATTCAATTTCTATGTGAGTTTAAAGCCAATTTTTAAAGTCAACTACCTACCAATTAATGAAAAAATAAATGGGGTTATTATCGGAATTAGTCTTCAGCTTTGACGAAGGTTTGGAAGGTTTGTTTCAAATGTCAAGGGTTTGTCCTACCGAATATTGGGATCAGTGAATGTTTCCCAGCAGAAAAGGAAATATTTGTGAATATGAGAAAAATCACGTGGTCTTTTATTATAGGCGGTTTGCATGAGAAGCACTTGGTATTTTTGAAATTTGATTTGAAAATTAGATGAAATCCATGCTACTGATAAAATAGCTCTTCTCTTTAAGCTACATGGACAGTGCCCTGCAGAAACCGTGGTGCTTCTTTATAGCAAAGCTACCGAGACCCTGGGCATCCGGGGCATGCATTGCTGGTGTACAGAGTAAGAGCTTACACTGTTGCCAGAGGCAGGGGCTGTGGCAGTGGTCCCCTGCACACATGCCAGGGTGGCCAGAGGAGACATTGTGTTTGGGAGGAAGAGGTAAAACTGGTAGATCCCCTTATCCTCTTTCCCTACCTGAGCTTGTTAACACCAACCATGATGTGTCTAACCTCAGTATTCCATTCTAGGAGTAAGCAAAAGTAGAAGCAACTCTGATTTGAATTTATAAGGCTTATCAAATTAGCAGAAAGTAAATGAGACATTTTCCTGCAGTGTGTGAAATGGAAACCCTTAGTGGGTCAAGTAGGAGACTGAAGTTAGAGAAGCTGAGGGAAGACTGGGTCCAAGAGGAAGTGATAGGTGACTGAGAGACTGTGCTTGTCTGAGGGGCATCCATGGCTTAGACAGAGCTGATTGTAACTCTGTAGGAATTCTTTTCTATTTATTTATTTATTTATTTATTTTAGTTTTAGATGGACACACTACTCCTTTATTTTTATGTGGTGCTGAGGACTGAACCCTGGGCTGTACGTGTGCCAGGCAAGCACTCTCCCACTGAGCCTCACCCCCCAGCCCTTCTATAGGAATTCTTAAGAGGTGTCAGAATTCCAGATTTTTATGAGAAACTGCCTGATTTTTAAATATTTGCAAAAACTCAAATTAAAAAACCAAACAAAATGAAATAAAAATAAAACAAAGCAAAACAAAAAACCCAACTCTTGTGTATGTCAAACAGAACCAGGCTGAGAAGCAGGTGCAACCAGCTAGCCTTTGAATTGCAATTTCTGTTTTATTGCTTTTAAAAAAATCCCTGCATTTTCAGAGAAAGAAAAATTCCATGATCACAGTTTTCTTTTTGAAAAGAGTTCAGAGCCTGACAGTAGGCCTTAATTACTCATCTGTTCTTATTTTATATAAGCTCTGTTCTGGGTCCATTTTACTTTGGATTGAGTATTTTCTGAGCTGTGAAATACTCTCTGAATCTTTAGTCATTTAAGTTCTGTCTTGAATGTAGATTTTATCATAAAGCTATCTTTAATTCCTTTTCCCTTAAGCCATCTCCCACATATTTTTTTTAAAGCTCATCAATATAAATGTTTGTGTCTGTCTTATTTGTTTCTCATGTTTAGAAGGGGAAAAAGGAGATTGATTACAAGGGTCATAAAAGTAATGATGCGTTTAATGAAAGCATGTATTTTATAGATAAAATAAACTTTAAAAAATAACTTGAAGCTAGTACCCAAATTAGTGGAATGAAATGACCTTCAGAAAGTCATTTCTGTATACTTTGGTTCAGTTGAACCATTTAGTTTATTTTCATTGATTTTTAATTTGACTTTTTAATTTTTATTTTGATGACTTTACTCCAGATCTTCTGTAAAACTTTAAATTCTGGCAAGCCTTGTAAAATTTGGAATTTTATCATAGTTATATTTTTAACTCTATAAATCACAATGACTTGTCGCTTTGGAGAACTACTTCAACACTCTCTTCCTTTAAAATGTATTTATTGAGTACCCAGGATAGGCCAGGCAGTGTCCTAGGCACTGAAACTCCTGATTTCATTTAGAACACATGTCAGTGATAGAAAGGTTATAAGAAAATAGAACTGGAGATATTTTTGCTACAGAAATCCAAAAGTGCTCTAAGGAGGTTGGAGTATTCAGCAATGTCATTGAGAGATCAATTAAGATGGGGTCAGATTATTAAGATTATTATATTATCGAAATGAGAGATTTTTGGATTGGCCTTAGAAGGACCTTTCTGATTATTATACAGCTTGATTTATTGGAGTGGTGACAAAGAAAGCACAGTTGAATGGTGTTATGTTTTATATATGAGGTGTCCCCCAAGAGCTCATGTGTAAGACAAGAAATGCAAGAAAGTTTAGAGGTGAAATGATTAGATTATGACAGGTTTAACCAAATCAGTGGGTTCACCTACTTGAATGGATCAACTAAGCAGTAACTATAGGCAGGTAAGGTGTGGCTGGAGGAATTCAGTCACTGAGGGTGTGCTTTGGGGGTTTTAATTTTGTCCCTGGGGAGAGGGGCTCTCTGTTTCATGGCTGTGATGTCCTCATCTGCTTTCCTCTGCCATGCCGTTCTGCCATGATGTTCTCCCTCACCTTGGCCCAGAACAACGGAGTCAGCCAGTCATGGACTGAGCCTCTGAAACCATGAGCCAGAATAAATTTTTCTTATTTCAATTTGTTTTTGTCAGGTCTTTTGGATACAGTGACACAAAGCTGACTAAAATAAATGAGTTAAAGAGAAACACAGGGTGAAGGAACAGAGATGATGGTTTTGAATAATTGTTGCAAGGAGCTTTGAATGAAAAGTGGTATTCTGGATTAGAGCTGCTTTCACATTTCAACCACTCCTGGTCATGGGGAATGCTTCTAGAACTGAGGGAAAATAATTTCCCACCTTTAATTTTACATACAAACAACTACCAATTATGAATGGGGATAAAACGAAGACATTTTCATACATGCCTGGATTCCAGAAAGGTGCCTTTGAGCAAGCACAGACCTGGAAAGAAGACATCAGATCCAGGAAAGAATGGAGAAAATGTGGAAATATGCAAAGGTAAATCCTGAGACAACTGTATAGCAGGACTTGAGATTAACTACACCAAATAGGACCAAGAAGGTGGAGGGGTTTGGGAAGCATGAAGGAGATACATGGATAAGAGCTGGCGTAGGGAGGGAGAAGAAAGGAATGCATGTGTAATACATGAAAACCAAATGAACTATATGAAGAACCCCATGGAAAACAAAATTAAGAAGCATATTAACTGGTACATTAGAGCTTTGGGGAAGAATTAAAGATAGATTCATTGAAAAAAAAGGATATGAAAATGAGAAAATGTAAAATCATGCAAGAAATGAAAGATAATCATACTGCATCTGTCTAATATTCTGTGGTGAACATGGATGATTGACTTAACAAAAGTCTCACATAACTATCCTGGGAAAATTTGGGAAGGAAAATGTTGTAGTGGGGTAAATAGCTCAATCCTCATTTAACACAAAGAAAAAAATTTTAAACCTCTGTAACACCTAGTAGGTGCTCACTTTTCTTTCTTTTTTTAAATTTTTTTTTTTTTTTGCTAAATACAGTTGAATAACTAATTATTTTAAGTTGATTTTAAGATCTGGAGTAAAAATTCTGTTTAATTAGCTGTCCTAACTTCACTAAGTGAGGAGACAGATGATATTTTTTATACTCTTTGGCCTTTTCTTTCTTAGTCCTGCCTAAGACTAAGGCAGTCTGAACAATTATTTCATTTCAGAGGTGAATTGATTTAGTGGTCAGGGGTACATTTGATAGATAAACTTCCAGGGGGTCTATGAAAGTTCATGGTGAGTTGTGTGATGGTTGTTTTATAGTAGAAATAAATGATTGATAACACCAACCCTCAACTTCTCCAGGAGAAGGTAATATTTTTCATGCTTTGTATTGTCAGCCTGTAGGACTTTAATGACAAATTTGTTTGGATGTCCAAACAGAGCTCAAGTCCCTTCCTGAAGGCAGTTTGGTGTTGTTGGCAGGTACACTCATAACTCTCCATTGAGACAAGGAGTGTTAGACTAAATAATATTCATATTGTCCTGGGAATCTATGGACAAATCTCTGCCATTTGGTGAGGAGGTACACCCCAGGGAACAGCATATTTATTCATCCAGTATATAAATATTTATGGACTGGCTTCTATGTGCTTGGCACTGTGCTAGGTGCTGGGGTTATGGAGAAGGAAGCAAAATATGTTCTCATCTATTAAAGAAAGGCAAATAAACCATGTGTAAGAAGTACTATAATAGAAGTGTCAGAAAGGAGACTTGGAGAACATGATTTCTATCCCAACACTATAAATCTCCCATAGTAGAGTTTTATGTTTCAGGTGCCTCATGACTGGGTGAGAAACATATTTCTGGTCAAGAGGGCTTCAAATCACACCTTCATTTCTGTTGCCTTTTATATAAAACAAATTGGTATTTCAATCAACAATTCAAAGTAGTTGAACATAAAGAAAAGGCCATGGATATCAATCTTGAGAATGATTTTTAGTGGCTTCATGTTAAAAATGTATTTCTCCAGAATGGACTGTTTTCGCTCTCACTCTAGGACAAGTCAGAGCTCTAGAAACTTCCATGTCTGGTCTGAAATGCTTCAGCTCTGGGTAGACATGCTTTCACAGAATCAAGATTTAACCTTATGTCTTTAACTTTTATCAAAGATGGACACGAGGAACACTCTAATCCTCTGAGTCTCCAGCAAACCTACATTCGGGGTCTGACTAGCAACACTTCTGGGTGACATTCAGATTTCAAATTCGCATTTACCAGGGCTGTACCTGGCCCACAGTGGAGGCTATAAAAGTATTTTTTGAACGAGTAAATAAGTGAACTAATAAATATTGAATCTATTATGTGCCAGAATTTGTGAGAGGTGATTTTACATGTTAACTTATGAAATCCTGTGATAGCAAACTTTTGTTATGAAAGATCTTAATAAAATAAAAGTTTTACAAGTCATTATGTTTTCCTTTTTAGTCTTTTTGTGAAATGTAACTGTTTTCCTATGCTCAATTCACAGTCACAATGACATATCCTCTTACCATCTCTCCTCTTTCCCCCAGCTCCACATGTGTACATGTGTATGCATGCTCATGCACAGCCTTTCTTATCTGGCCATGTTTCCTTTTTGGAAATAGATGGAGCATGAGTAGGACATCGAACTCTGCAGGTATCAGGTGGAACATTGCTGCTGTATCTTTACTTGTGCTCTGTTTATTGTGATATGGGATTGTCTTTGCATGGTCAATATTTACTTGGTGATTATATAGGAAGGAATAACTTTCAGTTTTTGAAAGCACATGTCGTCAATAAGTGTCATTGAAACACATAGATAGTTCTGAGACCCATTTGCTTTATTTTATATGAAGAAAATTGTATTATTGGCCAAAAATGGTAGGTATTTATTTATTTGCTCTTATTTTAACAATAAAAATGATATTATATATTCCACAAACCTGTATTTTTCAGCTAATGTTTAATTGTTATACCCTGCCCATCTCATCTATGGAAACAACTAGGGCAATAATAAAATATGTAGATACATTGAGTACAGCAAAATGCAACAATATTCCCAACTAAACTCAAACAATTAATTCTCTTCTCCCCTTCATACTCAAATATACCGAGTATGGAAGCTGTTTCATATGCATTGACGCCTTACCATATTCTTTTTCTTACTTGTCTGAGTTCCTCTTCTTCTAGTGGATTTCTCTGTTTTATTAACCTGGAGGTAGTTACTTCAGTTCTATGATTCATTTTTAAAATTTTATTTTGAGACAGAATCTTGCTACATTGCTCAGGATGAATTCAAACCCACCCATCCTCCTGCCTCAGCCTCCTGAGTTGCTAGGATGATAGACGTGTACCATCAAGCCCAGCTTGTTCTAGAATTCCTAAAATGCCTTAAATTGAACAGATAACTTCTGAAATTTGCCATGTTACAAAACAATAAATCTGTCCTAAATTGCTAGTGATGACACATTTCAGATTGGAAAAAATCTGGATCCTGGGATGCTTTTCTGAAGCAACTAATTTTTCTCACTGTGTAGACCCCTTCAGTATCTGAAAATCAATGATATTTCCAACATCCCTTATTAAACCTCCAGTGAAATTATAAGGATGCTTCACAATGAAAGCAAAAAAAAAAAAAAATGAAAACATGCAAGATTTTAAAGCATCTTCTTCCCATAATCTATGAGACAGTTTTAGAGAACCACATATATATAAGTCCTTTCAGAATTTTGGGATTTGGGATTTGGAGGCAGCCTCCAATACTTTGTACTTTATCTTCTGTCATATTATGTGACAAGTTTTAAAATGCAAGCATTATTATTTGTCTTGCAAAATACTGTCCTATATTTTGGGAGTGCAGGAAGATAGGAAAAAATTTCAGAAGAAGGGACAGTCCTTTTCTTTTGTTGATTGACTTAGAAATTTGGAGTACACATATGAGCACTTAGGCCACAAAAGTTACTTATGGGTTCAGAATATTAGCAATTTTCAGGGTTAAATAAGCCAATAAGGCAGATCACCCAGAAAGTTCATCTTTGTCTAATCTACCCCCTGGGAAAATCAAGATAACTGAGATAACTGCTTTTCCTTTATTTTATTGGGTTCAAGCAACCATGTGAAAAGCTATATAATCACCAAGTAAATATTGACCATGCAATTATAGAGTAAATATTATGTTATGACAAAATAAGTAGCAAATATCATTTCTGCCTCCTGAACTACTATCTTCTAGTCATGTCCTAGCATTGAAAATTAAATGGTGATTATATTTATAATATCTTTCGCTACCATTTCTGATTATTGTACCTATTAGTAGAGTTATATAGCTGTTAATGTTTTCTAAATTACTGTTATTTTATGTGTCAACTTAATTTGGTGTTCTATGCAATTTCTTACATGGATAACCAATAGTATTCTTTGTAATACTACATTACATTATACATTTATCTCCTATCAGTAGATTATGCTTTCAGATTTTAAAATCCTAAAATCCAGAAATATTGTCAGAGTTGTTTCATGCAGTTTATGCAGTTAAACCTGCCAAGTGGAGGTTTATGTATAATTTTCTGACTCCTTGGTCAAGCTATTTCCACTTGTTTATCTTCCACCTGCAACGAATATGTACTGATTGCCAATTGTGTGTCAGGCATTGAGCTAAGGGGCTGAGGATCTGCTACAGCAACAAATACTGTGTGGTTTATGGGCAGAAGAAGAGGGCAGAGGAACTAGTAGATTAGTTGCAAGTCTATTGCTGAGATCCAGAAGGATCTAGTCCAGACAAAGCACCTGGGACAGAATGGAATAAACATATGCAAGGAGGAATAATTTATAGGATGATTTATGGACAGGTGTTATTCCTATTGGCTTTGTCTCAGCAGTACTATCAACTATATATAGGAGCAGTGCTAGCCACATAGAGGCTTATTTATCTCATTCAATAAGAAGTCAGGGAAGTCTGCAGAGCAAGACAGTACTTCAACAATGCTATCAGGGATCCAGCATCCCACTCACTTTGTTACATCATCTTTTCTAATGCTTGGGAAAGCCTTGAGGCCATAGACCTCTTTATTGCTAAGGTCTGCCTCTTCCCAGCCATTGCTTATAACAATTAAATTCAGGTGCAGGAGCACTGGCTTTTGCAAACATGCTGAACTCCATGTTGTTGGGTTCTCATTTGCAGCCCACAGACAGAAAGCACTTTCTTTAACAAAGTAATTTTTCCTTTCATTTATTTTTTGTAGCTGTAATTTGGTTCATCTTCTCTATTAGGACATGACTGAAAAGAGCAGCAAGGATCTAGAAGCAGCCAACTTTATGATTTTCCCTTTATATCTTCTAAAACTACTACCTTGGGTCCTGCCTGCTCTGCATTCTGCATCTAGGAGGTAACTAATGTGACCAAGTGTTACATGAGTACATTTTAAAGGTCAGCAGCTTCCAAATCCTCAGTGTGGTACTTTCACAATTCCCACTTTCAGTTAATAGAGTTAGTGTTATGTGAACATAACTCTGACATACAGGTGACCAAATTCCCCTACAGAGATCCAGCCTCCTATTTTAGATGGAAAGAAGGAGAAAGCAGAAGAGAAAACATTGCTTGCATCTGGCCAGGAAGACAAAGGGAGTTAGAATGAGTGCTAATTACCTGGTACCTGCCTCAGGTACTGTTATGGTTTAGCTCTTCAATGTCCTATAAATCTCTTTTATTGAAAGTTTGATCCTAGATGCAGCAGTATTCAGAGGCGGGGGCTTTAGGAGCTGATTGGATTATGCAGACTCAGACCTCTTGAATGGATTAATCCATTTATAGATTCATAGCTTAATGAGTTTCAGGGGAAGGGTTTTGTGATAAAAGTGAGCTCTCCCTCTTTGCTTCCTGGCCACCATGAGATGAGCGGCTTTGTTCCATCATGTGTCCCCTGCCATGACATTCCAACTCACTATAGGCCCAGAAACAACAGATCCTAGTTACCATGGACTGAATCTCTGAAACCATAGGCCAAAATAAATCTTTTTTCTTTTAAGTTGATTTTCTCTGCTACTTTGTCACAGTGATGGGAAGCTGACTAATAGACACACAGCATCTGGAACTGTTTCTTATGTCTCCACTGCTCCTTGTAGTTCAGACATGGATTGTAAAAGATCCACCTACCCAAGACATTAAATTGAACATTACTGATCCACAGAAATGAGAGTAGTACAAGATCCTTGGCTGGAGGGTGGCAGTGGCAGTAGTAGTGGCAGAGTGATCTGTACCCACTTCCCAGAGGCATCATGGGTAACAGTTTTTGTGGCAGCAGTCAGTAACCTTGGTGTCTCTATGTGAGCTGCTGTGACTGGGACCTGAGATGGTGGCTATTATATCCTGCTAGCATGGGTGCTGCACCACAGTTTTGGTCACTTTTATTTGTCCTCTGGTCTCATTTTTGGGGCCTTCCCAGGCATTCTGTGCATTATCTAACATCACTGAATATAAACTGATTCTTCTTAAATTAACCAAGTTAATCCAGCCTCTTGCAACTTAGCACTCTGATTGACTTGGAAGGATGAGAACTGCTTTTTATCTGTTGGAATGCAAGAGCATCAAGGACAGGGAGAAATAAAACATAATTAAGACCAGGTAATTAGAAAAATGGTAGCATTATTAAATTAAGTTATAGTAAGGTATAACATGGGGCAGAAGTTGGCAAGATTAGTTATTCTGAGATATCCATGGGAACATCTAGTAGATTTGTGATGAGAGGGGTCAGGAACCTGTAGAGAAGTTGAAGCTAAGTGTATAAGGGACCTCAGCTCAACTAGGCAAGAGGTTTGGGTTGAGTTGGAAGCTTAGGGAGAATAATAAAGAAGATTCAGTTTAAATGATATCCACTTCATTTTTCCAAAAAATTTAAAAAGCAAAAGATACTTGAGGTAAGGATGCAGATGAACAAGTAGACTCAACTCCCTGATGCTTCCCCCTTTCCTTTTAAAGGTGAGCGCATAATTTGTTGGCCAATGGAGTCCTCATTGAAAGAGAAATCTTCCAGATTAGATAGAGAAGGTCAAGACTACATACTGACTGTGTCAATGCTGGTAGGCTGGTGGAGGTCTCACTTAGCATGCTTGGATCTACCTACCACCATCTAAGGCAATCCTTACTGTGCCAAATGATATACTTTCCCATCCTATTTCATAATGCATTACTGAGCCTACAGCAAGCCTGGCCCAGATCCATCAGTGAAGTATAAGCATTTTGTTCAGCTGAAGTAAACAGATATCCTGACGCTAGAAGATAAGGCTGTGGTAATCTGCTTAGGACCTTGTTGAGGCATTAAACTTCGAATAATTACAAAGAGCCCAAGAGCCAGAGCAAAGAGCATCTCTATTAAGCTGGCAGGGTCTGTGAGTCTTGGACAGCTTCAAAGAGATAGTTGCAGTGACCCAAGGGTTTATTTGTTGGGGATCATAGTTTTTCACTTTGATTCACTAATGGCAGATCTACCAGTACTGCTAGCATTTGTTAAAAGTAATACATTCTGCAGCTAAGTGTAATGCCATGTGAAAAATATAAAAGAAGGGAGCTGATGGTATATTCTGAGTTGCCCAATTGGAAGATGGGGTTGGTATATAGTAGGCAGCCTTTTTGGGTGAAATGTCTAGAGTCAACAGAGGATTATTTCATCCCTGCATATTCTAATATTAGTATTCTTTCTAGAGATGCTTTTTGATTAGTTTCCTGGAAAATTGCTTACGCCTCTCATATTAACAGATGGAATATAAATTCAGTTTCAAATTTTGATAAAAGAAATGGAATAGCTTCACTAAGTATGCACAATTAGACTGCATTTCCCAGACTCCTTTGCAGTTAGGTGTGGTCCTGTGAGGAAGTAACACAGATCATTTCCATTCCTGCAAACTTGCATGCATGTATCCCTGTGTTTGTAGAAAGGTTCTGGCCTCTAAATCAGTACAGAGTAAAATGTGTGGGTCTATTTTGTGGGTAAGAAATAACCTCTTGTGTTGAGCCACTGAGATATTTGGATTTATGTGTTACCTTAACTAATGTGGACTGTTATAAAAATATCAACAATTTAAGGCTTTGTTTGTATTTACCTTCAATCTGTGAAGTTCAACCAATGTTTGGTAAATCACAGAGCTCTGGTGACACATCTAATTAATCACCTCAAGTTCTTCCTGTCAGAACTGTTTATATTCTTCTTTGACTGTTGGATTCCATTTCTCTGCAAAGTCTTGTATTTTACATCTTTGAGTCCATTGGTCACTGGGGTTTAGTTCCATAGTATGAGAAAGAAATATGTAATTGAGAAATTTAACCACCTGCATAATGTGTTTTAAACTACAAGTTTATTCAAGAGTTGGACACAAAGTAAAAGGATAAATGTTCCATAACTGAATGAAGAAGAGGTTACCAACACTGCCTTTCCACACAGCTGCCATTGTTCCATACAGTTCTTCCCTAAACTGACAATATATCTCTTCTGCAGATACTTTCTGAAAACATGACTTTGAACTATCTGTTTTCCAATATCCGTTTTAGAGAACTCATGACAGTAGTCCGCCTATCCACTAGATCAGAGACAGCCAAACTTTTATTTTTTTGTTACAGGCCAGATAGTAAATATTTAAGGCTCTGTGAGACAAATGGTCCTTTTGTCAACTACTTAATTCTGCTCCACTCTTAAAAGTAGCCACAGACAATATATAAGCAAATGGGTGTGGCTGTGTTTCAAAATTTTTATTTCCAAAAATAAGTGGTGAGCCTTAATGTGTAAAGATCTAAACTGTGTGTCTAGACTTTATGTCTGCAGTAAGCTAAATATTCAAAGAATATGACTTTTGTCCCTTTGGAATCTGGTTTGCCTAATGGTGCTTTGATAGTGTGTAACTCAGCTTGCCCTGAGGGACCTTGTAGGAATATATACAACTCTCATGAGTCATTATACTGCAGTGAACATAGAGGGGAAAAAAGAAGTAATTATCTGGATTGGATATTGTATTTCTTATCCTAAATTATAAGGAACTGGACTGCCACATGATGCAGTGCCTATGTAGGAGAAAAACACTGACTCTCCCTAGTACCTGCAAGTTCCTATATACAGGCAAAGTACATCTTAGTTAAGTGTGATTATGTCTTTGCTTTGATGACACAGCAGCTCAAGGAGCTGCAGACCCCCACCAGTCATGTGTGCCACCTGTGCACTGATATCATCTTTGCTTTCACTCTGAGTGTCCACCATCTTCAATGACAGGAGCTGGTGTGCAGAGGCCAAAGTAGCCCTTCCTCCTATTCTCAAAGGGCACATGTTCTTTTCCAACTTTATTTTACAGTCCCTTTGATTTAAACAATATACTTATTTTTTTAAAAAAAATCATACTGGATTATATGTGTTTATGTGAACTGCATAAAATTCTCATTTGGAATGAGGTCAGGGATATAAAAAAATAGACAAACGGACAAATGATTTGTTCTGTATACCATGGAGTGCAATGGACCCTAGTCTCTTCTTCCTATTTGCAGAGGTTGATGATTTTCCTCGAATTATAGACCCATCACTTCTCTATTCTAGCTCTTTTCTCATAAACTGCAGGTCTGGATTTCAATACTTTATAATCCACATAAGGAATAGCTGGGTTATGGCTCAATTATTTTATTATTTGGTAGTCAACTGTTCTATTTCGCCTGAAGAAACTATTAAAAATCACAAAAGATTTTGGCATCACTTGCTCAGCAGGTTTAGTCTTTAGTTTTGAGCTCAGTAATTATCTGTGGGCTGCCATAGAATTCCTGCTCTGGGTCCTAGGATTCTAATGTTTGACTGGAAACTTTATCACAATAATGAAACAGAGGAAGCTCTTGACAAAGCAGTTCCAGACATTGTCACCTTAGTTTAAGGGTTCTGAATTGGGCACTGTTTAAACCAGGGAGAAATTTTAAATGGATTTTAGGGAATCCATGAATCATCTATATTACATGTATAATTTTATGCTGTATGGTATATAGGGATTACTTTCTGGAGAGTGTCAGCGGTCTCCAATGGCATTCCCAAGAGACATCGAGTTAACTTAATGGTTTATATGAGTACTTTTAAAATTGTCAATATTGAGGGGACCATTTGTGACCTCAGCAGACTATCCTTTAAATATGATAAAAAATTAATAACTAAAAAACCCCAAATTCTGGCTGTTGCAGGAGTGTCAATTTGCTGTACAAGTTTCCAAATGCTTATACTCAGTTTCTGTATTTACCTTATCATAGATCAGTAATTAAAAAATTGAGTGGGACTTTGGTTAGAACTAGTACAAATGACATGGTCAACTGCTTGAAATTCTACCATAGAAAACAGGAAGTCAAGTCTCTTTTGACCATCTTGCAGGAGTGGCCTTGGAAACATCTGTCTGGTGGTAGACTGTGGTCAGAGCACAGTCTGGAACCAACCATGCCCAATCCCAAGATCTTCTGAGTGGTGTTTTGACATTCATTCACACAATACCAAATAGAGCATCACCAGGTTGCTGTGTTTAGTTAACAGAACATATTTCTCATTTTGTAAATTGTGTTATATCTATGGAGAACACTCAATAAAAAAAAATCAAGCATTCTAGAAGAATGGCCAGAGGCTGCTGGATCAAAACAATCTTTTGCCTTTGCTCTCTGGTTCTAGGACTTTAACTAAGTACTTGGTTGTTAATTTTGGATTTGAGAAATCTTGAAGAAAATTTTAGCTTTCTGCAGATTTATCTCTAATCTGATTTGATGAAGTATGATTTGGGGTATAGTGTGTATAATCTCAATCTGGGCAGAAAGACAAATGAGTTACTTTGATTGTTATAACAGAACTAATGCTTTCTATGTAAGACTTCCTATTAAAAACAAATGGAATTTTCAATATCAATCATATATAAAATATAAATTTCAGGGACTAATTGGTGTCTTTGTCTTTAAAAATTACTTTTCTGTGGTCAAAAAGCCATATTGAATTTAAAGTTCAGAAGGCAAATAAAATGAAAATGCTTGTCATTTATTCTTCTAGGGGTCTCTTCTGAATTGTCTCCTTTGAGACATGGAAAACATGGATGCTAGATCAATAAGAATGTTCTGGAAGCTGGGTTTGGGATTCAAGGTGTGGTGCAGCTATGATAGCATCAGAGCAGGGAGCCAAAGGAGATTCCCAAGCCCAGGGCTGAGAATGGGCTAGGTAGTGGTGGAGCTGGAGTTGAGACTATGCAAATATTTCAGATGAGAAAGAGATGAGGACTAGTAATGAGGCAATAGGATGGATTCCTGATAAGCCACGATGGAGCGAAGAAATTTGAAATGGAATGTTGAAGGCATTGGCTAGCTTCACTTAGCATAATCTATTCTAATGCCGCAGAATACAACAGACACTAGTATAGCAATATGTAAAACAGTGGATGTGTAACCGATGTGATGCTGCAATCTGTATACGGGGTAAAAATGGGAGTTCATAACCCACTTGAATCAAAGTGTGAAATATGATTTGTCAAGAACTATGTAATGTTTTGAACAACCAACAATAAAAATTAAAAAAAAAAAAGGAATGTTGAAGGCAAAGGCTGGACAGATTTCCTGAGGTTCTAGAGTGAAGACTTTTATTCTTTTTAGAGCATCTATGTGCAGCTTGACCCAAGAGAAGCCAGTGGCTAAAAGGGACACTGAGCCAGTCTGAATATCCCCTTTTAAAGTTTAGACCCCTGGAAAACCCTGGGCCTGGACTACATTACTTCTACTCTATGAATAAATGCCTAAAAAGGATTATGATTTGATATATAGTCTTGAATTTTTATAAACTCAAGGGTGTTTAGCAACAAGTAAATAGAGACTACTTCTGCATGTTTGTAAAAACTTTATTGAGCATATCACTATTCTTTTCAACAATAAATTGCTTTCAGAGTTTGGAGTTTAGGGAAAACATCTCTACTGCTTAAACATGATACTTTCTATAGTTAGGCATTAATTATACAGAGGTAATTATGTTTCTATTTCTGTTTTATAATCCAGGAAACTCATGGGGCAACTACTAGGGCCACTTTTTGTTTTAGAATGATTTTATTTTCTAGAAAGACCCTTTTATTTATCTTTGTGGCAATGGTTCAAATACACTGCTCGGTTCAATCAGGAGTACATAGGTGAATAAGACAAGGTCCTTGAGCCCACAGAGTTGAGAGTCCATAGGAAAAATAAAAACAGGTTTCACCATAAAACAAATTGCTGAATATGTAACAGAAGAGCATATAACATAAACCAGAGATGTTATAAAGAGGAGGTCACATCTGAGCTAAACTTTGATAAATAAGAGTACATCACATTAATCTGGGAAAGAGAATATTCTAGGTGTGAGAATCCATGAGTAAAATAAAAGCAATGTGAGAGTGTATGATAGGAAATAAATAACAGTCCACTGTAGGGAGAACTATGAGGATCTGAGGAATGTTTGTCTGGAGACTCATTGTAAAAATGTACTTGGTCTTAGCTGTAAACCCCTGACTACTCTGATAAGCGTAATTGGATGCTACCTAGTTGGTCCCTACGTGTTGCAGATATCTAGCCTTGGAAAGTTAGAGTTAGAAATAATTCTCCAAGCTCGTTTATAAATGGCCACAATTTCACATGTTGAGATACTGACTGTCCTCTATCTGGATGTTGACTGATTAGCTTGTGGCCATATCCTCTTTACAGACTCACCAAAAGCTAAAAATAAGATAAAAGTATGTGAGGCATTGTGGAAAGAGGCACCCGGTTGGACATTTTAATCTTTTTACCTTTGCTTTGATTTTTATCTGTTTTGCTCATGACATGAATTTCTAAGTTACTATGGATAAGAAAGTGGGAAGTTTCAAGACTATTTCTCATCTGAAATATTTGCATAATCTCAACTCTATTTGCATAGTGATACAGAATATAGAAGCAGATATAGCTTGGTTGTGGTGAGATTTGGCCAGTTGGTTTGGTACAGAAAGCATTGTATGACTATTTTCTACATGACTAATTTTCTAGGCACTTTTCATTCTTGAAAATTTATATTCATTCCTAGAAGTCCAGCAAAAATATTTTTTCCTATTTTAGATAACTTAGCAACTGGTAACCAGTATTCTCTGACTCTGTGAGACATTAAAAATAATCAGTGTGCATGCTGGGAATAGACTAACAGCACAAGAGCACTGTGGCCTATTGTTTCTAACCATTTGCAAAATTTTTGGCACAACTATTGCTGGCATCTGGAAACAAGGCCAAAGCTGGAATGGGCTTGGAGCCTATACTGCTTTTAGGTGCTGGCTGAAACATAGTCTTTAAATCACACTCCAAAGTACAATTCTCAACAATGAATTGATACATCATAACAATGGCGGAAAGCAGAAAATGACTTTAGAAAAACAGAGTGATCTGTGGAGATAGTCTGCTACTCCTAAGAAGCTCTGAGAGCATCGTCTTGGGAAAGCTCCCTACATGAAACTGTCACTCTTGATTTTACCTCCTTGCCTCTAGCTCCAGCTAGCACACCTCCTTTTACTGTGACTATTCCTCAGAGAAGCAAAATATTGCTTTATTTTTTCTTGGGTCTGTTAGGATCCTGGTTTAGCATAGACATAGCAGAGTAAGTCTAGTTTCCAAAGACCATTCTGATTTCTTTGGATTTCTAAACCCACTTGATTATAATTACAAAGGAAAAGACAGTGAGGCACTGTGTTGGTTCTGAAGAAGAACATCGACCAGACAGAAAGTCTTCCCCACAGCCAAACTCAGCTATAATGACTGTGCTTTTTATGTCTCCCAGGAAAGAGTCATGTAATTGGTCCCTGTAATACAGTAACCAGTTTGTTCATTCTTTGTTCAGTAGAAGATGTTTATTTGGGAGATATGTCTCAGAGAATAAACTGGCTTCAGAATAAGGACTGGGAATTGTTTCGTTTCTAAATAAATCTCAAATACATTGGTAAAATGAACACAGTAGGAGGAGTAAACAATGTGACCAGGGATATCTTAAATACATTTACATATGATAATTAACAAGTGATCATTACATTAGAACACTGTTGGGCTGATTTTTCTCAAGGGCATTTGTATGAAAAATGAACATTTTCTGAATTAGAATTTCTGTCATGGAATAGAAACAAGAGGTAAGAACATGTTTTCGAATATGCAGTAAAAAGATCCCCCGCTCCTCTGAAGACCTGACACTGACATTCATCTTAGTATATAAAAGAGAAAATATGCTGAGGATTGGAAATGCAGGAGTAGGAGCTATAACAACCGCTGCAGAGGTGACTGTAATTCTAACGGATTGCTTGTCTGTGACATCGGGACACCACTGAATTTGGCGGGAAAGTAATGCACAGAATTAAGACAGCAGCATGAGTGCTGCGTTCTCTTATTAGAAAATGTCAACAGCTCATTGCATGCAGGAAAATTTTAGGGATTTTTATTTTGCAAGAAGCCAATGTTGTAGCTGCAAAAGCAATATCACCAAAATGGAATGCATTAGAGAATGTGAGCAGCACAGGTTGGTACATTAGTTTGAGTTATTCAGCTAGTTCTGAAAAGGGTAATGTCCCAGTTGAATGATGGGCAAAGCAATTCAAAAGGATAACAGTCATTGTTTTTTTTTTTGTTATTGTTATAGTTGCTTGTTCCTCGTTTTAAAATTAGCTGTGAAGTTAAGGCAGCATTTTAAAACAGTTCAAATGTGGTTTTATACTATTGTGAATCTTTACTTTTTCATTCATGAATTTTAAAAGATGTATCCTGTATGTTGGACAACCTGCTCAAAACAGAGAAAAGTAACTTTTACTTTAACGAGTAAGCTCATTGTAAGACATCCTTGCACATTAAGATGGGAAAAAATATATATAAACAACACTTGATAAAATTGCAAGAACTTGTATTTAAATTTAATTTTCTCTGCAAGTGCAGTTAGTATTATATTTTTCCCCCCACTGGTCTCTGACATACTATTTTTGAGGGAGGAAAAAAAATGTTTTTGCTACCATGGCAACAGTATCCTTCTCTTGCTTTCCATCACAAACCATAGTTTCTGAGCATAACTAGGAAAATTGAAATGTGGGTAGCTCAAAACGATAAGGCCAAGCTTGGTAAGCATTCATCTAAATGAATATTTGTGTCATTGTTCTTGCACTCATGGGAAGACTGGAACTTTCAAGGTCAACATATTTGTTCATAGTGTTCACAGCGGCACTCATAAAAGATTATTGCCACTTACTGGGCAACTACTCTTTTCACTAAATGTCTTATTAGCATGATTTTCCAAAGACGATAGGAAATTAAAACACTCCATAGTGCAGTTTATTTTATGGTGTTAGGAAATGTATTACAAAGAAAGGGCACACATTCTAGGTTTTAGGAAAGAAATGATCTGCTACTTGACCTGGAGCGTGTGTGAGGAGGGAGCACAGCAAAGACACTGCTAGAGACACCGATTAAGCTAATTCTATTATTTGTTTCAGGGGTGATTTCGAAATGGTGCTTCTCTGTGATGCTCTTGCAATAACAATATTCTTTTTATTTTCCTTGATCTTTCATAGCCTGTGGATATTTCAGCTTGCAAGGTAAAATAATGTTTTTGCTCCATGGCCAGATTTTTAAATCCTCCCTGGCTTTGCCATGACACTAGATAAAAAAAGAAAACAACAAACACAAAAATAAACTTTGTTGACCATTGGCACTGAGTCACACCTCCTCTCTCTTCAAATCCCCTTAATTTCTGTCTACACTGACTTTGGTTTGGAACCCTTTACCTAACCAATTTGGAAGAGCAATCAGATTCCCAACTGGCTGGCCAAACTTGCCTCAAGTAATTGAGTTTTATGAACATAGCATACCTACTCGTGGTAATCTTGGAGATACTAAGTGTTCTCTCCAGACATCTGGGACATAACCTGCTGGGCTCCATTGTGCTTTCTGAATTCAGCTTGTCCACCCAGGAGACAGAGAGATGCCCTGTGGGCTGCCAGCTGACAAGGACTTCCAGCAGAGTCACTTTCTTAAGAAGATGGCTGTATATTTGTCTGCCTCATGAAGAATACCTTACTACGTTTGGAAAATTCAAGACAGAATGGACAAACCAGGTGTAAACTGGAGTTTACTTAATTGCCCTTCACTATACTCCAAGTTCAAAATAATCATTCAATTCCACTTCAATATGTTAACTTGTCCGGGGAGGTTTGTTGTTCTTAACTCTTGAATTGATTCTCTATGTCAGAAATAAAGGGGTACAGAGCTCTCGTGTGAGGCTTTTGGTCATCTGGCTTCAGGAATTGACTCTACATGGCTGATTTAATGGTCCCAATTAGATCTTGCTTTGGGTCACACTAATGCTTAATTGCCATATCTGTCACTTACTAGGTGTATCACTTTGGGTAAATAATTAAGTTCTTTTAAAATGGAACTCTGCAACTTATACCAGACTAATCTGAGATGCAAAGGGCATAACTACACTAGAGCAGGATTTAGCATAAAGGACACACTCAATGCATTGCTTTCTTCTAAAAGGACTGAGAGGGGTTTGAGGAGAGCTGCAGAGCAATTGTGTTGACGTGCTTCTCTTCCTATCAGAGTTTCTTCCAGGTAATAAACTTTTCTTACCCAAAATAGAGCATATAGCAGATGCTCAAGTTTTATTGGTCAGACTTATTAAAAATCGAAACAATTTGATTCTTAATTTTCACATCAAAATTGCTTAAGCAGATGTGGAAACTAACAAAACACAGATATGATATGAGAGACTGAAAAAACAGAATGGGGGTGGTGACCTTGTTTTTTTCCTTCCTCTGGCCTAATAACTTTTGAGGCAGAATGGGGCATGTCTATGGATGTGAAATGGCTGGCCTATGGCACGGCCAATCCATTCCTTTCAGCCTTCTAAGAATTGATTTGAGTTGCAGCCAGATCAATTTGGCTGTGGCGATTGGTATCGATTGTGTAGACGGGCAAAAAGAATGGATTTGCCATGTCACGGAATAGTTCATTTGCCTCTTGTAGATACTATAGTAGTCCATGAAAAATTGCACAATGGTGAAAATCAGGAAATGAGGCCTTTTCTCCTGATCCTTTCTTATCCTCATCTTGTCCTGTGTGACCATGAGCTACAGAGCTACATGTAGATACTCCCATGGGGCATTTGAGCCTGTTCCTGAACTCATCTTCTCTCTAAAATTACTTCTTAATTTTCCTTGGGCACTATGACATACACTTGAATGGTCAACATTCTTTAGCTTCCCTTTCATTCGCCTTCTTTCCACCCTTACCTCCGTTCTAATTGTGTACCAAATTTAGTTCATACTTAGGAATTTATCTTAAATTTCTCTATTTGGGTTACTTTGTATGGATGAACATTTCATCTTTACTTTCTTGGCTGACTTGGTGTGGCACAGATGAAGAACAGCTCATCAAATTGCATGTTGTTCCTTCATAGCCTAGAGTTGTCACTGAGAAATAATAGCTTAGCTGGGGGCTGCATTCTCTAATTTCTGTTTACATGTAGGTGAGGCCAGGTATATAGTTCTAATTAATGAAGTGTGAGCAGAAATGATGTCTGTTCCAGGCCAAGGTGCTTGAGAAGTGGATGTATCTTCTTCAGTCTCTCTCTCTCTCTCTCTCTCTCTCTCTCTCTCTCTCTCTCTCTCTCTCTCTTCCCCCCTGTGGCTAGATGAGAAGACTGAGGCTTTGAGGGACAGTGGAACTCGCAGGTGGAATGACATTAGATACCTGAGTCACCATGTGGAGGAAATATACCAATATACCTACTAGGAATATCTGCATTGAACTATTACATGAGCAGGAAACAAATTTGATGGTTTTATACCACTGGAATTTTGGAGCTCGCTGCCATCATGCCTTTCCCTATGTGTTTCTATCTTTCTAAAAGAAAAACAACAACTTCCTTATTTCTCTGTACTAGTCTCAGTTTTACCATACATATAGATTCAGTTCAAGCTTTATTGCTAATTAGACTTTCTTAATTATCTAAAACCAATTTGTTGTCTCCAGTTGTTGAATTTCTTCACTACTTATTTTCCATATCCTATTCAACCCTTTTATGTAATTATCTTTTTGTTCATTCTTCCAACAACTACAGAAGTAAAAGTCTGCTGTGTTCCCAATTACTACTAGAGACAAAGTTGAAAACTATGTGTGTCCTTTTCCCTGGAATTTAGCATGAACTTGTTAAAAGAAAAACAAGTATAATGTCTTTTATTTTATTATAGTCTCCACAGTGCCTCATGTGCAGGATATTATTATTAAATGCTGTATGGTTTTATTTCTTATAGTTATGCTAATTAATTTAAGAGTGCTTTTAGTATCTTAACAGAAAGGTCTACAAAAACTCTAAGGCTGTGATACCCCAAATCAGTAAGAGTGCTGTCTATCATATTGAAGGGAAGGATCCATTTGTATCATTTCTATGGAGCAGGCTTGGGAAATTTCCAGAAATCCATCTCCTGGTTTTACTTCTAGGTAGAATTTACCTACACATGTCTAGGAAGCAAGATTTAGCTCTCCCCATCCTCACAAAAAAGAGTCAATTTTTTAATAATAGAAGATCCATATTTTTCCACCCTTAGGCAAGATAAGTACTAAAACATGAAAAGTTGAATTTTTAACTTAAAGGATTAGATGTTTTTCTTATTATTAAAAATAAAGTAGGTGGTAAGAAACATGAGAATGTTGGAGACTAATTCTTTCTTTATTTCATAGTTTTATGATATTTGGATACCAATGAGCTCACTTCAAATGACTAGATAATGACTCACATTTCCTTTTTATCTTTAACAATATCAATACTCTTCTTTCTCCTTTTCATAGATTTTTTTTCAGTTTTACTTTTGTTGTTGGCTGACATTGAAGAATAATTTCTTTTTCGTACAAAGAACAATCTGAACTTTTGCAGCATAAATACTATATTAAAAAAAAATGCTGTGATTTAATAACAGAGAGGCTGCACCAAGTAATACAAGACTGAACAATGGTCTTGCTTGAATTAGGATAATCTATGTCTCCAGATAGGGTATAAAGAAGTACAGAAAAATCAGAAAGATATATTTACAATAAAATTGACAAATGGAGAGAATGGAATTTAAAGTAAATTCAGCTTCACTGTAACCATATTGGTATAAAATTCTAATAAATTGGTCAAAAAGGAGATAAGCTTGATTGATCATTACCTCATTAGAAAAAATAAATTCCTCATACTTTTGTTTTAATTAAGATAATAGCAGCATTATGGATTGTAGCAGTCATTTTGAAGTGGAGTGACCAGAACAGATTGTGATAGTTTAATAATCTAATAAGGAATGCAATGGAAAGATCTTTGAAAAGACAGCTAGCTGCCTGTCTATGAACTGATGCATTCTAAAATGAATTTTATCTCTGATGCCAGAAGATGTGCCCAAACATAAAAGGGAAAATTAAATTTGAGGAGGAGGGCATCCCCTCTGAAATAATGCCCCAACTCCATTTAGTTTGTGGCACAGTTCATCAGAATATTGAAATTCTCAAATGTATTGTTTACACAGAATTTATATGGGCTGGAGCATGGAAAAAAATTGTTTTTCTGTTTATCCTGTGTAAAATTAAAAGATGGCAAATTTAATTTTTGAAAATAAGTTCCAAAACAAGGAAGAATGATTGTTACTGAGATTTAAAAAGAGAACATCAGAAGCATCATTGTCAAATTACAAACTCCTTTTATGAGGACAGGTATAGAACGAACTTAGGCTGCTGCTGGTAAGATCAGAAACATCACTAGAACATACTGGAATAATCACCTTTTGGTAGAAATCACGTCCGTGTTCCTACCTGATACTTGTAAAAATGAACAAATCTGCTGTGCTTGAAAGAAAAATAACAATGATTCACATTCAAAGCTGTGTGCTGAAAGTATTGATTTCTCTCTGGTATGTTTTCTGTAACTCTTTACTAGATGTCAACATTTGTCTCATCTTCTAATTTTTATAACCTAATTGTTCCATAAGGCACAATAAGCCTTCCATGACTGGACTCTTTGCCTAACGATCTCTTCTGCCTCCAAGGTGGATCCACCATTCAACCCCCACCATTCACTGTCTCATAGCTGTGATGTTTTTTACTTAGGTATTCTCCAAAGTCTCTTTTTCTTTTAAAAATCATGCATTTTCAAACCTTGCTGATCTGGTTCTTGGATCATGGCTCTAATACCCTTCTGGGACTTCAGTTAATGTGGTAAAAGTCAGTTTTGAAGACCTTAGAAACTTTCCCATTCATCCTGAACACAGAATTATTTCAAAAGTTCCATATAATGAAAATATTCACAACAAATATTTATCCTCTGGGCTAGGCAAGATTTTTCAAGTACTCTCTCACCAACCAAATTTTTTGTCAATCATGGCTTAATCACAGAAGTAGAATATATACAACATATATGTTATTTAATATATATATACACGCTCTTATGAAATGCATTTGTTATTATTTTGGCTGTGGGCTGTTGTCTTTTACATGGGAGCTTAGATCCACAGGGTAAGCAGTTAGAAAGGGAAGATCACCAACCAGCTGGAACCTATAACATAAAATGGAATCCCACAAGGATGACCTGAACCCTGCTTGTTCCCTTCCAGGGAAGGTAGATCAAGATCAATGGTGGTCCAGATGTTGCTATGTGTCAACGAGGTGAGTCATGAGAGCAGTCGCAGAAGTGCCTCATGGTTCCTTCTTTCCCTTCATTCACTCAAGTAGCTCAAGTGGAGACAAAGTCAATGTCTTCATAAGGAGCTCAGAGAACTTAATGAGGAAACTGGTCATAGGCCAAATGAAGACAAAGGGAGGCAGCGGTGTGTGGTTTATATTCTCAGCACAGCATCTTCCTATAGTGATGGTGTGCTTGGTATTCAACACGTATCTCTTGAATGGCTCACGTGGCCGTATCCTTCTTTTAGAGAATGCATGTTTGCTCATTAGTGTTATACCTGTGAATCTATCACCGTCCCGCATTTCAACAGTGGTTAAAGCATGTAGATTCTAGCACATACCTATTTTTGTTTTCAGATAGGTGAGTCTTGACATATCTTACAAAAATTAATAGTGCCAATAGATTAATCACTAATAAGTTTCACAGTGGCCTTTGATAATGTAGCTTAAATTTAGGGATGGATATCTGGAAAAAAGTACAAATGGAATTATGAAAAGTAGATGAAAATTTTTTGTTTAGCATAGAAAATATGAGGAAAGACACAGCCATACTGTTATAGCTCCTGCTTCCAGTAAATCTCATTTCTTTTAGCTGTAATTATGAAAATCCTCTTGAGTATTTCAGTCTGTTGTAAGCTGCTTGGCTGTTTTTCACAACAGAGACAATTTCAGTTATCTTAGAAATCTGGAGCTGTCTTCAGCTCAATGCCCAGAAGAATCCGCTAGTACTGTGCTCAGGGTCAATTGTTGCTTAAACTACTTTTAGAGTCTATTCAACATGACAAGCAGATCAATCTTTTCAATTCAGAACTGATGAAATTCTACATTTTAGAAAGCATTGCCTGGAGAGTATGAATTCAATAGATGCTTTTTAGGACCATTTGGTATTTCTTTTGGCTGTTTTACTAGGGCTTCTCCAAATGCAGAATGGTAAACTCATTTGGAGCTTTAAAACAGGCTTCTTTATCTCCATATATACAAATTGTTCCAGAGTATAAGGACTAATTTAGAGCCTCATCCTATAGTATAACCAAGTATTGATGTTTATTTTAAGTAGTTTGTGTAAAATAAGGAAATTGACATTGCTTTTGTATTTATACTTTATTTTGAAAACTTTCTCATAATATGCTAAGGTATGCAGAAAATAGAAAGCTAGGCTAAAATATACTATTTCTAGGCCATGGCAGGTAGGCTGGAAACTTAACTTGGTTTATCCATGTAAATTTGTATTACAATCAAAGTACTTTCATACTAGAGTTATACTAATTATATTTGGATATATATTGGTAGAAGAGCAAATATACTTTAGACAGAGAGAGGAAGAGAAATAGACAGATGCAGGATGAATGACTATACTGTAACCAAAAGTAAAAAAAAAATCAATTTTTTCTAAATGTTGCTAAAATAATGATTTATATACTGAATGAAAGAATTTGTAGAAAAACTGGATTTTTTGTTATGTTTCCTGAAATTGCTGAATTAATTGACTTTTTGATAGATTAACACAGAGTACACTTATCTATTTTCACCTGGGAGTTGAGACAACAATGTGAGATTTCAACACATGAATATAATGTATAATGATCAAATAACACGACATTTTCTTTATTCATCTGTTGATGGATGTGTTGATTCCTTTCTATTTCTTGGTTATGATGAATAGAGCTGCTGTGAAAATAAGTATGCCCAGATCTCTTTCACATACTGATTTTGTTTCCTTTGGAAATCTACCCAGGAGTGGGATTCTGGATTACATGGTATCTATATTTTTAGTTCTTTTTGGAAACTTCATATCTATAATGGCCATATTAATATACCTTCCCACCCAAAGTATATGTGTTCTCCTTTCTCTCTTCCATCACCAGCATTTGTTGTTATTATTTTTTTTGATAATAGCAATTCTAAATGGGAGAAGATAATTTTTCATTATTATTTGATTTACATCTCCCTGATGACTCAGTAGTGTTGAGAATTTTTCCTCCAGATGCTTTCTGATCATTTGTGTATGGTCTCTTGAGCAATGTCCATTCAGATCATTCATCTATTTTTTTTTTTTTAAATCAAATCGATTTGTTGTTGAGATGCAGAAACCTCTTGTCTTAATATCTGCTGATTTGAATATCAATACCTTTATATATTTCATTATTTTTCACAGAGTTGCTGTTGTTTGCTTTCCATTATATGTAAAGTGTCATTAAGAAATGTTGAAATATGTGTCCAACAACCCTCTGCCTGTGGATGTATTAGCCATGTCACTTAAACCTGGTGGCTGGCAGAAGGGAATGCTTTGAACCGTTTTTTTATATTCTGCCTTTTGATTGGTTGATGATCTGGCTTCTTTGCAGGCTGCTGAGGCTGCAAAAGGAGTGCAGAGAACCAACCAGCCACTAAATTTTGAAACACTGAGGAGGTCAGAGAAGCTGGGGTTATTATCATCTCTCAGCGAGCATATAAAGCATTAAACTTTTTCAGCCTCATTTTTGCGACAGAGATTTTGACAAGAACATAAAATAAAAACCTCACAAATTCATGCTGGTGACAATGATTATAACATGACCGGGGAATGGTATAAATGTCAACATTTCTTGAATCATTTGAAGATTGTGATCTCGCAGACCTCTGCAGACACTGTAAATGACGAGAGTAGAATTTCCCCACTTATGATTATATTATTGGAAGAGGTGAAGGGATTTCAATATAACACCTGACAAAAAAAGAATTTTAAACTCGCCACCAAATTCAAAGGAGTAATAGATCTTCACAGAATTGTGACGCTTATACTAAATCCTCCGGCAATGTACATAATGCAAGCCTGATAATTTTTGAAGATCCTCTTTCATAGAGCAACATTTTGACTCAAATTAATGTTGTGATATTTGTTGATTTAAAAGTATTTTACCACACCTCTCTGTAGCAATTATGTATGTTATTTAAAATGTATAGTTAGCTTCTCTTTACCAATGGTTTTTTTTAATGGAGTCATTTTTGGTTATAGAGTAATGTTCTTTGTGCAGAATAGCCACACCTTTTCTGGCTATTGCAATGAAATGGATTCTTTTAAACACTGTAACAGAATTACCAGATTAACAGAAGTCAGTGTTGGGGTGAAACTTGAACCAAAGAGAAGCTAAGTTGAACATAAAACAAACATGAGAAAGCAAAAATCATTCATTATCCTTAATATTGACATTTAAATTTCTTGAAAATGAGCATTTTTTTTTTAACTGCTCTTTTCTGATCTTGGAATGTTTATCTGAAAAATCAAAGGAACCACTAGGTGTTGCTCTAAGACAGTCTCCTATCCACAAACCAGCAAATAGCTTTATGGTCTTGAGATTTCATCCGTCATTATGATTTCCTTAAAAATGCTAAGATTAAATCTGAGGCTTAGAAAATTAGCCTTAAATAGTATCATGATCATCTATTAAAATATGAATTGCATACACACGTGTACCCCTCCCCCATGCCTCTGAGATGCTTTATAAATGCAAATCAAATGCAAAATCCTGGGCAACACTGATACTTTGATATTAATTTGATTACCAAAACAACCAATTTTGACCAAAGCAATCACCTATTTTTTTTTTCCTTTTGGTTTACTTAAGCAGGCCTCCTCAGTTGATTTGGTTGTGAATTACTGGCATTCCTGAGTTGAGGACTTTTTCTAGCATCTTTGTTGTAGCTGAGCTTTTTTATCCTATCAAAAGGGCTTTTGGATCTGGTAGTGTGACACCCATTCTCTTTTCTCGTTCTCCTAATAATCCAGTAACCCATCTGGTACTCTGTGACACTTGGCACACACGCGAAATGAGTTTTCTTGCTTCACTGATGCTTCTCCGTAGCTGAAAACAACTCTATGCTGCAGTCTGGCAAATTTAGACTGATCATTGCAAAAGCCAAGACTAGGTTTTTAGAAATGTTGCAATATAAAAGGGGGACGAACTAGAAGAACTTTGGGGAATGATACTGAATGATACCTGGCTCCTGCACAGAGTTCTTGTGGGTTTGCATTTTACAGGGATCTCTAGTGTTGTGAAGGAGAAAAAGATGTCTGTGCTAGTCTGGTAAATAGCACATGAAGATGGCATTAAAAGTGAGCAGTAGCTGTCTCTTTGAATCAAATAATTCATGATTTCTTATCTTTTAATTAGTATGTCAAAATATAAAAACTAAATTATGGTGAATTATGCTTTTCTTTCCATTCCATTTTTTATAAATACCTGGGTAGGCTGTTTACCAAAAGAGCTTGTGGAGATCCTTCCTGTATCATTTTTGATTCCCATATTTGGCTTAGATCAACAATTGAATGTATACATGAGGACCTTAATCTTTTCCTGTCAAGGAAAAAGGCCTATTGATCTAATACTTCTTTTATATCATCAGTGATTATATTGTCCAACATTATATAGATTTCTTGAAGAATTGTAAAATAAAACCTTTGCAACTTAAAATTTATTAGATTCTTATTTTGGGGGGATCATTTTGCATATATAGTTATTCCTCAGTAAAATATTTACAGTGAGTCTGTATATACCAACACGTTTGGGGTGAAAACACTTTAATAGAGAAAATGCACATTTCTTATTTATCTTGAAAGTTACCAGTGATGGATACTAAAAGACAGGAAGCTTGTCAGTTATATAGTTATTAAGGAAATGACTTCTAGAATTAGGGAGCTTGGGCTGGAATCCTAAGTGCTATTTTCTAGTAAATTAATCCCTGTAAAGCTTCAGTTTTTCAGCCGTTAAACTGGGAAAACAATAGCACCAGTCTCATGGTGCTATTGCAAGAATGACAAGAAATGAAACTATTAGAACCTAGCTCAGTGCCCATATGATGGAAAATGTCCAATAAATATTATCTTGAACTCCATCTCTCTGTGGATCTGTGTACTTGGTCTCATGGAGAGTCACAGTGTTCCCCAGAAGTGACTGTTGCAAATAATTGAATTTTATTTCCTTTAAAGCATATTTTCTGTTTTACTCCTTACTATTGAATCTTTTGAGATATAGTACATGTTTGTAAGATTTGCTGTTCTGTATAAACTCAGCACAGTTCAAGCATTTCTAGATAGCTCAGGACCAACAGAATGGAGAAAGTTTACAATATTCTTGCTTTAGTAAGATTTCCGGCATTCCTGCACAATAAGGTATCTTTGCCTTCCCACCAGCTCACACCACGTTGAGGTACTTTTTTGTGTTCTTACATCTGCTTTGCAATATTTTCCTCTCTTTTTCCTACGTGGGAATTGGAGATAGAGAGGGGAAGTGGGCTAATGTGTTGAGTGGATACTATAGCCTCTGGGGAACCATTGCTCTCTTTAGAAGGCAGGTCAGGTAGAAGGAGAGGAACTAGTTCTTAGCATCCGGTGTTGGGTTCTGCCATTCTCCGGAAGATCTTCTCAGAGGTAAGGCCAGGGCTTTATCTTCCTGGAGAGTGGAGAAGGGAAAGGAGAAATAGAATTGCATTTCCAAGTGCAGTGTGTAGGTGTCTGGCATGCTCAGCCTCTCACATCTAACACATCTACAAGAATCTGTGCCTTCAGCATTTGGTGCATGCATTTTTATCTATTGTCACTGATGCTTTAGGCAGTTTTTTTCTCTCTCTTCTGGAAGTTGGCTGTGTTCTGGATGATGGGGTTTGGCAGGTTGATAGTTCTGGGTCAGTGTGGTGTCTCATTCTCCTCTTATGGACCAAAGGTGAGAGACTTGATGCCCACATACTGATTGAGAAGACATTGTCATTGCCAAGAAATGCTACACCTTCATCTTCACTCCTGTGTCCCCTTCTTTGGAACCACTTCTTTCACCACTGAGCTCATCCCACTTCTGTCTCTTCTCAAACCTCATTGAAATTCCAGAGCATTGACCCTTCAAGTTTTCTTTGTTATCATCTTCTTTTTGTTTGTTTGTTTGTTTTTATTTCCTTACTAACTCAAGCAGCTTGCATGGTGTTGCCACAATTGCACTATTTAAAAAATTAATCTCCTATCTTTTCCATATTTCTATTTCACTCACCTAAACTATTTCAACAGTATTTCAGTGTAATTGTTTTGACTCGTTATTGAACAACATCAGGGTGAGAGTCTGAGTGCAGGAAACAGATCTAACAGATCCAGCTAACTGTACAGGCCGGGGACATGAAAGATACCCCTACAAGGAGCAGTGATTCCCTTATTTGTCACCAGTAGCCAGCTGCTGTTCCACACCACCTGTCACTGCTCTTGTTTGGCTTCCTGGCCTCCCACAGCCTCTTCATCCTAGCAAACCATTTCATCTCCCACCCTCCAGAGAACACAGAGGCCATTACATGCTTCTTAACCTCCCAAGTGCCGCCTTGCCCCATCCATTTCCTTTAGTTCAATGGTTGAAAGTTCTCTTCCCCTGCCTGAAAGTGTTCTTCTACCTGTGCTCTGCACACCATTCCCTTTTGCTCTGTTATGGTTGAGTGTGTCCCCACAAGTTCATGTATTGGAAAGTCAATCCCAACTGAAGCAGCATTGGGAGGAGAGGCCTTTCAGAAGTAGTTAAGTTGTGTCCCACCATCAGGAATGGGTTGCTATTACTGTTTGGGGAGTGAGTGAGTTTTGGAAAGCATGGGCTTGTTCTAAAAGTAACTTTACCCAGCCTTCTCTCTTGTTCTCATAGTGTCTTTTGCCATGTTATCACACAGAAAGAAAATCTTGGCCAAATGCAGTCCTTTGACTTTGAACTTTCCAGTCTCCAGCATTGTGACCCAAATAAATATCTATTCTTTAAAACTTACCCCGTTGGTGGGATTCTGTTATAGCAACACAACATGGACAAAGACACACTCTTAAGCACCTCTGTTCTTGAGTGGTATTCTTTCTCACCTCTTTCATCAATTCTTCCCTACTGAATTTCTTTTTTTATTTTTTGCTCTTTTTTTTTTTAATTTCAATATTTATTTTTCAGTTTTCGGCGGACACAACATCTTTCTTTGTATGTGGTGCTAAGGATCTCATGGTTCTCACTGGCCAAGACTGGGTCAATTGGAAAATCAAATTATGAGAGTGACCTGTAGAATAAAATAGGAATTCATGAGTTCAAACTGGTCTAAGAAAATGCATGAAATAAATAAATAAATTGAGAAGAAAAAGCACTTTCTTAGATCAACAAGCAGAAAGCAAAATTAAATTAGAAAAATCAGAATTTGGTAGCTACCTTAGTAATTGTTTCAGGTAAAGATCATCTGTGGATGAAAAAATCACTGGGATAATGTTCTTAGGAATAACAGTATATTTATGTAGTCCTAAGGAATTTTTTTCTGCAAGACAAAAAGGGAAAATTAGCAACATTACAGAAAGGAAAATGGGCGGATTCCACCTTAACTGAATGATCACAGCTAACATGGCCACTGGTGGGACAGATGGGTGTCTGTGCTTGCTTCTAGGACCCAGGGAAAAAGACACGCCTCACTGCTGCGTTTTTTCTGTTCAAAATGCAGAACCTGAATATAATAACGAGAAAACCTCATATAAATCTAAAGTAGGGTGAAGTTTATAAAAAGAAATGATCTCCAGTCTTCAAAAGAATCAAAGTTGTGAAAGAGAAAGAAGGGACTTCTAGATTAAAGGAGAACGAGGAGGCATGACATTTAACTAAAACCTCTATGCATTTCTGAGTTGGAGTCTGAATCAGAATTAATTTTTTTTCTAAAAGCTTATTAGTAAGACAATTGAGATCAATTTGTGTGAGTCTTTAGCTTTGGCAATAAATACAGTGTCACTGTTAATGTCCTGATTTCAATAAATGTGGTTAAGTAAGAGAATTTTTCTTTCTTATGTTTTTTTTAAGGAAACACATTAAAATATTTAGAATATTTTGTGTTGAAGGGGTATCATGCCTGCAAGTTACTCTCAAATGGTTCAGGAAACTCACTACACATATAATAAAGCAAATATAAGAAGACGTTAACATTTGGAAAATCTATGTGGAGAGTAGGGGGAATACTGTGTACTATTTTTACAGCTTTACTGGAAGTCTTCAGTTGTTTTGGAATACAATTTTTAAAAATCCCTACTATTTTATATTTCTCTCCAGATACTACACATTTAATACATATTTTCTGTATAGCCCAAATTTTTGAGAAATGTGTTTTGTTCTTAAGGCATCTACCTCTTTATGGCCACAGTCTAGATAGCAACTGTAAGCTTGTGAAATTATTTACTTCAAGGTAACCAGAGATCTCCTAGCTGCAAACTCCAAGGAAAACTTCTCAGTACAAGTCTCTCTTCATTCCTTGATAGAGTTTCCTTCTTGAAGACTTCTTTTTTTTTTTTTTCTGAACTAGATTCTTGTAGTTAAGTCTGCATGTACTCCTTCCATAGGAATCCTGTGATCAATGGTTCCAAACTCAATGTGTCCCTTTATCTTCCCTCTCTAGTCCCTACCTGCCTAAATATTTCTCTTCCTTCTTTCTGTACTGGGGAGTGATATTGAAGTTCATCCATTTACAGGATCAGAAACCACTTCCCCCTTATTCCATATCAAGTTGGTCACAATTCCTAACAATTCTTCTCATGTCTATCTTTTTATCTTTATCTTTATTTTTTTTGTATGTCTATTGTTTTTAAGTTGTTTATTTTCTTGGCTAGCTTACTTAACTATATGAGAGATTTTGTTGTTGTTTTGAAAGTGACATGTCTTTATTGGCTCAGTCTACACCTGGCTGGGAAGTGGCCTTGGGTCTAGGATTTTGAACTCAGAGGATTTTGACTTGGGTTTCCTACCTCTGTAAAGTCAAGTGGGACACTGCTATGATCTGCATGCCTTGTGAATCCCCTAAATTTATATTTTGAAACAGTCCCTAAAATCATGGTATTTGAAGATAAGAAATTTGGAAGGTAAATAGGTCATGAGGGTAGAGCTCTCACAATAGGGTTAGTGCCTGGGTAGGGGGAGCCCTAGAGAGAGCCCTTTCCCCTTCTGCCATGTAAGAACTCTGCAAGAAGATGCCTATCTGTGAACCAGGAAGCAGGTCCTCACTAGACATGCAGACCACTGGCATCTTGTTCTTGTACTTCCCAAATCCCAGAAAGGTGAGAAATAAGCTTCTGTTGTTTTCAAGTCCTAAGGTCTAAGGTATTTTGTGTAGCAGCCTGAATGGTCTGATAGTCCTCATATCCCTGAGATGCAGATTTCCTTGTTTGCCAAAAATAAGTATAAAAATGCATACGAAAGGACTTTTGTGCTCTTCAGATGAGATAAGGAATCATGTCATTGTGGAGGATTATGCCAGTCCTAGTTGCTGTATTCTGCTGACTGATCTACATTCTGAAGTGCACTTATTATACTGGCTCTTTGCATTTACTAAGTCCATCCTGTCACTGTGGTAGGAGAGAGTGAGAATATAGCCAGATATAAGGAGTAAGGATATTCTGCTGGTTCAGGTAAAATGTCTTTCTCTGAGCACAGAGATCACAAATGTGCTCATGTCTACCACTTGGCATTAAGTAGTCAATAACCATGTCAACTACACTTTTATTTACAATAATACGTAGCATCAAACAGGACCTCTACAACTCCTTTCTTGTATTGTATGAAAGTAGCTCTTCAGCTCCTTAGCTTTTTCACTAGTTTACCAAGGAACAAATGTGCCTTGGTGGAGATTCAATAAAATCAATTAATTAGGCAACCCTTTTAAGCAACAATGGAAACAGGAATCAGGAGCTGTGTTAATGCCTTGTCTTGGGCAAGACAATGCTCAGCACTTGCTCATGTACTAAAAGCACAGTCACAGGTCAGTATTATGTTTGCTGAGAGACTGAATGGTTATTTTACTGAATGGATGTTGCAGCTCTTGTGTCAGGTTTTATATAGCTAATTTAATCGTCGCCAATGGCAACAGTGGGGGTCATGTCAGCTACTGATGCCATTTATGCTGCTGAAGCAAAGTCTGTGCCAGCGTTTCCATTAGAAATCTCTGTTTAAAAGAATTATGACTGGATAAAGAAGCAAATAAAAAGAAAAGCTTTAAGAGTTTTGAAGATGTGTACATAGGACCACTCGTGAGTAAATTTGCCCATTCATTTGTTCCACAGATTTTTACTGAACACCTGCTATGTCCTAGCCACTGTGCAGGTTGCCAATGAACCCATATCTCTGTGGAGCTCACAGTCTAGTCTGGAAGACAAACATTGAGTAAATAGCAAGTTAAGTAATACAATACTAATTGTGATTAAGAACAATGAGGGGAATAGCTGCTGGGAGAGATTGAAGTGAATGAAGAGATGGAGGCAATAGATAGAAAAGGTCAGGGAAACCCTCTCAGATTGTGATATCCAGACTGAAAATTGAAGGTGGAAAGAAGTTGTGAACGGTGGGTGAGTCCTAGGCAGAGACTTGCATAATGGAAGCTTTTCAGCCTAGCAGGGGTTCTGGAGTGTTCAGGGACACACTGAGCTGGCTTGATTGACAGCACTGGGGGTTCATTTTAGTGGACATGAATTTATAGTGAAGCCAGGACATCCAGTTGTTTGTCTAGCTTATTTAGAAACCCAGGTATAGGCATGGACAAGATGGAAAGACAGTTGGGTTCATTCAGATTTTTTAAAAAATTATTTTTCTTTAGGTAAGTGTGATGGCAAAGAGAGAGGTAGGAATTTGAGGGAAATGTAAGGAAGGGCAAGGAATAATTTTATGAATCGATCTTAGGATCTAAAATGAAGGATGAAAGCACAGCCAGGAGGTATTGTATACATTGAGAGTAAGCAGCAGGGCAAATGAAATGATGCCCTTGGCTGGAGAGGTAAAGACAAGAACCAAGAGGAGGCCATGAGACAGAAAGAAAGGAACATTCTTGGTAACGAGAAGTCATGACTATGGACATGTATATAAAATAAAGACTTAGAGGACCTAAGGTGATGGTGTGTGTCTTTTTGCAAGTCTGTCTACATACCAGTAACTTGGGAAGCTGAGGCAGGAGGATTGCAAGTTTGAGGCCAGCCTCAGCAACTTAGCCAAATCCATCTCAAAATAAAATGAAAAGGAATGAGGATATTGCTCAATAGCTCAGTGGTAAAGCACCCTTGGTTAAAAAAAAAAGTCTGTCTACATAAGTGGTTTTATTTTCTCTACATTTGTTCTAATCCTTTCATGTGCCCTTATATTTTACTGTTGAGGATTCTGGCCACCCCCTCACAATCTAGTACTGAACTCCATCTGAGTCTGTCCTTCCAAACCTTGAAACCTTTTCAGAAAAATCCATTCTCATTAACACTTGTTTCTTTGCCCTGTTCCCTGGATCCTTACCAGCTGATATGTTAGTTAACAAGAGAAACAAATTCAGTTAAATATTAATTTGGGATGATAGTTTAATTTGTTATTCCAGATACCACATTTGCATTTTAGCAGAGGCTTTTAATAACAGAAAATTTCATCTAATGTAGGAATTCAAGCCAGAGAAAGAAATATTTTGGTACAGAACTTTTTTGGCTTTATGTCAAACCATGGAAAGAGTTACTGAATTCATTTATGTGTAGGTTTAATCCTGAAGATGATCAGATATAAGGGTGTTTGTTTTAAAGCTGTAGCAGAATTGAAAACATACTAGAATTCAATTTCTTTACTTTTTTTTTGTGTGGTAAGGGAACTAGGCTTAGAAAACAAAATGAGTTGCCTCATCTAGTTAACCAGGCAGCTGTTTAGACATTTAAGCTCCAGTATATGCCACATAACACTATGTGTATACTTCTCTATCTTATCTACCAGAGGTATTCAAATCAAACCTACCCAAATAGACAAAAATCCTACAGTCTTCTAAAAAAATGCCCTGTATAATGTTTACAAATCTGTAAGGCCAGGAAATTATCCATTACAATTCAGTAGAAGGTAGTGGAAAAAGCACCAGTTTTGAAATGAGACAGGAGTCTGATCATGGTTATGGGTGATGGCCTCTAAGATGGTATCCTGTGGCCCTCACTTCCTCCTCTTCATGCCTTTGTGTAATTCCCTGCCCTTGAGTGTGAACCCAGGGACTTGCTTTTAATGAAGACAATACAGAAAATATGGAGGAATGTCATTACACTTGAGGTTATGAAGACTGTGACTCCCATCTTGGGAACCCCTTTGCTCCCTGTTGGAGGGCTTTCTCTGGGGAACCCAGTTGCTAATTTGTGGAGTAGCATGGGGAGAGGTCTACATGGTGAAGAATGAAGGCCAGCTAACAACTACATGTATGAATTTGGAAGTGGATTTCTTTTCTTTCCTCCACCTGTATCTATTCCTCTGAGCCTTCAAATGAGATTGAAGCCCTGGCTTATAGTTAGTTAAGCTTGAGTGGAACCTCACGAGGACCTTGAGCCAGTGGTACACCATAAAATTGTGCCCCTATTCCCAGCCCACTGACACTGTGAGATAATGAATGTTCATTGTTCCAAACTGTTTTAGTTAGTCCTGGCCTTTCTGGACTTCAGTGTCTTCATTTATATATGTTCCAAAATTGTACCAGATCACCTTTGAAGCCATATAATTATCTATATTTCTTGTGCATTACCATAAGCCACTTTTATCAATTCTATCTTCAATGAAGATGATTAGCCACAATTTTTCTAAAAATAAACTTTGAAATAGTAAAAGACTTTAAGAAAGTCTGTAGCCTCCCCTCTGATACATTGTGTGAAAATAATCTGAAACTCTTGATATCTAAGATTTGATTTTAGCTTATTATTCTCTAATGCTAAATTTACTTAATTTCTTTGAAATTAAGTGGAAGTTTTGCAAACGCTATCATATGAAAGTGTATTTTCCTTGCCTCTGCTTAGGGCTGCTTCAACAGGGAACAAGCATAGAGAGTGCACGGAGATCTCATTGAGTAACACTACATTGTTAAACCCTGTTCACTCAACATTTTATTCTTTATAAAATGCTACAAGAAAAAACTGTATAGATGCATTTTTGCCAATACAATTTGACAGTATCTTTGTAAAGTTTTAATTTTAAGGATATGATTGGTTTGTATTTGACAAAACAATCACAAAGACTCAGGCTATTTACCTCAGGAAAATTGAAACTTGAAGATTATTTCAGAAACTTGTTTTCTTTGTCTATTTGGACCAGGAAATTCTGACATGGGGATGTCCATATTCTCAGAAATTATTTCCCCTAAACTTGCAGAGGTCTTTCACAAGGCACCCACTAGATGGCCAATATGGTCTTATTGATTCATTGATCTAGGTCCTGCATATGTTTTCTAAATACAACAGAACCACTCTGTTGGCATGCTGGAAGAATGATGCCAATTAGCTCTCAGAGAATCCTGGACTCTGTTCTGTTGTGGTAGTTCTATATGGCAACTCATTAAAAATAATGTGAGTGCTATGTAAAACCTTCTCTGGGTATTGATTTCTACTTCCCAATATGTTGTATTTGAATTGGAGCCCTTATTTTCTCCACTTTGTGGGATACTGCTTTATCTGTAAAGCCAAAGAAATGTGTTTGGTTTGGTGTGTGCGTGTGTGTATGTATTTGTGTGGCATGGTGGCTAATTTCCAAAGACAGGATTGTGATGTTTCATATTAGCTTTGCCATTTCTTTGTGTTATTAAACTCCGGAAGTTAGCCAGGGATGGGGATAACATTATAAAAAAAATGTTTATAATTATTAATGCCAGAATGGTTTCAAAACAGATATTTCAAAGCCAAAAAAAATATAAATACAGTCTGTTTTTAAGCAGTGTATACACTGTTCTTTATTCTCCCTCCTGTGAGCTCTCCTCATTTTCAGTTTTCTGCAATATGTTAAAGATGCTGGACCTTAGCCACCAGGGTCCCAAATCCTTTTGGTTGTTCAAGAATGTGCTTCTGACCATCAGTGGGTGCAGAGTGCTGGGGTGCCCAGCAGGCCTGCTTTCTTCCCACCCTGTGCTGTCTCCACCATGCTTCTGTGCCAGCTCAGGCTGCTCTTGTCCTTGACAGAGGCCGTGGACTGAGAACACTAACTGCTTGCTGTGATGGCTCTGAGGGTGATGAGGTCACCTGTGGCTCAAGGCTCCTCGAAGACCCCCAACTGCTTTCAGCTGGGTCAGCGACCAGCTGTCAGCTGGGAAGAGTCTCCTGTCAATGCCAGCTTGGGGGAGAGTCAGAGTGCTGACCCAGGGGGGAAAGGGCAGAGCTGCTCCACACTCGCCCTATTTGCATCCTAAAGACAGAGAGTGAGGTGACTTTGGGAAGCAGCCCCCCCCCCCCACTAAGAGGCAGATGCATTTAAGGGGGTGGCAGCACCAGGCAAGGCAGAATTCTCCTCCTCTGTTGATTCACTGCCTGACTTTAATGCCGCTCTAAATGCCGAGGCTTGCCTTTATTAGGAATTGCGGCGAGGGCTTAATGCTGCACTTCGTTGATTTTTTTTTTTTTTATACTTGGTCTCATGAATCCTTCAGCCTGATAGGTAATTTGGAAATAAGAAAATAAATAACTTAGGTTTCTTTGCAGAGATAGAAAGAGGCTTTTAATCCTATAATGTTTTCCTCAGTCACCACCAAGCCTAGGGAAGAGAACAGCCTTAAAGACAGAAAGCTTTTGCTGTGATTTGGCAGCATGTGTCGGAGGGAGAGAGCCTGAGAGCATCATAAACAGGAGGGGAGAGGTGCTCCATAAATATGCGGGTAGTTATTTATTACAAAATAAATTATGTATTGACATGAGGAATTACACCATAATTTTCTGTTTGAGATGGTACCAAAGTAAATTGGTTTCTATCTAAAAGGTCACATGGAATGCTGGCTTTGTGTTCCCGTCATGACATTTGCCTTATTGGCATTCAGGTGCATTCCCTCTGCTTCATGCAATCACTGTCTCCTTTCACTGTGTTTACAGATAATCCAGCAACTTTGCAGGCCAAATGGCTTTCTGAATATGAGCCCACAAAGCATTGAATCAGCCTCCTGCTTAGAGAGTTTTCAGCCCAGTTCAGCCATAAGGCAAACATCAATAATTGCTTTAGAAGGGAAAGTGACAGGAAATTGTTCATAATTTGCCATCACAATAATTAAGAGTGGCTAGGACTATTGCAACCACTATTTAATTTCCCCTTCTTTAAAATTAACTCTGTTATCATCACCAACTGCTCTGTGGTGAGACCCATTAACATTGTTTGTCTGAGGGCTTCTATTCCTAGGAACAAATCATTCACTCACCTCCATGTGGAACCTAGGATGCATTTTGATCCGAGCTATTTTACATTTACAGTAGGGATGTACATGGGTTTTAAAAGAGTATCCTGAGTGCTAAGCTATTTTTGAGTACTCTGCAGGCCTCTCCTGAAACATACAGTCCTGCAAGTGGCTTAGAACAAATAGCCATGAGTCTTAAAGCCAGGGTGAGAAAAGAAGGAAAACAAAAAGTGTTTTAACCATTGCTCAGTGGTCTTCATGCCTGATTTGGTAGGTAAAGGTTATCAGAAAAGTCAGTGCAAGTGTGCTTAGAAAGCTTAATGACATCTCTCAACTCCCTTGGCAGGCATCTCAGAAAGGGAAACAGGTTATTAGGGGCCAAAATTAGAAACCTCATCTTTGGTAAGTGAATTAATTAGTGTCATCCTGGGTTTTACTGCCCATAGCTAGAATGGCTGGACATTCTGTCCTGGATGTCATACTTAAAGCACCATCTGAGGACTCCAAAGTCACACTGTTCTCGGTACTCCTCTCAGGGTGCAGCATATCCTGCCCCTCATTGCACTAAATTGTGCGTCAGAGTCATGTATTTTCCAGACTTTAAGTCCCTTGAGGTCAGAATTTTGAATGTTCATAGTGCCCTGCATGTAGCATAAAGCAGTTGCTGAATCAACATTTGTTGACTGACTGATGGAGTGGGGATGATTGACAGTGCTAACATAGAAGCTGGGAGGAAAAGGCTGTCCTTTCAGTGTGGTCCAGTGGGCTGTAATCAACTGTCCCACCCAGCTCATAAGCACATGGACTGCAGAAAAGCAAATGAGATTCTATTAAAAGAATAAGGGAAACTATTATTATTAAATCAAAGTTTTTCTAAATTCCTCATTTATTAATTTAGCATGGTTTTTGAGGGCTTAGCACCTGCTGGGCTGTGTTTCAGTTACTTGAGATTCAAGGTGGGCAAAATAATCCATGCAGCTGGGGAGTTTAGATTTTAGTACAGGCAGGCAGACGATTAATAACAAGCATAAGTAAATTAAATAGTATGCTAGAATGTGACCCATGGATGAAAAGAATGAGGCAGAGGAAATGGGGTTGGACATGCCTGTAATCCCAGCAATTTGGGAGGCTGGGGCAGTAGGATTGTAAGCTTGCAGCTGGGCTGGATGACTTGATGAGACCCTGTCTCAAAATAATAAAATAAAAAAAGAATTGGATTATAGTTCAGTGGTAAATCATACCTGGATTCAATCCCTCGTACAAAAATTAAAAAAAAAAAAAGGAGTAAATGGGATCAGAGTGCTAGAGGTAGATGTTGTGTTGGGTGCTGATAGGTCTTACTTTTAAATAGGGTCATCAGGGTAAGCCCTATTAAAGCATTTGGGAAAAGACTTGAAGTCAGCATGGGAGTTGCTATGAGGTGGTAGAAGAAGAGCAGGCAAGATGTGGGAACTGCTTGAGCAAGACCCCACATTGGTGGCAAGCTGAGGTGTTGCAGTAACAGCCAGGACACTTGGATTGGGATAAATGACAGGGGAATAGCAAGAGATGAGGTCAGAGGGGTAATGGAGCGCCTGATCAAGGGCTTGGTGGACCATTGTAAGGCCTTTGACTTTTACTCTGAGTGACAGAATTAATTTAATTCACTCCCTCCTTTGGACTTGGAACTCCCCTAGCACATTTGTACTTATATCTATTTCAGCCAAGTAACACATCATGTTAAACGGTTTGTGTCTTTTTCCCTTGCTAGACTCTCAGGTTCTAATGTTATTTTCCAATCTCATTCTTCTCTGTTTCTGGCCCAGAGAATGCATGCACATTATAAATGCTCCATTATCGTTTGTTGAATTGAATTATAACAACAACCAAATCATAGTAGCAGGAATCGCACAATGTTATAAAATGAATATGACTCAAACTACAGATAAATTCTGGGACAAATGAGTTGGTGGAAGAATGCATTTATATTCTTCAGCTATACAAATGCTTTTCTGATAAAGTCACTGTTCTTTCTCTTTGGCGCTGTTCCTCACCACTCTGTTTTGCAGCACTGGCTGCAAAGACAACATAGCCTCCATCCTTCTCTCTAGGAAACCTATGGTGGTTAAGTTGCTGGCTTCATGAGGTAGACCTGTGGATCTCAGTCTTGAGAGGAGATCACTGGAATTACTGGAGAATTTTATAATATGCTGTGGCTTCATCACACAAGCAGTTGAACCAGAAGTTCTGGGGGTGGGACTCAGATGTGAGTGTACAGCTGCTCTCCCACTTATGATGGGATTATGCCCTGATAAACCATCATAAATTGATGATTTATGCCAACAATGCCAACAATGCATTTAGTACAATTTAATGCCAACCATGCATTTAATACTCTGAAGATAACAAACATTGTAGCTTAGTGACAACTGCGGAGACTTGGCTGGAAAAGGGCCCAAATTCAAAATTCAAAGTATGGTTCCTACTGAATGCATATTGCTTTTGCCCTATCATAAAGCCAGAAAAAAAAAGTAAGTTGCATCTTCATAGGATGGGGCACCTATATTTTAAAAAATTTCCAGGTGATCCTGATGTCTAGCTAGGGTATAAAACCATTAATCAGGGGCTGTTGTAGGCTTTTGGATGGGATGCAAGCTCTCCATGAACACCTTAAATACAACAAAGGGAGTATTCAAGTTGCTGAAGCACTTGCTTTCTGGTAGAGACATGGCTTTTGCATCATGGTGACAACTCAAGAATGTCTTGTCATGTAGATGTGGAGTGAGAGAGGAGAGGTTTGAAAAAGGTTTTCTGTTTTCCAGGACAGTAATGTATTTGTAAATTAAACTACCTGAGATTACTTACAGAAGTTGTCTTAGGTCTTCTCTGAGAGGAACACACAGTTGAGTGGTCCTGTCAAGGTGAATATCTATTCTGAGAAGCAGCATTACTGGTCTCATACCCTCATGGATGATTGAAACAATCTTGTACCTCAATCGAGTACCTGCCACAGATTGAGTACTCTTCCCCAGAGGTTTAAAACATTCTAGTCTAAGGGTTGGGAAGGTATGTTGATGTCCCCCAATGTAGGCAACTTGTGCATCATCCAGTCACCTTGGACTTGGTATAAAGTGTCAGCTACTCCAGTGTAGCTGGTTCTCAGCAGCTCTATGGTCTTGCTTTGTTTTAGCCTGAGAGTGAGCCCTATGGTCTTCACTGGCAATCTTGTTCACACATATATTTTCTCCTTGCAAAGTGTTACAGCAGAATTCTAAATATACCTGGGAGACATTGTCCTTAATATACTCATAGTTTGAACAATTTGCCAGAGTTGCCAAGAATTTGCCAGAGTAGGACCATGTGTTATAAGGCTCTGTGATTATGTGATAAATTAATTCTCTGATATCTTCCGTTTTCTTTTTTGTTGTCACTAACCATTTTAGAGTATCTACTATGTACTCTATTATATCTTGATAACACAAGAGGAATAATCTTCTTTCAGCTTACTTTCTAGGCAAGGAAATGGACAGCAGAGCAGATATTCAGAATATAATACACGAGATAACCAAACAGGGTGGGAGATGGGCAGTAGAGGAGGGTCTTTTAGCCTATGGCTACCATGAAAAGCAAGGAGTTAGAAAATGCATCAGGGTTTGGAAAACAAAATATTTTTGAAATGGAGGGAGTAATGTGATGGAGGTAAGTCTAAAGGCATAGATCAGAATTAAGTTGTACAGTGTCTCTGTGACATGTTAAGGAATTTGAACTTGATTCTGGAAAGGTAAGGTGGTGTAAATGAAAAAAGAATTACACACTTGAACTCTGTAGTCAATCTGATTGAATTTTGGTGCTGCCATTTTTATGTAATATTGTGCTAGTGATTACAAATAGCTCAGTTTCTGTTTCCATCTATAAAAATAAGCATGACAATACCTAGCTTTCGGGATCAATATGAGGGTGAGATGGCACAATTCTCATGTGACAGTAAGGGCAGCTGTATGGTAGGTTCTAGAGCCTTGCCATCCAAATACAGGAGAAACTACTCACATATGGCCACTTAAATTAACTAAAATTAAATAAAATGAAAGGATTTATTTCTGGGGTGTGGCAGCCATATGTCAAGTGTGTGATGGCCATGTGTAGCTAGTGGTTGTCATTCTGGAAAGGTCTTATATAGAACATTTATATCGCCCCAGAGAACTGTATTAGACAATGCTCTTTTTTGGAGAGATGTTTCCATTGCCTTCCTAAAAGTGTCAGTATTCTAAATTATGTAGTTAGTCTGTTGATAGTATGTATTTTATAAAGTTTTTAAAAAGCAGTTTGGAAAAATAGGCTTAGATTAAAATTGGGTTTTGCTCTGAGTTGTCAGTCAAGAGTCAGCACAGAGTGTTCTGTTGTCATGCACCAGCCACCCCTAAATCCTTCCTGCAGCCGTGCTGCCCATCCTGACTCCAGGCTTGGAATTATACTTGGCTGTCTTGGAAATGGTCAGTGAGGCAAGCAAGCTGCTCCAGAGCTGAGACACAAGTTTCTCCAGGGAACTTACCCTGAGATCTGAATGGTATTCTTTATGGGATTGCTCATAGGAGCGACTCATGCCATTTCAAATAACAGCTTAATACATCCTGTTCCCTTTACTAAGGTTTTGTAACCCAGAGCATCAGGGATGATGGCCATTTCTGGTGACAGCTAGACACCTGCACTGAATTCTCAATTCACTTCAACTTAGATCACTTGCCCAGAAAGAGTGTATTAACTTCCAGTTTCTAGTTAACTTTGGTATTGCTCAGGGAGTTAGCTAAAGGTATAAGCACAGATCCTGTTTCCACATGGAACAGTTATTTTCAGGATTAAAAAAATTCAGAGGGATTGTTCAGAGGATCAAAGGTATAAAACTTGGTTGGTCAATTAAAATAAATAAGTAAATAAAGGTTTTCTTAATCACTTTGGGGAAAAAGAAGGGTTCTTGCTGGCAATTGTATCATGGTACTATATTACCGCATAATTTATTTTGTGTACATAATTGACTGTTACTTGGGAAGTAAGAAAGCCATGTGGAAATATTAAAAAGAAGTCAAGTGAGAGATCAGCTGGGAGAAATTAAATCCATCATTGTGTAAATATAATAAAGGGAAGGGAACCTGGCATTTATTGAGGCGTTTATATGCAAATGAAGTTAGCTGCCAGGAGGGAAGTTCTCTGCACCCTGAAGTGACTTGGGGAATTTTGAAGAATTGGCAGAGCTTCATTTGGCTATGAAAAAGTGGTTGGGAATAAGGTAAGAAGTTGGAAAGGGTTTTGGACACAGGGAAGATTGGCAAGGTTGCAGAGATGCAAATGTACATACTCTAATGGGAAATGAGCAGCATATTCTTAGTGAAGGTGCCTGTAGGATGCAGATGGCAATGAAATGTGAAGTAGGTTTAGATGTTCAGCTCTGACTGGCTAGAAAGGCACAGGCTTTGAATACTTAATTAAGTAATAATTAAGCCTAAATTGGTTTACTCATGTCCTGGGTCAGGAGATGGACTAATATTTCTTATGTATATTATTTAATTTAATTCTTACAATAATCCAGTGAGTTAGATTTATGTCTTCTTTCAGCCTCTCTGATTCTGTGACGAACTAACAGGTTAGCTTGCAAATAGGGTAATGTCTCAAGTTATCAGAGTTCTTAACTAAACATCTACCAAGTGGTAACAACTTTAAAAGGCCTCAGAAGTCAACCATTAGGTGATAAGGGCCTGTACTAGAGCCGTGTGAAAGGAAGAAATAGAAAGAAATAAATAGAAAGGAAGAAACAAGATTAAGATGAAATATTTTGGGATGTAGTGTAGAACAGAAAGTATAAAATGTCAAGAGATTAAAATTCTGACCTTGAGCCAATGAAAGCAGTGATTAACAAAGTGAGTAACAACTAGAAGAAATTCTTGGAAGAACAGGTGGATGATTGTTTTGTGCATTTTAGAATTTTACATCTCTGAAGTTAAAAGTTGGATATTTAAAAATTCTTTGCTTAGGATCTAGCAGAGAAAGCCTGCATAAAATACATCAACTAGATCTCTGCTCTTCTTATCTCCTCTTGACTCTGGGTCAGTAGAGCTGGTGAGAGGATGTAGCACTTATCTGGTTACTGTTAGCGTGTGTGTGTGTGTGTGTGTGTGTGTGTGTGTGTGTGTGTGTGTGAGAGAGAGAGAGAGAGAGAGAGAGAGAGGTTGCAGAGAGGAAGGGGAGAGAGTGGCTGGACCAATGGTCCTGATACTTTTGAGGCCATGCCAGATATTTTCCAGCCAGTTGAAGGCTGTGTCTGTCTCCCAAGGAAAAAGCTTGGTTCCTAAGCACTGAAAATGTGTTAGCAGAAATACATCCAGCACCAAAGATATGCTGGATGAGTGCTTTCATTCTTATTATTTTCATGGGTGAACTTTTTAATAGTAAAAGTACAGAATATCATCTAGAACTGCTCCTGCAGTATACCTGTGATGACAAAGGTTTAAATATTTTCTGTCTTTGTGGCCTATATACATAGGCAATAAAATATTTTCCAAGAAACAACAAATGACAAATGAAAAGAAAGGCAAACAAACTCCATCTGTGTGAATATGATCATTTCCCAGGCCCTTGTCTTAATCAATTGTCAGTACAGAAAGTCATATCAGATTGTATTTTAAATATAAAAAATTCTGCCAGAGAGTTCAAATTGATGGAATCTGAGGGCCACAGTTGCAAAATACAGTGTATTGTATTCCCTAAAGGGAAAGAAAATCACTCAGTATTTTTTTATTTCTGAATCAGTTGCCGATGCTTATTGAACTTTGTCTCCTGCCACACATTCCCTTAGTGAGTGGCAAATTGTGCAATAACAAGATTATGTTGCTGTCTTCCCCAGGAAGTCTGTGGAGGCAACACTTTATGTATCTCTGACTGGAGCCCAGGTGATGAGGGAATGCAATGCTATCATTTAGTGGTAAAATGATTTTAATCATTAAAACAGATGAGATTGTCTTTATTAGATCATTTTAAAAGCTGTAGGTTAGTCAGCCATAAATGAACTCTGAAGCTTGAATCGGGTTTTCTTCCTTCTTGTTTTTGTGTGTATCATTTTTAATATCTCTTGTGTCTGTGGATACCAGGTTCTCAGGTGAGTGCTGAGCATGTCACTGAGAGCCCAGTGGAGTTAAGTGTGCAGAGTCGGTCTGGACATATGCTGTAATGGATTTGACCTCAAACATTCTACAAAAAGAAATTGCAGATAACCATCTGAACTGACTTCTGAAGCTTGTAGTTCTGACACATCTTGAGATACCAAGAGAAAAGGGAGACCAAACAGATTGGAGAGAACAACTCAGTGAGAGTGGAGTGAAGATGTGTCTGATTTTAAAAGTAAACAAAGTTACATAAACCAATGGTTTGCTCTCTAGCGGTTTTTCTATACACTTCTCCTTGATTCCCACAAAATGTCCTTGAAATAAGTAATTCGCAATATGTTATGCTTTTCCTGATCACACTGGCCTCTTTTAAAATGAACATTTGATCATTATATAAACAAACATGTCAAATAGTAGATCACTGAAACCTTAGATCCTAAACTGGTGTTGTACTGTAGAGGTGATCTGCTTTACCAAGGCAAAAATATTCCAAACAGTTTAGGTTAAGCCTTGAGAGATTCCTGTGATGGGCACTTCAATTATTTATGATTGATTTTGCTATAGTGCTAAAGACAAAATGTTTAAACTGCTCAATATTATCTAAAATTGCAGGTATTATGAAATATTATAGTGAGCATTACTTTTTATTTTAATTAATTAATTTTGGTACCAGGGATTGAACCCAGGGGGGCACAACCATTTCGCCAAATCCCAACCCCCTTTTTTTCCAATTAAAAAATTTATTTGTTTTAATTAGTTAGACATGACAGTAGAATGCATTTTGATATATTATACATAGATAGGATATAATTTCTCATTTTTCTGAGTGTATATGTTGTAGAATAAGATTGGTCATGCAGTCACATACATACATAAAGTAATACTGTCTGTTTCATTCTACTATCCTTCCTATCCCCACATCCCCTCTTCTCCCTTCCCTTCATTTCCCTCTATCTAATCTAACACTATTCTTCTCTAGTATCCCCCCCCCCCCGCCTCCTTATTGTGAATTAGCATCCACATATTAAAGAAAAGATTCAGCCTTTGGTTTTTTGTGATAGGCTTATTTCGCTTAGCCTGATATTCTACAGCTCCATCCCTTTACTGGCAAATGCCATAATTTCATTCTTCTTTAAATCTGAGTAATATTCCCCCAACCCTTTTTATATTTTATTTTGAGTCAGGATCTCACTGAGTTGCTTAGGACCTTGCTAAGTTGCTGAGGCTGGCTTTGAACTCGAAATCCTTCTGCATCAGCCTCCGAAGAGGCTGGGATCACATGTGTGCACCACAATGCCAGGCTACATTGTGTTTTATAACCAATGGCTAGTATTTTTTATACAACTAGCTGGGCTGGAGCCTGAGCATGTGATAAGGAAACAGCTCTGAACTCAGTGGCCTGCATTGAGTTCATATCTGTAATCTTTATCTTGTTATCCAGGCCTATAAACAACATGTTCTAATCAGATAGGCCATAGGAATTTTGTGTGCATACTTTCACACATATGAATGTAAACACAAACAAGACCTCCCTGTTTGGAAAATTACTCAAATGGTTTTAGAAAAGTGACTACAGAAATTATATAAATTATATGACTTTTGGATATGGCTATAGTGTGTGTGTGTGTGTATATATATATATATAATATATATATATATATATATTATATATATATATCAAGATTGGTATATATATCAAGATTGGTATATATATTATATATATAATATATATATATATATATATATATATATATACTTTATATATATATATATATATATATATATATGTATCAAGATTGGTGTATATATGGCAAGATTGCTAATAAAGGAGGAAAAAAATAACACTATATATACGCACACAAAATAGCCAAATCCAAAATCATATATATATATATATATATATATATATATATTAAGGAATGATGGTAATAACAGAGCAAAAAGTCCACTTGCCATAGAAGACAGTTCAAAAAGTCCACTTGCCATAGAAGACAGTTTTTGGCCAGACAAGGTGGAGATATATTAATAACATAGATTAAATTTGAGGTGACAATGAATTTTGACTTTTATCTTCCTTTTAGATTTTTTTCTCTAGTAGTGGAATGTCTGGGTTTCCACAGGAAACATTTTTGAAAATGCTTCTACCTAGTTGCAGCAGTAGTGTCAGATGATACGCCAGTGATTATAGTTGCTATGCTGAACAGTTATTTCTAAACAATGCTTGCAAAATACTCTACTGTGTAATTTGTTGGTATAGTTACAAACCTACTGATGGCACCCTTTAGAAAAATGTTTCTTTACAATTAACTCCCACGGTGAAGATGGAGCAAAATGATTTCCAAGTTGTCTTGTGTTGTACTTCTTTTTTCTGCTTCTTGAGGTTTTCCCTCCTGTTGTTTAGAGTCTGAGATCAGCGCAAATATAAGATCATGCCAGAAGTGTGATGACTGTCATGAGGCACAGTTGTATGTATCCTGAATGTCAAGCCCTAAGTCACCAGATTTGCATTTTAGTTCATAAATGGTCAGAGCCAAAATGCTGAGTGTACTATGGTGGGCCTGAATTTTCTGTTGCTAAAATAAACAGATAAGCTGGAAAAAAGGGATAAAATAACCTGGAATAAAGGGAATGTTTTATATAATTGCCAACAAAAATATTCAATGTTGTAAAACAGCAATGTGAAGGCACACATATTTATAACTAATATTGTTTGGATAAGTTGTGTGTGTGTGTGTGTGTTTCTTGGTCTGTTTTGGAGACTCAGGGGCAAAGAACCAACAGTATGTATAGAAACATCTCAAACTGATGGTTTATGATTGTGTTTGTTTTTTTTTTTTTTTTTGCCTGTCTGAGAATGAAGCAACTCAGCTCCAATCATTATCGTTTTGCTGGGTTTTAAAAGTGGTTTCCCTTGTTTTATGGAATACACCAAGCTGAGCGCAGCAGCATGAGTGACTCTGTGTCTGTGGGGTGGGAAGTTGAAGCCGTTGAACATTCTGAATTTGCCCAGAGTGTCTCAGTGGCAGAACCCCTTGTGCTAAGTGTGTGTGTGCTGTTCCACTGAGAAAATGCAATGTTCGATAGCTCTCTGCATTTCTCATTTCATACCTATGGAGAAGAGGCTCAGTGGCTGCCTATTAAGTTTCATTGTGAAGCACATACAGACAGTCTTGTTCAAGGTTCTTTAAAAGGCACAGAGGAAGGAAATTATGTTTCTGCTTATTTTTTCCTATTTTATATGCATTTTTTCCTTAAAAATGTATATTTTGTACAATTCGTCCAATGTGATTTTGTACTTTTAATGCAGGTAGAACACATGAAAATTTTCACAGAGGAAATGTACCTGAAGACTCCTCTACGCCACTCAAGCAGTATATATAAATTAACTTGTCATAGTCTTTCTAGTGTCTTCTGAATAAATGCTGAGTTTGGTTCATATTTGAGCCAATAATAAGAATATCAGGCAGTCACAGAGTTGCACTTGCATATTATGTGTGTGTATGTGTGTTTCTAAACACTTCTAAGAGTCTTTTAATTTACTCTTTTGAAGGCATTGTCAGTGAAAGTCTTAGTCTGTGGAATCTCAAATTAAGGGACTAGCAGAAAGATAACTCTACAAACAACATTTTTAAATCCTTCAAAACATTAGGAAATGTCTTTGGAATAATTAGCTTACATTTCATAGCACATTTGTTAAAATGGTTAACCACTAAATGGAGAAACGTGCAGATTACTTCATAAGTGGTTTTTGGCAAATGATTTTGCTTCCTCACAATTATACTTTTGTCATTGTATAGAACAGGACATATTTTACAATATGGTTTTAGCAACTAAGAAAGAAGGAATCTCTTTAATCATTAAGTGAAATGATGTCTTCTGTTGAAGCAGAGAAATTATATGCAACTTTTCTTCTTTTATGTGGTCTCTCTCTCTCTCTCTCTCTCTCTCTCTCTCTCTCTCTCTTTCTTTTTGTACTAGGGATTAAGCTCAGGGCACTATACCACTGAGACTTCCTCAGCCTTTTTGTTTTTGTTTTTGTTTTTTATTTTGAGTCAGGGTCTCACTAAGTTGCTGAGGTTGGCCTCAAACTTGTGATTGTCCTGCCTGAGCCTCCCAAGTCACTGGGATTACAGGCATGTGCTATTGCACCCAGTGACATTAACTTTCTTGCAAGAAAAATGTAATTGTGTATCACATTACAGAGTATTTAAGTGGAGTTACTTGTGAATGTAAATTATGAATATTACATGAACTACAACTGACTAATCTAAGAATAGAAAGGGAAAAGGGAATGTACAAACAATGTAGAAGTGGGGTACAGCTTTAAATGGAGAACCCATTGTAGTAATGCAAAGCAACTTATACTGAGTCCATGTCCTTTCTGAAAATAACATTCAATTTCATATGTAATTGCTAAAAATTAAAAAAAGATATTATGTTTTGTCCCCTCATTTCAGAGGATAGTCCAAAATAAAAGATTGATGAGAATGAGATTTTTTTTGTATAGAATAAATTTGACTTGAAAAAAATCTGTGCTTATAAGTACAGTTGAAATTTGAGTACCTTCATACAGAAGTTTCTAGAAGCCAGTTGCAGACATTTTAACCACACCAATCACCATTTACAAAGTGAATCATAATATGCTAATAGATTATTTATAAGTCAAGATTTACTAATAAAGAAGGAAATAACATTTTGATAATTGATGTTGATCATTGGATATATGTCCCTACCAACTTTGAATTACATTTGCTTTAAAAATAAGCAAGAGTAGTAAATTAAAAAATTTACATGGATAAATTAAAAAAAAGAATGCAGACGCCTGGATAGGAATGAACAGTATGAAAACAAATAAACAAAAAAGGCACAGCTTATCACAAATAAATGTTAAGATGTATGTATCTGACTCTTTTTAGATTTTCCTGATTATTAAGTCAAATAATTAAGCAGATTTGTGAATGTAAGCATAAATTACATTCATCATTGTGGTACTTTTGTGAGAGAAAAAATGCTGTTATGTTCCTAGGTTATGTTAAGAGCAGATGTAAAAGGAATAAGCCAGAAAAATATCTTTTCTAGATTAGTCAGAAAATTCTTAGGATATTGTGCTCCATCTTGTTTCTTGTGCTTTTAAAGTTATGTAGATAAACCAGTAAGTTAAAAAGAGAATTTCAAAGAGGCTTAAGGTTGGAAAAAGGTCAAGTGAACTGAAATTGTAAGGTGATATAAAGGTTTTATGTGGTAAATGCATGATAATTTTTTTCTCTTATCCATAAACCAAACTTACTCATGAGTTCATAGAACATTTATGAAAGTCTAATGTACTGGTACTTTGCCAGGCATTGTGCAGGGTCCAAAAAAATTCTCAGCTGTTCCTGTCTTAGAAGGAGTTTGCAATCTTGTCAAGGAAGACCAATATAGAAAGCATTAAATAATTAAACATAAAAAGCATGTGTTATTTATTATAAAAGCAATAGGCTTTAAGAGAAAGGTATATTAGAGTGATTTGTTGGAGACAGCTTCTTGGAGACTGGCTTATATGGGGTTTCAAGATGAAGAAGATTTGGAAAGACAGTTGAGAATAGAGCTTTTTGGAGAGAGATGCAAAGTGGAAAAAGAATGTGTGTGGCAAGGGGACAAGAGCATGGTAAAATGTTTGCGTTGATTGCAACCTGATATAAACACAGCTCTTAATTCTGATGTTTCATATTTGTTTCTTTGGGAATTAATGTATTGTGCAGTCAACCAATATGTTTACCAATGCTGAATTTTTAAATGAAAAAAAAATGCTGGCCTTAATATATTAGAATTGAAGATGACTTAAATATGTGTTATTTTCTTATTTTACATATGAAATTTAGAGAAATTAATTTAACTGATGAAGGAGATCCACCTTGTTAGTTCTAGGGTAGGGACTAAAAGTCAGATCTCCTGGGTCTAGGCTACTATTCATATGGTTAGAAACTGTTGGGATTCCTTCAATGAAGTGAAAAGACAACTTTGATTCTGTTTTTAAAGACTCCTTGGGTAGTTTCTAAGAAAAGTGATGAAATTTGCAAGCAATTGCTTGCTGACTGAGGGTGTTTATGAACTTAATCCACTGAGATTATTCAGGGTGAAAGTTCCTTCTGTTGTTAGTAAAACTCTTAATCAAGCATTCTGGAGGTTGTCATCAGAGCAAAGAAAAACGAATTTTAGATTTTTTTTTATTGATACACATTGACTTTTTAACCCTACTGATTGACAAAGTCACTGAAGGTATATTCTTTCTTGCATGGCTCTGGCCCTGGCTGTGTTCCATAATCATGTCAAAGGTGCTTTACATTCTGCTGCAGCTGCCATTTTTCACTAGCTGGCAATGTGCTTGCCTGTCCATTAATGTTTTAGAAAATGATTAATCAGCTCGCCCATCCCATACTGAAAAAGGGGGAGTTTCAAATTGTTCATAAATGCACAGGGAAAACATTATGAACAGGAGGGCTGAGTGACCTCTTTTGCTCCAGTATCCCCATTTTCACATCTACTTCCACCTGAAACAGAATCAATTTTTCTTGTGATAATGTGTATAAGAGAAAATGCAAAATTAAATGTCACTTATCAATGTGTGTACTTACAATTTAATGTTATTTTTTGCAATTCAAATTAAGACCAAGAGATACAATGGATTACCTTTTTAAGTTTTTGAGTGGATTCAGTTTTTAAAAATTTATGTTAATAATGTCAAATGCTATTCTAAGATTCACTCCCTCTGAGTCTGCCCATCTGTTATGTGACAAGAATGACCTTCCTTGTTTCTTCTTCATTGGTAGAATTTTTTTCCTCAGTTGAATTAAAGAAAAAAGAAGGAAGAAAGAAAGAGGAAATAAAAAAAAAACACTTTCTTTCATTTTAAATGGTTAACAGACAACTTTAGTTGTATATATACAGGGGAGAAAATTGTTCTTTTTACAACATACTTCATATCCTTAATTAGTATTGTAGGTTACTTTAGGGCATTGATATGTATATTGCATGAAAAGGGTAGAAAATAAAAGGTAAAATTATAAAAAGATGGTCACAAATTGATTTCAGAAATTATTTAAAAATATTTTATACTTTAAGGGAATTTTTAATTATGCTAAGTAGTTTAAAATCTTTACTACTGAACAATTGAAGAATTGCTATTTTTTAATTAAATGGACTTCAGTTGATAAAAGCACTTTGTTGATTATATTCTTTATAGATACAATAGTAGTCACCATTTGATTCTGTAATAAATCCCATGAAATGGATGAGTTGGGTCATGTAAAAATTACTGGTGAAATGACAATATTTTATTTTTGAATTGATTTTTTTGGTATTATTTTTATTCACATTTTAGTTTCTTTAGAAAGAGAGTGATATAGAATAGATAAATTTTCAGGCCAAGTATTTGGATTTTTCTATGATATTTTCTTTAGTTTTCTGGGAAACATTGTAAATTTCCATTACCTCAAGTTTCCTATCTGTAAACTAAGAGGAGAAAGATATAAATACATAAATACATAAAAATACACATGTAAAAGATTTTGAAATGTAAGATATAAGACTATGTATGCACTGTTAGTATATGTGTCTGAATTAATTTTAGAACATTTTTCTAATCATTCATTTTTCAGAATTTTTTTCTTTCATTCTTTTTTTTTTTTTTACACTCTGAAGTGCCTCTTCTCAATGTCCATATTTTCTTTCTTTTATTTCCTGCAACCACTTTGTGTCCTGCCTTTGGCCTTTCTTTTGCCATTGGAAGCTATGAAGATTCCTTCTCTATGAATGTTCTACAGCCTCTGTGATCTTTGCCCTCTTCATTGACTTAGGTAGTCACCAGCATCCTTAAGGATAGCTTTTAATCTCTTTGAATGACAGTGGTGTGTCTGGACTTAAAATTTTGTCTTTAGATTATCATATAATACCATACATTTGAACTTCTTTTGTGAGTATGCATCAGGTCTAACTGTGGTATGTGGGTGCAGTTGGGGAAGGGGAGTGTGCTTTACGTAAATGTGAACATTTACATGGCACATTATGGGTTTGGTAAAATGCATTTTGGAGTTCAAAGAACCAAACTGATTCTATTTATTTAAGTAACATTGTGAAATTATGATGCTCTTGAAAAATCTAGAAAGCAGAGTCAGGTCTAGAGAGTCTGGCTCTTTTGAAACCCTATGAACAACAGGCACAGTGACTTTGCATATGATGCATTATCTTTGATCTATTCTGTAAAGGAATTCAAGATGTCTGACCCATCTGGGAGAGGCACTGAAGAGCCACAGGGAAATTAAAATAGAGATTTATTCTCAAGGCAGCTCTTACTGAACTTGTGGCTGCCCTGACTAAGCCTAATATTTTTATTTGTGAAGAGCTGCTACAGATAATTCTTTCACATGTTCTTCTATTTGCTTATTAATTTGAAAATATCTACTGAGGACCTATGATAAATAAGTTACTGCTCAAGGTGCTAAGGATATAGCTATGAAAAGGGAGGCTTATAGTATAGAATCACGTAGGAGATTATTTCTGATTTTTTTTTTTTTTTAGGGAAATTGTATTTCACATCCATGGGAACTTTGCAACTCTATTGTGACAAACAATTTCTGGCAGTGGATTAAAAAAAAAAAAGGAACTGTTTTCTTGAATTTCTTGATGCATTTAGAATCCACAATAAAATTGCATTTAAATGATTTTTGAAATCTTCCTCTGTGAATTTTTAAATTTGTATACTTACAATTTTCACTATGTAACATTTAAGAGCTACAAAAATACGTAGCATTTTTATACATTATTAGAAAAGCACAATAATAAATAACTATGAACACATGCATTGGGGCTGATCATGAGTGGATGCATACTTTACTGTCTGCTCCAGTTGTTTCTGGCTGTTTCTGTTCTATTTGACTTGGGATTTATGTCCTACTAGTTTGCTACATACTTTGGATAACTCCAACATCACCACTCAACTCTTGAGCAAGGGCATCATCCGGTACTATTGGATATATCTTTTGCTCTTTCCCTATGCAGATTCCCTTACCTAGAGGTAAATACTGTCCTGAGTTTATGTATATGTAATTTCTTTGCTTTTTAAAAAATGTTTTGCAACATAGGTTGTATCATCCGTAAAGCAAAGGGAAAACACCATGTCTCTGAATGTCTCTCTGTTCCCCCAAAGCTCTCCAAGTTAAGGGAACAATGAGAACAGCTCAGATACATACTATCTTGCAGAACACTGGCTCTCTCTTACACACACTGGGAACTAGGGCAAATTAGTGTTATCTGTAGAAGCTAATTTCTTGTACATATGCTGGGACAGTTATTACTTTGCATACTGGTCACACAAGCTAACTAAGCAAGCTAATTGTGATGATGTCACTGCTTGTGCAGCATAAGATATAAAAGTCCTCTTTGAGTGGAGATGGGTGCACAATTGGAGTGGAGATGGGTGGCAATTGAGGCCACCGTGGAAAAGAGATATGTGTCACTTTTCTAGCTGGCTGCCACTGGACAAAACAGCATGAAGGAGAGGAGGCACTACTTGGCAAAGCACCATAAGTGTCATGAGGGATGGAGGTGCTGTCAGCCTGTACCACTGAACTCTTGGAGCAGTATGTAATATTTTGTAAGCTTTCCTCAATTAACCTTATGGACACCTGGCCTCTCTATAACTTACCCCACTGCTCTGAGACAACTGGGCTGTTGACAAAACAATTATATAGATCTCCAAACAAGGAATTTAGTTTTATTGTTTTGAGTTTATAAAAATTGTAAGTCTTGTATATATCTTAAGCTGCTTGCCATTTTCACACTGTATCCTGAGATTCTCTGGTATTACTTGGTAGAGTAGTTCGTTCTTTCTCACTGTGCTCGGCAATGACACTTCTGCCATAAATCACATTTCCCTACACCTAAGAGTCTGTTTCCGAGCTTTTTATTCTAATCCACTAGGTCAAAATTTCTTTGAAATCCTCTGCTTTAGATTATCATAATTGGCCTTAAATAAGTGTTGGAATCCAGTAGGGTAAGACTCCTATTTTGTGCTTATTTTCTCAAGAATATCTTTGTATTTTTTTGAGCTTTTGTTATTCCGTAAAATTTTCAGGATCAGTTTCTCAAGTTACTTGAAATCAAAATTGGAATTTAAGTAAAATTTAACTCAATCCAAAAATGATTTTGGAGAAAGTTTATGCTTTATAAAGTTTAGCCCTCTTTGTATCAGTCGGTATCCAATCAGAAAAACAACCACCAGAAGATATTTACTAAGAAATTTATTGCAAAGAATTGGCTTACAGGGTTATGGGGCTGGAGAGGCAAGACCAAATCACAGGGCAGGTTATCAGGAAGGGCAGCTGGTTCTCTTGAGACAGGCTGAAGACATTCTACATATGGAATTTCTTTTTCAGAAAAGTCTCAGTTTTGCTCCAAAGGCTTTTGAACTGATTTAATCAGGCCTACCAAATCATGTAAGATAATGAATCTCCCTTACTTAAAGTCAATTTACTATGGACTTTCAAAATTTCTTCATAGAAGTACTTACGTTGTTATGTTTTATTAAATAACAGTACTGTAGACTAGATCATAAAACTCACCATCATGCTGGTCACTGACATGGCTTCTCCATTTATTTATATTTCCATAGTTAATGCTTTTTCTTTTCTTTTAAAATTTTTTTTTTGGTTGTAGATGGATGCAATACCTTTGTTTTATTTATTGATTTTTATGTGGTGCTGAGGATTGAACCCAGTGCCTCACACGTGCTAGGCAAGCACTCTACCACTGAGCTACAATCCCAGCCCAGTTAATGCCTTTTCTTAGACTAATTTTCTCTATAAAGGTCTGTTTTTAAATTTGTATTTTCTAGTAGTAACATGTTTTGGTGCAGGAAAATGCAATCAACTTTTCTATTTGGATATCATTTTCAAAACTTACATATTTTTGAGAATTTTTCTGAAGATTCTTTTGGGTATTTAAGCATATATTTATAGCAATTGTAAGAATAACAATTTTCTGTTTTCTTCTTCATTGCTTATATATATTTTTTAAAATTACCAAATTACATTTGCTAAAATTTATTCTTTGTGGTGGACAGTTCTATGACTCTTGACAAATGTATGAAGTCATCTGTTTATTACTACAATAAAAATAAGGAACTGTTTCCTCACATTCCAAAATGTCTCTGTGCCACACATCTGTACCAATTCTTTGCTTCTTCCACAAATCTTGGAAATCACTGGTCTGTTTTCATCTCCAAGTTCTACCTTGTTTAGAATGTTACACAAAAGAATCTCAATCTATATGACTAGGAGTTATTGCTTGTCTTACTGAAATGCCTATGAATGTTTATTTTACTTTATTTTTCATTTTATCTTTTTAGCTATACAGAATAGTAGAGTATATTTTGACATATTTATACAAACATGGAATACATCTTATTCTAATTAGGATCCCAGTCTTGTGGTTGTGCATGTTGTAGAGATTCACTGTGTTGTGTTCATATATGTACAGAGGATTTTCAGATTTATTCCACTTTCTTATTCCCATCCCTCTTGCATTCCCTTTATTTCTCTTTGAACTTCTATTGTATCATCCCCCACATGTTGTGTGTTAGCATCCACATATCAGAGAGGATATTCAACCTTTGATTTTTTGGGATTGGCTTATTTCACTTAGCACAATAATCTTCAGATTCACCCATTTACCAGTAAAAGTCACTCTTTTTTTATGGCTCAGTAATATTTCATTGTATGTATGTATGTACATATATATATATATATACCACATTTTCTTTATCGAGTCCTATGTTGAAGGGCACCTAGGTTCGTTCCATAGGTTAGCCATTGTGAATTGAATTGTTGTAAACATTGAGGTGGCCACTTCACTATAGCGTGCTGATTTAAAGTTCTTTGGGCATACACTGAGGAGTGGAATAACCTGGTCAAATGGTGGTTCCATTCCAAGTTTTCTGAGGAATCTCCATAATGCTTTCCAGAGTGATTGCACCAATTTTCATTTCCCACCAGCAACATATGAGTGTACCCTTTTTCCAACATCCTCACCAATATTTATTGTTACTTGTATTCTTAACAATTGCCATTCTGACTAGAGTGAGATGAAATCTCAGTGTAGTTTTAATTTGCATTTATCTAATTGCTGGAGATGTTGAACCTTTTTTCATATATTTATTGACCATTCATATTTCTTCTTCTGTGAAGTGCTTGTTTAGTTCTTTTCACATTTATTGATTGGATTGTTGGATTTTTTTGGTGTTAAATTTTTTGAGTTCTTTATATATCCTGGAGATTAATGCTCTATCTGAGGTGCAAGTGGCAAAGATTTTCTCCTATTCTGCAGGCTCTTTCTTCATGCTCTTGATTATTTCCTTTGCTGTGAAGAAGCCTTTTAATTTGATACCATTTCATTTATTGATTCTTGATTTTATTTCTTGTGCTTTAGGTGTCTTGTTGAGGAAGTGAGTTCCTAAACTGACATGATAGAGTGTTGGCCTATATTTTCTTCTAGTAGATCTAGGATTTCTGGTCTAATGCCTAGGTCTTTGATTCACTTTGGGTTTTGTGCAGGGTGAGAGATAGGAGTTAAATTTAATTCTGCTACATACAGATTTCCAGTTTTCCCAGCACCATTTGTTGAAGAGGCTATCTTTTCTCCAAAGTATGTTTATGCTAACTTTGTCTAGTATGAGATAACTGTATTTATGTGGGTTTTTCTCTGTCTCTTCTATTCTGTTCCATTGGTCTTCATGTCTGTTTTTGTGCCAATATCATGATATTTTTGTTACTATAGCTCTGTAGTATAATTTAAGGTCTGATATTCTGATGCTGCCTGTTTCACTTTTCTCCCTAAGGATTGCTTTGGCTATTCTGGGCCTCTTATTTTTCCAAATGAATTTTATGAAAGCTTTTTCTATTTCTGTAAAGAAAGTCATTGGAATTTTAATAGGAATTGCATTAAATCTATATAGTGCTTTAGGTGCTATGGCTATATTGACAATATTAATTCTGCTTATCCAAGAATGTGGGATATCTTTCTATCTTCTAAGGTTTTCTTCAATTTCTTTTGTGTGTGTGTGTGTGTGTGTGTGTGTGTCCTGTAGGTTTTATTGTAGAGGTCTTTCACTTTTTTTATTAGATTGATTCTCAAATTTTTTTTTGAGGCTCTTGTGAATGGGGTAGTTTGCCTAATTTCTCTTTCAGCTGATTCATCATTGGTATATAGGAATGTAGGAATGCAATTGATTTATGGGTGCTAATTTTATATCCTGCTACTTTGCTGAGTTCTAGAAGTTGTCTGGTGGAGTTTTTCGGGTTTTCTAAATATAGAATCATGTCGTTGGCAAAAAGAGATTAGTTTGAGGCACTTCTTTTCCTATTTGTATCCCTTTCATTTGTTTCATCTTTCTGATTACTCTGGCTAGAGTTTCAAGGACTATGTTGAGTAGATGTAGTGTGAAATCTGTTTAATTTTCTATGTCCTCCTTGTTCAATTTGGTAGGTCATATATTTCTACAAATTTGTCGATATCTTCAAGATTTTCTAGTTTATTGGAGTATGAGTTTTCAAAATAGTTTCTGATTATCATCTGTATTTCATCAGTATCTGGGGTGATATTTCCTTTTTAATCATGTATTTTAAAAATTTGAGTTTTTCCCCCTCTTTCTCTTGGTTAGTGTGGCTGTTTATTAATTTTATGTATTTTTTCAAAGAACCAATTTTTGTTCCGTTGATTTTTTGAAAAAAATTTTGTTTCAATTTTGTTGATTTAGGCTCTAATTTAAATTATTTCCTATCTTCTGCTTTGGTTTGGTTTGTTCTTTTTTTTTCTAGGCCAGGTTGGATGGTGTTGTCTGTTTCACTCACAGCAAGGGGTCGCTGTAGAGTTTCGTGAGAAGAGTTCCCAGAAGTGGGGTTTGAGTTTAGCTTGACACCCCCCCCCCCACCATGCTTTGATGAATGATGATGGGTCTAAATCATCACACCTCTAGAACCCAGTTGCTTCCCATCTGCTCTAGAAGTCTGTATTCCATCAGTCTCCCCTGGGTTCCACTCCTGACAAAGGAGCCAATCCTTTGCTTCCTCCCTCACCCATGGATCCTACATTTCTCAGCCTCCTGGACTCAGTCCTAAAATGCACACTCAATTCTCTTCTGCCATACCTGGTCTTCCAGCTGGTCTTATGAATTCACAGACTCAAAGGGTGAGTGGCACCTGGAATCTCTCAGTTCTAAATGTCCCAAATTCCCCTGAGTACAACACTCTCCATGCCTGAATTTCACCTGGTTTTCTAGTCACACTATGGTTCTAGTGGTGGGCCTCGGCCAGATCAGGTTTTTCTCACCCAGCTGGAATTACCCAGGTTTGGGCACCTGGGTTTGAATTCATACCTGCCGGCCTCCATAGTGCAGTGGGAAATGATGGCGGCTGTCTTGGCGTTCTTTGGTGTACTAGGAGACAAGCAGTGTGTTTCCCACATGAGAATATAGTATAGCTAACCCACTGGATCAATTCCACAGTGTTCTTGATCACTGATTTCTCCGTTTCAAGATACGCCATGGTGCTACCTGAAATGTGAGTTTTCTTAGTCCCCCTCTTGATTTTCCTTTGGTAGATCTGCATGGCATCCACTGGGGCTGCGATGGCTTTTTACTTTCTTTCTGTTTTAATTCCACCCCAACTTCCGAGTCTCTAGGCTGTTCTGAGAGTATGGTATGAAATTCTTGTTAGATGCCTCTTTTCACCCACCTCCATGAGAGGCTCTTTGTCTGGGTTTCCTGGTCTCATGGAGCAGCTTGGAAATCAACCTCCTCTACTCCACCATGTTGACCTCCTCCAGGTTCTGTTTTCTTTTTGTAAATAGATAAGTATTTAATTGTTCCAGGAGTATATGTGTGTCAGTATGTGTGTGGGGGTGTTTGAGACAAAATGACAAACATGCTTGTTTCTACTACTCAATGGGAATTTGACTGTTTTTAGGACAGGAGTAAAAGAATAATATCTGACCATTTTAAAATCTCACATAGGAAATTAACAGCTTAAAAATATTGAATACAAATACCCCAATTACAAGACCATATATGCACACTGTCTCTGAGACAACCTGGCTACTGATAGGGATTCAAATAGAGAAAGTATTATTTTATATGGTAGAAGCAAAATTTTCTTTGTTTTATCACCTTCCAATAAGACTGCATTTTAAGGTATCTAATTATTGCAACAAAATTTCTAAATATTTCTAAATATAAAAAGCAGTTTGCGTAATTTGGTCAGATGAACCATTGGGTTTCTGAGCAAGTGTGACATCACCAGTGGCACAGTACCATTTTTTCCCCCCAGAGGGAATTGGGTGAGGAAACTGTATGGACTGATGGCTCAACTCTATAAATCAGATGTTATCAATTCCCTGAAGTCTATGTCAGTAAGCAAACCTTCTCTTCCCACATGTTTTGGAATAATAAAATATTTGCATCTAGACATGGTGTCATAGAGTAAAGGGAACTAGTAGTGATTAGTTTTCTAAAGGCTAACACAGAATACCTTATTTTACATACATCTAATTCAATCTACCTTAATATAAATCTAGTGTGGTATTAGAGTTCTGTTTCCATAGGAAAGAGTTTCAGAAATGGAGTCCACTCACAGCCATACACCTACAAAATGGAGGAGCTAGGTATCAAAAACAGTTATGCCCCAAAGCCCAAGTGTGAAATCCAGGAATGGTTCTACTCTGTAAATCTTCAAATCCCTTTTTTTATAACTGCACTCTCATTGTTGGTGATAAATGACCTTTCCTTGCTTTAGAAAGCTTTTTGCTTAGTTCAAAGTCTTCAATATTGAAGTCCCTTTGGCTGATGTGGAGCTGGTCTGGGTTACTTCCTCTTTATGCTGTTTCAGTCTGTTCCATTATAGTTCTTCTAGGCCATAGAGCCAAACAGCCATGGTACTGACGGGACTGAAGAGGAATAATGGGATCTTCTTAGAGGTATAAAAAGATTTTTAAAAAATCAAACAACTGAAAAATAGTGCTTGCTTACTCTCAGTAAGGAGGATTGATTATTACTTGTTCTGTTTTCAATTAATTTACCTAATTTAACCTTTAAAAATGTCACCTTCCCTTCCAACCTCAGTAATAAATATAATTTTTTCCTGATTTAATTTTAGAAACCTTCCCATTTACTTTGAGCAGCTGCTGCCCTTTTGGGTTGAGGTGAGATATGGAGGGAGATAGCTATGAAATGAAAACTTATAGAACATGCAGTGTCTTTATTTAACTCCTACTAGCACAGGTTTCTAGAGTGTGTTGATCTATTAAGTGTGTGTGAATGTCTTCCTCAGGGTTAGGGTAGAGTGGTGGGGTTGAGGGAAAATAATAAATCAGTGAAAAGTTAATAAAAACAAATACCACAGTAAGTACCCTAGTTATGGAGGATTTCCCAAACTTGAAACAAATGATTTTAGAGGCTGAATGAAATGCACCCTTCTATGCTGGATCTGCTGGTATTTGTGTCTGTGCACTATACCACCATTCAGATCTCCAACACCATCCTGCAGACCATTTCTTCTCAGATTTTCATGTGTATTCTGATCCCCTGGGATTCTTGTCAAGAGGAAATTAAATATTCATCCTGGTACATCAGGTCTAGAAGGGGGCTCCAGAGTGTGCATTTCTAATAAGCTCTCAAATGCAGCTGGTGCTGCTAATCCTAAGTTTGTGTTTTGAGTGGTAAGGTGGTAGATGTTTTGATTCCTGAACATATAACCTTGTTAACGACCTACATGGAAAACCTGGCTTGAGTTTATACATATTTTACCCATGTAAAGAGAAGCATTTAGGATAAAAAGTTTGTTATGATTGAAAGCTTACACTATCATTTTTATATAGAAAAGATAACAAGACCTATGATTTATGACTATTTATTAAGCACTGACCTAAGGATTTTAGGCATATTATGGTATTTGATTCTGATATTCTCTATGAAGGATCTGAATTATTATTCACATTTGTAGATAAGTCAACTAAGGTATAGAGCAGCGGTTGCTTGATTCCGTGAGACCACACAACTAATAAAGTGAGAGAGGTTCCAATCAGATTTTGGTGTTTTGCCTTTAAAACCTGTGTTTTAATCACCACCCTATTACAAAATATTGGGTGATAAATTTAAAAACTTATTAAAAATGAAATTGAGAGCATAAAATTTACAGTCAGACATGGATTTGAAGGCTGAGTCCTCCGTTTACTGGCTAGCCCTGAGAAAATCTTGCAGCTCCTGGCTCCTTATTTGAAAATGGAGATAATGCCTGCTCTGCTCTTGTCTCCCAACTGAGGTTGTGAAGATCAAAAGAAATCAAGTTATGATACATTATGTGACCTGTTAAACAGCATGCAGAAGTAGTTTCTTCTTCTCCCCAGTTATTGTTTATCATTTGTCAAGAATACGTGTGATGGCTTTAAAGTAATTAAATATTCATCCTGGTTTCATTTGATACTTGCAGGTAGAAGAACCTTCATGCACACAAGGAGGTTTCTACGCCTCTATCATAGCACAGAATTAAAATGTGTATAGTTCAGGACACTCAGTCTTCTATCCAACTGGGAGCCTGTTTTCCTTGTCTTCCAATCGAGAAAAATGGAGCTGGTGATTTCTAAATTCCACCCTCCTGTGGATCTAATAGCTGACTTTTTGATTTTGCCTTTCAGTTGATTTATTACTGCTGATTAGTTAGGTGTTTTGTAAGATGTGGATATGACAATGATGATGAGGAGGATTATTTTGCAACTTAGCCTCAGTGCCTTTGTTTATATATTTTTTTTCTCAAATTCAAGTAAAAAGCCAGGTACAATGGTGAATTCCTGTAATCCCAGGGATTTGGGAGGCACAATTTCCAACCCTGCCTCAGCAACTTGATAAGACCCTATCTCAAAATAAAAATAAAAAAAGGGTAGGGGCATAGCTTAGTAGTAGTGCATCCCTGGCTTTAATCCCTAGTACCCTCACCTTCTCCACAATATCAAATTCAAGAAAAAAATAATAATTTTCTTAGAAGTTGCAGAGTTTTCATTCTGAGTAAATTCAAAAATAGGAGAGAACTTATGGGAATGATAAAATAAGGTGCAATTTGCAGGCTGGGTGTTAAGGAGTTTACTGGTCAGTACACCATATTTTAGAGGCCTGTTTTAGGGAAATGTAACCTGTAACTAAGCTTTAGTGATATTACAAATTTCAGAGCTGAGAAGAAGCAGCAGGGACAAAGTTATGTGCTCTGCTAGTATGGAGTTAGGGGAAAACCAGGAGCAGAATAAATTCCTGAGCTCCACAGGGAGAGTGTAGAAATAAAAGTTTGCCATGATTGAGTGGGGATCCAAAAGCCAGACAAGAGCTTCAGAGGAAAATTGAATGACTCAGCAGAGACAGCATGAAGAAGGGGTATGCTACTTAGAAATAATAATGCCATTTAATCCTTTTCAATTAAGGCATCTTCATTAAGTTTAATGCTGAATTTTGGGACAGAAATATGTACCTGCATTCTACAAATGAGGAAATTAAGCATTAGAGATGTTAATTTATGTACTTCCAAGGTGGGGAAACAAGAAACTCTAAATTCCATGCATTTCCCATTATTCTCTGCAGTCTCTTTGGAGTAAAGGTGTTGGGATGAATTCATTCCACAAGGCAATGAGACTTCCCATAAAAAATTCTTTCATATATATATTCTTGTTCCAAAAAATTAATTCTCTCAACTTAACATTATATAAGGCTGGAGTCTCGATTGTGCTCTAGGAGAATTCAAAATTTCTCCCTTCCTGCATTGATGATGACATCCTCTTCTAGACACATTTTAAAGGCTGGAAAAACCCTGTGTTCTTGCTGGAGAGGAGAAAAGATCCTTCCCTGAGTCCCTGTGGCCTGTCACAGAGTATTTTCCACAAGGTATCAACCAGCTAGAAGAGGATATTGGTATGATGAAGCTACTGTGGAATGACTAAAATTACAAAATATATAAAAACAATTTTGTGACGATAATATAAAGGCAAAGCCACATAGTTGTCCTTTGGTCAATCATATAGTAGCTATCAAATAGTGAATCATTGCCTTCTTGAGGATAATGTCTCATTCTCCCTGTGGTTCTTTTTTTCATACTTTCCCTGATTTCACTTTTACAAGTTTATAAATCAGTAAACAATTTTTTTTTGAAGAGCTTCATGATTGTTTGTGTTTCTTGAAGTGATCATCTCTTTTTGTTCTTGGTGTGGCTGTAGAATGTCTGACACTTGAGGGCTTGGGTCTGCCCCTACCTCTGCCTTTAGAGGAAGAATGTCATGCTTCTGCCCAGCCTGGCCTGGATTAGAAAGTAGGTACCCAGCTGTGATTTTGACTGCTGACCCTGTCATCAAACCTCTTTTGGGACAAGGATTTTCTATCTTTTCATGTTAAAAAGGCAATGTAACTTTATTTCACACATTTGAAAAAATTAAGATAATTTTTTTTTTCAGAAATAACCAGTAAAATAAAAGTAAGAGCAACAGGTACTTTTCACAACTAAACTCCTTATGATTAGGTGTCCTTTTTATGCTTGGCTACCTTTGATTCCCCACTCTGTATTCTCAGGCTCAGGTGAGTACCCAGAGCCCTAATATCGTGCCAATGTCAGCCTCTGGTGAGTGTACTAGCTTATTTGCCTTTACATTCTCTCACTTTTTGCATTGGATGTGGGCTTCTAGAGCACTTGCTTGTTTTGGAGAAAAATAAAATAAAGGGAAGTAAGTGAAGTATTAGGATCTAATACTCACTTTCAACATGTGTATCTTCTACTTCTTTAAATGCATTATCAAAGAAAATCGGCCCCCCAGTGGTAAGCAAAAACAAACAATGAACATACTTTTTCCAACTGGAGATTTAGCTATGTATTCTTTTGAGTTTTCAATGCTGAATTTCGATGAGAATTCTTAAAATAAAAGCACTGGGATAAGACATATTAGAGGGTAGACGATTCCAGGAGTGGAATGGCAGTGACCTGGTACTGACACTGTTTCCATTGTGTTCTGGCCTCCTTTCCTCAGCTATCTCAGTGGTGTTCTCTCCCATAACATGGGCCCAGCCTGTTTCCTGTAGTTGTGGATTCCTGGTAATTGATAGGAAAACCTGAGTTCTTACCTATTTCTGGATTCCTAGGAGTAATGTACCACTGTGGAAAACCAGTGTTTTTTGGATTTGTTATAATACCTTTATTTGGAAAAAGAAAATCATATTGATTTTAACTTTGGTTTAATCAATTATTTGCTTTGTAATTTTTTTTTCTATCTGAAAAAGAAAAATAACATACATCTATAGGTGGGCTGGGGAAAATTTCAATTAGATTAGAGAAAGAGTCATAGGACAAACAGCAGCTACTAAGATTAGATTTGTGTTATAACACATGGTTCTGATACTGTATCTTGTTCACAAATAAGTGCTTCAAAATAATCAGATTTATAAGTATTCATCTTGATATAGTAAAGAAGCCTTTGCAGTTCAATGCTTTCCACCTATTAGTGGCATATACACTTTTATTATTGTATCTTTTAACCAATTCTAATAGTTTTAGAATAATATAAGACATGGAAAGATTTCATTAATCTTCATCTGATTACTTTTGAAATGAGATACTGTACAGTTAGTTCTCCATATCCATCAAGTCCCTTATAAAAACTGAGATAGTGTTTGCAAATAAGCTACATATATCTTCTGATATAATTTAAGTATTCTTTAGATTATGTGTATTGATGCAATATAAATGCCATGTAAATGGTTGCTGTACTGTATTGCATAGGGGACAATGATAAGAAAAACATGACTATACATATTCAGTACAGATAATTTTTTTAAACTAAATATTTTCAACCCAAATTTAGTTGAATTGAGGATGTGTAACTAGTGAATACAGAGGTCAATTATTTTAGTACAATATTTCTTATAATGGCAAAATGAACTATGGTGACTGAGGTCAGAAAAATGGCTTTGGAGAGGTTGTAGGCTGGGAGGAGCCCAAGAGAAACTTCTGGGAAATGTTAAATGAATTAGACTTGAATACACAAATATCAACTTTTTCTTTCCTTATTGGCACCCCACTTCCCTAGGTCCTACAAAAAAGTTTCAATAGTAAAATAAAAAACCACATAACAAAATATTAATAAATGAGGTGAGAAAGGTTTTATATAATTTAAGTACAAACAGGTAATAAAAACTTATAAGAAATGTATTAATATTCCAAAATTAGAATTGCTAGAAGACAGGGAGTGAAATTTTTAGCAAAGATGGAATTCTGTGATCAATATACAAATGAAAAAGATGTTGAAACTCACTAAAAATTAAAGAATCGTAAGTTAGGAAACAATTAAGAACTTATTTACCAAAGGAATAAAGACAATTTAGAGATTTTATTAATTAATGTTGTAGAAAAGGTAATATCATTCTATCTCACACATCTGAAAGAATTTAGATAAATATGCGTTTTAGAAACAAAGCACACCAGGTACTTTGCAATACAACTACAACTCAACCCCTTGAGACCAGTTCTTTAAAGTTTGTGTTTAACTGAATTTCTTTGATACATCTAAGACTTATAAATTCTTGTGTCATAAAATATAAATTTTATTTTACATTTTGATGAACTTGTGAGCTTCCTATAATTTTTCTGAAATCTAAAAGTTGAGTATTAAATCACCAATTTCTCCTGAGTTATTGAGCTCAGATACTGTTCCATAAGACACCACAATTTGCCATCCACTAAGAAACTTTGTGCTATAAGACTTTTCAATGCTGAATCTTGATGAGAATTCTTAAAATAAAAGCATTGGGATGAGACATATTAGAGGGTAAAAGATTCCAGGAGTGGAATGGCAGTGACCTGGTACTGACACTGTTTCTATTGTGTTCTGGCCTCCTTTCCTCAACCATCTCAGCGGTGTTCTCTTCCATAACATGGGCCCAGCCTGTTTCCTGTAGTTGTCAATCCCTTTTTCCTGCAGTCCACAGGGGGAACTAATCCTTCCTAAATCTGCTGCCTTCCATCAGCCCTCTGCCTGGAGCTGGGCACTCCTCCCACAAGCCCCTAGGACGTGTTCCACCAGCCCATTCTACTCAGGGCTGCCATTATGTGTGTACACCATGTGTTACTTATGAACTATGTGTGACTCAAATGCAATCCTTTATTTCCAGGATTAGGATTAGGGTTACTAACTTCATGTATGTTTATGGAAGGCTGAGAATTATTAAGATCACAATGGAATGTGGTGTGGCAGAGCAGAGAGAACCTTGGAAAGAAAGGATGGATTGGATGTGCATGTTGGCAGCGGGGTGATATGGGAAGTCTTAACTTCACTGAGCCTTAGTTTCCATGTATTTAAAAGGAAGATAATAATTCTACCATTTTAAGTTATGAAATGAGACATAGTAATTGAATGAGAGAACAGATGTGAAAACATCAGTCCCAGCACACAGTGCCATTCACCTCTCTTTATTCCCTCTTCCTTCCCACCCAGTAGAGGGCTTGAAATACTTTTTAATTTATTTTTTTAAAATTAGCTAGAGGGTCTCTGGCCAAAGATAAGGAGGAGGACTGCAATGCTTGCCTGTGGGTACACACACACACACACACACACACACACGGAAGCACTTTTCCATACATTTTGTTACAGAATATTTCTGTCTTGGATTCTTTCAATGATATTTAGAAGAGGATTTCAACATTAACTTCAACTCAACTTGAGAAATAAATAATTCATAGTCCAGTTTGGGTTACAAAATGACTTGTGTGTGGGGTCATCAGTAATTATTCTAAAAATCTAGATTCTTTGAATATTTGCCCCACATTTATGCCTTTCTTACAGAACATAATGTCATAATGCTCTTGCCAATAAGCCATTCTTCATTTTAGCATTTTCATTATACATTCTGATTTTTAACCTTGACAGTTTTTAATGGAGCTATATAAATTTGCCTAAAGATGACATGAAATATTACTAGATCTTTCCCTATATAAGTCCTTATCACCTATGCAAATACAATTTTTGTTGAAACCCAGGAATATGTTACCCACGTTAAATCAAGCAAATGCTATACTGGTGGCATAAGATTTTTCTCTTCTATTTCTTTACTGTTATTTAACTGAGTCATAATATTATTATTTGTTGCAGAGAGGTTCATCACTAAAGATACTAGCTGCTGTAAGATACTTAACTTAGCCTTCATGTACTTTTTGAAATGGTGATCTAAAGAAATCCATTAAAATTTTTCTTAACCTCATGAGTTCATGATAAACTATCTTTCTACCAGGTGTTAGTACTTGTTGAAACTTTTTTTTGCTAAGTTCTTATGCACTGAGATATAGCTCTCTGTGATTATGAATTCTATTCTTCCAGATTTCTACATCTTTCAGTTACCCCTATCTTCTTTTTATCATGAACTCTAAGCCTTTTCATTGTACAGTTCTGCATGCCAACAAATCTGTATACCTGGATATCTACAACTGCAATGAAGACACACACTGCTCCGTCACCCGAGAAGTTCCCTTGTGCCCTTTGTAATCCACTCTCCCCTGTCCTAGGCACCCAGGGATCTGCTGTCATTATAGACAAGTTCAGTGTGCCTTTGTAGAATTTTATATAAATAGAATCATATGTATGTAGTCTTTTTGTTTGTTTGCACTCTTTCCATCAGCGTACTTGTTTCGTGATTCATCCAAGTTGCTATGTATATAATAATTCATTCCTTTTTATTGCCAAATGGTATCCTATTTTGTGTATATACTCAGTTATTTTTTTTTACCCAAAGTAAGCATTTTTTTTTCTGGGCCATTGTCTTTTAATCATTTTTCTTTCAGAAAAAAAATTAAGGGCATACAAATATTTTAATTTTGAGGCAGTTATTATTATTTCAACATAGAATTATTTCAGAATTTTTTTTTCACTTTCCAAAAAGAAAACATCATCTCTACTTCTGACCTTGGCCTACTTCACTGGTTTTAGAATTTTATTTAAAGCTGTCTGCTCAATAGCTGTTTCTGGGTTGCTTAATTGCAATTTAACCTTATAATTACCAAAAGAGAATGTCTTTCTTTTCCAGAAAATAGCCTGTATCTGATGACTCTGTTTCTTTCTTTCTTTTTTTTGTTAGAGTGGGGGATCAACCCCAGGACCTCACGTGTGCTAGGCAAGAGCTGTATTACTCAGCCACATCCCCAAGAGTGGTTTTGTTTCTCTTAGTGCTATATTGTTTTTGGTTACCCAAAGTAAGTTCCTAACTCATTGACTTGATTTTCGAGCTCTGTTCTGTGCTCTTTTTCAACCTCTTCTATGCATCCCTCTCTTTTTTCTTTTTTCTTTCTTCTTTTTTGAAACTTTCTGTTCAGCCTCTTCCCAGCTGTCATATTCATCCATGAAGGCACAGCTCTCGTGATTTTATGTTTTGCACAAGAAACTTGTACTCTCCATTTGTCACTGGAATAAGTACTAGTAATAAGTACTGATTATTAACTTCTGCATTCCAGTAATAGCACATTCTTCGTACATGATGACAATTACTTATGAAGCTGTAGCAAAACATTTGGCATGTCAATTGCAAAAGCAGACATGATAGATGGTCTCCAGTTTCCCTCTTAATTTTGAGCCTTGACTCCTATTTATATCCCGAAGTATCTTCCCTGCCTCATGAGCCTAACTGACCAACAAATCACAAGGCGGAAAGACCGATAAATACTTTCTATGCTTTGGATCTTAAGTTTCTCCCAAAGGTCTGTGTGTTAAAGGCTTAATCTCCAGTTTGGACCTATGGAAGGTAGTGGAAACCTCTAAGAGGTGGGACCCATTAGGCAAATTTTAGGTCATTGGGGGCATGCCCTCAATGGGGATTGTGAGACACTGGTTTTTTATCCCATCATCTTTTGCATCTGTCCACGAGATGAATGGGAATCTTCCTTTCCCATCCCCTGCCACATTATTCTGCTTTTCATCATTGTGACAATAACCTGAGAAAAACAGCTTAAAGGAGGAAAGATTTATTTTGGCTCATGTTTCAGAGGGTTCAATACATTAACAGCTGACCTCCTTGCTTTGGGCCTGTGCTGAGACAGAAAATCATGGTAGAAGGGCATAATGGAGCAAAGATGCTCACCTCCTGGTGACTAGGAAGCAGGGTAAAAGAGAGAGAGGCTCAAAAACAAGGGGGGCAAACAAATCCTGAACTAAAATCTCCAAAACTGTGAGCTCAAACCGTCTCTCTTTATAAGTTTATTATCTCAAGTATTTTGATAGTAATGGAAAGATGATCCATGCAATACTGTTCTGAGAATTATAAGGATGGGTTTGCACCAACAATTATGACAGAGTCCTTGAAAACTAAAATAACTTCCAATCTATTTTAGGGGGATGGGATAAATAGAAGCAAGAGATACAGAGAGAAGGGCAGCTTAACGCCCATGACTACAAGAAAGCAGAAAGCAAGTAAATTTGTGGGGGGTTGGTGGTGAATTTTATTGCTACTTCACCAATGATGGATATGGAAATTATGTAATGTTTCAATATCTAATACAACTTGTGTTTTTCTTAAACTGTGTCAACAGGAAATAGGGTTAGAACTCTGCATCTCCCAAGCAGAGCAGGTGCTCCAGCATCTAATTCAAAGGTGGGCCTCAGAGAAAATCTAAAAGAAAAAAAAAACAACTCAAATAACTCTAGAGCAGGGGTTGGCTAACAGTGGCTCTCAGACTACATGAAAGTAATAAAAATAAATGAATTGATTAATAAATCTATGGCTTCTTATGTTCTAGGAGTTAAGAATTTTTTTTTTCAATTTTATGGTTCTATACATGTTTGGCAATCCTTGTCCCCAAGGGCAACACCAAGTATCTTAATCAGTGGCAAAATGTTTTGCTTCAAGAGAGTAAAGGGAGAGTTGGAAGGACTAATCAAGGAACTTAATTTACTGCTGTTGTGGAGAGTTATTTGTAGTTCCTATTCAGGATTCGACAGGTGCCATGATTGATGATTTCTACATTCTTCCCTTTGTGTATGGATGACTGTTGGGGCTATCACATTCCTGCTCTTCATTGCTTCTTAGGTATTGGGAAGCAGATAACTTGTCATTTGGTATATAGGACTAAAGATTGAGAATGCTCATGTAGATGTTAGGAGAAGGATAGCACATCACCCAATATCCTGGATTCTGAACTGGTTGCAGTGTTGGAAAGGGCTTTGCCCCTCCCTCAGGCAGGGGCTGAGTGGCGTGGCCAGATGGGTCACAGAGAACAAGTCAGAGTCAATTCCCTACTTCTTCCTTTTGGAAAATTTCCTTCTGGAAATTTCTGTATTTTTTGCTGGGCATATGGTTGCACAGATAGGGACATTTTTCCCAGACACTCTTCCAGCCAGGGACACCCATGTGATTGAACGACTGAATGCTATGAATATGGCGTCTTTAAGCTCACTACTTAAAGAGTGTTGTTTGCTGTGAACTTGTCTTTCCTCCCTCCAACTGGCTGAAAAATGATAAAATCTGGAGCAACCATGGAGTTCCCGAGCTATGGTTAATGGACTTCCCTGCTTAGCCCTGGACTTTAATCTGCAGACTCCTAAAGGTATGAGAAGTAAATGATTGCATTCAAGCGTCTGTATTTTGAGATCATTGTTGTTTCAGCTCAGTTTATATCCTCACTAATACAATGTTAAAAATCTTATTAATCTCAGATATCATCTCATCTCCCAGATCAATGTAATTTTTATCTTTTGGGCGCCAGTGGCACTGTGTTCTTCTTTCACAGCAGTTATTATATTTTCTTTATGGTCACTTTTATACTTTTTCTCTGCAATTAAATTCTAAGCTCTTCAGAGGTCATAGAGCAAGAGAAAGGCAATGCCTAACAGATGCTTTAGACTTTGTAGTTTCATACACAGGGCTTGCAAATTCAAAAGTTATTAAATAAATATTTGCCTAATTGGATTGACTTTTCAATCATTTTCTAAACAATAAATCTGTATTCACTAGCTGAATGGATATAGGAAATATTGGAATTATGAGCCTAAGCCAGAAATCTTTCAAATAAGTTGGCAAAAATAATAATAAATGTTATATGCATAATTCTTTCCCCTTGGCAGTATCTTATCAGTCATAGATGATTGGTGTCATTGCTAAATATTTTGTCTTCCTAAGTACATTGCATTATCTTTACTCTCCTTTAATCAAAAGGCCATGGCTTCAGATCATAATTTTGGACTGCTTAATAAAACATTTCTTAGTGCATCAAAGAAATATTTTATTTTGTGGTTATGTTTGTTTAATATATCTCAGTGGTGAATATGGTATTTGGTATCAAATAGTTTTCAGTTTGCATCCTGACTTTGCCAGTTACTAGTTGTGTGACCTTGAGTGAGAAACTTAATCTTTCTAAGCTTGTTTCCTCATCTACAAAAGAAGCAAAACAGCATCTAATTACAAGGTGTTCTGATATTAAACTAATGTATATATAACATTTTTTAATTATTTTGAAGTAAATTATAGGTATAATTCCATCTATATGTATTTAAATACATGTAGAAGATAAGAACTTTTACTGAAATATAAACATAATGTTATTATCACAGTCTTCCAAATTGACCAAAAAAATTTTTTTTAAATGTCAAATATCTTCTCAGAATTCAAATTTCATATTCTCACATTTTAAACAATTCATTTAGGGGGGAAAATGTTATAAATTATATAGAATAAAAAAATTGCCAAACAGATCATTTATAAAAAAGTTAGCTCCTTTCAAATTTCAGCCCCAGAAAGTGAACACATTTCTTTGTATTGAGGAATGAAATATTCTGCAACTCATTCTCTCAGTAACTTGGGTTATGACAATTCATCAAGATGTGTAGCAAGTTTTCTGTCAGGGATCACAACTGAGATTCAGTGCTGAAATCCCTACACATAGTTCTTTCTGTTTAAATAATTTAGCTGTTGCCTGCTGCATATGTGGATTCATCATTTCTCATCCTCTTTCAAGATGACATTGTAGATATTGTTAGCTCCCGTGGCACACTTCTGTTATTGGTAAGATTAACGCTTGAAATGATTATCAAGGGAACAGATTGCATTTTGCACTATCTGATTTTACCCTGAGCACCTCCCTTCCTCCCTGGGCATGTCCTGGGTCCCTACTTCAAGGGCAGTTCAGAGGTAGGTTCTGAGGGTGGGATATATAGGATTCCAACATGTGCTCCTCTCTCCAGGAGCTCACCTTCTAGCTGGGGAGAAAACACGCAGAAAATGTCATAAATCCAATAAAAGCATCACAATTGTAACTGCAAAAGCAAGGGACAGAGTTTTTAAGTTCTGATAGGGTGCAGCATCCTGGAGAGATCAGAATCAGGTGGATTTAATCAAAGACGGCTTTTGGGAATAGGTAATCTTGAAATCGGTTTGGAAGGAGCTGGTAGACACAAATCTGAGTTGAATGAAAAAGGTATCCTAGGTGAGAAGAAAGAAACTGGGAGTCATCAGTGGGGAGTGAGTTTCAAATGAGTGGGGTTTGGATTAATGAGTTTTTATTGCATTGGTTTGATGCTAATATAGAATGTATATTAAGGAAAACATGAGCCATGAATGGATATGACTTATGCAAATTTAAAAAGCCATCATTTCACTATTACAGAACTTTTCAAATGTCTCTATTTGCAGGAATTATTATTGTGTAGGCATAGATGTTCTGGAAGCGAAGATGAAGCAGGCATAATAGCCTCTAAAATGAAACAGGCGCAACATCTGGGGTAGCATATGGGTGTAGCATGGAGGAAGCTGACTTGGGCGTCAGTTTAGAAACAAATTCCAATCTATGTGTGCCAGTTGGTAGCTGATAGAATTTTCTTTACTCTTCCTGGAAGTATATAACAGTAATGGAGCCATAGACATGTTGAGCTCTGGGTGTGACTGTAATTAAAATGCAAAGAAAATATAAATCAGTATGTGTATCAAGGGTTAATGATTAAGATTCTAATTTATATTTCGTATAATTTATTTTTTCTTTCTTTCATTTAGCTTCTCTGCAGTGACTACCTATTGGGCTTCACTAATCAGTTGCACTTGTGTGAGACTTCAATTCTGAAGGAAGCAATTCAGAGCTAGAGGTTTGTGTGCATGCATTTTGCTGGCAAAGGAGAAAATAACAGCACTGAGATTCTGCAGGCAGCAGTGTCTGCAAGGTGAGTCTCTGGTCAGTAGTGGCATTGGTGTTAGTGTTACTGTCCTTGTGGCATAATTGAGTTCTTGACAGGCATGTGATGGATGATGTCGCCAAAGCAGCAGCTGCCCAGGTCTGCTTTTTTTTTTTTTTTTTGGTACTGAGAATTGAATTCAGGAAACTCAGCCACTGAGTCATATCTCCAGTCCCATTTTGTATCTTATTTAGAGACTGGGTCTCACTATGTTGCTTAGTACCTTGCTAAGTTGCTGAGGCTGGCTTCGAACTCACAATCCTCCTGTCTCAGCCTCCTGAGCCGCTGGGATTCCAGGCATGCACCAAGGTGCCAGGCCCAAGTCTGTTTTTAAAGACGGTCTTGGGTTGCTGTTTTTAGAAGATTTGGCCTCTGTCTAGTTCCCTAGCCCTTCAGAGTTTCTGTCAACCTCCTTATGTCCTTTTAATTAATTCCTTTTCTGTCTTATTCACAAGAGTTAACTTCTAAAACTTGCAACTAAGAACCCTGATGTAGAAACTGGAGGGAGAGGGTTTCAGGAAACAGGTGTAATCTTTGGGGTTGTTGTTGAAGACAGTTAAAAGTATTGATACTTGTGTGGAGCAGAGGCCAGACACTAATGTTTTGAACAAAAGGCTCTGAAGAGAAGAGGTAAAACACAGGTTTGAGGAGGAGAGAAATTAAAGGAAGCATTGCAGATAGAAGGATCCAGGGCAACTAGATACAACAAGGAGTGTGTGTGTGTGTGTGTGTGTGTGTGTGTGTGTGTGTGTTGAGTAGGACAAGGAGGGTGGATGGGGGCTTCAGGCATATTCAGAAGGTGTAATATTAGAATGTGAAAACCCCTTCCTTCCTTCCTTCCTTCCTTCCTTCCTTCCTTCCTTCCTTCCTTCTTCCTTTTATGCTGGCTTCCTCCTTTCTTTCCAAAAGAAGGCAGAGGAAGAGAAGAAATTGATGTGGCTATGGAAAAAATCTTGAAGTTATGAGAGAAGGAAGAGGAGGAAACACAATAATGTAAGTGATAACAGGGTTTGCAGGGGTGGTTTTGAGGGTTATGGAGAAAAAACCTTTCAGGAACAAAGACCATAGAAACTTAACTAAAACATGAATTGAAAACCACTGAGTGGCAAGATGTTGTAATTGAGGTTATGGAGAGTGTGTGTGTGAGGTGGTCTCACTTAGCCAAGCCTGAACATGCTTGAACATGTTAAGCCATGGGATAAGGGATGGGGAGCAGTCTGTGTGTCAGGCAGGAGTCCAGTGCCATGGTGTGGTTTACAGAGATTCAAACTGGTGATGCTGGTTCAGGAGAAGAGTAAGGAATAAAGCCATGTTGAAAGCTTTCTGTTCCATGTGAACCTATCTGTTCAACATTCGTCCCTCACCCTTTCCTTTCCATTCTATTTGCTCTGATACCTAAACGATTCCCAGCTCATTTCTCCAGTTTTTATGCCTTCTCTTGTTCTCCCTGACTCTTCCTTGTTCACCTACTGTCCCTTCTCCTGTCACTTCATGACATATCTGCCTTAGGTGCTTGAGCCTTTTCTTCTCTTGCTATTTCAATTTCTGATTCCTTGGCCTATCCCCTAAGTTTATTTTATTTTTCTCTTACACTTTCTCTGACTTTCATCTTTTTTTTTTATCAGCTTATATACTCCATATCTTCTTAAGCATCCTAAGCCTTCTAGTCTTTATCCTTTGACCTTTCCTTTTCTTTTTCTTCTTAAGAAAATCAATTTCTGCTTCATTTTTCTCTCTTGTACATTTCAGCCTGTGCTCTGGCCTTATCCCTCCCCCTGCTCGAGGTGACTTCAGGCATCATTTTCCAATTCTCTCTGCCATTTCCCACTCATTCTCAGTAGGTGCTTTTTGGCCTCCAGACTGGCACCACAGTACTTCTTAGCCCAGGTAGATTACAAATAAATAGATACTTCCTCCCTATTAATAAAGATGTTTGAAGTAGAATTGGGGGAAAATAAATAATAATAATAAACCACAACCCATCACTACCCAATATTCAAGTGTAAATGTCCCTGCTAAGTCTTTAAGTTCTTCCATGCTTTGACCAAATTCCAAACCTCCAATCTTCTCCATCAATCAAACCTCCCTGAGTCAACTGAGTACTTCCACCAACTCAGGGAATATGCAATCCCTATTCTTAAGTTCTTGCTGTTCATATTATTTGTTTGCTTGGAATCATTTCTTTTTCTTCTTTTCTTCAAATCTGTCTTTAAGATCTTGCTCCTGTAACTATTATAGTTTCTATTGATTTTTCTTTTCTGGAGATTCCTATACCACTGGTTGTACAATTTAACCTCAAATTATAGAGTATCTCTATTAGTTGGCCAGGGATGCCACAACAAAGTGCTTCAGATTTAAAGGTATGTGGTAAAAGGTAGCTTAAAGAACAAAAGTTAATTTTCTCATAATTCTGGAAGCTAGAAATCTAAGGTCAAGGTGTTGGCAGGGTTGGTTTCTTCTGAGGCCTTTCTCCTTGACTGTAGACACTCATATTCTTCTCATTGTGTCCTCACATGCTCTTTGATGGGTGTGTCTGTGTTATAATGTCTTCTTCTTATAAAGACACCAATCATATTACTTTGGGACCTCTAAAGACCTCATTTTAACTTAATTACTTCATCTTTAAAGTCCCTGTCTCCAAAAGTAGTCACATTCGGATGTACTGGGGGTTAGGGCTTCAACATATAAATTTTGAGGTGACAGGATTCAGCCCTCTAGAGTGTCCAAAGTACTTTTCTATGTGTTAGTTTATTTTCACCAATTGTAGGGAAAGCTCTTTGAGAGCAGAACTTATATCTTTTAATTTGGCATCATCCACAGCATCTAGAATGGTTTGGAGTACATAGTAGGCATTTAATATGGTTGCTCTTTTTGAATTATATCCCTCCGATGGTATAATTCACATTACATTTTTAAAGCCTGCTTAAAATATAAATTTTTCTCTGAGATTAAATGACCAAGAGGCCTGCTATCATTTATTCCATGCACCAATGATCTGTGCAACATTTCCTCTGGTGTCTTCCTGAGCTGGCAGGAGCCAGCCATTCATTTAAATTGGCAACGGACATGGAAATGAATTTGTGTGCTGTCTTACTTGGTAATAAAACTTAAAGTGCAGTGTAATTTGTGATGGTTTGAAGCGGTAATGCAATTTTGGCAAGTCTGCTATATCTCTACAAGACTTACTGTTCGAAGATTTTCAAGCCAGTAGGTTATAGACTCTCCTCTTAAAAACAATTGATTAAAACCACCTCCTTCTGGACTTGATCCAGTCCTTGTTGGCAATAACTAAAGCACAGGTTACATTTTTGGTTGATGTTTTCAGGATCAGACAAAGTTGGCCTTACATACAATACTTTTTCTGGTTTGTTTTTCACCAGCAGATATAACATTTATTCTCCTAATTTAAAGGGTAGAAAATAATAAAAAGTGTGTCCAATTCAAGTTGCATTTGGGACTGAAGCAGCAAAGGAAATAACCTATGATCCCCCCAAAATGATGGGAAAATGAGGATAAAAATCACTTCAGCTTTTTTCTCTTGAGATATAATCCTTACATTCTTGGATATGCAAATATGAAGCAGTTGGATGTCAGTATGCTAAATTAGATAGCTTTTCAATAGCTAGCTCTATCTGGAATTTTAAATGAGGGAAGTAAATATTCCTACACATAATATTCCCCAATCCAGAATTTATTTCAATAAAGTGAAAAATAAAAATATGGATTTATATTGGTTCTAATAAAGGTTTTTCTTAAATGATTCCCAGGCTTCCTATTACATGATTGTCTTTAGTTCTAATGATCATTCTTATAATGATTTATGTTTTAGAGTTGCAAACCAAGTTTACTAGAATCCATCTTTTCTTGCTGGATAAAATATATTAGGCTCCCATGACACATTCATGTGTTCATCAAAAGGAGTAGATTTATTACCCACCTCCATAGTAGTAACTCGCAGTGACAGAGTAGTTCTGCTAGAAGTCTCTTCTGGGAGGTTTACCAAAAAGAGCATGCAAATCTTGCTTGATTTAATTGGACTCCTATAAACAGCTGTCGTTACATTTTCAAGGGATTTGCTTTATCAGGGAGTCTAAAAAGTCATAAGTTTCATTAGGGAAAAGAATGTGGTCAATACTCTCTCTCCTCCCAGTTGGTGAGCTATTTTTCTGGTTTATCCCCTCAGCTTCTTTCCCATCAATGCTCTTAACACCCCCATCCTTTCAAGTGCCTGTTTCATCTTCCCTGAAAATCCTTCATCTATAACTGATCCAACCCTCTACGTTACCCTTCCTTCACTCTCACTGCTGTAAAATATGAGGCAATCATCAGTTGGTGCAATTTTCAACTCTCCTACTGAAAACATCTAGAATCATGCTGTTATCCAGAAATTCCTTATTCAATCGTTGAGCACTGTTTGCTTGAGTTATAATTCTAACTTTGCATCAGATTCTTAGTAGCCTTACTCTAAACCTGATGCTGATACTCTTATACTTATTGATTTTGCCTACTTCACACACTTAAGGAAAGGTGATCAAATATGAACTGTTCATAGCCATCTTCATCCATCCCTTCCTCACTCCCTTCACATCCTGAAGACAAAGAAGTCCTTCCATGAAAGCTCTCCCATCAACCTGTGCTCTATACTGTCTGCTTCTTTCTTTCAGGACTGTGCTCTTTCAACTAATGCTTGTCTCTGTTCTACCCTTAATCTCTCCCTTGCCCTCTTTATGATTCTCTTGCTTTTGACTGGGAAAGTCTTTCTTGCCCATAATTGTCAACAAGTCCATTTACAAATAGTGATATTTCCTATCCATTCACCACAAATGGCTGCCATTCTCATAACTTCATTTTGAAGTTACATGTAATCATGTGACTTGCTCTGGTCTAGAACAGGTAAGCAGTGGTGATATGTTTCACTGATGGCTATGAATCAAGGTGACAGAGCCTCTATACTCTGGGTTCCCAAATGCCTATGATGAACAGAACAGGCCCATACTGACCTGCTCTGGATAGGTAATGTTCAGGAAAAATATAGCTTTGATGTTTTTGAGTTGTTTATTACCACATTATAACTTAACCTGTCCTAACAAAGATAGTCTTCCCTCTTAAAAATAACCTTCCTAAGACTCTGCTTACATTCACTTACATTTATTCTTAGCAACCAATTTTCTTGAAAGAACCTTGCCTTTATTAACTTTTCTACTTCTCTTTGATTCCTTAGCTCTATTTAATGCATTCTGACCCCATCACTTTATTAGAGCCTTTCTTGCTGAAACTACCAATGAGCTCTTAATTTTCAGATCCAGCGGACTGATTGTATTACCTTACTTGACCTTGTGCAGCATGTAGCACTGTTGACTTTTGGAAACTTTCCATGGTACCATTTACTTCTCATTTTCTTCCTTCTTTCTTTTCTCTTAACCTTTTGGTTTTCACTTGGCCTCACTTCTATTCTTTGCTGTTCAAATGTTGGTGATCCTCAGTGAATTTAACTTTTCCTACCTCTATACTTTTATTCTCTCTTTTTTCATACAGGTTCAATTAATTTTCATTTATTTAGCCATGATTCCAAACCTAAGTGCAGTTAAGGAAATATTTTGAAAAATTAAACTAGAAATTTTTATTTTAATCATTAAATTATAAACTTTTCTCTGCTATCCTGATTTATGTAGAAGCCATTTCTCAAATGATGAGGGTCAGTCATTGTTAGGAGACAATATTTTCCAAACATTTCCAATTTTGTGTAGAGTGGCAACGTACTTCCCTATGGCCTATTACAGAAGGGAGTTTAATACTTGATGTATTTGCATGACAGTGAGCTGGAAAGCCAAGACATATGTGGAAAAGGTGGATTTGCTAAAGTTCTTTAGTCTTCCGTTTAACTTAGAAAGGGTTAAACCCAAAGACTCTGATCACTGAGTTTTTTTTCCTGGTTTAGAAACTAAACTCCATTCTTTCTTAAGGCAAAGTCAGGAGTCTGAGCCAGGGAGGATTATACATAGGGAAGATTTATTTATTTATTTATTTTTTTGAAGTATCTTTTCTGTTCTGGGGACTTGTTAAGCAAAAAAGACTAAAAGAGAGGAAGTGAATACATAGTCAGAAGTATGTTCTGGTCTCACTCCAGGCTTCAAATAAAGAAGAGATCAGCCAGAGGCAGGCAGGCTAACTTAGTCCCCACTGTGAAATTTAGGAGAAAACTGCTGTGTTAGGTAGATCTCCAACAACATATAATGGGCTTGTATATTTAGGCAGGCAGAGCTTTGAAATCAGGTGGAGAGAAGAGTTTTGTTTGCCCTGCTACACCTTCCTTGGTGCAGACCCTGAGTTAGAGTTGAGGTCTGCTCTCAGACCTGCTGATGTGGGCCCAAAGCAGAGACTGGGAAGAGATTGCTACAGGCATGGTGTGCCAGATGGAGGACAGGGACATGAGTCAGGCATCTATGGCCATGAAGTGACAAAATGAGGCTTTGTCAGGAGAGGACCATCAAGCTATGGCAGAACCCAAAGAGGGACCAGGTAAGAAGTAGATGACATAAATTGAAGACATTAACAGAAGATACAAATATACAGAACTTGGCTAACCATACTTCAGAGGGGAGAAGATTGGCCCTTTGCTTCCAAGGCCATGAAGATCCAGAGAATGCTCTAGAGGTCTGAGGACTCTCTCCACTCTCCTGCCCTGAATTTCCATGAACTCCATTCCTACACCCATGTTGTTATAGAGAAGGCTTAAGGCAGGAGAAGCTGGGTGTAAAAAAGCTTAGATAATTAATCTTAAAAAAGGTTTAAAATTAGTGTTTGCAAAATACTTGAAATCAGATGATCTGTTTAGTTATTCCTGCATGTCCCTGCACCCTGCAAACATAGTAAATAGAGGTTGTGAATAAGGCCATTGAAATATGCACCAAATAAACAAACTGAATTCTATATGTTTATTCAAGTCATAGTGTAAATTAAATTTATGATCTTTATATGCACACATACATACTCCTTTTCTGTTATGTGATCAATGATTTAATTATTTCTAGGTAGAAGTCTCATAATTGCTGCACATTTAAGATCTTTTAAACTCCCCAGGTGCTGTGGCACATGCCTATAATCATAGCAGCTTGGGAGGCTGAGGCAGGAGGATCCTGAGTTCAAAGTCAGTCTGAGCAACTTAGGGAGGCCCTAAGCAACTCAGTGAGACCCTGTCTCTAAATACAACACAAAAAGGGGCTGGAGATGTGATTTGATAGTTAAGTGCTCCTGGGTTTAATACCCAGTACAAAAAAAAAAAAGATTTTCTAAACTCTACATTATCCTTATCAAAACCTGTCCTGTTTTAGCAAATTTCTTGTTTCAGTCAATAGCACTATACAACAAAAATATCACACCAGTGACCTGTTTGTCTTCTATAACCTTGTTTCCTCCTACTCTCCTTACTCCCTAGTCACCAATGCTGTAAATTCAGTCTCATAATCATCTTTGATTTCATTGGGCTCACTCTAGATAGATAATGGTATTTGCAGCTCTAGGCAAATAGATACTCTTTATTCTTTCAGAAACGTGTAACTGGTGACCAGAGATTTGTAGAAACTGCTAGAGGGGAAGGAGACTGCCATAAAGTTTCTGTCATGAGGAACAGAGAAAGCTGGACCTTTAGAGGTAAATATGTAGTGAAATTCTGAAGGCGTGATGGCATGCAAACCACTTGTGGATAGCAGCTGAGGAAAGAGAAAAGGGAGATGGAGCTTGAGCAGCCATAACATTCTGACTCTTAATGAACAAAAGAAAACTGATGTGGCACAATATTTGCCCATGTTAAATCTGGGTGATGACATAGTTGTCTATTATATTAGCTAATGCATAATTCATTATGGCAGGGTATTTCATAAATAAAAAAACTTTAAAATCTTGATATTGAATTATTGAATAATGGCAGCTTTAAAGATAATTACCTACAATTATTGTTAAACAATGGTTTCAACATTTATCACAACATTTGGCTGACAGGTTCTAAATAAAATTTTGTGGTATGAATAAAGAAATAAGAAATTCATAGGATGGGAATGGTGTGGGATTCCGGAAGGGGAGCTGCCTTTCCTAAGGCAATTTGATGGGCTAGAAATTAAAAAAAATTGGTGTCATGCAGACCTGGTGTTGAAACTTAGGGGGACACTACTTGCTTATGTGACCTCAGGAAAATTTCTTAAGCTATTCCTAATATAAAGTATTCCTGGGCCGGGGAGGTGGCTCAAGGGGTAGCGCGCTCACCTGGCATGTGCGGGGCGCTGGGTTCGATCCTCAGCACCACATACAAATAAAATAAAGATGTTGTGTTCACCGAAAACTGAAAAATAAATATTAAAACATTCTCTCTCTCTCTCTCTCTCTCTCTTTAAAAAAATAAATAAAGTATTCCTCACCAAATATGAAGATCCTCTCTACCACATTAAAGAGGTTTGCCAATTCCTTGAGGAAAAAAAAATAATGCTCTGGCAAGGAGTTTCATTTTGGGAGATATATCACACTTTACATATGGGAGTGGGGCCATGAGAAGTTTCAAGCCTGAATGAATTCTCTCCTTAGTTTGCATACTGAGCTTAGAATATAAATCCTTACTGAATAGTTTTCTTATCTGAAGGATCCAAGTGGTTAGGAAGCTGTGGCACCTTAGAGCAGAGATTCTAGGTTTTACAGTCACAATTTATTTTAATAACAGAGTTAAGTTTACAAATAGTTAGAATTCTTAGTACATATGGATCCAACTGATCTAAATCAATGCCTTCCCCTTTGTTGTAATGTCCCCAGGAGAATTTCTCTAGGTACTAACCAAGACGTTTGGTCTAGGTGGATCCAAATGAAAGTTCCATTATCTTTAGATTTCCAGAGAGAACCAACTAGCACTCTCTGACTATCTAATTTACCTTCTACCACAGAACCAAGCCTTAGTAATGCAGAGTTGTCCAAGTGTTTAGAATTCAAGTTAGTCTTTTAGATCCTAAGGGCACAATAACCATTGGTCTGAGCTCCCTTGCTTTTCATATTTCCTTAGTAGTGTAGCATCTCAACTAAAATTTAAAAATCCCCAAATCAGATGAAGAAATTCACCAGAATTCAAAACCAGCTTGGGATCTTGTTTCTTTGACCATATTCAAATGGGAAGCCTTCTAAAATTCAGGAAAAGGAAGGTTGGAGATTTTGTTGATCCTTATTTAGATTGATAGACTTGGTACCCAATAGTGCTTGACTGAGCTTTGAATACTCCTTAAATGAATGAATGATTGGATTTGGAGTCAATGCAGAAGCAGTGCAGGCAGCAATGTGCCAAGTTCAGCTAATGGGGAGAATGGGAAAAACACAGGCAGTTTTCCTTCTGCAAATGAGTGCAGAAAGAGAATCTTTGGTACTCAGGTAAAATAAGCAAGCATGTGCTTTGGGCAGATATGTGTGTATACCTCCTGTCTTTAGTCTAGGTATGGGAAAAAGCAGATTCTGGTGATATTTTCATATAATAGTTGAAAATGTTTGCAGAATTCTCCCTCATAAATGGCTTACAGTTAATATTTTTCCATCACGCATTAATCTCATGATCATAACGATTAACACATAGTGGTTACACACGTGGAAAATACCTCAAGCATGTAAAAATTCCTTTGTCTTATGTATTAAAACTCATCTAATGCTACACCACCCTCCATGGTTTCCATTAAGGTAGAATCCCATAGCATACAGCATTTCCTTAATGTTCCCAAGGAATAAAACACTGTGTCAGATAATTCTCAAAGAAGCAGGAAAAAAAAAATACCTGAAAGCAAGCACTGAAAGGCTAGTATTGGTTGTGTTTTAGAACTATGTGTATTTTCCCCTATTATCACAATCCTGTTTAATGCATTATTTTAAAGAAAGATGTTACTTTAATAACAAGAAAAATAAATATATTTGAAGATCCTCCAATATTGTTTTATCAGGGATTCTGAATGTCCCTCTCATGGCATGTTTTTCTCAGATATACTGTCTGCTCCATGGGGAAGTCCACTGAGTTGAATTTGCAGATGGTGGGATAAATCTGCCTTTGAAAGAGGGGAGGACCCGTTGAACTAGGTTCTACCACAGAGAACCACCAGTTATTCCAAATCATTCTGCCCTGCTGTGTGCCAAGAAGTTTATTATTGGAACTTGCTTTTTAAGGAAAGCACTTATTTACAGACCAGATCTAAAGTATTGTAACCATGCAACACAAGCCCTATTTGGGTTTTCTGATAAATTCTTTCCTTAGCCTGGTCCTTTCTGAGCCTGGTCTTTCCCACCCTGCTGGCAGCCCACAGCTGTTCTTGACGACCAAAAGTTGCAAGATGTGGAGCTTGAAGTTATTCAGCCATTCTAATAGTCATAAAATGTTTCAAAAAAGAAAATTCTGTTAATATAATTTTATTTATGATGACAATAAAATTAATTGATTTTTATGATTTTGCATTACAAAAGTTAATATTATTCATACCTATCCCTACTGAGAACTCTCAAGTATGATCCTTCATGTAAATTGTGTCCATTATCTCCATCAGAATGTCAGTGGGAATAATCATCCGTGTTGGAAAAGTTCCCACCTCCATTTCAGACAATGGGTCATGGGTTCATCCAGTGAAACAGCCTGTGCAATTGTACTGAAATCATAACTTTTAACAAGCATCCTTTTTATAGACAGAAGAAAACTTTAATGTATCGACATGATCCTGAACTGTGCCCTTGAAGTGTTTTAGAAAGGCATGCCTTTGAGAATTGAAATGCGGTGGAATCCACGATTAACTACTTAATATGTAAATTATCTTCTCTCTTGTACCACCTGTAATGACTGCCGACTGGTATTAATGAGCTGGTGGTACAGTAAGAAGCAACGGTGCCCTTTCAAAGCCATAGGTGGTAGCTGCAAGCTGATTTATGATCTAAGGCTTATCTTTCTCCATTATCTGCATCAGTTGACAAGCATCCCTTCTATCTCCCCTCCATTGCTTCATTTCTAACACCTAAGCTGCAGGGACATCTTTTCCTCTACACCGACAGCACCATTTACTTTGTAAAAGCATCGCCCCAACCCAGTGATCCAGAAGTCGAACTCAGTCACTCTGAACAATAAAGATAACAGCTCCTGGCTGGGGTCCTATCTCAGAGCTTTCTAGTCCAGTTGTAAGCAGTGAAGCTTCAGATTCCTCTTTATTTGGCTTTAGTCTGTGTACTTGTTTAGCGCTGAAGATACACCTTGAACAGAGATGCTCTAACGACCGAACAGAACAGTGTGTGGTTTTTGACAAAAACTAGATTGCTGTGTTTTTTATTCTTAAAAAATGACAAACATTGAATCCTCTTCGCATACCCACTGAGTGAACTATGACAAACGCAGGAGTCATGTTTTAGCCACAATATCATTTAAAAACTGACCTCAGGAGGAGGAGGGCTCCAGACCACAGTTTTAAACATGCGCATTTCTCATCTCCTTTGTTCTCTTGCAGGAGGGAATTTTCAAAAGACTAACCCAGCACTTTTGTCTCATGTATACTGTATACTCAGTTAATTCCACAGGTTCAGCTTTGTTTTGGCATTACAGTGCTTAGATTAAATCAGAATATAAGGTTTAACTCCAAACCACCCCTTTTGGCCTTTCCCTGATTAGTTTAGATGTTGCTCTTGCTCTATGGTGGGAGATAAGCCAGCCACTGGCTAGGGATGTTCTACTCAGGCCTGCTTCCCCTTACTCTCAACAATTCTCATTTGTATTCCAGCAACATTCTAAGTCAAGGATGCTACAAAGCAGTTCTATCTGGCAGTCCACAGGCAAATAAACCTGAAATGAAATCTTTCAGCATGGACACAAAGTACTTTATTATCAGAATGCATTATAGGCAAATAACAATAGTGCCTCATTAAATATGCACTTTAATATGAGGACAGTTAATGTTCTTCTGGAAAGATGTAGTGTATCCTGACATTCCAATCCAGGCTGGTTTTATTATTACGTTTGGAAGGAGCACTGACTAAATGGAGGTGAAGGAGGCCTCTGCATGGTAAAACAAGAGTATGAGTGTTGCATCCTGTCCTGAGGCAGAATTAGTCCCAACGCATATCTGCAATTTTAGCTTGCTGAATTGGGTGACTCTCACTTACCTGGTTAATTTCACAGGCTTCTTTTGACATTGTTTGACTGCCTTTCTGTTCCCAATGAGTCAAAGATTAGCTAAGGGTTGAGAAAAAAAACCTGGGCAGGCAAAAATGAGAAAATGGGGGGGGGAAGGGAAGGGGGAGGGAGAGGGGGAGAGGGAGAGGGAGAGGGAGAGAATATTAAAATATTTGTCATCACTCCTCTTGTGTCTTTTAGTTTCAGTTACTTAGCTCACAGGGAAACACTGAGTATTTACTGATGGCCAATGAGGCCGTGAACTACAGCATGCATCTGTCATTCCTAAAGGTAATGAGGTCCCAAACTGACCCATCCCATCTTGACACACTGATTTCAAAGCCACAACTTACCTTTTTCTTATTTTTTCTGAGAAATCCCAAGTTACCATTAAATGAGATTTATGGGAGGCCATTATTTTCAACTGAACTCCTGCACTAGGGTCAAAAGACCAGAATAAACAAACCCAGAATGAAGGCACTCATGCTAGGTGCTACATAATCAGAGTAGACTTTTAAAAAGGTCATTTTTTAAAAAATCAAACAACAACAAAAACAAAAATAAAAAGTCAAAAGAAAACAAAACACTCAACAACCCATTAGAATAGGCCCAGTTTGCCTGAACTAGCATGATAAGGAAGCCCTTTTGCTTTTTTAACCCTAGCAAGAAAATATCTTTAAAATGGCCCATTTGGTTTTGGGTCCCTATTTTTGCTTCTTTAGGCTTTTTCTGCCTATAAAGCCTATTGGAGTGCCTTTTCTAAATTATGAGGTGGGATGCTTCCTAATTCATGAATTAATAATAAAAGCCAGTTGGAGGGCTGGAGTTGGGGCTCAGTGGTAGAGTTCTGCCTCACACGTGTGTGGGTTCAATCCTCAGCACCACATACAAATAAATGAATAAATAAAGATATTGTGTCCATCTACAACTAAAACAATATTTTAAAAGGCCAGTTAGATCTTTCAACTACAATTGTTGAAATTTTATTTTTTAACATTGTTGTGGGGCAGGTTGCTCAGAAAACACACCAAGTCCCATTTTTGTCCAAAGACTCTTCAATCCAAGTTGAAGAATCTTTATTTAGCCATCTGGCTGGCGACTGCTCCCCACAAGACTCATAACCGTCTCTGCAAGGAATAGCCCTAAACCTGAGCATTTTAGGATATTTAAAGGCAAAACCTGCAAAAAACAAACAAACAAAAAACAAAACAAAACAAAACAAAAAACACATACAGGTTAATGTAGCTGCAAGCAAGCAGGTACAGAAGCTGAATTGGGCAGTTAGGAGACAATGCAATGGGTACATTAGTATTTCCCATGGGACTTTCCAGGTTGGCATAGCAGCAAGCAAGCAGAAGGGAAGTGGGTCAAAATGACCCTAGTTGAGTACAAGTTAGAGAATGATTATTAACTTTTGGACAAGATACATTGCCCAAGAAAAATGGAAACCAAAGAGAACAATTTTACATTGTATAAGAATTGTTATTTTCAGTTGCCAAATATACTATGCTAGGCAATTATTAATGGGTACAGAGGTGGGACTTTCCAACTGGAGGAGCATTTCTTACATAATATGAAGTCTTAGGTAAAATGGAGTCTGTTTGGTCATTGCCCATATAGCCTGGCCCATAACAAACATTATTTACTTTGAACATTAAGCTATAGAGTTGGATAGTTTACTACAAAACCAACTGAGCTGGACTAAATCTTAAGCCTATCTAATTTCCCTTACAACCCTCCAAGTACAAAGTTGGCAAAGGAGCTAGTTTATCTATACTAGCATCTAAGGAATTAAGTTTGCAACTTTGGCTTTTTAAGAACAACTGCAAAATTCCACATCTATAGTATTAATTTAGGAATCTAACAACCGATTTAACAATTATTGAGTGGGTTTTTTTTTTTTTTTTTGTACCAGGCACTGATCTTAAAGCCAGGGATATAAGAATGAATAAAACAGAGGTTCCTATACTAGTGAAACTTATTTATTAGCAATTCAACATTCTGATAAAGAAGAAATTTGAGACCAGCTCTCTGCAAAGCTCTCATGTGAATTGATTCTTTTAGCAGATTCAGAAGCAGAGCTTATTGCTTGGACTACTGTCTACACAAGGACTTTGCTGTTTTATTTTAATTATTATAAAATGAGCAGCTCTTTCAAAGAGCTGTGTAGTGTTGTTGGAAAATCTGAGGGTTTGTGAAATTTTCCAAGTATGTCTTTTGAGAGTTTGGGCTCACGCTTTATTTTTCTTTTATAATGCCAGAAGTTGTTTGGGGCAAACACTTATTTGTCACTATATGGTAAATATTCGTATTTGAGTATTCAATATCTTATTGCTTTTTTCCCCTCACATCTTCAAAATTCCAGCCCAAATTTCCTAGAACAAAAAGTGTCTGATTCAGAATTATTTGACAATGAAAACTCCCCTCTATCTCTGGATTGATTTATCTGTATTTTATGGTAAATCTTGACTGCCTTCCATTTTATTACAACTAAACCTATTTTAGATAAGTATTGGTTCAATAGTCTCTTTAAACTCTATATTCTTTGTATATATGGAGGTAATTTGCTACCCACATATTTTTTTGAGTTCTTATCAGTTTTTCTCTTCCATAGTGGACTTCTACCTTTCATCTCAATCTCCCCAGAAGTTCTATAGCAGAAATGAGATAAAGGAGAGTCAGTTTAAGAAAAGTGAATGCCACCACATTGTGGCTCACCAGAAATAACTGAGGGGCATGGCAGGGGAAGAAGTATATTTCAGAAATAGTAAAGTTGAAGACACCAGATCATTTCCTTATTGTTTGAAGGTGAAGTTTTTCTTTCGCACCTTTTGTTGTTTTGGTTATTGTTTATTTTGAGTGAATTAATAGAAGAACTAGTATTCAAATGAAATACATTCAGAGTGTAATACTTATTTGAGCATTATCCATCTTTTAGATCATTCATCCTTTTGGCCTCTCCTACAAATGTGAAAAACAAAATCACTGAACAGATCTATACCCATGAATAGGCAGATACATCTGTGGAAACCGAGTCACAGAGAGATTAAGCTGTTCAAGTCAAAGAGCTAGTGAATGACAGAGTCTAAACATGAAGCCGGGTCACCTGGATTCTGTACTATGTTTTGAGCTCTACTACTTGCTGTTTCTTAAATGCTGTAATTTTTCAAATATATATTTATGAATGTTTTAAAACCATGTGGAGAGTTTGTGAAAGTGCTATTGTCTCTGTCCCATTCCTATAGATTCTGAACCAGTTGGCTTGGAATGAATATCAAGAAACTATTAATATTATTTTTTTTGGTTTTGGTTTTGGTTTTTATTACTAGGGATTGAACCCAGGGGCATTCTACACTGAACCATAACTCCAGCCTTTTTATTATTTTTATTTTTTGAGACAGGGTCTCACTAAATTGCTTAGGGCCTAAGTTGCTGAGGCTGGCCTTGAAATTGTGATCCCTCTGTCTTAGCCTCCCAAGTTGCTGGGGTTACAGGTGTGGGCCACCACACTTAGCCCAGGAAACTACTTTTAACAACAGTTTTAAGTAACTCTGATAGGCACATTCCACATATCATTCTTTGGAAAACAAATGGTTTGTCATCAAGTGAAGAAGTTTGGCAATGTCGTTAAGGACAAAAGCCCATAAATTGAACAGCTTGAATTGATATTCTAACTCCTCTCTCTGTGTTCAAGTTGCTTAAACTCAGTTTTCTAATTTATCCAATAGGGGGAGAAGTATGGGGCTTTGGTGAGGATTAAGTTTCTTAAACCATTTAAAATGCTGAGTAAAGTACTGGCACATAGTAAGTTCTCAATTTATGTTAGCTATCATCAGTGCTCCATGAGTAACTAATAATTAATTAATTCAAGTGTTCTGTGCACAGGTACCACAGAAAAGAAGACAGGAAGGCTTTCTTCTCCTGATTAAAAAAAAAAAAAGCTTATGATCTGACTATCTTATGATTCTACTATCTCCTGTTTTTTTATTTTTCCTTTTTATTTTAACTTTAAAATCATTTCTTCCAAGTCTTCAACTTTAATTTTTGGGTTCCTGGCTTTCTCTCTCCATTTGGAAGAATAGTAATCTATTTTTCTGCCTTCTATATTTCCCACTGAGTCGACCTGATTGTGTAGCATTAAATTGGGTCAGCTGGGGGAGAAAGTGGGGGTAGGAGAAGATAAAAGGCTTTTACAGAAATCTAAGATTAAATTCCCACCAACCCGTGGCAGTGTCATCCAGCTCTTTGTTCTCTGTGTTTTCTTTAGTGCTAGCGTGGTTACATGACATAAAGGTGAATTATTTAAGTAATGCTATTTTACTTCTCTTGGCATAATCACCGTTCTTTCACTTATTTCCAATGATGACAGACAAGCGCCTCAGAGAATATTCGGAAGCCTTTGTAGTAGAAGGGAACAGAAAATGAACCAACGCCTCTTGTTAAAAGAAATACTGACTGAACTGCATGGGGAGAGTGTGGAGTTTATCTTTGATACTCTGATATTCTAGTTATCAACGAGGAAGGCAAATTCTCTATCAGGTAGCTGGAAATTTAGTGTCTCTTAAAGATCGAAGGAGAGATTTACCACGGAGCCTGAAAATGCTGATTTCTGTCCTGTGGCTCCATGTCATGGTCCTGATAGGTCCCTTGAGCCCTTGACCATAAATGGCGCCCTCTTGAATCGAAGCTATATCTGGAACTGTGAAGCAGAATTGTGAGTTCTCAGCCTCCTTTTAGCAACTTCAACTTCAGGATCCCTTGATAACTGATCCCCGTTTTGTCTTCTTGGCAACATTCTGGAAGGTCAAAGATCTTCTACCTTTTTACGGGGTCAGATTATGTCTCAAAGCCTGATGGATGCTATCTTAATTTTTTTTTTTTTTTTTTTTTTTTTTTTTGTGGAGGAACAAAGTGCAGAAAGCTCTCAGAGCTGTCCTCATTTCCCATGGTCACCAAGTCCAGATACTTTCACCTTTCAGTTTTTAAAGGAGTACCCATTAAAAAGAAGTGCTGTGAACTGATTTGCTCAACAGTTTGACTTAATCCCTGTTCCTATTCACAATCATAGAAAAATGAAGCAATTCTGGAATGTGTTGAGCATGTATGTATTGTATGCTATTTAAACATGAGAAAAAGCATTTTTTAAAAAACAGAAGAACCAGAGAACTGAAGCTAATTATATAGAGTAATTAGGGTGAATTTGCAGTGTTTATATACCTGTTATATGTGTATTGTATTTCATATGCTCTTTACTTGAGACTTTGAGATGATAGAAATGTTTTATATCTGCGCTGTTCAACAGAGTAGCCAAGTATCCATATGTGACTACTGAATTCTTGAAATGTTGATAGTATAATTAAGAAATTCAGTTTGTTAAATTTTGATTAAGTTAAATTTAAATAGCCACATGTGGTTAATAGTTGTAGTATTGGACAATGCAGGGATAGACTGATCTAATTGCAATAGGATGAAAGAGGTTATTATGGTGGAATGAAGACCCATATTTGGATGGGTGGGTCCACCTGGAAATAGTCTGCTATTTATAAAGAAAATGTACTTCCTATACTTAGCTTGTTTATTCAGAAAGGACCAGGTGACTGAAAAGGAAGGACAAAAGCCTTAATTATTGTTTTGCAGTGATTTTACTATATTTATATTTAGGTGAAACACATTAACACACACTAAAAGCCACATATGTTCATGTATAACAAATAGAAATAGTATTAAGCATTGGGACATTTTTAGAAAGTTTTCATCTCTATTTCATTTTTTTCAGCTTTATTGAAGTTTAATTGACAAAAATTGTATGTATTTAAGGTATACAATGTGATGTTTTGATTTATATAAACATAATTACCATAATGAAGCTAATTAGCATATTCAGGTCTACATTATTTACTATTTGTATATGTGTGTGAATGTGTGGTGAGAACATTTGAGGGCTGTTGCCTTAACACTTTTGAAATACACAATACAGTTTGAGTTATAGCCACCATGCTGTACAAATAGATCTTCAGAATTTATTCATCTGGTCCAACTGAAACTTTGTACCCTTTGGTCAGCCTCTTGCCAGTCTCTGCCACTGTCTCTATCACCCTGCCCTCCAAGGTCCTGGTAACTACCATTGTATTCTCTTTTTTAAGATCCTATTGCCTTTTTTAAAGATTCTACAAATAAGTGAGATCATGTGATATTTGTCTTTTGGTGTCTACTTATTTTACTTAGTATAATGTCTTCTAGGTTCATCCATATTGTTGCAAATGGTTAGATTTTCTTCTTTTGTGAGGCTGAATAATATTCCCTGTGTATATGTGCCACATTTTCTTCATTCACTTGTCCACTGACAGACACTTAAGTTGATGCCATATCTTAGTTATTATGAATGGTGTTGCAATGAACATAAGAGTACAGATGCCTCTTAGACATACTGATTTCATTTCCTTTGGAGATATATCCAGGAGTAAGATTGCTGGATCACATGGTAGTTGTATTTTTAGTTTTTTGAGAAAACTCCATATTGTTTCCATAATTACTGGACTAATTTCCATTCCCACCAACAAGGTTAAGGATTCCTTTTCTTCCATATCCTCTCCACTGCTTGTTATTTGTTACTTTTTTGTTAACAGCCATTCTAACAGGTGTAAACTGATGTCTCTTTATGGTTTGATTTGTATTTCTCTGGTGGTTACTGATATTGTCCATTTTTCATATACCTGTTGGCCATTTGTACATATTGTTTTGAGAAATGTCTATGTTGATGTTTTGTCCATTTTAAAATCAAGGTATTTGTTTTCTTGCTGTTGATTTTTTCAATTTCTTATATTTTTGAATATGATATTATTTAGAAGAGAGGTAGAAATGGACTAGTATTTTCAAAAGACACACTATCTTTGGATTGGAATTTAAATAGGGCTGGTCTAAAAGTACGTATAGCAGAATAATGGTTCTCCAAAGATGTTCCACATTCTAATCCCCAGGAAATGTGAATGCATTAGGTTGTATAACAAGGAGGAATTAAGGATGCCAGTGAAACTAAAAGTTTATTAATTGACCTTCAAATAGTGGGTTTAGATATGAAATGTCTCCCAAAACCTCCATCTGTGAGACAAGGCAGGAATGTTCAACAGTGAAATGATTACCTTATGATAGCTGTACTGTAACTGGTAGACTAATCCATCTGATGGATTAATAATTTGAATGGATTAATGGGTGGTAACTGTAGGCAGGCAGGATGTGGCTGGAGGAAGTAGATCACTGGGATCATACTTGGGGATGACAGGGAGCTCCTTGCTTTCCTGGCTGTCAGGGACTGAACAGCTATATCCTCTGCCATGTTCTTCTGCCATGATGTCCTGCCTCACCTTGGACCCAGAGCTATGGAGTCAACCAAACATGGATTGACCCTTTGAAGCCAGGAGCCAAAATAAACTTTTCTTCATCTAAATTGTTCTTGTGATGCCTTTTGGTTCCCAATAATGAAAAGCTGACTAACACAAACAGGGAGATTATCATGGATTACCTGTGTTGGACCAGTATAATCACAAATGTTCTTGAAAGTGGAAGAGAGAGGAAAAACAAAGTCAGAGACAGATGAAGCTACTAAAGAGTAGTCAGAGAGGTAGCAATGTTGCTGGGGTTTTTTTATATCTTTTTTTAATAATTTGTTTTAATTAGTTACACATGACAGTACAGTGACCTTGACATATCATACATTTGAATCAGATGGGATAAAATATCTCATTTTTCTGAGTATACAAGGTTGCAGAATCACATTGGTCATGCATTCACATATATACACACAGTAATAATAATGTAACAGACATTATTATTAATGTTGCTGTTTTTAAAATTGTGGTAAAGACATACACATAAAATTTACCATTTTAACTATTTTGAAGTATATAGTACAGTAGTTTTAACTATATGTGTTTTTCAACAGAGCACTTGAACTTTTTCATCTGCTCAGTTTAAACTATATATATATCCTAAAAGTCATTGGTTTTACTCTAGTAACTAGTGAGGTTGAGCATCTATTCACAACCCCAGCCCTCACCTCTTGATTACATTTATTCTGAAGTATTTTATTTGTTTTTATGTTATTTTAAATGAAACCATTTTCTTAATTTTTTCAGATTATTTTTAGTGTTTTGAAATGCAACTTATTTTTGTATGTTGATTTTGTATCCTTCAGTGTTGCTGAGTTCATTTACTAGTTCTTGTGTGTGTGTGTGTGTGTGTGTGTGTGTGTGTGTGTGTGGCGGGTGATCTTGAAGGTCTTGTATACATAACCTTCTCATCTGTGAATAGATATTTACTTCTTACTAGATACTTTGAGGTATTTACTTTTATTCCTTTTTCCAGGTAAAAAGTAATGAGATTCTGATAAATTCAATGACTTGCCCAAGGTAACACAAATAACCTTTTCATTTCAAACTCAGAACTACTTCCACTTTAAACTCTTAGAAGAATAGCTGATTATATTTAGTTGGATATCTGTTCTGATGTAATGTGAAGTTTCATTGTCATTTCCTGTCTGTTAAATGACTATGGACAAGTGGTTATGTTGTCTGTGAAATGAGAAATAAATGCTTACGTGAATAGTGCAAAAACGAGTGAGGTACAGGTAGAGCTTGCCGGCATGTCTTGGAGGAAAATGTTTACAAATAAATGCCGTGTCTGTGGCTATTATTTTAGACAACAGGGTATTCTGGGATACATGTGTATTGCTTTTAATGAGCATGGAATTTAGCAAACAACCATCAGTAGGCAGTGGTATCAGTGCTATTAAGTGCATGAAATAGTTACACTAACAGACAGGCTATGGTCATAAAGAATGCTGACCTTAAGTATCATCTGCTTATTATCTCATTTGCTGTAAAGTTATTTTGCATCATTACAATTCTACAGATGTTTCACAGATGTCTTTAAGGATATATTTCTATGGCTTGTTATTAAGCTAACTTCTGTGCACTATGGCAGATTACCATAGCATATTAATGAGAACATTATGGAATTGTAAATAAATATGTTTGTAGCAATCGAGATGAAGAGCAGAACTATAAAAATGGTTATAAAAATCTAATTAACATTTTAACAGTAAAAAGGCTGCCTTGATACTGCAAGAGAATGGTCTTAGTTATAGATAAAATGAAGAATTCCCAAGTGGGCTTAAGAGTGGATGAAGCATTGCTATCAATATTTAATGGGATGTGTCAGATTTTACCACCATTTGAAAGGATGCAAATAGGGGTTACCATAGAAATCACCTTGTCAGAAAACTGCACAAAATGCAACACAAACTATCCTTCAAGCAGGGGTTATTGTCATGTCCAACTATATTCTTTTCATATAATCTCTTGATAATGGGGGAAAATGACAGTGTGTGTGTGTGTGTGTGTGTATGCATGCACATATATGCCCAATACAATTTGAAAATTACAAAATTTATTTTACATGGAAATTCCAGAGGCAAGTATATTCCTATTGCTCTATATCATAATTACTCTTTGATGAAGCTATAAGTGCCAAAGTTATTCATAGTTTTAACAAAGCATCCATCATAACCATGCTACTGAAAGACATGGCAACCTCAGAGATGCTCTTACTATTGAAATGTAATGTGCTGTTTTACATTCTAGTGACAATGTTCTTTTGTGTCATAGCTCTGGAATATTTAAGCATTGCAGTTTAGCAATCTCCTCTTGAACCGGTTAAACCAGTTGCTTTCCCAGAAACAATTTTCTGCTGCTTTTTTAAAGATTTTTTTTTAATCTTGAAAAAATTAGCCACACATGCTCCCTTTATTCTACAATTCCAACACAACACAAAGCTAGAAAGGGATCACACTTATTTCACAGAATCTTTCAGTAAAAGGAGATGGCATTGTAAATTCCCCTGCTCTTTAAAAATCAGTGGGATAGAAATATGGGGTTGCAAAAGGAATTTTAAAAAAAATTATTAGTCATTGAACCAAAGGGAAAAAAGAAGCAATTACAAACATATAAGTGTTAAAAAAATCCTAGTGGTTATCTGAGAAGGCAGAGAAAAATTTGAAATAGATTTTTGTTTTGCCTTAAACTATTTAAGCATGTTTAAATTGAATGAATATTATTTTAATCACATAAATATAAACATTATTCAATAAATAAAACAAAATTCCTCAAGTTCCTTTTTACGATCAGTTAAGAGAGAAAGAAAAAGGGAAAGCAAAATAGAAATACTTATGGGAAAAGAAAGAATGGGCAATAGAGATAAAGAGAAGTCAGTATGAAGCAGGAATAATAGAGACAAGAAATCTGACCAGGAAGAGACAGCTGGTAAGGGAAGAGAAGAGAAGATACATAAATAAAGGAAGGTGGAACTCCCTCTCCACAATTTCCCCTGAAAATATTTTGCAGATTTAAAAGAAGAGGGTTTCCATCCCTCAGAGGTATTTAAAATAGATAGAGGAGACTGAGGAAAATCAATGGGCCTGTGTCTTGTCAGACTAGTGTACTTTGTTTCTCTCTCAGGTCACCTGGACAAGGCCTTGGGTTTTATGGTAGGGCACCCTCAGTCTCTCCCATGGTTCTGTAAATTCCTAGCTCATTTTGTTAATCTTCTCAGTTCAGAACTCATAACCATAAAGGGTGAAATATATAAAGAAACTACAAAGAGGTACTCACAAACCCACAAAGGCAGAAGGTTTAATATGCTTCTCTGTGAAACACAGAACAAATAGCCAGAAGAACTGAAGTGAGAATAGAAGATTTGAATAAGCCATTGAAAGCTTGATTTATTAAATATGTATAGAAGCTTCTATCTGACACAGAGTATGAAGAATGTTTCAAAATACAGGTTATTTCAAAATTCCCTGTGTAGGGCTGGAAAACTCAACAAATGTGAAAAATATCAACATCATAAGACAATAATCTCAAGGACAATATAAAAATATTTTAGAAATAAGAAAATATTTAAGAATTTCCTCTTTCTCTATTCTTCATGATGATTTTGGGGAGAGAGAACACATACTAGCAATTTGTGGATTAAAGAGGAAATTAATTAAAAGTCAGAAAGTATTTATAGCTTAATAATACTTAAAGCATTATGTATCAAAACTTAGAGAATGCAATTAAAGTGAATCTCAGTGATTGATAGTCTAAATTCCCATGTTAGGACAATATAAATGTTTAAAAACTATGTAATAATTAGATTTAAAGTGCATAAAAAGAACAATAGTGAAAATTAAGAATTTAGAGGGAAGGAAACTAAAGAGATGAAAACAAAAATTGGCAAAATAAGAAAAAGACTCCAAAAGAAAAAAAACATCAGCAAAATTGAAATTTCCTACAATGATGAAATAGACAAAACTGTCAAATCTGATCTATAAAACTCTGCAAAGGATTCAGTTCTCATGGTACCTAATTAAAAGATCCAAAATAGGAAACTAGTATAACACCAAATAAAGGATATTATCTGTAGAAAGATAGGTAGATATCAGTTTAAATATAAAATATAAGTAGAAGTTCATTAATCACAGAATTTCCTATAAGAAACTTTATGCCTATAGATTTCAAAACTCAGAAGAAATGTAAATATCTTTGGCAAACACATAAACAATAGTACTTAAGGAGAAATTGATAACAAGGAAGAAGTGTTAAATTTGTTAAAAACTCTTATTTGCTCATACAACTCTGTGAAGGATAGTTTATTATTATTATCATTTTGTCTAGGAATATCTTATATAAACTTCTCATATTATTTTACAAGAGGAAAGCTACCACACTTGTATCATTAGGTTAATATCAGCTTGGTGCTGAAATGGAAAGACAGATTAAAAATAATAAGTCAATTACATTTATAAAAAAAGTGAACCCTTGAAGTGAAATATTAATAAAGTGAATCTAGTAATATATTAAAACAACATATCATGACCATACAGGTTTTATTCTGGGAATGCAAGGATGGTTCTTCACTTAAAATTCATTAAAGAACATCCAGTTAAAGATGGTAAACTGTAGACAAATATGTATCTCCATTCCCTCTGAGGAAACACAAACACACACACACACACACACACACACACACACACTCATACAAATGCCACTAAAAGAAAAAAACAAAAACAAGTATAGACCCATATGGGAACAGTTAGTGAGAAAGAAGCCAACATCAGATGAGAGAAGTCAATGAAATTTTAGAAACATGAAAGTGAATGAATAAGTGGTTGCTGACTTAACAGATTTGAGAAAGTAGAAATGTAAATTTGCAAGGAAGAAACAGAAGCAGCAAGCAACTTCAAGAAGATGAACCTTAAAATTGCAGAAATTGGCAGCACTAGGCATCTGTGAGTTAGGAAAATTGGCTCTAAGTCCATTCAAGAAGCAAAGCTATATGTCCCCTTCCCTGTTCAATATAACTGTACAACTGTCTCTCCTCCAGCGTGTGGAAGACTGGAGTTTGCCTGCAGAGTGGCTAAATCAGAGGTACACTCCATTCACAGGTACAAGGCCTATCTGAAAGATTGGGGCAATTATTAAAATTTGATGAATTTGAGAATCTTAGGCCTCTTTTCCCCTTAGGCTCAGAGAATGCTGTCATTCAGGCTTATATCTTTTGGATGGAAGATAGGAAGAATTATTGATGGGGAAATTAATCATTGTGTGTGTGTAAGTGTGTGTTCCCATGTCTGTGTACTTACTGCATGCTGCATACTAAGTATTATCTAACAATTTTTATTTGAGAACATACTAGGATAAAAAAGGATGAAGCAAAAGTCTGCAGGTTAGAGATTCTTGTTTTTGCCTAAATGTGGGAAACAATTAAAATGATTCTAAATAAGCATAAGGGCATTTATTCATTTATTTTTCCAATATACAAATATTGATCACATGCTATATGCAATTAAAAAATTCCCTGGCATTGCTTTTTTAATAGGATGTTTGAAATGACCTTAAAGTACAGGAAAAATTGAGTGGTCATTGATCTTGTTATTATCTTTATGGGAATTGGTTAAAAACAGATTCAAATAAAGTAGTACAGATACATTCTGGGAAACTTGATATCACCCTCCATGCAATATTACCCTGCTTCTATCGAAAGTTTGCATAAATAGAACAAATTATAAACTTTCATATGGCTATGTGGTTTTTAACTAATGAATTAGACATTACAGTAATTTATTCCTATCTAACACAATTTTATTTTAATCCAAAGAATTGCAGTGGTTTTTAACATCAATACCTTTTATTTGTGGTGAAATAACATGGCTTAGAATTTGAAATGAGCCACAAACTTTGATTTTTTACAATAAACCTTTGAGGTAATTGGGGGAAGTAGCAGCATCTTTATTTCCAGATACTAAAACAGTTGTAGTGGCAGTTTTAGAGAGTGGACTTGAAATTGTGAACCTCTGGTGAGGTTTTAGCTCTGCTTCAGCTAGCATGGTGAGCCTGAGTAAGCCTGCCTGACCTCAGTATTCTTATCTATCAACTAAGAAGTTCAAAATTGTGTTTTTCATGGCATTCTTGTATCTTGTCTGAGAAAGAAAACTTCACTAATGAGAAATTGTTCCAATTGATCTCTGAACTGTAACTTAAAAATGTTTTATAAAGTTTAAGAATTCTATCATTATCTTGGTTCATTTCCCTTCTTTTTTCCCTGCCTGCCTTCTTTAACTGTTTTCTCCCTCCCTCCTTCCATTCCTACTTTCTTCCCCCAAAGTTAAATTTAATGTATTTCAAAAATGGAGATGTCTAGGGAGAGGAGTTTCTTGGTTGGGTGATTTAGTCAGTCAATGATGACTTCATTTGGAACTCATAGTCTTATCAAATTTTCACTCTGCTGTCCTCAGTATAGTCACCAGTTTTTAGCTACTGTCTCTTTTGTTCATAAGATAGCTGTGACAATTCCATTGAAATATGGAAACATATCTCTGTTTGTATATAAAGTATGTTGATGCCCAATTTTGTCTTCATGCATATACTTTGTATAATGATGTCCATCACATTCCACCATTTTTGCTAATCCCCTGCCCCCTCCTTTTCCCTCTCACTCCTCTTCCCTATCTAGAATTCATCTATTCCTCCCATGCTCCACAGAGATGTGAAAAATTGTGGTATGTGTGTGTAATAAGAATTGTAATGCAAAAAAATTACAAGTATAAAGATATGAATTGGCGTGAACATACTTTATATACAAAGATATGAAAAATTGTGCTCTATATGTGTAGTAAGAATTGTAATGCATTCCACTGTCATGTATTTAAAAAAAATAAAATCAATTAAATAAAAAAATTAAAAAATAAAAATAAAGAAAAATAATTAGGGAAAAAAAAGAAATATGGAAACATGACAATGTTTAGCAGAAGACAAGAGATAGCTTTTCAGTATATCTCATTGTGTGAGAAAACCTTTTCCCTCTTGTTAGGGTCTGTAAACAAGTCAAGATGGCGCCTGGCATTTTGCCAAACCTTAGGGTCTATAACAGTCAAGATGTCGCTGGCATTTGCCAACCTAGGTCGTAACAAGTCAAGATGGCGCCTGGCATTTTGCCAGAGGGAGTGGTTTGTGAAGTAACGCCAGCGAGCCATTAAGTGTGGAGATTCCTTATTGGTTGACTGCTGTATCTAGTTTATGTTAATTAAGATAAGCTGTGTGGAATGTATATATACCCCTCCTATTCTACAATAAACGGCTCCCACTCCAGCTGTATCAATCTACACAAGTTGTTCGTCACTCCCCGACTATTTTGCCCAGCCAGCCAGACTGCGGCAGATGGTGGCCCATACCGGGAGCCCCAGGACACTCGGGGGTAAGTGACAAAGAAAAAAAAAAAAAAGCTGCCTGTCCCTAGATAGGACAGGAGCAAATCTGCTCGTCCCTAGGCAGATAGGGCGAGAGGAAAAATGGCCATTTTGAGAAAATGGAGAAGATTGATACAGTATGTTTGTGTCTTGTTTTGTCTTGAAATGTTGTATTGTCTTTGTGACGAAAATATGGAAGGGGTGAGAAGTAAATTACTAAGGGAAGGAGGCACCCCAGTGGAACCAAAAATAGTTAGGGCATGTGTTGATGGAAGCCCAGGAACTCTAGTCAGAAAGAAAAAGAAAGTTCAGAGGAGGAAGGATTATCAGGAAAAAAGTTGCAGCAAAAGGCTATTACTGAATACTTTTCGTTATCAGAGGGTGCGTGAATCGGCTGCCATGTGCGCGAGCCGATCCTGGCACAGCAAGGACTTTCCAAGCAGTGGCAGCCGAAGCCACTGGGAGAGCCCAAATCCAAACCTGACCCTGAGGCACAGTCTCTCAGGCTCTTGCTCCCTGTGCCCAGTGGCAGTTTGAGTCCAAACACTCCCCGGACTCTCCCCGGGGCCATCTGGGGCTGCCCAGACCCTGCAGGCAGAAGATGGCCCCCCATGTCCCTGAAGTTTGATCATTTCCAAGGCCAGTAACTACAATGGTTCTCCCACACCTGGAGGCTAATGAGTAATGATCACTATTAAGACTTATTTCAAATGTAAAAAACCTTGAGATAATGTACTAAATTGTTCAGAAGGTTGTTTTCTTAGTGGAATGCTACAGGATTTTCTTTAGCCATCCGGAGTTCCTGCCTTTGTCCCAGTGCCGGTGAAGACGAAGGTGGAAGAATTTCCAGTGTTGCTGAGAACTGGAGGAGACTTTGGAGCTGTTGCTGTTTCTGCTTCTACAGCTTAAGCTAGCTGCCTGCAGAAATTACCAGGACTATGAACTTACATAGACTGTGATTTACCTGGACTGTGAGTTAATCTATTGAGACACTGCTTTACCTGGACTGAGACAACAAACTGTAATCTACAACAAATTGTAACTCGGTATCTTTGCTAACGGTGTCATTGCTGGTATAATTTTTCCAAGGGCTTCTTGCATGGAGCCATCAATTGGCTTGGTATTGTGGCATTTTGTATCCTCCCCTTCTGCTTGTAGCAGATTATTTATGGTATTTGTGTAAAAACCACTATGGTCGTTATTTAAATTAAACAAAAGGGGGAAATGTTAAGGTCTGTAAACAAGTCAAGATGGCGCCTGGCATTTTGCCAAATGTTAGGGTCTGTAAACAAGTCAAGATGGTGCCTGGCATTTTGCCAGAGGGAGTGGTTTGTGAAGTAACACCAGTGAGCCATTAAGTGTGGAGATTCCTTATTGGTTCACTGCTGTATCTAGTTTATGTTAATTAAGATAAGCTGTGTGGAATGTATATATACCCCTCCTGTCCTACAATAAACGGCTCCCACTCCTGCTGTATCAATGTACACAAGTTGTTCATCACCCCCCAGTTATTTTGCTGCAGCCGGACTGCGGCACCCTCTAACACCTCCTCCAGAATTACCATGTGTCATTGGCCAGAACTGCTTCATATGTCAATGCCTAACTTATCACTGGCAAGGAAAATGGGATCTTTGTGAATGGATTGGTCTCCCTGGAATCCATCCCGCCACTCTAGAGCTGGGACTGAAGCTCTGTTCTTACTCCAAGTGTCTCGAGGAGAATGATGACTTTTCCTGTGGGCTTTGCTTCACTATGTACTTTAATATATCTTCAGGTGTGTGACTTTAGACCTGGAAATTCCACTCAGTTTTCTTCTAGAAAATCTTTATTCACCTTTTAATATCTTAGGAATTATTTTTGAGGAGATTGTAATGCTGAGGAGGAAAACCAATGTAAGTCAAATTTAGGTAGTATTTTAGAAACATTTTCAACACTGAAAAGGAAATAAAGCATGCTTGCAATTAAAAGATTTAGGAGTACAAGAGCAGTGAAAGAACAGGTTATTGAACATCAACTATTGCCAGTAAGATGTAATGGTAAGTAAGTATTCTTGTTCTTTACAAAATATGGATTACTAAAACAAGCTATTTGCACTCGATTTGAAGGAAACCAATTAGCATTTTGATAAATTAATTCACAGACTTAGAATAAGGAAATACAGAATATCAAAACACTCCTTACACTACAAATAGGTGAGAATCTATACTGCTATATATACAAGCCCACTCTGAATACTGTAGGCAGCAGCATGGAATGCGTAGGGTTGGTATCCTCCAACTCTATGAAGATTCTTAGCTGACATTTGAGAAGAATCCAAAGGGGGAACAAAGACCCAAGGAACCAAATCATTCTCTCAGATACTTATGAATCCTGAAGGAGTCTTATATTTATCAGGATTCTTCAGAGAAACCCGGGGTGAGAAGGGGAGAGAAGAGAAAGAGAAGGAAAAGGAATGAGACATTAAAGGATACCTTAGGGAATTGTCTCTCCTGATTGTATAGGCTGAAAGTCCCACTATATGCTGTTTGCAAGCTAGAAATCCAGGAAAGCCTATGTTATAACTCCGTCTGAGGCTGAAGGCTTGAGAGACCTAGAAGTTGGGAAGTGGGATAAAGGTCCTATGTAACTCCCAGAGGTTAAAGATTCAAGACCAAGAGTTACAAGGTTCAAGTGCTCAAGCAGAGAGGGAGAGAGAGAGAGTGACTGAAAGAATTTGCCCTTCCTCTGTCTTTGGTTCTAAATGGACCATCATCATAGTGTACCATGTCCACCTGCATTGGTGAAAGTAGTTTTTCCTTACTGTTTCCTGATTTAAATGCTAATCTGTTTTGGAAACTCAGAAATAATATTTCAGCAGCCATCTGGACATGACTTAGCCCAGTTAAGCTGACAGATAAAATCAGAAGTGTGAAGTTACCTAGTACACAAGTTAGGGAGGGAGATTATAGTAATGTTCTCCACTTGCCTCTCTGATTGCCCTGCCATGAATGCAGCCACCTACTCCCTCTGGACATTCTCCATAATTATTTTGTATTGTCTTTTTTTCCACCTATGCATTTTCCCTCAGTGTCCAAAGATTGTGAATATGATGAAGTTCTACTCATTCTTTATTCCTAATGTAAAGCCTTTAATAGAGTGGGTGCTCAATATGTAGGCTAATCTCATTCTGTTCTGTGGCTACATCCATGTAACTGAATGGAGCTGGAAAAAAATACAATCATAATGATTGGCTTCATTTTAAATTTATTACTGCAAGCCTTAGGGAGGGCTTTTAGTGCTACTCAAGAAACCTACTACCGTTCCCTGGTAATTCACTGAGTAAAGGATTTTATGTTTTTTCTTAAATCTCTAATGCCCCCACTACTTTTCACTTTCAGCTGATAACTTCACTTTTAATTTCACTGAGGAAAGCAAAGTAAAATTGGAAGAGAACTTCCACACCCACCCTACAAATTATACCAAATTACCTGCATCCATATAATGAGCATTCCCTTCTCTCACACCAATAGAGTGCCTGAGGCCTCGCCTGTTCTCATTCACTGGATCTTATCCCATTCTGCCAAAGGAGTCATTCCAACATTTATTTGTCTCTGTATCATCAATGTTCCTCTCTATTCTGAACCTTTATTCATAGCATACAAATATGCTATAATAGCTCCCATTAAGGTAAACTTTCTTTCTCTGCATTCTCCACTGCATCAGTTCTGTCCCTATTATAGCAAAACCCTTTCTCCTAGAAAATGCTCTCTTCTCACTGCCTCTGTTTCATTTCTCTCTCACTTAGATCATATTTCTGTCCCCATTTCACTCATGCTAAATAGAAGCCCCATGAAACTTGATCTACCAGCTGCACTTTCCATAACTGATAATCCTTCCTTCTTAACCCTTGCATTCAGCTCTCTCTTGTTCTACTCCTCTCTGACCTACTGCACCTACTCAGTCTCCCAAGCTGGGTCATCTTCTTCCAGCCTTAGCTCGAGTCCTTCAGGCTATGTCCTTAGACTTTGTGTCTTTTCTAGCAACGCTTGCTCCTTAGGTGACTTATTCAGACTCACATTTCCTGTTTTAGTAAGCTGGGCCTGACTATAACAAAACAGTAAGGTAGACTACAGATATTTACTTCCCACAGTTCTGTAGGATAAGAAGACTAAAAATCAAGGTGGCACAGACTTGGTTCCTGATGCGAGCTTTCTTCCTAGCATTCAGGTGACTGCTTTCTTATTGTGTTCTCAGCAGTGGAGGGAGAGCTGAGGTATGTATTCCTCTTCTTATAAAGCCATTAATTCCATTGTGTAGGCTGCACATTCAGGACCTTATCTAAACTTAATTACCTCTACATACCTTCACATTAGTGGTTAGAGCTTCAGCATATGAATTAGGTGGTGACAGTGGTGAGATACCAACATTCAGTCCATAACAATTCCCATATGTGTATTTCCAGTGCAGAACCATATAATTAATTGTTTATTTGCAATTGCCAGTGTGGTTCCTAGTTGACACTTCAAACTTCACAGCAGAAATTTTAATTCTTTCATAGACCCCCAAATGTTCTTCCCACAGTCAGGCACATTTCAGTCAATAGTACCTCCATTTTACCTGTTGCTTAGTCCAAAATCTTCTTATATCCTTTATTCTTCTCTTTGTATCATGTCACATATCCATCAACAAAGCTGTTTAGTCTACAGTTGAAATGTTCTATCACTTCCCATGTACTGATCTGCTACCATTCTAGTTCAAGAGTCCATTATCTCACACTTGGATAACTGCAACAGCCTCCTAATTGTTCTTGCTGCTCATCTTGGTGAGAGCCTATTTTTCAAATAGCTGCAAGAGGGAACCTTTAAAAATATGCCATATTATGTCACATATGTGTTCACAACTCTCAAATGTTTCCTTTCTTAATTAGATGAAACTTACCGACCTCTTGCTACTTTTCCAACCTGATCCTCAACCTCTTCAGATCTCTTGTGACTCTTTGAGGATGCCAACACTGCATCTGAAACTGTCTTCTACCACAAAAGTATGTTGTACTTTTTCCTTTACTTCAGATAATTGTTTAACTATGTGATTATCAGAAAGTTATTTCTACCAATTCTGTATAAAATCTGTCCCTTTATTGTTCCCCTCCCCTTGTTTTTTTTCTTCATCAAGATTTTTTTTTTTTCTCATCTAGCATTCACACTTTTATCTTTCTTCCCCACCAGTTGTTGGTATTAAGAACTTTGGATATTTGTTCATTTTTCTGTCCTATGCTCTTTGAAAGGTGCCTAAAACAAAACTGGTGCTGAATAAATATTTGTTCAATGAATGAATGAAGCATTGAATAGCTATATAATTGATGAGGTAAGGGATTGTGGATTACTGAGAAAGTAGAATGGCAAAATAGAATCAGAGAGAGGAACTTAGGTTGTCTAGCTGAATTCCCTTATTTTGAAGATTAAGAACTTACTGCTTCCAAGAATAAAATTCTGATGTGTCTTAATGTGCCACAATATGCTTTTAATGATTTGATTCCTGACGACCTTTCTAGGTCCACCTCCTTGCTGTTCCATTCTTCCTTCCTTACAGCAATGTGGAAATTTGCAGGTATCTGCAAGTTATACTTTTTATATATAGTTGGTGTCATTCTTGGGACTCTCACCTCTCATGGCTTTTGGTTGGCTGCCATGTTTACTCCTTCTTGCAAGCCAGGGACAGTCTCTTCCTAGGAGTCTCCTTGATCTAACTCTTCCTCCCCCAGACCAGATTGGATGCTGCTCTTTGGTGTTCTCCTTGTGCTTGTACAGGCAACCATAGTAGCACCACTGAAGTGTGCAGTTGTTGCCAGGTTACCTGTTGAGCTCTTGTTTATTCAGCATTTAGAAGGCTGGCACAGGAATGTTAGTTGAACAAAGGACTCGGTGAGATGCAAAATAACATCTTGTGTGTGCACTGTCACCCAGCATATTTGATGATAATGAGTACAAAAGCTCATCACATCACCTCTGGTTTAACCTAACTCTGATCTAGCCTCACTCAGTGCATTCATGGCTTAGATGTCAATATCATAGTCAAATTATGGTTGCTGCTTTTATGGCATTCAAATTTTACATAATATCTGCAGATTTTTTTTAGGGTTAACTCTCAATCATAGACAAAAATTGTGAAATGATTATGGTCACATTTATATAAAAGGAATAACTGATGAATGAAGGAAAATGGACCTGTCCAAGATAACCAGCAAGTCATGAACAGAGTATTTGAATCCAGTGTTTCTGAGTCCTTGTTACGTATCTTATAAGCAACTCTGTTTGATGTTATGCACTATACATCCTCTCTTTATAGTGTTGTAAAAGTCTGCCTCTTTTCTTTATACACTCCTCAGTAATCCAGGCAAAAATATCCCAGAGGAAAAAAATCCAGTGTCACCTGATAATATAAGAGCAAGAGGAAATGGATAATAATTTCACATAAAGATATTTTTGTTTAAAGAATGCTAAGAGAAGGAAGAAGTGAAAAGATGAGAGGAGGAAAGATCATGTATCTGAAAGGGAATTGTTTTAGATTTGAGGGATTCATGAGTCCAATCTCTGAATAGTTTAAATTGCAAAAACAAAATTGTCCTTAATGGAAACTTACAAGAACATAACATTTCCTCACTGGCTTCCCACCTTTTGAATTTCTTAAGTTGTTTTAGACAGAATAGAATACCTATGCACTTGAAGATGGTTACTCTGGTGGCATTTTAGAACAATAATAAATTGAGCATCAGAAATATCACATAAAAATCTTTTTTCTTATGAGACTTATTTTTTTTTCAGGGCAGACTTGCAGGTTCTAAAAATTATTCAGACTTCACATCTAAACAAGTGCTCAAGCCTTTGCTGTGTTTTAGTTGTTCAAAGGTTAAATCAACATTCTGCATAACTTCTGCTTTTATTTTTTTATATATAGTTGGTGTTGCCACCTAGGACCCAATTTCTAACTACAAGGTAGGGCAAAAGGCTTGCAGCCACTGCTACAATCAATGCTAATGTTACTCTTTAGCTTGCTAGAAATTGGACCTGAGTATTTCTCTGGAGTCCCAAATCCTCAGGTCATAACACTAACATCTCTTAACACACAGTCCAATCTTATGTAACCCTGCTTCTGGGCATTGTACATTTTAAAACTATTTCACTTTTCTGAACAGGTCTCCAACTGACTTATGCTGTGGGCTTGGAGTTCTTTTCTTTTCTTCTTCTTCTTTTTTAAATGTAAAATAAAGTACATCACAGAAGTAAGCAATAAGTCAATAAGAATTAGTTATATGCACACACATTGAAATACATGGCACATAGACTTTACCTTAATTTATTAAAGATGCAGACTGCTTATTACAAATTGATGCTATGGGTAATTGAGTCTTAAATGTGTTTAATAACTAAAGGGAAGGTATAATTTTATATTTTGAAGTTTTTACTTTTAATTACTGAAAAGTCATTATCATTTTAGAGTATAAAATGGATTTATGGGAACCTTTATATTACAGCAACAGCTTCAGTGGTCTTTTCTGACATTGAAAAAGGTGTTTGGCAGTCATCTCCAACTGACTTCAGGAACAGAGTAGGTATTTGTATATTGACTGCAACAACAATCTGATGAGTCTAAGCCACATCACTGGTGGATCAAGTCTTCCTATTGGTCCCTTCCACCATATTCTTTCTTGTATTCATCTAGTCATTGCAGTTTGTTCAATTAACAAGGAGTTAATTGGAGTTAAAAAGAGTTTGAGTTCTTTTTCAAAGAGGAGTGAATCAATCTGGAAGGTCATTGGGAAAAATATTTTTCTTAGCGCTATTTTTAATAATGTTACACATGAAGATCTCTTGACTTTGTCTCCCATGGTAGAAGAGATTTATTTGGATGTTTTTTCTTATCAGTCAAAGAAGTCTTGATTGAAGTGTAGCCATATTGAAATTTGGAGTCCTAGGAATTGAATCTGTGATAGTAAGATGAGAGGGAAAAATTAGCATTTCATTTATAAGATCCACTCATTTAATAAGTATGATCTAAGAAGTATATAGTGAATTTCAGAGTTTCATTTGCTCAGTACTTTCTCTGGTACATTTTCAATCCATAACTACTCTCTTGAACAGAGAAGTAGGTGGTTGCCTCAAGCAGAGACAATCTGAATCTCCCTCAGATAGGAATTCAGCCTTGAGGAAGGTAAGGAGGAGTGAGGTAATGGGATCAGAACCAGTTGATAGCATCTTCTCCAAGAGTCCCTACCACAGAAATTCTTGGAGATATACTATATTTGCCTTCTTAAACCAAGAGAATCCACTTCGTTCCCCTTTAAAATTTTCTTAATTTTAACAGGTCTGTTTCTTTTGCTTAAAAACAAAGAATCTAAACTAGTTCAACCTATTTCACACCTGGAAGGCTAATTATGATACTTCATTTACACATATTTGGGAAAATATTTTTATTTGAAAGAAATATTACCTTGCTGAAGATTGTTTAAATGCAGGGCAATTACTCATAGAATTTTTTTTCATTTCATTGTAAACAGAATATCTTCATTTGTTCATTTTTGTGTGGTGCTGAGGATCAAACCCAGTGCCTCACACATGCTAGGCAAGCACTCTGCCACTGAGCTACAGCCTCAACCCTCATAGAATTGGTTTTAAACAAAACTTGTAAGCTTTTTTTTTTTTTAATTGAACTCAGGGGCATTTGACCACTGAGTCACATCCATACCCTATTTTGTATTTTATATAGAGACAGAGTCTCACTGAAGTGCTGAGCACCTCTCATTTTTGCTGAGGCTCGTTTTGAACTCATGATCCTCCTTTTTCAGCCTCCCCAGGTGCTAGGATTAAAGGCATGTACCACCATGCCTGGCAGTAAGCTAAATTTATCCTGGAAATTTCTCTGTCTTCTTTTGAACATTCTATTATTATCATCATTCTTATCCTTCTCATGCCTTCTAAATTTCTTTTTTTTTTAACACACAAAGTGTAAAGTGTAACCCCACACCTCAAGTTGCCAAGATAACCCAGGCTAATTTCTATTGTACTGGTGTCATTACTAGTAGCACACTTTTTCCATCAGTAGTGCCTCAGTTTATGGGCATTAATAGATACTTTTACCAGGAGGAGAAGTTGAAGTGAAAGTTATTGAACTTTCATATAATTTTTTAAAAGAAAAAGGTATACTATTTGATAAGTTTAAAGTTTCACTTATATAGTGTGAATAAGTTTTGGAGAGCTGCTGTAGAGCATTGTGCCTGTGATTAGTAATACCATGTAGTGCACTTAAGCTTTCGTTAGGAAGGCATCTCTCATGTTAAGCATTCCTACTACAATAAAAAAATATGGCAGGTCAGAGGAAGTGTTTGTTTATTTACTTGTTTTGTTTTTTCCCACTGCCTACATCATTTATTTTCTTTTAATCATCCCTTCTTGGATCTACTTATTGCTTTTGTCCATTTTTGTTGCTATAAAATACCTGAAGTTGGGTAATTTATTTATTTAGAAATAGGGTCTCACTGAGTTGCTTAGCACCTCATTTTTGCTGAGGCTGGCTTTGAACTTGTGATCCTCCTGCCTCAGCCTCCTGAGCCGCTGAGATTACAGGCATGCACCACCATAGCTGGCTGGTTCATGGTTCTGTAAACTGTAAAATCTGAGAGCATGGCACCAGTGAGGGCCTTGTGCTGCCTCAATTCATGGTGGAAGGTGGAAAGAGGAGAGCAGGTGCACCTAGAGGAGAAAGCACAAGAGAGATACAGAGGCTGAACTTGCTTTTATGGCAACTGGCTCTGGCCAGAACTAGGCCAGTCCCCCAGAACTAGGCCAGTCTTGTAAGAACCACAGGTACCACTCTTAACAACATAATCACATCTGAAGGGTCCCTCACTGTTTTAGTCAGCTTTTTGCTGCTGTGACTAAAGGATCTGACCAGAACAACTATAGAGGAGGAAAGGTTTATTTGAGGGCTCATGGTTTCAAAGGTCTTAGCCCATAGATGGCTGGAACCATTTCTTGGGGATTAAGACGAGGCTGAACATCATGGTGGAATGTGTGTCAGATGGAAGCAGCTCACATGGTAATCAAGAAGCAGAGAGATAGTCTCCATTTGCTAGATAAAAGTATATACCAGAACCATGCTCCAGTTCCCACCTGCTCTAGCCATACCCTACCACTTCATTTACCACTCAGTTAATCCCTATCAGGGGAATAAGTCACTGATTGGGTTAAGACTCTCACAACCCAATCATTCCTCCTCTGAACCTTCTTGCATTGTCTCACATGTGTGTTTTTTGGGGACACCTCACATCCAAACCATAACATTCACTTTACAACACTGGAACATATTAGGAACTAAATTTCAACATGAGTTTTGGAGGGAACAAAGCATATATGAACTATAGTACTTCCATTTATAATCAGTCTAGATAATTTATCACATAAGTTACTCTTGTCGTGTACCTTACTGTTTTGTCCTTTTAGCCTTCTCTCACTTGTACCTAGGAAACTATCAAAGCCAAAGTCAAGCATTCCCTTCATACCATACAAACATCCTGGCTACAGGATATTGCCTGCAAAATCACCAATCTACCATATGCAACCTCTCAAAATAGTCTCCAGCTAGCATCAGGCCAGTCAATGCTTCTTATATATCAAAGAAATTCCCTACATCTTTCCTCCCCTGGCCTTACTTCTCTTCAATCCCAAATCTGCCTCTCCCCTAGCCCCTGCTCCGTTCAGGTAGGTGTTCTCATCAACTCCTTCAGAGCAGAGACAGAGACCATCAGGAGAAATCGTCGGCTTATCACCTTGCACTGAAATCTTTACCTCCTCAATATTGCTGTATCCAAATTTATGACAAGTATCTTCTTCCCATGGACTCAGGGGAAAAAAATAATCTCACTTTGAATTTTGCTTCTTTATTCTAGAACCTTGATCATTCTGTATCCTTTCTCTCCTATGTCTATCATCTTTCCCTTACTATGCCTTTTTCTCTGCAGCCTTCTTTTCAATTTTTAACAATTCCAGATCCCCAAGCTTCAGCCATCTTAGAAACTCACAGACCTTCAAACCCAGCAAAGTCCACCTCCACTTTTCTTATCCTTAAGTTCATTCTCTTTGAAAGTCATCATTCCAGTCTTATTTTGCTCTTCCAAGAAGATTTCCTCCCTGTGCTCTGCCTTAGTCTGCTTCCCACATCTCAGGTGCACATCAGCCTGTGTGGAGATAATTTCCTACTGTGCCTTACCCCCATAGGGTGAGCTTCCTGAGAAAAATCTCTGCCATCATCTCTCCATATCCAGTGGTCTACTCCAGAGTGGTGTTCTTCATTAGTCTGATATGACATAAATTTCACAAAATAGTTCTCTGCATTCTTACCTATTCAAGCCAAAATCATTATATTTCTACAGGATATTTTAGAGTAAACAATTCTTTTCCTGTGCTCCCTAGTGAGCTATTATCAAGGGTGTCTCTCTGAAAATAGAGAATTGGTTATAATGATGGAGATAAGATTTGATCAAAAGGGGTGGGGCTGCAGCTCAGTGGCAGAGTGCTTGCCTACCATGTGTGAGGTACTGGGTTTCATCCTTAGCACCACATAAAAATAAATAAAAACAAGGCATTCTCTCCATTCACAATTACAAAAGAAACTTTTAAAAAAGATTTGATCAAAAGAGTAAGAATGAATGTTGAGCAGCAGAAAAGAAAGATGGATCAAAGACAGAACAGAGATGGTGACAAGAATCTTCCAGTAGGGGTATTAAAAAACAATAGTTGTGTGGTGCTTCCCATGTACTAAGCTCTCCGTACATATTCAACCCCTACCACCCATCAAAATTCAGTGATATAGACACTGTTATTAACCTCATTTTGCAAATGAAGAAATTAAGACTCAGGTTAACATGTGACATGTTCGAGCTCATATAGGATGGGGTGAAGTTGGAATTGAGCTGACACAGATAGACTCCATTGGCTTGGCTCTTAACCACCTATTTTCTAAGCCCACAAACCATATAGGAATGTTGCAGGGCAATGAAATTGTATGGTCTGATAATAATTCTGTTATCAAAATAGCTAAAATTATAATTCAACATGAATTGCTTTCTTTACTGCAATATGTGGAGTTGTTTTCACCCATGGTAAACTGGTTTTGTTTCCTTTGTTTGAAATTTTTCTGCACTAGCTTCATTTGTAAACATGTCAATATTTTCCCAGGGTCCAATAATAGCTTTTTAAATTATTTGACTTTAAAAATACAGAAGCTCTAGTTATATAACCATTAAATTTTGAGTACAAAAAAAAAAAAAAAAAGCAAGAATTTCTCTTTAAGGCCACAATCCCCATTTAAAATAGTTGGAACTTCTGTACTTAGAAAAGCACATTTATGTGCATTTGCTAATCTGCAAGTAAATCCACCTGTTTTTATCCTGACTTAGTGGGTTTTCAATGTTATATGTATACAAATAGAATCACAGTACTTCTAGAATGTTGCTGCTCAGTTCTGTGTTATTCTTTTTATTGAAGATGTCTACCTTTAAACAGATTCAATGAATTTTGTGAGATTTTCACTTCAAAAGGGGTTCTTGAATTTTTAATCATATTACTTAGGAACAATGTTTTCTTGGTGTGCCTTCCATTTTTCTCTCATATAAGGAAATTATACACATTTTACTAAGTCATCAATTCCTACTTGAAATTCTACCCTCAGTTTCATGAATGCATGGCTGTATAGAAGTGGAATAAGTTTTATATGCTTCAGGGACTGTGCAGTGAAAGAAGGATCCAGCAGAGATTTGGCCATATCCGACAAATGCCTGCTGTCAGATTTTCCCTTCTCCTCTGTTTGACATGGTGGAATCCCTTACAAACATGTCGATTTTGACCAGCATGCTGCATACTAAATTATGAAAACAGTATTCACGTGTTAGCATCAAAAAAGTGGACTCATCATGTGGTATTGCTCTGAAGCGAAACCTTGGTGATGAGACAGGAAAGACTTTCTATCAATTATCTCGATATTTTGCAAGCCATGGCGTAGTGTGGATGTTTGACTCTTGCTGCAGGATGGCACTGTGATTTATGTGCATCTGACTATATGATTTTGGTTTTGATGACAGATGTTATAGGGATAATATTCAACTTTGTGATGTGCTGTAATATCCTTGGGGGTAACAATGAATCTATGTAGAATTGAATAATATTGTAGTTGTATTTGTTAATTGAAGTTGCTGTGCTTTGTACTTGATTTCAGATCATCATGCCTGAACAGACACAGAAAATAGCAATTATTTTTAGCAAATGTGAGACTGGCTTGCAGGATCCCTGGCATGTGGCAAGCCTCTTGAGACACAGGGAAGCAGTAGGGGGGTAGGCAAAGGCCAGGGTTTCACTTGCTGGGTGCACTTGTCACTTCTGGAAACTAGTGATATTTTACATATGTTTTTTCCAACACTGATCACAACAATGCGATGGAATTAAGTAAACCAGTGGTGTCAGTGACAGTTGTAAGCTTTGCAGTCATTCCCTTGTTTTTGTGTGATTCCACAACTTGACCACTTTAAATCATATGACATATTGTAGATTCTACCTTCTTGTTTCACATTGAGACTGCAAATCATTAGAAGAAAAAAAATGTTTCAACATATACCCAGTGGAAGAGGCTCAATGACATATAACAGATAGACAGTCTGTGGGGAGTGAGTGCATGTAAGTCAACGTCTGAGCAACTGAAACAGTCACACTGTGCTCTTTTCTAAAACTGGTAATGGGAAATGAATTTACTGAGATGTTCTTTGTCCAGGCCATTTTGTATAATACTTAAAGATTAATCTCTTAAATATATTTTTATCAGCCCCTGTACTAATAAAACAACTTAAAGGGCTTGGTATTGCCTACAGGACAATGGCCACATATTGTACTGATATTCAAGATCTTTTTCAAACAGGCTGAGTGATTCTAATTCCTTAGGTAGACTCTCTCCATCTTAGTTTTTGCATATCTACTATCAAACTTCTGCCATTTGGTGTCTAGCCAATTGGAAATCCTCTTCATTCTTTATGTGTTTTCCGTTGTTAATAAGAATTGGTGACATATTTGGAGCATTTATTATGTGTTAGGGAGTGCACTGAGGGCTTTCCATGTATTATAACATTTACTTCACACAAGAGCCTCCTGCAGTAGGTTCAATTGTTCCATGGTGAAAGACACATGTAAGAAACATCCTCTAGGCTGCAAATCTAGTAAGAATTTGGGGAGCATCCAGTCTGACTCTAGATTTAAGAGTGAACTAAGGGGCTGGGTGCGGTGCCCATCCCTATAATGCCAGTGGCTCAGGAGGCAGAGACAGGAGGATCGCAAGTTCAAAGCCAGCCTCAGCAATTTAGTGAGGCACTTAGCAACTCAGCAAGACCCTGTCTCTAAATAAAACAAATAAACAAACAAAAAGACTGGAGATATGGCTCAGTGGTTAAGCACTGGGTTCAATCCCCAATATCAGAAAACAAAACAGTGAACTAAACCACAGAATTGAACCACATCTCTTTTGCTTTGTATACAATTTATTTTGAATTCTCCTTAGGTTAATCTCTTGGGCTTGCTACATTGGTAGGACTGGGTGTCTGGCTTTCCATTTCATTTTGCACCTGAGCTCACACAAACCATGGTTTCCCATTTCCTACTCGGTAAACTACCCCACCTCCTCCAGTTCTGATTTGTCCATTACTTCCCTCAGGGTTGCCTTCTCTGACAGTCTCCTAAGAAAACATTAGATTAAGTTTCCTCTGCATCTTTACATTCATTGACTTTTTCTTCATCTGCCTAGAAGTCTTAGAAATTCTTCCCAAGATTCAATAACATAAATTTTGCTTCTGTGGCTTTCTGAACTCAGCATGAGTCTGTTTCTTCCCTTACATTGTAAGTTTCCTGCTTAACTGTCTGCAGGCTCCTCCTTCTTTTATCTACTACATTTGTGTACTCTAAGAGGCTCTGACCTTTCATTCTATGTCTCCACTTCCAATTCTTTCTCTTTAGACATTCTATCCATTTCTGCAGCTTCTTTTTGTTTGTAGGTGTCTGATTTTAACTCAAATCTTCCCTTAGGATGTGTCATGTAGTACCTTGTTTTTATTGTCTGCTGATTATTTCCACATTAATCCCTTGCTTCTATAATCAACCTATAGGGTCCATCTTTATATTCTCCTCTTTGCCTTAAATATGTTCCTCCTTTTAATAATGTTCTTAAAAGTATCTCAGATAAGTGGATTCCAAGGGTTTCTCCCTCTCTATGTCCCATATCAATAATAACAGGAATAATTACTTAATACTTGTTCTATACCATGTGCTAGACAGTGTTGTAAGTTTCTTTCTTTTTTTTTCAATCAATTATTATTATGGTTTGAATCTCAAATATCCACCTGAACCTCATGTGTTGAAGGCTTGGTCCCCAGTTCAGTAATGTTTAGAGGTGGGGACCTTGGGGGAGGGAGTGATAGGATCATGAGGGCTTTAATTTCATGAGTAGATTTAACCCATTTATGGATTCATAACTTAATGAGCTACTAGAAGGTGGTTGAAAATTTAGGTGGAAGAGTCTATTTGCAGGAAGTGAGTCATTAGGGGCATGAACGTGAAGGGTCTATTTTGTCTTTACCCCTCCTTTCCTTCTCTCTTTGTCCCTCCTTCTTGGCTGCCATAAGGTGAGCAGCCTTGCTCCAATACATATCCCCACCATGATGTACTCCATCAGTTTAGGCCTAGAAACAATGCAGCTAAATGACCGTGGACTGAAATCTCTGAAACTGTTGCATTAAAATAAATCTTTTCTCCTTTAAGTTGATTTTCTCAGGTATTTTTGTCACAACAACAGTTGACTAACACACTTATTTAAATACTTAAACTATGATGTAGTTTAAGTATTTACTTGTTATTAAACCTACTTTATGGCAGAGACCTCATTAGTCATTTAGTCTTGTTGAAATCTTGGTCATAAATAAAAAAAGAATCCTCCCTTATCATCCATTTCTGTCAATGGCATCCAGAGCAATAGTTTCTATTGGTATTTTTCTGAACTTGTTTTCCTTAATAATACATTGTACATATTTGTTGAGTGTCATTCTTCCTAAAACATTGCTTAGATAATGCCACTGTCCAGTCTCAAAATCCTTTCATGACTTCTCTTGTTTTGCATGCTCAAAGTTTTGCATGTCCAAAGTTTTCACTTTGTAATTCAAGGCTGCCACCTCTATGTCCAAATCTATTTTCTATTCCCATGCTATAAAAGCTAGTCGCATTTCTTTGAGCACCTTTTCAATTCTCAGTTATTTCTTTCCAACCTCCCTACTTTTTTCATACTTAGAGTCTGAATACCAGTCATCTCTGTTGTCGTTACCTATTTCTGCCTATACATAGCTTATACAATGTCACGGCTTGGCCTCAATGCTTGAGTGCATCCAAGAAAGGGTTGTCCTGGCTCTGAAATTTCATGGGGCATTTATTTATACCACTCACATAAAACTCATTTACTGCCTTGTTTGTGGTCATTTTGGAATTTTCTTTTCTCTCTGCTAGGCTGTAAACCCCTGGGAGAGAGGCACTTGTCACATTTGTCTTGAATTCCCCTTGGTGTAAAAGAGATACTCTTAAGGAAGGAAACCTTAGAAAACAATTGCAGAAATGCGAGTCCTATTAGGATGTATCAGTTGTCTTGGTTATTATTGTTTAGGTGCTTTATTCTGTTTCAAATCTGATAAAATGAGAATTTCTAGCCAGAAAAAAGAACTACATATCGGGACAAGTTTTTGTATAAGTTTTAATGCATTCATGGGTACCCTGAAACCAATCCAGGTTAAGAAATTTTGAATTTGACCATCTGTGCATTTTATGTTCTGTAATTAGACAGTGTAACAATTAGCCTCACCCAAACTGGGAGGATTACTTTCACATTTATGTGTCAAACTCTCCAAATGATAGACAAAACTGCTGTGTCTGCTTCCATGGGATGTGAATTAATAATAGATAAATACATGGGGAAGTATTTATTTGCCTGGACTTAGGATATATGATATGTATGGCATTGTCTTAGGGATCTGAGAAATTATAAAGATAAAAACTCCTATTCTATAATACTATAATTTTTATGTTAATAATCAAGCACTTCAACCAAATATGTGGGGTACATTTGTGTACTTTATTATAAATAAGGATCCTATATACCCTTCTCTTTCAGGATCCTTAATGGAAAGAGGCAATGAGGCTATTTAACCTTCTCAGTGCTACATCAAAATTATACTTGGATGTTCCTTCTCCCTTTGTCAGTAGTTCTTATCTGTGATTTTTTGGGAAAGATGTAGGTGCATCTGAATTATAGATTCAGGATCACTAGCCCATCAGTGTAGGTGGATCAGAAGATGGATCAAAGTTCTAGATAAAGAAAAACAGAAGGCAAAAAATAATAAGCTAGCTTCTTTGTAACTCTCTGGGTGGCTGACTATAGTGATTAAACCAAAAGTGTGGCTTTTTTGAATTGTGTCTTAGCTTCATGATAGTGGTCACAGAGTTACTACTACCTTGATGGTGGCCTAAAGACTCTTTCCTTTCATTGCTTCTTTCAACTGCTCCTGACCTTGCAAGAAAGTCATATTAGAAGCTCTATTTTTAATGAAAGAGACCAATAATGAAAATCAAGCATCTATTTGAAGACAGAATTTGTGTCTCTGAGGTGGTCAAAATCCAGAAAAAGAGCTAGATACTTCTACATATAATAATAAGTCTTTTATAAGAGCAGTGACTGAGATTCACTGGGCGTTGTGGGAACACAGAAGAGTACCCAAAGTTTACCCAAACACTTTATGAGTTAGGAGTGATTTCTTGAAAGAGTTACTATCACCATCATCATCCTCAAAATTCATTTGCTAAATGCCTAACATTTGTGAGTTTGTGGATGCCCTGCAGATATCATAAGGGATTCCAGTCTTCTGGGACTTCAGAGGTTAACATAAATACACTGACTTAAAATATAAGAAAACAATGGAGCACACAGGTTTATGGCAGTAGTGCTTTGTCTAGAGACTTTTATTTAGTAGAAGCAGATAGTTCAGGGTTGTGTGTGTGTGTGTGTGTGTTTGTTTAGTCTTCACCCCTACTTCTGCCATCAGTCTGCAAATAAAGGTCTTAATTAGTGAAAATTTTTATGATGTGGTGGAGGTCACAGAAATGGACAACAGCACAAAGATCAGTTCAGCTTTCAGATAAGAATGACTTTAGCTCTTTGATGAGTTGATATGCATGTGAGAGAGTCAATGTCACCTTCCAAGCCTCTGGAGCAATCTGTCCCCCTGTCATATCTTTTTTTTTTTTTTTTTGAACCATGACATTCTGAAAAAGTGATTGTAATTCTTTCTTCTATTATTTCACAAAGGTTGTACTGTCAAGTACTCTCCAGGATGTATATTTTTAAGATTTGGCTTCCTCTCTGGGATTGAGAACTCTTCAGATGCTATGATAATGGAGTTTAAAGTCATCTGAGCTAGCAATTCTATTAATATGAATAACAGACACTCTAATTTTCAGTTATAATGTTTTTTTTTAAAGTGATTATGTCTTTCCACACTTATCCTGGAAGATGAAACATTCTAGTTAGAGAATGGACCTCAAGGAATTAGTAAGGTAGCCCTAGAAACTTTTAATTAAAGATGGAAAATTTGGGATAATAGGGTGGGAATATGTGTAATAAAATCACATAGTTTTAATTAAACATTAGAAGAATAACAGAAATCTAGTAATTTTAATTGATTTTAGAAGAAAATGCTGCTTAATCTACTTAGAATTTAAACATCTACATAAATGCTGTCTTGCTGATCTTATTGTATGTCTCATCATTTGTTATTAAGTTTCTGGCCTTTTTTGTTTTGAGAAATTATCTATCCAGGTACCCATTCTGAAAATGTACTTGTGCCCATATCTTGTGTTAAAAACGTTTAAGAGGACAATATGCATTCTGTGGCATTTCTTTAGATAATAATTATTACAATTTTAACTGTCTTTTCAAAAGGTGAAAATTCACATGTTAAAATTATTCTTTTGTCTCTGCTTCTCTTTTTGTTCATTTTGGGATTTTCATTTGTATTGCAGTTGATTAGAAATGAACAAATTTACATTTTCAATCCTTTAACTTCTCAAATATGAAGAACATGATCATAAAAGGTTTTCAAACAATATATCCCTTGGTAGGAACATGTGCTAGGTCAGTGTCTTTGCTATATTTTGAAAAAGGTCTAATTCAAAAGCTTTTTAGAGCAGAACATTGTGCATTTGACAGTAATTGTGACTGATTTTCATAATGCACTGATGTAGCATGTCAAATCTTATGCAGTTAGTTAAGTTCTGGGAAAGAAATTAAATTTGGCAATAGTTGAGATTTTTTTCCCTTACAATTAAAGAAAGTTCTCCTTGTTATGTTTCATCAGCAGTAAAAACATTGCTTTCTTTAGCATCACTTACAGATACTCTAATTTTTCTGTCAAATTCCAACCAACGTATTTTATCATTTTGTCAGTTTCCATTTTCAACCCCCTTTCTTCCCTTGAAACACTTGTGCAACCATAACATGGAATCAAATGCATGAAAGAAATGTTTTTCAACTTTTGTCCTTTTTTTTTTTTAAAGGAAGGATTTTCCTTACTTAAGGACTATCTCTTGCTCAAAGCATGTTTTATAGAGTTGCGAACAATATAAAATAGAAATTACAGCTCTCTTTAAAAAAAATAAACATTTGATATTGCCTGGAAGATATTTTTTAGTTATTAAGTAATTAATGAAACGAAATGCCCAAACTGTTTTGAAGGCCAGTTATGTCAGACATATTTTAAATAAACTATGAAGTTTATTTAATAAAAATTTATATTTTTTTAAAAAGGAAACAAAAACCAAAGTCAAATTACACATTATGTCCAGAGAATGAGGTTAGATTTGTGTATATTGGTAAAAATAAATTCTTTAAAAAAATATTCCTATCCTGGCCCCCTTACCCTATTTTGTGCATGCTCCAGAGAGTTTAAAAGTGGACACAGCCTAGTCAGCTGCAGCAGGGCAGGTCAAGTTGGTGCAATAGAGCTACATGACAGGAGTCTATCACAGTAAGTAACACAATTCCAGAAATAACCAATGTGGAACATATTGCCTCTGCTACACATGTCAGAAAATGGACTTTGATCAATGGTGTCAAAACCACATACTAAAACTTTTTAATTATGATGACAGTTTAAAAGTGTACACAGCCTTGCCAGCAGAGTGTCAGTAGCTTTTATAATTAACAAATGGACAAAGCCTCTAAGTTCTGCATGTGCCTTATGACTTACAAGTATTTCTGATTACTGACATCAGCATGTATGTAAGCGGGGAGGCATGACAGGTCTGGCGATCATCACCTCTGAGAGTAGAGGCATTCTTGGAGGGGGCGGTGATTGTCTACGGTAACCACACCACCTGGAGTTGCCATATTGCTACGCTAAAAATGCATTAATGTGGGAGAAAAACGTGTCCATTTGTGCTGGAAGATGAAGTTAGCAGTTTAGAATACTAAATAGTGGTATGTGTGGTTTATACAGACCAAACTGTATGGAACACACTCACCCCTAAATTGAAATACATTGTCATTTAAACTTCATAAACTTAGGAAAAAAATACACCCAGTAAATGTTCACAGCCTTCTGTAGAAACATTTGCTGACAGTGAAAGTGGCAAAATTGCTAGATTTTAGATCATCTAGAGAAGCGGTTTGCTTTGAAAGATGAGTGATCGGATTTAAAAAATAGTTGGCCAGGAATTCTGGTTTTTCAAAAACTGAATTTTTTTAAATGAATTTAAAACATATGGGGCATTTTTATTTGTTCACTTCTGTTTATTCCAATTTGCCTTATTAAGGGAGAAAAGGACACTGTATGGAATATCACTGAATAGGCACAATTTCCCCCCATATTTCTTTGCTTTCTTGGCCCATAAAGTTTTAGAAAAATTGAATACAACTTTTAAAATAACTAGTTATAATAGCAAATTCTTGCCAGTGATATATATATATATATATATATATATATATATATATATATATATATATAATTTCTATAATTAATGACCCAATTTCTATAATTAAAGTTTTTGTGGTAAGTAAATCTTTATCTTCAGAATATATTTTGCCAACGAATAAACCCAAATCATTAATTATTTTAATACCTTATGGAACATCCCTGGCCACAGGAATTTCTCTCTCTCTCTCTATTTCTGTCTCTGTCTCTCTCTGTGTGTGTGTGTATGTAAAATTTTAATTGTATATAATTGCAAGAATTTCATATGATAAAATATTTACCAGATTCTGTGAACATAATAATATTATTGCCCTGGTGACAACATTGACTTTCTCCTGGATAAAATTTAGATTTTGTTAAAGATTTAGATATATTTTTAAAAATTAAGAATTAGCTTAGAGGATAGAAAATGATAAAACCCAACATATTTCTTTTCTTCTCTTTAAATCAAATTGTATACCATCTGTTTTCTTTTTTCAGATTTAGTTTCTGTTCTTTTAAGTTTTAAGCACAAAGTAAATAGTAATACTATCTTTGGCTTATTTCTAAGTCAAATTTTGTTAAACATACACAAACGCTTAAGTTCTATGAGGTGTAAGACTGCCTCTTGGTTTGCCAATGGTCTTTCTAACAATGGCTAGTGTTTATCAAGATGTTACTCCCTATCAGATTAAGGTCAAAGTACGTACATGCAATACCTTATTTGGTCTTCTTGACCATTACTCTTCTCTGCCTCAGCACAGCAGAATTAAATGCTTCAAAGTCCTTTGCACTGAGAAAGAATATGTGCCTTCCTTCCTACCCTTTGCTATATGAAATTCGTATTTAAATTAAGAGGTGGGAGGAACAAAGTAAAATCATAAAATTTTCACAAATACGGAATTGAGTGTTTTCTTTGAGAAGTTAGATTTTTCTGTGGCCATGTTCTGGGAAATTTTCTCAAAACTGGGCTTTACTAATTTTTAATTCCCCCTTAACTAAGGTGTTTGATACATGCTTAATTTTTCTGCTATGAAATTTATCTATGACCTTCAGTGCATAGAATCATCATAAAGACATGCTTTAATATCAGTTGAGATGGTGAAGGAAGCAAGTGTATCACTTATCTTCAACTAACTGGGGACACAAGACATATTCTTATGGAAAAATAATTTTAAAAGGAACACTGACAAGAACTCACCAACAGAATAGCATCCATTTTTATCTTACTTATTTGTTTATTCTTTCCTTGCTTTTCTTTTTTCTGTTTCTAGATTATGTATTGTTCTATATAGGGAGTTTGAGAAAAGAACACAGAGCCCATGCAAATAATTAAATGTGGGTGGAAAGCAAATGATATAAAGAAAATGAAAGAAAATACTTATTCCAACATAGAAGTCAGAGAATGGGGTTTGGATTCTGGTACTGCAACAAAGTAGCTTGAAATAAGTTACTGAAATTTACCTAGCCCTCAGTTTATTTATTTGGAAAATAATATGTCTGGGGTGGATGATATCTGTAGGGAATTCTTGTGTTCTTTTTTCCTTTATTAAGTAGTTTCTTTCTTAAGATGTGTCATTCAGAAACATCAGGATTATCCACTCAGAAATTGACATTTAAATACAAATGGGTGAGAGTTGGGTTATTTGTGCAATGATTTCATTCTTCCTCTGTGTGCTGAGTCTGCACCTATTGTGTGCAGAACACTGAAGCAATGCAAAAATGAAGAAGGCTCTGTGCTCAAACAGATTTCTATAACATGGCCAGTGAAGGAAGTCGGGCTGTGCTATGCACATTCTTTTAAAAAAGTTTTTATTAGTACATTATAACTATACATAGTAGTGAGGATCATTGTGATATAGTTGTACATATACATAACATAATTTGTTCTAATATGTTCCCCAGTGCTTCCCTTTTTCCTCCCCTTCTCCCTCTTCCTGTTCCCCTTCCTCTGTTCTTTTGGACTTCTCCCTTTCTCTTTCTCTCTAAACACACACACCTACACACACACACACACACAAACACACATACACATGTAAAACCGTTGGTGTATTATAATTTTGCATACAAGTGAAATTCATTATGATGTATTAATACATGCATATAGCATAATTTGGTAGATTTTTTTGCATGTTTTTTCCTTTTTTTTTCTCCTCCTCCTCCTTCTTCTTATTCTCTCTCTCTCTCTCTCTCTCTCTCTCTCTCTCTCTCTCTCAGAAAAAGGAAAAAGGATTCCTTTGCTAGCAAAGAACCAGCACAGGGGACTCCTGTCCCAAAGTCTGTGATTTTGGCCATCAGCAGGACGGAGGACTTTTAAAGAGGTCATTCAAGGGCTATATTCCATGTGTTCTCTGTCTGGAGTTGTAATTCACTTTCAATTTGGGAAAAAGTCATTTCTAAGATCTTCTGGTGTCATCCCCAAAGTCTGAATTACTTCCTTCCTGTGGTGGGTGTGTGCTCAAGGACAGATAACCCTGCCTAGGGTGGGGAAGAAAGGTAATCCTGTTTCACCTGAGATTAGGGATGGGGCGAGATTAAGGAGGAGCAGGGAGAGAGGAAGAGAAAGAAACATGTCCAATTAAAAAATCAGTTATTGCCGCAGTCTGGCTGGGCACAATCAGGAGCCACTTGTCAAAAGAAACTAACTTTATTTTTAGAACCACACACGCCAAACAAAACAGCCTCTCAGGAAAAACCCTCAGAGCCTCAACTGCCACCACCGGCTTTCCACAAGCCTCTCTCTCCCACACAAGCTTCTCTCCACCTCCCCCAATCCTCCTGCTCTTGAGGCCGATTGGCTGGGTCACGTGGGCGGAGCCAAAAAAGTCCCCCAATGAGCAGCTCCGTGGTCTGAAAGGGCAGGGAAACAGCCCAATGAGCATCACCGCAGAGGAGCCAATCAGCTAGATGTTGCTGGGGCCGAGGAGCCAATCAGCTAGATGTTGCTGGGGCCGCTGTGAGCCAATCATCAGCCGGCAGCTGGAAGTTTGCTGGCAGCTGGAAGTTTGCTGGGGCCCCTTCGGCTGTGGCTCTCAACAAGTTATAGTAGCAGAGCAGCAAGGGCTATATTCAAAGCATAAAGTGGACCACTGTTACATTTCCCCACTGTCAATTTCTACTTTCCATTTCTTGGAAAAATGAGTTATGACATCTCCAAGCTGCTTCCTGCTGGAAGAGGGTGAAGTTGGGGAAGTGACTCAAAGTCCTTGTTCTGTATCAGGTGGAACATGGACAGTTAAGGGTATTCCCATCAGGGCAGTCCAGAGGTATACAGTGGCAGTTGGTGGGTGAATGGACAAGGCATACATAGGGCAGGAATCTTGCTAAAACAACACTAGACAAGACAGAAAAGCATTACTTTTTTTGTAAACAATTATCACAGAACAATTAGTATTTTAGCCAATTCTCTGAAACCCATGAAGTCAGGAACTCATAATTACATCAGTGAAAAACAGATTGAGTTTATCTGTGTATGAGGTTAGGAAGATTTGTAGGCCTGTGAGATCAGGCTCAAATTGACTCAGGACAAACCTGTGACTCTAGAGTCCTTTGTGATCATTATTAGTCACTCTTACACAAGAACCCTTCCTTTATAACCTCCAGCTTTACTTACTTTTGGTAGGAGTGCCACAAGTATATATCTTAAGTTACATTTAAAAAACCAAAAAAACATTGTTTTTCCTTTTAAAGGTCCATATAGGACTGTGCTTTGGCTATACTCTCCTGACAGGTGCTTAAGACCAAGTTGATCAAAATCAATCTTGCTCTTATCTACTGTTAAGAGTCAGCTGAGAAGCCAGGCCTTATGACATATGCATGTAATCCCAGTGTCTCAGGAGGCTGAGGCAGGAGGATTGCAAGTTCAAAAACAACCTCAGCAATAGCGAGGCACTAAGCAACTCAGTGAGACCCTGTCTCTAAATAAAATACAAAATAGGGTTTGGGATGTAGCTCAGTGGTTGAGTGCCCCTGAGTTCAATCCCTACCACCACCTCCCACCAAAAAAAGAGTCAGCTGAGATTCCTCAGAGATCACTCTTGGGAACATGTGAATCCTCTTAGTTCCTTTAGCTTCCTCTACCCAGTGGTACCATCTGCAAGGATTGATCAGAGTCTTGCTGACCGTGATGCCTACCTCAACTCTACTGATCTCCCTTCTATTTTTTTTTGTGAGATTTCCCCACTCCTTATTTATTTAAAATTCCCTTTCTTAAAAAAATTTTTATTTATTTTTTAGTTGTAGTTGGACGCAGTACTTTCATTTCACTTATTTACTTTTATGTGGTGCTGAGGATCGAACCCAGGATGTTGCATGAGGCAATCACTTTACCACTGAGCCACAACCCCAGCCTCTCCCTTTCTTTTATCCTATGCAGGTTCTATATATGAGAGAAAGCATTATATCCTTGAATTTCTGAGTATGGCTTATTTCACTTAGCATTGTGTTTTCCAGTTCCATCTATTTATGAAAAAATAACAAGATTTCATTCTTCTTCTTTTTAAAATATGTTTATGACATCTATTTATTTATTTATATGTGGTGCTAAGAATCAAACCCAGTGCCTCATACATGCTAGGCAAGTGCTCTACCACTGAGCTACAATCCCAACCCTCATTCTTCTTTATGTTTGAGCAAAACTCCATTGTGTGTGTGTGTGTGTGTGTGTGTAATATTTTATTTAACAATTTATCTCCTGAGGGGTACCTAAACTGGTTCTATAACTTGGCTATTGTGGATTCCACTGCTAAACTATGCTGAGTTCAGTTCTTTAAGATAAATTCTGAGGAGAGGAATAGCTGGTCATATGGTGGTTCTATTCCAAGTCTTTTGAGGAATCTCCATATTCACTTGCATAGTGGTTGTCTTAATTTGCAATCCCACCAACAATGTATTCCTTTCTCCTCTACATCCTCACAACATTTATTATTCTATATTCTTGATGGATAACATTGTAACTTGATGAAATCCCTGTGTAGCTTTGATTTGTATTTCCTTGATTACTAATGATGTTAAACATTTTCTCCTATATTTGTTGGCCATTTCTCTTCCTTTGAGAAATGTTGGTTCAGCTCATTTACTCATTTAATGATTGGGTTATTTGTGTGTATGTGTGTGTGTGTGTGTGTGTGTTTTGAAGTGTAAGGTAGATGGAATAAGGTAGGACTTCATGGCAAAGTGAGCATCTGAATTAGGCCCTTTAATCAATCATTATAACATCTGTATGTAACATTTAATACATATAGCATATTTTGTGCCAATAAGTATAGGAAATGTAAGTTAGAAGATACAGACCCAGTTTTATTTCTACCTAGTGAATTTTCCATAAAAGTGAAATTAATTTTGGAATATATCATCTCTGAATTTTCTTGCTATTTGACATTCAGATAAAGACATTAATAAGTTCATGGTCTTTTTAATAATTCACACTTTACTGGGAAAAGTACACAGTCATTCCAACCTAACAAAATTCAGCACTCCCTTGGATTATTGTTTATTCAAAAATACAGGCTCAAATTTCATGTTGTAAATGTTACCACATCCAATAGAATATTTCTTACTGTTCTCTGTTCTTGCCAAAATCATGCTTGCTAGAAACTTTTGGTTTATGGGCTTTTCCCCTGTGAGAGTACTAACTTGAATGTGTTCTATAAAATGTTACATTGTACAAAAAAATTATTTTTTTCCCCAAGCTTTTGTGAAAATTATGTGGTCCATGTGTTCCGCCTGGTCAGTTTCTCACTGTACATCTCTGCTCATGGTGAGCATCACAGACTGCAAACAGCTCTACTTTTGATGGATGTTAGTACATTTCTTCAGTGACTGATTTTTATTACTTTCAAAAGATAACAGTATATGCATGCACACATGCTGATGTCTCGAAGGGCATTGATGAAAGATTAGAATGCCTCATGTCCTTATCCTGATCAAACAGTGTGTCTTAGAGAGCATGGGTGCATTTAGTTTTGTGTCACAAAAAGAATAAAATCTGTTGACATTCTTACTTACTACTCAGCTTCACTCATTATTAATGCCAGTATTTTCCTGTTTGGTCAGTAAAGATTAAAGTCATGAGGTTAGATATCACATGAAGTTCAGGATGTTCAGAATGCAATGTTAATCCAAAAATTATTTCAAGGTAAAGAGGCATGGAACCCATGATTGAAGCACAGGTGTTTAATGACCAACTAAGGAATCAGGTTCATCTCATAATAGTGAAATACTCCATGTGGGGAATTGAAAATTAGCACAGAATGTAGGCCTTTATTATAATGAATTCCAATGAGAGAGTAGAACAAATCTGACTTAACAAAGTTAATTCAGTTACACGTGGCCAGCTATATATCATAGAAGACTTTAGCACACACATCAGCAGTAATGCAAAGAAGCAAAAAGAAATCACTAGGTGTGGCAAGATTGGAAAATTAAACCTCCATAGCATCCATCATCAAGAGCGAGACAAGTTTTTCATAAAAAATTTCTCCTCTTTCTAAGAACGATGCATCACAGTTTGATCTTAGACGCATCACAGTTTGATCTTAGACATTGAGACCTGAGGGATGTTTTAAGCAGTCAATTTCTAGCATCTATCAGTGTTTGTCTGCATAGTTACACTGAACAATCTGAGTATAACAATCAGAGTATAACACCAGTCAGATTCGGGTGAGGGATTAGCAACTCTGGCTGCAGAAATATAAGGGTTTTGCTTTGAAATCTGGAAATGTTGTCTTAACTAGGTAATGTGTACAGCCCCTATGGAGAAACTTGTCATGTCATGTTCATTGAATAAACATGTATAGTGCTGTTTTAATGTGCTACATACTCTCAGTAATAGACTCTGTCAGTAACCTCAATAAAATGCTTAAAATGGGGTACTCCCCCTAAGCTGTTCACGGTGTGATAACCTGGGATATCTGTCAACACCTTCTGGCTAGACAGAAAATGATTTGTTTGGGTGTGAAAAATGCTGAGAAGCTCCTGCATGGCCAGTTTAAGATAATGTGGCAGTGGTTGGAAAGTCTGGAATTCACAACTTGAAGGGTCACTGAAGAAGTGGTAATTAATAGTTAGGGAACATCTTTTATGTGACAGAACTTCATCTAGTTTCTTCACTTGTTTTATTATGTGATATTTAGGACATCTTGGTGAGAAGCAACAAAGAACAATATTTTTCAGGTACAGGGTAAAAAACCCTGAAGCCAATCAGCTTAGATAAAAAACAGTTACTAATTCTTATTCCTGAGGTCTGGATGCACACTGTCTCTTCTTATTGGTTGTACTTTCCAGGGACATGGTCTTCAATATATGGTGATCTCTGGTCCAAAGTTAGAGGAGTGCCTCTTCTGAGCTGCAGCTAGGTGGGTTCTTGAATTCTATTTCTGTTCTGGCTGCTCTCCTCTCCTTTCTTCTCACTCCATACTATTTGTGATTTCATCTGTACCTTTCAGTTCAGGTCCCACCTATATGCTCATGACCCACAAGTCTACATTTGCAGCTCCTCTAGTGTTCCTGAGTCATAGACCTATATGTCAAACTTTCTACTAGAGATCTTCATTGGATGCCCCAGAGGTCCTCAACCATGAGAAGTCTTGGCCGTCTAGATTATCACTTGTCTTATTCCAAATATGGGATGGGACTGGGCGAGGTAGGTTTTGAGGGCATGGGTGTGTATGTGAAATTATAGAGCCTAAAAGATGTGGTATTCTATTCTGCTTCTATACTTAGTACAGTATCTTTTGTAAAACTGAATATGATAAAATATGTTTGTTGGAAGGGTTTATATATATATATATATATATATATATATATATATATAAAATTTGAATCCTGGCAACCTAATAAGTTAAGGATGGCCAAGAGATTTCCATTGGCATCATCAATAGTAACTGGGATGTTCTGTTAAGGATTATGAGGCACTGTTCAAGCTCATCAAGGATATTTGTAATTGATCAGCAATATGTAACCTGGGTATGAGAAAGGGTGAGGACAACCTTCTTGCCTCAGACTTGCTTCTAAAATAGGCCCCCCAATAATAGAGGCCAGTGTTTGAATGTTCAGTTGTGGTTATTATCATTATTCCCTTCTTATTATATAATGCCACCAGGTTTCTAGGCCATAATCTTTTCTTTCCCTTTTCAGTAATTTGTGTTCAACTTGTGAGGAAAGCACATTATTTTTGCCTTCTTCTGTCTCTAGCTAAACACCTGCCTTCTATTCATAAAGCCAATGACTAGTTCAATGCAATTATTGGTGTTTCGAAGCTCTCAAGTTAGACATTTCTTCTAGGGAAACTTTTTAGGCTGCAGAAATTAGAGAAATTTGAATTCCTTACTATAGCCCATAAGCTCTTTTCTCACTCAACCTTAAACTATTCTTTTGAGTACTATTAATTCTGTTGCACAGCCTGTTCTTCATGTTGATTTCTCTGCAACCCACAATCATCCCAAATCTCTTACAAGGTGGCCAGTTTTTCCTCAAAGATGTCTCTTCCTATTCTTGTCGAGTTAATGCTTAATTACCATTTAATTTGGCACAGAAACACCTCTTCCAGGACCATTTCCCTCTACCATTGGTTGCCCTCCTATGTTAGATGATAGTTATCAGCAATCCATTCATTCATTCATTGTGTCATATTCACTCATTTATCCACTAATTTGTTTAATATTAACTAAGAATCTAGGTACTAGAAATACAGCAGTGAATAAGATAGATGATATCCCTTTTTAAATGAAGTTTCCATTGTACTGGTGGTAGCGGTGGGGATTGTACAATATTAGAGGTTATTTTTAAGAAAAGCCATGATCTCTGAGGAGGAGTGCATCAACTTCAGGGGCTGTAAAAATGAATAATCTGGGACTTGGAAGAGAAGGGTTAGAAGTTCTACATTTCTATCTCATGCCTTTTTAATTTCTGTCTTATGTGCATTTTATAATACATTTTCCATGTTGTTAAAAAAACTTTGTAAAATAATTTAGTATTTATGTAATACATTACAATTTCTTAAAGTATGCTCTGGTCAATTAATTTTGGGTTAAAGTGGATGAGGCAATGTTAAGCAGGGTTCTGTTGTGACTTTTTTTTTCATAACTTATTACTTTCTAAGAGATGGACAGAATTTTCTTGCCTCAGTAATGAAATACTAGATTTTAAGAAGCATCTCAGGATATTAGGAGTCTAACCATACACAGCCTTCTGAACTGCACATAAGGCTATAATCCACTTAACAAATTCCCTACTGGGCCTAATAGGCTTTTTTCATTTTTCAATTCAGTCCTTATTTTTCACTGTGGGAACAATATTTCCCAGAATTTCTGATCAGCAGTGTATAGGTATCATTCTGCCAATGAGAAACACAAACAAGAGACTTGAGAGTTGAAAGAAAAAGAAGCCATTATTCTTGAATTGATTCTTAGAGTGGATTGAATTTATGTTAATAACATTAATTATTACTAATAATTACGAATACATAATTAAATGATAAAATATGAAACAATAAACTAGATTATGAAGAAAACATGTGGTCTCTATATTTTGCCACACTGATCTTCAAAACAGAGCTTTAAATTTATATTCCCTGTGGTAGTAAAGGAAACAAAGTGCACATTCCACTTTATCGTAGTCATTAGTTTTATTTCTTAAAAGTTTTTGCAGTTTTAGATTTATAAAGAAATAAAATATTTTTGTTACATTTTACTATTCTTTGATATTACATATTTTTCAAATTTGATTAGTGTACTGGTAAGGAATATCCTTGGTAAAAATCAGCAGGACTCAGCATCTACTTATTCATGTATAACTAACGAGAACAAATAAAAAAGAATCAAAAAGAAAAAAATAGCAGGACTCAGTAATTGTGGTTTAAACAAATATGAGTCTTATTTTCCTCAAATAACATTGATTTATGTACTGAGTGTGGAATTGATTCAACTGGTCAACAATAATCTTAGAAGTGCAAGTTCTTTCTGTGTTTTTGGTTTCCCATCCTAAGTATCTTGCCCTCACTCTCATTCTTGCTGTCTTATGCTCACATTATGGCAGTTGTATGAGCAGATCAATTTTATAATTACCAGGAAAAAGAAGAGAGAAGGCATGAAGAAGAAAAGGGGAAAATAATCTGAAAATTGTATATTATGGTCACCAGTAACTACAAGGGTGGCTGGAAATAATAGTTTATGTTTTTGAAATCAAACAGAGTAGTTGAAAAAAAAAAGAATAGAAAATGAGCACATTTGATTAAGTGCATTTCTCTTTTACAAATTATTTAAGACTTTTCCCTGTTTATTTACTATAGTTTCAGTGTCTTTCTTACTTTCATGTCTATAAATATTAATCATATTAGCCATTTCTTATATTTGCTATATTTTCCCATTTTACTTTATCATCTTAAAAAATCATAATTTTCATATTTCTATATATTATCAATTTTTGATGATTTTTCCTATTGGTTTTGATCACAGGCATTTAAAAAAATCAATCACACTATTTTATTGTGATAAATTTGCATATAAAGAAATAGCAAAAATTTTTGGTTAACATGTTGTGTGTAATGAGTTTTACTTTTTTGTATGTATTAGAAGTCAATTATTTTTATTGACAAATAGTCCTCCACTAATAAGAATACATCATATTTTGTTTGACCTTTTATTGATGGACATTTGGGTTGCTTTCAGTTTTCTACAGTTCTGAGTATTGGCTGCTATAAACAATGACGAACGATATGTTTTCTGTGTATGGATATGTATTTTCATTTTTTTGGAAATAACTGAGAATAAAATTGTTAGGAGATGATGTAAGTATATATTTAATATTATATAAAAGCACCAAATTATTTTCCAATTGAATCACTTCATTCTCCCATCAACTATGCATGGGAATTCTAGTTGTTCTTATCTTTGCCCACAATTATTTTAGTGCATCTCACTAGATTGAGTTGCATTTCCTTTATGCATAATGACATTAAACACCATTTTGGGTGCTATTTGCCATTAATCTGCTTGTGAAAACTCTTTATATCTTTTATACATTTTTAATTGGGTCATTTATTTTTATCATTAATTTATAGGACTCCTTAACAATATTCTGGGCCTAAGTTATTTGTCAAATATTTGTTTTTTGTAAATATTATCTTTCAGTTTTTGGCTTGCCTATTCAGTTTCTTACTTAGAATTTTAAAAACAGAAATTCTTAAATTTTATCAAGGACTGATATTGTGGTGAGTCCCCTGGGGTTTTATGTTTGCTTATATTTATTTATACCTCCAAATCTTGCAGCTGAAGGAAACAGCAACACAGAAATGCCTAAGGATATAGATAATAGGAGCCTTAAAACCAACCAACCAACTAACCACCCAGCTAACTTCTTATTCTTTAGCCAAAAGACCAGAAAAAGGGAAGTTTGTCATGGTAAAAACTTTTGAACAAAAATAATCCTACTGCAATAAAACATCACAGAACAATCCTTGTCTCTCCCCATGCCCACTCAACCTAGAAAGGAGGTTCAACTCTCATGTTTATCAAAGGGTAATGAGGCATTCAAACTTATCCTCCAACTCCACTATCAGAAAGGGTCAGTAAGGAGCCAGGATTTTTATTCCTATATTACAGAAAGAAGACAATTCCCTCATCCTTTGGTGTGTCAATGGAGAACATTTAGGTGCACCACTCAGTGTCAATGAAGTATCCCCTGCCTCAATGCTATAAGGGTGTCAGAGAAAATCCTCCTGTGTTGTCAGTGGTAGCCATGTTGGAGGCAGAAATCCCATTCCTGCCCAACAATTATGAGGTGTCTTTTGTGTGTTAAGAGAGACCAAGTGGAGAAACTATACTTCTACCCTACCTTGCAATGAGCAAGTAATAAACCTCATTTTAATATTGGTGGTGTCAGAGGATGCCAGCTACACTGTAGATATAAATAAATCCAGAGTCTCATAAAACAATGCCGCAGTCTGGCTGGGCACAAATCATGAGCCACTCAAGCAGGAACAAACTTTATTTCTGAACTATACCAGCACACTCCACACACGCTCCCCGGGAACTCTCCCGAATGCCACGCAGCTCCTCCCGGAACCACCAACCGGAAATCCCTCCTCCAGAACTTCCCCAACCAATGTGAACTCTTCAGGAATCCCTGCGAGAGCTCAACCAGAACTCAACGGGAACTCTGCAAGAACTCAAAAGTCATCATCTTAATGGCTCGCTGGTGTAACCTCTCAACCACTCCGTTCTGGCAAAAATGCCATGCGTCATCCCGACTCGGCTGTGGCCCTCAACAAAACAACACTCATAATGTTGAGGTTTTAATAGAAAACTACTCATCATATCAACATCCAACATCACATTTGACAGTGAACAAGAAATGACATCAAATAGATGCCAGTGATAATATGATGTACATGTTAGGATTATATAACAAATATTTAAAAATAGCCATCATAAAAATGTGCCTATTAGCAATTATGAACATATTTAAGAAACATGTTTAATAAATAAATGAAGCCCATATAAATTCTCATCAAAGAAATAAAAGCCAAAGAGGAACCAAATGATAATTTTAGAAATGAAAAATGCAGTAATCAATGAATGGGTTAAAGAATAGAATTTGAAGAAACAGAGGAAAGAGAGAACTAGAAAATATAAAAATAGAATTTACCTAGTCTTAACAACAGGAATTAGTGACATTATTGCAAATGACAGAATTTTTTTTCTTTTAGAAGGCTAATATTAGTTTTAGTATGTGCATATGGGTGAGTTTGTGTTTGTGTATGAACACACAGTGGCAAATATCACATTTTCTTTATTCATTTGTTAGTGGAGACTTAGGTTGATTCCATGTCTTGTCATATTTATTTATTTATTAATTACCAGGGACTGAACTCAGGGGCACTCAACCACTGAGTCACATATAGAGCCCTATTTTGTATTTTATTTAGAGACAAGGTCTCACTGAGTTGCTTGGTGCCTCATTTTTGCTGAGGCTGGATTTAAACTCTTGATCCTCCTGCCTTAGCCTCCTGAGCTGCTGGGATTATAGGAGTATACCACTCTGCGCCTGGCCCATGTCTTGGTTATTGTGAAGAATGCTGCAGTAAACATGGGGGAGAAGATGTATTTTAACACACTGCTTTCATTTCCTTTATATTTCTAGTATTAAGATTGCTGGTTTATATAGTTATTTGATTTTTAGTTTTTGGGGTACAGTCATAATATTGCTTTCTGTAATAGTTGTCCTCAATTTACATTCCTATTGATGAGGTGTAAGGGGTTCCCATTTCTCCATATCCTTTGCAACGCTTGTTAATATTCATCATTTTAATAATATCCATCCCAATAGGTGTAAGATGATAATTCATGGTGGTTTTGATTTGCATTTCTCTGATGACTAGTGATTTTAAACAGTTTTCAAAGACCAGTTGAACATTTTTATGTTGTTTTTTGAGAACATGTTCATTCAGATCCTTTGCCTATTTTTTTAACGGAGTTATTTGCTTTTTAACTATTGAGTTGTCTGAGTTCTTTACATAAAGATAAACTTTAAAATTATTAGATAATATTTTAAAAATTCCAACCAGGAAATAAGGATATATTGTTAATTTCTAAATTAATATGTGGAAAATTGTTCTTTTTATATCATCTCATAGAATGAATTTGAGGGAAGAGGAAAAAAAATGTGGCTTACTTCTGAATAGTTTTTACTCTTGTGTACAAAATGATCTCTTTATCAAAGTAATTCCCATAGACTATTAGAGACAGGTTAATTATTTTCTTTGAAGGGACCATAATGACTGGGACAAAATAAATAAATAAAGGTATGATATAGCTAATCACTACTGTATTCAAAATATTTTAAAAAATCGATACATGAAGGTATTAAGTTTTATGCCAAATTGTTATTTACTTGGCCTCAAAAGACTTTCTTATTTATGATGGTTAATTTTATATGTCAAATTGATGGATCCAGAGAATACCTAGATATTTGGTTAAACCTTATTTAGTGTCTGTGAAGGTGTTTCTAGATGAGATAACATTTGTATCAGTAGACTGAGTCAAGCAGCTTTACCTATCCAATGGGTCTGAGCTTTATGCAATAAACTGAATAGAATAACAACTGAGCAAGAAAGAACTGTCTTTGTCTGGTGGGCCTTGAGCTAGGGCATTGGTCTCTGAAGCTGTTGGACTATATCTTATAATATTAACTCTCTTGCTATTTATATATAGTTAATTCTGCACAGAGAGATAAATGTATATATTTGTATACATTTGTGTATATTTATCATATGATTAATTCTGTATTTTTGGAGAACTCTAATTAGAATAGAATGGACATTCTGTGATAACTCGTATAACTTTATAAAGACAATGATGGAGGCATTCCTCAAATGAATGTTTTTGTATTGAGTTTGTTTATTAAGGAGTTTTGAAATAATGTGTTTTAAACAAATCCTCACTGACATGAACCTTTACAGGATATTCATAGTTTTAGAAACTCTGGTTGACCCTATGGAAATGTTCCTGCATTAAAAAATATGTAGCTTTTCTGATTTACTTAAAGATTTTGTGCTTTTAAGTGGAAAAGTCAACTTGGATGATAAACATGTGCCATTGAAGACTAACATGAGTGTATAGTGTCAAAATCCTAATAAAACCTTCAGTTTCAATTCAAATCTTTTTAAAAGTCAAGATTGATAGGGTATTTATTTTCCCTTCTGTGTTTTGAAGATTTTGCAAGCTATCTACAACACTGCTAAATATACATGTCCTTTAATTCAATTTAATTCGGGAAAAACACGTTTTCCTTTTTTGTATGTTTGTATATCTGCTATAGCTCATAATGGCCATATTGAGATTGAAAATATTCATCATATATTTTTTTAACTTATCACCAAGAAATACAAAGCTGTGTTGCCTTTAGCACTAGTGAAAATTGTCTAGAAAATGCCAAGTCCTCAGAGAAATTATTTTGATGAAATGAGAGAAGAGATTTGGCTTTCTGAATTACTTTGCCTTTTGCATATTTGAGGTCTGCATGTATTTCTCTCTCTCTGTTCATTATGTATTGGGTGTTGGTGGCAATAATCTAATGGAAAGCATCTGGTTGGCATGTGACTTGCATTTCCAAACTATTTAAAACTAAGGAATATGTGATTCATTATTGTCATTTTTTTTTTTACTTTGAAACAACATTCTACATTGTGTTACTGAAAAAAAAATGCCAATACTAGACTTTATTAAAGTTAGACAAATGGAAAATTGATTTTGGGGATTTAAATGAAGATAACAGTCCTGTAGGTATAAGGGGAAAATATCATGTTTTTCATGAGAAAACAATGTTAACACTTAATTGATAAGTCAGGGATGAAGATGAGAAAAAATTAGATGTTTGATAATAAAGGTGTTATGGTTTGGATAAGAAGTATTTCTCAATGACTCATGTGTTGAATGCTTGGTCCCCAATGCAGCAATGTTTAGAGGGTGGAGCTTTTGAGAAGTGACTGGATCATGAGGGCTCATGATCCCACTTCTTCAGTGGATTAATCCATTGACTGTGGAAACTGTAGCAGGTGGGACATGGTTGGAGGAAGTAGACCCTGGGTGTGCTCTGGAAGAGGAATTCTTGTCCTTGCATCCTTTGTCTGTCTGTCTGTCTGTCTGTCTGTCTGTCTCTCTCTCTCTCCTTCCTGGCTGCCATGAGCTGAGCTTTTCTCTGTCATGTCCTTCTACCATGATGTTCTTCCTCCTCTCAGGCCCCAATGGAATCAGCAGTGAATGGACTGAAACCTATGAAACTTGAGCCAAAATAAATCTTTCCTTCTTAAAGTTGTTTGTGTCAGGTATTTTGGTCACACCTACGAAAAGCTAACACAAAAAAGAATTTATTAAGCATTTATTATATGTCAGACACTGTGCTAGGCACTAAATCTTTTTCCCATATATAATTCCCAAATAAATTCTGTGATCTTTATACTATTATTATTACTGTTTTTGAGTCTCAGAGAATGACTTGCTCAAAGATGAAATTTATTTACAAAGTAACTTTAGCATGAACAGAAACTGATAGAACATCAGAAAGTGACTGTGAGATGATCAATCAAATAACCAAAATAATAATGGCAATAATATCAGTAATTTTAATTGCTCATTTTTATTGTGTTGTTAACCTGTTTATATCACTTACTTTATAGGTATTATCTTGTTTATGGACACAGTGAGTCTCTGAAAGAGGCACTGTGATTAATATGATGATTTTATAGGTGGGAAAATTAAGGCACTGACAGATTTTGTTACTTTCCTGAGCATCAGAATCTTAGAGAATGTTCTGCAAAATATTGCCACTTCTCCCTGCCCAAATTCAGAACCAAGTGGGAAAGAAGTCAAGAGAGTCAGCAAGTGGAAAATCAAACTCTCAAAATACATCATTTGTGAGTGACATGTTAGAATGTGGCTTATTTCTGTGAGCTGTCGAACCTCCTAAGAACAAACCTCAGGATTAGTTTGCTAGCCTGGGTAGACCTGTCTAACTAGGCAGTTGAGCTCTTGGAAGAGGTTGAGCATGGGTGGGCAGAGAAGAAGGTGGTGTCTGTTGGTGGCTCCTTACTCCCCAGAGCAGTCTGGTCCCTGACAATACGACCTGTTTTGTGATAGTGAGTAGCACTCTGAGAGTTTGCTGAGCCCTGCACTGCCTTTCTTCTCTAAAGCTAGCTTGCTGTGCTAGAGGAGACACTCTCAGACTCAATCCCCGAACTGGATTTAAAGCTTGAACTAGATTTCTCCTGCAATTAGGACTGCTGGTCTGCAGCTATTACTGGGACTGAACACCCTCTTGGCCTTACCTTATGCATGCAGTGTCTGGTTCCTCTCCCTTGCTGGGGACCCAAGCCCTGAAACTTGCTTTGTGCTTTTCTCTCCAATCTCCTGCTGCTTGGATTTCTGGTCACTTCACTTTTTGTTCTCAGAGCTTTCTCTTTGTTTCTCTCCTCTGAATGTAGCTTTCCATCCTTGCCCTGATTCTTACTCACAGTTATGCAATTCAAACTTCTATTCACTGTCTTGCCTCTTGTCTAATGAACTGACATTTCTCTTTTCTAAATGGGGGGCCCACTCTTGAGAGAGAGAAAAGGACAGGCATTGAGACTTGAATTCTCCCTTTCTCCTACTAAATTCACCAGATATGGCATGTGCTCCTAGGGTTAAGTGAGGCAATGGAGAGAAGGAAACAGCAAGGATATAGAAGAAACGTTTCCCCTACGAGCTTAGTGGTGCAGCAGATCCCCTCCCAGATGTACCCTGGAAATCTCTCATGTGTGTCAATAAAATAATAAATCCAAAGCACTTAGTATAATGACCGGCACTTGGAAGCACACAATAAATGGTAGCTGTTAATATTATTATCAGCATCAGATTGTTGCCCAGTCTCGGAGTCAGGGTTTTCTGACTCCTGAGCTCACATGCTTAACCTCTTATTGCTTCCCAAGGCAGGTTCATGGGAGGTGAGTGTGATTTTATTGTATTGGCTGGTGATCTTTCAACAGGGAAGTTTCTTTCATGCTCAGCCACCTAAAACAGAACAAACCAGAGGTAGAAATGCATAGCATACATCGATATCTTCCAGCAGTGGAGCGGGGAACTTTTGGACATCACTCAGTGGGAAGAAGTCCATCCTGCAGGGGCCCAGCAGCAGTTTTGGAAACTCAGGCTTTGTTCTTTCCAAATCAGCCTTAACTAGGTCTTGAGTAAAAACAAAAGTAATGTTTTTTTTTTATCAAACTACTGCTTCGTCCATGAACACCTTGTCAACTTCAAAGAGTCACTTCTGTGGGAACTAAACAGCTTGAGCAGAATGCTGCCAATTTACAGGAAGTCTGAAGATTCTTGATGATTCTTTGATGGTGGCAACTACTTTTTCGTTAATTTGAAAGGTTATTTTATGAATAGCCGGCACTTTTAAGAAAGAAAGGTAAAGTGAAAGGTACTTTGACAAAAAGTTCATTTTTTCTTGTGAATTTCTGGGATGATAACTCTAAGCTGTTAAAGATTTTTAGGTATGTGTGAATGAGATAGAAGACATAGCAGGGTGGGGGAACTCTGTGTGCTGTATGCCTGCACTTCTGGGCGCCGTGTACCTGTTCTGTGACTTATCCTGTGTGCTAGGCACCAGGCTATTTTCATGAATTATCGTATTTAAGACTGTGTATCTTACTCAATTTCATATCCCCAATGTCTGGTACAGTGCCTTATACAGAGTAAGCACTCAGTGAATACTTTTTGACTAGTGAATGAATTAAATCCTAAAATTAGAAACCTTTAGTTAATGTGAAAGTATTAAACCCGTCAAGGACATGGTTTTTGATATTTTATAGTTTTAAATTTCTGCCCATAATTAAACAATAAACCATTAATAAACAGCTACTGTGTGACAGGAAGTGTACAAAACTCTGAAGACAGTTACACAATCCACAGTCCCCAGATTGAATAAACTCTTTTTATTGCCCAGCATATACCAATATTAACTGATAATCCTTGAGATTAATGACATGACAATTTTTTGATTTATTTGAGACTTTCTCTATTAAGCAGATTTGGCAGGTGGTACCTTGGTGCTTAAAGTGGACCGTAAATGCTGATTTTTAATGGTTCTGAATTAAAGATGTGGTGGTGACAATATTTCTAACATTATTTTGTCTTCTCAGTAATTTAAAAATGCAACATTCTAATTTTGCATTTAACTAAGTCAAGTATCCAGAAATTGGGTTTATTTTTTATGGAACTTGAAGAGCCTAAATGAAGGAGGAGAGCAGGAGGAAAAGGAACTATTATTATTATTATTATTATTATTATTTAAGAATCCAATTTGGTGCCAAGCATTGTGTCGGCCACTTGACATGCTATCTCCACACCACTCTGAGAGGTAAGAGTTAGCATTCCATTTATACAGGGAAGAAAAACCAGTCCTGGAAGGGGTCTCTTGCTTGGTTATGCCACAAAACTGAGTGGTAGGCACAGGGACCTCGCACCCAAGTCTGGCTTTAAGAAACTCTGCCTCATATTGTGATCAGCCATTATACCACCAAGAATGCTTTACATAGTCCCAAGTCCTTTTTATGTCTTTGATTTATTGGGATTCCCAAGATTATTTATTAAAGTTCTAACCTTATTATTTAGAAATATAATAGTTAGACTAAAAAAATCAGAAAAATAGGTTATATCAAAGAAGTGCCTAATCATCACTAAATCCTAAATAGCTAAAAAATTAGAGATTAAATTAGTATACATTACACACACACACACACACACACACAGTGCTTTTTGAAGCACACACATTCCAAGCAAATAAATGAGTACCTTTCCTTGTATTTTGGTTCAGCTTATTCAACTCACATATTTTTAAATAATTTATCTCCAACTTCTAAAAATATGGCCTTTATTCTTTGATCTTAAATCCTGTTTTTCATTCGCAGGAAAGTGATATTTTTATGGGCCAGTGAAGCTTATATACCATTGAATGACATTTAGATACTATAGTTATTTCCATGTGAGGAGAATTAATATCTTAAAGAAGGAGACTCGGAGTCCTTTCCTCTATTTCTGGGCCCATCACTGACAATCTCCAGGTACATTTGCTATGAAAAGAGCATAGTCTTCAATAGTGTTTTAAAATTTAAATATAGAAAACTTTTGATTAAGAGTCAGTGCAATATTTTGTTTGCTGAACCACCTTTGTATCCTCTTTTGTGACAGATGAGATAATTAACGTATTATTTTAATGTTTTGATTCACTTTTATTAGAAATAGAGTTTATTTGTCTTGGAAGATTATGAAAATATTGAATGAGATAGTGTGTGAGGAAGTGATTAAAACATTTTGCAGTTGTCAACAAATGAGAAATACACTAGAACACACTTATGAAAAGGGAATTAGAACTTTCAAGTGAAATTAAATTAATTTTTATGGATTAAGTAACCTGGCTGATTCTATTTACCATTGATTTGATTTTTTTAATGGTTTAGTTTCATTTTAAGTCCTGGCTCAGGGAGTCTTTTCTTTTCTTTTCTTTTTTTTTTTTCAGTAGAGCTGTCTGACTTTCCTCAGGCAGTGGCACACCGGCTGGTTAAATGTGGGATTTTTCTTTGTCTGCCCTTCTCCTTTTTTCCCTCCTACCTGCTCCTTCTTGAAGCCTGTTCCTTGCTTCCTCTGCAACAGTACATCCATTACTGATGGCAAAACAGACCTAATATAAACAATACTGGGATTGTTTCAGGTTTTTTCCCCCAGGGTTTTCAGGATTTTTTTTTTTTTTTTTGTCTTTGTAGTTTGGCCTTTGGCAAAGGTCCATGACAGACAGCCCAATGCTCTATGAAAAAATGTTAGTTTGTTGGTTGGTAATTGGGAGTGGATTTGACCCAATGGACTTGTTTCAAATTTCCATAGAATAGAGAGGTCACTGTTCCAATTGGAATCAGACTGGCATTGAACTTGGGAGTCCTCTGCCAGAGGAGCCCTTGGGATCACTTTGTCTGCCTCTTTACCTTTTGGTATCTGTTTTATAATAGTGATCACTAAGCTCTGTTGCAAATTTTAATATAAGTGAGGTGGTAAGATTGAAAAAAAGGGAGGTGAGAATACAGAGAACAGAGAGATTCAGTTTTGGTCGTGAAAATCCCAAAGGAAGCTCAAATTCAGCATGAACCCACATTTGCTTGTTAGCATTCAGCTCTTAGATAAATGACAGCAGTAGGACATTTGAAGCAAAGAGTGGAAGGAGATGATGGAAATAGTCCTAATCATTAAGGCAGGAGACAAACACAGAATAAGCAAGGGATCTTTTGTGTTGGGAGCAGGTGAGGCTAATATATCTGTTCCTGACAGTTGAATACATCAGGTTGCACAAATTATAGGCTTTTACTGTGAGAATTTTGGTGCAAGATTAAGGTTTTAATATGAATTCCTTCTGGTGACAATTATCAGTTTGAAGGAACTGTATTATACATTGCAGGAAGAGGGCACAGATCTCAGGTCACTGAATGCTCAGGCTTTTCGTTGTGCTTGAACCCATCCAGTGCAGCCAAATGCATGCCTGATTTAAACGACAAAACGGAAAGCAGACAGATATTTTTAGTGAGAGAAAGTGGAGGTGGGAATAAGCTCTTAAGACTTTAATCTTGCGGAGGTATCATGGGAAAAAAAAAGCTAGCCCAAAGAAACGAATACTAATGACAGGTCCTATTTCCATCGGTGTCCTTTAAAACATAATTACTATATATAGTTCATATTCATTCTTGAAGCAGGAGAATTTTTACATTGTCAGCTCCCTACTCCCCGGTTTCTTTCCTCAATTTCAGGGATTTAATATATGTGAAAATCTTCAGTGTTTTAATTTCTTTGTTGTTATTGTTCTGTTGCTTCAAAACCAAAGGTTTACTTTGAAGCATTTTATATTTTATTTCCTAACCATTTTAATGGGGGCATTTATGCCTTGCAAGGAGACCACTGAAATGAAATGTATTATATGTATTTTTATATTTGGGAAAGGAGGGGAGGGTGGAAAATAGGAAAACCTAGAGCTCTACTTTTTTTTGTTTAAAAATAAGAAAATACATATTAGACATACTTAGAAATAGTGTAGGTGAATGTAGCTGTGTGTATGTGTGTGTGTGTATGTGTGTGTGTGTGTGTGTGTGTGGTGTGAAAGAGAGACACATATTATGAGCTTGCTGTTGGTTTATATACACTTGGCTTAAAACAGCCCAGGGTTTCATTCTTCCTGCATTGAGACCTTGTTCTAAAGCTTCCCTTTCTGCTCTTGTTGATTAGTTGGTTTCTTTTCTTAAGCTGGTTTCTTGTAAGTCCTTCATGGCTTGTTAGTGTTTTTCTGCCCTGGTACAGTAATGAGGACATGTTTGGAGTATGGATTTTTATTGTTTAAATTTTAAAATTTTGAATTTAAGGTGGACAGGAAGCATTTTCTTTCAATTCTTACTAATGAAGCCCAAGTTTTATTTTCCAGGGTGTTTTCAACATTGTGTTCTGGCACATGAGCCATTAGGAGTCAACCTGCATTGGAAAACTCAACTTCTCCATTGAGTCAATGTCTCCAAGTTTTCTTTAATGACTAAGCTCAAGGCTCAGTGGTGAGGTGTAATGTGGTGCTGTTAGCTGTGCGACTCCCTTACTAATTCCTTCCAAGTAAAATATTGGAAACAGGAAACAATGCTGTTTGGGTGCAGATGTAACATAGCACCACATGTAGGGGAGAGGACATCTTTGAGCCCTTGGTCAGAACCCAGCACGGTGTGCATTTGGGCACTCTGGAAAATAACACAGCTGCTGCACATTCCTGGTTCAGGCTCCCAAAAGTGATGCATTCCCCCATGTGGGCAAGTTCAGGGCACAGTAGCAGCCAGCTTCCTGGCCCAGCAGAACAAGCACATCTGTGAGAGATTGTGCTTGGTACCTTTGGAAGGTACACAAAATATTACTCTTGGCACAGAAGTCAGAGCCCTCATTGTCAACAGGGTTTACATGAGACAGTAGCAGTTGAGGAAAGCCTCAGGGCAAACCAGTATGCCAGAGATTCAGTCCAATTGTTGGCTTAGCACCCTGTGACGTGTCTCCTGTTCCAGGGATGTCAGGCACCAGGCTGGGCCACCTGGACTGCAGAAGCAAATATCACCAAAGCGAGTGGGAGAAGAAGGAGGAGGAAACGTCAGATGCCTCATGGTGGTCTGAAAGGTTGATTTCTAAATATTTGGGGCCTTTCCTGGGGACTGCTTGAAATAACTTGGTGTGGGTTTAGGTGGGCTTGGGGTGGGGTGGTGCATGTCAGGGTAATGAGTGAGTCCTAGATACATGCTGCACATGTATCTTAGGGTACCTGAGATTTTGTGCCTGCCTGAGTCATTCTTGCTCCTCTCACCTCTACCCCATCAGACTGGAAAGACCCTGTGAAATGTCTCATGCAACTTTGATCACCTGGACTACTCACATTTTAGGTGGGAACAGACATGTAATCCCTTTCAGTCAAGTTAATGGTATCAGGAAGACTCAGGAAAACAACAACAACAACAACAAAAAAAAACGCTTTGCATTTTTCAATTTCTTACATAGGACTAATTTTCTGCGTTTGATTCTACACTTGAATTTAAATAACATTTCCCCAAATAGCCAGTGACATAATTTTTAGAAATATTTTAAAACACGTGGCTCTTCAGTTTTAGTTAAACCTTATTATAATAGGGCAGGAAAAAATCTTATTCACTATATTTTTTTTTCTACCTAAACAATGCCTGTGAACAGCCTGAGACAATATCATTTGTTCAGACACCTTCATCTTTGGTCAATGTTTAATTTGATCCATATAAAGCACAAAGACAGCATCTTACCTTCTATTTCAGAAATCACAGTTTGCTAAGCTTAAAATATTACTGAAATAGTCTTCTTTAATTAAAAGAAGTTCTGTAAGGTACAGTGATTACTTAGACAAGAGAGAGCATTATAACTTTGACATAAAGGCAGGGCAAGAATTAGTTAATTATCCTTTATTTTCTGGAAATCGTTTCTCATGGCAGGGGAAGAACAAATATTAGATAGACAGTTGGATTGTTTGCCTTTTTGGCTCAAGAACAAGCGCTAATGTCTCGCAGGAGGCTGAGCAATGTTCACAAGCCGTCCACAGGATGATTTATTTTTATGACTTACTGACATATGTTATGGGCAGTGGAATGGGATGTCTTCTTTTTTCCCTGTGGCTTGTTAAGTATTTAAATGAGCAGACAGAACCATGCATCTCCTTCCTCCAGGAGCCCTCTGGGTCATGCTTTTTCATCTTTTTCCTTATTGAAATAGACAAGAATGGAAATGTTTGCAAATGGGGCTTTCTTCCTAATTTAGCAAGGTTCAAGAAAGTGCTAACTTCTTTCCAAGTATTATCTCAAAATGCTTTTTGCCCGGATTTATTTTCTCATGTCAGACTTTATAGGGACACAGGCCCTGTAAGAAGTTTGGTGATCTCCACTTCCTCTACCCACAATCACATGCTGTCATCCTCTTCTCTGATATATCCAGGTTATAAGTTGCTGATTTTCCTGTTCTAGCACATAAGAATTAGGAAGAAAACACATAATAAAACCACTCAGAAAAATAATGTCCCCAAATGATTCAGTGTCAATTAAAGGGACTACCTGATGCAAATACTACATCAGCACCAATTTTGTCATTTAAGAATTTTAAGATCAGAAGCAATTACATTCAACAGCACCTTGTTTTTATGTGTCTACCCTTCATAGCCTTGGCTAGTAAGTCGGCCTGCACCATAATTTACACTGACATCTAATTTCAGCGGATCTGCAAGCAATCTAACAGAAGATGGAGATACTGAGAGGAGAGGAGTCCAACTTTATCACTGCAGACATAAAGATTCATTATTTTTGCCAATTTCAAAAGCGAACCTTATAAATATCTATGCTTTCTCCCTCTGTTTTGCATATTTCATTACTTGAATAATCTATATTTTTGGTAAATGATTTTTGCTTAAAACTAAATGATTAAACACTTTACCTGGTTACAAAAAACACCTAAGTATGGTTGTAGTATGGCTATAGCATCTATTCCAATTATACGTTTTTCCATTTTAGAGAATTTACTACAGAAAGATCCTTTTTACAAAAGTATAGTCACCGTGGAAGTTCTATTTTGTGGTTCACACTGTTTGAAATGCCGTCTCAGTTCCTTGCATTTTTCTCCTCTCTGGGACTGGCATGATACAAGGAAGGGGACATCAAGAAGCCATCCTGGGACCTGTGGTCCCATGATCATGATTGTGTAGTTTGGCAGTTGACTCAAATAAGTCTAATTTGGTTCCTTCCTGAATTAAAACAAACACACAAACAAACAAAAAATGGAAACTGGGGTGAATTTTAAGTCTTGTTCTAACAGTGAGGCCATTAGATGAGTAGATTAGGAATGAAAAGATGGCATGTGCCTGAACATGTGGAAGGCTGCAATATAGAGCAGATCAGGGCTTCTTGGCTTGGGTGTTGCTGATATTTGGGGAAAATTCTTTGTAGTGGGGTTTATCCTCAGCTTTGTGGGACATTCAGCAGCATCCATGGCCTCTGCCCACTAGATTCCATTAGTATTTCTCACTTGTGACAACTGAAAGCCTCCAGACATTGCAGAATGTCTTCTGGGTGGGATCCTCAGAGTAGAGGGAACAGAGGTGACAGGTGGGGAGAGGCAGAAACTGGAAATGTCAGAGCTTCTTACAGATGCTATCTTAAAGACATTTGGATTCCTTTCATTGTTTCTAAGCCTTAGATATAGTCCTGCCAACATTCTTCCAATTGGTATGTTTTTCTTTCTCCATGATTTTTCCTCTAAAAATTTGGGTTGTGTTTCTGCCATTGGCAAACAAAATAGTTCTAATTAATGATAAAATAGATTGTGGTAGATTAAACTTCTTTGGAAAGGCCACTTTCAAAAAGAAAAGATGGCTACTAGAGATATGTTCTTATCCACAACCTCCTCTCATTTGAGGAACAACCATAGTTTCTTAATAAATGAGTTAATAGCTGTTCTCCCCCTAACTCCCTGACCCTGGTGCTGTGTATTAAATCTGAGGCTTTGCACATGCTAGGCAAGTGCTCTACCACTGAGCTCCTGCACCAACAGGGTGATTTTAAAAGGTATATGTGGGCAGGAGGTGAAATATGGAGCAAGTGTTTAAAAGGTGCAGTTTTAATTTTTCCAGATGAAAAGAATTCTGTGGATAGATATCAGTGATGGCGGCATGACAATGTGGATGTCCTTAATATCATGTAACTGCAGTTTGACAATAATGAAGATGGTTACTTTTATATTATGTATATTGACACAGTTCAAGATAAAAATGTAGGTATGGGGAAGAGAAAAGGAAAGAAGAGGGAGACTGAGTTGGGCCAGGTTTGGCTTATGCTTTCCTGATGAACTTATTGGTCAGCAATTCATCTTGTAGTGGATTCACCACCCACAGTTTACCAGACTGACAACATTTGGCTTCTGCCTGTGATGGTATTATTCTTTCAGTAGTGCTTTTGAAGAAGATGTATTGAGGCATAGATGAAAACCTGCTGAATTATTCTCTGTCAGTTCTTTTTTTGTTTTAAAGCTGCTTCAGGTCACCTTCAGAGATCTCTAGTACTAAGTACAAAACTGCGTGTTTTGTCCATGTGTGGGTTTAACCCATTTAGGATAATCCATCTTGGGATTCATGCTGCAAAGACACCCCCCACCTCCAATGTTTTGTCTTCTAACTACTGAGATTGATCATCTAGAGGCATTCAGGGATATATCAGTAGAACACTGGAAATGTGCACTTGCTCATCTGGTTTCTTAATTTAGAACCTGGGTTGGTCCTGACTGAACAGAAAAGAGATGTCTTCAGGCACACATTGGTAAAAATGACCATGTCAAATGGGTAATAGGACTAAGAAGAAAACGGAATCTGGTAGGAATAATGTGCTTCAGGTGAAGGGCATGTTTATTTCATTCTGAATTCTTCCTGAAGTATCTTGCCCTGTAAATGCAACTTGAAATTGAATTTATAATTTCAGTAGGTACATATTTTACAGATAATACATGCTATACATACAAATTCCTTGTTTTGGATGGCTGATTAAAAACTATTTGAATTTAATTGAGGTGAAAAAACCCCCAGTAATCCAGTCTCTAAATAAAACCCTTTTTTTTCTTTTACAAGATGTTGGTGGGGAGGAGAATTTATAAAGCCATATAAAGTCCCTTTCCTCTTTAATCATTTAGACAGGTAGTCAATTTTCTCAGCGCAGGCCATCTTTTGCCCTTAAATTTGCAGATGGGGTTGGTAATCAAGCAGTAAGTAAGGCAATAATAAAATTCTTTACTCTAAAAAAAGGTGAGTAATATGGAAAATTTTTAATGAAAGTTAAGACAAGAACAGGAAAAACAAATACTGATTATATATCTCAATCAAGTTAATATTCTATAATACATAAGTGTTTAGAAGGGAGAAACTTTTCGACAACTAAAATATTTATATATTCATCTTTAAAATATAGTGATACAATATCCTAAATTTTCTTATCATGTTATAATCCAAAGCTTTAAAAATAATTGAGGTCTTATTATTATAAACATCTCCTAAACCAAGAATTCTTTAGTGCAGGTTTTTCTAAGAAATGTTAGAGAGTTCACAGGTACGCTGGTATCATTGAACAGATGGTACACATTATCACATTTAAAGTAGTGTGGTCAAATTCTCAAAGTCACATATCTGGTTTTATACCCATGCCATTGCTTATATATATAATTCTAAACATGTTATTTTGGTGAGATGGTTAATTGTAAGTTTTAAGGGTCAGGGTATACTTCTTGTTCTTTGTCTTAATTGGAAAAGTGTTCTCAAAGCACACATGCATATGTGCTCACACACACGTGCATGTGTGTGTGTATATATTTGTGCATGTGTGTGTGTGTGTGTGTGTGTGTGTGTATATATACACACACACATCTATTCATATACATTTAAATATCATCCTGAATAAAATCCTGAAGAGGCCAGAGGGTTTTACACAATTGTTGAATCATGGATAGCTTTGGGATTCTAAATAACCTTGCAAAATAACCTTGCAATTTATTTTATAAGCCTAGAAACCTTGAAAGGGTAACTGAGCTCCATTGAATAATTATGCTGAGAGAAGAGATATAAACAAGGATTTTCCCAGGTAAACTGTGGGGACTGATTGTTATGATTTGGATGTGAGGTATCCCTCAAAAGCTCACATGTGAGACAATGCAAGATGGTTCAGAGACGAAATGATGGGGTTATGAGAGCCTTAATATAGTCAGTGAATTGATCACTTGATGGGATTAATTGAGTGGTGACTGAAGGCAGGTGGGGTGTGGCTGGAGGAGGTGGGGCATTGGGGGCATGGCTATGGGGTATATATTTGTATCTGGTGTGTGGAGTTGCTCTCTTTGCTTCCTGATTGTTAAGTGAGCTGCTTCCTTCCACTACACTCTTCTGCCATGTTATGCCTCACCTTGAGCCCCAATAAATGGAGTCTGCTGTCTGTGGATTGAGACCTCTGAAACTGTGAGCCCCCGAATAAACTTTTCCTCTAAAATCGTTCTGATCATATCTTTTAGTCATAGCAGTGAAAAAGCTGACTAAAACAATGGTCATTTAAAGAACTTTGTGAAAACTTTGGGAGAAAAGTGCTCATGCTTACAATGCTTTTTGGGGCATATCATTTTGTAGAGTCCACGTCTTCATGTTAAGAACTCTTGAATTAAGCACATTTATTCAACAGTTATTTGTTTGTTTTCTTTATCCAATGCCAAACTTGTTGTATGACTTAAGAGACCTTCAGAAAATGACTCCCATTGCTTCTCCACCTCATCTCCTGCACTCTTCCCCAAGTTCACTCAGCCCTAGGCATCCTGGGCTTCCTACCATTCCTCTCACATGTTGGACCTGCTCCTACCTCAGGACTTCACTTCTCTTGTCCCTTCTGCACTGGATGGTCTCACCCCAATAAAGTCATGGCTCAGGTCTTGAATTCTCAAAAGACTCCCTTCTTAGTGAACCCTTTCCAGAAATTTTAACATAAAATTCCATTCTTTATCCCATTTTATATCTTCCTATATGTATTCTATTTAGCATTCATAATCTACTAGCAAATATTGTGTGTATGTGTGTGTGTGTCTATTGTCTCTTTTAGTTTCTAGTGCCATTACAACAAACAAGCAGCCTAAGCAAACACATTTATTATCTCACTGTTCTATAGGTCAAAAGTCCTGTGATCTTTATTGATTTTCTCATAAGGCAAAATTGTGGGGTTGGCTGACTCATCTTTTTTTTTTTCAGAAGACTTTAGGAAAAAAACACCTCCAAACTCAAATTGAGTTATTGGCAGAATTCAATGTGGTTGTAAAATAATACCCTTCTCATTAATATCCAGATTAATTTATAATTGAATGACCAGAAGATGGGAATCTTGGGGGTCTGTGTTAGTCAGCTTTCTGTTGCTATAACAAAATACCCGAGAAAATCAAATTAAAAGGAGAAAAGATTTATTTTGGCTGTGGTTTCAGTCCATGGTTGGTTGACTCCAATATTTTAGGGCTTTTGACAAGACAGAACACCATGATAGAGAATACATGTTGGGGCAAAGCTACTTTCCTCATGGAAGCTGGGAAGAAGAGAGAGAGAGGAGGTACCAGGATCCCAGTATCCCCTCCTGAAGGGCACATCCCCAATGACTTACCTTCCTTCAAGTAGGCCCTGTCTCTTTCACTACTCCCCAATAGCGCCAGAGGCATGCCACACAGCCTTAACCATGATATTTTAGGGGACATTCCATATCTGAATTACTGTTGGGAGCATTTTAATATTCTCTTGGTGGACTTAGCGTATGTGTGTGTTGGATGTGTGAGAGAAAGAAAGAAAGATAGGTAGATAGATAGATAGATCGATCTTGTGTCCACATGTACTTTGATTCCATTTGTGACTGGACAGAGGTGCTAGAGTGTATGACTCTTCTAGAACTCTGCTTTTCAGCAATGATGGAAGCCACAGGAGAATCTTCAGGCCCTGTACTGCCTTGCAGAAATCATAGAGGTGTTCCCAAAAGAAGACAGAGAAGACCCAAATATTTAGAAATGTGTACATGGAGTGGACAAACATAGTAGTAACCAAGAAGTAAAACCAAGCACAAAACATAGGCAGATAAAGTTTTAAGAAATTGGAAACTCAGAAAGAACCAGAACATAGGAGTATGGTGGAATTGTCAGAGAAGGTAGAACTTTTTCACCTTAGAAAAGTCAAGTCACAGGTGTGGTTAGATAACTTCACTGAATATGTAAAGTATTATGGCTCAATAAATGGCAAAGTTCTCACTGTGCCTACAGGAGGTAACCCAAGAATTTTAGGTCAGCTATGAAGCAGAGCTGATTATTAAATAATGGAAGGAGCACCTGAAGAATCTCCATAGACGTTTTTATTGAAATAACTGAGGGACAAATATTCTGTTATAACAGTGATGGATCTCTCCACAAGATGGCAATCACAAGTTGACTCTAGTTTTTGTTTTCTCTTGATAATAATATAAAGTTTACACTTTGGCAGGAAAAAAATAAAGAACTGTGACTTATGTTTCACTGTCATATTTTGTATCATATTATCTGTGGATGAGTTATATTTCCCCAAACCTCCGTCTCCATTTATGAGTTTTTAAAATGCATTATGTCATAAGACTGGGGTAGGCAGGTTGCGATACTGGGGTGGCAAGGATCTCTCCTTACTTTCACATCCTACCACTAGAACATTGGTCTTCATGGAAACCTTGTGGAACAAGAAAGAGTTTGCCATGCTTTAGAAGTTTGAAATGAGGTATTTTTTAAAACCTGGTATGCAGAAGAATGTCAGTTAGAAACCTACATGTTTCTTCAAACAATAAGAAAATGTGAATTTGGTGAAGAGATCTGGACATTTTTTGTTTAACAAATGATCTCAAAGGGATATTATTCCTTTAAGATATAAGAATATTGGGTGAGGGTTCGGTTTACTGGGGATTGAACTCAGAGGTACTTAACCACAGAGCCACATCCCCAGCTGTTTTTTTTTTAATATTTTATCATGACATGGGATCTTGCTAAGTTTCTTAGGGCCTTGCTCGTTGCTGAGGCTGACCTTGAACTTGTGATTCTCCTACCTCAGCCTCCTAAGTCGCTGACATTAGTGGCCCAGGGTGCCCTGCTAAGAAATAAGAATGTTAGGACTTTGTATTTGATATGGAATGTATTCAATTTAAAATTCAGAGGAGAAAGTACCTCTTCCCCTTTTAGAAAAGAAATTATCAGATGCACTAGCACATGCCTGTAATCTCAGCAAGTTCGAAGGCTAAGGGAAGAGGATCACAAGTTTGAGACCGGTTTCAGCAACTTTGGGAGACCCCCATCAACTTATAGTGAGACCCTGTCTCAGAATAAAAAATGGCTGGCGATGTAGCTTGGTGGTAAAGTACCTCTGACTTCAATCCCCAGTATAAAAGAAAGAAATTAGTTTTTCTCTTATGTAGCAGTTATATGATTTCAAGCCATGTACTTAGGGGTATGCACTGCAGCTTTATCTTCATCTATAACTACTGTATTATCTATTTCAATCTCTATTTTGCCTGATGGCAAACAAGCAAAGAAAAAACCAAGTCCATTACTGGAGTATTTTATCAGTTCAGAATTTTCTCTCTCTGGAATTAGTTCTGGGATGTAGAATTAACCCCAAGGCAGCAGCAAGTATATCTAGTTCTGATATGTGTTCATATGGCATTTCCACTGTGACACTGGCATATTTGGGACTGGGATGTGACCAGTCCTTCATGCAGGTATCCTTCATATTCATGGTGCTTGCTTTACTGAAAGTCATGGTTCTCCTTGCTTGCTTGTCACCCAAGTCATTATCTTCCTCCTACTATGATATCTCTCTCAATAGCAACCAAAAGGCTCACTGGATCTTCCAGCTTTCTGGGAAGCCATTTTCTCTCAGCCAACATCCAATATCTTCTGCACAGAAGATGCTCGTGCTACTTGGAGACCTCTTGAGGGGAGCTGGTCTGGATGAGTGTGCTTTGGTTGATTTTGGCTCACTGCAATGTCCATTGTGACACTGCTGTATTCCTGTCTGCACAGTTGTATTGCTATGTACGTTGTAGTTGGCAGGCATTTGGGTCCTGCCAATATAGGCTCAACCTGAGGACCTGAGGGTTGTGACCACAGGCCCTAACTTTATAACCTCAGTCTGAGGATTTGAAGTATCAGACCTCAGGAATGCAACTATCTATCTCTCTGTCTCTTCCCTTTGCTGTGTGACATAGACATTTACTGTGCAATATCTGTATATCAGTTTCAGCTACAGGATCATCGGTTGTTAGAAAATCCAGATGATAGTGTGTATGAAGGCAAGGTGTTAGCTTTCTGCCTTAATGTATCTGGAAAATAGTGAACCAGGGTGAATGTAGGGCACTTTGGGAAAAAGAAGCCTAAATTAGCAATGATGGTAAAGAGACACTGGGATAATAGGTCCAAGATCCCACAGATACTAGTAGTGTGAGACCTTGAACAAGTCACTTAACCTACCTGAGATGAGATTTCCTGATCTAGGATCTAGGAAGCACTGTATGCAATTCCAAGTGCACATGGTGTCAATTTGTGACGTTTGATGTTATAAAGTTTTTCCCTTTCCCAAATAAAACTATTGTGAGGATAAAACCTAAATCAAGACAGAACCATGTAAAGCCTGAATTTCAATAGTTTAATTCTATAATGCAGAGAAACTCCATGGTTTGAAAGAGGAATGTACAATCTGCTCATTTTGATGGCCTGGAAATAAACATTGTGTGTATAAAGAGTTCAAGGATACCTCATATTATTCGCCATCTAAAAGTAATTAATGTCATAAAAATTTCAGTTGAAAACAATATACTTTTTTTCAGTACATCTGCGTGTATGATTAAATTCCACTTCTTTAATACGATTTTTAAAAAAGAGATTAAAGAAGAAGGAAACATGGATAAATTTAGGCAGAATGTGCGAACAACTGTTACTGGAAACACTGAATAAAATTGTTACAGATGGCACTATAGATGTCGAGAGGGTTCTTGATATAAATATTTAAGTTTACAAAATTTTTACGTAGCTAATAATACATTAGAATAATTAAATTAAATATTGCAAATTGCACTTAGGAGAATAACTATCCAGTACTTTCCTTTTCAGAGTATTTAGAGCAAAGCTTTGTTCCTTTTGGTTTAAATTGTCAACTTAGGTTTCACGAAAGATGCCAAAGGGGAATTTCACGTGTGCTTTGCAATATGCCAGTTTCCACCCAGTCCCTTCCCACTGTGCCCATGCATCACATGCGCGTTTGCCTCTGTGAGTAAGGCGGCAGTGCAGCAGTGAGGGGGCGAGTCACCTGCCCAGCTTGATAGAAGTGGCAGCTCAACGGGGTTTCACTGGAACATTTATAAAGTTTTGGATAGTGGTCACTGCCAGCCCAGAAGATAATTATAATAAGTGAATTTTGTCTGGAAGCCAAGGAGAGAAAATCTATTTGGCATTGAGATAAAAGTAGATGACTTTATTGTTTTACCAGCCCTTGTCCTGCAGTTGGAGTCTGTGGCCGCAGTAGGGGACCGAAATCACGCTCTCCCTCCCGTGCCTTTCTGAACCCAGAACAAAGCAATTACATTTTTAGACGAAACCATTTAGAGGACAACCAATTTCACTGCAAGCATCCTGGAATCCAACAGCTCTACATGGCTCTGGTTAGAATGACATCTCTAAAATTGTATCTCTGCTGCTGTGTAACTCCTAGTGTTTACTATAATTTGGTGGCTGAAACCCTACGACTTAGCGCCTACTGTGTGCTGTCCCCCACAGCAGGCTGCTGCCATCCTGGCCTTGTGGCTGCACTGTGGTAGGAAGAAAGCCAGAAAGCAGGGTCCGGGCGGGAGGAGTGCAGGCAAGAAATTTCTTCACAGCTGGGTAGACAAGTGGCTAAGCTCCTTTCATGACTCTGATTGTCCATTGTGTCTCTTTTGAAATAAGATCCCTCATTCTTTTAACCAAAGTATGATTTTACTAGTAAACAAAATTTTCTCTACAAAGCTGGTCTCAAGAAATGGCATATAAGTAGCCCTGAAATAAATTCTCATGGCTTATTAAAGTTAATGCAATATGCAATTCCAATGTATTTTCAATCTCAGTACAACTGTTGCTTTGTTTTAAGTGGCAGTACAAATCACTTGTAATGGTATAGTAATAATATGTGATATGAAACAATTCATATGACAGCAGCCCTTTATTCGTTGGGATGCAAGTATTTGTCTTTTGTTTTTTGTTTTTTTTTTTTGGTTTTTGGTGCTATGCATAAAACCCTCATTTTAAGGGCAATGGGAATCATTTAGATTACCCAAATACCAGTAATGCTAAGAATAAGCATGAAGTATTTGTGTGTCTGAAAAGCTGGCTCTTGTTTCAGTTTATATAAATTAAACCTTTTCCACTCTGATTTGTTTTGTGATCTTTAATTATGGCTTAGGTGCTCAGTCTTAATGTTATTGGCTTCAGAATTTAATTAAATCAAAATTAAATATACAGTTAAAATTACAAATATATTGTTGCCTATATCTTTTTGATGGCTGTTTTTATGTAAAAACATTTTATATGTCAGACCACTGAAATCTCTTCATGGGTGACCACTGATGGATTGCTCTCGCCCTAGTGCCTATTTCAATCTGTGTGAGCTGCTTGTCTGCTTCTAATGTGTGCTGTTGCTCAAACTGTCAGACCATGCTCAAACCTTGGATTTGGTCAGGGAAGATCGTGTTGGTTCTTGTGTTTGGGAGCAGCTATTGTTCTTTGGCTTGCCTGCTAACTTACTTATATCATGCAGATAGAAAGAATGTGATAATTATAATATATTCCCATTGAGCAGTTCAGGAGACCTTGGGTATCATGATGAAAATGAAATGAGTTCATAAACATTTTTTTCTTGATGTAGCACAACAGGAGGTGAAGCAAGTGGAATCCTAAGTGTGCTTTCCTGAGTGTTGAGAAGGGTCTGGAATCCAGAAGTACACTTTGTACTTTTCATGTATGTTTTCCTCTTATTTGAGTGGGTATGTTTTTTGTAACACTATTGGAGATGAAGCTTTAAAGAAGAGAAAATTAAGCCATCACACTGGGGATAAATGTGTGCTTTGAGAGCAGATTTTGGCAGAAAGAAAGATGCAAATAGACAAAGAAAGGGAAGAACCAATGAACAGAGAAGAAACCAATGATTGGGGTGGGTACAAAGGGCACATTTGATAACTTCTGGGGTTATATATGATACAAAATAGTTTCAACTCCCAAAGAAGCTGTGTAGCAAAACTGTGGAAGAGAGTTGTTTGAAACTTGGTTTCCAAGGGAACAATATCATGTGTGGTCAGGGATAGTCTCTCCAAATACATGATACTTCCACATGGCCCAGAAAGAAGAGAAAGAAGTCATTCAAAGTGTAGGAGGAAAAGCCTATCTCAGGCAGAGAGAAATGCTATGTGCAAAAGTTGTGAACAGGAAAACATCTTGATGTGTTGAGAGGGCTGGAAGGTGGTCATTATGGTTGGGAAATGAGGACATGGAGGAGCACAAGGTGAATCAAGAGAATGACAATGTTGGGTCATACAGGAGGTCTGGATTTTATGCTGTGTGCAGCAGTAGGCTATTGAGTGATATTAAACAGGGGAACAACTTGATCCTCTGTGTCTTGGGAAGTAAGTTACAATTTAAGAGAAGTAAAGTTAAGGGCTCTATTTTAGGTATAACAATTTTGCATTGCCTAGACTATTGAATTTGTGATCTGGATGTTTGAATCTGGGAACCATCTACATAAAGATGGAATTTAATGCCATGGGACTAGATGAGATCACTAAGGGCAAGAGGAAAAAGAGAAGACAGGCCAGGGTTTCTAAGGAGAAGCAAGCATGTGGTAGAGGTCATGGGAGTTAAAAAATAATCTGGAGAATGTGATGACAGAAGCCTAGAGGACAAAGACTTTTGAGAAGGGAATATTTACAAGCAATTGTGAGACTTGAATGACAAGGTCTCCATTTAATTCAACAACATGATACAGCCTTACACAGAACAGTTTCAGTGAAGTGGGGAGATGCCAGCTAGTTTGAAGTGAATTCTGAAGAAATAATCGGTAAGCTTAGTTCTTTCAACTGTGGAAGAACGGAGAAGGCACGTTAGCTGAGGAAAGTTTGAAATTAAGAGAAAGTTTTTTTTCCTTTCCTTTCTTCTTCTTATAGTATGGGCAGTATTATAGTAAATTTGAGTGTAATTAAGAATGAGCCAAAAGATAGCTAGCATTTTATGAAACAGGAGAGAGGAAAAATGAAGAAGCAAAAATTTGAGAAGATGAGAATAACATGTACTCTGTTTAGGTACAGCCTGCTTTTGCTGGGCCTAGGAAAGGCCTTTTCTTGATGGCCATTAGGGACTCACAGAATCCTTAGGAGAGATAGGGTCAGGTTGTGATCCTAGCCCTCTGAGGAATGACCCTTCAATAACACCTTGGGCAGTGGCTGCTGCTCCTGCTGCTCTTCCTCCTCCTCCTCCTCCTCTTCCTCCTCCTCTTCTTCCTCTTCCTCCTCCTCCTCTTTCTCCTCCTCCTCCTTCTTCTGTGAGCCTTCTGCTTTTATTTTTTTTTAATTTTTAAATTGACTTTTTAAAAATAAATGACAGTAGAATGCATTACAATTCTTATTACACATACACAGCACAATTTTTCATATCTCTGGCTGTATATACATATGTTGACACCAATTCATGTCTTCATACATGTACTTTGGATAATGATGTCCATCACATTCCACCATCCTTGCTATATCCCCCTGCCACCTTGAGCTTCTTTAGTAAAGTTCCTACTGCTGTCTGGACGGTCCCCAACATAGGGATTGAGCTAGAAAATCCAGGATTGCCTCCTCCAATCTCTGAAAGCCAGATGCCTCTGCTGTCATAGTCAACAAAACTGAAATGTGCAGGGTTCTTTCTTCCTGTCTACTGTCTTCCAAATTGAAGTAAACCTGATGGTTAATTCGGAGGTAATGGAAATCCATGCCTAGCAGAAACCTGAGATGCCACAGGCACATGCCTTATTTGACCTTGCTGGAAACTGTGCAGTTCTCTTTTAAATTCACTGTCAACTATACTAACACAGCATGAACCTTTGCAGTGGAACAGGCATTTCTTCTTTGAGACTAACATTGTGAGCAATGACAAGGAGTCAAATATCAGAAGTTATCAGTACCTTTCAGAGGCAAGTGCCTGAGAAGGATAACAAGTGTTTCCTAGACTGTGTATGGACATCGTAGGAGGACATTGTAGTATCATTGACCCTATCCCTCCTGAGGATTCTGTGAGTCCCTAATGGCCATCAGGTCACTGATAGAAAAAAGGGTAGAAAAAGTGCCCATGTTGCTTGTTAAATATATATATATATATATATTTAAATATATATATATATATATATATATATATATATATATTTAAATATATATATATATATTCGTTAATATATATATTATAATTAAATATATATATATTAATATATATATTAATATTATAATTTAATATAATTAAATATATATATTTGTTAATTGAACCTCATATAATCTTATGCATATATATATATATATATATATATATATATATATATTAATATTAAACAGGGGAACAACTTGATCCTCTGTGTCTTGGGAAGTAAGTTACAATTTAAGAGAAGTAAAGTTAAGGGCTCTATTTTAGGTATAACAATTTTGCATTGCCTAGACTATTGAATTTGTGATCTGGATGTTTGAATCTGGGAACCATCTACATAAAGATGGAATTTAATGCCATGGGACTAGATGAGATCACTAAGGGCAAGAGGAAAAAGAGAAGACATATATATATGCATAAGATTATATGAGGTTCAAATAACAAAGCAAATTCAATTGGCTTTTAAATGTTGTTGTTATTAAACTGTTTCTTTAGATATTAATTCTTAAACGTTTTTTTTTCTTTTTTGAAAGTGTAGAATTCTGATAATGATTTAATATTTAGTAGTTTGTAACAGTTTTCCACATAAGAATTTTCAATTCCATATTATATATATATGTATATATATGTATATATACACACACAATTTTGAAGTACTATTTTCATTCATTTTGAAAATAAAACAAGTTAAATAAAGAGATTAAATGTTTTAAAAATTTTCATTATGTAAATATTTAATAATATAAATAGTTTGGGGTACAATGAAGACTTGTTTTATAGAGTCATTAATTGTGGTATTTAACAAATCAGTATAAGTTCCATAGGTTTATATTCATATAAAATGTTTCAAATATTAAAACTAATTGCTATGGCATGCTTTCATAATTTCTATAAAATTTTGATGGTATTCATTGTGAAATACTCAAAATGGAGACAGACCCTCTTCTTTGCCAGTGACTTTGGAGGGATGTTTGATTGCAAGGAAATGTTTTGCCATGTGTAGGGTAGAGAGGTTGACAGAAAACTCCATGTAACCCTCTTCTTTCACAAAGCACAGAAAGAATGCACCAAACAAAAAACAGTGTCTGTAGCAGAACATCTACACCTAGTATAGAGTCCACGGAGCAGTAGAGTGCAGTGGGACTAAGCCAGGGACACAAGCTGCTTATGGGGAGCCAGCAAAGCAGGCAGCCAGAAAATTTCAGAGCATAATGATGCATCTATAGAGCTCTGTTGATTTCTGCATTTAAAGTAAATGCAAATGCAGATGCAAAAATTAATGAGTTTGTACAAATAGAAATAAGCCTCCTAAACAGACTGAGCTATATTCAATAGGGAAGAGCAATCAGAGAATAACAGGGGATATTGGATCTTACATAAAAGAAATCTAGACTAGGTAAGCTGGTACTTAATAGAACAAATTGAATAAACATTTTTTTCCCAATTCCTAATAAGAAGAAACCAGAAGTTCTTCTTGGATACTGGAGTACAGGATTCTTTAACACATTTATTTATTTAAAAATAGTCCCTAAGCACATCTTTGCAAGGTAAACAAAACAGATCATGTCCTTGGTCTCATGGAGCTTATTTTCCAGTAGGGGAAGAAAAATATTTAAAATATTTAATGTATCAAATGTGATAAGAATGTTGACAGTGAAAACTGGCTAATATATATGGAATATAGGGGTAGGTACAAGGCCAGATGAACACAATTGGGCACACAGGAATCTGAGAGAGAGGACTCCTGGACCCCATAGCACTAATTTTTTCAGTGTTGTAAAAGCAGCGTTTCACACACTGGGTCTTCTTCCTGCTTTCCATGAACATGAATATGTCAAGAAAGTTATGGCAGGCAGACTTCAAAGAACATTGGTATAGAGTGTTTGCCAAGATCACATTTCTTTTCCATTTGCTTGTATCCTGAGTGTCTCAGTTAACTAAGGATGGCTGATAGCCATGTTGCTCAGGAGAGAATAGGATTAGTAAAAAGTGCTTCTCTTTCCACTGTTGGATGGAGGGCCAAGGGGAAAGTTCATAGTCTTTCCAACATAGTCAATTATTTTTATTCTCCCTTCCCACTCCCACTCTGATCTCAAGACTGATGAACTTGAAGAAGCGAAAATGGGAAGAAAAAACAAATGAGGACAAAACCAGAATGGAAAAAATACAGATGCTTCGAAGTCTAGTGTGACTGCAGTTGAGTTTGATTTTTTTGGCTTTGTTTTGATCATATTTCTAGTTTTACATAAATGTTCTGGCTTTAATTTAGATGTTGAGACTTTCCTGGCTCTCTCGTCTTTGAGTGGCTTCATAATTTTTACCTAAAATATCCTTAGAGGTACTATGAATAAACTCCTTAAATCTGCTGTTCATCTTGTGGTTAGCTTCTGAACCAATTCCCTGTGTTCAACATCCTCTGCTTGATATGCCTATGGTGGTGTCTCATAGAATATCAAATGCTGTCTCCAGGGCTCTGTGCCTTTCCAGTGAGAAGAAAATATTCTTCTAAGGCTGACAGAATAAACCATCGGAAGAGACTGCCTCTGGCAGAACACAATTTTACTTCTGCACCATTAGAATAGTGTTCCTCATTTTTCCCTTTTGTGTTTTCATCAACCCCTGATGGCCTGTCCTAAAAATGCACTGAGACTTTACTTTTTTTACCATTTCTGAAATATTACTTCCTCATGGCATCTCCTACTGACATTGGCCCTGTATTTATTTTAGCCAGCAGAGACTTGGGTGACCTTCTTCTACTCTTCCTGGTATCTAATCATAGTCTCCTTTAACGTTTGGTATTCTCAGTGATAGTATTTATATTTGGCTGAAGACATTTCTGCATTTCTAGAGATCAGAAGTTTTGATACAATAAAGAAAAAGGACCACTTGGTGAACATAGGAGTAACTTGTTGTGAACCTGCCTATTCCTGATAATATAATCCATTTTGCAGCCATTTTAGTGACTTCATTATAATGTTATAGTACAAAAAAATTCCCAATCAAGCTGTGAGAGGACTCTAGTTATTTTCCCGACCCTGTCTTTGAACTGATTGATATATGACATGCACAGAAAGGAAAAGAAGAAGAGCTATAATATCAGCTGTCTGATCTCACTGAATTATTCAGTAGATCAAAAGATAGATTAATAACATGATGACACTAGTAATAAGCTGCTTGATTTAAACATGTTATCACATTCTTATGATAATTCTGTGAGATAGTAAATTGTAATGCAGTTGAGAAAACCCTGGTTGAGAGGGCCAAGTGACTCATCCAAGGTCCTATAGGGGGATAAGTAGAATAGCCAAAATTCCAGCCCTATTTATTTGCCTTCAAATGTCGATGTTCTTTCCACTCCATCTGGCATGCCTCTGGATCTGAAAAATTGTCAATCGAAGTTCTTTAAGGAAGAATGTGTTATTTGCAATACAAATGCTGAGGCACAGCACTAAGCATTATCCTTCTTCGAATGGAAGATATCACCTACCATACAAGATAACCAAGAGAAAAATTGTGCTTTCTTAACAGCTGACACACTTAACAACCAAGTAATTTTTTTTTCTGGATGAAAGCACTTTATTTTTTAATCATTTAAATTCACAACACTATCTTTGGGAAAATAGCCTTTCTTTTGGAATCTTTAGCTATAGACCCTGGTGGGATCAGGAGTCCATTTGATCTCTTGAGCCTGCATACAGATCCATACTGCTGTGAACAAAGTAAAGTATGAAACAAATAGTATTAGGTGACAGTTCCTGCAAATCAAGGTAATCTAGCTGTCGACTGTTTGCTTTGAGAGTTCAGTGAAATGTATTGGCATAAGTTTTCCTTTTGTTGTATTACAAAAAGTACCCTGAGAACTTTCAAAGAAATGCTACAACAGTCCTTCAAATATTTTCTTCATATTTTTACTGCATTCTGAATGTTCTCACAATGCGTTGTGCTGCATTTTGCCACATTTTACTGTCATTCTGGCTGCTCCCTGTTATGTTTATTGCTGTTCATTCAGATTATAGTTCCAAGCTGAACTGTACCACAGTGATATAGTATGTAGACATTAAAGGAAGAAATGTGTTTCTTCACTAGATTTCTGACATTGTTGAAAAGATCCTAATTTTGTATGTCTATTTTTTCTTTTTTGAACATGCAGCAATATGAATAAAGATGATCTTTTAGCACAAAATTATGAAGGTTATTCAGTTTACCAATTAGCATGCACTGCCAAAAAAACACCTGCTTGTTTTATGGCAATAAAGAACAGCCTAGCTGTCAGCACTGGCTTGATGAGAGCACTCTGCTTACTTCTTCATTTGTCAGGGACAGAAAATAGCTACAGCTTCCAAGGCTCTATAATAAAACATTGATTCTATTGGGACATTTATTAGCCCAGTCAACTACCAATGATAAAATTGCAAGTCTTTTGACCACATTAGTTTTTTTTTGTGTTTATAGTTTTGTAATTAGATATGAAGGGTGTTGACACAGTTATTACTATTTCCCAGTCTGTGTTTCATTAGAAATTTCACCAAAGACTCTGCTATAATATCTTTACACAGTAAAGTTCTGGAGCTGTTTGAAATAGGCACTAGGAGGGACTGATGTGGATGTGGGACATAGATAAACTATTTTCTAGTTTTTTTTTTTTTTTTTTTTTTTGAGAAGCCAACGGATAATTTTATTTTAAAGTAAATTTTTGTTTTCAGTTACAAAGCCTGGCAGAATGGCACATACCTGTGTTCCTAGTTACTCTGAAGAGTGAGGCAGAGGGTCACCAGTAAGTTCCAGATGAGCAGGAGCAACATAGTGAAACCCTGTCTCAAATAAATAAATTTCCTATTTTCTAGTTCTTTTCCGTTGTTCTGGAAGTTTCACTGCCTTACATCAACATCCTTGTGCATTTTGATTATTATTCTCACAGTAACCAAAATAATCATAGAGGAAGCAGAGCTCATTGGCGAGTCCTCCCTGGCAAGATGGCAGGTGGCCTCTGGAGCAGTACCTTTCTAGCTGCTGCATTGATAACAGAGAGATGGAAAAAGGCAGTGGAAGCCTAGAAAGACAGGAGAAAATGAGCAAGAAAGTCTGATGCAGTTCTAGAATGCTTGTGCAGAGGATTAATGAAGAAGGCCCCACCAGGAGCAGATAGAAAGGAAGTCAGTGGTCCATTTCTTTATGGGCCTGAGATAAGAATTGCAGGCTGTATAATTATACCATCTCTTTTGCAACTATTCAACTCCATCTTCATGGTGTAAAAGAAGCCATAGATAATTCAAAAACAATTTTTGGGGGGCAATTAGCAGAAGGTAGGTTTACTTGTGTTTTTGGAAATAAAATATTTTTATAAATTTATATTAAGACTATTTCAGGTGGTGAGGGTGAAAAAGAGTACTTGATTAATATATCTTCCCAAGTATTTTGCATGAAGGTTTGGCAGTAATCATTCACACAACATCCAAGATGATGGGTGACTTGAGTTCTTGTGGTAGAATACCATGAAACTTACAAGCATTTATTATTAGAGCTTTCTATTTGGAGCACATTTATTGATATAAATTGCATCCTAAATGATTTTACTGCCTATATTGTTTTTGATTTTCTTATGTCTCACATTTTGTTCCCATAATTTAAGAACTGCTCCTATGATATCACTCCCCTCACGACTTAACAGAATAAATGCTCACAAGGTATAATAAAGTAGTCTCCCAGCCTGTTATTCAGACTTTTATGACTAGAACCCAACCTGTCTTTCCAGTGTTATCTCTAGTTCTCCTCTGTATCATAAGTTCTTTCCACAGAGTGTTTATTTACCATTGCTGTGAGCCTAGTCTGACTGCTCCATCTCCATGCTGGTATCAGGCCAATCCCTCTGTGCCTTCTGCTCTAGCTACCTTTGAAAAGCCTACCTGTATTTCTTAGTCTCCAAAGAAGGCAATGATACCATAGTACCACATATAATTATGACTAATTATTAAAAATATTAGGAAAGTTATCTTTTCTTTGCAAATATATAAAATTTTACACTTATATTTAATAATAAAACCAGAGAGCTCCAAATTATAGCAATTTAGAGTGTCAAATTTGGCCCAATTGAGCTCACAAGGTATAATAAAAATATCATACTGATTTTAGCAAATTGCACAGTTTTTATCTATTAACACCTTCCCAGTGTGAAATCACCTCCTTGTGAGGACTATTAGCTCTCCTCCATTAGTGATTCAGACTGTAGAAGATGCAATATTACTGGCATTTGCAGGTTAAGTAATAGTAATAATCATAATATCTGAGAAAAAAACTGCATGTAGTAGAAACAGCACAGGAGCTGGAAACACACAGGCTTGTGTCCAAATAGCACTATTTCTGGAAAGTGCATCTAAGCTAATGACAGAACCTTCCTTCTTCTCTCCCCATTCTCAAAGAGCCTAAAGGTGCACACAAAGGAATCTCAAAGAACAAAACATCAGCATGAAATTCCAGTGTCACTTGTAATGTATAATATCCCTTCCTATATAGATAATGTGATTTTGGTTTTTTAAGTCTGTAAATTCCTCGACAAAGTTACAATTTATTATGTTAGTGTTATATTTCATTCTGTGACATTCTTGGCTATTAAAACTAAGTGTAGTTCATGGAATCACCAGAGAGCAGTACTCATGCTGTATCTGTTTCTCCTTCCCTTTACATGTTCCTGGGAAGAGCAATATCTATTTTACAACATTGTTTTAAGTGTGAAATGAGATGATTTATGTGCAGAGACTAGAAATATATATATGAATACCATCCAAGATATCCTCAAGATAATGTACCAAGAAGTATTTCAACAAAACAAAGTCACTATAATAATACAATAAAATATAATTCTACATACTTTCACATAAATGCCAACCAATACAAGAACTATAAAAAAGCCAAGTGTACTCTAGTGTTTTGAGACCCAGGGTCTTACCCTGTGCATCATAGTTCCTGGTAGCTTTGGTTAAAGGAAGCATGCTGCTTTGACTCTCAGAGCCTTGGAGATTTTTCCTAAGATCTGCTGCTTCCCCTTTACAGTTTACATGTACAGATGAAAGGCCAGTTGGACACAGGGGATTGGTTGCCCAGGAATTAAAGAGTTAAGAAGTCAAATGCAAGATGAAGAACGATTAGAAGGAGGTTTTTTTTAGCACCTCTAAAGGTATTTTAGATAATAATATCCCTTCCTATATAGATAATGTGATTTTGGTTTTTTAAGTCTATAAATTCCTCAATAAAGTTACAATTTATTATGTTAGTGTTATATTTCATCCAAATTAAAACTTGAAGAACATTTATGTGAAAGTAGAAATATAATAAAAACAAAACCAAATTCATCTTTAGTCACACAAGGCTTATCACAGTCTCCCTAAAGCACCAAGCATCTGGAACTTCTTTCCCTTCTGGTTTTGCCCTCTGCTTGATACGCCTATGGTGGTGACTTAGAGAGTAGCAAACATTGTCTCCAGAGCACCATGCCTTTCCGGTGATTAGATACTCTCTGCCACTTGTAATTGAATAACCCAGCCTATATCATTTTGCTGGCAGGACTTGATTTACAGGTGATGAAATTTGTTTAAAACAAAGTAACATTTTTGTATGTACAAACCAAAGAATGTATTTGTATAATCTAGTTTTTTCCAAGAGTATAGTTTGAAGGAAACAGTGATAACAAAAGATGGCAAAATCCTTAGCATATGTTAATAAACACCTGACCATTGGGAAGAACAGTTGAGAGAGAGGAACAGGAAAGCTAGGGAGGATTTAAAGACAGGGTGAGACCTGAAACAGGCAGGGATGCTCAGTGAAATTTAAATTTCTCTCTGTTCTTTTTTGACAAATCTCTGTTGTTCTCTGTGTAGAGAAGGGTGGAATACCAGTAGTAATTTGTGCATATACCTCAAAATATTTCCATCATAATTCTGCACTTAAGGCAAAGGTAGTGCATAGAAATGATTAATAAAATTCATTAATTTTCAATAATTTCTCTTATTTTAGAAATGCAGGTTACTTAAAAGACTAGTGTGAAATTAATAATTATGATAACATTCTTCTTATAGTTTCTAGTTTAACTTATTTGACACTAGTTATCTATCATCTATCTAATCTATCATCTATCTATCTCCAATGGGCTCTGGGTTTAAAGGACAAAGCCATAGATGCTTCCTTCAGAGTATGGTATGAAACAAATTCAGAAATAACTAAAAATGATAAATACAATGGTAAGGGCTGTAAGGAAGGATATGTTTTAAGAGTTAAATATTGGTTTAAAAATCACATCTATTAGTGATCAATCAGAAAACCCTCATGAATGTAGTGTCGTTTGAATTTTACCATAAAAGATGGCTTGGGTATCAAAAAGAGATCTAAAAAAATGAGTAAACAAGCAAAAAATAAAGATGAAAATTGGGAAGGAGAAAGCATTCAAGGTGTAAGGAGCTTCATTAATAATATGGAATTCAAGCATGATTAATAAATGATATAGACATTAGATCATTGATTATGTAAGAAAATGATGGGAAAGGATATTGATTGGTAATATTTTGGTAACAAAATTACTATAGCTTTGTAGACCAGTCTTTGAAATATGCACATGATCTTAAATTTTACATATGTCTCCTTATTTTTACCTGAAAATAATTAAAAGATGATCTCTCATGGAAGGAGGAGTTGCAGAATGCATCAGAGAGAATCTGCTTCTGATAGAGTTTCTTAGCCTTATTGGCTGCTACAGCAGTAAGCAAGGACAGAAGACAATAAATGTCAATTGTACTTGACAGACCGACACGTGATTTTGACAAACAGTAAATATTAATACCAGATGGCAGGGTCTGCATGAAATGTTGTCTTCAAAGAAATTTTAAACAGCTCAATTCAATTTAGGCTATTTGCAAGGAGATTTTGGTCTTGTTCTGTTGAGAGATAACTTTGATACAAATTCAATAGAATACAGATTACAAAAAGTGCTCTTTAGAAGAAATACAAAGGGAAAAATGGAATAAGCATTTGGGTCTCAGAACATCAACAGATCAAGCTTTTTCCAGAGGGGTTGAAGGCTGCCTCCAGCCTCCAAGAGACAAGCTGCCTAGGTCTACATCCCAGAAAGTATCAAAAAATGTCCTTCAATTCATCTGGGAATATAAACTTCGATGAAAAGAAATTTTCTTAGATACCATCATAACACCCAGAATGTACTTTGGTTAATGCAGAGCAAACATCTCAAATTTCTTGCGAATGAAGACAGCATAAAAATCCAACAGAAGAGGCCATATAAACAAGTAATAGAATAAGACCATTCTGAGAGCTGATTGTGATGAGTTGGAAAAAGATCCTTTGAATTGTTTAAAAAATGTGGGTTAAAAGGACAGCTCTCATTTGAAATTGGGAATTGTAAGGTGATGTTTTTTGGAAATCACCTAAATGCATTAAAAGACAAGCAGAAATATTTGTACTAATACATAAATATAAAAGAAAATAGGGAACATGTAAGTAGAACCAAAATATTATTGCTAGATTTTAAGATTAAAGGTAAGAGGAACCAGATCTTTCTTTTTTCTAGCCCTTAATATACTGTAAAGCAAATATTAAGTTCTCAATAAATATTTGCTGTTGAAAGGTTTAAAAAAACAAGAAAGAAAGAAAAGCAGAAATAGAAATGTAATCTCTGTCTCTTGTGTAACAAGAGATACCTAAGACCTAAGACTCTGGACTATAACTTTAAGTAAATGTAGGGACTAGGGAGAAGGAGGGGAGCTGCTTTGCAAGCCTCAAGATCTATGCAGCATACCTGGAGTGCTAAGCCTACATCTTTTGTAACAAACAAAGAGTCCAGACTAGCTCCTTCCTATATAAACCTGAAAAATTTGATCTACAAAAAACAAACAAACAAACAAAACATCATTTCAAAAGAGGAGTAATAACCCAAAGAGCAGTAAATACCAGATCTAAGCAACTACACATTAAATAAAGGAGCAAGTAAATAAGACAAAACAGATAGCAAGATTATAAGAATACTGTCACCATATAATGAGCAATTGTCCATAACTGTGAGCAAATATATTGCTGAGTTTTACAAATTTATGGAATATGTAACAATGTAAAACATAAACACACACACACAAAAGTCAGAGAAGACACAAAACAATAAAAAAATGGAGTCCTTAAAAAAATGAAATAAAAAGGAATAGTCATAGAAATAAAGCCAAACTTATTAGTAAGATGAAGAAGGGTAATAACTAATGACACATCTGTGGGGATGAAGAACTATATTGAAAAGGGCTAGTGCTAGTCAAAATTTGGGATGTGGGAAGTACAGGTAATACCCCAGCAAGGCAACTGAATTAATGGAATGAACACATATTTAGGTATAGTTATAGAATACCTTCTAGATATTAACATTCAAAAATGAATTTAAACTACATTAAATGGCTTAACATTCTTAAGAAGAATTGCATGAAATATCAGTTAACTATAAATAAAATATTTTTGTTAAGTAGTGGGTTCCAAGTAATTTTTGGAGCACATCGACAGAACAGGTTTTCCCCATGTATCAGGCTGGCCTCTAACTTCTCACATGCAATGTTGGGTTTTCTAATACAGTATAGTGCTGAAAAGAGGGTGGTGATGCAGGAATTTTAATAAACCAAATGTTGACTCAAAGATGAAAGTTGTTAGCAAACTTTTAAATTTAAAGAAGCTGGAGAATATCATTTTAATTAGTCTTAAAGTCCAATTGTACACACTAATGTTTTCCCTTTTTGCTACTTTAGTCACGTGATAGCTGGGGAACTGGATCCCTTATATATAAGTTTTCTGCTAGCTTCTATTAATTGTGCTTCCAGCCCTGGAATTCTGTTACCTCCAAAATTGAATCCCAGTCAACTTGGATCTTTCTGAGTCTCTGCATTTCATTAATGGCATGGGGTGTTCTGTAAGGCCTTACTCTAATAATATCTTTTCCAACCCTCATTAACTCACATTTGCCTTGTATACCTAATTTGGATTCTAGTCTCTCATGTCAATTCCTGGAATAAGCATATTTTATCCTTGCTTGAACTCTTTTCTCAACCTCAGCTATTATGTGCTGGTACCCAAGGGCTAGGTTACCTAGTATGGACTGTTCCAGGTCTCTTAAAACATTTGTGTCTAAAACTTGGCATCGTGTTCCCAATATGATATCAGAAAGCAATATTATAAGTGTGTTTGGACAAAGATGATCCCAATTGCTGTGAAATCTTATTTCTGTATCTACAAGTATATTGTTTACATGGTTTTATAAGGAAACACTAGCATTAGCATTATTATAGCCAGACCATTACCTAAATAAACAAAGATAGTTTCTCATAGACTAACCATGTAACAGTAAATTATTGCATACTGGTCTCATCATCACTAAAGAAAAATTTATATGAGTATGTGGATGTACATTCTTTTAATGACTTAAGTTGGTTTTATGGAGACATTTTAAACATTGCATTCACAAATTTATCTGTCAGGAAGTGAGGCCATAGCACTGATGCAATTGCTTTATTTTGATTAGAATCTAAGTGACATTGTGACAGAGAACATGAAGTTGAGACTAAATGAAGAAGGGTAGGGATATAACCCAAAGTAATGCAGACAGATGAGAGTGAAATAGCACTAAAATGAGAACTTTTTTAGAAATATAAGTAAATAGGTGAAGACATTTGAATGGTAACCTTGGGGATATATTAACTTTAAAATGTGCTCAAAACATCTGGTCATGCAAAAGTGGCTACCTTTCCCTGGTGAAGCCTAGTACTCCCACTCTGCTGATAGGTGTGGCCACTCCTGGTTCTGCCATACCTTGAATAGAAGCCTGGGGTGCCACCCTGCCCAAGTGCTTCCCCCAAGCTTCTTTCCATCACTGGAGCAAAACTTGCAGAGCAGTGTGATACTCTCTTCCTTGGACAAGTTACTTCCCCTGTTACAAACTGCACATTTAATCCTCTCTTGGTGTTCATTTCTTGAAAAATTGAGACATTAAAAAAAAGTGTCAGAAAAGACAGAAAACAAAATCTAATTACAAAATAGTAACCTAGGTAAAACTAGACCAAATTGTGTCACTCACTATCCTTAAGTGGCCCTCAAAAGGAGAAGAACGTTAAGGCAGAGAGAGAGGGGGTTTGGGGGAAGAGTTGAAAGACAGCAATCAAAAAGCAATATGAACTGGGGGTGGTGATACATGCCTATAATCCCAGAAATTTGGGAGGCTGAGGCAGGAGGATCACAAGTTCAAAGCCAGCCTCAGAAAATTAGCAAGACCCTAAGCAACTTAGGATGAGACCATGTCTCAAAATTAAAAAAAAAAAAAAAGACAGGGAGCTGGGGATATGGCTCTGTAGTAAAGTACCCCTGGGTTCAATTCCCAGTACCCTCCCACCAAATACAAAGCAAAATGATAAGACTATTATCAGAAAACCAAATTGGAAAGATTTAAATAGAACAAATGAGGTATAAATCAAGAGAAATAGGGAGAGTGAAGGAAAAAGAGAAGTCTCCAAAAGTTGGTATTCCTAAAACAGTCATGCTCTACAAAACAGGGGAGTGGTAATACAACAGAAGGAGGACAGGAATATGGGATTCATTCTTCATCCACAGGAGTGGAACTTGGTGTGATTTCTCAATGTCTATTTGTTATCTTAAACCTGGAAGGACATAGCAAATCTGAAATTGATGTCTTTTCACATCAAAAGTAGAATGTGAATACCTGTTTTATTATGATGAAATATGATTGAATCATCAAGCAGTTTTATTTTTCTAGGAGTGCTTCTTTGGAATGGTGAAAAACTGTGTGAATCTGCAACAGGCATGTATCAATTATATCTAGTTTCCTTAATTAAATGAGTCCACTTACGTATTCCTAGAATTTTATTTCCTGTAGAAACAGAGCAGGAGATCATATTGGTTTTATGCTCATAATTGCAGGGATATCCTGAATTTCATTAAAGTTCTAAGTCAATGAAATCCTAAATATATTTATTTATTTACTAATATATATGTAAATATATGATGGTTTTATTTGCTGGTTTGAGAAATTAATATTTTATAGCTGTTCAATTTTAAAATTTTGATTTTTCTTAATTTACTTTAAAACTAGGATTAAAAATAAAAGCATAATGCATTTTAATTTGACCTTTGCTTGCTTTTGAATAAAAGACAAATCTTGATAATAAACTTGTAGTCGTTCTCAAGTTGTAGCAAAAGAATACATTTATATTGATAACGAAAGTAAAAAAAAAAACAGCAACTTTTTTTTTTGAGTTCTCTTCTATTTTTTTTTAACACTTCAGGAATGAAGTTTAGTCTCAAATGAAAGTTCTTGCACGAAACCCATAACTATGTGACTGCATGCAAAACAGAAGCATTATAAAGGGCCACAAATGCTGATGTATACATGTTCTGTCATAAGAACAACAAGTTGCAAAGGAAATGAGTGTTGCTTAGTGTGTACAACGAAGGAACAGTTTGCCACAAGGGACTGTTGAAATTTCTTTTTCTCTTTCAATCATGGTAGGACAATGTAGAGTCTCATCCGCCAAACCCAGGGCACGTTCCTATCAGAGTCAGCTCTACTCCAGGGCATAGATAGTAGTACTCCATTGAGGCCCCCTCTAAGACCCTTCCATCTCATTGTATCAGCTTTGTCCTCCCTTACTCTTTTGGAAAAAAAAATCAGGTTTCCATCACATTCAAAAGCAAATCTCTCCTCCACATAAACACCAGATTTTCATGATGTCAACTCTGTGGGAAATCTCCTGAGCAAGTTGTGTATGTTTAGGGAAGAAAGGGAAAGATGAGAGGTATCTAGGAATTGTTCTAGGACTGATTCAGAAAATGAAATGCTCCCATTCCTTCTAAAGTTCATTTTGTCACAGGAAGTAAAATCCTTATGAAATCAATTATAAAGTAGAGTAAATACATAATTTATCCTGTGCAGTAAATTTAAGTGTATGTGCTGTTAAATTTAAATTGTCAGAAGAGTAATAAAGATGCCTATTCCATCTATGACAGCAATACTCTCACATCTGGCCAGTCATTCTTGTGTCATCGAAGGAAGTGAACAGAATTATACATTCTCTACGACAACTACAAAAGTAGTGGCAATTTTTAAGAGCAAATAATTTAGGTCTATTTTTTTTCATGTGTGAGTGAACAAATGTGCAAGTGAAACACTGGATGTCAAAAGACTTGATGGGAAAAGGCAATGTCAATGGTTTTTCCACTCTGAGGAAGAAAATGCTCTTTAAAATGCTGGAACCACTCATCCATATTGTAATCCATAGAATCTGTGAAAAGGCCAGGCATTTATTTTGGTGCATTCAAATAAACAACTAACTATGAGAAGGGTGCCTAAAATTTTAAATTTAGACAAATTACATGTAGGCATTTTTAAAAAATGGAACTCAGAAATGAAAAAAAAATTGGAAAACTCATTCATACACTTTATACTAAGATAAGGCACAGAGAAACTTCTCATTATGCATCTCCCCACTGCCCCCAGCCAAGAGGTGGGAACATGATATATTAAAACACAGCAATCAATAATAATCCGTATTATATCCAGGATGATGAGAAATGAAACTCTCAATACAGGAGTGGAACACACCACCAACCCTGCTGGGAGAAAAAAAAAGTAGAACACAAAAATTGCTTCTGCAGACAATGTAGACTTGTTTCTTTGATATCCATGGCTTTGGTTATGAAAAATTCAACCCACAGAATTAACCTGAAATTAGGTTTATCATACAGAAATTCTATTGTGTCTGAGTGCTTCTGTATGTGTGAGGTCCTGCATGAACCACAGAGCGTCGACTCCCTTGCTTAGTCCTTTCTGAGATAATCTTGGAGCAGCAACTTCACCAACAGCTCTATACTCCCAACCTCAAACTAACTAAATAAGACTATCCTCCAAGGACACAGACTTGTTAGTCTGAGAATTTGCTGCTGGCTCTGAAAGTTAACCTCATAGAGCAGTTAAAAAAAAAAATATATATATATGTATATATATATATATACATATATATATACACACACACATATGTATGTTTATACATACATATGAGAAATATATATTTTTGCATATATATAAAATGTTTATATAAAATATATATTTTTGCATATATATAAATTTGAGCAATTACAATGTCAGTAGAATTAAGCCTATTCTCTCTCACAATGGTTATTTTGAATGGGCCATACTTATTTCAAGGATTAGTTGCTTCTGGTACATATTCTAAAAGAAGGTCCTCCAAAATCTAAATGTACTCATAAAAGTTAAATGAATATACAAATCATCCAGGTTTAAATATGGTTTAAGTGAGGGTAATCTACACTTATTTTACTTTATGCCTGCACTGCTGACTTTTAGAAAGTATCTCTTGTGTTGCCTGTTAACTTTTTCATTGGAATTCCTTGGTCAGGCACCACTCGTCATTCGAATGACAGATGTAGCAGTCATATAATGGTTTTTAAAAGACTGTTATTACGCTGTCTTTGAACTGCAGCCATGTATGTCTTTCCTGTGATTATAATTTCTTTTTCTATATAATTTGGAAATGCTTCAGATATGAGTTTTTTCCCTAAGAGCATGATGCTGTCTTGGCTCTCATTCTATCTGAACTCTGTGCAATGTCAAGGGCTTAGCCCCAATTTTTTTTCTACCTATTTCCTCATGTCAGCAAGCTGTCCTGGGTCCAGTTCCCAAATATTTTCCCCAAATCCACTGCTCCCCACTTCTGTCTCTACCACTTTGCTCCACACTATTATTATCTTTTGACTAGCTTAGATTCTTGCAATACCTCTTTAGTGTTTTTCCAGCTTCCTGTTCCTCTCCTACAGACTTTCTCCATACAAGCAAACTGCTGCATGATGCTCTTGAAGTTTAATTCTGTGAGGTCACCCTCTTGCATAAAACCTTCCCATTGAATTTGGGAATAAAGATCCATACTCAGGACCCTGCTTTCTTCTTCTCCTTCCAACCTCAACTCAAGCCATAGTTCATTGAGTGGCTCACAATAATGCCAGCTATGCCCATCTCCTATCTCTAGATTTAGTCTCCTTTGTTCTGGTGGAATGTTCTTCTGCTGAACTTCTCATGCTAGCTACTTCTTGTCCTTCAAATACCATCTCAAAAATAATCTCTTAAGAGGTTTCTTTCTTGGCTATTTAATGTAAATAAGTCACCTCATCACTCCATCATATCACTGGTCTTGAATTCTCTAGTGTATAGTACTTCTTACTCTCTGATATTTTCTTCTGCATGTATGGATTTCCTATTTATTGTAGCAGGTGACCTCTGATTTTACCTCTGATTCCCCACTAACTATCATGGTACTGGAACATGGTAGACATTCAATAAATATTTATTGAATAAATGAATGAATGTCAAAGATGAACCCATCCTTAATCCTGCAATTTTTCTGTCACTGATCTCTCTGACTTTTTACTTTGCTGGCCTTGTTCCATCTTATTCTGTATCAGTGGACTTTCTAAACTTTAATCCTGTGACCTCTGTTGCTATCTTTATATATTCTTTTGGAATGGTTAAAAGCACGGGATATAAATCAGATTGCTTGGGATTAAAATATAGCTACTCTTCTGTGTGACTATGGAAAAGCAAATGCATATTTCTTAGTTGTATTTTCCAATCTCTGGAACAGTCTATAAATAGCACTAATTTTCAGTGTTTAATGAGATAACAATGGTTTAAATGTTTAGAATTGTGCCTGACTGTATTTTACTTTTAATTGCTAGCCAAGAAACTTTGATTTTTTAATTCAACTCTATTGTGTATAAACTTATATTTCATCTTCTACAGTTCACAGTTACAGTCTTAATAGGTGGAATAAATCTCTATTTTGTCCATGTAAAATGCTGATTTTTAATCATGGCATCATATGACTTTGTTTTGCTCCTCTTGGTTGGAATATTGAATGATAATGGCAATTCCTAAGAGTGTAGTTTCTAGTATTGCCCTTGCAATGGAGAAATACTATAAGTATCTCACATGGTACAGATGTATTAAAATGTATGTTTCAGAATAGAAATTTCATAATTTTCTATAAATGTCTGTAATATCTGTGCCCTGCAAAAATTGAGACAGTGTAAGTATACTGTCTGTGCATGAAACAAATGCACATGAATGATTTGGAATGTGTTTCTGTTCAGTTTTTCCCCAATTCCCATTTAAATGTTTTATGCTAAGGAGTTTGTTCATTTGTTCTAGAAGAATCCTTGGCTTGAAAAGTTTTTATACATTTGGGATAAACACCCATTGAAAAGTCTGTATTTCAAGTAAGCCTAAAGTGAGTCTTATAGTGTCATAAATCCTTTTATTTTTAACATAGGAAATCACTCCATGTTATCTAATTGGTTGGATTGAGTTTGTATGTATTCAGCTTTCTTAAAGCAGGTGTATATGAATATTAAGTATTACTTATCTCCTTCTTTTGCTTCTGACCTTAATTCTTTTCTTACGATGGGTAGAAACTGTGACTAATATGTTGCCATCACTGTACTATTATTTTTAATGTAGTTCTGAATTCTAATTAAATTTTCCTTTGAAATTTTTTACCCTCCAGTTCTACATAGTTTTTAACTCTCTTTCATGTGGATGGGCAAAAGTTGAAGGTAAACATTTCAGCTAGAAGATTTAATGCTGTCAGCTTCTCTTCACTTTTTAGATTGGCAAATCTTTGTGTTCTGTATAAGTACTTATTTTTCCCCCTCCTTATTCCAGTTATACTCATCCCTATAGAATACTGTGTTCTGGGACTCCTGACATAGGAGACCCTGCCCCTCTGGTTACCTAAGGTACTTTCTGTCTCATAACTACCCACTGTTGTAAAAGCCAGCTCTGCGGCACCTTTTTCCCTCTGTCAGTCAGTGACCCTAGGTGTGACCTGGACTGTGCACCAGCCATGGTTCCATAAGAGTGAGCCACATTTCCTATCCATTGCTCTCTGACACTGGACTCTCCCCTTTCTGATATTTTCATATTGTACATTTACTCTCTGAGTTCTTATGTATTTTACTTATATATAACTTCATTTGTTTCCTATTCCCTCTGTCAAATTTTAAGTTTCATGCAGACTGATAATGTTGTCCTTTTAGTTCACTATCTGTAGTTCCTAGAATAATAACCTACTCATAGAAGGAATTTACTATTCATTGAAAAAAGAAATTGATGAATACATAAATCCTGTTTATTGCTTCTCTTCGTAAGTCTCCCTTTCCTCTTAATTTCTCTAGATAATTTTTTCTAAGAGGGGTTGTGCATTAGCCACTACAAAAGATAAATTCCCTCATCTCAGTAATATGGCACAATATTTAGTTCTGTAAGTTTTCCAAGAGAGGTATAAAATGAGCATTCATGGTCACCTGATGGCTCTCTTCCAAGTGGTGATTTGGCAACACAGGCCTTTTCTGTCATTTGGCTCTGTGCTGTGTAACACAGGCTTCCAAGGTTACTGTACTTATCTGAAGCAAGCCAACAGAGGCAGAAAGACATGCATCATGACATGTGGCACACATCATTTCTGCTTATATTCTGTTGTCCAGAACCCAGTGATATCGCTCTTCTGCAGGGAAGTTGAGAATTGTGGACCATCTGCTGGTATCAGGGAAAGAGGAAAGAGGTCTGGCAATTTAAGTAGTCAGTCTCTGCCACAAATGGGCACACCTATATGTGGAGCTTTGAAAATCAGGTAAGACTTGACTAAGCTGTCTCAATTACACAGAGAGACCAGGAAGGGATGCTAAGGTGCCAGTCTTATGGGTGCACTGGAATTGGCTTGTTCATGAGAGCATCTTCAGTAATGTCTTACTAAGCTCCTCCCGATCCCTTTCCTCCTCATCTCTCCTTCTTTGGTCTTTTTAAAAAGTTTTAATTCCAGGATCTCACAATCTCCAAATCCAAATTATAGAATTTTATTGCCTCTTTTATATCCAATACCCAGACACATTTTTAGTTTTCCTGATTTCATTTAATATGTGGTTAAGCAGTATTAAGTACTTATAAATTTTGGAAGGCAAGGATATGCCATGCTAAATTAAACTCCAGAGTTCCCATCAAGTGAATTCTGCTTGTAACAAAATGCAACCAGGTTTGGGAATAGAGGCTGGAGTTTTAGGTTGTCATGCCAATATCATGCCAATCAGAGTCTAGATAATTACTACTTATTTCAAAATGCTAAGTGGGTAAGCCAGATGTTTGCACATGAGAGGAAACATTTTAAAATGACAGATTTTCAATGACTATTAAACTATGTCGTAGCAAAATGTTACAGGACTATTTATTTAAACAAAAAGTAAAAGAAAAATATTTTTAAGCAGGTTAACCAGTTTTAAAAAAAAGAACTGAAATGAAAAATAATTAGTAATCAAGTGTTAGATAAAAATTCCAATGAATTAAAATAGTGATCATGGCCATAAATAGCACTGGGCAGTCTTATAGAAGACCAGACTTATAATTCACAGAGATACCTCACTCAATTTTAGTTTTATATGAAAAGAATAACAAAGCTAATTTTGTCTTCTGATAGGGATACTTGGTGGTGCTGGAAACTGAGATGAACAAGCATAGATGCTGCCAACCTTTTTTTATGCTGCTTTGCATATCTTTGAGGTTTTACATATAACAAACCTCTTTATCTGTCAATATGGTGACCAGCGTCAAGTACTCTTCAGGACTCATTCCTCAAGTGCTTCATTCAACAGCACTATAGACCTTGAAGAGCCAGAGATGAAAAAGATAAGGTCTCCCCTGCAAAAGACATGCATCATGGTGACCAGTGTCATGGTGACCAGCAGTTGGGACACTCAACAGAGGCCCAAATGACAGGCCCAGATGAAAGTTGGACTCTGAGGAAGTTCCTGTCTGAGTGATATATAGGAAGGCTGAGCCTTCTGGACTCTGAGCTCCTAAGAGGCAGGAATAGTCATTCTCATTTTACCTACGTGCCTGCTTGCTCTTAGGGTCTGAAGCACTCCTTTCATTTCTCCTGATAGTTTCAAGTAAAGGAGATTATTAATTGGTACAGTAATGATAAGAGAAAAGCTCTCAAGCCCAGGTTTTCCAGCGTTGGTTAGAGTTGTAGGCTAAAACCAGGCTTGTCAATAGCACAGATATTGACCTTGTGGGCTGGAGAGTTCTTTGTAGTGAGGAGCTATCCTGTGAATTATAGGATGTTTAGCCTCCTCCGTGGCCTCTCTTGGTAGATAACAGTAGCAGCTTCCTGTCCCTTAGTTGTGACCAAAATAGGTCTCCAGATATTCCCAAATGTCCCTTGTCCCATCAAAGTTCCTTTGCCCATCAAAGTTCCTCCATTTTTCCCATCACCCCCCAATGATGGATCAGCATCCACTTATCAGAGAGAACATTCGGCCTTTTATTTTTAGGGATTGGCTTACTTCACTTAGTGTAATATTTTCCAACTCCATCCATTTATCTGCAAATGCCATAATTACAGTTTCTTTATCCATTCATCGATTGAAGGGCATCTAGTTTGCTTCCACAGTTTGGCTATTGTGAATTGAGCTGCTATGAACATTGATGTGGCTGCATTACTATAGTATGCTGATTTTAAGTCCTTTGAATATGGACCAAGGAGTGGGATAGCTGGGTAAAATGGTGGTTCCATTCAAATTTTCCAAAGAATTTCCATATGCTTTCCATATTGACTGCACCAATTTGCAGTCCCACAAGCAATGTATGATTGTGCTTTTCCCCCTACATCCTTGCTAACATTTATTGTTGTCTGTATTCTTGATAACTGCCATTCTGACTGCCATGAGATGAAATCTTAGTTTTGATTTGCATTTCTCTAATTACTAGAGATGTTGAACATTTTTTCAAATATTTGTTGATTGAAAGTATATCTTCTTCTGAGAAGTGTCTGTTCAGCTCCTTAGCCCATTTATTGATTGGGTTATTTGTTTTTGGTGTTTAATTTTTTAAACTCTTTATATATCCTGGAGATTAGTGCTCTATCTGATGTGTGTGTGTGACAAAAATTTGCTCCCAAAATGTGGGCTCTCTCTTCACCTCATTGATTGTTTCTTTTGCTGAGAAGAAGCTTTTTAGTTTGAGTCCATTCAATTTATTAATTATTGATTTTATTTCTTGTGCTTTAGGATCTTGTTAAGGAAGTCAGGGCCTAATACAACATGATGAAGATTTGGGCCTACTTTTTCCTGTATTAGGCACAGGGTCTCTGGTTTAATTCCTAGGTCCTTGATCCTTTGAGTTGAGTTTTATGAATGGTGAGAGATAGGGGCTTATTTTCATTTTGCTGCATCTGGATTTCTCCCAGAACCATTTTTTGAAGAGGCTGACTTTTCTCCAATGTATATTTTTGGCACATTTGTCTAATATGAGATAAGTGTATTCATGTGGGTTTGTCTCCGTGTCTTCTATTCTGTATCATTGGTCTACATGCCTAATTTGGTGCCAATACCAAGCTGTTTTGAAAACTTCTATAATTAATTAATGAGTGAATTCAGCAAACTAGCAGGATACAAAATTATTGCCCATAAATCAAATGCATATCTATACATCAGTGATGAATCTTCTGAAAGAAAATTTAGGAAAACTATCCTATTCACAATAGCCTCAAAAAATTTTTGTTTTCTCCTCTTTAGTTTCTTGGAATCCCTGGGTTAGGTTGTTGAAGGATGATAGACCATGTGAAGGGATGTCTCCTCATCCTCAAGTGTCCTGGCTGAGAGCATCATAGACAGCTGCAGAGTGATTCCAGCTGAAAACAGGTCAACCTAGAAGAACTGTCTAGCTGAGCCTAGCTCATTTCCAAAATCTGCAGAATCCTGAGCTAAAGTAATGTTTGCTTTTTAAAAATCACTGATTTTTGGAGTTGTTTCTTTTAGAGCTGATGGATGATTATTTCTTCATATTTTCATTTGCTGGAGGTTGGGATTTTTTTTTGTGGTTAGTGGGCAAGAATGGTGTATTAGATCATTAGGGCTGCCAAAACAAAGTACTACACACAGGGTGGCTTAAATCAGAGATTGTCTCATGGTTCTGGAAGCCAGAAGTCTGAAACCAGTGTGTTGGCAGGGTTGGCTCCTTCTGAGGGGTTTGAGGGGAAGAATCTGTTTCAGGCCTCTTTTCCTTGGTGTGTAGAAAACTGTCTTCATCTTCACGTGATATCCTTTTCTCTGTGTCTCTGTATCCATATGCCCCCATTTTATAAATGTACCTCTCATAGGAGATTAGGGTCCACCCTAAATGACCACATCTTAACCACATGCAGTGATCGATCTTTATTTCTAAAAAGACCCCATTGTGAGGTACCGGAGGGTTAGTACTTCAACAGGTGAATTTTAGGGATTCACAACTCAACCCATGGAAAAATGAGTAGAAAATTTGGGAGAAATGGAGCTAAACACAATGACAAGAGATAATTGTTGCCATCTTTCATGTCTTCCTAAGGAACAGAATTTTACTGATGTTCATGCTGCAAATAGGGGGCCTTCAGAAATAATTGCATTATAGAAGTGCTATTATCCCATTATTATAATTTTAACATGAAAAACATGTAGAATAGATTGAGTACTCTAGTGGTGAGTAGTCCAATAAGGAGGCTGTATGGGAATTGCTCTACAGTGGAGACCTGAGCTCTTGCTGTGGGAGAAGAGACAGGTGACAGAAGATGTTTTATTCTGTAAATATGCTGCGCTGTCAGTGAGCACCTGGAAGCTGTAGTCATTCTGGGCATCACTGTTTAAGAGTGATAGACAAGGTGAGGCACACACAGGTGAGCGTGATCAGGAGGGAAGGGTCTTGATAACATGTCATACAGCTTAAGCTAGAGAGAGAGAACGTGCAGTGAGACTGATAACGGGTTTTAGCTGTTTGAAAGGTTGTCATTGGGGAGAGGGATTAAACTTGGTCCTGTGTGGCCCAACACAGCTAGGACCCATGAGTTAAAATTTCCAGCAGACAGCTTTCAACTACAACATATGGGTTGAAATTCTGTAGTTGGAGTGATTCCAAGAGGGAACAGTCAGGGGTCTGTTTCTTCTGGTCCTGAGATTTCATGTTCTGCTCCAGTCAGTGAGAAGAGGAATTCCTTTGTCGAGGTCCTTGTGGCATCTGTGATATTGTATGACATTAATATAAGTGAATCAGATTTCTGTTGCTTGATCTGTAAATAGAATAGAAAAACACAACTACAAATCCTCTAGAGGATAAATCATTACTCTAATTGTCAAATAATCAAATGACATAAACATCTGTTTTGTGAGTTAATTGAAGTAAAAGGAACCCCTTCTCCACAATATACTTAAAAGCAGTTTTATGCTTGAAGCATAACTTTGATAAATTCTCTATTTTGCACCTATAGTTTGTCCCACATAATTAGTTCCGTATCATATTGCCTTGTTTTATAGTTATTTCAGTGTTAGAATTTAAATCTTTACTTTAAAATTATATCATGCCATAACACATAAAGGTTTCTTTCTTGCTAATTATTCTCTGCCTAATCCTTGTCTTTCCATCTAGATTTTAAGTTGTTTTTGATCAAGGACCAAAGACTTCATGCTTTTTATTAAAATGGCTTTTGAAAGAGCTCTCAAATTAATTTCCCTGATCTAATAATCATCATAAATAATATACAACTTGACTATGTCATTCTTTCATTTCCAAATTATTTCATAAACAGAGGCAAACAATACAGGCATAATATCTTCAACTAATAAAGAAGCAGTCCATCCATAATGTTTATAAAGAGTCCATTCTGTGTCCATCAGAGTGCCAGATAACATGGGGAATGGAAGATGCCCTAAGATTCACTTTTTATTTAATAGCTCAGAGCCTAGCTTGGCAGAAAGTTCTAGGATACCAGAAATATTAAGTTCTAAAATTCTTGGCAACATGAAGAGAGATGAGGACAGTAGTACTTGTTGGTACTTTAAAAAATTAAGTCTGCTATAAATGGTGGAAAACCAGAAATAGACTGTAAATAAGAGGAAAAGAATTCCAAGAATGTGGAAACAATTGAGCAAAAACCTAGTTTTGTGTGTTGAATTATGTCCACCCACGAATACCTAAAAGTCTTCATCACTGGAATTGTGAGTGTGACCTTATTTGGAAATAGGGTAACTGAACTAAAATGAAGTCATCCAGGATTAGGGTGGATTCTAGTCCTAATTCAAGGACACTAGTCATGTCTAATCCAATTACTTTTATTGTCACAATAAAAAAAAGATGTGGATAAAAACAGGGAGAGAAAGCCACGTGATGATGAAGCTAAAAAATTGGAGTAATGGGTCAAGGAGCCAAAAAAATGCAGAGTATTCAGACAACTGCCAGAAGCCAGGAGAGAGGCAGGGAGCAGATGCTCCGGCAGATCATTCAGAAGGGACCAACCCTGCTGACACTTTGATTTCAGCCTCCTGTTCTCCAGAACTGTGAGGCAATACATTTGTGTTGGCAGTTTGTCATGGCAACCCTCGGAAACTACTACACCTAGATACAGGAAAGTAAGGTGGATGTGAGGGCAGAGAGGAGTCCTACTTGAATGAATTAGAAAGGTGAGTGATGGGGAGGAAGGAGCAAGGCATGAGTTAAGTTATGAAAGAACATTCCAGAGCTAATAACGCTAACTGTAGGTAATGCTTCTCTACAGCACATATTCTAGGTTAGACATCATTATATATCCTTTACATATATTATCTCATATAACTCTCAGAATAACTCTTGGAAGTAAGTCCTCTACCTGTTTTTTTCTGCTAGCTTATGAATTTAAAGAGAATGATATCCTTGTTTCATAGATGAGAAAAGAGAGGCAAACTTTTGAGTAACTTGCTGAAGATGTGGAGCTAGTAAGTAATGGAGTCAGGTTTAGAATCTAAAAAACATAATCTCTCAACCTTCCTTGCACTGAAGTGGGCTAACACTCAGGAATGATGTCTTCCCTTGGGTATAAACACAGATAGGTCAGCTGCTTATTCTCAAAAGTCCTCTATTGTTTAAACTATTGTTTAGATTAGAATATTTAAAAATCTTCTTTGATGGTATAACAATTTTTCTTTATCTGTCTGTAACTCAAAACTAGTTCCTGTCATTACATTTCATTTTTAGAACAATGTCTAATAAGAAGTTAGTTTCTCCATGTGTTAGGTCACCTAGTCACCATAACTTTGCTGATTCTTTACTCTTTTTGTCCAAAGAGCATGTTAATTGCTTCAGGAGTCATTCTTTCCTTAGCACAGCTATAATTAATTGAAAAGACAAGGCCTGGATAACCAAAGCAAATTCACTTCTTGTCTGTAGTAATTCTTCCCTAAGGATTTTCCCAGAGTGTTTCTAATTAGAGGAAAATGAGCCAGCACATTAGATAGACCCAAACCTGACTGCCAAAAGTTTTTCGAAAATATCTTAGTTTACTTTCAGTTTATAAAACCACTTTATAAAGGTTATACATATAAATTTATATATTTATTTATGTCACTCTCTATATATTTATATGGCAGTAGTTTTATTTGCCATCTTATCAATTCAAAAGAAAATTAATATGAATGTTTTGATTACTTTAGATTGAATATCCTGGGGTATAATGTTTAATGAAAGTATGAATATATATTGTAAAATTATAGTTAGAAGGATAATTTACCTAAATCTTGTAGGAAAATCATAAAGTTTGATGATAATAGAGCAAAGAAATGCTCAATTAAAAGGGAGACAATAAAGTGTTTGTCAAGGAGAAGAGAAGAACCCTATTTAAAATAATTGAGTAATATTTAATTTAAAAATACCCATATCATATATATTAGGAATAACTGGAAAATAACAAAAATGACATTGGACTCTTCTGATTATGTTTATATTAAGGTTCAGTGCAACAGGCAGGAGTAGATATGCAGGTATAATTTCCAACAATTTAATTTTGATGCCTCATAGAAAGCCAAGATTGTGATGATAATATTAATGTGACTGATACAAAAATACTCTCGTTTGTTAAACCAGTTCTCTTACCTTCCTCTCAGCAAGAAGGAAAGCCCTCAGAGATTTGGTCAAAGATACGTATTCTGTATTAATTTATACAGAAGAGTTTTAGTTGTCAACCCAGCTGCAGACCTGCCCTGTCACCCCTCTTCATGAGAAGTTATGAAATAAATGTACATTATTACCATGATGTCAAATCAAGCAAAGATAATAACATATCTTTCTATAAGTTGGGTTCTGAGTTATCACATGGCAACTTTTGAATTTACAGAAGTCTATCCCTTACTACTAATTGAACTTTTAAAAATAATACTGGTATCCTTATTTGCTCATAGTTTAGCCAGGGCTGCCAGTTAACGGTAGTGATAGCAAGATAGACTCTTTGAACTAGAGGATACATTCTTAATTTGAGGCACATAAAACACATACCCCTGAGGTAGAGAATTACTTTTTTCTTAGTCATATACTAAACTGTTCACTTGAAAGTGGAATCATACCTATGACAGTTTGAATACGATGAGAAGGGGAAGAGTTCTGGAGTATGATGAGAACTTACAAAAAAGAATGGGAAAATCTGGGTATTATTTCTAAGTCTACCACAATCTAACTAAAATGTGTGCAGACCACTCTTTATCCTCCACTTATTAAGATGTGTTGTACATGTTGCTTTAATTTGGGGGGACTTCAGCTTCCCATATTTATGAATTTAGAAGAAAATACAGGATCAGTTTCTCTTATTTTCAAAGGAACTTTCAGAGCTAAGATCTCTTGAAGCTATGAATATCTGGGTCACACTTTGGCCTACAGAGCATTCTATATTTTAAGTATTTTGTTCCAATACTTTGAAAACTTGTTTTAATAAAATGTCACCTCCTTCATAAAGTGGACCTGAAGGATTACCTGTGATTTAGGGTCTTGATTTGAAGACTAGTCCTGATGCTAAGACAAAAGAGGACAGCTACAGAACTCAGTGACTGAAGTCTTTACAGATGCGACCCTGGGAAGAAGAACACTGGGACAGACTACAGCCAGAGCTATAATGTGAAAATCACATTTTCCATTGTACTGAAAATGTCCATTTCCTATAACAAACTTTATGGCATCACTGCAGTCAAAGAGAAGTGTTACTGGGCTCACGCCTTTCATTCTTCTGCCATTTCTTTGACCCCCTTCACTGAGGCAGTGACATGGTCCCCTTGGTCTGTCTATGTCACTCTGTGGCGTGTCTGTCATTCTCTGGTTAAAAAAATTGTATCTTATTCCAATCTTTTGTTAGTAACAGAAAAATTTCCTTCCCTCTGACAGTAGAATTATCTCTACGTTGACATTTCATGGACTCATGATTACGAACTTTCTGGGTGCCCAATTATTTTGCTATAATTTCTAGCTCTGGAGTGCTGAAAATCATGAGCAACATTCTTAATAGAACATTCTTAATTATTTTAAAAGGTAGCTCCTAATATAGAGAGCAACTCAATTAGTGGCATTTTCCTCTCCTCACTTCTAATCACCAGAGAGAAGTGATTCTAACTACAAGATGCATTCCACACTCATCCTTGACTCCTCAACACTCAAACCCTTTGAGAACCTCCCAGAGGATGGAATCACAGCTGAGCAGTGGGAGGCGATTAGTGCTCTTGGCATCCAAATTGGAAATGATTTTTTGCCCTAAAGAATTTGCTTTTCATTTTATACTATTCACAGTTGGTCAACATGTTTCTGTTGATTTTTTTTTTTTTTTGCTTTAAAAGTTAACACTACATCTATTTTATATATATTGAAGTTTTCCATATTTTTTTTTCTTGAGAAAAAAGACCGGTTTATATAACTTAGTTATATTTAACTTGTAGTTTTAAAAAGAGTCTTGATTTTATAAGAATAAAATACATACAAATGTAATGGTGGGAGGATGTGATGAAATTTATTTTCCCAGCACTCTGTTATGATTTTTATTTTCTCTTATTGTTGTAATAAATCATTGGCCATTCAGATATCCAGGAGAGGTTCCCATTACCTTTTCTACCCTTCCTTATTTAAACTCTTTGGATGACGGTCTCCCTTTAATAAACTTAAGCTGCTCTAAAGCAGGAAGAAACATTCTGGTACCATCACAAAAGAGGATTCAACTTGCCACTTTCCTCGAAGATGCTATTTTAAAACCTTTCCTTATTCTTCAGACTACCCTCTTTGATTTATCCTCCTTTTCACCTTCTAAGTTTCTGTGTCTTTCTCCTCATCTGCCTCCGTGTCAGCACAGAGCTGTCACTAGAATCTGTATCGTTAATTCTTTGTCCCAGCCCATGTGTCTGGGTATGACCTCTGCCTCCCTCTTGTCTTGATCTTTGTTAAGCATTTCAGGATCACATTAGATTTCATGACAGAAGCCCTCTGGTATGTAAAGAGGGAAAAAAAAAAAAAACACAAAACGCTATCTGATCTGGAGCAACATTTCAACTTGACAGCAACCTGTATATGATTTATGCATTCCCCCATGAGAAAAATAAAATATCTTTAAAATCACTAAATAATTACCCACGCCAGACTCATCAGAGAGAAATAAAAGAATCACTGTGTTGAGAGGACTCATCAAAGTCCTCTTACCTCTGTCCTTGGATGAGACCCCAGTCCTCTGGGAGAGCTTCCATTCTTAAACATGTTTTTAGGGAAGGCAGATTCCACTGTCTTCTCTGTCAGCATCTATCAGCATATCACGTAATATTGGCCTTCAGCAGTTCAGGACACATTCCTTGTGCTATGTGGTACTAGATGGGAGTTTAGGAAATGAGGAATAAAAGGGCTCTCTAATGGAGCTTGGTGCTGCAGGATTTGATTGGTCACTGAAATAACAGTGACCGTGAAGCAGACCTTCCCTATAATTAACTGTGTTCTATGATCACACAATTCTCAAGAAAGCAGATGGGGGAAGATGTCTGTGCAAGGCTGCTATCTTAGGTAAAGTACCAAGAAAATAAAAATGCCGCGGGGGAGTGACAGTGATTCATACCAGAAAAAGAACTGTTGTTTTTGCCATGGTTGCCACCATAATTATTTCTGTGCATTCTCCCGCTCTCCCCTGGCTTCTTTGACATCGCCACTGTGTACTCTCTCCCTCGCTTGGATTCCTCTGGCCAAAGTTCAGCTTGCTACTCCAGAAATTTACCATGAAAATTTCTTAAACTTCTTTCTCTGCCTGGGATGCTTTTATGCCTCAGGGTTTTACTCAAGCATCTCTTTCTCAGTGAGACCTTTCCCAAGAGCTCTACTCCAAACTGTGTTTTCTCTGCCACATATATACGTCCTCCCTTGTTCCTTTTAGTATTTATCACCATCTAACTGACTATGTAATATATTCAGTTATTATATTTACTGTCTCTGTTCCCTCTAGAAGGTGTGCTACGCCAGAATTGGGATTTCGATTCTACCAGGCAGCCTCCTTTTAATATTAACAATCTCCTCTGGAAAACCAGGTATTCTGTGTGAAGTGTAAACTGGGAACCTATTTCCTATTATTATAAGTAGTAAAAAAATGATGCATTGCATATCAATCTAAGACATACAACCTATTTCCCAACATGTAACTAAGACATAGCGAGACACTTATACAGTTAAAAAAATCAGATAAGAATGTAGAATGCATAAAAATCCTTTTCTTTGTGCTTCAAGTAGATAAGTAAGTTATATAGTATAGGCAGTTGCTATAGATACAGGAACATGTCACTTTTGGAGCCAGAGGCTCTCCAGACATATCCCCCATGTTGTCAGCATTAATTGCAAAATGTTTTCATGAGATTCTGAAGTTTTATAATTTCTTTCATAGTATAACTTGAGATCTCAAGTATAATATTAAGTTAAAAACTTATATTTGAGTTTTAGGGAAAATATGTTTTTTTTTCTAAATACCTCTCACCACCTCCCCAATAAATATTGACACTAAAAATATTTTATTGAATGATACATATTATCTAGTAAGTTTGGGAATTAAAAGCCTAAATGTATTCCATACAGAACATATTAACAGGGAAACATTCTTCAGGGTATGCTAGGTATGCTAGGTTATTTTTCCACTGCTCTGTCTACATCTCTTAAAATCATGTGTGGCACATAGTTAAGACCACAGTAAATATTTAATGAATGAAATAAGAACATTTAGTGTTTGCTAGGCTCTGTTCAATGGACCAAAGATTCATAGTACAGATCCTAACTACAGATATGTACAAGTTCTGCTCCACCAGGAGCCTTGGAGACAAGATTGTACTAGGAAGGAAGTAGACTCTAAAGTCACGGAGTCTGCTAATCACAGCTTTGTGGATATATGACCCATGACAAGTCACAGTCTTTTGGAAACCAGTTGCTTACTCTGTATAAAAGAATAGAGCAGAACTTCATAATCCTTAAGGTCCATTTCAACTTAAAAATGTTACATTTGTAAGATAGAAACCAAAATATTGCTTTTTGGTAGGGTTTTTGAGTGGATTAAATGAAGACTGCATGGTATGTGGTTAGTGTCCAATAAATAGTAGCTGCTATTATTATCATTGTGTTTAATCTGTGCATAATGATGCATCTGTTTCAGTTTAGTTTTAGCTACTGTTGAACCTAGAATGCAGTTAAGTGGTAACTTTATAAATAGTTTTGGAAATGATTTCTGCCAATTGTTTATAAGTTAAATAAATGTATAGCCATGCATTTTATTATAGTTGAATCACTGAATTATGTTAAAGATGATATAAACACTCAGACTTTGGAAACCCTTGTTGGACCTTCAATAGAATTATAAATGGTTTTGCTTTATTCATTTTTGCATATCTCCTGCCCTACATCAGTATGAGTGATTAAGCACAGACCATACAAGATGTTCAAACAAGAAATTTCTTTGGTCTTGTAAACTTCTTGATTTCATCTATATTTCCTCTTATTTGGCATTCAGAGAGGGTTGCTTTTTTTCTCTTCTATCCCTCACTTTCCTCATTTGGATTTCAATTCTCTTACATTGGGGAATGTATATTTTTAGGTAGGCCTGATGATACATGTGCTTTAACCTTTTCATGTTTTATTAGAGTGAGGATTGTGACAATAGCAAGGAACCAGCACATGAAGTAGAATCCTAGAGCTTCTATAAAGCTTATTGTGGAAGTGTCCAAAATACTTTGAGGATGGAAGAAAAAGATTTGTAATCATAAATACCAGGAGCTTTTATTCTTTGATGGCTGGGAAGGAAGTTTGTAAAGATGCAAAAACACCATGTTAAAGCCTTTAAAAAAAAACAAAAAAAAACCTTTCTCATATATGGAGAAACCTAGGGAAGTTTTAAAAGCTTTGATTGTTAAGAGTCCCCCACACAATTGGTGTAGTCACTAGACTCAACTGACTTCAAAACTCAGACCATGGTGTTGTCCTTTGAATACTGGGCTCCTCATGTGAGAGTCCTAGCAACTGGTGAGCATGTGGAAAGGAAAATTCTCTTATCTCCTGGAAAAATCTGACCATTGCAGTGAGAGTATAGAAGCATCCTATGATAACATTGTCAAGATCATTCTAGAAGGAAATAGAAGGAAAGGACAACTTAATGAATCATAGGAAAATCTTGAGAGTTGGAAAGAGTATCCTGGAAGAAAATTACTGATTATGTATATATATGTTTGCATAAATATTGATACTGCCATTCTGTAAGTTTCAGTAAAACATTTTGAAAGGGAGTTTAAAGAATCATGCAAAGGTGATGCAGACATTACTTTTCTATTAATAAAAAATGAGAAGAGGAAATATATGTTGGGGAGGTTCTAATGTGTTGAGGGCTTCACCATTAACTCAACTGAGGAGCTAACTCTGCAAACAAATAGGAGAGCAGAAGGGTCCTTTGCACAGGGAACTGTAAGGCACTATGTCATTTGAAGCAGATGTTAGAAACCTACAAGCTATTGGAAAATTTGGGTTGTCATCTATTTTTGCATGGCCTGTGATCTGAAGATGATTTTTACTTTTTAAAATGATTTCAGGAAAGCAACTCACAAGAAGAATAATGTTTGTGACTCCTAAAAATTTTATGAAATTCAGACTTTAGTATCCATAAAGATTTTTTGGGGAGCTCAGCCACGCTTGTTTGTTTACATATTATCTGTGACTTCTTTTACAGCACAATGACAGGGTTGAATAGCTGCCACAGGAATTTTATGGTTTTCAAACTTGAAAATATTTACTCTTTGATAGTGTGTATACAAAGTTTGGGTGCAGACTCCTGGTTTAAAGGAATACACGGCCTTTGAAATAGATTTTCAATGGGCTAGGAATTGCCTTTGCTGGAATCTTGCCATTTTGAAGTTCTCAAACACTGGTATTGGTGTTATCTAGGAAGAATTTAAAGCTCAACAATTCAATAACAGTCTACATACTTTTGGTGTTATAGATCTTCTACTGTGATTATAGTAGAAGGACTCCCACCCATCTTGCCTTTGTAATAACTCTCCACATTGTGCTAGGGTGTAAATGTCTGGGATTCTGGTTTTATTGCTGAGGACCTGAGACTTTGTCAGGAAGCCCTGCCATCATCTGCATATCACCCACCCCCAGGCTTGGACTCTTACTCTTATCAGTCCTTCTTATGACCATGACTTCCTGCTGATGTTTGGACTCATGCCACCTTCTGTAACACTACTCTAACATTGCCTGCTTTCCCTGGATAGTCATGGACAATAGCTTGAGGTGTTTTCTTTGTCACAAACTTTGACTTTCCTCTATCTCCCATAGGGAATTCTTAGATTGTTTTGCCTAATTCTGTGACTCTAGTTCATTAACATGACTATCCAGTCTTTGCCATTGATGATTTTTGGCCACTAGAAAAAGCTGGTAACTTGCTGTGAGTCTTTAAGGAAAGATGGACCTTATTGATCTAATCATCAAGATCACATGGACTGCTAGTGAGGCCAGCTCTCCTTGCCAAGCCTCAGAAAGGCAGGTGAAGATATAGAGGAAAAGATGTGGGGATAAGCCCTTTATCAAAGGACTCATAAAGACATACTGAGAGACTGAGAATCCTTTTCAGATTTGGCTGTGGATTAAAACAAATCTTTCTGAGATTAGAATTTGAGTAGTTTGAACAAGCCTGTGTTTGTTGATGTACACACAGAAAGAATTGACCATTGGAAAGGAATCTGAGGAGATTAGACTGCTTCCTAGTCAAGCTATGGACAGATTTTAATTAATTTTGGATAGAAAAATACATGCTCTGTACATCTGACCTCTTGATCATTTCTTGGGTATTTTTTATATCTTTTTTTAATGTCTTTTTCTATAGTGATAGAAGAGGAAGTGTCACATATATTCAAGTTTATATTCTGGCTCTGCCAATGTGAGTCTAGGTAATTTTATTTTATTTCCATTTATCCATTTTCTTGTGAAGTTGGAAAGTTTGTACTTCACTATAAACATAGGTGGAATATCATATATAATGTGACTAGTACATAGGCACTAAATAAATGTTAACTCATTAGTAAAAATTCAATTTTGTCATGGATCAAGAACTTAGAAATACAACCAGAGACCCTGCATCTAATAGAAGAAGAAGTAGGCCCTAATCTCCATCACATAGGATTAGGCCCCAACTTTCTTAATAAGACTCCTGTGGTGCAATAATTAAAATAAAGAATCAACAAATGGGATGGAATCAAACTAAAAGGTTTCTTCTCAGCAAAAGAAACAATCTGTGGGGTGAATAGAGAGCCTACATTTTGGGAGCAAATCTTTACCCCTCACACATCAGATGGAACACTAATCTCTAGGGTATATAAAGAACTCAAAAAGCTAAACATGAAAAAGAAACCCAATTAATAAATGGGACAAGGACCTGAAGAGACACTTCTCAGAAGATGAAGTACAATCAATCAACAAATACATGAAAAAATGTTCATCATCTCTAGCAATCAGAGAAATGCAAATCAAAACTACTCTAAGATTTCATCTCACTCCAGTCAAAATGGCAGTTATTATGCATACAAACAACAATAAGTGTTGGCAAGAATGTGAGGGAAAAAGTTACACTCATACATTGTTGGTGGGACTGCAAATTGGTGCAGCCAATATGGAAAGCAGTATGGAGATTCCTTGGAAATCTGGGAATGGAACCACCATTTGACCCAGCTATCCCTCTCCTTGGTCTATACTGAAAGGACTTAAAAACAGCATACTACAGGGACACAGCCACATCAATATTTATAGCAGCACAATTCACAATAGCTAAACTGTGGAACCAACCTAGATGCCCTTCAGTGGATGAATGGATAAAAAAGTGGCCTATATACACAATGGAATATTACTCAGCAATCCAAGAGAATAAACTCATGGCATTTGCAGGTAAATGGATGGAGTTAGAGAAGATAATGCTAAGTGAAGTAAGCCAATCCCAGAAGACCAAATGCCAAATGTTTTCTCTGATAGAAGGAGGCTGTTCATAGTGGGTAGGGAAGGGAAGCATGGGAGGAATAGACGAACTCTAGATAGGGCAGAGGGGTTTGAGGGGAAGGGAGGGGGCATGGGATTATTAATGATGGTGGAATGTGATGATCATTATTATCCAAAGTACAGGAATTAAGCCATGAATTGGTGTGAATATACTATGCATATAACCAGATATATGAAAAATTATGCTCTATATGTGTAATAAGAATTGTTGTGCATTCTGCTGTCATATATAAATTAAAAAATAATTTTGTCTCCTCAATGAAACCAAGAGAGATTTTTTCCACCTCAGTCATAATAATAGGGTAAGTGAACTTCTTTAGAAGTTTTGCATAATAACAATAGTGAAAAAATTATATCATAGCACTGAGAATAACTAGGAAGTTGGGGTGAATGGTAAGGGCAGAAGAGAGGGAAAGCAGCAGCTGCTGACCCAGCTGAGTCTCCATTACCAGAATTCACCTTTGAATTGCTCAAATGAGAGTGCTTCCACCGAGGAAAACAAGACTAAAAGTGAAAGGAGGAGTGGTATCAGAAGGTGATCTCCACAAAGAAAATGATTTTACATTAAAATGATTTTACATCTCTCATCAATGGTCAGATTCAGTTGGTTAGCAGATGAGTAAACTCAGGTTGTGGAGAAATCAGATTGTGGTCACAGAAATACAGCTACCCAATCAGACAGCGAAGCTAGAAGAGATCATGTTCTTCAGGGTTTAAACTGAACTAGGGGACATATAGTAACATCAATACTGAGTGACTTGTCCTCTGAATTGATGCTGTCATATAGCTCTAAAGGACTCACTATGTTCAGCTGAGAATGAAGACTATTATACTGGAAAGCTGCAGCTGCAGCTTGAAAGGTGCACCTCCCTGGTCTTAAATCTCTGTTCTCTAACACTGTGTATTGTGATAGTAAATTTTCCATTCAGGATTCTCAAATAGCTTGAGAGTGTGACATTAGTTTACCTGCTATAAGAATGCATGTTCCTTGGTAAGGATTTTCCAAATCCAGAGAGTTTAAGAGTTTTTTTAAACATTGAAGTAAATGAAATCTGTTCTACTCATACTTATACAATTTAAGATGAGTATATTTCACTTTAATGGGCCAATCTCTATATTTCACATTTCATGTTACTAATATTCAGGAAAACATTATTTCTAGTATTGTCATATTAGAAAATATGACAATCCATTTAATATTCCAATTTAAGACTTCAAATTGCTCTTAAATGACAGATATTGACTTGGAAATTTAAAGAGAATTTAAAAGAACTCATCTTATGTGTATTTGTATATGTATTAGAGTTATGAAATGTTTTTGAGGTACTCAAAACAGTAAAGATAAAACTGCATATATATTTATAAATATGATTTAAATATTTAAGAACATTTATTTAATTTATGAGGGGCACTCATTGTCAAAATGGAATTTGAACTGTTCATTCATCATCTTTGTGATTTTTTTCATGGCTGCTATGAATCAGGTAATGTTAATGTTCTAACTCTGAAATATACAGAGGAGAACCAGTTAAGCTGTGGGTTTAAAAGAGCTTAATTGTAGTGAGTGAAGGTGGACAAGATACAAATGTATTATGAATATATGATTGGTTATAAATATCTAAATACTTTGAGGAAAAAAAGGCCAGGTAAGAATTGAGAGTGAAAGAGGAGAATGTTTGGGGAGGTTGTGGGTCTTTATTTTATACAGGTGGGTAGGGAAGTGTTCAATGGGAAAAAGGACATTTGACCATAGACCTGAAGGAAAAAAAAAGAATGAAGAGCATTTAAAAAGATGCAAAGGGGTTTGTTTCAGAAACAGTGAAGAGACCAGGTTCTGGAAAAGAGATCTATAAAACAGTGAATGAAAGTGGGGAATATTTGAACAGTAAGGCATTATGGAGGTCCACATCACGAATTCTTATAGGTGATCCAAGGAAATTTGGGTTTTTCCTTTGAGTGAAATATGAACAAACCAATGGTGAATTTTGGGGTATAATGAAGTGACACAATTTGGCTTATGCTTTAGAAAGGTTGCTCTGGACATTGTCTCCATAGTGCAGGGAAAGATCAATGAAAAATTATGGCAGTCATCCAGGTGAGAGAGGTTGATGGCTTTCAACAGTATGGGGTTGTAGAGGTGTCTAGATGATGGATACAGGAAGATGTGAGTAAAGATTAAATGTGAGAGGTAAAGGAAAGAGGAATTGTAGATGATCCAGTTTCATGCTTCCATGTGCATTATGATGAGAACCTATGGGATGATATTATCACAGGAAATACTTTAACAGCTAGAAATAATACAAAAAAGTAATTCTTCAAAGCTATTGGAAAATGAACAGAAGTGGATAGACTTTAAAAAGAAGTGAATGTTTTCTTGGAGTAGGAGAGATAATCAGCTTTGCTGCTAATTTTACTTTTTGAGGCTTAAAATCTAGGGCTATATGTCCTACAAAAAAAACAAATGACACAGTGTACAGTTTTTACAAGCAGTGGTGACAGGTACACAGTTGGAAAAATCCCTTGTTTTTCTTCTTGCCAAAGAGCCACAGAAGTGAAGCTCGAAAACCATGAGTGCTAAGAAATGTGCAAACTCCTACAAAATAAAGAGACGTAAAAAATCTTCTAACTCTGTCTACCTACATCTCTGATTCTCCCCTGAATAATATATGAACAGGCTTAAGTAGCTCAGACAAACAAACAAAAACAAAAGATTGAAGTGAATGTGAAGCTATTGCCTAAGAAACAAAGTCTGAAGTTTAAATTCAGTTAGAAAAATTACCTGATAAAAGAAAGGTGAAGCATTCAGAAAAAAAATCTTCAAAATGCAATTTAAAATTATTCAACATACATAAAAAGTACCAGAAATATAGAACATACCACCAATAGAAATAAAATCAGATCTTGAGCCTGATTCAAGATCAATCGGATGTTGGAACTAATAGACAAGAATTGTAAACTTACTAATATACCTAATCTCTAGAAAGTTAAATGAAACATGTTTTTTTTATTGGTTGTTCAAAACATTACAAAGCTCTTGACATATCATATTTCATACATTAGATTCAAGTGGGTTATGAACTCCCATTTTTACCCCAAATACAGATTGCAGAATCACATCGGTTACACATCCACGTTTTTACATAATGCCATACTAGTAACTGTTGTATTCTGCTACCTTTCCTATCCTCTACTATCCCCCCTAATGAATGAAATTGTAGTAGAGAAATAGACACAATGAGGAAAAATCATATGGAAATTCTACATTTGAATATTGTAATTTTAAAGAGGAAAATATTAACTGATGAACTTAACAGCTGAAAAAACATGGCAAAGAAAAGGGTAAGTAAAGACAGATCAATAGAAATTAAACAAGGTGAAGGATAGAAAGAAAACAGACTGAAAAAATAAACAGAACTTAATGAACTTTGAGACAACATTGAACATTCTAATATAAGGAAAATTGAAAAACCAGAAAGAAAAGATGGAAATGGAAAAAAATTTAAATGTCAGAAATGCTCCCCAGTGTTATGAAAGGGAAATTTTGTAGATATATGATGTTAAATGAACTGCAGGTAGAATTAATACAAATAAGTCTATGGTGAGGCATATACAGTCAAATTGTTGAAAGTCAAAGATAAAAAGTAAATCTTGAAAGAAGAGAAAAATGACATGTATAGGGAACATAACAATCTAATAGGTGCCTTCTCATAAGAGAGCACAGAGGTATGGAAAGAGTAAACATATTTAAAGAAAAAGAAATAGAGAAAGATAGAGAGAGACAGAATCAGAAAACTTTTAATACAGAACTTTATTTCACTCAAAATATCCTTCAAGAATAAAGGTGAGCTGGGCGTGGTGGCACATGCCTGTAATCCCAGAGGCTTGGGAGGCTGTGGCAGGAGGATGGCAAGGTCAAAGCCAGCTTCAGCAAAAATGAGGCACTAAGGGGCTAGGGTAGAGTGCTCAGTGGTAGAGTGCTCGCCTACACGTTTAAGGCCCTGGGTTCCATCCTCACTACCACAAATAAATAAATAAAATAAAGGTATTGTGTTAACTACAACTAAAAAAATATATATATATATATATTTTTTAAAAGTGAGGCACTATGCAACTTAGTGAGACTCTGTCTCTAAAAATATTACAAAATATAGGGCTGGGTATGTGGCTCAGTAGTCAAGTGCCCCTGAGTTCAATCCCTGGTTCTCCCCCACACCAAAAACAAATGAAGGTGAAATGGACACATTTGCAGATAAAAGTACAGTAAAAACTTTGTTGCTAGCAAGCCAGCATTATAGGGAATTATAAAGGATATTATTTCTTTATACATTTAATGGTTTATGTTAAAATGTTATTTTTATCATTGTAAGAATACATGAAGTCTGCCCGCTCAACAGTGAATAATACATTATTATTGACTATAGATAAAGTGCTGTACATTAGATCTCTGGAACTTATTCATTTTGATTAGCTAAAACTTTACAGCTGTTGATAAAACATTCTTTAGATATGCTTTAGAATTAAAAAAATGATAGTAAGTAGAAATTCAAACTCTCAGGAAGGAATGAAGAACATCAGTAATGGTCAATAGCTAAGTAAATACAAATGGAAATTTTTGGTTTTCCTTTTCTTTCATATCTCTATAAACTATGTAAGTATTTAAATCACACAAAGTAAAACTCAAATTGAGGAGTTCACAATGTGTGTAAGTATGGATAATACAAATATAACCACTGTAACACAAAGGATAGGAGGATATAAATTAAGTATGCAGTATTTTTATATTTTACATGAAGTACCAGCATTAATTCTGCAAATTGTGAAGAGCCAAGGCTTATCAGTTAAAAAAGAATTCAAAGAAGAATAGCTAAAGTAGTAATAGAAAAAAATGAAATAAAATTCTACTAAATTTCAAGCCCTTCTCCCAGATGTGTAGAAAGGAGAAATAGAGAACAAAAACAATAGCAACAAGAATACAGTCACATAGTAAAAAAAGAAAAATAAAGTAAACCTATACCCAAACATGTCAATAATGATATTAAATAATAATGGACTAAACACTTCAAATAAAGGTTGATATTGTTAGGATGGGTTAAAACAAACATAAGCAAATTAGAAGCCCAAATGGACATGATCAGTAAAGAACATCTACATAACACATCATAGTTAAATTTCCAAAAGTATAGAGAACACAGAAAAAAAAAACTATTAAAAGCTGTGAGACAGAAGAACAAAACCATATCCAAATGTGGAACCAGCCTAGGTGCCCATCAACAGATAAGTGGATAAATAAAATATGGTATATATACATAATGGAGTATAGTCAACCAAAAAGAAAAATGGAGGTGTGTAATATGCAGGAAAAGAGGTGAAACTAGAAGATATCTTGTTAAGCAAAATAAACCAGACACAGAAAGACAAATATTGCATATTTTCTTTCATAAATGGAAAGGAAATCAAACAACAACAACAACAAAACAATGACCTGAAAGTAGAAGAGAAACTATGAAGTCTAGAAGTAGGGAAGGGAGGAGGGACCTGATCAAAACTCAATGCATGCATGGAAATGCCACAGTGAAACCCAGTAATGTGAATAATTAGTTGCGTTAGTAATTATAATAAAACATAATGGAATAGAATAAAACACATGATGAAAGACCCAAAATATAAATATATGGATGAGTTGGATAAATAAATGGTTGGAAAAGATATACCAGGCAAGTAGTAGTATATTTCAAAACAAAAGTATATTACCAAAGACAAAGAGGGACACTCACAATGATAAAAGCTCGATTTTTAGAAATTATAATATTCATGACTATTCACAGGCTCAGTAACAAACACTGAAAAGATAAGTAGCAAGACTGAGAGAATTAAAGGGAGAAATAGGGAAGCTTATTGCTCCCAGTTGTAGATTTTAACAGCCCTTCTCAGAAGCTGATAGAAAAATTAGACAAAAATCAAAACAAAATAACAACAAAAGACTGAAAGTATATGAAGTTTGGATACTATCAGTCACTTGACTTAATTGATAATCATAAGACAATACATACCAAAATGACAAAATGTATTAATTGGAAGTACATGTGACACTTTACCAGAATAGACAGTGTTTTGGTAAAAAATATTTCTCTACAAATTTAAAAACATTGAAGTCATACTGTTCATTGACAGTGATGGGGTGAACTAACCAATCAGTAACATTAAGATAACCACAAACTCCCCAAACAGTGAAAATGAATAACATTCTTTTATTTTTCTAACCCAGGAGTTTAACCCAGAGGCACTTTACCCCTGAGCCACATCCCCAGCAATTTTTTTAAATTTTATTTTTGAGACAGGGTCTTGCTAACTTGCTAAATTGCTAAGACTGGCCTTAAACTAGCAATCCTCCTTCCTCTGCCTCCCAAATCCCTGGGATTACAGGCATGTGCCACCACGCCTGACAACTGAACAAACTACTTCTAAATTATCATTTGGTGCAAGAGGAAAAAACAAAGTCAGAATCTGTTTTGAACAGAATGATCAGAAACATACAACACATCAAGGTTTGTGGGACGCAGCTAGTGATTCAAGTGTTGTTACAGTTCTTCAGGAATGTTGAGTAACCAATTATGCACAGATGAGAAGCAAGGCAGGGGATCATTCTTGTGGTCTGCTCCATTTCAGCTTCCCTTTCACTCTGAAACTTGCTTCTCATTATGAAAGATTACTTTCTGCCTTACATGTTAGGTTCCCTCCAAGTTTTTGGATTACCATTCTGCCTTTTCTCTTAAAAAAAAAAAAAAAAAAGCCCATACTAACCCGGTTTTCTGGGGAGAAATACCAGTCTGGCAAGTGGGCCTCAGAAGGGAATTATTGCTTTGTAATTAGGTCAGCAATTCTTTAGAATCTTTAAGGCTTTAGTGTGGGCTGGAGGAAGGAAAATGGCCTTGGAAGTGAAAGAAAAAGTGAGAAGTGTTGGGGCAGGAAATTAATGGAGCCAAGTCTTGATGAGGAAGGAGCAGTTGGGTGTAAGAGCAAAATTGGAAGCTTTACCATTTAAATGGTAGGGAGTAGAGGACAGAGACTTAATCTTCCTTATACTCTGGAGGGAACAAAGAAGCTGGGAGAAATCCTCAGTTCAGTGGGAGATCACAAATGAGTCTGTTTGAGCAATAGTAACAAAAACAGCATGGTATTGGCACCAAAACAGACAGACTGGTAGACTAATGGTACAGAATAGAGGACACAGAGACTAACCCACAAAATTACACTTATATTATGTTAGACAAAGATGCCAAAAACATACATTGGAGAAAAGATAGCTTCTTCAACAAATGGTGCTGGGAAAACTGGAAATTCATATACAACAAAATGCAATTAAAGCCCTCTCTCTCACCATGCACAAAACTCAACTCAGAGTAGATCAAGGACCCAGGAATTAAACCAGAGACCCTGCATCTAATAGAAGAAAAAGTAGGCCCTAATCATCATCATGTCAGATTAGGCCCCAGCTTCCTAAATAAGACTCCTATAGAACAAGAATTAAAATCAAGAATCAATAAATGGTATGGATTCAAACTAAAAAGTTTCTTCTCAGCAAAAGAAACAATCTGTGAAGTGAATAGAGAGCCTACATCTTGGGAGCAAAGTTTTACCCCTCATGCATCGGATAGAGGACTAATCACTAGGGTACATAAAGAACTCAAAAAGCTGAACACCACCACCACCACCACCAACAACAACAAACAAATAGCCCAATCAATAAATGGGCCAAGGACCTGAACAGACACTTCTCAGAAGATGATGTACAATCAATCAACAAATTATGAAAAAATGTTCATTATCCCTAGCAATTAGAGAAATGCAAGTTAAAACTACTCTAAGATCTACTCTAAGATATCATTTCATTCCTGTCAGAATGGCAGCTATTTTGCATACAAACAATAATAAGTGTTGGCGAGGATGTGGGGGAAAAGGTACATTCATATATTGCTGGTGGGACTGCAAATTGGTGCAGCCAATATGGAAAGCAGTATGGAGATTCCTTGGAAAACTTGGATTGGAACCACCATTTGACCCAGCTATCCCTCTCCTCGGTCTACACCAAAAGGACTTAAAAACAGCATATTACAGGGACACAGACACATCAATGTTTATAGCAGCACAATTCACAATAGCTAAACTGTGGAACTAACCTTTATGCCCTTCAGTAGATGAATGTATAAAGAAAATGTGGCATATATACACAATGGATATTACTCAGCAATAAAAGAGAATAAAATCATGGCATTTTCAGGTAAATGGATGGGGTTGGAGAAGATAGTGCTAAGTGAAGTTAGCCAATACCCAAAACCAAATGCTGAATGTTTTCTCTTATATAAGGAGACTGACTCATAGTGGGGTAGGGAGGGGGATCATGGGAGGAATAAATGAAATCTAGATAGGGCAGAGGGTTGGGAGGGGAAAGGAGGAGGCAGGGGATTAGAAATGATGGTGGAATGCAATGGACATCATTATCCAAAGTACATGTATGAAGACATGAATTGGTGTGAACATACTTTATATACATCCAGAGAGATTAAAAATTATGCTCTGTATGTGTAATATGAATTGTATTGCATTCCACTCTCATTCATTTTTAAAAATTCAATTAAAAAAGGAAAAAAAAAATGAGTCTGTTTGGTCTGCTCTCTGACAGGCACAGTGTCTGTCCCTTTACTCTATAACTGTTGCTTGGGATGTTCAGCTCCATCTATCCACCATTCCAGGGCTTTCAATAAATTCTTCCAAATGAACTGGAATTGTCTACACAATGTGCTTCATGTGGCTGCTGTTGGTGGTCATAGTGTTGTGGAGATGTTGAGAAAGGTCTGGGAGCTCAGAGATGCAGCTCCTCTCATCCACTGGTTGGGTGACTTGCTGGCTTAGTTCAATGCTCTTTATTAAGTGGATGGAAAGAGAAAAGACAGCTTGCTTCTGGGATCATCAGTGCTTTCTAACTTGCTCATTGCAGTTATCTTTTGGGTTCTTTTCTTTCCAAACTCAAAAGTATTTTATCTCTATTTGGTTTTCCACAAAAACACATTTGATGCTAATTCTTACATTAAATTGAGTGTTTTTTATTTTTATTTTTTCATCTTAAAATGGCTAAGCCTGAAAGCCATGGGAAAGTTGTCTAAAGTAGAATCTCAATCTTCTGAGTACAAATGAAGAAGCTGAGCCTGACAAGGGATAGGAAAATGAGATTTGAAACACATTACCTCATGCTTCAAAATATAATTCACACAGAAGAACAAATGCTAACTAAACACATAGAGAAAGTGAACTAACGAGAGAAAATTCATGGGTATTTAGGTGAGGTGTGTGCTTTTAATAATAGATAATAGTCATTGGTTGAGAATGTAGAGAGCAAAGGATTTATGATAGTTCTCCTTTTTGCTGTTACGTTTATGGAATCTCAAAAATTATCTTTCTGTGAAGATATGTAATGGATGTATCAATTAAGCATGTCAAGTGGAGGATAAGCCTGTTATCTACTGCATCTGTAAAATAAAGAATATTGCCAGATAATGACAATTGAAAAATGAGAAGGATGAGCTTACCTTCAGAATTCAATGCTATTCCAAGTTGCAAAAGTGCTTTTTTGAATCTCAGATTCCTTAGAGGAAAATATAAAGATATCTTGAGGTCAAACAATTTAATTTGAACTCAAGGATGATAAATATACTTATGGTATCTGGTCATCTGATTCTGTTAAAGAAATTCTGACTTGAGGTTGTTTCTCCTGCTGTGACCAACAATACCTTCTCTTTCCCTTTCTCAATTATGCCACATGACTCCACTTGTGCCCTTAGGACACTGGGATTCAACAGCAAGGTATTATTTAACTTTAGAAGAAAAATTGCTTGGTTCTGTATCTTTAAAAGGACCATGTATTACGATGTTATGCATGAAAAGAGTTTTCCCATAGGGGAACTAGTTTTATAAGCAAAGATTGACCACAGGGAATAAACTATAGTTATTTTATAGAGCAGTTGAAGAACTTTAACAAAATAACATTTTATACTTCAGAATATACCTTCTTAAAACTTGCCAAGAAAGGCCCAGCTACTGATTCCTACAGTCATTAAATTTAGAGAGTATCCTGAGCTAACCCCATGACAGCTGATTACTATTCCCTCTACTCTGTTCTGCAGAGCCGAAGGGCATCAGGGAAAGCAGTTTCCTAGAGAAGGAAAAACAGACTCATTTCTTTACTTTTCTGATTCTTTTCTGTATTTTATTTTAGACACAGAATATTTTTTTAATTTTTTATTTTTTGTAGTTGTAGATGGACAGAATGCCTTTATCTTATTTGTTTATTTGTATGTGGTGCTGAGGATTGAACCCAGTGCCTCACAAATGCTAGGCAAGTGCTCTGCCTCTGATCTCCAGCTCTAGCCCTAAACAAAGAATATTTTATCTGTTACTTGTATTATTTGGAAAATGGTTTTGTATCATATATATATATATATAATATACGTATGATAAAATATATAGATATTTTAGTTGTAGATGGACACAATACCTTTATTTTATTTGTTTATTTTTATATGGTGCAGGGATCAAACCCAGTGCCTCCTGGATACTAGGCAAGCTCTCTACCACTGAGCCACAACCCTGGGTCCTTAGATATATTTTTAAATTTGAAAATTCATTCTTAGGCACCTGCACAGGTGGATAAAACACAGAAGGATCTCCAACATCCTTCCCAAGTTGAAGGGAAGATGTTTGCCTTGGGACACCTACCAGGCATGTTTGCTTTTGTCTGTCTATTTCTCAGACTGCACACTGGGTAGAGTGGCAGCAGAATTGTTCATAAGTTGGCTATTATTTGTTGTCATGCTTTGAAGATCAGTCATACTTGAGGAACTGAATGACATTCATTACAGTGGCTTGTTGAAAGTGTTCTGGGGGGAGAGATAGTAAGAAAGCATTGATTAAGGTAGTTTTCAGTTTCATGTTACTGAATTGAGTGCCCAAGAAAAGTTGGATGTTTTTGGTTACAGCCATCTCCATATCCTAGCTCCACTCAGTGCTACAGATGATTTATGTGTAATTCAATTAGTCATTAAGAAGTTAACAAATAATTGAATACTTGCCATTTTGCAGATAAAATGTGATTATTGTGTAGTTTCCATCTGAATACTAGACATGTGGACACATAACTATAAGCCAGATTCAGTTTTTGAAACAGCAAAAATATAACATTTTTATTCCCTCCCAATGTCCTTTATTCCCTGCCTGCAACTTAGTCATTTTTGCTAAAAGTTAGTGTGCTTTATATTATCCTCAGTTTTTCCTACTTGAATTGAATATGCATGGTGCAGTCTTTGATGCTTGCACAGCATAAACTTTATTCAGTATTTATTCAAAGTTATAATTATTTTAAAGACTTTTATTAACCAAAAATTGAACCAATAACATTTATCCCACAAAATTACTGTAATTATATGTGATTTAATTTTTAGTTTCAAATTTTACCATACTCAGGTAATATAACCATGTTTAAAATGCAATTTATTTAATATTTTATACATGTTATTCAAATCTTATGTCTATAGTAAGTGTAAATTGGTTATTCTTCCTCAAATATTATAATTAAGAAAAATACTTGAAATAAAATAGCTTTTTAAAATTCATTATATTTGCCTTCAAACATAAATTATAATTATCTTAAGAAAATATTTTAGGAAAATAGTCTTTTCTTGTTCATATAAAATAGTTTTTTCTTGTTCAGATTTTATTTTACTGTGAAATAATACTGAGTCATTCTTTTCTGGAGTATTAATGCTTTAAAATAAATATCTAAGTGCAGATTGATCTTATATGATGTGGTCTGCTATTAAATGGCTTTGAGGAAAATGGAATTCAAACACCTTTACAAAATAAAAACATGACAAAAATATCATTTAAAAAGGCTCTTTAGGGTTTTAAGATTAGAAAGAAAGTATGTTTTTGCATTAACACTGCAGTTTTTAAAGATTGCATTTCAAAAGATGGTAGTATTCAGAAAATATATTTTTATGTTACCTTTATAATAAAAATCTCAGCAATGATTTTCTTTTTCTTTTCTTCCTTCTTCTCTTTCATAATTTAAATCTAGTCAAGTGACAAAAATTCCAAGATTAGTACACTATTTTAAGAAGTTAATTCTGTATCATAATTCATTTTTACATCCATTGTGAATTCTGTATCAATTAAGGGTGCATCCTGAAATTATGAGAATTTTTTACCTTAATTTCCAACATGAAAGGGGCAAGTATTGATGTTTTGTTTTGTTTTGAAATGCGAAAGCTACTTTTTTTTGATAGCACTAACTATATTTTTTACTTAATATTTATTGCTTATAATCATTTACCAGATTGAATTCCTTTTAAATCCATAATAGTTTTGTTATAAATCTTGTGTTATGAATCCTCTTAGAAGGAAAAGGGATGATGAAGCCATTTGCATCGACTTTGTCCAAGTTTACTCTGTCTCTCTGGATACCATCTCTAGAGGACAAACACACTAAATCATTTAGATAAACTAATATTGATTGATTCTCTGCCAAAGATATTGACTTGCATGATTCTTTTTCTTGTCTTTTTTTCCTTCATTTTCTGGAACTGAACATTGAACCCAGGGATGCTTTACCACTGACCTATATCCCTGGCCCTTTTTTGTTTTTACTTTTTATTTTGAGACAGAGTCTTGCAGTGTTGCTGAGCCTGGACTCAAATTTGTGATCCTTCTGCCTCATCTTCCCCAATCTCTGGGATTATAGATGTGTATCACCACACCTGGCTGGATGATTCTTTTTCTTGTTTTGGTGATGACGACACCCAGAGTCTCACACATGGTAAGCACATGCTCACTCACTTAGACACATCTCCTGTGACCCCTGGATGATTCCTCAGTAAGATTATACTACTATTTGTTTATAGAGTAAATATTTTTTAGATTTTTAGAAATCTTTTTTTGGGGGGGCGGGGCTCTTTAAAGAAATTTCATCAATGCATCTTGTTTATTAGTTGACACCCATGATTGTTTCATGAAATTTCTGGGGTCTAAGTATTCATTTAGCTTCCATCTTTGAACACAAGTATGCTATCTTTTCCACTTCTGTGTAAGTTCAGAACAACTAACATGGAATAAACTATAAACAACCTTGAATGGACACATGCAGTTACGGTACGTGGTTTTTCTGAGTTACATTCCCCAGCAATCAAATTCTATAAGACATGTTTCAAGACCGACAACATTTTTGATTCTCTGGTTTCTGGAAAAAAAGTGCTATACAAGTGACATGAGGTAAAGTGGATAATTTTTCAAAGTTAGTCAATAGTCCTCTACTGGACTGTAATAGATTTGTTAACCTGTTAATAAAATGAAATCCAACGAGATTTTTAAATGACTCAGAAGACAAGAGGGAAAGTTATAGTCTGGCTGTGACAGCTGGCAAACTTGCCTTAAATGCTTTTAAGGACAAAATTGATAACATCCATGATTGGCTACAGTTCAGGGTACCCAATTCCCATGTGTTGTCAACCGTATATTTTTACTATTGATTAACATTCTAGCTACATTCTTTTCAGACATTTTGGAAAAGCCATATTATTTTAGGAGCAGCACCCATATGTTTTTCTCCCAGACCTGTGATAAAATACGTGGAAAAAGAATCAGTTAATAAGTTCTCACTGCTAAAGTTAATGTTTCCATTAATCATGTTTTAGAAATCTAAGGGAACTGTTTTAGAGTCAAGGAAAAGCCAATAAATTTTAATAAAAATATTTGAAAAGAAAGGCACACTACTAGTTTTAATACTGAATGCATACAAATAACATGCAACTTTACAAGTAGAATCCACAGACGTCAATCATGTATAGAATCAGATAAACTCAGCATAAATATTGATGTACATTCCAGTTCCAGTGAACCACTAGGAGCTGTATTTTGAATATACTTCAAACATTACATATTCCTCAAATTTCACACGTACTCATGAACAAATATAACAACACAATTTTCCATGTGCATAGACATATGTCTCATTTATAAGAAAGTTCATGAAATTATAACTTTTTTATTTGAAAATAATTTAGTGAATACCTTATGTATGTCTTACATTGTTCTAGGAATGGAGGAGGATCTGGCACTAACAAAAAACATTGTTTTTATGAGCTTGTATCCTATGGAGAATTATCCTATGCAATAAATAAGTCAAAGAAAATACAGTCAAATTATAGTAAGTAGATTGGGAAAAAAACAATAGCTTGATGAGAAAGTTTGAGGGCCAGTGAAGAGCTGGTGTGGTTGAGCAAAAATGGACCACTGGCAGTGTAGCTTGTTGGAGAGGTAATGGAGTAGAAAGGCAAGTTATTTGGAGGATTGAGGCTACTGTCAAAACAATAGGCCTTTACAATGATGTGAGATTGGGAACCCCCTGGGGAATTCTAAGCAGGGAAATGATATATTCTAATTTGTAATTGGAAGACTCACTCTATCTGCCCAGCTGATATTAGGCGGTAGGAGTCAGAGATAGACCCAGACAACAATAATATGGATAATAGAGTAATATTCAAACTGTAGTATTTGAAAACTGTGCAGGGGACACAAATCCTTAAAGGATTAACTCTCCAGATCTAACTGCCTAAAGTTTTTCTGCCTGCTAGTGGATCTGGGGACAGGCATTGTGTATCCCTGCTCTGTTTCCCTCTTGATATCTTCTTTTACTTCTAGAAGAAATGCTTATTTCTCACCCAGCCCAGATTTTACTGTGGTCCATTTCCCTAGGATGCAAAACCTTCTAAAGTAAACAATGAAGAGACCACTCTAGGTATTTTTGCTTGATGTTTTCATCTCTTCCACTCACCTTCTATTGCTGTAACAACTATTATTGCTGTGGGAGATCACTTTGAGAGGAAAAACAAAGTAAATTCCAGGAAAGTACCTTATATCATACTGTTGCAGTTTTATGGCAAGTCTCTCTGCCTCATACTTCTCTTTGTCTATCTTTTTATGTACATATCTGTCTTAGAATTTAGATTTGAAAAAGATTGTTCCCAAAGAAATCTGTATTAAAATGATTATGCAAATTGAAATGAATTTCTACAAGAAAAGTTTAACTGTGGGTTACTGGTTTGATAGTGAGAACTGATTTTTCCAATTCCATTTATATTTTCCTTAAATCGACTTAACTATATCTGCAGATCCATGGCTTTAAGCAAAATCATACATTTATAGCTTGTGATAAGAGAATTTTATTTAAAAATTGTTTTGTCAAAATTATTTAGAAAATACTTAAGTTTTAATTAATTCTTTCGAGTTCTAATTATATCTAGAATAATAAGGTGCCTCTAAATGAAGGAGTAATGGGTATACTAAGTAGCAACTTTGTGAATATTGGTAATACTTCTTGGGGATACACTTTCCACAAAATAAGGAATCTAGTGAAGCCAGTGACTAAGCATACACACACACACACACACACACACATACACGGTTGGTGGTTAATAGTATTTTACACTTGACAAAATCAAGTATTTAAATTATAAGTTGATAGATTATTAAAATAATTTTTAAGCTAGATCAATATGGATTTTTGTCATAAAACTTGAATAAATTTCAAACAGTTCAGTAACATTTTTAAAACGTTTATTCTAACCTATTTACATTTATTTATTTATTCATTTATTTATTTTACAGTAGAATGCATTTTGACATATTCTACATAATTGAGTCACAGCTTCTCATTCCCCTGGCTGTACATGGAGCAGAGTCACTCTAATATTGTAATCATATATGTATATAGGGTAATAATGTCTGTCTCATTCTACTGTCCTTCCCATCCCCACAGCCCCATCCCTCCCTCACTCCCCTCTCCACAAACCAAAGTTCCTTCATTCTTCCCTGCACCCCCCTACTGCCCCACTATGGATCAACATCCACTTATCAGAGAAAACATTTGGCTTTTGGTTCTTTGGGATTGGCCTATTTCACTCAGCATGATATTCTCTAGTTCCATCCATTTAATTGCAAATGCCATAATTTCATTCTTCTTTAAGACTGAGTAATATTCCATTGTGTATATGTATCATATTTTCTTCATCCATTCATCTGTTGAAGGGCACTTAAGTTGGTTCCATAGTTGAGCTATTGTGAATTGAGCTGCTATAAACATTGATATGGCTGTTTCACTATAGTATGCTGATTTTGAGTCATTTGGGTATAAACTGAGGAGTGGGATAGGTGGGTCAAATGGTGGTTCCATTTCACATTTTCTGAGTTATCTCCATACTGCTTTCCATATTGGCTGCACCAATTTGCAGTCCCACCAGCAATGTATGATAATACCTTTTGTCCCACATCCTTGCCAAAACTTATTATTGCTTGTATTCTTGATAATTGCCATTCTGACTAGAGTGAGATGAAATCTTAGTTTTGATTTGCATTTTTCTAATTGCTACATTTTTTCATATGTTTGTTGATTGATTATATTTTTTCTTCTGTGAAGTGTCTGTTCAGCTCCTTAGTCCGTTTATTGATTGGGTTTTTTTTTTGGGGGGGGGTGTTAAGTTTTTTATATATCCTGAAGATTAATGCTCTATTTGAGGTGCATGTGGTAAAGATTTTTTCCCATTCTGTAGGCTCTCTCATCATGTTATTGATTGTTTCCTTTGCTGAGAAGAAGGTTTTTAGTTTGAATCCATCCCATTTATTGATTCTTGATTTTACTTCCTGTGCTGCTTTAGGAATCTTGTTAAGGAAGTCAGGTCCAAAGATAGCATCATGATGATTTGGTCCAATTTTTTTCTTCTATTAGGCACAGGGTCCCCATTCTAGTGTCTAAGTTTTTGATCCACTTCGCGCTGATTTTTGTGCAGGGTGAGAGATAGAGGTTTAATTTCATTTTGCTACGTATGGATTTCTAGTTTTCCCAGCACCATTTGTTGAATAGGCTGTCTTTTCTCCAATGTATGTTTTTGGTGCCTTTGTCTAGTATGAGATAACCATATTTATGTGGGTTTGTCTCTGTGTCTTCTATTTTGTACCATCGGTTTATATGTCTGTTTTGGTACCAATACCATGCTGTTTTTATTACTGTTGCTCTGCAACATAGTTTAAGGTCTGGTATCGTGGTGCCTCTTGCTTCACTCTTCTTGCTGATGATTGCTTTGGCTATTCTGGGTCTCTTATTTTTCCAAATGTATTTCATGTTTGCTTTTCCTAATTAAGTGTATTTTTTTATTGCAGGAAGTTTGCTAGGTTATCGATAGAAGAGTCTAACCCAGCACTATTCAATAGTATTTTTATTTTAATGGACTTTACACATATAAACCACACATAGTTTTAAATTTATATTAAAATTAAAAAAGAAACAGATGAAATTCATTTAACAATATGATTCAATTTTATCCAATATATTAAAACATTATTATTTCAGTGTCATAGCATCAATATAAAAAGATTCAATGAGAGTTCATACTGTTTTGATATTGGTGTGAAAATCTGAATCCTGGGAGCATTTTACCTTATGGTATATTTCAATTTGGACTAGCTGTATTTCAAGTGCTCCCTAGTTACTTACATATGGCTATTGGCTGAGACTTTATATACCACATTCTCAATTTTAAATACATATATACATATAATGTATAAAATTTAATTTGGGGAATGTAATGGAAATACAAATTGAACTAGAAAATGAAGTAATTGAACAATCCACCTGTTTTAAAAAAGTGCTTATTCATACATTTTAATTAGAAGATGATTGAGTTTAATCAGTATGACATTTAGGTTCCATGTAAATTAAAAAGTTTATTCTTTTCAACAATTCAAACTTATAATGAAAAAAATTAATTTTCAACAAAAATGTTTAGAGGCATATATAAGCAAACATGTTTTCAGACTGCTAGGCTATTTTTAATATCCTGGCAAGACCTAAAGGTAATGGGCCAGAAGTTGAAAACAGTAAAATTCTTGGTATATTTTTAAACTTCAGGTCACTGTCCAGATATTTTAAAACAAACAAACAAACAAAAGTAGAAATGATTTCTTTTCAGACTTGAAAATATCGCTGTGAAGGAATGAATCCTCTGGGTTTTCATCAGGAATCTATAATATTTAGAACATACAGTACATCATAGGGATTACTTAAGATATAGAACCTCATGCTGTGCTGTGTTACCCTTGGTAAACTTCTCATAACTGTTACATCTTGATGCCTTTGGGATCCCTAATGGTGCCTGAAGCACAATAGCAAGTTGTCTGTGGTGGTGAGGCAGATCTTCATTCTGCAATTGTGAGCATTTTCTCAGTCTCTTTAGGACTGCCTCCATTATATTTGGGACTCTTTCTAAATTGCAGTTTGGTGCTCAGTCTATCTGGTACATATTTTTCAAACACTCAATCCCTACCACAGAAAATTGGAGATGACACACATATCAGATTGTTCTATCGGATTCGGCTTTGGATTTCTATGGATGGACAGCAGTTTAAATGATTTGAAATTGGGTTGTCATCCAATTTTTTCAGGTGAGTGCTTCTAAGTCTGAGCCCTTTTCACCAAAGCTTCTGAGGAAAGATTAGAGTGATTCCTTTCTTATGATTTCTGCTGATCTTATATCTCCCTATGGAATTCATAGTCTTATAAGAAAGACATCTTTAGATGATGAAACTCTTTATCTTAGTGTAACTGAACTCACATTTTTCCCCCACTGTTCTTATATTATACTTTTTTTTTTAAAGGAATACATAGTTTGGATGTATCCATGATTCTATTTCTCTTGCTTCAAGATTGAGAATCTTACATTCTGTTAAAGGAAGTCTTTGGACTTTTTGTAGTCATGAGTTATAGCCATTGCTAACTTTTCCTTAATAATCATATTTATTATTTCTACCAGGGCAATTCTTTTGCTTTGAGTGAGCAGAAACTCTTAGAGCAAATTTCATTATACTGCTTTTAGTTTAAATAGCATTTATATTGTTGACTGTTATTTGTAAAGACTACTAGATTATATATAAAATTGATGCTTTCATGTATCTTTGCTTGGAGTAGTCTATCAGGGTAGAACTTACATTTGATATTTTCACTCTCAGAGATGAGACATTAGTGGACAATAGGAATGTATTTAGTGTTAAATCCACTCAGGTATGAAAGGCAGTCTATTGCTTGCCATGTGCAAATAAAACCTAGGATAAAATCTAGGATTAGACTTGGATCTTTCACTAGAGATTTTTAAAAAAATTTTTTTAGTTGTCAATGGACTTTTATTTTATTTATTTATTTCTATGCAGTGCTGAGGATCGAACTCAGGGCTTCACACATGCTAGTCGAGTGCTGTACCACTGAGCCACAGTCCCAGCCTTCACTAGAAATTTTTGAGCCCTAAGTTTTTGCATTTTTAAACTTTTAAAAGATACTTTTTATGTAATTTTTTCTTTTTAATATGGAACATTTTCATTAGGAGCAAAATCTAATTTTTTTGGACAATACATTTTTAGGAATTGAAATTTCATTTTTGTTTTTCTGGGAACCTTTTCTTCCTAATCATCTTTATTTCCCTTTTAGCTAACTTTACCTAATTTTCTTATGTCATACATATATAGTATAAATCTATATGTAGGATAAGCCATATGTATAATATGAAACATATTTTATATGGCATACACCATACATATATATCTCCTTTAGCCATATAAATTATGTATATTATGTAAATGTTAGTCATATATGTTTCTTCATACAAATTATATATCATGTTCTCTATAAACCCATAAAGTTTCAGGAAAATTTTAATTTTTTAATGAATAATTTAAAAATTTTACTAGCTGCAACCTTTGAGGAGTTAAGCATATTCTAAAAATAACCTTGTATAAGCACCCAGAAGATGGTGTATGTGTGTTTGGTGCTGGTGAATCATATCATAATAATATTCATAATCATGTGAACACTGAATTTTCTGACTAGGCTATCTATTTTTAGTTTGATGTATCAAGTCCTGTAGCTATTGTATGTATGTATGTAGCTATTGCCTTCAGCTATGTTTTTGGAAGAATTAAGATTTTCTATTAAGATTACATATATATTCCCCCCCCCTTTGGATCATATTAGTATAGAATTTTGTTTATATTCATGTATGATATAATTCGTAGTATTATATAAATTCTGCCAACTTACTCATTCTCCTATTCAATCTACATTAATTAAATGACAACTCTGTAGTAGGAAATTTGATAGGAACTAGAAATATGAGTTTAAGTTATAATTTCCATAGCTAATAAACTTAATCTAGAAGAAAATATAACCATATAAACTTGTTACTATATTTATCTTATTTTTTACATAATATAGGAGTAAACCTGAATTTGCAATGCCTAATCACTCATACTATCAGTTCTTTAAAACACAATTATTAGTGGTAGCCTTTGAAGTTTTTATTTACTCCAATATTGTTATCATTTATTAAAATTGAGCATGACCTTGAAATTGGTTTGTAAGCATAAGAAAATGAGTATCTTTGTAATCATTTTTAAAAGTCTGATTTTGTTCAAAAATCTCTCATGATTATATATGTAATTCACCAGATTTGGATCTGAATAACTTGCTATTTTAAAAATAAAATCTATCCAGTGAGGGAAAAATGATTTGCTTCATTTAAGATAATTAAGAGGTAACTTAGAAAAGAATCTTCCAAAATATTTTAAGCAATGTTCCAAATAAAATCTCAATACCATTTCTAAAAATACAATCAAAGATTAAAGAGTCTCCAGACATCTAAATACACACACGTGCATGAATGTGCACTCACATCTACAAAAATAATTTATCATCATCTGATCCCAACATCATGGCCGAATGTAAACATCATCAAGCTAGAGATACCTTCATAAATCTTTCAATGAACCATGTACCTTCATGAGTACTTTCAATTGCCTTTCTCTTGGAAAGACCAAGATGCATGATGAAATATGTACTTATTTATCTACCAAACTGTGAATGCCAGAACATGCTTCCACTTGAAAGGATGTTGATCCCTTTTGCTGACTGGTGTAGAGGTACCTTTATCCTCATATGAGGTTGAGAACTGACTGACGGCTGCCCTAGCTGCATTATTATATTGTCCATTCTTTCTCTGCTCTATGTAAAACCAGGTTTTCAAAAGGTTATATGTACCATATTTTTATTTATTTCTTTATTAGTGTTGAATTAATTACCTGTTATCATATTGTCTTTGTTAGCAAATATTTTGCTTTGCAATTTAAACAATTATATGAGAGGTTACTAATAAATGACATTACCTGTGAATCACTGTTAAATTTGCCTCAAAAAACTTAAATTTCAACATATGCTTTAGAATTCACAAATGATACCAATGTAAACCACTCAAGGTAACATTTGAGTGGGTGATATTTGGTTTGTTTTTAAAGTGTTCAGGCCTAAGTTCATGGAAATACTTAGTATTACCAATATGTGGATGCTTTCTATGAATCACAATAATGGGATTTGGATGCTTTTAGAAGCCTGCATGGAGACTGTTGTAAGCCAGGCTTTAAAACAACTATGACACACAAAGTCTAATGGAATTTAATGAAATGCATATTGTAGTGTGGTCAAAATAATAAATTACATGTTTCTTCCCCTGTGAACACTTGTTTGTTTTCATTTAGTGTCTTGTGGTTCTCCTGTGTACCCCAAACATCATAGTATAAATTTTAGTGTAGCTATCACAAGCACCAGCTGTATTCTGAGGGTAGAAGGGATCTGTCTTTCTTTCATTGCTTTTCTAACATCTAGCATGTATACTCTGTACCTGGAATATAGCAAATATTCAACAAATTTATGTTGAACAAATGAATAGGTTACTGAAATACAATTTGAGTTCTCTTCCTTAACTGTAACTTTGCCAAAAGTTGAAAATGTGAATTTAGAACAATAGTTGAAGCTGCCTAGACTAAATAAAAAAATAGTTCGGGATCTCCTTAACCACCATTAAAATTTTCAGATAGAATTTTTCCAAATAAAGAATCCAACTAAAATTGCTGATATTTGTCTCCTTCTCTTGGGGGTGTTTGTTCACAGTTCAGTGGAAAAAATAAAAGGCAGATTCCTAGATTGGCAAAAAATATTTATTAATATTTATGTGACAGAAGAATATTTCAGGTATCTCCATCAGAATAATACAGTTGTCTCCTCATCTTAATATTTTCTTCTATACAGAAATTCTGAAATGTCACTGAGAAGACATAAGGACAATGATTCCTTCATACTATGCCTTAAAAAAAGCAAAACAAAACAAAACAAAAGTATGCAACCTTTGTACCTCTCTGAATTTTGCTGTTACCTCTTTTTTTTTTTTTTTTTTTTGGAACAGGTGGTTTGTCTGAGGTGACTATTTTGGTACATCATTGATATGAATTAAGAAAAATATTTTTCTGATCACTCTTGATTATACTCTGAAACAGGGCTTTGCAATGTTTGTAATGCTTTTGGATCACCTGGGATTCTTATTGGAAATGCAGGTTTGATTCCACATGTCTGGAGTGAGGCTTGAGGTTCTATATTTCTAACAAGCTCCCAGGTGATGCTCAGACTGCTGGTAGAGGGAACACATTTTGAGTTATAAGATGTAAAAGTTACTCAAGGTATTTGCGGAGCATCAATATAGTAGGTATGTAGAACATGGTTCTAATGTGAAATCTGGTTTACTAAGATCCTAGGATAATGCCCTGGAAAGATGATTTGCTGCTTCATATCTGATGTTTTTCTACTGCTTCTTCACTGACATTTGCTCATGGGATTATTTTTGGTAATGGAATTTGTACTCTTTAATTCATCCTGTTCTACTCATTATAGAGAAATGACAAGTGACATCACGTCAGGGCACAACTTCAGACTTTTAGAGCACTTTTAATCTGATAACAATAGTATCTATTCTAAATAACTATAAATAAGTGTGCTCCTTTGATTTTAAAGCAAATGTTTTGCTTCTTGACACAAAAATGGTTTACTTGTAAGTGTTCCAGTCGACATAGAATGAGTTTCATATTTCCTTTGCTATTAGGAAAACACAACTTTTAAAGAATAAAGTTAAACATTATTATAAGAATTTAATCTAAATTATGGCTAATATCTTGTCTTGCATTGCCACATTTTTTCCTATTGGAAACAAAATTTGCACTGTAGAATTCAATTGAAATAAAAGCAATATAAAATGTACTTTTGGCCAAGAATTTTAAAGATCCCAGGAGCTCAGTGGATATAATTATGTTATTAGATTAGTTTTTTTTTTCTTTTTCTTTCAGATGATCCCTTTTCTGAAATAATTTAGGGTTGGAGTTGTCTTATTTAGCTATAAAGAGATGGGATTTGTGGAAATAACGTATTTGGCAAGGTTGAGTACATGGTATTACTAATACTTTTGCAACATGGTACAATCATTTACCTAGTATAAAGTAGGCTAAGAACAACCAGAGAAAATATTTTCTTCCCAGTGAGCATTAATGTTCTCAGTATTACCTGGCTATGTTAACAGGGGCAGGCATGTATGCATAGCTTGTAGCCATTTGCTTATCTTATCAAATACATTTTTGTTACAAACTGGCAGAGAATAAGAGGTGTGATAAAGTTTATAAGTTTAAGACATTTTTTTTTGTGTGTGTGTTGGAGGGGCAGGGGTTTATCAGGGATTGAACTCAGGGGCACTCAACCACTTAGCCACATCTACAGCCCTATTTTGTATTTTATTTAGAGACAGGGTCTCACTGAGTTGCTTAGCACCTTGCGTTTGCTGAGGCTGGCTTTGAACTTTCAATTCTCCTATCTCAGCCTCTTGAGCCACTGGGATTACAGGAGTGCATAACCATACACAGCTAAAATAGTTTTTGAATTTATTTAGTATTGAGAATTCTGTGCCTGTAAATATAAATTCTTTTCAAATGTGAGAGTGTTTGACTTCTTTGTTTGCTTCTTAGGGGTCAGGCAACTTAGTAGTAATGATAGTAGTCATATCTTTTTTGGAAACTCTTTCTGGAAGATACCTGGTATGTATTCATGAATCAAAAAGACAAGTGGATGAATGCTCTCTAATTCATGTTTATCAGTTACAATAATTGCTACGTTTTACATATCCATTTTGGGATAATGTATGCATGCATAAAAATAAACCCATTTCCAGTGCAATGAATTCTTGTCAGAAGAATGATTTTAAGACTGTAAGCCAAGCTTTTGTCTATTATTAACCAAAATACTTCATTAAGTACCATGGAATGAGGCATCAAAGGTATATTTTGCAAAAAAGAAATAATTTCACTACAATGAATAGTTTTGCAGTTGTTCAACTAGGATGAGTAAGATAGGTTTGCATTATACCCACAAGTATCTGTTCAGAAAAGTATAGAAAACACTTACATTTGCAAAAGTTTCTTCTAGGAATAACTGAAGTGATTGCAATTCAATTCTTTTTGTGGCACTGAGAGCATTATTTCATTCTTGATAAGGTGGTAAACTTTGAAAGAGTAAGCTTTTTATTTTCTTTATAATGATTTTCAAACTGAAGTCACATCTCTGACTTGAATTTCACACACAGAGCAAACATTCTCTTTGAAACAGTTACTGAGGCTTTTTCTTGGTAATGATTAATGTATTCAGACCCTTTTCCCCAAACTTGCCACAGTATTTTTACATGGTAGAATAGAAAATTTGCAATAAAAGGGAATAATAAAGCTAACCTACACTTTTACTACTAATTTATTTGTAAAAACTATTTCCTTTGTCATATTCACTGGAGAAAACATTCTACTGAAGAAGGAGACCTATTCTTTCTTATTTAAAATGAGGTATTGCGGGGCTTGGGTTGGCTCAGCGGTAGAGTGCTCGCCTAGCATGTGCGAGGCCCTGAGTTTGATCCTCAGCACCACATAAAAATAAATAAATAAAATAAAGATATTTAATAAATAAATAATTAAAATGAGGTATTGCTATGTGTTTATGATGAGATGACTACTCTGAACCTCAAATCATACACATGTACATACAATTTTCAAACCACACAGCATCACTTCAGTTTTATTATCTTAGGTTATTCTCTTTATTTTAACTCTAAGCATCTGAGTATATCTAAATGTTATATTTCCTCAGAGGTTCTTTAGGGTCATAAATCAATAAGCAACTTAGATCAGAACTCTAATTCATGTAGTAAAACACTTTTATTTTTACAATCTAAATGATACCCTTAGATATGCTCATCGATCATGAGTTGACAATTTTCCAACATCTCTAAGCTCTTCAGCTCACTTCCTGAGTGGTCTGGTTCACTGGTGTCTGACCTGTACCACTTCCATCCTGACTTCTACATGACTTGCTCCAACTCTCATGGATGTGGGAAGGTTGGCAGAAGAGAAGCTAACAGATTGGGCAGGTTGCCAGTACCACTGTAAATGGAGATGACCAAAGTGAAGGAGGGGTAGGGGTAGGTGAGTGGCAATCTAATGGTTTTGCATTGATCCAGAAGTAAAGAGGAGGGCAGGGAGGCATGGATCTGAAATACACAGTCTACTTCCCTTGGTTTCATAAGCCCTAAAAACCAGTTGACAGAAAACGACTACTTATTCTGGCAGAAAACTGCTTTCTAAGCATGAGCTTTACAAAACCTTTCATCAGACCTGGTGGAGTTTAATGAAGGAAAGGAGGGGCAGTGTATGACAGGAAATGTCAAAGAATAAAGAGTGGCCTGAAAAACCCTTTAAAGTACCTGCTGGTAATGGTGTTACAGAAGTGGGTGAAGGTAAGACATTAGAATTTGAAATCAGAGTTTATTTTCTTTTACTTATTGTCTTAAGAACACTTAACATTAAGATCTCCCCTTTTCACAAATGTTTAAGTATACAGTACAATTTGGAACCCCTGCATGGTGTTGGTGGGAATGTAAAAATGGTACAAATGCTGTGGAAAACAGTTTAAAGGTTCCTCAAAAAGTTAGAAATTGAACCATCATATGTTCCAGCAACCAAAATACCCAAAGTTGTATAAATTTGGGATATTTATACAAAAGAATTGAAATCAGAATCTTGAATAGATATCAGAACTCCTATGTACAATTCTACATATGCTAATAACAATAGCCAAAATGAGGAAGTGAGAGGAATTTTTAAGTAGAAGGGTAATTAGGTATGCAGTCCAAATTTGCAGGAGGGTCTGAAATACCTGTGGCACAGCACTAGCTGAGCAGCATGCTAGGGGCTGAATTAAGGGTGAGGAGATTTGCATAGTACAGAGGCAGTGATGAGAACTGGAAACTAGTGACAAAGGAAATGATTCTTCCCCAAATTCCCAGACACCAGTGAATGGAGTTGCCATTAGTGACAGAATTACATGATTCTCTGTGGATGTGTTCTGAAGAAGAGGAAAAACGGGCAGTGATGGGAACTATAATGTAGGTACTGGGGAAACACCTCTTTCTCCAAAATGATTAGATAGGGTGTTTTTCTTTTTGTAGGTGATCATGTATTTTTTTTTCTGGATGTCCCAGAGTTAAGTTTGAAGTTCAACATGTACTACTGAAAGTTGCCTTAAATCTTCCAGAATCACTGCACTGTTCCCTGTCCCTAAAAGAAGATGCTGACTCTCATGAATTTTCTTCTAGAAGAATGAAGTTCCCACTGTATTTGATTTATAGCCAGGGAACTGCTTGGCCACTGGCATAATTGTTCAATCCCACTCCAATGTCTGGTAGGATGGGTTAATCTGGATGAAACAGACACTTCTCATCAAAGCAGATCAACACACCCCAATATGCCAGAGGACATGCTATGCCCTGGTGTGATGAAAGAAGGTGAAATGCCAGATGGACCCTGTGAATTGATTGGTCTGTTTAAGTCTGTCTTTAAGGGATTATCTTTGTTTATTTTTATACTCCAGGTGTGGCCTGTTTTCTCTTCAACTATTTCTTGGCTCCTTGTTCTTAATCTGAAGCAAATGCATTCTTTGCTTACTGCTTTTGCTAAACCCTTAAATTCTTACACTTGTTGAGAGACTTACTTTTATGTCTGTATTCCACTCCATAGCAAAGTCATTTCCTACACGTTTAACGTTCTTAACTGGTAAAATGTTAAATATATATTGAATTTTGGAAATTTGATGTTTATCTATCATTGATAAGCTATGTGTGTTATCTAAATATATTCATTAATATTATTATGATTTTGTGCAATGTTTAGGTGTCAAAGAGTACGGAGAGAACCAAATATATTTTTTTAATTTGGGAGAAAGACTTTTAAAAATGAAAGTCATTGGTGAACTAAAAAAGGAAGAATATAGTCTATTTTTAGAACCTTGTATACAATCACCCTAAATTCAGAAAGAGGAATTGCAAAGCAGATTTCAATGGACCACAAATGTCACAAATGTGACATTGGAAAGATATATAGAGTTTGTAAATTAGATATTGCAAAGATTTCCCAAGTTGGAAGCTTGAAAGGACACAGCAGACTCAACAGAAACTTTGTATTTAGCGTAAATAGTGCAACAGGAAAAACTGTGCAGACATGTATTAGGGGGTCTGACAGACAAACAGTTGCAAGATTTGCAGGATCCTTATTTGCCTAAGGACACATTATTTCTGAATTAAACTATGATGTCCTGTGAGGAATCAAGGCAGAAGTTCCCAGCAGGGCTGTTTAAGCCCCTCTGGTAATAGAATCAAGCCAGGCTAACAAGTTACACCAGGTAAAAACCATCAGTAAACAAACTGGCCCTGGGGGAGTTTTGGATTTTATACTGCACATCATAAATCCCACTGTACTCATCTTGGCTGAAGGCCAAAACTGACATCCAGAGTCCCCAGAGACAAGGATGTACCTTTCTCACTCTCATTGTAAGTTAACTATGTTTTACACAGATGCTTATTTTTCCACATAATCCAGGAAGAGACATTTGAATAGTTATTTAATATAGTTAGAGCTAAATCTCTCCAGAGAAGAAAATATGAATGTGCACAAAACTCCACAGCTGTAAACTGAGCCAAATCTAGAATTTGAGTTTGCTGTATTTAATTTCAATATTTTCCCACTAGTTTCTACTCTAATGCGTAGTTCAAAATAAATGTTTTCCTTTTAAGCTTAAGACTGGTTCTTTTTCAGATACGCCCATGTTGCAAAATTCTGAAAGAAATCTTAGACCACTATACTTTAAAGGTATAACATATCATTTACATTTGTATATTACTTTATGTATACATTTATATATTACTTCAAAAAATAAAATTGTAGTACCATATTCATCTCAGCTAAAATGCATTGTTTTAGTAGTAAAATTTCTTTACCATTAAAGTAACTCAAATGAAAAGCTGACAGGTAGTAATTTATATTTAAGAAAAGATTTTTCTCTGTTGCAAGATGATGAATATGTGAAATAGGTGAAGTTTGGTTTCATTCCAACTCCAGCTCCAACTTTTCAGGGGCCTCTAAGTTTAGGATAGAGAGTGATTGTAGGTTTCTTGTTAGGGAGAAAGGTGATCTGTTGGCACTGTTTATGTAAAGGTATGAGGAACTTAATTTGTCACTCTTCCAGTTTATTCAGGCTGTAAAATATGGACACAGAATGAGGGAAACTCACAAAGGCTTAAATCATTGACAATAGAATTTTTTTTTGACAGAAACAGTGGAGGCAATATGTGGTAGAACTATCTATAGACAGAGATTTTCCTGGTTCTCCTAACACTTAGACAAGTCCTGTTTCAGTTACTTCTGTGATGAATGATAGGAACTTCAGTACCCTGAAGGAGAGGTATGGCCTCCTGAGGCCACACAACCTCACTAAGCTCAACATCTCTCTCTCATGGCTGAAAAAATTGATATTCTTTTCAGAAGAAAAAAAAATGGTAATGCTGAGTCATTTTTCTCAATAAATAAGGATCAAGATGTATCTTCATTTTTTCCTTTCCTAAAATTCATTCTCAGCCTTATCAAAATTATGAAAAAAGTAGTATGCAGTTTAAAGGAAACTATAGAATGAGATAACAGAGTACTAAAATTATGTTTTGTACTCATGGTTATGATAAAGCAATATCTTCTACTCTTGAATAGAATATATATGTATATATTCATATTACCTGATTTGATAACAAAATTGGGCATTTTTTCTTTCTTCTAGAACTTGAGAAGAAACCAACTCTTACAGATTTTATACTGTGGCAAACAAGGCCTCACACATATCTGTGCCATATTTGGTTAATTTCTGCAAGACAAATGGTTTGTTTTTAGCAAGGGGAGGTTGTCATTGAAATACAACCTTGAAAACAAGGAGGGAGAGCAAAATAAACTTCCCAGAATAGTCATCACCAAAATGTGTATTTGAGATAATGACATGAGCATTTATACTTCTGATTATGTTGCTTTTCTACCTCCTACTCAGCTTTTTCTGGACAAGCAAATAAATGATCAATTTAGAATCACATTACATTCAAAATGAATAAGATTGTGAGATCATGCTTGGACTAGCAGTCCAGTTTAGAGGATTTAAACTTCCATAAAGGCATACTCTTCTTAGATTGATCCAGAGAGCCAACTGATAACTCAGACAAATGGCACATGGTAAGAGAGGACAAAATGATTGAAGGTTCTGGTTGAAACATTTGACAACTCCACAATGGTTGAATGCATTTTCACAATCCTGGTGAGGCTAAATCTTTACCTAGATACTGTTGGAACTGTTCAGCCTAGGGATGAGGATGGGTTAGACTACTGAGGATGTCTGCTTGTTTTCTGCTAAGAGACTATCTACTTGTATGCTTGTTTCTTGGACCAAAGAAATGTAGAATTTATCATTTGCATCTGTGTGAAAGGAAAAGTTGACATTCCAAGGAAGCCAATCACAGATACTTTGATCCTGTTAATTTATTCAAAGGATATTGTCAGCTTTAATGTAATTTGCTGTTGCTCTTGAACTCTTAATTTTAGTTGTATTACCTAAAAGCAAACCACTGCTAAGATTATGTTCTGTAATGATCCCAGATCTTTGCAGTACTTTTCAATGGAAAATTGGTTTATATTTTTCTACTTTTATTGAAGCATTATGAAATGGATTAAATATGTAGATTTGTGAATTTTCATATCTCAGGGAAGAGATTCAGACCGGTGGATCTTCCTTAGAGGTTGGTTTTTCATTATTTAATACTTTTAAATTGTTTTAGTTTGTTGCCAAGATTTAAACATTGGTAGACTTTACCTAAGAATTTGCTTTTATGACTTCTCCTAAAAAATTAAAATGTCCTGGCACCACCAGCCTCCCATTCCTGCATGGTCACAGTCAGCCACTGCTGGATAGCTGTCATCTCTTGTAGTCTGGTAAGGTGTACCAGGGTACACTCCAGGGTAAGTTGTATCCTCAGGGTGTAACAAATCCACGTCACTTACAGTATATTCCTGGTCTCTGTGGGCCCTAGTACTGATGATCAGAAGCAGCTCAGATGTTATCTATCTCTTCCTATAAAGTTCATTTTTTAAATCATTAGAACATTTAGGCATTAAAACTGAGTTTACATTCTATTCATTCTCAACACCCAAGACCAGTCCTTATTGCTATTGTGTCTCTCTAAGGAGTAAGTCCAGGTATCACAGGATCCCTACTCCATTCCAACTAAGACATTTTATTTTCTGAACACTATGCAAAATTAGAAAATTTGTCATAAATATTCTACTGCTACATTTGTTTATGATGAGTGTGTTAGGGTCCCAAAGACCAGCCCCAGGTTTGGTGTTCTGATAGAAGGATGCATAGGACTCATCATCATATGTACTCAATGGCTAAGACTTATTATAGAAAAATGAGACAAAGCAAATTCTGCAAATGGAAAGGACACACAGGAGAAAGTCCAGATGAACCCAAATGCAAGCATCCATCCTTTTCCATGAAGTCACGCAAGACAAGCTTAACTCCTCCAGAATCAGATTATGACAATACATGCGCAATGTTGTCTATCATGGAAGTTCATTAGGAACTCAAGTTCCACAACTTCTTTTTTCTCTCTCCTTCCTTCCTACCACCCTCCCTTCCTTTCTGCAACTCTTCCTCCCTCCCTCCCTCCCTCCCTCCTTCCTTCCTTCCTTCCCTCTCTCCCACCCTCCTTCCTTTCTTCCCGACTCTCTTTCTCTTTCAGGGGCACTTTATCATGGATCTACATCCTTAACCCTTTTTATTTGTTTTATTTTGTGACAGGGTCTTGCTAAATTACATAGGGCCTTGCTAAGTTGCTGAGCTAGCTTTGAACTTGCAATTCTTCTTTCTCAGCCTCCAGAGGTGCTGGGAAGGTCCCAGGATTTTTATGGGTGGATGGTCATATAGGCATCCCCGGCCTGGCATGTATCAAAATTCCAGAATCCCAGAAGGAAAGTAAAATTTTATGTGAATAACATGCATTACACAGTCTAGACATCTAAAACACATTTACTAGTTAGGGTACCCTGATGTTTTAGTCAGCTTTTTCACTTTTGTGACTAAAAGACCTGACCAGAACAATTACAGCGGAGAAAGAGTTTATTTGACAGCTCACGGTTTCAGTCCATAGATAGCCGGCTCCATTCCTTGGGGCCTGAGGTGAGGCAGAATATCAAAGTAGAAGAGCATGGTTGAGGGAAACTGCCCACATGATTATCAGAAAGTGGGGTTGAGGGCTGTTAGGGAGAGAGAGTTCACACCAAATATATACCCAAAAGGCACACCCATGGGGATCCACCTCCTCCAGCCACACTCTACCTTCCTTCAGTTACCACTTTATTTGAACTATCAGGGGATTAATTCACTGATTGGTTAAGACTCTCATAACCCAATCATTTCTCCTATAATCCTTCTTGCATTGTCTTACACATAAGCTTTTGGGGGACACCTCACATCCAAATCATAATATATGAGAATACTCATGAAAATCAAGTTACCAGATCAGCCAAGAGCTAACCCTATTAAAAATATCTTTCTAAAGAAAGCAATCAGGCCTTCTATGTTAACTCTTGTGTACAATAAGACAAAAGCCACTTATTTTTTTTGTACGAGCATAATCTTTGACCGAGTAGGTTGTTAGTGATAAGAACTATTCAGGAATTCCAGGCTATTTTCCTTTGAAAAACAGCTAGATATGGAGAATATTTGAAGTAAGCCCTATCATTTATCTCTGAGATCTTTATGAAGCATTAACAGAAACACATCTCAGACTGAGCTGTTTGTTTAATTTATTCAATTTTTTTTATTCAACACATGTGAGGCACAGCTTCGTCAAGTACAAGATCCTTGTTTTCATGGAAAGGGTACTTTATAATGAGTAGAGTAAAAGACTTAATGATTAAGTTATATAGTATATTAGAAGATGAAAATGCTATGGAAAAAGATGTTCCATATTGATTTATAAAAGTTATGCTTATACTCTAGATAGTAATCTGTAGGCTGATAAAACTGTCTACATCCAAATCTCTAGTAGCTGTGACTATGTTACTTCAAAAGAGACATTGTAGATGTGATTAAGGTTAAGGGCCTTGAGTAGGAGAAATTATTCTGGGTTATTGAGGTGTACTCAATTAAGAATCCTTCAAAATGGAAAAGGAATGCAGAAGAGAGGGGAGAGTGGTGTGAGGTATTTGGCAAATTGCTATGATGGCAAGAGAAAGCTAATAAAGGGTCCTTTGTTATATCTACTTACTGAAAGCATCTCCTGCTCTTTGACTTGTTGTTTTACTCCTTTACTGTTGTGATTTTAAGGTTTTTTTTTTTTATTTTCAAGAAGTTTTTATGCACTGTCTTAGGAAATAGTTATCTACCTCAAGGTAAATATATATCTACATATATAATGTTTTAACTGGCATCTATGGTTAAAACTCCATTCAGAACTGAATTGAATTCTTGTTTATGGATTGAAAAAAAGGTCAAGATTCATGATTTTCATGGATGGTCACTAATGGAGGAGAAGGGGAAACTTGCTGGAGTATGTTCTCATGTTGGTAAGACGGTGTGCAGTCTAGTGATAGTCCTTCTTTCCCCCACATCCACCACCTTTTATAGAGAACAGTTTTCTTTTCAAACAGCAGTGTTTTGTCTCCTTTGTTATGAATCACATGTGCTGTGTTTGGTTCTGTTTCTGGACTCTGTATTCTCTTCTATTAGTCCATTTGTTTATACAAACACAAATATCTCACTAAATTACAGTTGTTTTATAATTACACTGAATATTCTTCTGGCAGTTCAAATCATTCAGCTTTTTTCTTCTTCCTAACCTCCCAGGATATACTTTGCCCTTTGCATTTTTATGTAAATTTTATAATTAGCCTGTGAATTTCCATGGAAAAACTGTTTGCATTTTGATTGAAATTGCATTAAACCTGAAGACTGACTTGGAGAAAATTGGTATCTTAACAATATTAAGTGATTCAATTCATGAGCATGATATATGGTTGCATTTATTTAGGCCATCTTCAATTTCTTTCAAAATTTTGCGTTTTGTTTATTGTATAAAGCTTGCATATTTTTTATTAAATTGTTCCAAACTATAGATTTTTTAAGACTATTAAACTATGTTTTTAAGACTATTAAATTATTGCTATATTATATTTCAGACATCAGACTTCCAAAAGGATCTTTATAAAATATTGTCTTATGTTTTTTGTTGCTATGTAAGAACACTTTGCATATCAACCTTTTTATCAAGTGTCTTTGTAAATGGTATGAATTTCTACAAGTTCCTTCATAGACACAGTCATGTTGTCTGTGAATAATAGTACATTTATGTCTTTCTTTCCAATTGTTATAACTTTATTTTTCTTGATTAATAGCATTAATCAGACATTCACACAAGATTGAAAGAAAACATTTGCCAAAATGTAGTATTTAATTTTTGAAATTATGTTTATGAGGGGTTTACATATTTCCTTTTTGACAATGTCTTTGTGAGATTTGGGCTTCAAGACATGTTAGCCTGGGGGGGGGGGGAGAAAAAAAGAAGAAAGAAAAGAAAAAGGATTTTAAGAGTATGTAAGAAATTGGTGTTTTGGTGGGGGCACAGGGTTGGGTGCCTGTAATTCCAGCATTTGGGGAGGCTGAGGCAGGAGGTTCTCAAGTTCAAGATCAGTCTGGGTAACCTGGAGAGACTGTATCTCAGAATAAATGAAAAGATCGGGGATGTAGCTCTTTGGTAGATGCCCCTTGTGTTCAATTCCCAGTCCTTCCCCTCCACCCCCCCAAAAATAGTGTTTTGCAAGGATTCACTGGCAAATAAAACTATACCTGAAACATTCTGAAGAGTTCCTTATGGAAAAGTTTTTGTGAGGTTTTCAATTTCTAGTCAGTTTTGGCAATATGTGCTTTTCAAGGAATTTGTCATTTTGTTTTCTTTTCTCGTATTTTGACAGAATCATGTATAATATTTTCCTGATCATTTTTTAATGTCTACATCATATTTAGCAACTCATTCCTAATATTGACAATGTGGGTTTTCTCCTTTTTTATTTTCTAGTATTCTTAAGGCTTTAATACCTTTTTCATTCTTTTTAAAGTTAGTTTTGGTCTTTGTTAATTTTATTTTTTTATACTGGGACTTGAACCCAGGGCATATACTAGCCACTCTACCATTGAGCCACTTCCTCATTCCATTTTTTTTCCCATTGCTTACTTGTTTTCTGGCTATATTTTTAACACGGAATAATAACAACAAAATTGATATTTCCCTGAAATATTAGCTATGGAATATGGGAGTAAAATAGGAGCCAAGTATGTCTCTAAGACTTCTGCCCTATGTTTCTTGGTGGCTGTCATTGCCATAAATCAAAATTGAGAGTGCTGGAGAAGCAGGCAGGTTTTGGGAGGACTAGCAGAATTTCAGTTTTGGATATATTCTATTTCAGATATCAGACTTCCAAGAGGATGGTAAACCATGATGCTGGAACTTAGGCATAGATTATACTTGAGATACCAATGTGGAAGTCATTCTCATTGAAAGTGCATGAGACCAGGAGAATAAATAACATCTCTAGTTGAACAAATACAGAAGGGGGAGAGAAAACCAAAATCTGGGGCCTGCAGGACTCCAAAACTAAGGGAAGGAATAGAAAAAGCAAAGGAAACTGGCAAGAATAAATAAGGGAATTACTGACTCCAAGTTAAGAAAGTGGATAAACAAGGAGGAAGAGACCTAATTTGTTAAATGCTGATGCTGGGTGGAGTAAGATGAGAATAAAGATGGATTCTTGGACTTGGAAATATGGAGATCACCAGATAACTTTCTAAGGAGCACTTTTGGTGGAGAGCTAGAGAGTAAATATTCAGGCTGAAGAATTGGAGAATGAAATGAAAGTAATTGGACACATTGACTATAGAAATTTTTAAAGATGTTTTGCTCAAAAGTGAGATGTAAGGGAATTGTGCCGCTGGTGGTACTTGGGCTCAGAAAAAAAAATATTACTAACATGGGGGAAATAACTGTATATGCAAAAGAATGATCAGAAGAAAGAAAAGGCTTGATGTGTAAGAAGAGGAGAAACAATGGAGTATGTTTTGTGTTGATAAGATGGAATAGGACAGAAATTCTCCCCCTTCTCCTCTACATTCATGCACAACATGTTGCAGAATTTCTTGTAACTGTGTTCACAACATAGTTTTGCTTTCAGAATGTCATAAAATTATTAATAATAGTGAATATTAAAGATATTGTGATATGTAATTTTCAGCGGAAATTAGAGAACACTCTGAAAATCTCACTACTTTTGGCCAATGATATCAATAGTTAGGATCTAGAATAAAGTAAGGGATAAATGAAATAAGCATCGGAGCAGCAAATGAATATTAATAAGCTCAGATGTTTTAGAAAAGCTTAATATCATCATCCAAGTTATTTAATACAAACTAAGGTAACAGATTTATTAGCAACACACAGTGACTACAATGAAAAGTGACAGAAATCAACAGAGGAACTAGACAAAACATTTCTTTGAAAATCAGACAAGTTCTAAATAGATTTGATTTGGTGTGCATTTTATTTAGCTAGTAAACTTTATCGTATTAAGTCGGGGTCCTGTATTATAGACTCAAATAGCTCCACATACCTCAAGAGTTCTGAAGCTGCCATACTTTGCACCATTCAATAATTGTCATTCCTCATGTGACCAATTTGTTTTTATCAATATATGGGAATACACAATGAAAAATTTCAACAAAAATTTTTAATATACCTCAAAAATGTATTTGTGCCTAAAAAGGTTAAGAGCAGTGATCTGGAAATGTGCTTAATGATTTAGTTGATGAATTTTGTTTCCTATCATTTCTGATAAATGAAGCATTAATACTTGCATACAGATAAATACATCAAGCTCTGGCCATTTGTAACATAACTAGACAAGCATATCCCAGGATGTGTGTTTCAAAAACATTGAAAGACAAGCATATTGATCATAGAGTAGTAGAATGTCAGAGTAAAAAAAGGACCCTAGAGTTTACAAACCAGTGCTCTGCTCAAATGTGCAAAGCTCATAATGTATGGAAATGGATGTGTATTTATGCCTATGTTCCTTAATTTCCGTCTATATTTCTTACTCAAATAAATTATCTTTTTATATATTATTATTTATTATACATAAAATGATTTCTAGACCACCAATTACCTACCACTAACAAGGAATTGAATTTTGAAGCAAAATATTGTCCTGTAATTTTAATATTATAGTAATTGGAAAAGGAAATTCTAATAGCCTAGTCTAAATATGAAACTTAGTGTCTTAAAAATGGAGCCCTTGGGGTTGTGGTTGTGACTCAGTGGTAGGTCACTCACCTAGCACGTGTGAGGCACTGGGTTCGCTCCTCAGCACAACATAAAAAAAATATATATATATAAAATAAATAAATAGAAGTATAAAAAATGGAGCCCATGGAAATTAACATCTAGTTGAAGAAAACTAAGTGTCTTTTACAGATAAAAGAAATCAAGTTCAGCTTTATTTCCAGAACATAAAGAGTAAAAAGAAATTGTCCTGCTTTGGGTTAAGTATTAGCAAGTTTCCTGAAGCAGACAGATCACTATTGTAGAAGAAATGGTTGTACAAATATGTAAAGTTAATGGACTAAGTATATGGTGCTCCATCATTGTTTAGGAGGCAATAAAAGAAAAAAAAACAGCAAGAAGAAAATTTAAATTGATTACAATTCAGCTATAAAATTGATTGTGGAGAGATATACAACATAGAAGTGATAAACATAGGGTGATAAACAGGTATAGTTACGTGTGATATAATCTTTATAAGAAATAAATGTGGAAAAAGGAAGATGGCGGTGAAGGGAGTGCATCACCCCCGTGTACCACGTCACTGTGAGGGAGAATGACGAGTTAGAATGGCTAAAAGCTATCTTGTTAGGAATTTCCAGCAAAATCGGGGTGCTCCAAAACCTAGAGGAAGGATTTCCATCGCACGAGGATCAGCTACGGGGGCTCAAACGCGAGCGATTTGTTGGCACGGAGGATCACGCTGCTTATTCAGCAAATCACCCCGTGGCTAGAGTCTGCGGTGCGTGCTGGGAAACGACGAGATAGCAACGCAAAGATACAGCGCTGCGGATTCTGCGGGCTCCTGCCGGCTGTGCAATAACTGTGCTCAGTGCTGAATTCTGGGTTTGAGACGGAGGAAGGAAGCGGTACAATTCGGTTCTCCACACCGGTCAGACCACAGAGGAAGCCAGCGGCCACCATCTTGGAGAGCTGACATCACCATCCCTGTTTTCGACTGATCGCAGCTCATTCAGCTATAGAACAGGTAATTTCAGGCTGCCATTCGCCTGCGTCTCAGAGACAAATTACTCAGGCTCAGTGCTAAAGAACCCGCGGAAACTGCTTCTTGGAGCCTGCTCCTATCAGAACATACACCAAGCCCGGAGCGGCCGAATTCCGGCTCCTGGAACTGCTCTGGCCCAGGGCTAAAGAACCCACGGAAACTGCTTCTCGGTCCGGGTCCTGCTGAATACTGTGGAGGTAAATACCAACCGAGCCTTCATAGGCAGTGGCAACAGGATTGAGACGGGCTTGTGAGGGCCGGTCAGGACTCACCCATTGCTTTGGTCACCCGGCAAAGGGAACGAAATGCTGCCATTCGCATGGGATACCAACATGGCAGAGATCTGATGTCATCAGAAAGCGGTGGAGGAGATAACTTCATTGATACCAGCGGCGCCATAAACAGTTGGTCTCCTGGTAAAGAAAGTGAGTCACAAACACTCGAGTCTCTCTCACTTTATCATCAAGCCAGAGGGGAAGAGCAGAGCCGCCGCCTGCGCCCGGAACAGGCCTAGCGACCCGCAAGCATGGTAGTCACGTCACCCCAATTGGAGTAGGGGCAGAGCAGAGCCGCCGCCCGTGCCCGGAACAGGCCCAGCGACCAGCCGGCGTGGTAGTCACGTTACCCCAATTGGAGTAGGGGCAGAGTAGAGCCGCCGCCCGCACCTGGAACAGGCCCAATGACCTGCTGGCGTGGTAGTCACATCACCCTATTTGGAGTAGGGGCAGAGCAGAGCCACCGCCCGAGCCCGCAAGGTAGGCAGACCTGCGACCGACCGGCGGATCAGGCCCAGCAGCCTGCCGGCGTGGTAGACACGTCACCCCAATTGGAGTAGGGGCAGAGCAGAGCCTTCGCCCACACCCAGAACAGGTCCAGCGGCCCGCCGGCATGGTAGTCACCCCAACTGGAGTAGGGGCAGAGCAGAGCCGCTGCCCGCGCCTGCAAGGTAGGCAGACCTGCGACCGACCGGCAGGACAGGCCCAGCGGCCCGTCAGTGTGGTAGACAGATCACCCCAATGGAGGAGGAGCACAGCCACCGCCTGCCCCTGCAAGGGAGACTTTTCAACTATACAAGAGCAATATAAATATATAGGGGGAAAATCTCAATAACACAACAGTTTCACCAAGCAGAAAGAAATGCAAGCAGTATGAAAAGACAAGGAAAGAAAGGACCACAAGCATTGCAGGTCAACTCAACTTTAGAAGAGGTAATAGCTGCAGCAGATGGAATGTCAGATAAAGAATTAAGGATATACATGCTTCAGATGATCTGGAGTCTCAAGGAAGACATTAGACAGCAAAATCAGACAATGCAAGATCATTTCGACAATGAATTACATAAATAAATCCAAGAAGCAAAAGATCAACTATACAGGGAGATAGAGGTTATAAAAAACAAACAAACAGAAATCCTAGAAATGCAGGAAGCAATAAACCAACTTAAAAACTCAATTGAGAATACTACCAGCAGAGTAGAACACTTAGAAGATAGAACATCAGACAATGAAGACAAAGTATTTCAACTTGAAAAGAACATAGACAGCTCAGCAAGACTGTTAAGAAACCATGAGCAGAACATCCAAGAAATACGGGATAACATAAAGAGACCAAATTTAAGAGTCATTGGGATACAGGAAGGTATAGAGGTCCAAACCAAAGGAATGAGCAATCTATTCAACACACCTCTCTCACCAATGGACAGATCTTCCAAACAAAAGTTGAATAAGGAAACTATAGAACTCAATAACACAATTAATAACCTAGACTTAATTGACATATATAGAATATACCACCCAACATCAAGCAGTTACACTTTTTTCTCAGCAGCACATGGATCCTTCTCAAAAATAGATCATATATTATGTCACAGGGCAACTCTTAGACAATATAAAGGAGTAGAGATAATACCATGCATCTTATCTGATCATAATGGAATGAAACTGAAAATCAATGATAAAAGAAGGAAGGAAAAATCATGCATCACTTGGAGAATGAACAATAGGTTACTGAATGATCAATGGGTTATAGAAGACATCAAGGAGGAAATTAAAAAATTCTTAGAGATAAATGAAAACACAGACACAACATATCGCAATCTATGGGACACATTGAAAGCAGTTCTAAGAGGAAAATTCATTGCTTGGAGTTCATTCCTTAAAAAAAGAAAAAAAACAACAAATAAATGATCTCATACTTCATCTCAAAATCCTAGAAAAAGAAGAGCAAAACAACAGCAAAAGAAGTAGAAGGCAAGAAATAATTAAAATCAGAGCTGAAATTAATGAAATCGAAACAAAAGAAACAATTGAAAAAATTGACAAAACTAAAAGTTGGTTCTTTGAAAAAATAAATAAAATCGACAGACCCTTAGCCATGCTAGCGAAGAGAAGAAGAGAGAGAACTCAAATTACTAGCATATGGGATGAAAAAGGCAATATCACAACAGACACTTCAGAAATACAGAAGATAATCAGAAATTATTTTGAATCCTTATACTCCAATAAAATAGAAGATAGTGAAGGCATCGATAAATTTCTTAAGTCATATGATCTGCTCAGATTGAGTCAGGAGGATATAGACAACCTAAACAGACCAATATCAATTGAGGAAATAGAAGAAACCATCAAAAGACTACCAACTAAGAAAAGCCCAGGACCGGATGGGTATACAGCAGAGTTTTACAAAATCTTTAAAGAGGAACTAATACCAATACTTTTCAAGCTATTTCAGGAAATAGAAAAAGAGGGAGAACTTCCAAATTCATTCTACGAGGCCAACATCACCCTGATTCCTAAACCAGACAAAGACACTTCAAAGAAAGGAAACTACAGACCAATATCTCTAATGAACCTAGATGCAAAAATCCTCAATAAAATTCTGGCGAATCGGATACAAAAACATATCAAAAAAATTGTGCACCATGATCAAGTAGGATTCATCCCTGGGATGCAAGGCTGGTTCAATATACGGAAATCAATAAATGTTATTCACCACATCAATAGACTTAAAAATAAGAACCATATGATCATCTCGATAGATGCAGAAAAAGCATTCTACAAAGTACAGCATCCCTTTATGTTCAAAACTCTAGAAAAACTAGGGATAATAGGAACATACATCAATATTGTAAAAGCAATCTATGCTAAGCCTCAGGCTAGCATCATTCTGAATGGAGAAAAATTGAAGGCATTCCCTCTAAAATCTGGAACAAGACAGGGATGCCCTCTCTCACCACTTCTGTTCAACATAGTTCTCGAAACACTGGCCAGAGCAATTAGACAGACGAAAGAAATTAAAGGCATAAAAATAGGTAAAGAAGAACTTAAATTATCGCTATTTGCAGGTGACATGATTCTATACCTAGCAGACCCAAAAGGGTCTACAAAGAAACTATTAGAGCTAATAAATGAATTCAGCAAAGTGGCAGGATATAAAATCAACACGCATAAATCAAAGGCATTCCTGTATATCAGCGACAAATCCTCTGAAATGGAAATGAGGACAACCACTCCATTCACAATATCTTCAAAAAAAAATAAAATACTTGGGAATCAACCTAACAAAAGTGGTGAAAGACTTATACAATGAAAACTACAGAACCCTAAAGAGAGAAATAGAAGAAGAACTTAGAAGATGGAAAAATATACCCTGTTCATGGATAGGCAGAACTAACATCATCAAAATGGCGATATTACCAAAAGTTCTCTATAGGTTTAATGCAATGCCAATCAAAATCCCAATGGCATTTCTTGTAGAAATAGAGAAAGCAATCATGAAATTCATATGGAAAAATAAACGACCCAGAATAGCAAAAACAATGCTAAGCAGGAAGTGTGAATCAGGCGGTATAGCGATACCAGACTTCAAACAATACTACAGAGCAATAGTAACAAAAACAGCATGGTACTGGTACCAAAACAGGCGGGTGGACCAATGGTACAGAATAGAGGACACAGAAACCAATCCACAAAACTACAACTATCTTATATTTGATAAAGGGGCTAAAAGCATGCAATGGAGGAAGGATAGCATCTTCAACAAATGGTGCTGGGAAAACTGGAAATCCATATGCAACAAAATGAAACTGAATCCCTTTCTCTCGCCATGCACAAAAGTTAACCCAAATGGATCAAGGAGCTTGATATCAAATCAGAGACACGGCGTCTGATAGAAGAAAAAGTTGGCTATGATCTAAATACTGTGGGGTCGGGCTCCAAATTCCTCAATAGGACACCCATAGCACAAGAGTTAATAACTAGAATCAACAAATGGGACTTACTCAAACTAAAAAGTTTTTTTCTCAGCAAAAGAAACAATAAGAGAGATAAATAGGGAGCCTACATCCTGGGAACAAATCTTTACTCCTTACACTTCAGATAGAGCCCTAATATCCAGAGTATACAAAGAACTGAAAAAATTAAAGAATAAGAAAACAAATAACCCTATCAACAAATGGGCCAAGGACCTGAACAGATACTTCTCAGAGGAGGACATACAATCAATCAACAAATACATGAAAAAATGCTCACCATCTCTAGCAGTCAGAGAAATGCAAATCAAAACCACCCTAAGATACCATCTCACTCCAGTAAGATTGGCAGCCATTATGAAGTCAAACAACAACAAGTGCTGGTGAGGATGTGGGGAAAAGGGTACATTTGTACATTGCTGGTGGGACTGCAAATTGGTGCAGCCAATTTGGAAAGCAGTATGGAGATTTCTTGGAAAGCTGGGAATGGAACCACCATTTGACCCAGCTATTCCCCTTCTCAGTCTATTCCCTAAAGACCTAAAAAGAGCATGCTACATGGACACTCTACATCGATGTTCATAGCAGCACAATTCACAATAGCAAGACTGTGGAACCAACCTAGATGCCCTTCAATAGACGAATGGATAAAAAAAATGTGGCATTTATACACAATGGAGTATTACTCTGCATTAAAAAATGAGAAAATCATAGAATTTGCAGGGAAATGGATGGCATTAGAGCAGATTATGCTAAGTGAAGCTAGCCAATCCCTAAAAAACAAATGCCAAATGTCTTCTTTGATATAAGGAGAATAACTAAGAACAGAGTTGGGACGAAGAGCATGAGAAGAAGATTAACATTAAACAGGGATGAGAGGTGGGAGGGAAAGGGAGAGAGAAGGGAAATTGCATGGAAATGGAAGGAGACCCTCAGGGTTATACAAAATTACATACAAGAGGAAGTGAGGGGAAAGGGAAAAAAATACAAGGGGGAGAAATGAATGACAGTAGAGGGGGTAGAGAGAGAAGAGGGGAGGGGAGGGGAGGGGAGGGGGGATAGTAGAGGATAGGAAAGGCAGCAGAATACAACAGATACTAGTATGGCAATATGTAAATCAATGGATGTTTAACTGATGTGATTCTGCAATCTGTATATGGGTAAAAATGGGAGTTCATAACCCACTTGAATCAAAGTGTGAAATATGATATATCAAGAACAATGTAATGTTTTGAACAACCAACAATAAAAATTAAAAAAAAATAAAGCTTATGTTTATTTGACATCAAAAAAAAAAAAAGAAATGTGCAGTGTATATGCAAAGCCTTATTTTTTCTTGGAAATTTATACATTTTAAACATTAACAGTGATTCTTTGTGAGTTGTAGGAATACATTGTTTTTATTTACTTTTTATAGCTTTCTGTGTTGTCTGAAGTTTTTGCTATATTAACTTTTTAAATTAAAATACGAATTAAGTAATATAGTGATACATTTTCATTTATGAAAGCTTCTCTTCATGGATCAAGTACTCCTGACATTTTGAGATGCCTTTCCTTTATCTGGATATTTACATTAGCTTTGTGTATATTTGCACATAGTATATTCTCTAATTACAATGAGATTGTCCTATAAATGCTGTGGCTTATTTATTGATTAATAGCCAACATAAATGTTCACATTGATACCTTTAGACCCAAGTCAATTATTTTTATGAGTGCTTCGTATTTTATTACTACTACAATTTTGCAATTTGTTTTTGACCTTGTTCTATCATTTAAGAAGTGATGTCTAGCAAAGATTTCTTAGAGGTGTTTTAAAACACTTGTAGAAATTATTATTGTACAGTATCAAAACCCAAAATAGGGTAAAATAGGGTAATATTTCAACAATGCAAAGGAAAAAATGCTCCAGAACAAGACTGAAAGAAATTGCATTGAAATGTTCACGGTGGGATCAGAGGTGACTCTTTTTTGTGTCAAAATGTTAAGAGTAGTAGAATTGGGGTGACGTTTCAAGCTATTTTACTCAACATTTTATAGCTTTTTTACTGTCAAGTTTTCTCTGATGGTTAGGTATTACTTTGATTATCTAAAAACATAAAAATAATATAAATTATTTGATAAGTCTACTTTCAACATATTTTCATGCAAATGTTATTTAAAAATCTTTCAAACTTTAACATCTAAGGGCCTAAGAATCTCTGATGAAAAGTAGGACATCAACTATGGAAAGATGGATCAGATGCTTTCTTTAGGCTTTAAGAGGATAGCCTTTATTAATCTAAAAGTGATAAAAATAGTTGGCTGAGTGTGTTGTTCTTACTATAGCTTTTGATTCTGGCTCTGATATTTTATGTTGAAATGAATGAAATTTCAAAATACTTCATTAAAATAATACTGTAAAACTTGGAATTATGTTTCTGCAAAAAAATTAATTCACAAATGCTTTATTACAGGCTCATGAACATAATATTCAACCAATTATAATTTGATATATCAAGTAAGAATGAAATATTTCAATAGAGAGATTAATCAAGAAACACAGCAACAAATCTAATGTAAAATTGCATATGATAAAGCACATCACACTATAATAATTCACAACTGTAATTTTCTTATTTTCCTGTCCTGCAGAAAATGCAATGATAGTATACCTTAACCAAGGTCAAGGAATTTAAAAGGGCCTCTTTCTGGGTGATAGTCTGTGGTACTTAAGGCCACCAGAAAGCTTTTTCTTTCTTCCTACTTCTCATTATTTTATGTACACCCAAATACATTATTTACGTTTTGATTTTCTTTGTCTTATTATAATTATCAACACATTAATTGTACTAATTAGTGGGTTTCACTGTGACATTTCCATACTTGCATATATAATGCTTTGATCACATCAATTTTGAGGAAATTGTCAGAGAGATGTCTCCTTTCTTGCTATTCACTTCTTGTAGAATTTCCTGAGGTAAGTGGAGACATTCAATATCAAATGTTCCAACCTCCACCTTCAAAAAGAAAGTCTTCCTTGAGCCATGTCTCCATAGCACACAGTACCAGTGCCTTTCTCTTTCACCCTAATGCTCTGCACAGCACCCCAGCTTTAAAATGCAGGAGACTTGTTTGCACTACAGTTTCTATCCTTTAATCCTTACCAGACAGTTTCTTTACAGTGTCAGAGCCTAAAAGCTCTGGCTTGAATAGAGGCCAGACTCAAAACAACTTGGTATTTGGCTGATTATATAATATCAAGTATTTATAATTCAGAAACAAGTCTTTCCCTTTGCCTGAAAATCATGGCTAGTGTTTCTCAATTGAGCATTACTATTATTCTTCTGCCAGTCAATCAGTGAGAAGACTTTTCATCATATATCAGTTTGCATTCTAGCATTTATTCATTCCTTCAGTAGTCCCCTTAGGAACATAGTTATCTTTTCCAACAAAGATGCATTACTTAAGTCTGTGGCTGTGGCTCAGTGGTAAAGCACTTGCCTCACATGTGTGAGGCACTGGGTTTGATCCTCAGCACCACATATAAATAAATAAAGATACTGTATGTTCATCTACAACTAAAAAAAGCTATAAAAAGATACATTACTTAGTGTTCTTCAGAGACAATTTGCTAACTATACAAGAAAATTTCTTTTTTTTCTTAATTGACAGGAGATTTCACCCTTTGTCCTCACCATTCATTTTGTCTCCTTTGTCTCTTTTACTTAATTGACTCTCTCCCTTTTCATTTCATCTACTTACTTATTCAATTGACCTGTGCATTCAATCATCCATTTGACAAATATTAAACACCATGCTTGCCTTACTCAATTTTGTGCTCTTTTTTTTGCTATAGGTAACAGAATACAATGATGTCAATGGTGACACCCAAGAAATTCCTACAAATGGGATTGTGAAAGATTTGGAGAGGAATTGTGCAGCCTGACATATTCTGGAAGCCCAAAGCAACCTTCCTGGGGCATACTTAGAATTAATTAATATTTGATAATTTTAGTGTTAGGTTACTTGAAATGTCCTTAATAAGCAGGAGTTTATTTGGAGAAACATTGTAAATTAATATAAATGAATACCTAGAACTCCCTATAAAATATCTTATATCATTCAATAAAATTTATGATTAATAAGGTTCTTCATAATCTAGCCATAATCTCCCTTTCATTCACTATCAGCCAGTCCCTGCCCATATTTGATACTTAAATCAGCAGCTTCTATGTGAGTTGCTCTCAATTTTCAAATGGGGCAATTTTGTTTTGCCATCTATCTCAGGGTATATACAGCAAAATCTGGAGACATCTTTGTTTTTCACAATTGAGGGGTTTGTATGTGTGTATGTGTGAGCGTGCACGCATGCACATGTTTGTGGATCTAGTGAGTTGAGGTCAGGGATTCTGCTAGACATCCTGCAGTGAACAAGATAGCACACCAAAATGGAGTTTTCCAGCCCCAATGCCAATAGTGCCAAGGTTGAGAAAAGCTGCCATAGGCCTTTCCACAGGTCCTAGGCACCAGCTGCGACATCCCTTCCTTTTTTTAGTTCACAAACCTCTAATTACCCATTTTAAAATTCAGTTCTGAGAAGTCTTTTTTTAAAATGTTATACTAAATTCATTTCTTTGCCTTATTAATAGGCTCAAAGAGCAATTTCTTATTGCTTAAGTCATAATGGAATTCTTTACATTCCTGTCTCCTGCACTAGGCTATAAGCTGCTCAAGGACAAGGCAGGAGTGTCTTGTTAATCTTTGTAACTCCAATGCTTACTGCATGATAGGCACTTCATACATGTTTATAGGAGGAATGAAAATAAATAGATGATTACTATTTAAAGTGCTAGCCGTGAGTTGTTGTCAAAGGTCAGTCTCCTTTACTTTAGTAAATGATAGCTCCTGGGAGTCCTCTGCTAGCAATCTGAAGCATCATCACAAGAGATTTCTGAAAAGAGAAAAATTAAGTGCAATTGAAATAGAGTTCCAAGAGAACCTGCATCTATATTACTGTTATACATCAGTATGTTAGCATTTTAAAATATATTCTAGTAGATCAAATTCATGTTGATGTTGAGGAGAAAGCAAACATTTTGTCTTATTATGCTATGATTTTTTATTTTAGAGAGAGAGAGAGAAGAGAGAGAGAATTTTTTAATATTTATTTTTCAGTTTTTGGTGGATACAACATCTTTATTTTATTTTTATGTGGTGCTGAGGATAGAACCCAGCACTTCATGTATGCCAGGCGAGCACTTTACCGCTTGAGCCACATCCCCAAGCCTGCTATGATATTTTCTAGTGAAGCAGTACTTGAGTATAAGCCAGAGTGCCCAGCAGTGAGACTGCAGTGCCATCAGAGATGTCAAAGTACTGGACCTCCTTCACCTCCTCAGAGCTAAACGTGGAAGCTCTGCCTCTTGCAACAGCTAAGGAAAACATGTCAATTGCCAGATCAATGCAGCACTTCCAGATAGAGAGGGACTTCCAACACAGCTATGAGGTGATGCTGAAAATTTGCTTGTGTATTAGCCAGAGTTTTCCTGAGAAATAGGACCAAAAGAAGATAGATGGATAGATAGATACAATACATGTGTACTTATATATGTACACACACATTTAGATTTATTTTGAGTAATCAGCTTACATGATTATGAAGGCTGAGGTGTTCTATGATCTGCTGTTGCAGTCTGGTGTTCCTTAGAAGTCACTGGTGTCATTTTAGAATGAGTTCCAAAGTCTGAGAATCAAGGAAGCCAATGGGGATGAGTCCCACAGACTTCGTAGCTCAGACAGGAAGGCAAGAAGAGAAAGGAGTGAATCATTTGTTCCTCTGCCTTTTGTTCTATTCATATCTTCAATAGTTTGGATGATGCCCATCCACCTTAGGAAATCAGTCTATTTTGCTTAATCCACTTATTCCAAGTCTCTTCGGGAAACACCCCCATAGACACCCATAAAAATGTTTTACCTGATAACGAGGAATCCCTGAACCATTCAAGCTGATACATAAAGTTAACTAACATATTTAGCTGTCAGTTGGTGTATGGGTGGGGCAAGAGAGTTTCTGAGAATTTATTATATAGAGTTGGTACTTTGGAGGAGGTTCACGTACACCTCTGCCTCTCTGTGGAATGAAACACCGGCAGGTATTCTTTTCTTGACACATGAAAGCTGCTTGAAACTCAGCATTGCTCTTCATTTTGTACCTTTTGGATATGTTTTGAAATTTTGAACCATAAGAGAATTTTTTTAATCTTTACTTTTGGAAAGAAATATGAAGAAGGCATGTGGGACCAGGAAGCAGTAATTACAAAAAATCATGAAAAAAATGTGAAGGAAGGAAAGAATTTCTAACTTGGATTAAACAAAAACAGAAAGTAAGTTGAAACTTACTGAGAGAGCCCTGGGAAAATGTTTGCACTTTAAAAAAACTGTAAAGCTTTGCCATTTAAAAAAGTTATTTTATCTGAGATATACATGAATGTGAAGAATTTTTTTAAACTAAAAAATTATTTTCATGGCATTACTAATTAAATAAGATAGGAAGGCAAGCTTAAAATGCACATTAGTCACAAAGAAAGAGATTTAAAGTATATGAGGATTTATAAGCAAAAATAACTCGCATAAATAAGTGGGGTGAATCACATATAAGGAACATATACAAAATACATGTAAACATCTTCTTAGCACTCTGGATTTGCAGAAGGACATGGGATGAGAACCACATGGTTTGTAACAAGCATCAAATAGCTTCCTTGGCTGAAATAGTTTGTCATTTAATCACATTAAACCCATTGCCACATATACAGCATTATGGAGTGGAGTAAGGAAGCTGGCTCTCTAGCTCACACTGCTAGACATATTATAGGGTATCTCTGTCCAAAGAGGTTTAAGGAAAGAGAGGAGGTGAGGGCATGAGTGATCGCTTGCTATAAGCAGAGGTTTCCCTTTTTATATTCCTCAGAGAGGAAAAGCTGAATTTCCTTCAAAGTGGATAGGGTTGATACTGTTGATATTCTTCACCCTGTAAGTTCATCCATGTGGTCAAAGGATGACCTCCTCTTTCCCATGGAGCTGTTTATTAGGTACACTTTGAACAAAGTGAATACTTGCCCCTCCAAAAGTACACATCTTGGCCTGAAAAAGCTTATTTCTATGAGTGTGTAAAATTTATAAGATCAGGACACAAGAATTGTCTGCTGGAACCTGTACTCTTCTGCACTCACATAGATTGAGAGTCTGCAAACTTTGCTAGGTTCTTCAGAATGAGCTCAGGCTCTCAGGCTGCTGGGCTCTGAGCAAATTGCCAAACAGGCAAATAATAGGCAAAAGCAATATATCCTCTTGACCTACTCTCCATAGCTCAGATTAAGTAAAGATCCTATAATAATGACAGTATTTTCCAAAACAAAATGTGGCGTTTCAAATCTTCAATAGCATTCTTGTATAAAACTCTTACTTTAATCTGAAATACCAATGACATATATTTAGACAAGTTTCCCCTGCTATGAGGCAAAACTCATTATGATGCAATCACTTTAAATGAGAGTACATATGGGTTATTAAGTATCAAACTGTGTGTGTTTATTGCTCATTACTATATTTAGAGGTTTAAATAGCTTTACTGCTTTGAGAGGTAGTTATAAGCTTTCAAATATTTAAAACCTAAACAACTAAACTGTTCATTTATTCCAAATTCATGATTTTGTTTAGACAGGAGCGAAATATTTTTCATGTGCAACTTTCCATCAATGAAGAGAAATTCAGCCATGGAATATAGAGAAGACATTTTCTAAATTAAAGTATCAGTGGGTAGAGAGGCAATATGGAGTTAAAATGCTGCAGCTATTATCTGAACCATTCAGGTTAAAACTGCTTTTGAGTAAAATGAAGAGTGAGTTTGGGTTTCCCATGAAAAGTCATCTCTGTGGTTGCAACTATATTGTACTAGAAGTTTGTAGCTATCAAGATAAACTATTTGAGTCTGATTTCTTTTATTAGATCTCAGCATACAATATCTCAAGGGAATACATATATTAGTCACGATCGCTTAATAATTGGTCTTTTTGCTCAGGCAACCTCCAGATTTGAAGGAGATTTTAAAAATGGGAATAATAAACTCCCCAAAATTGATTATGATTGAATTTAATTAAAACCTTTGGGAGATGTATCAAAATATGATAAAAATGCAATACCAAGCCAAAAATGCTGCTTATAATCTTTTTTTGTTTCTGCTTGTAATCATTCACCTGTTTTTTTTTCCAAAGATAATTAGGAGGCAGTGTAGTTTGACAAGATTTTGTTCTTGTTTTTGCAATAAAACAGTAGCATTAAATACAAAACAGGTACTCACTGGAAGAGGTTTACAGTTATAATTTTGAAAATTCTAAGACAAGCTTCTTACAGACATAGAAATAATAAAAGTAACCAATATCTTTCTCCTTTGAAATGATACTCCTGGGCATATGTATTTATAGATACTTTCTTTGAAATGAATCTCAAACCACAAAAGGCTTTGGAAAATGAAAACGCAATATGTAATTTTCTAATTAATATGTTACCTTTATTTAGGCTTTTCCCAATCCCCTTTTCTAAAAGTATTTAGAGGGCATCTATAATAATTCTATTCTGTTCTCTAAGGAAACAGTTCAGTGCATCTTCTCTCTTAGACTATTATAGTTGATCTAAAAGGTTGAGAACACATCTAATGAAAACTGTTACCCTCTTAATCTTTGCAGTGTGTGGGCTTTTCAGAGAATAGGGGTGTTGAGAGAGAATTTTGCCTTAGCAGGTAGTTTGTTAAATCTTAATCTTCCCAAACAGTTCACATTAAGGGCAAGTTCCTCAAGATAAAATTCTAAGAGACAATTATTTACCTGTTTGACCAATTCTCTCAATTACTGGTCAAACAAAATCATTTAAAAGTGTCACAAGTTGGATTTTTTTTCTTCCTTAATAATATGAAACTTAACTGAGGTTTATTCAATTTTACTTCTACATGCACCATCTTATTCCATTGAGAAGGTGTAAAAAATATATTTGTAGCTATTGAGATCAGTTTTAGTCTACCTAACCTTCTCCAACCCCTCTAAGTAAAAAGCTTGAATATAAAAACTCTGTAGAACGATTTGTGTTTAACCTCTGTAAGACCCTGATGCTCAAAACTATTTGATAATGATGATTTATTTAATGATGAGTATCTGGTTAAGAGTGACTTAAGCAATTCTTTACATTTTGTTAAATCTTATTACATTTGGACCATTTATTTGTTCAGAAACAGCAGCTCACCTATGATGTAGTGCCAAAAAGAAAATAAGCTGATGTTAAAGTCTAATACTGGCTGTGATTACTCATTCATTTAGTTATGCATCTAAATTCTTTTTTAAAAATACCTTTATTTTATTTTTATGTGGTGCTGAAATTGAACTCAGTGTCTCACGTGAAGTAGGCGAGCGCTCTACCACTGAGCCACAACCCCAGCCCCATCTGAATTCTTTTGATGTAGAATGTATCGTTTTAGAAAAATTGAGAGACATATGCAGTTTTTAAAAGTTTAACAACACATTAGGAAAGATTAAATATTAGGAACTTATATACAATATGTTAATGAAAATAACTAGTATATACAATTACATTTCGTATATGTATCTTTATATACATATTGTGTATAAAATATATCACATAACAAAATATAATTATTAAGGAATAGTACATAGATAAAACTATAAAGACAAAAATAATGCATGCTTTTATATACCTAAACACAAACACACATGGTAAACAACACTGAAAACATTCTCAGAATACAAGGATGGTTTATAGTTAGAACACTGCTGAGTACAATATACAGATTAAAAATATTTAAGAGGAAAAAAAAGTGTGTGATCCACCTCAGAGCATAAAAAGGCACTTAATAAAATTCAAAAGTTTATTCATGCTAATATTATTGTCAACATAATATATGTCAGTAAAAAATCCAAAGGGACCATTATGCTTGATATAAATACAGGAGACATCATATCTTTGTTAAAAAACCTTTGTAAGGATGCATTATTAGGTATATGTTCAATGTTGCCTTGATAATCGATACAGATTTAGAAAATAATAAAAGGCTATAAAATTATAAATACTGAAATGAAATAATTATTGTTTGCATATTATTTATAGTGTACCTAATATTTTAAAAAAATTATATAAACTTTGTTTTACACAAATTTTAAATACAAAAATATATTTGAAAATAAGAGTTTTAAAAAAAAAGAAAAATTAAAATGGGTACAAAGTATTATCTATAAAGTAAGATAAAAACAGCCATATTTGAAATTATGGGGGAAGATGATTTATTAAAAAGTTGGTAGAGAGACTGCAATATCTGTTAGACGTCCACAAATTCTATCTTGATTTAGAAATCCTGCATTTTGGAATTTGTCTTGCAGATGTACCTACACATAAGAGATATTATTTACTTATAAAGATATTTATTGCATCATTTTTCTTAGACAATTTCAGGTACCCAGGTGTGGACTTTCTTATAACATAATAATAGCAGTTATAAAAAATGAATGACTCTCTGAAATGATATACTAAAGGTGAAATATTAATTCTGTGTTATTGTCAAAAATTCATAAACTAACCAGGTGTAGTGATGCACTCCTGTAATCTCAGTGACATGGGAGGCTGAAGCAGGAAGATCACAAGTTCAAAGCCATCCTCACCAACTTAGCAAGGCCCCAAGCAACTTAGTGAGACCCTGTCTAAAATAAAAAATAAGAAAGAGTTGGGTAGATAGTTCAGTATTTAAGTGCCTTTGAGTTAAATTCCTGCTACCCAAAATAAAACAAGACAAAAGCATAAACTAAATCTAAGCTTGAAATGTCATCAGACAAATCCAAATCAAATGACATCACACAAAATACATGACCAGAAATGCTCAAAGTGTCAGTATTGTGAAGACCAAGGGAAGACTGAGAAAGCTCTACAGATTGGTGGATAATAAGAAGCTATGACAACAAAACAAGGTGTAAAGCACTGGATTTGGTCCTGGAATATAAAAAGACCATTAGAAAAATAGATGAAATTAAAATAAAATCTATAGTTAGTAGAATTGTAAAGTGTTAATTTCTTAGTTATCTAAATTATGCAATGGTTATACAATCTGTTCACGTTTGAGGCAGCTGGATGAGAGGTGTCTGGAAAATCACTGTGCTGTAATTCCATCTTTTTCATATACATGTTTATATATGCATCCAATACCTATATAATACAACTTGAAGATTGGTTGAGAACTCAGGACCTGGAGTCAGCCTTGCTACTTCTTAGCTATTATTAGCTTGCCTTTCCATCTCTAGGATTCCTCAGCATTTTGAGGAGGATAGCATTTTCAATGTTGTTGTGAGGATTAAATTAAATGACAAATATAAGACACTTGGCAGTGTTCCTGGCACAAGTAAACATTTGAAATTGAAGAAGATATATTGACATTAGAAATTAAACTAATAGCAGGCTGAGTAGGAGTAGTCACATGAGAAGCAGGAGTGGTAGTAATAGTTTTAAGTTTAGCGTTTATTCAACACCATGGAAGAATCAGAAAATATATAATTTCTTCCCACAAAAAAATTTATAGGCTTTTTGCAGAGAAAAAGATAAAAACATAAAGTAATTGTGACAGTAGGATCACCCCACTGTATTGTACGTGGGTTGCATACTAGGCAAAGGGAATGATCTTATGTGACAGTTGTGAATACAAGAAAGCTTCTAATAGTACATAATAGTGCAGTCAGTGAAAACTACTACAATGAAAGCTACAGAACACTCAAGAAAGAAATTGAAGTAGACTTTAGAAGATGGAAAGATCTCCCATGTTCTTTCTACCAATGGAAGAGAATTAATTATTATAGTCAAAATGGCCATACTACTAAAAATACTGTACAGGTTTAGTGCAATTCCTATTAAAATTTCAATAATGTTCACATAGAAACAGAAAAAGTAGTCATGACATTTTTTTGGAAAAATAAGAGACCCAGAATAGCTAAAGCAATCCTTAAGGAAAAATGTGAAGCAGGAGGTATCACAATACTAGACATTAAATTACACTACAGAGTTATAGTAACAAAAACAGCATGGTATTTGCACCAATACAGACATGAAGACCAACGGAACAGAATAGAAGATGCAGAGACATACCAACAAAAATACAGTTATCTCATACTAGACAAAGTGTCATTAACAAACATTGGAGAAAAAGTAGCCTATTTAACAGGTGATGCTGTGAAAACTGAAAATCCATATGTAGGACAATGGAATTTAACCCTTATTTCTCAACCCACACAAAACTCAACTCATAGTGGATAAAGAAACTAGACATTAGACCAGAGACACTGTACCTACTAGAAGGAAAAGTAGGCCCAACTCTTCATCATGTTGACTTAGGAACCAACTTCCTCAACACAACTTCTAAAGTAGAAGAAGTAAAATTAAGAATCAATAAATGGGATGGCATCAAACTAAAAACCTTTTTTAGAGCAAAAGAAACAATTAAGAAAAGCAAAGATAGGGCTGGGATAGGTCAGTAGTAGAGTGCTTGCCTAGCACATGTGAAGCACTGGGTTTGATCCTCAGTACCACATAAAAATAAGTAAATAAAATAAAAGTGTTATGTTCATCTACAACTAAAAACTAAAAAAAAAGAAAAAAGAAAGAAGAAAGAGCCCACAGAATGGGAGAAAATCTTTGCCACCTGCACTTCAGAGAGAGCTTTAATTAATTAATTAAAGCATTAATCTACAGAATATATAAAGAACTCAAGAAACTTAACACCAAAACCCCAAATAACCCAATCAATAAATGGGCAAAAGAACTGAACAGACATATCGCAGAACAAGAAATATGAATTATCAACAAATACATAAAATGTTCAACATCTCTAGCAATTAGAGAAATGCAAATTAAAATTACACTGGCAATTATCAAGAATACAGGCACCAATAAATGTTGCCAAGGATGTCGGGGGGGAAGTGTCCTCATACATACATTGCTGGTGGAAGTGTACCTTGGTGCAACCACTGGGGAAAGCAGTTTGGAGATTCCTCAGAAAACGTAGAATGGAACCACCATTTGACCAACTTTTCCCACTCCTTGGTATGTACCCACAAAGACTAAAAATTAGCATACTACAGCCACATCAGTGTTTATAGCAGCTCATTTCACAATAGCTAAGCTATGGAACCAACCTAGGTGCCCTTCAACAGATGAATGGATAAAGAAAATGTATAGGGATATTACTCAGCCATAAAGAAGAATAAAATAATTGCATTTGCCAGTAAGTGGAAGAAACTGAAGACTATCATGTTAGGTGAAATAAGCCAGTCCCCAAAACCCAAAGGCCAGGGCAGGGCCATACCTCAATAGTAGAACACTTGCTTCACACTGTGAGGCACTGGGCTTAATCCTCAGCATGACGTGAAAATAAATAAAGTTACTGTGTCCATCAACAACTAAAATATTTAAAAAATAAAATAAAAACAAAGTCCAAATGTTTTCTTTGATATGTGGATGCTAACACACAATAAGGGGTGAGGGAAGGGAAGTATAGAAGTTCATTGGATTAGACAAAGGGGAATGAAGGAAAGGGAGGAGGATGGGGAATAAGGAAGACAGTAGAATGAATTGGACATTTCTATCCTGTGTGCATATATGATTACACCACCAGTGTAATTCCACATCATATACAAGAATGCAAGAATGGAATTCTAATTAGAATAAGTTATACTCCATGTATGTATAATATGTCAAAATATACTCTATGGTTATATATATATATATATATATATATATATATATATACCCAAAATAAAGACATATCACAACATATATGCTCAACATCAGTAATCATCAGGGAAATGCAGATCAAAACCATAATGAGATATCACCTTACTTCAATATGAATGTGTGTTATAAAAAAGACAATCATAAGTACTGACAAGGACGTGGAGAAAAGGGAATGCTAGCACAATATTGGTGGGAATGTAAATTAGTATAGTCATTGTGGAAAACAGTATGGAGGGCCCTCACACAATTAAAAATAGAACTACCACACAATCCAGAAATCTCACTTCTAGGAATATTTCTAAAGGAATTAAAACCAGTATGTCAAAGAGACATCTTTAATCCTGTGCTGACTGCAACACTATTTGCAATAATCAAGAAACAGAAACAACTGAAATATTCATCACCTGGTAATAGAATAAAGAAAATGTGGTATGCATACACAATGGAATACTATCCAGCCATAAAAAATAATGAAAGTTTGCCATTTTGGGACAACATTGATAAAACTGGACATCATGATGTTAAATGAAATAAGCCAGGCACAGAAAGACAAGTACCGCATGATTTTTCTCATGTACATTCTAAAAAGGTTGAACTCATGGAAGCTGAGGCCAGTAATTATAGTGGAGAAGGAGTAAAGCAGAAAGGTTAATAAGGCAGGAGGATTGCAAGTTTAAGGTCAGTCTCAGCAAGTTAGTGAGAACCTGTCTCTAAACAAACAAAGTCATGAGGAAAAAAAAAATCACCTGTCACTAGTTAGAAGAGACATGGTTTAAGAAGACTGACAATATCAATTGTTGGCCATGATGTGTAGCATTTGGCATACTTACCCACTGCTCGTATGAATGCAAAATGATAACAACTACTTTGAAAGACAGTATGACAATTTCTTATAAAATAAACATATATTAATCCCATGACCCAGAAATTTCATTATGTAGAATGTAAATGAAAGCATATGCCACACAAAGACTTGTCTATGGTTGTTTATAACAACATTATTCATAATAACCCCAAAACTGAAAATAAACCAAATACCATCAACTGGGGAATGAATAACTTGGGGCATATTTACATATGGAATAATATTCAGAAACTAAAAAGGAAGAAAATATTGATAGGTACAAACATGGGTGAAATATCATGCTAAGAGGTAAAACATACAAGACTATATTCTGTAGGATTCTATATACTGAACTTTTAGGACACGCAAAATGAGTGATAAAGCACAGGTCAAAGTTGCAAGTGGCTTGGACATCCAGAGAAGCTATTAAGTGCAAAGGCAAGTGAAAGAACACAAACCACAGGACCTGTAGTGTATTTCAGTTTTGACATTAGTGCCTACAATTATCAAAATGTCTCAAATTGTGTTCTTCTATTAGTGAGTTTTATCCCATACAAATACATTAAAAAAAACATTGAAGACTACCATTTCAAATATCATTGGAAAACATTCCTGTATTGCTGAACCTATATAACTTCATAATTTGTAGTTTGTATATTTAAATGTCTCAGACTTGGTGTTCTTGGAATAAAATGCAAACTGACAAAATTCTGTGTTAAGTAGTGTGCCTCTCCCTTTAGGCTTTTAAAAGCTTGAGAGATGCTGCCCACTTCTGTTCCTTCCCCATGGTTTTTAGGCAAAGGTTGATTCTCCAACTAGAGATGGACTCAAGAGCTTTTGCTAGAAATAAAAGAACTTATCAAGAAACAATAATTCTTTCTTGCTGTTATTCCCTTTTCATGTGTTTCTTTTTCTTTAATTTTCTTTGTTAGATATCTTACAAATTCTGTGGGATTTTTGTGTTTGAATAAAAATTTGCAGATAGAAAAAAGATTTTCTAGTGCACATTATTCTCCCATCTTTGCAATGACAACCAATTCATCAGCTTAGGACATCTGCCATGTACAAGGAAGTGTGCAAGGTATCACTAAAAAATGTAGCAATATGAGACAAATAGGTAAAATGAGGAATTTAGAAACTACTTGAAACTAGTTACAATCAAAGGTAGTTTTTGAAATGGTTTTTTAGCAAGAATTCATTTTTTAAAAGAAATATTCACTGCTTGCTTTTAAAAACTGCCGATCTCTCTCCACTTGCTTTGTGCTTAGTTCAACTTGTCATAAGTTTTACCCCTCAGGCAAATGTTAGAGTGCTTCTGTGTGTATATCATTACCTCCTAACCTAGTTTTTCTTCATTCTCTTATTCTCTTGCCCTGGGATGCACATTAGTAAGACAGAATGTGAGGGGAATGGGAGATGATATTGTTGGGCACAAAATAATCACTCCTTACATATTTATTGTGGAGAAGGGGGGAGTGCTCATTTTGTACATGGGCAGGTTTGCATGCGGGGTTACAGGCACAGTGCTTTCTAGGCAGACCCCATCTCTGGTAGTGTTTCTTCAGGGAAACACCCTGTTATCAGAAGTAGCTTTAAGGTTAGCGATTCCTCTTCAATTATTTTGCTCAGAGCAGCCTTACAAACTTGGATCTGCCCCCATTGACTTAGGTGGCTTCCATTCTGAAAATTTGTTTTATTTGGCTACAGCAATATTGACCAGCACAAAATTGATTGCCAGTATTTAGAAGTTTAGAGATATTTTACAATCTGGGCTTCTAGCTATTTTTGCACAATCTTTTGTCTGTCTGGGTAGCAGCTGCCCTTTTCAGACCGGGAAGAAGATCTCCATTTGCCACATCAAAACATTCCCTGATGTCTTTCTAACCCTGTGATCTGTTACCTTTTGCTGTGTATCATCGTTCCTGTGTTTCTCTGGTAGAATTAAGAGGAAAATAAAATATCTCTTACAACATGATGAATAAAAACCCTGGTGCAGTAGCCTGTCACCCTGTCTGAGTGCCTATGGAAACCCTTGTACTGTGTCCACAGTACTTTCTGTGCAGTCGACCCAAATGTCTGCCCCAGGGAAGGAAGCATGCATACTTCTCCCTCTGCTTGTTTTTTTCCTACCCAGTATCCAGAAGGAAGAAACTTCCTACACAAATCCCTTGTATTATTTTGTCATTAATGGCATTTAATTCTACTAAGATAATAAGCAATCATAATCATCATCATCATATTATTTTCCATTATACTGACAGAAATTCAAACATAAGCATTTGGTGAAGACAAACAACAAAACAATACAATTTAAAAAATGAAACAGAGATACTCTCAAGAAAATAATTTAAGAATGTAGGTGACTCCGCCTGCCATTCTAATCAATAGTACATGCCCTGAAGTGAGAAATGAATCTACTATTCCTTACGCGGCCTCGGCTCCCCAGTTCTTACTGTGTTATCATTGTGATCCTCTGAATGATAGTCTTGTCTTTATAAGAATATTTTTCATAATAACAGGATCCATTGCAAAGACAAGACTTAGACTCACATATTGTAAGGCTGAACTAAATGTTCTTTCCAACTTTGATAAGACTGTAGAAGTCATAAACTGGGTTGTTCCTAGTAACTACCATTCTGTATTTGCCTTACCATAGCCCAACTGCAGCTCCCTTATAAAAAAAATAAGGAAAGAAAGAAAGAGAGAGAGAAAGAAAGAAAGAAAGTCAGCCTTGTGCTCACTGTTTTGAGTTTAGTTTAGCTGGTTCTTTCTTTTTAATGAGATTCAAACACTAGGCTAAGATGGCTGTCAATTATGTTGTCCTGCACCTCTTCTATAAAAGTCTGGATCAGTGGCATAAAATGCTAGGAGACTCCTTGTCTTCCTCTCATGGAGGCTTTCCCAGTCAAATTTTGTTTTCACTCTTACTTCTTTCTGAGGTCTTCCCCTCCCGCTCTCTTGTCATGTGGCAGCTCCATTACTCATCTCTCTTTCCTCCTCGTTCAATTGACTTGAAAGGCTCTTGAAACAAAGAGGAAATGAAAAGTCTCCTGGCTTTAAATTTTTTATTTAAGAACTCAGAAATATGAAAATTTAAGGACAAATGTCAAAATTTTACAAGTCTATATTTTTCGTCAGTGCACCTTAATATCCTGTTACTGTGCTTTGAATGTGTAAATAAAACATTTGCTTTGGATAATGGCATTTAGAATCAAAGATTATAAATTACCTTCTGGTCATAAATATCAAGTCCATAATCAGTAATAAAGCTGTATTCCTTAATTACTCCGCTTTTACCATCTGCCGAGGAATACATTAAAGAATGTAGTAAACAAAAGGAGTGAGCTGTAAACCCTGACTGAAATTCTTGTGAAACACCCGTAGGAGTTTTCTCTTGCGATAAATGACATATTACTGCAGTGTGAGATTCGAAGTAAGGGGAAGGAAAGGTAACTGTCAAGAAAGATTGAAAAGCAGATGTGTGATGAGTGTAAGGCAAACAACTGCTATTAAGCTGTCTTAAATTTTAACTCTTGGTTAGACTCTTGCATAACATTGATATCCTACCTCTCTGTACATAACTGCATATATGTAAAAATCCATTTGCATGATAATTTGTTAGACTTTGAAATGGAAGTGCTATTACTCAAGTGAGACAAGATAGAAAACTCTGGGCAAAAATTTTAAGGCAGTAACTGTTGGGCTTGAAATTTTGAAGTATGTATTTGAGCCTGAAAATTGTTTTCTATGCTTGGGCAGTATACAGCTTTTCATCAATTTGAAGCACATGGAATGTTTGAGCTGGAAGGAGTTTGGAAATCATCTAGTCCAGAGATTCATTTTATAGATGAGTGAGTTAAAATAAAAATTATGAAAAGTGTAAAGATGAATCTCTAGAGCATTTGTTTGATGATTCAGTTGTTTCACATCCCTATAGCTATTAGATGGTAAGACCAAGCACACCCCTGCCCAAAGAAGCCTACTGATAAAAAAGTGAGGCTTTGAATTAAGAGAAAAATGTCATTAAGGCTGCATTCATTTAAATGAAAATCATGTTATCTGTGGCTGAGGTGTGCTGATGACTTAAGAAACTTGCCAAATACTATGGAGGAGGAGGTTGGTACCCACTTCCCAGAAGGAACACTTCTCTTCTCAGGTTGAATCACTAATCATAATGCTTTCTGAAGGGCAATATTAATTGTATTGGATGGTGTGGTTATTACATTAAGCATCTGACTTTTATTAAGTGAGATTTATTTGAGGATTTTTAAGATATTTTGAGGTATGGATGATGGATCATTTAATTTGAATATTAAGGATTTTTACTTTTAGAAATATCAAGTTTTTAATATGGGTATGAAATGAAATATTTTTAATATATATTATTTTTAGATTTAGTGGTTTTATGAAAATGATCACTAAAATTTCAGTGAATTTTAATTAATGGGACTTTTAAGAATTTGCTTTAGTATAACATTTCAACATTGCTTCTTATTTGTTGTAACTGTGTGGGTCAATTATAGGATGTGAAGTATTACTTAATAACTGGGAAGTTGAAAATCATGAATGAGCTACTTCATTAACAAACCTTAATGTGTGCAAACTTTGAATGAATGGAGGGTGCACCCTGATAATATGAAGATGAAATGTGAATTTTAGTATGTTATATATCTGTTACGAATACAAGGAATAATAACTTTGTAGTCTGAGACACTACTCTAAGACATAAGAACATCCTGAATGAACCCCAAAGACAATGTTAAACAAATCAATCAAATTGCCCACAACCAGCTCTGCTCAAATATGAACAATAACAACAACAAAAATGAAGGGAAAAAAAATTAAGCATTTTGAGTTTTTAAGAATCTAAGAATTAATTCAAAAAAGTGACCAAATGGCCACACAAGATTTTAATACTGGGTAGTGAAGTAAAAAAAAAAAAAATGACTTTGGCAATACCTGAGTTCAAGCTGTTCAGCAGCATTTTAGCTTCCTAAGAATGGATTCACTCTTGGAATGTCTGAGTTTCAGTTTTAGGTACTTCTCTTAAGGACATTTGCAGCAATAGCCATAAAATGCCTATTGTGTAATAAGAATCAATGTATGAATTTTCTTCCTCTATAAGCCCTGGGTGTGAGGGGGACTACTTGGTAAACTTTTGCTTGAGAATTTGGGATCACACTTATGTAAATAAAAATTAAATAAAATTTGGCTGGGGTTGTGGCTCAGTGGTAGGGCACTTGCCTAGCATGTGTGAGGCACCAGGTTCAATTCTCAGCACCACATATAAATAAGAAAAATAATTAAATAAAGGCCCATATCCAACTTAAAAAAAATTAAAAAATTAAATGAAATTGGATATTTCACAAAAATGTGTTAAACAAAAAATGGAGTAAGGAGAGAAGAGGGAAAAATGCAGACTGTTGCAAAATCCCTTCAGTTAAAGCCCAGAAATGAGTTAGTTTATCAAGGTTAGAGACCAAAGGAAAAGCAATTGAGAATGCAGTGTTGAAGACAAGATTTTCCCTTCTTCATTTTTGCTAAGAGAAGAAGGAAAAATAAAATGTTTCAAAAGAGAGCAAGCAAGGATTTAAAAATCCTCTAGCTGGTGTTATAAGCTCAAGTGATCATGCTTGGGAATTTATCCCAGCCAGATCAACTTTATGAGTCTCTAATAAGGATCTAACCCTGTCTAAGCTAGAGAGGAGTTTATGTTTCCGTGGCAAAGGAGATAGGAAACTCTTTGTGACTACATTATTTTATTAACTTATGACTGTTTTTGGAGGAACATAGAACAAATTGAAGGCTCATTCCCCAAGAAATGTAGTGCTTGTTGGTAATATTGATAATATTCCCTTTTGATTTTTATAAATGCTTAGGTTACTTTGTTTCTGCTTGCATGTAGTGATAAAAGTGTTAAAATGTAAATACATGAACAAAATGAATGAAAAGGGAAATACAATCTGGTGGTTTACACTTAAAGGTCCCAGAAAGCATAGCAGTAGTGAAGGATCTGGACTGGATTTAGACACAGCTGGTTTTCATTTCTGTGATATTGATCTAATTATTTAATAGTTTCTTGCCTCCACAGGGCATGCATGTAAACCACTTAGCACAAGTCTCAACATAAAGCCAGAGTTTGAATGTGCTCTTATCATTAGTTATTAATGACTAAATATAAGTAGAAAGGACTGGATGGTAAAAGGGAGAGAGAAAAAGAGTGGGGAGAGAGGAAAAGAGAGGCAGAAGCCTGAAGGACTGCAGGAAGGAGGGTGGAAGGATAGAAATTGTCCATTTATTAGAACAGAGTAATTTTGTGTTTTAATTTTGAATCCCTGAAGTCAAGTTACAGATTGCATCAATGGATGGCAGCTGCCCTGAGTTTTACTTTTCTTACATGCAATTCCAGTAAGGCACATCAAATGAATATTGAGAGATTTCAGATAAGCATTTCTGAAATTTACTGTGAATATAGAGGTTGGTCACTGTCACATCCTGTCCATCAGCTTCTTTTTAGAGGTTTTTAAATCAAATTCACTTGTAAAAGAATGCAAGTAATTTATAATGGCCAGCTGAAATGTCAACTAGAGACTGAAATTAAGATTTATTTCTGTACTAGTGCCCAAAACTTGAAATATGGTGTCCTTAGAAAGTGTCATGTGTGGTATTAATGCTCTTAATGGTATATTAGGAATGGGTGAAACAGAAGTGATGCAAAGTTGCCAATTTATCCATATTTAAAATATAATTTAAGAAATTTTTCTCTTTTAAACGTACTTTTACAAATTTTAGTATTTTTTTGCTTTGATACATCCATATTTTACGTGGAAATTGGAACACATATTCTTTATGTTGTTTAAAGACTAAAATCTAAGGAAAAATCCCCTTCCTGACACAAATCTAAGAAGCACAAAAATTCACATAACTGTAAAATACATCTGCTTTAAAGTTCATCATAAATAAAAGCAATACATAAACAAAAATCTGGGGGAAAATATTTGCAACTTATATCACATAGAAACTGATAATTTTCTTAATGTATGATGAACTCTTACATATCACTGAGAAGAGTTCTAAGTATCTAACAGAAAATTGAACCCAACAATAAGACATTCAATAGAGAAAATACAAAACAGCAGTATTGGTTGAAACTGCCATGTAATTTCCCATTTTTCAGATTAGCAAAGATCAACATTTTTGATAAACCATAGTATAGTGTTAGTGAGTTACAAGTGAAACAGACTTTTTCTTTTTTCTTTCTTTCTTTTTTTTTGTGGAGGCAAAACTGCACATTTTTAGGAAACATGGGTGTCAAAAATTAACAAAAAATTTTAAAACGTGTCACCTTTGACCTGGAAGTTCTTTGTTTTTTCCAAACATGAATTTACTCACACAAGGAAGAAATGAACTATTTATAAAGATACTGACTGTAGAGTTATTTCTAATAGTGAATGACACACCAATAATGCCAATAAATAAAGTACTCATGAAATAATTACAGTACATCTACATAACAGAATATCATTTAGTTGTTAATAAGAATAAAGTGGCTCTATAGGTACAAATAAAAATGTTTTTATAATGTACCAATAAAAACAACAAAAAAGAAAAATGTTCAAGACATAATATATAAAAATGTTGACATTCAGAAAAAAATTGCTACCACTTTGTAAACATATGGCATATAAATTCTTGTGTTAAGAGGAGGTGGTCCACAAGGCTATTTTAGCTTCAGTGATTTTCTAGGAAGCCTTCCAGGACTGGGTGTTTAGTCATGTCCCATGTCTATGATTTATTGAGACAAAAGATACATGGCAAAATCAGCAAAGGGGAAAAGCACACTAGGACCAGGTCTGGAGGAAACTTGGTGAATCCTCTCTTTGTGCAATCATTCAGGAGGTCCTACCTCCTCTAGCTACAAATTGTGGTAACCACACATGAAGAGTTACCTTCTTAGGAAACCTCACTAGAGACTCCATGTCCTGGCTTTCCACTATGGACTAGTTATTTAAGTATAGCATATATCAAAATTCCAGTATCCCAGAAGGAATCCATTCAGCATGTATTGTACTACACAAATGATATGGTCGTACTAAAGCCACTCTTATTAGTGAAGGCATGGCAGGAATATTCCCCAAATTCAAGTTTCTAAGCACCAGCCAATGCAAGTGTATCTTTCAAAGGATGCAGTTACAGTCCTGCTATTAATTTTTTTCTCTGAATAGTTTATATACAGAGTATATCTGTCACATTTAAAAATTAATCAGTGACATTTTTTTTTCTGGAAAAACGACGGAGTGTCTGAAGGACAGAAGATTTGATTGAAAGTGTTCTCTTCAACATTTACTCTTTCCTGTTCTTTTTCTTTTGTTACTAAGGCATGTGTTACTTATTTGGGGAAAGAAAGATTAAAATATATTGCTTAATCAATTATATTTCATTAAAGTGAATGTTTTTCCCTTACATATATCTTGTTGTATTTTTCCTTTCACACATTTGGATATCTTAGTACTAACATTTTGATTTTCTCTTTTCTCTTTGATATTTAGGCTTCAGAAGGAGCAAGGATCACAGGGCAGTTAGTTGGCCCAATATATCAAGCAAGATGGTAATGTAGAGTAGGTCACTGCTTCCAAACCTATCTCATGTCATGGGCACCTACAAAATGATACTATGTTTATAGATATATCCCTGTATCTATAAACATTGTATCATTTTGTAGGTATATATATCTCAAATTGTGGATAAGACAACCAGACTATGGACCAGCCATGTCAGTGTAGCCTTGGGAGAACAGCCAAACCATCCTTAGAATGAATAGACTATGCTTATACCTGCCCTTTGACATGGTCTTGGGCCTTCACACCTGGATGGGAGCTTATCCAACTGGTTATTCTGGTTCTCAGGCCTTTGGACTTAGACTGCAGCTACTTCACTGGATTTTTAGGTTTTCCACTTTGTAGATGACAGACCCTAGAAACTTCTCAGCCTCTGTGAGTGCAGGAGCTAATTCCCCATAGTAAATCTTTTCTATATATTTCTAAATTTCCTGTTTGCTGAATTTCTCTGGAGAACTCTGGCTAAATACATTTCCTCTTCTCCAACATTTCCTGTTCTTTTCTACTAGATATTTTTGCTTAGGCTCTTATTTCCATGCACATTCTTCCCTTTCAAAACCATTGGATGCATTTATTTTATTAGGAAACCTCACTAGAGACCTTTTCAAGGTCCAGTTAAATTTCTTCCCCTCCATAATTTTTCTTTGATCCATCCATTTAAGATTAATTTCTTCCATTTTCAAGTACTTTTGCCTTTACCTCTTATTACAGCACATATCTGCTCAAGCCTTCTCAAATCACTCTCCCACCCTGATTTCCAGTGGTTGTTACCTCTATGGATGTTATAATAGCCAGGGAGGTTCTTAAATCTCATGTAAGATGTCAGGGTGCAACCTCCCTGAGAATTGTGTTTCAAGTGGTCATTTGAGGCAGGCCTCACACTTCTTTTGTTTTGGTATCAGGGATTGAACTCAGGAGCACTCAACCACTGAGCCATATTCCCAGCCTTATTTTTGTATTTTGTTTAGAGACAAGGTCTCACTGAGTTGAGTTGCTTAGCACCTCACTTTTGCTGAGGCTGGCTTTGAACTTGTGATCCTCCTGCCTCGGCCTCCCAGGCCACAGGGATTACAGGTGTGCGCCACCATACTCAGCTGGCCTCACACTTCTTTCCAGGGATTCTGACATGAACCCAAGACTGAGCACCTCTGGTAGAGATTCTAATTTTCAAGCAAACTGCCTATTATTTTAATCACTTGTTTAAATGCTTTAATCATTGAATTCAGTTGCATGAGATTATTTAGGACCAACCTTTTATACTTCAGGAAGGTTGGCCAAATTCACTATATGGGGTAAATTATATTAAATACTGTTTTCTAATAAGAAAGGTTCTTATTTAGATCTTTGTTTTGCAAGTAGGAATAAATCTATGCCAACTAATTTCTGTGTCAGTTTATGGTTGAGTTTTGTTTATGGTAGGAAGAACATAACTATAACTTACAATAACTTCATTTGTCATAGGGTTGTTCCTAACTTCTAATTTATCAGTAGTATGAAGGTAATTTTTTTTTTGAGAAGGGATTTTGGTATTTTCTTCCAGGCTGATCTCAAACTCCTGAGCTCAAGTGTTTCTCCCACCTCAGCTTTGCTTCCTAAATAGTTGAAACTACAGGTATACATCATTGTGCTCAGTGTGGTAAACCTACATTTGTATTTAGATGGCAAACATTAACTTACATAGATTTATGCTGAATGATGAGGGTAATGAGAGAGTTTTCAACTTCTAATCTGAAAATTTTTATAGATGCACAACACAAAAGAATTGAGGTGGGCTTGCATTGTATCAGCTTAATGTCCAGAATTCCTATTTCTATACTGTTTCTGGTTCACTTTGATCACAAAAACTATTTTTACATGATATTTATAATGTACACCTCTAATTTTTTATGCTTTGAAATTTTTATAGGATGCCAGGCATGGTGTTGCTGAATTGGCAGCTAAGTTTTTGGAAAGGTGACAACTTCTACACCTGCCCCACCCTCTGTGTCTCCTGGTGCTTCACCTTCAACTTCTATCCCCGGGCAAGTACACTTTCAGCTCTGTGATGAATGTTCTGTATTCTTGTTCTCATTCATACCCAGCTTCCCTTCTTCTTTTTAAATTTATTTTTTATTTGTTCTTTTTAGATGTACATAACAGCAGAGTGTATTTTGACATATTATGCATACTCGGAATATATAACATATTCTAATTAGGATCCCATTCTTGTGGTTTTACATGATGTGGAGTTTCACTGGTAGTGTATTCATATATGAGCATCAGAAAGTTATGTCAGATTCATTCTACTGTCTTTTCTACTCCCATCCCCACTCCCTTCTCTTCATTCCTTTTTGTCTAATCCAATGAACTTCTATTCTTCCCTGCTCCCCTTATGTGTTAGCATCTGCATATCAGAGAGAACTTTCAGCCTTTGGTTTGGGGAGATTGGCTTATTTCACTTAGCATGATAGAAAATCTTCAGCAAATTTCCCTTCTTAACTGCCAGTGGAGCTGACCCATAGTAACTTTGGGCTCAGTACTAGGGGGAGTACAACTGCGCACATAGAATGCCCCTCCAGCTTTCAATGGCAACCCTATGAGGGCGAACCCTCTCTCCTTTTCTGTATCACTCATAGTGGTTCCACATCTTGGAGCCAACCCTGGTGGATACAACAAACAACACCTGTATCCTCGCCATCTGAACTCAATAATTTCTTATATTTTTGCCATGCTTACTTTTTCTATTTATCTAGTTGCTTTTGGGGAAGAAGTGAAGATGGAGTATTTGAAAATAAGCTATACAAATCATGACTTTTTGTGACTAAAAGGTTTAGCATATGTTTTCTAATAATGATATTATCTTACAACCACTATCATACTTAAAAAAATAATTACAAATCTCTCACTTCATCTATTCCCCAGGATACATTCAAATTTCCCTAATTATTCCCAATATATCTTTTATAGTTGCTTTCTACAACAAATCAAGTTTCCAGTCAAGGTTCACATATGCATTTGGTTATGTCTCTTTAGTCTCTTTTAATTTAGAACAGTCCTCTAAATTTTTAATTCCTGTAAAGGCACTGGCTTTTTGATGATAGAAGCCCAGTTTCATTCCATATTCTGAATTGACCTATTATTTCCCCATGAGGTCATTCTATCCCCCATGTACTTTTAAGTATCGAAGATTAGATCTAAGGCTTTATTCAATTCAGTTTAAATATTTTACACAAGAACACTTCAAAGCAAAAACTGTTTTCATTTTGAATCATATCAGAAGTCGCCTAATGTCATGTGATCCTAGTTATTTACTGATGCTATATTTAATTACTTTCTGAAAATAGTGATCACCTGACTTTACTTTGGGGATTGTTTTACCTCTTTGTAGTTAGCAAAAAACTGGTTGTGGATGAGGGTTTTACACTCTGTAATCATCCTATACATCTTTTATGTATTAGTTTTAACATCCATTGATGAGCCTGGCTGATTCAATCATTTCACTGGGAATCACAAAGCAATGATTTTTTTTTTTCATTTTCTTTTTCCTCCAATATTTGTTATTCTACATCCAGAAAAATGCTTCCTCTTATTGGGAGATACGTGATCATTATAAAAGTGTCTTTTGTTGTTTGAAATTGTTCCAAAAGTAAATAAAAATAATTTGTTGTCCAAAAATTGTATCTTTAATCTTCTTACTTTTCATGGATAAAATGAGATGAACTAAATGTAAAATTTGTCAATAAAATAGAAATAAATTTTTAAATTAATGCCTAGATAGGTGAATATTCAATCTATGTTTTACAGAAAGATTTATTGAATATTTTTGGGTGGTAAAAATACTGTTATATAAAATTGCAGTGAGATTCTGATCTATGATTTTCTTTGGATATCTTGGGCCTATCCATCATATTGGCCCTAGAGAGACATACTATATAGTTACTAGCTTCTTCTCTCTTGATTGATTTTCAGAGATCTTAAGATACCTTTTGAGATGGATAGGACTTAGCATGTGCAAAGTGGCTATAGAATATTTATATGAGGGCTCCTTGAGTTCTGGAAGCTTCTTTATCAAGAGAAATACATCAACATTGCTATCAAAATCTCTGGAGGAGATCAGTCCAAATGCCAGGCAATATACTTGATTTTCTTGTTGAGAAGAAATTGGATAAAACAGCATGACTTAGGATCTCTTCTGAAATTTTGTTTCGATGTGATCTTAAATAAGTTAATGAAGTTTTTCTTTTCCTTGATGCAGGTTATTTTGAAATATATTCTAAAGATATATGTAATTTATATTATATAAAGCATTTATTTATATAATATATATAATATTATATATATTTTTACATATTATATAGTAGATAATATGCCTCTGCAAAATATTCAAGAATAAATAACTAGTTCCTAGGAAACTTTAGAGCTATGTGGTCTTTTTTGTTTATTTTGTTTTGTGCTTTTGCAAAATTAAACTTGAGGAAGAATTTTTAAATCAACAAAATAACTATCTTTTAAGAAGAATTATAATTAGAAATAATTAGTTGTATAATATAATTTGAATAATTTGATGCATAAAATTATTTAGCTACACTTATCTTAAACTTTCTTATCTACAAGTCCAGATGTTTTAAAAATTGAGCCACTACACTGAAAAAAATCTGGAAATTATGGTAGAAAAATAAAGAATACAGAATAATGAGGTCCAAAAGGAGATAGACTTATTAAAACTAATCCCTAGAAGTCAAAAACCATGGCTGCCTTAGTCCATTCCTGCTACTATAAAAAATAGCCAATGCAAAGTAATTTTTAAGAACAGAAATTTATTCCTCATTGCTCTGGAGGCTGGCATTTCCAAGATAAAGGCATCCGCAGATTTTATGTCTCTTGAGGGTTTCTCCCTATTTCCAAAATGATACCTTGTTGCATGCTCACATAGCAGAAGGGGAGAATTCTTGATCCTCACATGATAGAAGAGATGTAAGGGGCAGGTAACTTTATGATGACTCTTTGATAAGAGCATGAATCCCACTTGTCCCTCCTTCAGGGTGGAACCTCATGGCCTAATCAGCTCTTAAAGGCCCAGGCTCTTCATACCATTCCTTTGGATTTTAGATTCCAAAATATAAATTTCAGAAGGACACATACATTCAAACCATACAATTTTCATGAAGTTAACATCATAGTTGGTCATCTATTCTCATCACAGGTTATAAAACGCCTAATTGTGATATATTAGAGCTTCTAAATAGCATCACAGGTTATAAAACACCTAATTGTAACATATTAGAGCTTCTAAATAGCATCATTTGTACTTAGGGGTCTCAAATTCTTCCCTAATCCTTAGGATTATGAAACTGGAAGATAAAAAAAAATTAGATAAATGGATCCCCAAAAGACTCTAGTGAAAGTTACAAACTACCCCATAGTAAGGTTTATCTAATTACATATGGCAGGACCATTCCCTTGCTCAACATACATAGAAGATATTTTATTCAGAATTGGGGCTTGAAAAAATTAATATCAGAAGAAAGAATCATAACAAAAAAGAAAAGCAGACAAGAAAATTACACATTAGTACTCCCAAAATTTAGAGAAATCAAAAAATGAGCATATTTGTGTTGTTAAGGACAAACAAGAAGTAATACAAGTTTACATAACAATAATAGAATATTATGTATGTAACCAAACAACTTTCCTAAAAATGAAAAATAAAGTTAGAGAAATTAGAATTTAACAGGTGAGTTAAATAACTGATTTGGATACAAAGAAAAATAGTGAGTTTGAAGATATATTTAAAGTAGTCAATCAAGGGTAGCAGACAAAAATATGATGCAGCTGGAAAATGTTAAAAAAATTTAAGAGGTACAGAAGAAAAAATTCTAAGATATGTCTAGTAGAAAACTACAAAACAGAAAATAAAGAAACTTGAGAGGATAAAATTTTTAAAGATGCCAAGTCTCCAAATATTTTAGAACTGAAGGAAAATACAAATACTTTTATGCAAACTGCCTACCCAGAATATCTGATCACTTCGTTTGTCTGCTTAATACCTGTAACATAAGAAATATGTATTTGACCACTGTCTTTGGTTCCTTGCATAGGGTTTTTGAAGCTCTTACAATTTTGTAAGTTACAGAGATGAGAGGAGCATCTTTTGTTATTTGTAAAAAGCCCCTTTCAACCTTACCCAAGTTTGTGTGATTAAATGACCCTTGTGTGGGGTGAGAGACACCCTAAATAGCTTCAATATGAGGCTGGTTGCCAGTAGAACCAGTCATATGATTAAAATATGGAACTTTCAGCTGCACCTGAGGGCCTCCAGGGAACAGTTAAAGATGAGTTCAATCGACAGTGGCCAATGATTTGATGAACTCTGCCTACATGATAAGGCCTCCATAAAACCTCTAAACAGGGCTCAGAGAGCTTTGAGTTGATGAACTCAATCATATTCCAATTCTATGGGAACAGAAGCTCCTGCAGTTAGGACCCTTTCAGACCTCACCCTAAGTACCTCTTTTCCTGGCTATTCATTTCTATCTTTTATAATATCCTTTATAATAGGGTGACAATAGCAAGTAAAATATTCTTCTGAATTCCATGAGCCATATAATAAATTATCTAACCTGAGAATAGGGTTGTGGGAACACCTGATGTTATTCAAATTAACAGAATTTTGTGGGAAACCTGGGGGCCAACTACTTGTCATTGATGTTTGAACTGGAGGCAGTTTTGTGGGACTGAGCCCTCAACCTGTGGAGACCACACTAACTGTGGGTAGTGACAGAATTGAACCAAATTGTAGGACACTCAATTGGTATCTGCAGAGAAGTGAAGAATTACTTGTTGTGGAAAACCTATATATTTGTTGACTGAAATACATCCCGAGAACAGAAACAGGTTTTCTACTCAGTACTACTCAAAAATAAGATTAATATTGTTTAGACAGATAAGATACCTACTCTCTCATTTGACCTTCATTTCTTGTCATTCCCAGCCATCTTACATTTCCCATCTTATAGCTGATCCACAACCATTTTCTTTCTCACCTCCTTCCTATTATTCATGGGGTCTGCATCGACTAGAATTCCCTCTTCCTTACTGTCATCTCACATCCTGATTTATCTCTTTCATCTGACAGACCAGGCTTTACCTACTCTTCCTTAAATACTAATTTCAGAGACCATTTCTTGCAGACTACCTATTCCTGTATTCCCCAAGGTAGACTAAATATTCCACTTCCCTGTTTGCCTTAGCTCTTACCAATTTATGGTTGGAAGGGAAAATGTTCAGTTTCAAATTTAAGAGATGAGTGAGTGAGATAAGGAAAAATGTCCAGGTTCTGAGACCTTTTGAGGGAATGACTTAGATGGACTGTGAAGAATGTCACTGGAGTGTAGGAGACCAAGGAACTACTAAGACATTAAATAAATTATGGGCATAGGACATTAATATGCCCTAGAATTATAGCAGGGGTAATAGGTCTCTGAGTCAGTGTCTATGTCCTTGATAAGGTGAAATAGCAATCAATCAAGTAGGTACTCTGAAGAGGGTGGAATCTGTAGATGGAAGCCTCATTTTTTTTTTAATGGATGGGAAAAGGCAAGGGTATGAACATGATTCTCAAAGTAGAGAGATAATTGTTTCCCTCCTATAAAAGCCTATGTGTGGTGCTTGTACTGTAGTAAAATGTGGGTTCCTTCTTTAACATCAATTGTAAATGAGGTAGTTTCAGAAGAGAAAATTATGTGTAAGTCAAAGTACTAAAATGCAGGAGATTCCTTCAGAAAATGAAAGCAGCAAACATGTTTGTTTATCAGGTGACAAAAATCAAATTATAAGGCTCTATTTCTTTGAAAGCCATACTAGATAATAAGGTACGTCCAAATGTCTCCCAAATTATTGGGCTAAAAGGGGTTTGATGAAAATCAATAGATTTACTGGAAACAGAAATTGTGAGACCTGAAGAAAAACTTCTGACAATTTTTACCTCAGGTAGAGCAAGTGAGTTTACTGATTCTAGGATCACATTCTCACTATTTGTGAAATTGTAAGTCAGGCTAAACCATTGGACCTCAGGCCAGTCCTTCCTTTTAGAGGATCTTAAAACAGACTTATTCTTTCTGAAAAGTAGCTTAGCATTTAGACCATTTTTCATTCTGTATCTAAGCAGAGAGATGGGGAGAGACAAGACACTTATATCAGGTAACTGGGAAGGAAGACATCCATAATATTCAGATGGGATCAGTTCCAGTGGTGGGTGTCAGTGAACCTGCCAGCCTGCTGAGTCTGAAGTAATTGTTGCTTGCCTAAGGCTTTCCTGGTTCTTTGGGTGATGGATATTGACAGGTAGGAAAAGGCTTGTAAAGAATTTCCTTTGTGATTTATAGAGATCCCACATGGAGCTTATGTGTTTCTCTGTGTTTCATGGGGGTAATGTATTTCCACTTTAGAGCCTGCTTACCTTGTGTTCACAATTGTGTCACTTTCTCCCCAAAGATCAATGCATCTGAGGCAATGAGAGAAGACTGATTCTTTGCTCTGAGTAGGCTGCTCATAAACAATCCCTCAAAATCAAAGCAGAACACAAATGAGTGCCTCCAGTAGCCCATGGATGAGCAATGTCTCTGGGGATTTGGTTTCTCCCAAATCGGCTTTAACTCATGCCAGAGGAGAACAGAACTGGGAACCAATTCAGAGAACTCTTCTATGACAAGCTATGTTTCCCTTCTTTAATTATCAACATTATTTAGGTAAAACATAGGATACCTTTTTTTCTGAACATTTAGGAGAAAATGCCATTAGTTCTCTTTGAATATTTTAGTGAAACTCAGACAATAAAATGTGATATACTAAAATGATGAACTAAAAATCCGCACACTAGATGTACAATTTATTGTCTTTTCCTGAGTCGTATTGAGGTTTTTTTAGAATTCAAAGAAGCAAAGTGTAAGAAACAGGAGAAAAGTAAAATTAATAGTGCATCTAGGATCCAGTAACTGGGATGATTAGGTTTTAAAAACCCTCAACAGTGAATGATAGAGCATTGATCAAATAACACAAGGTTATGTTAATATTCGATCTCCCTTAGAATATTCTTATGAAAATATTAAACTATTATTTCAACAAAAGTTATTTAATGCTATTCTTCATACTGGGATTGCAAAGAAAAATAAGATGCAATCTAGGTTCAAAAGGGGTTCAGTGTACTTGGACAGGCAAATATGCCTGTCATCTGCTTTACTATGTTGAAGAGCAAACATGGTTACATGCCTGTAATTTTTACAATTAATTATGCAAGTCCTCATGTACCTTTATTCTTTTTGATTTTTTCAAACATCCTGAAGTTTATGTAGGACAAAAGGGTATGTCTGAGTTATTAAGTTTGATTACTCTTTCTTGTTGCTAAAGCATTATGTCATGGGTAAAAATTGTTCCTTCAGAGGATGATGAATATTTGTCTATATTTAGGTATCATGTTCATAACCCAGTTGTGCTAGGGCAGTGGTGTAATGTTACAGGAAAACTAAAGAAAAACTAAAGCCCAGAGAAAGCACATGAGCCATGTGATCAATTGGGGATCGTTTACAAGGGGTCTGTGACTGTTCCAAGAAGAGTTCAGTGTGATAAACTAGAAATAGCAACCGTTAAGGTGCTTTGCCAAAAGCACCTCCTCACCTTCATGGCATTTTGTCCAGTGGTGGCTGACTGGACTAGTGACATGTATGCTTTCCACCTTGTCCTCAGTTCTATGCTAGTCACCACTGAGAAATGGGGTTTTATGAGTTAGTCTGCAGAAGCAGTGACATCATCAGTATTATCTTGCCTAATCTGCTTGTCTGACCAGCATCCCAAGGAACAACTGTCCAGGTGTACTTGCAAGAAAGAGGCTTTCTACAGATAAGACTAAATAGCCCTAGTGTTTTGGCATAGGAGAGAGTCAGGGTCCTTCAAGATAATGTGCATCTGGACTTTCTGGCCTAGGGTTGCTCTCATTGTTTCCTTATCCTGGCATTCAGGGACCCTGTATCTTACTGTCTTCCTTTTCATTAGGCATGATAAACCTGGTGATGTGTGGTGAAGCCTTCAACAATGTTCTCATGGTTGGAATTCAAGACAAGATCACTTTGTTCATCCTCAAGCTCATCCACTATTTCCCAACTGAACAGACACTCGATGTGCTTTTGGAACTGTACTTCTTATGAGAATTGCTTGGCTATTTTGCTGAGCCCTAATCATTAGCATAGACTCTTTTTTTCCATTGTGATTGTCCCATGAGAAATTTGAATGCTAACCTGGCAGCAGAAATTGGTCAGGTTCATCCAATTAAAATGTTCATAAGTGTGAATTTTCTGGAGAAATGACTGAAGTCTCAGGTACTTCCCTCTCAGTAAGTCCCTTTGTTTCTTGTACAGATTTTCTTACCCAACCCCAGTGAGCTCTTATGATTATGAAATTTTGCCAAAGTTATAGGGAAGGGCAGCAGTAAATAAGAATGGTTCATCCTATTTGCCTTATTTTTGTCCTAAAGTAAAATGATACTGTAATAATAACATTTTTCTTCAAAGTAGCTTTCTTTTCTCTACTTGAAGAGCTAGAAGCAATTGATCTATTATTTCTTATGTCACTTTTATTTTGTACTGGGTAGCATGGATAATTTTTTGAATTTGCATTTTGTTCCCACTCTTTTATATTGTTCTCACATCTTAAGAAGTTATCCTGGCCCTTTTCTGGTTATCCCTCCCTTTGGCTTTGACTTGGCTAATTCATAGGAATGAAATGCATTTGGTAATTTAGATAGAGGAAAGGACAGAAGTAAGTATTAGATTTTAGGGTTAAACTTGAATAAAAATGAAATATCTGAAAAATTACTAAGACTAACATAAGGATAATATTCTTATAATTTTGGATAGTGATAAGTGATAGAAAACAAGAGTGATGGGTTTCTAGGGTTGATCATCTACCCATTGTAGACAACTAGGTCCCACTTACATTCAGGTTATTAGCCAGGGAATTTCTCTCCAAGTTGGAGATCTGGAAGATTACCTATTCCAGAAAAGCAAGTGTGGGCCTGAGTTCAGCATCAAAGCCCTTTCAGGAAAAAGCAGACTTAGAAGAAGAGCATGGTGGCAGAGATGAGCACAGTCTGAAGTCTACAAAGCACTTCCACAAATGACCTGAACATTAAGTTTCCAAGATTTTCATTTACGATCTTGAGAAAACCCCAGTAATGATTGAGAATTAAAGTCCAACTACCCTGGCTAAAGGTGGACTTAAACTAAATTAAATATAATTAAAAAGAAATTAATGAGATATTTTTGTACATCCAGGTATTACGCAACTCAAATCATATTTGTTAGTGACTGAAGATGAAGTTTTGCTAGGGGGACATTACAGAGAAGATGATAATTGAGATAAATATTGATGGATGAGAAGAATTTTATTAAGTATCAAAGAGGGTTTCTAAGGAGTGGAGTTATTCTAAGGAAAGGTATAGACATGACATCTTGAAAAATCTTAAGAAATAACAACTGATCCAGCATAGCCTATAGTTTTCAGTTAGAAGGCATTGATTTTGCAAAGTGAGGATATTAAAGAGTAGCTGAAATATCCTTGTGTAGTACTTAGGATACCTTTGTCTAAAGACACCTGGCATTTTAAGTAGGTGAGTCATAAGCTTCATTCATGTATTTATTATTTATTATTCATGCATTCACTTAAAATTTATTTAGTGCCTCTTTTATGCTATGCACTATTCTGGGTTCATGATATGTGGTAGTAAACCACAGTAGCAATGATTCTTGGCAACAACCTATAAAAGAAGGAAAAGCTATATCAACATGCTATATAGATTATATAATACTGGATAGTGATAAGTTCAAAGGCTAAATTAAAGTGGGGTGCAGATGTGATGAGGGATGTTTTGTTAGAGAGGCAGGATAAGAAAAATATCTACCAAGATAAATGAGGGAGAAAACTACAGGGATAGTTGATGTAAGAGCAATTGATGCAGAGGGGCAACAAGTGCACAGTTCTTGAGGTAGGAGTGTGCTTGGTGTTGTCCAACAATGGTTAGGGGGTAAGTGTGAGGGATGATGTCAGAGATGAATCCAAGAGATAAATAATGTAGTGATTTCAGAGACTGTAGGGCTTGTAGTGCTTGGAAGAGGTTCTGAGTTCTGTCTCAAGCATCCTGGGAATTTTTATAAGGCTTTGAATAAGGCTGTCTTCTTCTTAGGTTTATGCCCTCAAAGGGTAACCCTTGTTTTGTGTACTTACTATGAAAAGAGCAAGATTTGAAGCGGGGACACAGATTAGGATGCATCTGCAGAGGCCCAAATCAAAACAAAAAGGAGGTAATAGTGGAGGAAGTGGCATAGAGATAAGGCCCAGAAGCATTTTGGAGCCAGAAGGTAAAGAGCATTTTTAGTAAAACTGCCAAGTAGAGTTCATTCTGTAGTCAGTTATCTCTGTAGGCAGCAAGGATCCAACTGACCCAAGAGAAGAATAAATTAAACTGCTGCTGCTGGCTCTTCACCATTCCTATTTTTACCCACATTCATCCCTGTAACCTGAGAAATTGATCATCTTACCCCTGGAGATGTGGAAATTGTGACATTGACTACTGGAGCATGCATGTTTTCCTTGTTAAGAAGAAAACTGAACCAAAAATCACATTTTTCTCAGTGGTTACATTGGTCAGAGGTGCTTTCAATATTCAGATGCAGCAAATGCATAGCATCATCTTGTCCCCTGGGTTGTCCCATTGTAGTGCTACTTTACTGTGATAACTCTATCAAGTCTTCTCATGAGTAGCTGCATTAATCTCTATGATATACAAAAAACTCAAAACATTCTAACACCAAAAACCAAATAATCCAATCAATAAATGGGCAAAAGAACTGAACTGATACTTCACAGAGCAAGAAATACAAATGGTCAACAAATAAATGAAAAAACTTTCAACCTCTCTATCAATTAAAGAAATAAAAATTAAAACTACACTTAGACTCCATCTCTTTCCAGTCAGAATGGCAATTATCAAGAATACAAGTAACTATAAATGTTGGCAAGGATGTAGGGGAAAAGGTACACTCATATATTACTGATGAAACTGTAAATTGCCACCACTCTGGAAAGCAGAATGGTGAATCCTCAGAAAACTTGGAATGGAACCACCATTTGACTCAGTTATCCCACTTATATTATATACCCAAAGGGCTTGAAATCAGCATACTACAGTGGCACAGCCACATCAATATTTACAGCAACTCAATTCACAATAGCAAAGCTATGGAATCATCCTAGATGCCCTTCAACAGATGAATGGATAAAGAAAATAAATTTGTGTTTATGTGTGTGTTTGTGTGTATCATTCATAAAGAAGAATAAAATTTGGCATTTGCTGGTAAATGGATAGACCTTGGAGAATATCATGCTAACTGAAATAAGCCAGTCTCCAAAAATCAAAGGCCAAATGTTCTCTCTGATATGTGAATGCTAAAACACAATAAGGAGTAGGTGTAAGAATAGAAGTTCATAGGATTAGACAAAGGAAGAATAGAAGTTCAAAGACAAAGGAGAATGAAAGAAAGGGAAGGGGGATGATATTAGGAAAGACAGTAGAATTAATCAGACATAATTTTCCTATGCTCATATATGAATACACTATCAATATAACTCCACATCATGTACAACCACAAGAATGGGATTCAAATTAGAATAAGTTATACTTATGTATGCGTAATATATCAAAACACACTGTACTGTTATATATATAAAGAACAAATAAAAAAAACATGGAAAAAAAGCAATACATTTGTAATGGTCAGATTTTCCCTATCTTATCATCCCATTTTCCTGTTCCACTGGCTTTCTCTTGCACTTTTCAATTCCAATACCAGTTGTCTTTGATTAGTAAACTCTAAGCAAGAAACAGAGGACAGAGGGATTACAGAAAATAGTCCTTGGTTGCTTCTTTTGTGATGCAGAGAAGAAATGAAAAGAGGAACAAAGGATGCTGAGTTGACAATAGACAATAAATCACAAATATGTTTTCCTGTGTCTAATAGGTAAGTGAATATTGTATTTTGTGCTGTGTCTCTTGAATTATCTTTCCCATTTCCCCATTGGTTTCTTCCTTCCTTTCTTTTTTTAACTAGTCTTCTTTTTTTAAATTATATGATTTTTTATATTTTTTAATTAATTTTTAAAAATTTATATATGACAGTGGAATGCATTAAAATTTTTATTACACATATAGGGCACAATTTTCATATCTCTGGTTATATACAAAGTATATTCACCCCAATTTGTGTCTTCATACATGTACTTTGGATAATAATGTCCATCGCCTTCCACCATCATTTCTAACCCGATGCCCTCTCCTTTACCCTCCAAACCCTCTGTCCTCTCCTTTTCACTCCCAACCCTCTGCCCTATCTAGAGTTCATCTATTCCTCCCATGCTTCCCTTCCCTATCCCACTATGAATTGGTCTCCTTATATCAGAGAAAACATTTGGCATTTGGTTTTTTGGGACTGGCTTACCTCACTTAGTATTATCTTCTCTAACTCCATCCATTTACCTGCAAATGCCATGAGTTTATTCTCTTGGATTGCTGCGTAATATTCCATTGTGTATATACGCCACATTTATTTTTATCGCCACCTTTTTTTTTATCCTTTCATCTATTGAAGGGCATCTAGGTTGGTTCCACAGTTTAGCTATTGTGAATTGTGCTGCTATAATAATTGATGTGGCTGTGACCCTGTAGTATGCTGTTTTTAAGTCCTTTTGGTATAGACCAAGGAGAGGGATAGCTGGGTCAAATGGTGGTTCCATTCCCAGTTTTCCAAGGAATCTCCATACTGCTTTCCATATTGGCTGCACCAATTTGCAGTCTCACCAGCAGTGTATGAGTGTACCTTTTCCCCCACATCCTCGTCAATATTTATTGTTGTTTGTATTCATAATAGCTGCAATTCTGAAAGGAGGGAGATGAAATCTTAGAGTAGTTTTGATCTACATTTCTCTAATTGTTAGGGATGATGAACATTTTCATATATTTGTTGATTGATTGTATATCCTCTTCTGAGAAGTGTCTGTTCAGGTCTTTGGCCCATTTATTGATTGGGCTATTTGTTTTTGGTATTTAGCTTTTTGAGTTCTTTATATACCCCAGAGATTAGTCTCTATATGATGTGTGAGGGGTAAATATTTGCTCCCAAGATGTAAGCTCTTTATTCACCTCACAGATTGTTTCTTTTGCTGAGAAGAAACTTTTTAGTTTGAGTCCATCTCATTTATTGATTCTTGATTTTAATGTATATCTGTATATCAGTGACAAATCCTCAGAAAGGAAAATAAGAAAAACTACTTCATTTGCAGTAGCCTCTAAAAAAATAAAATACTTAGGAATCAACAAAAGAGGTAAAGTTCTATATAATGAAACTTACAGAACCCTACAGAAAGAAATCAAAGAAGATCTTAGAAGATGGAAAGATCTACCTTACTCTTGGATAGGCAGAATTAATATTATAAAAATGATCATACTACCAAAAGATTTATAGATTTATAGATTTAAATCAAAATATCAATGACATTCCTCATAGAAATAGAAAAAGCAGTCATAAAATTCATATGGAAAAATAAGAGACCCAGAATAGCTAAAGCAATCTTTAGCAGGAAGAGTGAATCAGGTGGCATCACTATTCCAGACCTTAAACTATACTATAGAGCAATATTAAACTGCCTGGTATTGGCACCAAAACAGACTGGTAGATCAGTGGTACAGAATAGAGGACACAGAAATTAACCCACATAATTATAGTTATCTTATATTACACAAAGACACCAAAAATATGCATTGGAGAAAAGATAGCCTCTTCAACAAATGGTGCTGGGAAACCTGGAAATCCATATGCAACAAAATGAAATTAAAGCCCTATCTCTCACCATGCACAAAACTCAACTCAAAATGGATCATGGACCTAGAAATAAAACCAGAGAACCCTGCATCTATTAGAAGAAAAAGTAGGCCATAATCTCCATCATGGGGATTAGGCCCCAACTTCCTTAATAAGACTCCCATTGGTTTCTAAGTCTTATTTAATGTCACAAAAATGATCCTTTTATCAGTGATAGGTTTCACAAATAACTTTCACTACTCTGGGATTTGCCTTTTTTTTCTCATAATTTTTTTTTAATGAAAAGATATTCTTACTTTTATTGTAATGCATTTTACCAATTCTTTTCATTATTGTTAGTGTCCAGCATGTACTGCTTAACAAATCTTTATCTTTTACCCAATTTTTTATTTTCAACTTTTGAGAAAATTTTATTTTAGGTATGTCTTTTCTTATTCTATTTTCCTCCTCCATTTTAATTAGCTTAGTGTTATTGTGCTACTTTACAACTGTTATTGTGGTTGCTCCAATACAAAACCCTCTTTGATTTATCAATGCCTAATATAAAAAGAGCCTTCACCTCTTCCTCAAGTGTACAAAAGTTCTAAATTATTTTAATATCATTTATCTCTCTTAAAACAGTGCTATGTACAGTAATTCTCTCTACATTTTAAATCCCACAAACTTTGACAATTACAATTTTATCCTATTTACCCCCCATGTTAATTACTCTTTCCCTTGTTTTTCACTTTCACTTCTATTTCTCTATTTTAATTGATATTATTTTTAATTTTTTGAAGAATTGGCTGTATTTTTCTTTTAATAGGTAATAAACTGTCAGGATTTCTTTGTCTAACTATGTCAATTTTTAGTTTTAATTTTTAAAAGCTGTTTTTCTTGGTATAGAATTAAGTTTTTCATTTATTTTCTTTTAGCACCTTGAATTTAGCATTTCATTATGTTCTAGCTTCCACTGTATTCATTGAAAAGTCAGCTTTAAGTTTAGTTGAATATCTATTGCAGATAATATTTCTTTTATTTTCCCCTGTGGCTGTTTTGAAAATTTTAGTTTTTGCTTTTCAGTGATCTCACTATTGTGTGCCTGAAAGTGTGTTTTTGTGTGTGTGTACCTATTGGTGTTCATTGTTCATATTAAAATCATTGACTAAACTCCATGTTTTGTCCACCTAGCACTGAAGTCTGCTGAAATCTCAACTAAGAATCAAATGAAGGTTCTGCTGAGCTCCTCAGTCTCTCAACTGCCTCTTCTGAACTGGATGATATCTCTTGGAGAAAAGTAGCACCGGCTACTTTTTCCAATTTTTTTCCCAACTTTTCTATAGTTCTTCACTGTTTTATCTCTCTGGAAGAAACAAGAATATAATCAATACAGTTTATGAAGTCACAGAATGGTATTGTGAAATGAATTATATTCACATTTTTAGAAAGGAGAACATAATAAGTAAATTATAAGCTATTTTCCTTTAAAACTTTTATAGATGCAAAATATAATATAATGCGTTTATTTTAAAATGAATCTTTAAATGTATAGATTATGACTGAAAAATTATTCCTGAATGTTAATAATTATCTACTTTTGAATTTCTTTCTGAATTATTTGTAAGTAAGGATATGTATATCACAGACATTTTGGTAAATCCTAGGGATAATTTTTCAATGTGATTGTGTTTTTCCTAGTGGCCTACGGCAATGGCATCTGCTCTGTTATGGTTCAGATCTAGACCATCCCCCGAAAAGGCTCATGTGTTAGAAGAATGATCCCCAGTGCAGCAAGGTTGAAAGATTGGTCTTCTAGGCAATGATTGGATCATAATGGCTCTAATCCCAGCTCTGGATTAATCCATATAGCTGCATGGACTACAGAGAAGTGGGACCTGGTTGGAGGAAACATATCACTGAGACATACCCTAGAGGATATATCTTCTCCCAGATCCCCTTTTCTCTCTCTTTCTGTTTCCAGGCTGCCATGAGATGAACAACTTTCCTGTGATACACCCTTCTGTCATGATGTTCTTCCTCACCTCAGGTCCAGAACAATGGACTGAGACCTCTAAAGCTATGAGTCAAAATAAATTAAGTTGCACTGGTCAGGTATTTTGGTCACAGTGACACAAAGCTAACACATGTTCTCACTTTGGAATTTAACTCAGATCTTCAGTTAAATTGAACTCAGTATACTTAAAGCAAGTTGTGAGAGGAATTTTGGAAAGAAATATACTGCTGAATTAATAATTTAGTATATCTTTAGAAGTTCATTTCTCACATGTGATTTCCATTCAGGAAATTGAATAACATATATATATATATATATATATATATATATATATATATTTGTTTTAAAACTATTAAATTTATATTTCTAAATAAATCAGTAGAGGACTTCAGTAACTCTGCCTCTAATACTGTATATATGTACAGATCTGTATCATTTTTTGCTTCTTCTGTTTCTGTATCTACTTTTCAGACAGTTTCACTTCCATTGTATTTTGCCAACAAATTAGAGAAAAATCACTTATGATAAAACAGAAATAAAATGTAATCTGAGGATTAATGGCATATATCTTTGCATTCATTTGGCCTACAACAAACACCGTACCTGGGTGAACTTGATATTGTGAGAAAAACTCTGCTTTTGACATTTATTCTTTCTGGAGAGTCACTTCATATATGTCCAAAAATATTAAGTGCTTAATATTTTCTAAACTTGTTTTCCCTTCAAATTAAGTAAAACATTTGGCAGATTTATTGAACTGTTGATACAGCATTATGCCTCAGGGAAGCTACAATCTTTTCACTAAAATGCTTAAAAATAATGACAGTTCACATCCTTAGTCAGGGCTGAGAATGCATATGAGGTGAGGATGATGAAAAATAACCATGAGAGTGTACAGAATAAAGGTCTTTGAGAAACTGGGAAGTCCAAATTAGCCAACTGCAGGGATAAAACATTGATCTTTAACTGTTAACTTTTTGGTTAAAACTATTTCTTCTACTGTTCTTTTCTCTATTTTTCAATCAAAAGGAACTGAATATTTTAAAGTTTAATTTTTCATATTTAAATCCAAATTCCCCATGAGGGGTCATAAGTAGGCCTAGCAAGTGTTTGTTATTAATCTTTGTTTAATAATTTTGAGGTATCCATACTCTTCATCTTAGATTGCATAATTATTTGTCATATGTAACACTGTGGTTTGTTTCGAGAGCTACTACCTGATTCCTGACTTACTATGTTCCCAATGGGTTGTTCATAAACCAGCTTTTTAGAGTTCAGGACCAGTTTCAGATGGAGTTAAGTTCTATGTATTTTGCATGTATTTAGTATTGGAATTTTCTTGTTTAGAAGTTAGCTTTTTTCCTTTAGAAAATTGACTACTTAAGGTTATAAATTATGTTCTTTTTAAAATTCATTAAGGATGTTATACATAGCATTCAGTCAGTGCTTAATAAATAATAAATAAATCCACTAAAAAGTAAGTTGTGGTTGCAGAGTTAGTGGTAGTCCTCTACGACATAAACACTAATGCCATTAATCTGTTGGTCTTGAGAGCACAGCCTCTGTACCACCAGAAAGAAGAAGATAAAGTAATGAAGGGAATTTCCCCTCTAATTTTCTGGGGAAAGTGCCAGTATAAATATTATCTTGAAATATTTGGTGTTAGTTTTTAAAATCACCAGCACCCCTTCTATGTTCTTTTATCAGGACCTAGGAAATTGGTAGTTTCAATTAAAATTTACTTGATATGGTTTTTCGAGACCTTTAATTTCAATCAAACATAAAGTGAGATTGCAAAGCATCAATTATGTAAACTCATTCTATATTTTGAAGTTGTGTAGTTTTAACATTTATAATAAGCTACTCAACAGCATTATCAAATTTATCGTCAGTTGTGTTTAAAACAAATTATGAATCCACACATGCAAAGATGAGTTCAAGCTGTATGAACATCTTTAGATTACAAAATATAAGCAATAAATTACACTGTGAGATTTATTTCTTAAAAATGCAAATGAATCCATCTGGAAAATATGATAAAATCCTAGTAATTTGATAGGAGAAAGAAACTTGGAAAGCAGTAGTCACTTGGAGTCTTGGTGAATAATGGTTGGTACAAATTAAAAATAAGCTTTCAATTTCAGAGGTCGGTAAATGCATCTTATGCTTATATATAAATTGAATATGATAAAACCTACAGGTTTAGGCCATTCTCTGTATGTTTTATAGTTTAGATATGAAGTGTCCCCTAATAGCTCATTTGTGAGAGAGGGCAAAAAGGTTCAGAGTTGAAATGAGTGGGATGTTGGAGGTTTAACCTAATCAGTGCATCAATCCCCTAATAGTAATTAACTGGATGGTAACTATAGGCGGGTAGGGTATGCATGGAGGAGATGGGTCTTTGGGGGGCGTGTCTTTGCGGTCCTGGTGAGCACAGCTCTCTCTCTGCTTCCTTGTTGCCACGTTCTTAGCAGCTTTCCTCCTTCACACTTTTCTATTATGGTGCTCTGCTTCATCTCTGGCCCAGAGTGACAGAGTTGACCAACCATGGGCTTAACTTCTGAAGTCATTAGCCAAAATAAGCTGTTCCTTTTCTATGTTGTTCTTGTCAGGTCTTTGGTCACGGTGATGAGAAAGCTTACTAAGACTATGATTTTAAGGGTATGGTTTCAATTTGGGTCACCTATGCTGAGAAAGTTTGGGTGAACTGAGGGAAATATTGACTAACTGGAAAGAGATAACAGGAATACTTATGTCTCTGAAAGAAGCAACTTTGGAGGAAATGTTCAAGATATAATATAGTCTAAATTACTTAAATCAGTGAGAAATGATGGCCCTCCTTATTTCAAGGTAGGTTATAAATAACAGGAGCAGCAGCAACAGCAACAACAAAAGTTGTTTAATTTTCTTTGAAAGTACTATGAAATATAGAAGCAGGAGTTGTCTAGCAGAAATACTACTTGACATCTTCAGAAATGTAATAAGAAGTTTACTGGTAAAATTGTACACTTGCCTGAAGGCATTGCAGAACTTTGTCTACTGAAATATATAAATAAAATTCAATTTAGAATAGCAATGTAAAATTCTCCTACAAGTAATGCCTTATCATATTTGTACCTTTTCACTTATCCTGTGTTAAATTGTCTTGATCATCAGAAAGTTGTGCTATTAATTGATCAGTTTAATTGATATAATTTTTTCTTGGTATGCTTTCCTCTCTAATTGGCCAAGCATCATTAAAGTAACAGAATACCTTTTAGAAAAAAAATCATTAAAGTCATTAAAGTAGTTTCCTATTTATATCAATAATCTCTCTCCATAGCATCCAATTTTAATATTGGAAACACAGGTGAAAACTTCTTTTGGATAAATCATCATTCAAATTCCATGGTTATTTCTTTTCTTTTAAAATCCAGGTATGCTAAAACTCTATAGTTAAGCACTCTTGAAAGAAAAACATTTTAAAAATCAATTCAAGTCATCAAAATATTGAATTAATCAATCTCAATATTTATACCTTTAATCCTAGAATGTATACTTTTCTACATCATCTTAGATATAGCAAATAAATCTATTGGTGACAGTTTACTTGCACCTGTTCCATAATATAATCAGATAGGAAGAAAGCAAAGTTTTCAAAGCTCTTGGAAAGTTTGTCAGCATGCTTCAAAAAAACAAGTTTGATGTTGCTTCTTCTTTATTGTCTCTTTGGATCCACATGTTTTTAGACACCCTAGCTAATCATCATTCTTCTCATCCAAGTGAGGAACTGATGTTTTCCACTTCCCTAAGCAACAAATTGTTAGTAGATTTTTATCTTTCCTTATAAGTGATATTATTATTTTAAGACTTTTCCAAGTTAGTGGAATCCTTTATGTCTTCAATAAGTTTACAGAGCAAAATTTACATAAAGATTAATGTCTCCTTTATGTTTCAGGTTTTTTTTATTCTTTTATCCTGTGATACAATATTATTCAAACAAGAAGGGTTAATAGATTAGCAAAAAGAGGTAGTTATTTATGTAATATAGGCCTCTAAATACAATTTCTTTTATTTTATCATGCTTATGAATTATCTCTACAAAATATCAATTTTTCTTTGATAATCCATTAACCTTTCCTACTTGAATAATATGACTTCTTACATCAGCCACATCAATTCTTGAACCAGAAAGTGATTTCTTTATAAGAAGAAAGCATGGGAGGTTTTGCTTCTCTATTGTTTTGTCAAAAGTCTCCAGTTTGAGTTCTGAAGGCTATTCTTATATTTTGTTCATTCTGCAGTTATCAGATATTATCTATTCAGCATATGTGAAAGGTGAATATTTTAAATAGTTTCATATGTTGAAATCAAAGAGGAAATATATTTATAAAGAATATTAGAACACCTTTAAGTTTTAGACTTAGTTTATCTTTTGTTCATCATTTAAGTCATAAAGAAGAAAAATCTAACAGTAGAAATGCATATTTGGTGAAATTATACTTTGATACAGTTAATGATTTAGTAATAAATGTCTAAAGAAGAAATTATAGTTAAAAATCAACTTTAATTTTGGTTTGTTACACCACAAAATTCCAAGTCATTTAGTAAAAGAGAAGTGAAGTTCATGCTTTGAAGATCTGAGAGAGAGCAAACTAAGAATAATTAAAATATCTAGCCTCAAGGGCTTGGGGTATAGCTCAGTTGGTAGAGTGCTTGCCTCACATGCACAAGGCCTTGGGTTCAACTCCCAGCACCACAAAAAAAAAAAAAAAAAGCAAAGATAAAATATCTAGCCTCAGAAGTGTCAAATATTTGGAGGTTATGGTCTATTACAAGTCTGATTTTGCATGTAAGTAGATTTTGATATCACAGATTATGTTATCAATTATATTGTAGACCTACCGTGCATTTCTTTAGGTATAAACATTTTGGGAGCAGTGGTCATATTTTGGATTTTTTACTCACCTGTAAATCACAGTTCTCTGCACATAGTAGGGGATCAATTAACTGATACATTCACAAATACTAATGTTCTGTTCTTAGAAAAATTGGGAATGTTAAGGCACATACTCAAAGAAAATGTCAGTTACACAACATTATTTTGAGCAAATGAAGTGAGGAAAAAAGAAAAACAGGAGGCAGCAAGGGAAGATTTAATGAGATATCTCCTGTCAGGCTCTGTGTTACAGAAAACACAGCAACAACACTCAAAGAACCTGCCATGATCATACTGTTCGTCTCCTACAGGAAGAGAATGAAAATATGTCCATTACGGTGATGATTTTCCAGTCTTGGAGTGTTTTGGAACTTGATGGGTTGTTTTTTCATACTTGGAAGACAAGTTAGAAAGGATTCTGGAGGAGATTAAAAAAAAATAGTCTAGCAACCCATCAGGATTTCCTAGACTTGTTGAAAGAGAAGAATTTTGAACTTGGATTCACAGCATGTGAATATTGGCATTCACTTCATATGACATTCTTAGTTACCTTTTAAAAAAAAAACTGCAACTCTGGGGATTAGGCTTGGCTGTGTTTACAGAGAGAGGGATAATAGGACATAAATAATTATACATAGAATTATAAAACATTTCTCCAGAGCTCATTTTAATGCTATGAATGTGATAAAACCATTTTTCCGGAACCCAACTGTGAATGTGCTTTTACCATAATACAAGAGAAACTAACCAGGTAGGACTCATTTTATTGTCTTCCAGTTGTCAAAATGAAGAAGTAAGAAGTGGCAATTATCTAGGCCATTTAAGACTGGGATATTTCTGTCACTTTATATCTAGCTTTGTAATGCCAGTCCTTCTGAGGCTGAATTTGCAACATTCCTCAGGCTTATAAAGTAATATATTTTCCCCCTGAAATATATTGTGTTATGGGAGAACCCTTTAACTCTTTTTCTTCTCCATGAGGTCTCCATGGCTGTTTGATCTTGGCCTTTATTTGCCTAAGTCTCCTTGGTGTGTAGGGGGAGGGAGATGTGTTCATATACATGGCTAACCCATCTCTCCTTCAATCCTCTGACATCTAGATGCCAAGAGGGAGAACAAGATCTGATTTGCTCTTGGACAGGTGGCAAAAGTGGTGGCTGCAGCCCTGAAACCTTTCAAGAGGATCCTGCCATTTCTATGTTTGTTATAATGGTTTTTAAAAATATGAATTCAGAGGCTGATTATTTGGAAGAGTACAGTTTTACTAAATGAAGACTTGTTCTGGAAACCCCCATCAGTGGCAAGCCTGACTTTTTTTTTTTCTTGGTATCAAGGATTGTACCCAGGGCACTCTGAGCCACATACCCAGCCCTATTTTGTATTTTATTTAGAGACAGGTTCTCACTGAGTTGCTTAGTGCCTCACCATTGCTGAGGTGGCTTTGTACTAGTGATCCTCTTGCCTCAGCCTCCTGAGCCACTGGGATTACAGGCATGTGCCACCGTGCCTGACTAGGGCTGACATTTTTAATGATCTGATTCCTTTGTCTCAGTTCATGTCTTGGGTAGAAAAACAGAAAGGTTATCTACTGGCCCTCTGTAAATCCAAACATGTATAATATTAACCTTTGATAATATACTTGAATTTTTAAGAAAACATAAACAACCCATTGTGTTAGGGTTCTCCAAAGAAACAGAGCCAATAGGAGATATGCACAATCTGCCCTCTGCAAGCTGGAGAGTGGGGAACTGTTAGGGTCTGTAAACAAGTCAAGATGGCGCCTGGCATTTTGCCAGAGGAAGTGGTTTGTGAAGTAACACCATTGAGCCATTAAGTGTGGAGATTCCTTATTGGTTGACTGCTGTATCTAGTTTATGTTAATTAAGATAAGCTGTGTGTAATGTATATATACCGCTCCTGTCCTACAATAAACGGCTCCCACACCTGCTGTATCAATGTACACAAGTTGCTCCTCAGCCCCTGGCTATTTTGCTGCAGCTGGACTGTGGCAGGTGGTGGCCCGTACTGGGAGCCCCGGGACACTCGGGGGTAAGTGACGAGAAAAAAGCTGCCCGTCCATAGATAGGACGGGAGCAAATCTGCTCGTCCCTAGATAGGGCGAGAGGAAAAATGACCATTTCGAAAAAATGGAGAGGATTGATGCAGTATGTTTATGTCTTGTTTTGTCTCAGTGTATTGTATTGTCTTTGTGATGAAAATATGGAAGGGGTGTTATATAAATTGATAAGGGAAAGAGGCACCCCAGTGGAACCAGGAATAGTTAGGGCATGTGTTGATGGAAGCCCGGGAACTCTAGTCAGAAAGAAGAAAGTTTAGAGGAGGATGGATTATCAGGAAAAAAGTTGCAGCAAAAGGCTATTACTGAATACTTTTCGTTATCAGAGGGTGCGTGAATCAGCGCAAGCCGGTCATGGTGCAGCAAGGACTTTCCAAGCAGAGGCAGCGGGCTCTTCCTCGCCCCCTGCTCCGGGAGTGGGACGCCACTGCAAGAGCCCAAATCCAAACCTGACCCAGAGGCACAGTCTCGCAGGCTCTTGCTCCCTGTGCCCAGTGGCAGTTTGAGTCCAGAACACTCCCCGGACTCTCCCCAGGGCCATCTGGGGCTGCCAGGACGCTGCAGGCAGAAGATGGCCCCCATGTCCCTGAAGTTTGATCATTTTCAAGGCCAGTAATTACAATGGTTCTCCCAGACCTGGAAGCTAATGAGTAATGATCACTATTAAGGCTTATTTCAAATGTAAAAAATGTACTAATTGTTCAGAAGGTTGTTTTCTTAGTGGAATGCTACAGGATTTTCTTTAGCCAGCATTGCTGGAGTTCCTGCCTTCATCCCAGTGCCAGTAAGGACAAGGGTGGAAGAATTTCCAGTGTTGCTGAGGGTGGAAGAATTTCCAGTGTTGCTGAGAACTGGACGAGACTTCGTATCAAGCTAGCTGCCTGCAGAATTTACCTGGACTGTGATTTAAGCTAGCTGCCTGCAGAACTTACCTGGACTGTGATTTAAGCTAGCTGCCTGCAGAACTTACCTGGACTGTGATTTACCTGGACTGTGAGTTAATCTATTGAGACACTGCTTTACCTGGACTGAAACAACAAACTGTAATCTACAACAAATTGTAGCTTTGCTAATGGTGTCATTGCTGGTATAATTTTTCCAAAGGCTTCTTACTTGGAACCATCAATTGGCTTGGTATCGTGGCATTTTGTATCCTCCCCTTCTGCTTGTAGCAGATTATTTATGGTGTTTGTGTAAAAACCACTATGGTTGTTATTTAAATTAAACAAAAGGGGGAAATGTTAGGGTCTGTAAATAAGTCAAGATGGCGCCTGGCATTTTGCCAGAGGAAGTGGTTTGTGAAGTAACGCCAGGGAGCCATTAAGTGTGGAGATTCCTTATTGGTTGACTGCTGTATCTAGTTTATGTTAATTAAGATAAGCTGTGTGTAATGTATATATACCCCTCCTGTCCTACAATAAACGGCTCCCACTCCTGCTGTATCAATCTACACAAGCTCTTCGTCACTTCCTGGTTAGTTTGCCCAGCCAGCCGGGCTGCGGCAGGGAACTATACCCCTGTGGTATTTAGGGAATATTGAGTATACCAATACTCAAAGTCCTAGGAGCTGGAGAGCTGATGGTCGAGATTCCTGCTGGAATCTGAAGGCCTGAGACCAGGAGTTCTAAGGGTAGAAGAAGAACAGATAGATGCAAATCTTCTCACCTTCTACATTTGTGTTCACTTGGCCTCAATCAGTTGGATGATGCTTACCCACTGAGCTCACCCACATTGGGTTTTACTCTGATTTGGTAAGTTTTAGCTCCTATTAATCACTATTTATGTAACTAAGTGATCACAGCTCTTCTCTGAGGTTTATTTCTTCAGCTGAATGCTTATCTCAGACTTCAGAATTCATCATAAAAAACTTGGTGTTATTCCATCCTGTTATCAGTAATATGCTAGCCCTTTTGCTTCTTACTTACTTACTAAAAGGTATTAACTGATCAGTGGAGTGTATTTCTATCTTGGCCCTTTCCTGACATCAAAGTTAGATACAGTATTTATGTTTTCCCATAGCTCATTTTCATGCTCTGAGTTTTGTTAATATTAGCCTTGTATTTTGTGTGGGAGAAACTGACTTTATGTGTCAGTTTGGTCTGAGTCACAGCCCTGCAGATATACCAAGATTTGATGTTCACGATTTCTCTTCCATCCCTTAGATGTTAGTTTCATCTTTCTGAAACTCTTATAATACAATAATTCCTGGTCTTTCAGGCCTACTATGGATATAAATATTTTAGTTCATGGATTAAATTTTTCAAACTAATTATTTGAATACAGAAAACAGTAGCTTCAGAACTTGGTTTTTGTGGAAGACTTCTTAAATTTTTTCCTACTTAGCATTGAAAAACACATGTACTTTAATAAATAACATATACTTTACACATGATATAAATATCATTCATTAAGCTTTGTCATTCTTATCTTTCCTATGTCTAGATTAATTAAAAACTGCAGTAAATCATGCAACCCTGTGTATTATGTCAAATAGAAATGAATTCCGGACGTTATCACTTGTTTATTTCTCATTAACCTCTAATCCTATTTCTCTTATCAGTTCAAACATCTACCCTACTTTTCAAGTATCTTGAATCAGCCCTATCCTGTTCAATGGATGCTGTCCACCTTGTTGGACAGTTATGGGAGAGCAGGGACTCTTCTGGCATTTTTTGCTGCAGTATTTCTGGTGTTTTTAAACACCAGGGGTCTTAAAATGGAAGGTGACCCAATGAACTTCCATCTTCTTTGTAACAAAATATTTCTATATCCTAATTCTCTTTCTGCCTAAAGTAATTTCTATTCTCCTTGGCATGCAAACTTTCCTTCCTTTGCAAACTCACAGCTCTTATACATTTTCAATTTCCTTTTTCCTCATTACTCCTTTCTATGTTTACAAATATACTTAGGTCTTTCTGAAGATTTAGCAAAATAATGATGTGTATGTCTTATTCTTCTTTTCATATGGCAGATTCTCAATCAAATACTAAAACTATTCCTGATGCATACCCACAGTTGCCATTGCATTTGGCTCCTCTTATACTCCTGAATGTTAGACACCACTAAGCAGCTCTCCCTCACTGGAAGTCCCTAGTTTTTGACATCTGTGACCTCACACTGCCAAGTCTTTCTACCCCTTTGGTACCTCTTTGTCTGTCTATGTTTGCAGTCCTTTGTGGATCATTATAAGTACTCTCAAGCCCTCTGTCTTTCTTAACACTATGCCATTTTCTTTTAAAAATTTCATCCCCTGATGAGTTTAAATACCATCATTATGTAGATTACTTTCAAACACATGTCCTTAAGTATGAGCCTTATTCTTATATTTTTAACTTTATAAAACATTATTTATACTTCCTGAGTATTCCATGGACACTTCAATGCAATATTTGTAAAAACCCCCTTTCAAGGAAAATAAGCAAAAAAAAAAAGCAAGTTCCCTTGTATGTATTTCTATTTATTTCAGTAGCATCATTTAAACTACTAGACTATTCTTATTGTTGATCTCAATGGCTTTTATTTGTATACCACATATTTTTTGCATGACTTCATGTGATCTTTGTAATCAATACAGTGTGACAAACAGATTTTTGTGTGTGTGTGTGTACCAGGGATTGAATCCAGGGGCACTTAACCACTGAGCCACACCTACAGCCCTTTTTATTTCTTATTTTGAGACAGGGTTTTGCTAAGTTGCATAGGGCCTTGTTAAATTGCAAAAGCAATTTATAATTATATTTAATTATAATTTCTTTGGTTTGGCTTTGAAATTGTGATTCTCCTGCCTCAATCTCCCAAGCCACTGGGTTTATGGGAGTGCACCACTGTACCTGGCTAACTATTCTTTATATTATTATTAATTTCTGTGTTTTTAAGTAGTCCCATTTTCTTAAATGGAGTGGTTTCATGGAGAAACTAGTTAACTTATCCAAGGTTAGATGACTTGTTAAAAGAATAAGGCCTAGAAATCTGTCCTCTAATTAAATTTATCATTCCTAGTAAATTTCCTCATGCTGCAGAAGAAATACTACATTTAGAATTAGGAAACCTTGTGGTTTAATAATGTCTATTTTATAGTTTTAGCATGGCCCTTAATCTAATGCCTTAATTTTAAATTAAAATACAAAATGAGAATAATAACCTTGCAGTAGAGTTACAGGTATTAAATATAATATATTTAAGCCATATGGCACATTATTTAATCATCCAGGAAATACCTACTATGTGTCAAACAAACCTGTCAATGTACAAGGGTACTTTTAGGAACTAAGACCCACCTGTCAAAAACACAGACAAAATCTCTGATTACTTGAGCCCATATTGTAATGTACAATTAATGAAATTTTTATTAACATCATTGTTGCATTTCTTCGATGACTATTATTTTTCTTCACAATTAATCTGTCACCATATCTACCTCTTCTTTCTTGCCCTCTGGCACCTATGATTTTTGATCTGCAGTATTATAATTACTTCGGTTTGGCTTGGTTCCTACTACCTGTAATCACTCTCAATGTGTCAGGGTACTTAATAGACATTGCACTTTGCCTTTATGAGCACTCCAGGGACTGTTTTCTAGATTTTTAGAAAATCTAGTACTATGTCTTAAATAAATGTCTTCATAGCCTTGTTTTATACATACTATACCCCCAATAAGCTTTATTAGTGATAAATGAGAACTGGAAATTGTTTTTCTATAACTCCGTTCTAGAGGCTATCTGTATCTCATGGTTTAATTGTCTCATGTTTTCAAGTTTTGGAAGAGATAATCCTTGGTCTTAATAGATAGGTCCCATTTTACTCAATGTCTGAACAACTGGTTAATCATTTATTAAAGTAAAAACAAGCCTAAGTTTAGGTTCAGATTCTCTCTCTCTCTCTCTCTCTCTCTCTCTCTCTCTCTCTCTCTCTGTGTGTGTGTGTGTGTATGTGGTATAGTACCTGCTCAAATTTCCCCCTTTCTGTTGTTTATATTTGTAAAGAAAAGACAAGAATAGATAAGAAGAGTCAATTTATTTTTTCTTTACTTATTTCCTAATGGACACAGCTTCTCTCTTGAAATTTTCTGTTTCAAAAATTAAGTATTATATTCCAAATATAGTTAAATAAAGGACAGTAAGAAGATAAATTCATAAAAGTTAAAAAGAAAAAAAAAAACACCCTCAAAACCAAAATGGATATAGCATTGGACCAGAAGCTGAAGGACAGGATGAGAGTTCCAGCTCTCCCTGGGCCCTCTCCCCCAAGGTCTTTACCCTCATTTCTGCTAAATTCCCTTTTGCAGTCTCACCACAGAGTGGACCTGTTCCCCCTAGGTGGCCACTGAGGTTTACTCATCTAGGTAAATTTTATTTTAGTTCATCCCAATGATGCTTCTATTAGCGAGGTTCCTGTTACCATGAATCTTAAAACCTATACTTGTTTGCTTATTTAGAGAGAGCTCAACTTCAATCAGGTAATATTGTCAGTGTAGTCTGAGTGGTTGTAAGACATATCTTATTCAAAATTATTGTACAGAATATAGTACAATGAGTAGAAAATAAAATTCCACCATTCAGTAGCATTAAAAATGTAGGGTGCTATTGAAACAAATAATAGATATGCTTCTTTTAATTAAGCCATGCACACTTTTTGTGTAGTAAATGCACCATATAATTACTATGGTTTTATATTCACAGGAAAGAAAATATGCTGTATGTAGTAGTTATACTTTAGTAAATATTGTATAAGATGATTAAAAGAATTAATTTCATTGCAGCATGGGTAGCTGCATAAAAGCTAGAAACATCATTGTAAAATATATTCTGAGACAGTGGAAAAGTGTTATGATATTTTCCCCCTGTGTTATTTAAATCTCTCTGGTTAGCAGTAGAATTGTAGAAAGAGGAAATAAATTGATTTGTGATCTGAGGTCAAGACTTTTGGTAAAACTGCTGCTACAAAGGAAAGATAATGGTAAGAGTTTTCTGTGCATATTTTGGCTTTAAAACAAGAGTGCATTTCATCATTGTGCATAAATGATAAGAGTAGCACCTCTTATTCCCACAGGTACTTGTTTTATGTACTATGGTATTTAGATATACAAATAAAACCAATTCTTTTCCAATAAATATGATTATGAAAGTTCTCAGACAAGCACGAAACTGCGGTATGTGAAAGCAGCAAGTGCAAAATTAATGGAGTGGAATACATGGATGCTTTTCTGTGTATCTTGACTGATATTCTTATGCAGGAAGTTTGCTTCAAAGAATTTTTCATAACTATAGCCAAGAGCGCATACACTTACTATGCAGCTGTGTGGTGTGATCTAAGAAATGAATTTGCATTGTAGACTGAAGTTTTTGAAAAGATTCCCTCTGGTATGCAGCATCCTTATAACAACTACTTCTTGAAATAGCTGTTTGTGTGAGTAACATTGTAGTTTTATAAGACATGTTTTTTAGAGGGAGAAAAAAGAAGTTCAGTCAAAGTTTACATTTATCTGTACAATTCTGGAAAACAAACGTTAATTTTGGTTCACTCAGTGGTTTTTAGGTGCTATGAAAACACTGTTCTAGAGATGAGAGTGCATCCTGACCCTCTGTTAGTCCCCTTTGCACCATCAGTAGCTCCTCAAATTTAATTCATCAGTATAATATGAATAGAAAAACAAATGGCCCTTAAAATGTCTGTCATGTTACAGACTGGTAGCATCCATAACTGTTGCCATGTGGCAATCCAATGATTAAAATGATTACAGAACAGGTGGCATTCAGCATTACCAGAGAGACCACACATCAGTCATTCCAGAACAGGAGTCAATTAAACTTGTCTATTAAAATGCAGAATTGTCTAAGGCCAATTTTCTCTGGTGCTTTCAGAAAGATAAATAAATAAATAAATAAATAATGCTGAGGTATGAAATGTCCGTTTTAATTCTGTGCACATAATTAAAATAACAAGTAACATCAATCCAGCCATCAAGATGTGTAAGTCAACATAATGTAGAGAAACGACAGCAATCAGAGTGAATTTAATCAGAGATTAAGATCCTTTTATTCCGTTTTCTGAACTGTGAATGATATGTTTCATTGAGTTCTCTCATTCAATGGGATTTCTGATGAGTTTGCTGGCCTTTTAAAATAACCTCTACCCAATATTTCTTAATATTTTTTATCCTGGATAATTTTGCATCTCTTTATTAGCTACTTCATAATAATAATGGGGGCTCTGTCTCTGCTGTGGCCCATTTTCTGAATACAAATTTCCAGCTGTTCCCTGGGAATAGTATTTCACTGAGAGTGTCACATCTCAAAATTCACATTTTCAAAATCCAATCCAGTGTTCACCTCTGACCTTCTCTCATTTTCCTTTGGTATTCTTGGTGACAGCATTTATCTTTCATTGTTCAGTCTCAGAACATTGGGGTTAGTCTTTATTGATTGGTTAAAACTTTTCTCTGGATAAAGTTTTAAATTTTTACAAATTTTTTTTAAGAGCACCACCTTTATTCTGGTTATCCATATCCATTGTTTACATTTTGCCTCATTATATTTTGTCTTTCTCTTTTGGTTTCTTGTATACTGTATAATTTTTGAAACATTTGATATTAAGCTGGAGCACTCTGTCCCTCTGGGACAAAATATTTCAATACGATTTTCTAAAACTAGAGACATTATCTTACATTACTACATATAATTGTGTTGTGTACATGTGATATAATACTTTGCTGATACAATTTTCAAAATGAAAATTTATATTGATAGAATGCTCTGCTCTGCTCCACTATCTGTCTTGTATTTCCAGATTTAATCAGGGATCATGTATTTTGTTTAGTTTTCACCTCTCTTTAGTCTCCTTCAATCTGTTGTCATTCCTAGAATTGGAAATGCTGTGAAAGGAAATACTGCTATTTGAGTGGTCTTTAGGGTGAGCAGTCACTTCTGTGGGAAGGCAGGTTTGTTTAGACCCAAAATTTGAAGATGCATTAGAGACACAGTTGAGGGTTTAGGAATTTTGCTAATGATTGGTATCAATTCCAGCTGATGCTCTGGAAAGGTTTTAGAAACTGGGAATAGATGGTAGCTTGAGAGCTTGAGATAGTCCTGTGCAAACAGGGTGGAGATAAGATCTGAAGAGAGCAATTTGAGTTTCTTGAGAAGATTGACATGAACAGGAGAAAGGGTATAAAGAGATAAGAATGGTGAATATTTGAGAAGAAGAAATGGTACCTTGCCAGGAGCCTATAGACTCTAGAACTTCCGCAAATCTCTAACAAGGAAGACAGAGTTGAAGAAGATATACTCCAATTACATACATTACTATTGCTCTCTCAAGACGACGCAGAAATGTTAAATTATCCACTATTGGTCCTAGCAATTCTAGTGACAAAGTGAATTAACTTCTTAAATTTTTATTATTAACCTATTTTTTCCCCAAAGAATAGTACTGAGTACTTAAAAAACAAGAAACATTGCTATATACCAAATACATCATTCCTGATAATAATAGATAGTAAAGAATCCACATCACTTTGACAACTAAAACTAAAGCATTTTCTCAAAATATATTAGTTGATAAGCTTATTATTGTTTCTACTTAAATGCAGAAACCTTTACTAAGAACCAAAAAGACTACTCCAGGTAAACAAAAGAATTTAACATATTTCAAAGGAAAGGCTTGTGACTTTTTCAGAAGAAAATTAATATGACTTATTATCAAGGCATAGTTTATAGAAAAGTATACTAAGATTATGACAATGAGTATCTTCATTCAATGACAGAAGATTGGTGAAGAAAAATTAAGAGCTAAATTAGGACATATATTAACTATAGTGCATTAAATTTATATGATCAATCTTTTTATCTTTATTTTGGGAAATTATAACTTCTACTTACCTATATGTAAGGCTTGAGGTTGCAAGATTTTGCCTTATGTGTTACTAGTAGAGTGTACATAATTAGCGGGCACAATGGTTTGAATATAGTTGGAGTTCCCTCAAGGGTTCATGTGTTGGAAGATTGTTCCCTAGTATGGAAGTACTGAGAGGTGGTGGGACCTTTAAGAGCTGGGACCTAGGGATTGTCCATAGGCCAATTGCAAACATGATACTTTAAGGAACTGTGGGACCCCTGGCTTCTCTGGCTTCAGGTGTGGGATGTGATCTCTTCCTCCACACATACTCCTGTTGTGATGCTGTCCACCATGAGGTCCTTACCAAACCCAGGCCAATGCCAGCACCATGCCTTTGAATCTCTAGAACTTTGAATGAAATAAATTTTTCTTGACCAAATTATCCAGATTTGGGTATTTTGTTTTAGTAACAATAAAAACTAAAATGAAAAACCAAAGCACAAAAATGACAACATAAACAAAACAAAACAACCAGACTAATATAGAGAAGAAACGAGACCAGAGAGCAGGAAAGTTACTTTTATGTTACATACACATTTTTCCTTTATAATTTTATTACCATATTCATATATCATCTATTCGATAAGGAAACATAAATAACTATAAGTTTGTTTAGCAATGCATAAACAGCTCATATTGGTATTCAAAACTCTCCTATGCTACATATTTATATGCCTCACTTAATTCTTACAGTAAATCTATAAAAGTTGTTATATCTATTTTATAGGTGGTTTAGATAGCTTTAGCAACTGGCTCCAGATGATGAAGCTAGGTATGCAGAAACAAGCTCTGAATTCCCTTTTAGAAGGAACTGTCAGGAGCTCACTGAGCTGGGAGAGAGTGCTGAATGTCAGGCATCAGAGTAGCTCATCAAAACAACTGGTCCCAGAAATAAAGCCTTTCATCACTTGAATTATTGCCTTGGTATAAGCAAATGACTGAGAGAGAAGGCACTGACTCCTTTCATTCCATTTCCTTCTTGCAATGATGTCCCATTTGAGGATCAAATGGATTAGTACAGACATGCAGGATCATCTCGATGTTTGGGGCTTCATCAGTTTTATGCACCCTTGGGTAAGGGGCTGAGTGAAGTGGAGGTGGTAAGGAGTATAAAACTCCTAGGTACTGACAGCAGGGAAAAGTGGTTTCAATACTTTTTCCCAAGGCCCCAAATAAAAAAATGAAAACTCTAGAGCTAGGAATGTATGAAGAGCACAGCCAGCCAGAGGGGACTAAGTACTTGACTGCAATGCCCTCCAGGACTTCAGTGCATTGGCTGTGCACCAAATCTTGTATAGGGAGGGCAACTTTCCTCCAGGAGGCCTGTCAGGTGATACCTTTGCAATTGCCTATGGTCATATCTGAAAAATCAATATATCATTGATTTTTAACTGGGAGCCAGAATCCTCATGTACATCACATCCTGTTGCACAGAACACAGAAATCTCCAGCTGATTCAATAGCTTCCCTAAAGCATTATGACATCTTGCTTACCCTTTCTCTTGTGAAAACAGAGCTTTATTACGTCTTACCCAAGACAGACCCTTCTTTCTAACGGTTCTGTGGGATTTTGTCCCATTGTCTTCTAGGACCTATGACCTATTAATTATCTCCTTCTCTTATTAACTATCTTCTTTCAAAGGAACAGTAATAATCAATATTTAAATACCAGTATCTTTCATCTTAAAACAAAGACAAAATAAAAACCAAGCAGTTATCTATGCATTGTTTTCCCCAACACAATTTACTAGGTGACTAATGAAATGAATTGTTAATCTCCTGCTAGTGACATCAGAATCCATGGATTTTTTTCCCTAATATTCCAGATACCATGGATTTTTCCCTAATATTCCAGTTCAAAATGGCAGGATGCTAACACAAAACAAAAAGGAGAAAATGGGAAGAATAGATAGATGTTCAGTGGATTAGACAAAGTGGGATGAAGGGAAGGGAGGGGAGACAGGAATAGAAAGACAGTGGAATGAATCTGATTTACTTTCCTGTGCACATATATAAATACACCACAGTGAATCTCCACATCATGTACAACCACAAGACTGGGATCCTAATTAGAATAAGATGTACATCATGTTTGTATAAATATGTCAAAACCTATTCTACTTCATAGATAACTAAAAAGAACAAACTTTTTAAAAAGGCAAAAAAAATATACTGTCAGGGAAACTATAAAGAATAGAAATTCTGTGAAAAAAAGAATTAAATTAAATTCAAAGAGATTTTTAGGATCTTTTGTATATTTTGGTTATAAAGAATATGAACATAGTAAAATATATGATTAACGTTCATTTTACAAGTATACTGGGATTTCAGTTCCAGATTTATCACCCTTTGAATTCTATTATTAGATAGTACCTGGACTTCATTGGTTTAGAAATCTCTCTGATTAGAAAAATCTTTAAATGTAACCTTTGAAAAGTATATATCTGTGTGAATGTCAATGAATACCCTTCAGTGTGCTATGAATGTGTGTGTGGTGTATAGCTGCTAAGGAAATGGTAATTTAAGGTATTTTTAAAAGTATTTGAAAAATGATGCTGGGAAATTCTGAATCTTTAGTGTTTTCCTATTGCTCTCCACTGACTCCTATCCTCCTAACCCACAAACAAAGCTTCTTTTTAGTTCATTTGTTCAGGGTAATAGCCCATTTTAAATGAAACTGTGGAAAGGTTTAATTGCACCGAAGAGTTCCTTTTGCTGTGTTAGCTCATTAATGTGGACACCTTCCAATGATAGTTATCCGTGTTTTGGGGGAGACTTGATCTTGGAAGGTCAGAGTGGGTGATGTCTATTTGAGGTTCTACCACTAGTGATGATAGAGGATGATAGGGAGAGAAGCCTTTATTCCAAGGCATGGATGGGTAACATTATGCAGACATACACTGATGATAAGTATTTATTTTGGTGGCAATTTAGACAGTGTTGGCTTGAAAGATTCCAATTTGAACTTTCATGCATTTCAAAGGTGAATTTTTACCTCTGAGAGTAAAAACTGGAATTGCGCTTTTGGTTACAGCATTGACCTATGAGGAGTTGTTGATTTTATAGGAAACACGAGAATCAAGGAGTTCTCTGTAAGCTCAGCATGAGAGTGAGAAAGGATGACACTGTTATTTTAACTTATTTCATTTAATTAACTCATATACTTTTGTTTATTTTTGAAATAGGATACCCAAAGGCATCTGATATTAAGTGGCTAATTTTAGACTGATGGTAATTCAAATTGTAGTACAAGTACTATTGGTTACCAGATTGTTTGGCTGTTTAAAAAATTATGCCATTCTACAGGAGCAAGAAACTAGGGAGAAGAAGTGTCTTATTGATTCTTTCTGGAATTGTCAATTATTGCATGGCCTTCACCCTTCACTGACTGCTTATGCTTGAAAGTCTTTTAATCTGGGACAATTTCCTTACTTTCAGAATTTATTTGTAGAAGTGAAAACCGTGAGGGATTTTCTAACTCTTATATTAAAATATAAATATCTGATAGCATTTCTTTTTCTGAAAGAATCAGAACACTGGGATTTTTCTGATAACATTCCTTTTTCTGAAAGAATCAGAACACTGGGATTTCTTTTTAAAGGAAGTAAGGTAATTTGTGTAGGTCAGGGTTGGCACAGGAAGGAGAGCTGAGGGCATAAGGTAAATTTGGCTTACTACAAAGTTTTACTTAAATCAACAGCAGATAAACACGAGTGAATTCTTTCATATGTACACCCATATATCATTTATTTATTTAGTCACTTAATAATTTACCTTATTTAACACTTATTGAAAGATGTCCTAAATGTTAGTATGGAAATGCAGGTACTTAATACATTATTTCCAGTGCATGAGGATGTATGCCAATTTAAGTAAGCCTCATTTTAAATTATTGTCTTTTAGTAATAGAGCTCCTTTTCAAGATTTCAATTCTCATGTTATGTAAATAGTGCTACCATTTATCTCTTCATTTGATGATGAATATCACATGTAATTGAAGAAGGTCCCAAATTCAAGATTATCCAGACTTTATTGCAATGAAGTTGACAATTTGTATGTATAGAAAGTATTAACTATATAATTTTACATAGATAAGACCTAAACATAGCTCTTGGGGTGATCCATATTTGCTGTTAAGCTATATTAGGCTGGATACATTAAAATGCATATTTCTGAAACCACATGCCAGCAGGTTAGAGCCATATTTAGTAAATTTAGCCTCACAAGAATTTATTAAAAGGATGTTACATGGCTTTAACTGAAATAAGGGCCTGACATCAAACCATAAGAATGGTTCCCTGGGAGTATTAAGTAGATAGTTGACCAACCCAAATTATTTTTGCAAGAAAAAATCTTTTACAGTGAAATATTACTATTCTATTGTTAAAATTGTAGAAATGGAAATAGGTTCATTCAAATGCAAGTAGGAGTCACCTAAATTCAAGGACTTATTCTTCAACTCTATTCTTGAAAGTTGGTATAAAATGTTCCTTCAATAGATTGTTCCCCTGCTTCACCTCATAAAACCAACCCAGGCTCAGATTTATATGCTTCTATTTGTACCCTGAAGTTAAGATTTAATCTATGAATATTCTCTGCTTAGCTCCTGAACAACAGAATATATTTAGCAATTTATCCCTAGGGAATGTAAATAAAAATTAAGATGATTAATTACAAAACAACCTAAAATTGCACCCTCATATTTTTCCTAAAAATTAAAGCATCTGAGAGGAGCAGCCATATTGATAGATTTCTCTAGTATCCTTGTCTCAAAATCATGATTTCATGATTTTAAAGACTGACATTACTTTTGATTGATTCTACAGTGGTTTCACTTGTAAGGTAGTTAACTGGTTTAAACTGATGTCCCTCTTCTCTCTAGCATACTAAGAAACTGCCTTATATGATAATCATAACTTTGAGGGTAGAATGTCCATCCCTAGAATGAGAATGTAGACACTCATTCCTGATTACATTTTCAGCTGCTCACCTGGTTGAATCTACTAATATTTTTGTCACTTTACCAATTTCTTTACAGCTTATCTTAAAATAATTTCTTCTTCAAAACATGTAGGTAAAAATTTACATCTTCCCATAGACACATTAATTGAATCACAGAATAATTATATTTAGCATATCAAAATATAGCTATTAAATTATCAAAACTAGGTCTGTGTAAATAATTTGGTTACTCTTATTTCTTAACTATAGATAGTTGACTGAGTATTAGGTATTTTAATTCTAAAATAAGCAATCTCAGATTTTGACTATTCTTGTTTTTTTTCCTGAAATAATGATTGTCTACAGATAAAAAATAAATGCTTTGCCCCCCAATTTAAACATAGGGAAAACACAGCAGTGCAGAGAGTATGATTATCACTGAGAAAATTATAAGTATTTACATAAGGATCAAGCTGAACCCAATATATCTGTACTAATTTTTAAAGTAATACATTCTTAAATGAATGCATTATATAAATATTATATAGTAAAACACAAACAAACTTAAATTCATAACATCTCTAAATTTTATGTATTTTATTTTAGTAACGGGTAAGGACATATGTGGGGAAAAGATAAAGTACTACTTCGAAGTTGTTAGTACATCTTTATTATTGCTAAAGATAAACTTTGGATTTGTAATATATTATCATTAAAAAACCTCTATTTCCTCCAAAGTGTTGTTTTCCATAGAGTAGAAGGTAATTTGGGTTAATTCTGCTCTGAAAGGAATTTTTTAAGGGAGACTCTTAGTCAGGACTGAGTAAGCAGATTTTCCTGGACAGACCTTCATTTTCCAGGGGGCTGATATGAGCAAGTTAAGTAATCCAAATAAGAGTCTATGTTATTTATTATATTGTTTAGTCATATAGGTTAGATGAAGATATTTTATCAGGTATTTTTGCCATGGGATTTTTAAAAAAATATGATCAATAATGTATTATCTCTGAGAAGTATTGTTTGCTTTGGGGAAAGGGATACTCAAGGAGTATTACAAGCATGGCTTATTCAGGAACACAGAGCAGCCTCATCTTACTTCACCTTGACAAGTTTAGGGACTACTCATAGGACCTTGACCTGGATAGATAAAGATCTACAACAACAGGGGCAGTGTCCCCTGAATGGGTCATCTAACGAACTAAATAATCAAGAATTTGAGAAATTTACTCTTGACTATTATTTTTAGCTTATGCTAGCTATCTTTGAAAAAAATTAAATGCTGTTTTATGTTGCTTAAGACTTGTGACAAAAGGAAAGCAAATGAATCTTAACTTGGGAGAGGAGCTAGACAAATACTATGCTAGGTCCTAGAAGAAAACGGATGTAACTTAGGAAGACTACTTTCAGAGAAATAAGAGGCCTTGGAATATATTTGCAGGACAGGCTCAGGAATGAGATGGTCTTCAAGATATCCTGTTGGGGATGCCCTGAATAAGTTCATGGTCAATGGCCTGGGGAAAAGTGACATCTGACATTTTATCTTCAGACTTTGTTTTCTGCTTTGTATCATATTTATGTTATATATTACTTAATGAAATTTGGTCAAACTTTATGACCTGTGTCAACTGAGCTTTGAGGGAGTGCAAAAGGAAATTGTGCTTGCATTTGTGGCCCATTAGGTTTGAAGATAGCTGTAATTGCCCAGAGAAGTGGTTACTAAGTACCAAGAAGCTGGAAGCAGAGGTCTAGAGCAAGAAATATAAAGGGACAATGAGAATAGATTTGTGGAATATATAAGCTTTCCTTGAGGATTTTCAGAAATACCAAGAGAAATAAAAATAAAAGGCTACTGTTACAGTTTGTATGTGAGATATCCCCCAAAAGCTCAGGTTGAGACAATGCAAAAAGGCTCAGAGGGGATGTTGAGAGCCACAGCCAAAGGGGCCCCAGCAAACTTCCAGCTGCCAGCAAACTTCCAGCTGCTGGCTGATGATTGGCTCACAGCGGCCCCAGCAACATCTAGCTGATTGGCTCCTCGGCCCCAGCAACATCTAGCTGATTGGCTCCTCTGCGGTGATGCTCATTGGGCTGTTTCCCTGCCCTTTCAGACCACGGAGCTGCTCATTGGGGGACTTTTTTGGCTCCGCCCACGTGACCCAGCCAATCGGCCTCAAGAGCAGGAGGATTGTGGGAGGTGGAGAGAAGCGTGTGTGGGAGAGAGAGGCTTGTGGGAAGCCGGTGGTGGCAGTTGAGGCTCTGAGGGTTTTTCCTGAGAGGCTGTTTTGTTTGGCGTGTGTGGTTCTAAAAATAAAGTTAGTTTCTTTTGACAAGTGGCTCCTGATTGTGCCCAGCCAGACTGCGGCACAATTGCCCAGAGAAGTGGTTACTAAGTACCAAGAAGCTGGAAGCAGAGGTCTAGAGCAAGAAATATAAAGGGACAATGAGAATAGATTTGTGGAATATATAAGCTTTCCTTGAGGATTTTCAGAAATACCAAGAGAAATAAAAATAAAAGGCTACTGTTACAGTTTGTATGTGAGATATCCCCCAAAAGCTCAGGTTGAGACAATGCAAAAAGGCTCAGAGGGGAAATGATTAGGTTGTGAGGGTTTTAAACTAATCAGTGAATTAATCCCTGATAGATTAACTGATTGTAACTGAAAGCAGGTGGCATGTTCGTGAAAGAGGTGGGGCACTGGGACAATGGCTTTGGGGTATATATTTGTATCTGGCAAGGGTCATCTCTCTTTCTACTCTCTGATCACCATGTGAGCTGCTTCCCTCTGCCATGCTCTTCCACCATGATGTTCAGCTTCACCTTGAGCTCAGAAGAATGGAGCTAGTCTTCTATAGACTAAGACCTCTGAAACCGTGAGCCCCCAGATAAACCTTTCCTCCTCTATAGTCCTTCTGGTTGGGTCCTTTAGTTGCACCAGTGAAAAAGCTTCTAAAACAGCTATCAATAGGAACATAGCAGGGGGTGTTGTCTACAGCATAGATTATTAAAATGAATGCAGGAGAATGTATTGCCCTTAGTATTCCTATTAGAACTACATATACTTAGTTGTTCTTAATTTAGGATTCCTAGGGACTTTGTGGACAATCTGTATTAGAGTTAAATATTCTGTGCATGCATATACACTTTCTTGGGGATAAGATGTAGAACTTTTTCCTTTTATCAGAGTCTAATAATATTCATTAAGTTAAAATAAGATATATATTTGATTGTGGCACCTCAGCTTTATGTTTCTTTTAAACGTAACATTACATTTTAAGCATTTCCTTCAGATAACAGTTATTTTTAGGGATTGATTTTAATGCCTGCCTTATATTCTAAAATACAGAGACATCATAGTTAACTTAGGTATTTCATTGTTATTAACTGACATGTTTCCTAAATTTTCACTAATGAAAATAATGCACTATAGCAAATAGAGTTCTAAAAGTGGCCCCCATCTCTGTGCCCAAATTATTGGCACCTGTGATAAGATTACTCCCATGATTTTGTTATTTTATGTTACAGTTGACCTTAAGATACTGAGATTATTCGGGAGGGCCCATTCTAATCCCAAGAGGGCCTATTCTATTCCCCTTTAAGAGCAGAAAGTTTTCTTTGGCTAGTGGTAGATGGAGAAATCACAGAGATTCAAAGCACAAGAAAAATTCTATGCACTCTTGCCACGTTTCAAGATGGAGGGTGCCATGTGCCAAGCATTCAGGTGGCCTCCAGAGACTGATTGGTTCCAGGGTTAGTCAACAAGGAAAAAAAAACGAGTTTTATAGTTGCAAAAATTCTGCCAACAATGCGATTGAGCTTTGAAATGAATTATTTGCCAGAACTCCCAGAAAGGAGTGCAGCACTGAGAACACCTTGATTTCAGCATTGGGTACAGAATCTAGCTATATCATGCCAGCACTGTGACTTATAGACCGATGAGCTATTAAATAGGTCTTACAAACACGGAAAGTTTGTGGCAGTCTTTAATGCAGCAAAAATTATGCCAAATGAGCTACTGTAAATGTCGTGGCATATAATCATGTCTGAGGTTATAATTAATTTAGTGAATTAAAAATGCAATTACTAGTTTTTAGTACATAAATACGCAAAAGAATTTTATGCTATTATCCATCCCCACTACCAAAAAAAAATTCTTACAATAAAAACTGTTAGTAGTGTATAACACGGCAAATGCTATTTTAGCCGTCCTCATATTAGGAAATAGAAGTCACATAAAACTTTGCTAATGAAAATTGAATTTTATTGCCTCAATTTGCTTCTATTTTATTATAATTAAAATGAAAAATATTAATGTTTACTAAACATTTAAGATACTTGTATGAATTATCTTTTAATATTCCTTGCCATTTATTCTACTGGAAGGTTGGTGATTGAGTTTGATTTGTGGGAGCTCTTCACATAATAAAAATAGGTAATGTTGCCTATCATGTTTGGGACAAGTGGTATTTAAAAGATAGTTCCTTGAAGACACAGAAGATTAAAAATATAAGTACTCAAATCTGTTGAATTTTCTCTTGTGCTTTCTTTCAAAAAGCTGAGAAAGACTATTTCTACTCCTAAATTAGATACACAACTGTTGTATCTTAATATTTATGATGCATAAATTTAATGAAAACTAACTTATAATTTGGAGCAGGACACAAAGTAACTCCTTTGCCTAGATAATAACCTCAAGTCACCATCATCATATGGTAAAGAATTGTTCTTTTTGGGTTAGATATATTTTTTCTCTTTATTCTCACTTATTTTGAGGAATATATAGAAAAAAACCTATGATTTCTGGGTAGGAAGGAGCAGTTCTAGTTGTCCAAGAATTCTAGGACAATGACAATATTTTTATTTAATGTATTCTTTATCTAGAATGCCAAGTGCTTTCTTATATTTTTGCCATTTTCTTTTCAACATCATTTTTAATTTCCTCCAAATAAAATTTAGACTCAGCTTGTCAAATTCCAAAAGGTATTTTAGATTAAAGATGAATAATTCTGTGAATTATTAGAGAAAGAACTGAAATACCAAAACAATCTGCACATGTACGAGCAAGTATACTCTTCCCTTTTACTTCAGAATTACACATCTTTATGTAAAAATAAGAGTATAAGTTCATGGCTGCCTTTATGAGTAACACACATTTTTCTGAAGATGATTTGTGGTCATTTTGTAATTTATAATAACATTTTGACTGGGGTATTTTTCTATTATAATAGGACCATGTTATTGATTTAATGGAAGAAAAGTATTACTTTCTCATTTGCATTACATAGGCAGAAAAGTCATTAATGCTAAGAGAGTTTTCACATGATTTCCTTGGGATTTATATATATATTCTTAAAGATAAATATTTTTTGAAAATAGTTCAGGTACTGCATTCTTCTACAATCTATATTTCCTAATTCTTCTTTTGTCTTACTGATTGACATAGATTTTTCAGAGCAATTTAAATTGATAAAAGCAAGTATCCTGTCCCTATTTCTAATTTTAATAAGAATGATTTTGTTGTTTTGCCTCCAAGTAGGTTGGTAGTTTAAGTTGACTGCTTTATTATGTTATAAATGTTCTCTTCTTATAAAGCATGAATTAAGATGAGTAGAATAATTGCTTGGAACATCAGGCTTATTCAAATGGCCTCTGTGTTTCTCATCACTTTCATTTTTTTTCTTTCTGTGACATATAATAAAAATATTGCTACTTCAGAGTTTTAGAGAACTTATTTTTTGAAAGAAATATTTGCTTAATGATTTGATTTTTGTGTTTGTTGACTTCTTTGCAAGTCAATTTATCTATGCTTTCTGAGAAAACAATAAATTTCATAAAAATTCAAATTTTAGGATTTCAAATAAATATAATTCTGCACATAGATAATATTTTATCTTGAGTATTTAGTCTAAGAACTTATAGCTCTCTTTTTTCAATTTAATATTCATATTTGCTTAATTTTAAAACTAAACAGTGCATGTAATATGCTGATTACATATATACGTAATTTTTATTATCTTCTAGATATATCATGCTTTGATTATACCTTTCACCAAATAGGTATTTGAGTGTTTGAAATTCCTGACTCATTGAGTCTGATGTATAAACCTTTAGTAGTATTTCAAATTATAGGATATTTGGATCATAGAATTAATAGTATAAAATTTTATGGCCTAATATATGATAATTTTCAAAAATGCTTCATAACTTCTTAAAACAGATTTATACTATCAATTTCCAGTTCACTACGTTTAATAATTTTATTATAATAATAAAAATTCTATATCCTAATTTGCTTATACCTACTTAATTTAAATGTTGCTAACATGTTAGTGTCAACCACAATGTTTAATTTCTGACCTTCTATATTAGTGTTGTATACTTACATGTTATGCTATATTGCTCATAAAACCTTCTAAATGTTTCATTTTCAATTTGCAATATATTTCTTATACAAATAAAATAACCCCCAGTTGCACTCAATTTTGTATTACATATTATATGAAATTAATTCTGTCATTCATACTTACTTTTAAAATGTGTTTAAGAATTAACAGTAACAAGAAGTTGGGTGATCATAGAATATTAGAGAATAAAAGGAATAGCTACAATAGGATAAGGATGTGAAGGAAGGAATCAGGAATCATGATTTAAATGCACAACATTATTTAAAAGTGACATTATTTGAAAATATATGTTGTAAACTCTGGGGAAATCAGTAAATAATTTAAAAATAATTTAAACTAACATACTAGGAGATGAAATACTATGATATCATATATAATGTTTAAATTAAATTGGAGAAGGCAGAAAAACAAGGAGAAAAAGGAAAAATATGAAGAGTAGAAAGCTGTTATAACATGATAGATATTAGTTTAACTATATTAATAATTATTAAGTGTGAATGGTCTAAATACACCAATTAAAAGATAAGGATTGTTACAGTGGATAACAATCTTGAGTCAGGACTATGCGTTGTCTGTAAGAAATTCACTTAGAACGACATTGTACTTGGGTTAAAAGAGAAGGAGAAAGGTATTCTATGCTACCACTATCAAAAGACAGCTGAATTGGCTCTGATGATCTTAGAAATGATCTCAGAATGAGGAAGTGTTTTAGTCATTCCCTATTTATCCATTTGTGATGGAGGAATGCACCCTAGAGTTGTATGGATGGCTGAGCACAGCTTCTGATGCTGGACAGATGAAATCACAGCAGTTTAATGGTCACCTGTACTTATAGCCTGGGAGAAGAAGACATGCACACCACACAAGACTACATGGGGATTACATTCAGGAACAGAGGATATGAGAAGTGGGCTCTGTAGTATGAAGACAACTGGAGTCTCCCCAGATTTCCGAAGGTGGATGGTTATTAGAGTAATTCCACCAGCTAGCAGGTAACTGAATTTTCTATACAGAGGTAATCAGAACTGTATCTGGTCCCCAGGATAAAGTTGTTTGACCAGGAGGACCTTATCTGCAGAAGCAGAATGGGGAGGGGAACTTGTGGTAAAGCCTCTTTGAGGATCATCTGATTTTAGAGATGTTAAGACAGCACAAAACTTTGAGTCTTATTTTCAAGCCTTACCCAAAAAAATGATTATCAAGAAAAAAGAAGCATTATATAATGACAAAGCAACCAATTTCTCCAAGAACACAGAATAATACTAAATGTGTATGACTTAAATACAAAGCCTCAAATACTTGAAGCAAAATTTGATAGAACTGAAAGGAAAAATAGATAAATCCGCTCTTACAGTTGCACTTCAACACCCTTCTGTCAGCAACTGGTAAATCAAGTAGACAGGAAATGGGTAAGGCTATATGTGACCTGAACAGCAGTGTCATGCACTTGATCTAATTGGCATTTATGGAATATTGCATTCATTTATATGACCTTCTAGAAAAGGCAAAACTATAAAGATGACTAATACATCAGAGGTTGCCTGGGGATTCAGTGATGATGAGAGGATATTTTAGGGCAGTGAAATTATTCTGTATGACATTGTAATGATGAAAACATGACATTCTGCATTTGTCAAAACCCACAGAGTTTTGCAAAACATGCAATGAAGTTTAGTGTATGAAATGAAAAAAGTTTTCTAGGGTGATGTGGAGCCCAGAAATGGAATAAACTCTGACAGAAGCTAATTGTATTACAAATGTTTAAGCAGTCTCACTGAAGAGGGTGTGTGGAAAAGGTGTTGATCTAAGAAATGAGTGCAGCGTGTAAGGGTAAAGGTAAAAGGTATTTGTACATGAGGACATTAACAAGTTGAAAACAATTGCTTCTCATGGGGATATGGATGAACAACTCTGAAACCACTATGCATATATTCTAGAATTCAACAGTTGAGTTGATGGTATATAGGGAGCCAGATTTCTCACTGTTGGAATGGGGATCACAGACAAGCAAGAGGAGAGGCTAGAATGAACCATGTGGTAAGACATTAGAATTGGAGACATCACATGATATTATGTTCAGCTTTATATAGAGACAGATGATTATGCCTAGAAATATTTATAGATATGTATATATGCATGATTTAGTATACATACATAGTACAGTCCTGACTTTGTCAGCTGAGGGCAGGGAAACAATGATATCCAGTAGCAATGAGCATACCCAAAGCTCAAATCTTGGTTTCTAATACCATTTTCCATTAAAAGGAATCAGGGCTCCTTAAAAAAGAAAAAAAAAAGGCTAATTCTAGAACTGCAGTAAGAAATAAACAAGATGATCCCAAGGAATTGTGTAGTTCCTTAAAGTGTGGAGTGTTGAAAACATAATGAGTAACTATGAAGGCAGCCAAAGTGAAACCGTAGCCAAATGAAAGAGCTCCCAATGGTCAAACACAGTAAAAATGCAAGAAATTTAAATATATATATATATATATATATATATATATATATATATATATATATTAAATTTAAATTTAAATATATAAATTAAATATAAAGAAATTTATATATACATATATATAAATTTCTTTAATTTATATAAAGAATATATATATAAAGAATTTATATATATTATATATAAAGAATATATATAAAGAATTTAAATTATATAAAGAATTTATATAAAGAATGTGTGTGCCATCACCCACAGTTTTAAAACCATTACCTAAAAACTGCACTGATATATACCACTCACGTCCTACACAGGCACTAGAAACGGGGTTCCCTCTGGTGGAATGGGCTGGCTGGGAAATAAAGGCTAAGAGAAATAAAATTGTGAAATAACCACAGATAACAGAAAGAAGTTTCAAAAGCAGGGGCAGGATGGGCAAGCTGATCAGAAGGGTCCAGCTTCTAATACACCAAGGAGCCCTTGTTTGCTTTATTTATATCGGAAGACATCAAGGGAATTCTTTGAAATATTCTTCACCAAAAGGTTAGAAGTGGGGGCAGGTAGACTGCTCAGTTCCTAATGGGTTACCCACATTTCTGGTGCTACTGCAGGGTCCTTTCTAGTAGAGTAGAGGGGAAGGTCACATGCACTGGGCAATCTGTCTCCAAGGGAGACAGAAAGGTCCCAATGCCAGACGTATTCCCTCCCTAACTGCCATGCCGAGAAAAGGTCCTCAGGCATTTCATGAATGGCTTCCTGTAGATATAAATACATGATTGAATAAATAACTTCGATGCACATCCCATGGAGAATCCCAATAAATTTTTGTCAATGTGCACCTTCAGGAGATGGAGTGATCTCCCTATTCCTTAAGGGGGGCTGTGCCTATTGATTTTCTTCCAAAGAGCACAGCATGAAATAGGGAAACAAGTAAATTGTGGAGGAACCTGACAAACACTCCTCAGCACAGTAATTAAGGTTAACATCAACAAAGATGAGTCATAATGATGGTGCAGACACCTGATATAATGTGATGAGAATAGCATTTTACCTCTGTGGCATTCCTCCATAAATACCACCCGTCTGATAAACACCAGTCTAGTACAAATCAACAGAAAGACTCAATTAAGGGATATTCCACATACTTGGCCAGGGCTCCTTAAAACTGTCAAGGCTTTCAAAGTCCTGATGTCTAAGAAGCTACGCCAGCTAAGAGGACCCTAAGGAGACTTAAGGACTAAAGGTAATGTGCCATTTTGAATGGGATCCTGGAAAAGAAAAAAAAAAATCAATAGAAACCAACAGAACATCAGGTTAAAAAACCACTAAAGGGTCTACTTTAATTACTAATAATGTACCAATATTGATTCATTAATTTTGACACATGTACGATAAGGTATGAATAGCAGAGGAAATCATGAGTAGGGTATATGGGTACTCTCTGTACTGTCTTTGCAATTTGTAAACTAAATTTATTCTCTTTTTCATCTTTTTTCGTTAGTATTCTAGTAGTCTCTTATGGGTTTTCCAACAAATATGTTGATGAAACAAATCATCCCAGAAAGAGAGAGCATGATCTGCCTAAGGAATTGCCTGGCAGTTCTGTCCTTTAGGTAACTCTAACTTCCCCTTTAGTCTATTTGCTTTACTTTTAATAAAATTTTCAACATTTATTTATCCAGTCAATATACCAAGTTATAGGAAAATACACAGGTAAAATTCACTATGCTATATTCATTATACTTCTACAGCTGAACTTGTCCAAATATAAAAATACTTTTGGCTATGATCAGTAAACAGTTGCTGACCCTAGCTCCTTCAGTGCTAGTCTTCTTGTGAGCGTGTAGGAGGGCTCTTCCATTCATGAAGTAAATGTACCTCATACCCATGTTGTTAACTTTCCTATTTCAATTGCTTCATTTTCTCTTTGCTTGAAATAATCTCCTATGCTATTTATTATGGCCTTAGGAGAAATAGGCTATAATATATATGTATATTTTATAGATCATATATCTTAGTTGTGTAGTAGGTTATACTAAGTTTGTGTAAGTAAACTCAGTAATGTTCACATAATGATAAACCCCACCTAACAATGCATTTCTTATGTATTCCTGTATTAAGTGATGAGTGACTGCATGTAAATTATACACATCTATACAGAGCATATGTGTATGTGTATGTATATTAGTGTGTATATACATGTATGTAAGTGTATACATCTATACTATAAGCTATACATAGATATCTTTTTTTGAGAGAGAAAGAAATTTTTTAATATTTATTTTTTAGTTTTCGTTGGACACAACATCTTTATTTTATTTTTATGTGGTGCTGAGGATCGAACCCAGGCGAGTGCGCTACCGCTTGAGCCACATCCGCAGTCCATACGTAGATATCTTATATAAACAACACAAACACTTGCTTTAAATAATGTTAATTCTTCATGCATGCTTAAATAAGCCACCCCAGTGTTCATACTCATATATTCTAATTTTTATTATTTAATATTTTAATTTACATTTGTAATTTGATGATAATATTTTCAGATTTTGTCTGATATGTGACTCTAGATCATGGGAGGTTTCTTAGCTTTTCACAGGTGAAATTTGGGGCCCAAGTACTAGTAATTACAACAAATTGTGAGGAGAATCATGTGCAATTTCTCTCACTAGCAGAAATACAAATACATTAAGGGCACCACAGAAGGGTAGTGTTGTGCTATAGAATAACAGTCTTTCTGAAGAAAGAAATATAAAAATATTTTAATTCTGGAGAGCCAAACTCCCAGGGAGAGATTTGGTACAGATTAGAGGTATTCATATCAGCGTGGAGAAAACAGCAGGGGCTTGAGAGAGAGGGAATAGGCAAGGGCGTGAGACAGACACACTGTCCTGCAGAACCTCAGAAAAGTTCCCAGAACTTGGGTACGTAATTATTTAAAAAAAAAGAAAGAAAGAAAGAAAGAAAAAGAAAGCTCTTGAAAGGAAATAAAATGTTTATATAACAAGAAGAAAATACTGAAGTGTTTTTCCTATGATATCTCAATGATAAACATTCATAGGTTCTACTTAAAATGTAGGCATCTCTTTTCCTCTAGTAACTTAAAGTTGTTATCCAAGTACTTTGAATCCAGACACTAATGATCCAAAGATTACTATCTCCTCACCAAAGCCAAGGCCTTCCTTCAGTTCCTTCTTGCAGTTGGTAACATTTCCTGCTCTTGACCTCTATCAGCAGAGTCTTCTCTTTGCCCCCTGCTACTGTTCACTCTCTGGGTTCTCCACTTTGGCCTTCCTTCTTCCTCTAGTCCACCTAAAACCACCAATTTTTCTCTTTTAATCCTTTTAATTATCCATCTACTTTAATAATTTCAGTTCTTTTTATTTGTTTGTTTGTATTCCTAATACTTCTGTTGCATTTGAGTGTTTTATTTCCAACTGTTTGTAATAGCTACTTCAAATAAATTTAAACAATGTTCATAGTTCATTCAACAAAAAGAAACCCCAAATCATAATCCCTGACTTTTCCAGTAAAAGGTTGCTCTCTGAAGTTGAAAACAAACAAAGAAAACTGAGTTTACACTGGGAGATATTTCTCTTCCCCTTTTTACAAATTTTCATGATGTATGACATTAGGACTGTATAATATATATTTGGCATATAGAACTCAATGACAGTCATTATTTTCCTTTGTTCAACCCTGGTGGGTAGGGAGAACAATGGCAACCTTAAAATGCCCATATTGCAATATCTGGATTATATGAATATGCTTCTTGCAGGGCAAAAATGACATTCTATGTGATTAATGGTCTTGATTTGGAGACATTATCCTGTATTACTGGAATGGGCAAACTGTAATCACAAGGGTCTTTATAGAAAGGAGGATACATTTTTATTGTTTCATGCCACATTTTTATGTTATTTGTTATGGCAGTAGTAGGAAACTTGAAGTTGAATATAACTCCGAATGTTTTTTAAAAAACAATTCCTTCTTTCACTTTGTATACTATATTAAAAACACAAAAATATATCTGTTATTTTTTTTTCTTTAGGATGTCTGATTTACCTGTTCTCCTCAAGTATTTTACATACTAAGGTGATTATAAAGATGCTGTCATTCCTGTTTCTTGATTGTCTGAGAGTCAATCAATGCTATACTTCATTGGTATTTTAAAAATCACCAAAATATCAGTTCAATCTTGTCATTTCTAGGTTCTTAAGCTAACAGTGGTTCTATTTTCTACCACAGCAGGTTCAAATATGTCTTGCTTTCCCTAGTGTAACTTACAAGTAGGCTTCCCACACTGAGCTCCAACTTTATCAGATAGTCTCTGCCCATGCTCTGTGCAAAATCATTTTGCCTCTCTGTCTTGGCTCATGCCTTTCCTACCACCTCGACTGCCCTCCCTTACTGTCGGTCCTTCAAATCTTTATTTCTTCATAGGCAGGCAAGTCTTACTACTGCTGACACTTTATATTGACTAACATAGAAGCTATAAGAGTTTCACTCCTGAAAACCGCCTATTAGTTCCTTACAGTTTAGCTTTTGATAGCTTTCTAATTGTTTCACATATTTCACTTTATTCCACAACTAAAATATAAGCTATGTTTTTGCTTTTTAAAATAATATATGATTATTATAACTATACATAGTTGTATCATAAAATGCTATAATATTTTATAAATGATCACATATCAGAAATAATTAGTAATGAAAAAAATGTCAAGTAAATTAGTATCTGTATTTTCCCTGTGTGGAAGTTTTTTAAAATTTAATACCTCATTTATTCATTTTGCCAAAATTCAAAAGACTGATCTGACTTGAAAGAAAAATGATAATCATTTACAATGCTCTTATTTACATAATTAGGAGTAATAATTTTTGGAATCACAAGTTCCTATTTTTAAATGCATGTACTGATTTCTCAGCAAGTGCATATTTATAGTCTTATAGTTTCTATATATGTATGCTAAGCTCTGTTTTAAATACGTATAACTCCACTCTAGTGGTGGTTCAGTTTGAATTAAGAATTAAAGCCTAGAAAAGCTGAGCGATTTGTTCTCATCCAATATCATTGAGTTGGGATTTAGCCTGGACTAAGGTGCTCCAGGTATTCAAGCTTCTGCCAGTAAGATTCTTCCCTCCCCAACAGACTAGAGGAAAGAATACCTTTTGAGAATGGATTTTATTCATTTGGAATCTTAAGTTACCTTACTTCACCATTCTTATTGAGCTTATTTTGTATTAAGATAATTTGTAAAATTGTACTAAACATGCAGAGTTTCTGGACAACTATGGCATTCTATTCAAAAGACATGGACTGGTTTCAGAATTTGCCTTTTTGACAAGCTCCTGAATTAGGTGATGCTGATGCAGTTTGTTCCTGGGGCAAATTTTGAGGAGCATGGTATTCAGACCCAGGTGACATTAGGCACGTGATTAAAAAGAGTTGCCACAGTAGTGGATGATAGCCATTATTACACTCTTGTTTCTTTGTTTTCGGTTTGTAATCATCAAAAAATTACTTTGCAAACAGGAGTATAACCCACCCTACTTTTGCAGTTAAGAATCAAAAAGAGCAGACGAAGTTTAGAGCCATGTAGACTACCAGTATTCTGTGTGTTGGGGAAAGCTAACCATTACGGGAATCAGTTGATCATCACAACATGTAAAGGCTAAATAAGTGCATAAGCAAAGGTTAACAAGAATGATAATAATCATTAATCAATATTTTGATTAATTCTGTATAGGGTGAGAACAGCTTATTCTCTAAGAAGATTAACAGTGCAGAACAGAACACAAAGCAAAAAATGAAAAAACAAAACCCTGGACCAAGTAAGAAAGATATTGTCCTTGCTAATGATCTGATCATTTCTAAGAAGAAGTATATATGTAATATAATATGCATACACACTTTTCTATAAGAAAAGAAATATGACTGTGCTGAGAGTTCAGTCATTACTTGTTAATCCTTTTGTTACATAAAATTTATCTGGTGAGTCTTAACAAACTTGGAACATTTCTTATTGCCATAAATAGGAAGTATTTCTGGTCAAGACTAAGGATTTTTAAGTCCTTTGGGTTTAGCCCAAGGAGAGGGATAGCTGGGTCATATGGTGGTTTCATTCCCAGATTTCCAAGGAATCTCCATACTGCTTTCCATATTGGCTGCACCAATTTGCAGTCCCACCAGAAGGTATGAATGTGCCTTATTCTCCACATCCTTGCCAACACTTATTGTTGTTTGTCTTCATAATAGCTGCCATTCTGACTGGAGTGAGATGATACCTTAGAGAAGTTTTGATTTGCATTTTTTTTAATTGCTAGAGATGATGAGCATTTTTTCATATATTTGTTGGTTGATTGTGTATCCTCTTCCTGAGAAGTGTCTGTTCAGGTCCTTGGCCCATTTGTTGAATGGGTTATTTGGGTTATTTAGCTTTTTGAGTTCTTTATATACCCTAGAGATTAGTGCTCTGTCTGATGTGTGAGGGGTAAAAATTTGCTCCCAGGATGTAGGCTTTCTGTTCACCTCATAGATTGTTTCTTTTTCTGAGAAGAAACTTTTTAGTTTGATTCCATCCCATTTACACAGCCACATCAATATTTATATCAGCACAATTCACAATAACTAAACTGTGGAGCCAATCTAAAGGCCCTTCAGTGGATGAATGGATTAAAAATGTGGCATATATACACAATGGAATTTTACTTAGCAATAAAAGAGAATAAAATCATGGCATTTTCAGGTAAATGGATGGCATTGCAGAAGATAATGCTAAGTGAAGTTAGCCAATCCCCCCAAAACAAATGCCAAATGTTTTCTCTGATACAAGGAGGCTGACTCATAGATAGGGTAGGGAGGGGGAGCATGGGAGGAATATATGAATTGTAGATAGGGAAGAGGAGTGGGAGGGAACGGGAGGGAGCAGGTGATTAGCAAGGATGGTGAAATGTGATGGACATCATTATCCAAAGTACATGTATGAAGACTCCAATGGGTGTCAACATACTTTCTATACAAAGATATGAAAAATTGTGCTCTATGTGTGTAATAAGAATTGTAATGCATTCTGCTGTTGTGTACTTAAAAAAATAAAATTAATTAAAAAACCCCAAGGATTTGTTCAGTACCAAAGTTCCTTGATATATCCATATTGCTGGCTATATCCTTGTATCTTCAACTCTTACAGTCTCCTTGGTCCTAGACATTTAATTAAGGATCATTGCCTTTGTGGTCCTTGGAGCTCACTGAGAGAACCTTTCAAAAACACTAGCTAGAAGCTGTTATATGCCTTTTTGGCGAATATGTAAAACTGGGAAGCGTCTCTCAATGGGAAAATTAGTGAGGAGAAGGGATTTATATTCCAGTGTACAGTATATCCTAAAAATGATTTAACTCTTGGGAAGTTGGTTACCTTATTTATTGGCATAATGATACCAACATATCTCACAGGATTATGCTGAATATGAAATGATACAGTATATTTACTACTCTCAGACTGAGTGTGCCTTTTTATTGCCTAGAGATGAATACTCTTTCATATGTTTATAAACTATATTTTTATGTAGTCTTCAAAATGAGGGAGCAAGTGATATTTTATCAGTAATGAAAACTGATATTCATGTTGCCTTCACTCCCACATGGAGACAGGAGCTATGCCCACTTTTATACAGTAGGCTATATAGGTGGCTGCCTGTCATTTTCTACTGGAAACCTTCACAGTGTGGCTGAATGCACATATGACTTTTAACCTAAAAGTTGCTTTATGGTCTTTATGGACTATGGAGTATTTTGAATGGAAAAGAGTGCCATGTCTTGACAAATTTCCATCTGTTAATAAAGGAACAATTTTCTTAGTTAAAATGATATTTCTGTATTTAAAAAAAATCAAGCTATTTCCAATTCTATTACTTCTTTAGTAGGGATTCAGTTATAATATTTAGAAATTATTCATGTGTCAAAACTATATATGGACCAATCAATTCAGTTTTTCATTGACTTTTACTCAAAGTCAGTATGAAAATATGGAAATATTGAATGAAATTCCATACTTATGATTTAATTATGTTTTAAATGGGCCTCAAAAGTGAATATATAAATAAATGGAAATACTTGAGTTTCTTATGGCTGTGTTATATAGTGATGGAGTCTATTATGTAATCATTATCTTTATTTTCTATATGGAAGTTCAGCTTGGAGTTTAAAACATACGCAAACTATGAAGAGACTATGAAGTGTTGAGCTTGAAATAAGTACCCTAGCTTCATCCAGTTTCCTATATGGCAATACAGTTAGTAACATGAGCATAAGCATCAAATTACCATATGAAAATGTCTATATGGAAGACATGTAATGCCACTAAACGTCTTAAAAATTAAAGTTGAATTAATAGTCACTTGCTACTATAAAATTAGAAATGTTGTATCACGAATTCCATCCACCTTAGAGAGTCAGTTTGCAATAAAAGAATAGAGGGAGCTTGCTTTACCTAATGACTATAACTGTTTTCACTTTATATTGATTGATTTTTTAATGTTTTTATTAGTGCATGTATATTTATATTTTATTAGTTATATGTGTATATAGAGATATATGTGTGTTTATATATATATATATATATATATATATATATATATATATACATATATATAAAACTTTTTTTAAACCATTCTTCTGTTGATGGGCACCTACACTGATTTCATAATGTGGCTATTGTAAATTTTGCTTCTATAAACATTGATGCGCCTATATCATTGTAATATTCGGATTTTAGTTATTTTGGGTAAATACCAAAGAGTGAGATAGCTGATTCATATGGTGGTCCCATTTCTAGCTTTCTGAGGTATTTCCATACTGCTTTCCAGAGCAGTTGTAGTAATTTGCAGTCCCGCTAATAATATATGAGTATTCTTTTCCTCCCCACATCTCCAAGGACCACAAAGGCAATTACTATTATTATTTATATTCTTGATAATTGCCACTCTGATTGCTCTGATTGGAGTGAAATGAAATATCAATGTAGTTTTAATTTGCATTTCTCCTATTGCTAGGATGTTGTCCCTTTTTTCATATATTTGTTAGTCAGTTGTATATGTTTCTTTTGAGAAATATCTGTTTAGCTCTCTTGCCTGTTTTTTTGCTAAATTTTATTTTTTAAGCAAATGACAAAGATCCAGTTTACCAACTCTTTTAAACCTTTTAAACCACATTATGTATTTAAATAATTGTCAAAACTTATACTAACTTTCCAGCATTCATGCACAACTAGGAAACATCATTAAACTTATAGTAAACCATATATACTTTACTATTAATGTATTAATATCTTTCATTGTTAAATAATGAAAAAAAAGGCCAAAATCATTTTCATAGATGACTCATCCTGGCAATGTTTACTTCACAGCCGGTTTGACACTACCTGACTCACATGTCAAACACAGTGGAAAGCAGATACACACTGATATTAGAATATAATCTTACCTTAGCATTACTCAAAAGTCAAGTCTCACCTTGGATTACATTTAATAAAAGAGCAAAGTGCATATAGAGATTAAAACAATTTTGAAGACATATAAAATACTCCTATTTCATGGCCCCAACAATAAATTCAAAGATCTATGACAAATAAAGGCAATGATGAGCTGTTCATAAATTCTTTAGGCTAGGTACAATAATACTGAAAGTTGAGTTCATTTTAAATCTTCAAAAACTGTTCCTGTTAATCTTCAAGTGGTTCTTGTTATGATTTAACATTTCTGTTAAATGCATGCATTGAATTACTTGTATCCAAGTGTAGCAGTGTTCCTTACTATACATTGTTAAGGACTTTGACTAGCTGTCTTCTTCAACTTCTACTTCTCTTCACCATTCTCAATAGTTCTCTTTGTAGTGATTTTTCTGCCTTTTACTATTTTGGTAGAAGGTGATAAACATTTGAAGTTGCCCATCCTGCTGCTGACAAATGATGCAGAAGAGAATGAAGTGATGCCACTGTGACCTAGTGACCCAAATGAAGTAAATCCTGTATCAAATGAAGAAAAATCACTTTCAAATTATAGAAATCCACTGAAAACAGAGAAAAACAAACCTGTACCTTGGTTTCTGCTTCCTCAGGAACCCTTTCAGGTCCCAAAAAAGTTTTCAGAAGGGTCTTCAAAGAAGTCAAAGTAAAGTGAGTCCTTTCCACCAAAAAATTCCCTGAAGACATCATTTGGGTTCTGGAATGTGAAGCCAAACTCAAATGGACCATCAAAATGACTAGCACCTCCTCCTCTACCATATAATCTTTCTTTGCCAAAGTTGTCATAGATGTCCTATCTCTTTTTTAAGCATCTGATGATGCCTCATATGCTTCAGCTACTTGTTTAAAATTTCTCTCTGCTTCTTTTTCATTCTTAGAGCTTCTAGATGCCTCTTTAGAGCCAGTTTCTGGTATGCCTTTTTGATATCATCTGGTGAGCCATGTCTCTGCATGCTTAGGACTTCATAGTAATCTACCATGTTTTAACGGATTGTTGGTACAAGTCTGAGGTCATGGTGCAGCTACCTGGGTGGCAACAGCAGCTTCTTGCTCATTTATTGATTAGGTTATTTGTTATGTTTGTGGTAAGTTTTTTGAGTTCTTTATATATTCTGAATATCAATCCTCCATTGGAGGAGTAACTGGCAAACATTTTCTTCCATTATGCAGGCTTTCTATTCATGCTGTTAACAATTTCCTTTTCTGTGGAAAAGTTTTTAAATTTGAGGCCATCCCATGTATTGTTATCTTGGTTTTATTTCTTGAGCTTTAGAGGTCTTGCTAAGAAAACTGTAGAATAATAGGAGGTTTGGTGTTAGTTCTTCTTAAATATCTGATAGAAATTGACTGAGAATCTATCTGATCCTGGGGTTTTCTTTATTGGAAGATTTTTAAATTCTTACTCTAATCTCATTTCTTGATATTGGTCTGTTTAGATTTTCTATATCCTCCTTGTTTAGTCTGGATAGATCATTTATATCTAGAAATTTGTCAGTATCTCTAGATTTTCCAGTTTATTGGAATATAAATTTTCAAAATAATTTCTACCTCTGTATCTTAGACATGTTTGTGGATATCTTCTTTGTCATCTTTAATTTTGTTCATTTGGGTGCTCTCTCTCTCCCTCTTTCTATGTGTCTTTGTTAGTTTAGTTAAGGGTTTATCAATTTTCTCTATCTTTTCAAAGAGCCAACTCTGATGCATTGATTCATTGTCTTTTATTTTTTCAATTTCATTAATTTTGGCTTTGATTTTAATTACTTCTTGTCTTCAACTGATTTTGGAATTAGTTTGTTCTTCTTTTTCTAAGACATATGTGTAACATTAGATTATTTACTTGGGATCTTCTTTTTTTTTTTTTTTTCTTTTTTTAAGTGTAGGAACTCAAGGTTACTCTTAGAACTGCCTTCATACTGTCCCAGAGAATTTGATATGTTGTATCACTTTTTCTGATTTGTTTCTAAGAATTTTTTTTTATTTCTCCCCTGGCTTAGTCTCTGATCCTTTTTCATTTGAAGGTTATTATTTAATCTCCATTTGTTAAAATGGTTTCTCTTTTTTATCTTGTTGATTTCTAATTTCATTCCATTGTGATCTGAGAGGATGTAAGACATTCTCTCTATTTTGTATTTACAATCATTATATCATATTGTTGATGATTTCTTTAAGTGGTGTGTAAAGTTACCTTGTTTGCATCTTCTGATTAGTTTTAGCCTGAAGTCTACCTTGTCTGAAATGAAAATGGCTATTCCTGCTTCCTTTCAGTCTGTACTTGCACAGTATATCTTTTTCTATCTTTTCACTTTCAGCCTGTGAGTGTCTTTGTTTAGGAGAGTCTTTTGTAATCAATATATGGTTGGATCTTGTTTTTTAATACATTCTACAAACCTATATTATTTGGTTGGATAGTTTAGACCATTTACATGCTCTCATAAACTAAGAACTGATTTGTCTTCAGAACTATTGCCTATTTTGGAGAAGGTTCCATGTTTCACTAAGAAGAGAATGAATTTGGTTGTTGATGAATGAAATACTCTAGACATGTCTATTAGGTATGATTGATTAATAGTATAGTTCTTAAGAGTCTTTACTAGTTTAGATCTGGATGACATATCTTTTGGTGAGCAAGATATATTGAAATCACACAGTATTATTGTATTCGTGTCTACTTGATTTTTTTTAATGTATGTGGGGTGCACTAAAATGTTTGGGACATAAATATTTATAATCATTATATCTTGTTGGATGATTCCCTTAACCAGTATTAAGTGACCTTCTTTGTCTCTTTTGATTATTTTTGGCTTGATGTCTACTTAGTTGGTACTTAGTTCCTACCTTTGCTTGCTTTCAGTTCTCCACTTGCATGGTATATCTTTCTCCAGTCTTCCAGCCCATGGATCTTTGCCTGTAAGGTGTGTCTCTTATAAATGCCTTGGTTCAGCCTTGTTTTTTTTTTTTTTTTTTTTTTAGTCCATTTTGCTAATCTATGCCTTTTGACTAGAGAAGTTCAAACATTTATATTCATTATTTTTATAGAGAGATGATTTTATTTCCTGCCATTTCATTTTATTTCTAATACTTAATCCATATACTAAGATTCATCCATATGCTGATTCTGATATTATGTTTTACTTCTTCTGCATGAAACATTTCATTGAGTATGTTTTGTAGTACAGGCTTAGTGGTTATGTCTTCTTTTCGTTTCTGATGGTCATGAAAGTTTTTTTTTTTATCTCCAATTTTTAAGGGTAGTTTATAGTAATCTTTTTGGCACATGTGTTTTTTTTAATTAGTTTGTTGTTTTTAGATATACAATAGAGTATATTTTGATATATTAATCATACATGGAGTAAAAACATTCTAATAAGGATCCCATTCTTGTGGTTGTACATGATGTTGAGTTTCATTGATCATGTATTCATATATGAACATAGGAAAGTTACGTTCGATTTATTCTACTGTCTTTCTGATTCCCATCATTCCTCTCTTCCTTGCATTCTCCTTTGTCTAATCTAATGAACTTCTGTCCCCTCCCCACCTTATTGTGTGTTAGTGTCTGCATATTAAAGAAATTATTTGGCCTTTGGTTTTTTGGGATTGACTTATTTCACTTGGCATTATAGTCTCCAGATCCATACATATACAAGCAAATGCCATAATTTCATTCTTCTTTATTACTAATATTCCACTGTGTATATGTACCACATTTTCTTTACCCATTAATCTGTTAAAGGACATCTAGATTGTTTCCATAGCTTAGCTATTGTGAATTGAGCTGCTATAAATGTTGATGAGGCTGTGTCACTATAGTATGTTGATTTTAAGTCCTTTGGGTATATATTAAAGAGTGGGATAACTGGGTAAAATGGTGGTTCTACTCCAATTTTCTGATGAATCTCCATACTGCTTTACAGAGGGGGTGCACTTTGCAGTTCCACCAGCAATATATGAATGTACCTTTTTCTCCACATCCTTTCCAACATTTATTATTACTTGTATTCTTAATAATTGCAATCATGACTGGAATGAGATAAAATCTCAGCATAGGTGTAATTTACATTTCTCTAATTGCTTGAGATGTTGAACATTTTTCATATATTTGTTGACCATGTTTATTTTTTCTTCTGTAAAGATGGCACTTATTTTCTTTCATGGCTTGGTATATATTATTTATAATTCCAATCCCTTCTGGCTTTTAGGAACTAGGCTGAGAAATCAGGTGAAAATCTAATTGGCTTACTTGTAGCCTGCTGTTTTTCTCTTTCAGAATTTGAGATTCTATCATTATTCTATTTATTAGTTATTTTAATTATAATACATCTTGGAGTGCATATGTTTTGATCTTGTTTATTTGGGTTCTAAATGCCTCTTGTATTTGAATTTCTACCTTGTTCCTCAGGTTTGGAAAATTATTAGGTATTATTTAAACAAAAAGGCATGCATTCCTTTAATTTGTATTTCAGTGTTTTATGTGCATCAGTGAATTTTAGGTTTGGTATCTTAAAGTTATCCCAAATATTTGAATGTTCTAGTCATGTTCTCAATATATCTTAATAATGTCTGTTTTCAAAATTATATACTTTATTTTCAAGTCCAGAGACTATTTCTTTAAAGCAGTCTAATCTATTGGTGATGCTTTTAAGTGAATATTTAATCTCATTTATTGAATTTCCATTTCAAGGATTTCTGTTTGGTTCTTTTTTCAAAATCTCTATTTTCTTATTGAAATTTCTTTTCACCTTTTATATATTCTCTCTTAGTTTATTTGTTAGATATTCTCTTTATTCATTGAACATTTTAATTATTAATTTTCTAAATTATTTTTCTGATATTTCCTCCACTGTCATGTCAGTGGGGTCAGTTGTGTTGTGAGCTATTTGGGGTGGCTTGTTTCCTTGTTTTTTCATATTGTTAGTATTTCTACCCATCTTCTGGGATAATTATCTCCTCTACTTTTATATATAAAGGACTTTTTAAGGGAGTTACTTTTTCTTTACTATATATACTGGATTGAGAAAAAGTATTTGTGTCAATATTTTCTCTCAATTTGAACTTACCACTATATCTAGTCTCTAGTGACACCTTGAGAGGGGATGATAATCACCAATAATTACAGCCAAGTCAGAACTATGTGTTACACTAATCAATCTTTTTAAAAACTTATTAACAATATTCTCTTGCAGTCCACTATTCTGAATGATAAATTAGAGCAATTTTTGAATTTGTTGAGAAATTAGATTATAAGGAAAGTAAAAATTACTTTAAAAATATATTTGGCTTTTTGGACAGCTTGTTTTTCCACTGCTTGATTTTGGGCTGTGGAGGAGTTAAGATTTGCTATTTTCCCTCTACCATTTTTTCTGGAATCTATTTGTTCATTCATTCATTCATTCTTTCATCCAGCCATTCATTTATTCATTTCTCTTGGTCAGATTTTTGAGAGTCTTTTCTTTCTGGGGTTTAAGTCATTGGGCAGTGTATTCTCAGTTCTGACCCTAAGTGTTCAAACTTCTTAGGGGAGTCTGCGTGCAGATTTTCACAGCAGGATTTCCCTTCTATCTTGGCTGGAATGCTTTGACACCCCTCCCTGCTTTTTTCTGGGAGTCTCAGACCACATACTCAAGGGTGGAGAGTAAAATGTATTATCAGCCTGTTCTCCACCTCTTTCTAGGCTTGGACAAAGATGACTAAAGTTTCACCGATTCAGTCTGAATTTAAATGGTCTCAGTTCCTCTTTCCCCACCAACATCAGTCAGCCTTCTCATCCAGATCTTAGATTGCTTGTTTCAAGCAAAGAATTTTTTGCTCTTCTCAGCTTTGTAGACTCAATTTGCCAGTGCTGAACTTCTGTTTTGATTCACTCTTGGGGAGCTGCTGTAGTAGTGTGGCTTCCTCTGAAAAACTTATTCCATTCTCTAAAAGGATAGACTAAATGTTTTAAAAAGATTTTAATAGCATGGTCCAGGGCTGGGGATATAGCTCAGTTGATAGAGTGCTTGCCTTGCATGCACAAGACCCTGGGTTCAATCCCCAGCATCACAAAAACAAAACAAAATAAAATCATAGTCCATTAAGAGTAAAGATATTAGGGGCTGGGGATGTGGTTTAAGTGGTAGCACACTTGCCTGGCATGCACTGGGTTCGATCCTCAGCACCACATAAAAATAAAATAAAGATGTTGTGTCCACCGAAAACTAAAAAAATAAATATTAAAAATTCTCTCTCTCTCTCTCTTAAAAAAAAGAGTAAAGATATTAGGATATAAATGTAAGAGGAAGGTGGGAATATTCCAAAGGTGAGAGTAGAGAAAGTGGAAGCAAGATAGTGCCTGAAGGACCTAAAGAAGGAAGAAGCAATGCAGTAGAAGAGAGTGAGCAAGATATTTTGCTATTAGAGGGAGAGGTGAGGACAGAAAGAATAATAAAACAAGCAAACAAGTAGAGCAGAACAATACTCCCACCCCAGAAGCTAACAACAAACTGAAAAGAATGAAAAGTTAAAAACAGAACTGAATAAAACAAAAAAGTCACTACCATGTAGAAAAATAGAACAAAATATTAAAAGGTAATAAAAGGAAAAGAAATGATAAAATAGGAAATTTTTTTTAAAAATCCAGAAACATAGGGATATATATATATATATCTATATATATATATAGATAGATAGATAGATAGATATATAGATATATAGATATATAGATATATAATTTAACCCAGCAATAAATATGCCAGAACAACAAAAACATAAAACAAATAAGGAAAAAAAAACCCACTAAAAGAAGAAAAGAAAAAAAAAAAACCTTTTCCACTGAGATAGTTGGTGTTGAGTATTTGTGTCCTTCTCCAGATTTTCCTTTTGTCCTTTACTTCTTGGCCTGTGTGCTTCTTAGAGGGAAGGTATTTAAAACCAATCTCCTTTTGTGACTTTTGCTTCTCCACCTGCTGGAGTACATTGGAAGTGGAGCTGGTTGAGGTGACTCAGCTTCTCTGCACACCAGTGCAGGGGGTGCAACTGCAATTGCCTTCTATTGGGATTTTGTTTGGATATCTCAGATCACTGTTTTTCCTGGTTGAAAGTAGTAAAGACATCTATTTGGGGAGTTTGGCGATATCTATTTGGGGATGATGGGGTCAATCTTTGAAAGACATTTTGGAACTTTAGGATATGTACTCCAAAGTGATTAAATCCTTGCACCCCTAGTGCTGACTAGATGTCAATCTTAGTTGGATATCTGGGTTTCTAGTGTCTCCCCAGAGTTCCATTCATAGGGCAGAGTGGATGGTGCACATCAGTTTTCTTGTAGCCCACCTACCACCCACATACAGATTTCCAAATCTCCATCTTGGAATGTAATCATACCCACCTGATTAATTTCCCCAGTCCTTTTCATCATGTCTGTAATAGTTTAAGCCACAGAATTCAAAAGGAGATCAGATTACACTCTCCTTTGTACTTCTGCCTAGAAACCCCCTGGTCCCACTCTTTTCTATAAGTGTTTTGGGATTCTGATTTGCCAGGTGGGCTTTAGGTCACATAGTAAGCACTCACTGAGATGGAGTGGAAGTTTTGCTAAAGACTCTTAGATCCAATATGAACAAGATTAGGCATAAACTCCTCTGGCTAGATCTCCACCTTAATTTCTCACTTAGAAGTTGAGTAACATGGAGCACATTTTGTCTACTGTGTTGTTCTTTCCCTTTGTGTTGTGTCTCCCTTTGTGGTGACAGCACCACTGCCAATTTGGAGTCACATGTTTTCCTCATGTCTTCTTTTTCTTCACTCACCTCATTATAAAGCTCTATTCCTGTCATTTCAAATTCCAAACAACAGAGCATGCAGGAAATGCCACCTTCTCTACTCTGCCAATTTGTGCTTCTCTGGTTTCACTTTTTTAAAAATTACTAGGTTTACAGTTACTTTGGACATCATTCTGTTATGAATCAACTAAATAACAGAAGAGTTTTGAACAGATCAACAAGAAAATAGAAAATACATTGGGCTTACTTCATGGACAGGTGCTTTTTATTTGTTTAATCCATTTTGAACATTATTGCTTAAGCGTAATTTGCTTTTGTAGAATATAGTTGACAACAGACTTAAAAGAAATGAATGCTTCTCACAGTTTCTTATCATTACAAATTTCTCAATCAGGAAATTCAGTCTTCTGGTAAATGAGAAGTTTATCTCAGAAGTAAGAGCACTACAAATGGAGGTTATTATTAGAGTAACCTTTGGGTAATAGTCTAAAAATGTAGAAGTGTAGCATTTTTAATGAAATGATGAAGCACTCACTCAGTAACATATATAACTTATCCAATCCTTTATTTAATCAAATATCTTTTGAAAAGCTAAAAATATAAAATGAAGTCCAATAGCAATAAGTCAAGTTAAAAAATACTTTAGCTACACACAGGTTCACAGGGCCAAGCAAGGCTTATTTTGTTTTCTGGGTTCTTCTCAGTTTATAATAGGCTTCTATGACATAAGAACACAAAGACTATAAACTTGAATTTATTCATAATATATCCTTCGATTCTTTCAACTTTGATTTTAAAAAACCCTGCAAATTAGGATAAGACATGTATCCTGTCACTTCTAAAAAATTCTTTAGTATGTTTCACATTACCCATTTTATGACAATTGCCATAAAGTCAGAATTTATGTTTTAACATTACTAAAATCCAAATGTAAGCAAGGTCCATTTCACATAGGATACAATGATAGCAGTTGCAAATAAAAAAGAGTGGAATGCCTTGGGAGTGATTTGCTTGTTTGACATCAGTATACATTTTGTTAGCTACCATATTTTGAATGTGATAATAACAGATAGAGTGGGGACCAAAGCACCCATCCCCTTTAAATTGACTCTGGCAATTACACCCCTGGTATATACTGTTTATCTCTCCTCTATACAGTGTAAAAATCACATCTGTCAGGAAATATGGACTTTTTATGCAATCATTTATTGATTCATGACTGTGAGAAAGCCATAGAAATAAAAAATAAGGGAATAAAACATGGTTACACAGTAAAGTGTGAGCATTGTCTAGAGATAAAAAGAAAATTTATGTTAGCATTGAAGTGAAGAGGAAATATCTTTGGGTTTAGCATTAAGGTTATTAAAAGATTTGCATATAGTAGAATATGGCAACTATTAACATTTTGAATATGCATTAAGAATTTAAAAGTCTACAGGCATATATACTATTATACTTACTCAGTTACAAATATCTTAGAAAAATTAAAGATTTGGGATTTTTTTAGTATTTTACTCATCTTGGAAAACACTTTCTCCTGTTCATCTAATCTATAGATGTTGTTTGGGTGCCTGTTTGAGTTGAACTACACAAGATGAGAAGGTAGGGATTGTGTGTTTCTTCACAGATGTAAACCTATTACCTAGTCTAGTCTTGGCCACATGACAGGGATTCAGTGAATATGTATATTCAGTATATATATATATATATATATATATATATATATATATATATATATATTCGATCAATATATATTCAGTAAATATATATACATATGTGTATATGTATACACATATGTTTTGCATTACCCATTTTATGACAATTGCCACAAAGTCAAAATTTATATTTTAACATTACTAAAATCCATTTATGTAAGCAAGGTCCATTTCACATTCACATAGGGTACTTTGATAGCAGCTGCAAATTAAAAAAAAAAAAAAAGGTAGAATGCCCTGGGAGTGTGTAAGTGTGTGTGTGTGTGTGTGTGCATGTGTGTGTAATTTAGTAAATAAATGAATGAGAAAAAATACTCAACTTTGAGAAAAGATTTAAAAGATTTATATTAATAAAAAGCCAATTTTCATAGTTAAGCAGAATATGCCACTTGGAATTACTATATTTAAAAAGCCTAAATTATCAACATAATCTCCAGGTTGCATATACTAAGATATGTTTGTTTTTTTCAATTAGTTTAATTTAATTTTATTTTTTAAATTTTAATCCACAGATATTTGGTCTTATTGTCAAGGACATTTCAGACTGATCAGTAAGAAAGGGGAGCCCTTTTCCAAACAATACTAAAATTGCAGCCAAAGAAGAAACACAGTATTAATCAGCTTTTTACTGAAATTCTATCTGGATTCATGAACTTGCATGAAAGCAGCTTTTCACTGATTAGCAGCATGGAGTCAAGTGTAGGTGCATACCTCTACATGCCTTCTCATAAAGTCTCTTTCCATTTTATAATTTTTTTTTTAAATTTTTTATTGTTGGCTGTTCAAAACATTACATAGTTCTTGATATATCATATTTCACACTTTGATTCAAGTGGGTTATGAGCTCCCATTTTTACCCCATATACAGATTGCAGAATCACATCAGTTACACATCCATTGATTTAAATATTGCCATACTAGTGTCTGTTGAGTTCTGCTGCCTTTCCTATCCTCTACTATCCCCCCTCCCTTCCCCTCCCCTCCCCTCTTCTCTCTCTGCCCCCTCTACTGACATTCATTTGTCCCCCTTGTATTATTTTTCCCTTCCCCTCACTTCCTTTTGTATGTACTTTTGTATAACTCTGAGGGTCTCCTTCCATTTCCATGCAATTTCCCTTCTCTCTCCCTTTCCCTCCCACCTCTCATCCCTGTTTAATCTTCTTCTCATGCTCTTCGACCCTACTCTGTTCTTAGTTACTCTCCTTATATCAAAGAAGACATTTCACATTTGTTTTTTAGGGATTGGCTAGCTTCACTTAGCATAATCTGCTCTAATGCCATCCATTTCCCTGTAAATTCTATGATTTTGTCATTTTTTAATGCAGAGTAATACTCCATTGTGTATAAATGCCACATTTTTTTATCCATTCATCTATTGAAGGGCATCTAGGTTGGTTCCACAGTCTTGCTATTGTGAATTGTGCTGCTATGAACATCGATGTAGCAGTGTCCCTGTAGCATGCTATTTTAGGTCTTTAGAGAATAGACCGAGAAGGGGAATAGCTGGGTCAAATGGTGGCTCCATTCCCAGCTTTCTAAGAAATCTCCATACTGCTTTCCAAATTGGCCGCAACAATTTGCAGTCCCACCAGCAATGTACAAGTGTACCCTTTTCCCCACATCCTCGCCAGCACTTGTTGTTGTTTGACTTCATAATGGCTGCCAATCTAACTGGAGTGAGATGGTATCTTAGGGTGGTTTTGATTTGCATTTCTCTGACTGCTAGAGATGGTGAGCATTTTTTCATGTACTTGTTGATTGATTGTATGTCCTCCTCTGAGAAGTGTTTGTTCAGGTCCTTGGCCCATTTGTTGATTGGGTTGTTTGTTATCTTATTGTCTAATTTTTGGAGTTCTTTGTATACTCTGGATATTAGGGCTCTATCTGAAGTGTGAGGAGTAAAGATTTATTCCCAGGATGTAGGCTCCCTATTTAGCTCTCTTATTGTTTCTTTTGCTGAGAAAAAACTTTTTAGTTTGAGTAAGTCCCATTTGTTGATTCTAGTTATTAACTTTTGTGCTATGGGTGTCCTATTGAGGAATTTGGAGCCCAACCCCACAGTATGTAGATCGTAGCCGACCTTTTCTTCTATCAGACTGCGAGTCTCTGGTTTGATATCAAGCTCCTTGATCCATTTTGAATTAACTTTTGTGCATGGCGAGAGAAAGGGATTCAGTTTCATTTTGTTGCATATGGATTTCCAGTTTTCCCAGCACCATTTGTTGAAGATGCTATCCTTCCTCCATTGCATGCTTTTAGCCCCTTTATCAAATATAAGATAGTTGTAGTTTTGTGGATTGGTTTCTGTGTCCTCTATTCTGTACCATTGGTCCACCCGCCTGTTTTGGTACCAGTACCATGCTGTTTTTGTTACTATTGCTCTGTAGTATTGTTTGAAGTCTGGTATCGCTATACCGCCTGATTCACACTTCCTGCTTAGCATTGTTTTTGCTATTCTGGGTCGTTTATTTTTCCATATGAATTTCATGATTGCTTTCTCTATTTCTACAAGAAATGCCATTGGGATTTTGATTGGCATTGCATTAAACCTATAGAGAACTTTTGGTAATATCGCCATTTTGATGATGTTAGTTCTGCCTATCCATGAACAGGGTATATTTTTCCATCTTCTAAGTTCTTCTTCTATTTCTCTCTTTAGGGTTCTGTAGTTTTCATTGTATAAGTCTTTCACCACTTTTGTTAGGTTGATTCCCAAGTATTTTATTTTTTTTTTGAAGATATTGTGAATGGAGTGGTTGTCCTCATTTCCATTTCAGAGGATTTGTCGCTGATATACAGGAATGCCTTTGATTTATGCGTGTTGATTTTATATCCTGCCACTTTGCTGAATTCATTTATTAGCTCTAATAGTTTCTTTGTAGAGCCTTTTCGGTCTGCTAGGTATAGAATCATGTCATCTGCAAATAGTGATAATTTAAGTTCTTCTTTTCCTATTTTGATGCCTTTAATTTCTTTCGTCTAATTGCTCTGGCCAGTGTTTCGAGAACTATGTTGAACAGAAGTGGTGAGAGAGGGCATCCCTGTCTTGTTCCAGATTTTAGAGGGAATGCCTTCAATTTTTCTCCATTCAGAATAATGCTAGCCTGAGGCTTAGCATAGATTGCTTTTACAATATTGAGGTATGTTCCTGTTATCCCTAGTTTTTCTAGAGTTTTGAACATAAAGGGATGCTGTACTTTGTTGAATGCTTTTTCCGCATCTATTGAGATGATCATATGGTTCTTATTTTTAAGTCTATTGATGTGGTGAATAACATTTATTGATTTCCGTATATTGAACCACACTTGCATCCCAGGGATGAATCCTACTTGATCATGGTGCACAATTTTTTTGATATGTTTTTGTATCCGATTCGCCAGAATTTTATTGAGGATTTTTGCATCTAGGTTCATCAGAGATATTGGTCTGTTGTTTTCTTTCTTTGAAGTGTCTTTGTCTGGTTTAGGTATCAGGGTGATGTTGGCCTCGTAGAATGAATTTGGAAGTTCTCCCTCTTTTTCTATTTCCTGAAGTAGCTTGAAAAGTATTGGTATTAGTTCCTCTTTAAAGGTTTCTTAAAACTCTGCTGTATACCCATCCTGACCTGGGCTTTTCTTAGTTGGTAGTCTTTTGATGGTTTCTTCTATTTCCTCAATTGATATTGGTCTGTTTAGGTTTTCTATATCCTCCTGACTCAATCTGGGCAGATCATATGACTTAAGAAATTTATCTATGCCTTCACTATCTTCTAATTTATTGGAGTATAAGGATTCAAAATAATTTTTGATTATCTTCTGTATATCTGAAGTGTCTGTTGTGATATTGCCTTTTTCATCCCGTATGCTAGTAATTTGAGTTCTCTCTCTTCGTCTCTTCGCTAGCATGGATAAGGGTCTTTCGATTTTGTTTATTTTTTCAAAGAAGCAACTTTTAGTTTTGTCAATTTTTTCAATTGTTTCTTTTGTTTTCATTTCATTAATTTCAGCTCTGATTTTAATTATTTCTTGCCTTCTACTTCTTTTGCTGTTGTTTTGCTCTTCTTTTTCTAGGATTTTGAGATGAAGTATGAGATCATTTATTTGTTGGTTTTTTCTTTTTTTAAGGAATGAACTCCAAGCAATGAATTTTCCTCTTAGAACTGCTTTCAATGTGTCCCATAGATTCCGATATGTTGTGTCTGTGTTTTCATTAATCTCTAAGAATTTTTTAATTTCCTCCTTGATGTCTTCTATAACCCATTGATCATTCAGTAACCTATTGTTCATTCTCCAAGTGATGTATGATTTTTCCTTCCTTCTTTTATCGTTGATTTTCAGTTCCATTCCATTATGATCAGATAGGATGCATGGTATTATCTCTACTCCTTTATATTGTCTAAGAGTTTCCCTGTGACATAATATATGATCTATTTTTGAGAAGGATCCACGTGCTGCTGAGAAAAAAGTGTAACTGCTTGATGTTGGGTGGTATATTCTATATATGTCAATTAAGTCTAGGTTATTAATTGTGTTATTGAGTTCTATAGTTTCCTTATTCAACTTTTGTTTGGAAGATCTGTCCAGTGGCGAGAGAGGTGTGTTGAAGTCTCCCATGATTATTGTATGGTGGTCTATTAGACTCTTGAACTTGAGAAGAGTTTGTTTGATGAACATAGCTGCACCATTGTTTGGGGCATATATATTTATGATTGTTATGTCTTGTTTGTGTATGGTTCCCTTAAGCAGTATGTAGTGTCCCTCTTTATCCCTTTTGATTAACTTTGGCTTGAAATCTATTTTATTTGATATGAGTATGGACACGCCTGCTTGTTTCCGAAGTCCATATGAGTGATATGATTTTTCCCAACCTTTCACCTTCAGCCTATGTATGTCTTTTCCTATCAAATGCGTCTCCTGTAGGAAGCATATTGTTGGGTCTTGTTTTGTGATCCTTTCTACTAGCCTGTGTCTCTTGATTGGTGAGTTTAAGCCATTAACATTTAGGGTTATTATTGAGATATGGGTTGTTCTTCCAGCCATATTTGTTTATTTATGTTACTAAACATGGTTTGTTTTCCTCTTTGATTATTTTTCCTCCCTTTACTGTCCTACCTCCCACTGTTGGTTTTCATTGTTATTTTCCATTTCCTCTTCCTGTAATGTTTTGCCAAGGATGTTTTGAAGAGATGGTTTTCTAGCTGCAAATTCTTTTAAATTTGTTTATCGTGGAAGGTTTTAATTTCATCCTCCATCCTGAAGCTTAATTTCGCTGGAAACACAATTCTTGGTTGGAACCCATTTTCTTTCAGTGTTTGAAATATGTTATTCCAGGATCTTCTAGCTTTCAGAGTCTGTGTTGAAAGATCAGCTGTTATCCTGATTGGCTTACCCCTAAATGTGATCTGCTTCCTTTCTCTTGTAGCTTTTAAAATTCTCTCCTTATTCTGTATGTTGGGCATCTTCATTATAATGTGTCTAGGTGTGGGTCTCTTATGATTTTGCACATTCGGCGTCCTGTAGGCTTCTAGGATTTGGGATTCTGTCTCATTCTTCAAGTCTGGGAAGTTTTCTCGTATTATTTCATTGAATAGATTGCTCATTTCTTTGGTTTGAAACTCTGTCCCTTCCTGTATCCCAATGACTCTTAAATTTGGTCTCTTGATGTTATCCCATATTTCTTGGATGTTCTGCTCATGGTTTCTTAACAGTCCTGCTGAGCTGTCTATGTTCTTTTCAAGTTGAAATACTTTATCTTCATTGTCTGATATTCTATCTTCTAAGTGTTCTACTCTGCTGGTAGTATTCTCAATTGAGTTTTTAAGTTGGTTTATTGCTTCCTGTATTTCTAGGATTTCTGTTTGTTTTTTATAACCTCTATCTCCCTGTATAGTTTATCTTTTGCTTCTTGGATTTGTTTATGTAATTCATTTTTGAAGTGATCTTTCATTGTCTGATTTTGCTGTCTGATGTCTTCCTTGAGACTCCAGATCATCTGAAGCATGTATATCCTGAATTCTTTATCTGACATTCCATCTGCTGCAGCTATTACCTCTTCTAACGTTGAGTTGACATGCATTGCTTGTGGTCCTTTCTTTCCTTGTCTCTTCATACTGTTCGCATTCCTTTCCACTTGGTGAAACTGTTGTGCTATTGAATTTTCCCCCTATATATTTATATTGGTCTTGTATAGTTGCAAAGTCTCCCTTGCAGGCGCGGGCGGCGGCTCTGCCCCTCCTCTAATTGGGGCAATGTGCCTACCACGCTGGCAGGCAGCTGGGCCTGCTCTGCCGGTCGGTAGCCGGTCCGCCTACCTTGCAGGCGCGGGCGGCGGCTTTGTCCCTCTGCGGGCCGCTAGGCTTGTTCTGTCGGTGGTCGCAGTACTGCCTACTTTGCAGGCGCAGGCAGCGGCACTGCCCCTCTGCAGGCCTCTGGGGCTGTTCTGCCAGTGGGTCGCAGGTCCGCCTACCTTGCAGGCGCGGGGGGGCGCGGCTCTACCCTTCCTCAGGCCACTGGGCCTGTTCTGTCTGTCGGTTGCAGGTCTGGCCTGTTCTGATGTTGGTCACAGTTCCGTCTACCTTGCAGGCACGGGGGGAGGGGGTGGCTCTGCCGGTGGGTCGCAGGCCCGCCTACCTTGCAGGAGTGATTGGAAGCTCTCCATTTTATAATTTAAAGCACCCAAATTCTCCTATTGTCATTCAACACAAAAAAATCTGTAACTGCCCCACATTTGATCAAATACTATAATTGTATATGAGTCAGTTATATAAATTCTAAACTATAAGTTAATCATATTTTAATGTTTTAATTTATGGAAACTAAAAACCAAGTTATCCCAATCATGCTGTTTTCCTCCAATCTTCTTAGCACTGCTTCTGTCTCAGTCCTTGCCACCTCTAATCCCATACATGATATGCTACTACAGTAAAAGTTTCATTTAAAGCACCCAGGGAAAATGAACTCGACTTATGCCTTTCATCTCTGGTCTTGATCCCCAATACAAGTATTTCATCACCCTATCTTTCTTAGATTCTTATTCCTTGACTACCCTAACTAATCTCCCCAAAGCTCATTCTTCTCTAACCTCACTCTCTACAACATGCTTTCATTATACACGTTTAGGAATCTTCTTTCTAGTGCCCCAAGCTCCCATGCCTCATTATCTACACTTCCTAACTGCAGCATGGCACTTCTAAGTGGCACTCTTTTCCCTTAGATCACGCAGGTACAGGATGATCAAAGGTTTGGAAGTGGCATTGACCTTCTCCTGAATCTCCACAGTCACCTTAAACTTATTGCTCTTTTCCCTTTTATTCCTATGAGATTTACATTGTCTGGATATACCACTTTTTAATCATCTTCTTTTTTTTCTATATCTATCTCTAGACAAATTATTTACCTCAGTGAGCACTGTGACAACTAGTTCAAACTTTAATTTAGGCTCACTCTCTCTGCTTCACTGCTGCCATGAGCTGAGAAGCATTCGTCTGCCACTATCCTGATGCCATGATGTTCTGCCTCACCTTGGGCCCAGAGCAATGGAGCTGGCCAACCATGGACTGAATCTTTGAAACCACAAGCCAAAACAAACTTTTCCCTTCCTCTTTACAAAAAAGAAAACAAAGGATAATAGGGGCTGGGGTTGTGGCTCAATGGTAGACCGCTTGCCTAGCATGTGTGAAGCATTGAATTTGATCTTCAGCACCATATAAAAATAAATAAATAAAACAAAAGTATTGTGTCCTTTTACAACTAAAAAAAATTTAAAAGGATATTAATAATTTTTACTCAAATCATCCAAAAATTTATTCCTTTAGCTTTTTATTTCATTTTGAATAATTTCACATTCAACCTCAAATTGCAGCTTAATATCACATATGTAATTATTTGGATATGAAATATTCTCCAAAACCTCCTATATTATTGCAGAGGTGAAATGATTGGATTGTGAGAGATGTGACCTAATCAGTTCATCCTAGTTTGAATGGACTGCGTGGCAACTGGAGACAGGTAGGGCATAATTAGAAGAGGCATGTCACTGGGTGTATATCTAGGAGGGTGCATTTTCCCTAGGGTCCCTTTGTCTCTTCCCACTCTATTCTCTGACCCCTCCAAGAGCTGAGCAGCTTTCCTCTGATGGGCCCTTTTGCCATGACGTGCAGCTTCACCTTGGGTCCAAAGCAATGAAGTCATTCATCTATGTACTGAAACCTCTGAAACTATTAGCCCCAAATAAATTTTTCCTTCTTAAAGTAGTTCTTATAGGCTATTTTTGTCACAGTGATGAAAAGTTAACTAAAACAACATATTTTTATTATTGCTTTTAACTTTTCTACCATTTAATTCTCACATTCCTCTCTTCAATGTTTTGATATTCTTGCTATTCTGTCATGTCTTTGTTATTATGGTAATATTCAAGAATTTCTAATAGAAACATACAATCAAATCCACTACTCTCTTGCCCAAACCCCCAGTGAATTCTCAACACTAGATCAACACAAAGGTTACTTCCTCTGTGTAGCCTGATCACTAAGTAAATTACTTCCTGCCCCACACATAGTATGTTGTAATGTGTTTCTTCCATGTTTCTATAATCAATTCATTTTTCCTTAACCTGTTGTATTTTCATCTGATGAAAAAAGAGACAGTGTTATATTTATTCTTTTATCTTTTTCTACACTCTGTTATTTCATGCCTAAAACATTTCTATGACATTCATTGGATGAATATATGAATTCATTTTCATTATTTTATTTCTTTTTAAAAACATGTATTTACTGTGTATAACATGATGTTTTGAAATATATGAACATTGTGAAATGACTAAATATAGTTAATTTACATATGCATTGCTTCTCATGTAATTATCATTTGTTATAAGAACATTCTATGCTCATTATCCCAATATTTTTCAAAAAAATACAATTTATTATTAACTACAGTCACCATGTTATTCAACACAGATCTTGACTTTATTCCAAAAAGCCTCTGTATGGCAAAAGAAACCATCAAGAGTAAAAATACAACCTATGGAGTGAGAGGAAAATATTTGCAAACTATATACATGAGAAGGGATTAACATCCAAAGTATGTATGGACCATAAATAACTCAAGAGTAAGAAAACAAATAACCTGATTAAAAATAGGCAAAGACCTGAAGAGACATGTCTCAAAAAAAGATGAACAGAAAGCCAATATCCTGATTATTTAAAGCACGTCATCAAGAAAGAAGAGTTCTGAAAAGGGCCATTTTTTTAAGTGAACGAACACTATAGTTTCTGTGGTTTTAAAAGGAAGCAAACTCACTGATGCAGATGCCATCAGTGCTCTGTCTGAATTCCCTCAGATCCTGTTACCACGCATACCTGCTCTTGTTGGGCTTTTATTCTCAAGCCAGCATCTACAACTTTCTGAGAACTGCCCTAAGGCTGCTTGCTATTACATTACCTGTACACACAGGGTGCCAGAAATACTTAAAAATACATGTCCCTTAGGGGCTAGCCCTTAGCTAAGGATGTTGATCCTCTCTGCTTTCTGCTTTTGATCCATAGTATTCAGTGGTATTTCCTATAATGTCTCCATAGCTTACTACCAAACTGACCCAACGGAGGGACATTACTTGATATCTCAGTTTTGTTTGGCTCCATTTATTTCCAGTTCCCTTTTCCCACTCTCCTACTGGTCTTTGTTGGAGCATTTCCTAATAAATCACTTTTTCACAAATATCTCTTTTAGGGTCTGTTTATAATGAGCCATCCATTTTTCTGTTACTATAGCAAAATATCAAAGGTTGAATAATTGATTTAAATATTTGATTTTAAAAGGTATATTTACTTCACAGTTTTGGAGGCTGAAAGTCCATAATTCAGTGGTCCAATATGTCTGGCCTCTGGTGAGGGAACTCTTGGTTATGTCGGTATATGGCAGATGACATTCTTTCGGGAACAAGCGTGAGAGGACACAGTAGTCACATGGTGATAAAGGGAGCAAAAAGATTCAGGAGCTTATACTTGCTGTATTTATGTTCTTATGGAAACTAAGTAGTAGGACCCTGTAAGTATTTCATTACTTCCTTCCAAGGACAGTATTCCCAATTACCTAATCATCTTCCAGTGGGTTCCACATTTTTCTCTTTTCTTATAAAAGATTTATAGTTTTTTATAAGGGATCATAAACAATAGGTGGGTTCATCCTGAAAAACTGATACATGGACAGAAATCAGTTTCAGTTCATGATCTGCCTTCTTCCCTCTCCTTTTCCCCTCCCATCCTCCCTCCCATCTCCCATTCTTCCTTTACTCTACTGAACTTCTTTTGCTCATCTATTAATCTATATTTGATTGGTTCTAAATGTCATCCTATCTTTTCCTCCCCCTTTCCTTTATTTTACTCTAGCTTCTGCATAGGAGAGAAAATATTTGACCTTTAGGTTTCTGAGTTTGGTTTATTTTACTTAGCATGATATTCTCCATTGTCATCCATTTACTGGCAAATGCCATAATTTCATTCTTTTTTGTGACTGAGTTGAACTCCAATGTGTATATATACCACAATTTCTTAATCCATTCTATTAATCTTAATCTATTGATGAGCATCTGGGTTGATTCCATAATTTATCTATTGTGAATTGCATTGCTATAAACATTGAGGTGCCTGTATTACTGTAGAATGCCATTTTTAGAACTTTGGGGAAAATACCCAGGAGTGGATAGCTGGTTATATGATGATTCCATCCCTAGTTTTTTGAGAAATCTCCAAACTTCTTTCCAGCGTGGTTGTACTAGTCTGCACTTCCACCAATAAGGTACAGGGTCCCATATCTTACAGGTTGCACCACCTTAACACTGCCTCGTGGAGGACCAAGCTTCTAGCACATGATGGCATACTTTAGTGGGAACACCTTCCAACTACATTCAAACTGTAGCAGCAAGAGGCAACCTAGGACATCTACTAAAGTTTGAGGATGAAAAAAAAAAAATATATATATATATATATTAATCCCTGGTAAAAATTATGTATGTGTGTGTGTAAATTTTTATGATTGTTTGTTGATTATTGAATAATTTTGAATTATTGAATAATTTGTATGGTTCCCAAAGTACCTGACCACTTAAAACTTAATCTTAGCACAGAGAAAATCGCTTAATCATAGAACACTCGGAAAATTTCTATACAGTCCTTCAGTTGAGAAGTCAAATTTTCTCAAGAGCTAACTTTTCATTTTTATCTCCTCTTAAAAGCTCTTAAAACACTTTATTATCAAATCCATTCTTCTCTGTGTGAAAATATTTGATAGAGAAGAAGAATATTTAGAGAAGGATCTTGTAACTACATGCTTTGGTACCTGGGCAAAAATAATGTCTCCACATTATGACCATCACTAATATTTTATAATTTTTAGATAAAATAGCAACTATTGAACTAGATCTTAATTTAAATGTAATGTTATGTGGCAATCATTAGTTCATATTTAATGCTGCAGCCCATGTAAAAGTAAGAATCATGCTTGTAAACATACCATCTTTTCCAGTTTGAAATGAATTTCATCAGCTTCTGTGTTGCTGATTCAAGTACCAAATTACAACCTAATTGTTACATAATTATGAAGCTGTTGAAAATTAAGAATGAAGAAGAGAGACATAAGGAGGTGATGTTAGACCCAAATCATTTGGTCACTTAAATACATGTTTCATTAAAATATTGTGACAGTTTTATCTTTACATGCACTTTAGGGAAAAAAAAAAAAAAAACTATTGTTTTGATTTTTCTCTATTGAATATAATATACATGTAAGACAGTAGATTAAAAAGTGTCCCTAGGTTTAATCCGTGGTAAATATTATATAAGTCTTCCCAATAAATTGTAATCTGCTATGCACTGTCATGTAATAGCACCTAGATTAAGAAAGAGAACATGACAGCAGCTCAAGTTCCCGTCAACTTTTTCCCACTTATTACCTGACAAAAGTGGTTTGTTTTTGTGCATAATAAATATGAACTAATAGCGTTAGACCTTTTTTGTTGTTGTTAAGACTCTTTTGTTCAATGTTATGCCTATGAAATTCACCCAAACTCTTATGTTGAAATTCATTTATACAAACTGCTATATAAAGTTCTATTGTGTGACCGTATCACCATTTATTATTCTACTAGTGATGAACCTTTGGGTTGTTTACATATCTTGGCGCTTAAAATTATGTTGCAATGGCCATGATAGTTCTTGTTTTGAGTGTCAAAGGGCATGCATATGTTTGGCTTTAGTAGATGCTGCCAAATGGATTTTTCAGAGTGTTTATACCATTTATGCACACATCAACAATATATGACATTTTCATTGGTTTCACATCCCTGCAAAAAAATTATTTTGACTCATAGCAAATCTGAGCAGTATATACGTAAGTATATCCTGAAGTAAGCATATCCTGCTCTCACACACAGAGAGCCTCGTCCATTATCAACAAATTAATTTCAAAGGATGATACTATCTTGACATATTTTTATAACCCAAAGTCAATAGTTTGCATTAAGGTTCACTTTTGGTGTTGTACATTCTATGAATATTCATCAAGAATTATGATGTGTGTCTACTAAAGCATTGTGCAGTATGATTACACTGTCCTAAAAAATACTCTGTGCTTCACCGATTCATCCTTCCTTTTCCTCTTAATCCTGTTAACTACTGCTCTTTTTTTTTTTACTATTCAATAGCTTTGTATTTTTCATATTATCATGATTTGGAATTATATAGTATATAGCCATTCATATTGGCTTATTTGGCTTAGTCGTATCCATTTAAGCTTATGTCGTATTTGGCTTATGTCGTATTTAAGCTTCTTCCATAGCTTGGTAGTTTCTTTAAGCCCCAAATAATTTTCCATTGTCTGGAGGTACCACAGTTTGTTTATCCGTTTACCTACAGAAGGACACTCAATTACTTCCAAGTTTTGGCAACAAATAAAGCCTCTATGGGACATCTGTGTGCAGGTTTTTGTTTGGACACAAGTTTTCAGCTCATTTGGATAAATACCAAGGAGTGTCATTGCTGAATCAAATGGTAAGAGTTTTTGTTTGGTTGTGTTATAAATCATCAAACTGTGTTTAAAGTGGCAATGCCATTTTGCATTTCTACTAATAATAAATAAAAGTTCATTTTGTTACACATCCTCATCAGCATTTAGTATTTTCAATGCTCTGGATTTTAACCATTCTAGTAACCCATCTAATAGACAAAGTGGCATCTCATCATCATTTTAATTTGCCTTTCTTTGCTGACATTTATGGTGGGCCATCTTTTTATAATCTTATTTGCCATCTGTATGTTTTCTTTGGTGAAATATCTATGCAGGCATTTTGCTTGTTTTTAAAATTAGGTTGTTTTCTTTCTTATTGTTGTTTTAAAAGTTCTTTGCAAATATTGAATAAAAGTCCTTTATTAGATGTGTTTTGCAAGTATTTCTCCCAGTCTGTGCTTTTTCCCTTCTTATTCCTTGAAGTTTCTTTTGCAAATAACTTTTTTTTTGTTGTTACCAACAACCCACATTTCTATCCATTTTATATATTTTATTTAGAGACAGGGTCTTGCTAAGTTGCTTAGGGCCTTGCTAAAGTTGGTGAGGCTTGCTTTGGATTTGCCATCCTCCTGCATCAGCCTCCCTAGCCACTGGTGTGTGCTACCATGTTTGGCCGCAAATAACTTTTAATTAAGTTAAACTCATCAAATATTTCTTTCATGATTCCAATATTTGGTGTTGTACAATCAAAGCCATTGTCATTATCAAAATTGTCTAGATTTTTAAAATATTATCTTTAATATTTTACATTTAAGTCCATGATCTATGTTGAGTTAATTTTTTTAAAAGAATGTAGTAGTTCTTGTAGCCAGATTTATTGTTTGTCATGCTGATGGATGTCGGCTTGTTCCAACATAATTTGTTTAAAAGACTCTTTTTTTCTCCATTGGATTTGCTCCTTTGCCAAATATCAGTTGACTATTTATGTGGATTTATGTCTGGACTCTACACTTTTTCATTGATCTATTGGCCTGTTCTAACAGCACTACCAACCTGTCTTGATTACTTTATCTTTACAATAAGTCAAGTAGTGTCAGTCCTCTGTACTTCTTTTTTGTTTGTTTGTTTGTTTTGTTCTTAATATTATGCTGGTCATTCTGTGTCTTTGACCTCTCCATATCTACTTTAAAATAAAAAACCCAAAGAAGATATTAAAATAGTCAATGGGCTTGTGAAAAAGTGTCCAATATCACTAATCATTAGTATAATGTAAATTAAAATCAATGTAAGATGTTACCTGGTATCTGTTAGGATGGTTATTATAAAAAAAAAGACAAATGCTGGTGAGGATGTGGGGGGGAGGATGGGAGAAATCCAAGTACACTGTTGGTGCAATGCAGATTGGTGCAGTTATTATGGGAAACAGTATGGAGATTTTAAAGAAATTAAAAACAGAACTATCATATGACCCAGCAATCCCTCTTCTTGGTATATAACAGGTGGTTGAAATTATTACCTTATAAAGATATCTTCACTCCCATGTTTATTGCAGCATAATTTACAGTAGCCAAGATAGGGAGACAACCTAAGTGTCCACTGAACGATGAACAGATAAAGAAAATATGGTGTATATACAGTATATTATTATTCAGCTTTGAAAAGGAAATTCTGTCATTTGCTACAACATGGATGAACCAAGATGACAATATGCTAAATAAAATAAGACAGACACAACAGGGAAAATATTGCATGATTTCACTTATGTATGAACATTAAAAACTTTTTTTAAAGGTTAAATATACATAAATAGAGGGGCAAAGGTATAGGGAGGAAATGGAAAATGGGAGATGAAGGTCAAAGAAATAAAAAATATGTAGTGAATAAGTATAGATGTCTAGTGTATGACATTAAAACTATAGTTAATAAAATTATATTATGGATATTTGCTTAATAAGTAGATTTTATGTGCTCTTGTCCCAAAAATGTAGGCAAGTTGATAGATATGTTGAATTGATTCACTATAGTAACTATTTTACCATGTATATGTCTTCATAATGTAATGTTGTAAACCTCAAATATGCACAATGAAATATAAACATAAAATTGATTTGTTAATAACCACAAAATAACTGCCTGAAATTTTGATTTGGATTGCATTGAATATAGAGATTGAGCCAGGAAGAATTGACATTATGACAATATTGAATTTTTCTACTCAGAAACAAATAATTATTCTCCATTTTTTAGTTCTTCTTTGATTATATTCATTTATTGTTAATATAACATTTGACTAGAACTGTTTCAAATTTTATTAATATCAGATGGAAGTGATCACTCTGCCTGAGAAATTTTAAGAATCTACATAATAAAAGTACAAATATATGATACATTTTTATTACAGTAACTTGGGCAGAACTGGATAAAGTTGCAGTTGATCATGCTTATCATGGGTTCCTGATTAAAAAAAAAATGATTTTCCCATGGCCCTACTATATCACAGCCATATGAAATCATCCTGACAAATCACATTCAGAACATTTGCCATGAGATCATTTTAGCTGTAACCATTACTATTCATATTATGGTGAAGAGTCAAGAAGCTGGGCTACTCTGTGGATCAACAGGTAAATCAGAGATTTCTAGGATGTTTCTATTATGTTTCTGATCACATTTCCTCTATTACAGGTGATTCCTTTTGTGTAAGCTTGCAGTATACAATCATAAATCATAGGAATAACATAAGAAAACATTTTCATTGTGTTACTTAGTGTTGTTTTCTTTAGTTCTTTACTAACAATAAGAGAAATTAATAGACATATGAAAAAGAGATGAAATTATATATCTCTTTCATGTGAGATTATAGTTTGCAGTTCTGATTAGAGATGCAAAATTGAAATTTTTTATATACAGAAATATATTTCTTCCAATTCTTATATTCAGTCTATACATCTGATCTTTATTCTCATATACAAAGGAATTGTCACTGGAATGAAATCTAAATAATCATATGTCTATATACAAATATTCCACAAAAATCCCACTTTTACATTTAATCATAATATGAATTGTAATGCATTCCACTGTCATATATAAATAAAAATAATAACAAAAATAAAAAATAATAATAATAACCACAATAGAAGGGAGATGAGAAGAGTAGAGCAAGTGGATTGATGGGAGGGAAAGATGAGGTATTGGAGAATAGACTGAGCAAATTACGTTATATACATGTACAAATATAACACAATGAATCTCATCATTATGTATACTTATAATGCACCAATAAAAAAGAAAGAAGGCAGAAGTTAAAAGCATGCCATCTTAACACAACTAGTGAGCCCTGGAACCAGGACAAGAGTCCAAGACTGCTGTCTCCTAAGCTGGATCCTTTCATCACTACACTGCTACCTGGACTAGAGAACTTGAGAGCTCCTCTTAATGACCTAAGAGTATAAGTGCCCATCAGTGTTCTGATGAGAAGCTATTTGCTTTTTGTAGTTAATATACTTGAGATAATGTAAAAAAATACTGAGATAGCAGAAGCCTTACTGAAGTCATTAAATGTTTTACTGTAACCCACCCTAAGAACCATTTTCATAATTGCACAATATGGAATTGACATCCCCATCATTCCTGCCCAGAAATACAGGAATAGTAGTCAATATGCTATGGGTTCATATCAGAACTGTGGAATATTGGATCAATTATCTCACTTCTATGAATTTTAAATTCTTTGTCTAGAAAGTACACAAATAACTACAATTTTTACATGATTGTTGAGAAGAATAAATAAGATAAATATACATTTTTTGCAGTTATTTATTCTTCAGTAACCATTAACAACCTACCTCCATCCCCTCAAATGTTAAATAATTTCAGACTCCTATTCTTTGTAAAAGTGTTGTTTTTATATTTTAAATATATTACAATAAAATCAATTCTTTGGAAAACTTAGACGATTAACTTGAACATTATAAAATTGAAATTGAGAATCATTGGTTTGCAAAAACAGATTCTGTTATATTGTTGTGTTGACTGGATCAGGAAATTTCTGCAATTTGTAAGAATTTTACCTTTCAAAGTATTTTAAAATTATTCAAAAACAACATTAAAAAAATTCAGAAACCTTGATTCTGTAAAACCAAACATAACCCTGACAGTATACACAGTCAGATATTCCTTGGACTTAAATTACAAAACATTTTGGATACAATTAAAAGCATTTTTCCCTTGAGTTTTTGTGCTGACCAAGATATCATGTAGTTTTAAAACTCATGTGGATTATGTGATACAAGCTTTGGACCTTAGTTATCTTTCTTACTCAAGTCACTTTGGTGGAGTCATGCAGACTTCTTTTCTAACTTGAAACCTCTCCCCAAATGTCTTTACATGTGTAAGTTGTAATGGAGAGACGTGAAGGACTTAGTATGTTGAATTGTCAACTGCTATGTTGAAATAACATAGGAAAATGTAAATTAAAAACTATAATACTATTTATTAAATTTGGACCAATTATTCAGTATTTCTAAGAACTTTTTTTTTAGTTACCTGTTCTGTGAGATGACATGATTTTACATTTTATAGGAAACAGACCAGATGGCTGCTTATTCTCTGGTTGATTTTCTCTTTGGTACCTTGACTTTTTTCTTTAAAAGGAGCTTGCTTTCTTTTCTCCTTGCCTTCCCATAATAACAATCTCAAGTTCACAAAATAGGGAGAGAATGTGTTCCTAGAAAATATAAGAATAGGAATATTCTGAACAAAATGCAGTAAGATAAAAATAAGACATTCAGATTATTTTCTGGTTATTACGATATCTCTATTTTCTGGAATATCCCTAGTTATTGCTTTGAAATTAATATCATTAAACAAAAATCAAAATATTAGCATTAAAAGATTGCACTCTTGAAAGTTACAACAGAAATTGTTGTTTTCACTATTTAAATAAACAATCTCTCCTAGGAGTTGAAGAGTAGGCTTCTTGTGTACATTTTATCCCTTTTTAACATAGTATAAATGTTGAGAGAAAATAGTTTTGCATGTTATTTTAAGAAATATTGTCATTTAATAATTTCATTTGTATTTATAAATATTTGTTATGTTTAAACAGGAAGAAATGAATTGACCATTTTTTTTACTTTTATTAGACAGGTATCACAATTTATTTGTCTTTTAATTTTAGCTGGTTTAATGAGTCAAATGTTTTTAAAAAAATCTGTATATGTATTTTATAGTAAAAAAATATGATAATGTCCTCTAAAATGTTGTATAAAAAATTAAAGGTCATGAAAATTGCAGGTTTGTGCTCCAAACTATACCTCAAAGAGCCCTAGAGCCCAATATTTACTCTCTTCACAGCTGTTCCCTAAACTTTACAACATATATATCCAATGAATGACTATTGTGTCATCAGGTACAGAACAGTGTTCTTTTACCTCAAAGTTTTTTAATCCTTCGTATAAAAAAAAAAAAACTCCTCAGGAATGCAGACAGTGTAGACAAAATATACTTAGCTCATTCATATTCCCAAAGAGAGTCTACTGTTGAGATGATTTCTTAGCTAGCTCTTGATATGTTCTACAAACCATGAAAATATCACTGGGAAGTGATCTGTGCAGATCAGTGAAAAGGAAGATACAGCTAACCCAAATTACCGTAATGATAGGTGACTTCAAGGGCTTGGCACAGTGAAATTTGGATGTGCATAAAAATAAAATCAGATCTGATGTGCACATTATTATCCCTAAATACCACTTCTTTATGAAAATATGATACCAGAGTACATTTCTATGAATGTATAAGTGAACAGAATAATAATTCCATGTAGCTGCAGGGAATTTTTGCAGTACTTGTCAAAAAATGACTGCAACAGAGCTTTAAGCAATTAGGAGATTTATTTTCCAATGTGAATATTTTCCTGTTCTAGTCAGATCAAACATATTAAAAATGAGGTCGTCAGCATGAACAATCATATGTGCTTTATGTGTACTTGTTATGCATGGTCCCATAAAAATATGTACTGGGGGAAAGACATTACAACCTCAATTCCTTGTAAAGACAGCAGGACTTAATGGGCCAGAAAGCAGGTATGCAATCCAAGGAGAAATTGCTCTATAACAGTGCAGTACCATGGTTGGGCAGACTCATGGTTTTGTTTTCCTTTCTAATATCATTGCACAGTCTATTTAGATGCTTTCTCTAAAATGATGCCCAATGATCCATATTTTTGGTTGTGTCAGAATATGTTATTAACAATAAATCAAGCCACTGCCAAAACCAGTGATGCTCTTCTGAAATACTCAGTGTTGGAAGGCAGGCATAACATGCGTTTTATGGACTGATTATGTTATATTGGAACTAGAGGTTTATTGTTTTCAATGTAGTATGATTTAAAGGATGTAGCTTAGTGTATGCCAATATTTAATAATATATTATTCATTTGAACATGAGTAGGACTGTTTTAATAGTTACACATGGCAAATGAAAATTCTATGACTATAATGTTGTGAGACAAATTCCCACAAGTAACAGGCTGAATTCAATAACATTACTTCATCGCTATAAATTTTAATTTTGCTGGCCAAATTCCTGAAAACTCTACTAATCCTAACAATACAAACTTAAAACATGAAATGTCCTTTATACAAAAATGGCAATTTTTAAAACTTATAATAACCATTATTATCAATGAGGATGTACTGAATTGAGAAAATGTCAAGTATTGACATAGTTGCTGAGAAAACAATGAATCAATATAGTTTTCTCTAGAGGGAAGTTTGACAAACAAGCAACATTGCTAAAACATTTGTGTCTTTTGACTAAACAAACTCTAAGAATTATCCTGAAAAAAATAAAAATGTATGTGAAGGTTTAATTTGTCAAATGTTAATCATTATGCTATTTGCAAATGTGAAAAATGAAAATACTTTTACTGCCCAGTATAAGTTATGGTATATGCATATATCAGATAATTCACAACCATTAAACTTGCATTTTACAGAACATTAAATGATATTGGAAAATATTTGTTATTATGTAATGGGAAAAGGAAGTAAAAACACTGCATTACTAAATTAATTTATATATTAATGGATAACAGGGTTTTCACAAGTAGCATCGAAAATGGTAGTGGCCTGTTAATATCTGGCACTCTCCTTATGAAGCCATACTTGACCCTCTAAACCTTAGTTTTTGTGTTTTTTATTTATCCCACAACTCCTTTGTTTACTTCTATCATGGTGATTAACACATTCTATTGAAATTGAACTATTTCTTGTCAGGCTTTCCAATTAAACAATCAATATAGAAAAGGTAGGCATTGTTTTAAGCGTACTGTTGACTTTTCAAAGAAAATATCCCGTATCTAGAATACCATCTTCTCACAGATACACTGTAATTGATTAAATGGTTTCTGAGTTAGTTGGCCAATAATATGGGAATTTTGAATTGTCTCGTCCTATTGCCTTTGTCTTAAAGATCACATAGTCAGAAGTACTGAGGAAGAGAGAAGATGAGGGGCCAGTGTTCTGTTCTTCTCCAAAGTAGAACAGAACTACAAGAGATCAAGCTTTGTGTGCTTTGTTTTAGCCACACTGATCTTATTTTAGTTCTTAATGTAATATCATTTTTCATCTAACTAGATACAGAAATAGCACGTGAAAAAATCTAGCATCAATTAATCCTAACCTTCAGCAAACTGGGAATAGAAAAATACTTTCCCAATCTGATATAGCACATCTACAAAAAGATCCTGTAGTTATATCATACTTAGTAACAGAGGACTGAATATTTCCCCCTAAGTATAGTAAAAGGGATTTTACCAAGTCTATTCAACATTATGTTGAATAGCTAATCTCAAGTAGTAAGGTAAAAAAAGAAAACAATATTCTTAGAGATTTAAAAGATAGAAAATAAAACTATCTTTATTTGTAAAAGTCATGATTGATTACAGAATGAATCCCCAAGAAAACAAAACTCTGAAATAATAAATTTACACAATATCTTGGAATGCATATACAAAAATTATTTTTAAAACACTATAATTCACCTTGGAATAGATCTGTATAAAATACACTGATAAAAAAGGTACAATAGTTTACATCTTTGGAGAACATAGAAAAAGCCCCACCTTTTTACTTTAAAAAGGAATATGTGTATGTGGCATAAGAGATACCATTTTTAACTTTAAGATATTTATTATATAGCTGTTTTATTGTACCATATCATTAAATATTAAACCACAAAGAAGATGGCCAAGAGAGAAAGGGAGGGAGAAAACAACAATACAAAGAGAAAACAATTTAACAAAATGCAATAGCAACTCCTTACCTCTCAATTTTATTAATAATAAATGTATTAAACTTTAAAGGTAAATGGATTAAAAAACATAGAGTAGCTTAATGGATTCAAAAAACTCCTCAAATCCAGTTTTATGCTGCTTATAAGAAACTCACATTAGATTTAAGAACACATATAACTAAGAGTAAAGAAAATAAAAAGGTATTCCATCAAAATGGCAAATAAAATGGAGAATGGTGCCTATATTTACATTAGACAAAATAGACTTTAGGTCAAGCACTGTCACAAAAAAACAAAGAAAGCTATCACATGATGACAAAGGTCATTAACAGGAAGATATAAAAATTATAAATATATATTCACCCAACATCAAAGAACCAAATATATTAAGAAAGCACGGGCAGATTGGAAGGAATAAATATATAACAATACAATAATAGTAAGAGCTATCCATACCCTAATTACAATAATGGACAACTATCCAGACAGAAAAACAATAAGGATCAGCATACTGTAGAGAAAATTGACCCAACAATTATATAGATACAGGGTATTCCACCTAATAGAAGGGAAAAATTACTCTCAAATGCAGATGGAACATTCCCTATGATAGATCACCTGAACATGATGTTGGGTCACAAAGCAAGTATTAACAAATTTTAAAAGTTTGATATCATTTCAAATATCATTTACAATAATTAAGTGAAATTAGTTATGAATAAGAAGAAGAAAATTTAAAAATTCATACATATATGGAAATTAAACACACTCAAACAACTATTGGGTTAAGGAAAATTAAAAGTAGAATTATAAAATAAGACATATGAAAACAAAACACCACATACTTAAACTTACAGGATGGATCAAAGCAGTACTGAGAATTTTACAACAATAAGTGCCTTCACTAAGTAAGAGGAAAGAGCTAAACAATCTAATTTCACACCTCAAGGAATTAGAAAAAAATAAAAAAGAGCAAACTAATGCCAAATTTAACAGGAAATAATAAAACTTAGGGGAGAAATAAAAGAAATAGAGGATAGGCAAAAACAATTAGAATAAAAACTGACAAAACTGAGTTGCTTCTTTGAAAAGAAAAGAAAATTTGACAAACCCATATCTGCACTATTTTTAACAAAAGACCCAAATCTATATAACCAAAGTGGTAACAGAGCCATTATGATTGATGCTGTATAAATTAAAAAAAAAATTAACAACAACAAACAAGGTGACTATTATGAGCAATTATAAACCAACAAATTGGACAACCTAAAAGAAATGAATAAAATCTTAGAAACTTACAGCCTACCAAGATGGAATCAAGATGTAGAAACCATGAACAATCTAGTAACGAATAAGATAACTTAACTGGTAATCAGAAATCTCCCAACAAAGACATGCCAGGAACAGATGGGTTCAAAGGTGGCTATTCCCAGCCATTTAAATAAAATTAATAACACTTCTCAAATTTTCCCCAAAAGTGGAAAGGCAAGTATTTTTAAATCTTTATTGTGAGCCCAGTATCTTGCTGATACTAAAGCCAGAAAAAAACACAAGAAAGCTACAAACTAATGTCCTGATGAACATGGCTGCAAAAATCCTCAACAGAATACTAACAAACCAAATTCAATAGCACATTAAAAGGATCATACATCATGACCAAATGTGATTTATACCTGGGATGTGAAGATGTTTCAATACATGTGAATCAATCACTGGAATGCATTACATTAGTAGAGAGAAGAATAAAAATTAAATTACATGATCATCTCAATAAATGTAGAAAAGGCATTTGAGAAAAATCAGCACATTTTTATGTGTATCAACAAATAATGTATGAAGAAATGTACCTAAATACAATAAAGACCATATATGCAAATCTCATGGTTCACATTACACACAAAGGTTAAAAACTGAAAGCTTTTCTCCTAAGACCTAGAACAAAGCAAGGATGCTCACCATGATCACTTTTATTTAACATAGTATTAGAAGTCCTAACCAAAAGCAATCAGGTGAAAGAAAGAAAGGTATCTGAATTAGCAAAGAGGAAGTAAGCTGGGCACTGTGGTACACACATGTAATCCCAGTGCCTAGGGAGGCTGAGGCAGGAGGATCGAAAGTTCAAAGTCACCCTCATCAATTTAGCAAGGCGCTAACCAACTTAATGAGGCTCCGTCTCTAAATAAAATACAAAATAGGGCTGGGGATGTGGCTCAGTGGTCGAGTGCCCCTGAGTTCAATCGCTGGTAGTCAAGAAAAATTGGCGGAGGGGAATGGGTGTGGGGAGTAAAATTATATCTGTTAGAAGATAATATGATTTTTGTGTGTGTGTAGTGCTGGGGATTGAACCCAGGACCTTGTATGCAAGACAAACACTCTACCAAATAAGCTATATCCCCAGCCCCCTCACATGATCTATGTAGAAAACTGTAAAGATTATATTAGTCAGCTTTTTGCTCCTGTGACCAAATGCCTGACAAGAGCAACTTAGAGGAGGAACAGTTTATTTGAGGTTCAGTATTTCAAAGGTTTGGCCATGGTTGGTTGACTCCACTGCTCTGGGCCTGAGATGAGGTAGAATATCATGATGAAAGGGTGGGATGGAGGAAAGTTGTTCAGTTCATGTCAGATGGAAAGGAGAGAGAGAGAGAGAGAGAGAGAAAGAGAGAGAGAGAGAGAGAGAGAGAGAGAGAGATATGTCGCCATGGGGACAAAATATAAACCTGCAAAATATGCCCCAGTGACCTCCTTACTCCACCCACACCCTATCTTCCCACAGTTATCACCCAGTATAGTAGTCTTGCAAGTTATCAATCCATCAAATGGATTAATCCACTGATTAGACTAGAGCTCTCATAATGTAATTTCAGCTCAAAACAATTCATTAACACATGAGCTCTTTGGGGGAACACCTCACATCCAAATCATAACAGACTCCACCAAATAAAAAATGCAAATTTCAAAACAAATTTAAGAAAATTACAAAATAGAAAATCAACATGCAAAAATCAGTTGCAAATATTATATATATATATATATATATACATACATACACACTAACATCAAATTACCTAAAAAGGAAAAAAAAAGTCCCACTTAAAACAGCTCTAGAAAGAATGAAACTGCATTCCCATGTTCATTGCAGTATTATTCACAAAAAGTAAGAAATAAAAGCAACTTAAGTACTCATTAACAGATGAGTGGATAAATAAAATGTTTTATATATGTACAACAGAATATGATTATGCCTTTAAAAAAGAAGGAAATCTTTTTTAAAGGAAATCTTCAACATGGGTGAAGCTGGAGGACACTATGTTACCTGAAATAAACCCAGTCCTGAAAGACAAATATTACATGTTGGCACTTACAAAATGAATTTGACAGTCAAACTCATAGAGAGAATGGATTGTGGTTTCCAGGAGCCAGGGGGAGAAGGATGAAATCAGGAGATGTTAGTCAAGGGTACAGTGCTTGAGTTATGCAAGATGAACAAGTTCTAGATAGCTATACAGCATACCATCTGTAGTCAACAACACTCTATTGTATATTTAAAATTTGCCAGGTGGGTAGATCTTACATTAAAGCATTCTAATAAAAAAAAATCACAATAATAAAAATAAATGAGTGTGAGGAGACTTTTGGAGGTAATTTATAGCTTTATGGCATAGATTGTTCTGATGTTTTATGGGTGTATATTTATCTTCAAAGTCATCAAGTTGTATGTATTAATTATGTACAGCTTTTTTGTGTAAAACAGGTACCAGTGGAATAGCACAAAATCTAGAAAATGTGTTGATATAGACCTAACAATATGTGCATGATCTCTAGGTTGAAAAGAGAAAAATGATGGTGAAAAAAATCAATGAATTCTCAAATAGTGTATTATACTATATTTATGAATTCAAATACTCCATACTGCTAAATAGTTAACCCCACACTGTTTTAATGTGATTCAAATCAAACTCTCTATAGGATTTTGCATAGCTTTTTGACAAGCTGATGCTAATATTCGCATGGAAAGGCAACTAATTTAGATTACTCCATTTGGGTTTGGGAAAAATTTAAAATAAAAAATGAGGTCAGAGTACTCACAGTACCCAATTTCAAAACTAAGTATGAAATTATGTTAGTAAAAACCAGGCCACTTTTGAAAGGATAGACCTAGAGAGCAATGTGACAAAATAGAGATTCAGAAACTGCCTCACACACATACATTTAACTCATTTTTCATAAGAGGAAAAGCTATTCACAGAAAAAGGGTAATTTGAAAAAATAGTGCTTAAAAATGATCCTCAACCTATTCTTGGTGATCATTTACAAAAATTAATTCAAAATGTCCCAAAGACTTAGAGGGAAATCTGTAAACTCTGCTTGCAGGGGCAATCAGAAGTTTTCTGAATAGGAGAAAAAAAATTAACATATAGAACCTGAAATTTTAGCATTGTGTTAGGCTAAAGGTAGTTTTATGTTATTGTATAGCTTTAATTCTATTCTTATTTGAATTTAGTCATTTCTTATGTTCCAAGTTTCAGGTATCAGCTTAGGTATGAGATAGTATGCTTCTAAGAACTTAATATATGGAGCTTCTCTTAAAGAGAAACTCCTGTCCTCCTTCTTTTTATGTAGAAGAGCAATATTAAACCAACTTCCCTGGCACAAATTTGAACACAATCTGATTTTTCAGTTCTTACTAGGGCTCCCCCATTAGCTCAGCTTAAATATATCTCTGTTAAAATAAACCTTCTGTGGCCTCCAGCCTAATGTATTTGTAGATGACATAATTTGGTCATCTATTTGTACACTGTTTCAAAAAAATTCATCAGAGACCACCAAGGGAAAGCATTGTTGGTTATTTTTCTGTGATCTCCAGCTTTTCTGTTAACAACTAATTTTATTCACACCAACTAAACAAATCTCTCATTGTAGTATTCTTAGCCCCAGGACCTTTTAGAATTTCTTCATGCTGTGTAATCAGAAATATGTACCAGTTACTTGGCCAAGTGCACAGATATATAAATTATCAATTAATAGGAAAGTCATTCTTCCATCTATCCACCTTATACTTTTTTTTTCCCATAGAGCTCATTATATGATCTACATGAAGATGTAATTAATGTCACTCTGAAGCAACAAGTGGATTAAGAGAGATGATGGAGTTGAAGGAGAGAAACCCCACAAACTTGTGTATGAACTCAGGAATCAAGGTAAACAGGATGTTACAACCAATGTAAGTCAGTCAAGAGGTTATCAAGAGAGTCAGTGGTTCTGTGTTCAAGGACAGAAACTGAATAAAGTATAACCAATTCCCTAATAGCATAAAAACACTAGGGCCTAACATCTAACTAGTCTAAGATGAAAAATAAAGGTCAGTAAGATATCTGTTTCCAGAGTCCAGAAATGATTCTAAGTGTTCAGAGAACTGAAAGAAACCACAAAGGAAAATCCAAGGATCATGGATTCTACAAGTTGCTACTAAAAGGATCAGAAAGTTCCTAGGTGTCTATTGCTAGAGAAAGACTGCAAACAAATACTGTTTAAGCAGCTATAGAAAGGTAATAAATATACTTCATCTATAAGTCTGAATATGGTCTTATATTAAGACAATGGACATTTACTTGTAGAAGATTTCTAGCATACCCTGCATGTATATGTGGTCAGAACTTGTCCAGAGGTGGCAGCATAGCCAAGGAAACATATTCACACTCAGATGAGAATGGAGACTCAGGATCATAATGTTTTCATAGGTTTGGAAGATAAATTTCTGATTTATACACTCTGTTTTTCTAAATATGTTGTAGGGTAAGAAACAAACAAACTAACCATAGTCTCTGCCTGAAAGAATTTTGCCTGGGTAATTTTGAAAGACTCCATTGAGAGGCTGCCCCTAGGGAGTCTATTTCACAGTCTCATAGACTTTGCTCATTTAGGTTTTCCTTGCATCCAATCAACACTTTCTTCTGTTTAATTTAACCTTAATGAAGACATTTCAACAAATGTTTACTTTGCATCCCATAACTTTTCAAACCCAGGATTTCAGAAATTGAAGAACCTTTTGGAGGCCTAGGTACAGCAAAATTAACAAGTAGTGTCTACTTGAGACCTGAATATAAGAAGAAAAATCTAAAGAATGTATTAATTGCATTGTGATTACATTTTCATTTCAATGAAGACAATGAGCTATATACCAGGAAAGTCAAAACTATGCAGTTTTATTTTTTTATTGTACATTAATACGACTATTAATGAAACATAGAGTAAAAGTAATACATGTTCATCAATATTTATATTTGATGTTTTCTTTTGCTAAACCATGGGAATTTGTGTTGTCACATATAGCTTCTGGTGCCATATATTGCGTCTAAAGACCCACTACAAAGGACATCAGGTTCCAAACATGAATAAATGAATTAGAGATTCCAGAGGATCCTGTGACTATCTGTATATAAGGTCACATTAAGATAAAGGCTGTAGAAAATTGCTTATAATTAGAAAGTCCACAAGCAAGTATGCACTGGATGTCTATGTCACTCTCTACTTAAAACCTGTTCATTCACTCTACCTCCCTTCCATCCCTTTCCCTGCCTCCCCACCCCTGCATACTAAAACCATGTAAATGGCCTTTCTGGACATATTTGATTCATTCACAGGCGGACACTTGACCTATGCCAAGCCAAACAAAAGCCTTTGTAGGATTTTTATCCTGGAACAGAAGAAGACAAACTGCTTCTCTGGTGGCCAGAAGAAAATGGGAATGGGGCTAAGTTAATGCCACGTGAGGAAACCAGTCTCTAGGAAAAGAAAATGAAATGATAAAAAGACATATAGAAGAAAGAGACTAAGAGGTGAGTTCTCTGGTGAATGATATTATGGTTACAGTGCCATTTAAGACTATGTCTGCTTTTCATTTCTGTAGTTTGGACGCTTGGTCCTTTCTTGGATTCTATTGGTTGATAGATCACCATTTTATATGTGAGTTTTAGTTATTTTTTCATCTCCATTTTAGACAACTGATTAAATTTTAATATATACTTAATATATTTAGTGATGGTATTTTAGCTTATTTATTTATTATTTATTTATCTAATTTTTTTGCAGTACTCAGGACCTTACGTAGGTAGGCAAGTACTCTACCACTTGGCTACATCCACAGCCTTTGTTTTTCTATTATGGTATATGTCAGTTGAAATTACTCATTTGTTGCATGGTAATGTATGATTAGGTGGTTATATTCATAGTCTCAATAGTCAAAATATTCTGTTGGAAGAAAGACATGAGACTATCAGTAACATATATAATTATATATTTTATCATATGTAGTAACAACAAAACCTAAAAAAAAAATAGAATTACATTTATATCTGAAATAAGATGTGGCAGCTGTAATGCCTGTCTTAGGTTAGATTCCTAGAACAGAGCCTGAAACAAGCACTTGAGAACATGCAGATCATTGAGGGTGTGCCCCTATTAGAAAGTGAACATGGATACAGGGTGGGGAAGGAGAGAAGGTGAGAAATGTTTTTTTTCAGTGGGAGTTGAGCTTCAGTTTAATCCACTGGGGAGTTTGGGATAAACTGTACAACTGAGTTTTGGAATAAGGGCCAGACTTCTGCATTCCCCTGTCAGCCAGTTACTGAGTATGGCCTAAAACTCCTACTCCATGGGGTTGCGAGATCTCCCAGGTGAAAGGCCTGCTGAGAGGGCAGTTCTCCAGAGCAGAGGGACTGCTGTGAGCCATCAACAGCTAAAATTTAAAGTTCTGGAGGATGGGTGCACCCGACAGGCAAACAGGATCTTGCTGTCTGGTCAGATCACCGTCACCCGCTATGCTAAAAATGAGAACATTTTGGGAGAGCTGAGAAACACTCAATATGATTTTTAAAAGCTAATTTGTCTATGTCAAAATTAAAATTGAAAAAAAAAAAACCCCACAAAACTATGTGAAATGGCTGGCAGATGATCAATGGTGAAAAAAGTATTTGGAAAAAAATTGAGACAGGAAAGGGTGATGGTTTTAACTTTTAAAGGCCTCTCATAAATCAGAGTAAAAAGCATCAATCTAAAAATATAAATATCTAACATAAAATAAAAGAAATAAAAGTAAACATTTCCTTTTATTATACAATGCTTCAGTCATATTAATGGTTATTTTTTTAAAGCACCAATGTACTAACACCTGCCAAATATGACAGAATATCACAGAATCCCTTGTTCATCATTCTGTTCCCAATAACTTGCATTCTTTACTAAAGAGAATGAGTATTATGAATTAATATATAAACCATTTTTAAACTAAAACTACCTTTTTTCTAAATACTAAATATAGAATATTATTGATGTGTACTTAGATACTGAATTAGCATTGAATTTAGCAGCTTGCTTTATTTGCCTAACATTTTGTTTATCAGGTTATATAGACTCTCAAACTCCTAATTTTCTAAGAAATTTAAAAATACAAATAGATGTTGGATTTCTTGAATATTTTTCTGCATTCATTTACATTAATCTTCTTGTTGTTTAAAAATGTTATAGATTAAATAGGTATATTTTCTAACATGAAATTATTCTTACATTCATGAAGAAAGTTCAACTTGATTCTGATTCATATTGTTTATATACTGAATACTTTGTTTAGGATTTAAAAACCTATATTTATATAATCTGGCTGATTTTTTTTATTCTCAATTTTTTTTTTTTTAAACTGGGATTGAACTCAAGGGTACTGGACCACAGAGCCACATCCCCAGCCCTATATTGTATTTTATTTAGAGACAAGGTCTCACTGAGTTCCTTAGTGCCTTGCCTTTGCTGAGGCTGGTTTTGAACTCAAAATCTTCCTGCCTCAGCCTCCCCAGCCACTGAGATTACAGACATGCACCACTGTGCCCAGCCTATTCTCAATGTTCTTGATTGGTTATTCTAGACAAATGGAGTGACTTATGATTGGATTCTGTTAATATCATCTCTTAATTTTAAGAATGGAATTATTTTTTTTTTTTTAACAGAAGACTTGTAAGAGCATATCGGTTTTTATGTATAAAGAAGAGAACTAAATTTTTAAGTATTTTTTAAAGATTGTGAATCTCTGAGATTTTTCATTTTCTTAATTGAGTTTTGATGTAGTGAATTTTTCCTGAAAATTTTCCATTTGTCTAAGGTTTCAGATTTATTTCTGTAAATTTATTTCAATTTCTTTCTTTCTCTCTCTCCCTCCCTCCCTTCCTCCCTTTCTTTCTTTCTTTCTTTCTTTCCTTCCTTCCTTCTTTCTTTTTGTTGTTATTTTGTTCTCTTTCTAACTGCTTAAATGAATGCTCTCAATTTGGATTTCCATAGCATCAGACTCAGAGGATTTGATCACAAATCCTCTTTGATCACAAAGTTTACTTGAATGGTGATCCTTGAAGCAAAATAAACTTCAAGACTATTGTCAAATATAAGGAGGGGCTTTTAAAAATAAACTCATTATTTCATCTGCAAAACATAACCATCATGTGTATGCATGACTCTTAGAGCTTCAAAAAGGAATAAAAGTGATCAAATTATGTACATGATGAATGTGCCACATGAATTCTGCTATTATGTATAGTTATTTTGTACCAATAAAAATATTTTTAAAAAGATTAAGTGTTTATGAATATAAACATGCATGATACAAAATCTGCAGTCTTAAAGGAGAAAAATTATCAAATCCATATCATAATTAGATATTTCTATACCAAATCTGTAAGGTAATAAATTTTAATAAGTCATAACATAATTTGACTTAACTGATATTTATAGAACACTATACCAAATAATTGCAGAATATACTTTCAGGACCATATGAATGATTAAGTTAGACTTTATCCTGGGTCATAAAAAAATCTCAATAAATTTCAAAAAGTTTTACATTTTATAGACTATGTTATTAGGTCAAATGGGGAGCTAGACATTCTTCCTATATTCCTCCTTTTCCCATTGTAGAATCCTAGAGAGGAAGTCTCTTGGGTTAGCCTTGGGCTGTCCTTTTCTTGACTCTTTCTAAAATTTGGAGACAGATAAAGCTGGATAGGGAAATGAAGGAAATGTTTCTTTGTTAATTGGCCATGATCTGATACTCTGTTGTTGCTGTATTGGCTAATGGTACCTCACACTTGGGATCACCTGCTGGCTCTCTTGAACTCTGTAGGTTCTTCCAAAAGTCCTGCATGAGCCACTAGCACACCTCCCTCTCCCTCCCCCTCTTTCAGAAGATGTAGTTTGGACTCCTATTTTACCGTCTGCTACCCAATTCTTCTTTCAGTTACACTTTTCACAGCCACTTGCTGCTTCCTCCGCTCTGAAGGTACTTTAGCAAGATTGCTCAAACCAGTTATTTTCCACAGTACCACTTATTCAGGAGAAATTTACAAATTCTTGTTAGAAAAAAAAATGGTGGCAATGCAGGTTGCTTCACTAGGCTTCTCTCCATTTCTCTTTTTCCCCTATCAAGAAATGCTTGGGGTCAGAAGGACAGATCCTTAGCCTGACCATAAGTTTGACAAGGAAAATGGTCATGATCTTCTTGTGGTCATCCCAAACATCTCCCATGGGCATGTGACATTCCCAATGACCCTAGCCCTCCATCTTTTGTAAGCTGGGGGAGGGATGGAGGTAACTGGGACGATTGTGTACATAAAACCTGGCTCTGAGATATGTGTGTGTGTTATAATATATGATATATTATAATATATGAATAATAATATTAAATATAATAAACATAAGAAAATGGGGAGATTACTTCCAAACTGATAATAGCAGTAGTCTCTAATTTAAAATTAAGTAGGATGTTAATTGCTATTTGGGGATTTTCTAATATTTGCCAAATTTATTTTGAAAAAAATTGGTCATTTTTTCCTTTAGACAATATTATAATTATTATTTCTTTAAAAAAAAGTCTGACAATAAGTCAATTTAATTGACATGACAGCTCTGTCCATTAAAAGCCATGGCCTTATGTCCTCTTACTTCTTTCTATACTCTGTTAAATTAAAAAATAAAGTGATTTACATGATTGGGAAATGACATCATTAAGGTTGCATATGCATTATCCTCCCTTCATTAGCAATCACTCATATTTTGAACACAATATATATTTTACTTTCTTGCTCTTTTGCTTTTATTAGAAAGCTTTAGATACTCTAAACTTTGCTTCATTCTCCTATAGTTCATAAGTTCAAGCTGTATATTTTAATGTGAAAATTCATTATGTGATCAGCATCTCAGATACTTTACAAATACCAGAAGTTGCCCTCTATAACTGTTAGCATACTAGATAAAAGAACCTGGAAATGCTGCTTATCAATAATAACATCGATGTACAAAGACAGGAAGGTGGGAAAGGTTATGCTTCTGCTAAAGAGATATGGAATTTTGGCTTATTGTGATTGACACTAAGATTATTAGGATATAAAGAAAGTAAAACACAGAATTCTAAGGTAATTGCTTTAAAATATTGCTAACATAAACCCTATTTTAAACATTTATATGGTTTTAAATTCCCTGAACATTAGGTCAGTTACTGTGTGACAAGATCGTGTGTCTCCATTTCATCATCCCTACAGAGGAGCAAAATATTTATTTCTCAGTATTGTTAAAAGACTCTATTCTGATGATGGATAAATTAAAAAATATAGAGTACCATAGAAATCCAAGCATATTACTCAGCATGGGCTGTCAAAACAAAACACTATAGACAGGGTGGCTTGAGCAACAGAAATGTATTTTGTCACAGTTCTGGGGGCTGAAGTTCAAGACCAGGATGTTGGCATGCTCAATTTCCAGAGAGGGCTCTACTTCTCTCTGTGTGTTCACATGGACTTGCTGTGTAGAAGGTAGAGGAAGAGCAAGCTTTCTGGTGTCTCTTCTCACAATATGGTTACTAATCTCATCATGCGAGCCCCATCCTCAAAACTCATCTAACCCTAGTTATCTCCCCAAAGCCCCATTTCCAAATGTCCTTATATTGGTACTTAGAACTTAAAGATATGAATTCAAAGGAGGGGGGACACAGACATTTAATTCATAAACCAAGTTATTATTATTGGCAACATAATAATACTGATTGTATTAGACCAATTAAGAGAGAAAACTAATAAAACGTGTGTTTATATAAAAAGAGACTTAGAAGGAATTGGATCTTGTATCTATGGGGCTGCCAAAACTCAAGAGGTGCAGGTTGAGACTGTGAGCTGGAGATTTATGACAGCCAATGGTTCAGTTCCAGTTCAAGTCAGAAGAGACTGAGAACCAGGGGAGCTGGTGATGTAGTTCCAGTCTGTGGCCTGGCAGGCTTCAGTCTCAGGACAAGTTTAAGTTTCATTTTGAGTGTGAAATGAGGTGAAAAGCAGATTGTTCCAGTTTGAAGGCAGTCAGGCATTAAGAGTTCCCTCTTGGTAGGACAAAGTTCATTTTTTTATTCTATTCAGGGCCTAAACAGATTGAATGAGGCCCACCCACAGGAAAGAAGGGAAATCTTCTTGACTCAATTTACTGACTTAAATCTTATTTTCATCCAGAAGCATCTCCACAGAGACATGCAGAATTATATTTTGACCAAATATCTGGTATCTCAAGGTCTAGTCAGTTGATATACAAAATTAATAATCATAGTAATAACTGAACTGTGGAAAAAGAACTGGCAACCAGAATTTCCCTGACTATAGTAATTTCTTCATTAGCACTTGGTCTCTAAGTAGAAATGAACTAAACAGACATGAAGGACCCAGCACAGTTCCCAGCAGGTGATAGATACACAATAATTAATATTCTTCCTTTGGTTTGTCCTTTCATCAGCAATGTCTTGCTATATCAGTGCTTTAATAAGGAAACCTGGAGATTTTCTTGTGGGTCATTTTTGTAGAAAGGGCAACGGGAACATACAGACTTTAAGACTGAAAGAGCCAATATCAATATTTATTCTTGTTAGCTGTATTTTCTCTACTTTTTGTTACCTGTCTCATTTCATTTTTCTTTTTTTTAAGCTTTTAGTCACTTTGCTATAATATTCATCTTTTCTCTATCTCCTTCCTTTCATATCTAATTTCCTGAGAGGAATTTTGCAAAGTTTTGAAGTGGGTCAAACTTTACAAAAAAAAAAAGAAGACCGAATGACTTACTGAAGTCATACTCTATTAAGAATGGCAGAACTAGATAAAATAGTGTTTTTCTTCCTTCAAATTCAATCATTCTCCCTCTAAAACAGTCTGCCTTACAGAATAGATACGTTTTTAATTTATTATCACTAAGATGAAATGAAAATATTATTGCTTTACATATCAAAGTGCATAGTCCCAGTAAAATGGTCAGTCTAAAGAGATCATATTATCATTTCACTAGAACTTGGATTCTTTTTTAAGGAAAATAAAAACTAAACCATGTAAGGCACTATAATTTTAAATTAACTATGAGCTTGCTATATACTATATAAGTGAAGTGAATATAATTCCTATAGATTTAACTTCATTTTATATTTTCATATAAACTCTGCTCATAAATTATAAACAAGTCTATACCAAAAAATATTTATTTCTTTTAAATAACCTTAATCAAAATAAAATAGGCAATTAAATTTAAGAATCTAATTATGTATTCAGTGTTTTGACTAATCTGTACCAGAGAACATATGGACTTTTCAATATAATTCTTAAATTTTCTGTTGTGGAAAAATGAGACCTCAGAAAATATTTTTGTTGTTGTTGGTTTAAGACTATCTTAAATAGTTTTCCACCTCAGAATAAAAGTGAGCCTAATAATACCTAATTATCACACTTTAAGAAAAATCTGGTATGTCACAATCCACATGGAAGGAGACTAAAGAAAGAAGGGTTGGTGGGGTAAAATCAATTATCCTAAGTAAAGTACAAATAAATTTAGCATCAGTTAAACTTTATTTGCAGCATTATTCTCTCTCTCTCTCTCTTTTTTTTTTTTTTTTTTGGTTTCCAAAAGGGAAGAATAAGATTTCTCTTTCATAACTATCTGTACAAAGGATGAAGTATTTCTTAAATGTAAAAGGTAAGAAAAATGGTTCCTTCTATCAAGGGCTTTTGTTGGGGAAGATTTTTTATATACATAACTTCATTAACTTTTCACGACACACATACCAAAAATTTAACAGTCCTATTATAATTCCATTCTTACTTGGAGAAAACTAGAATAAAAGAGGTGAGGTAATTGCTTATGATTACACAGCTAATAAATGTCAGTCCTGGTATTAAAACAGCAAGTTTACCTTATTTGCAATGCTGCACAAATTTTTTTTAAAGTTGTCATCAATGCATCATTATCAGCTAACTAACTAGGGCTCAATTGGAGTGGAACAAGGGCATTCCACTCCCTTCATACTGGCCATCATGTCAATCAGTGAGTGGCACACTGAAAATTGACTCCCAATGCTGTTCTGCTCAGATTCCTGGAAAGAAATGTAGTTCAGAGTGGGGAATGAAGACAGGATTGGGCAGATGAATAACTGGATGCAGAAGGGCCCTTGTCAAGTACTCTTTTTTAGATTTTTTTTTTGTTGTTGTTTGGAACTCCTGTAAACACATTTTTTCAAACAATTAAATTAAAAATAATTTTCAAAAAACCAAGTTTTTAAAATATTTTTTCTCATCCAAGAAGATTACTAACCCAGTTTGCTGAGTTCAAAATTTGTATTTTGCTAAATGGTAAAATATCTTTCTTGATGGCCTCTTATTTGTCTGACAGCAATACACCTTGATGAATTTGACCTGCCCTTTTACTTTCGTCTAATTAGGATATAATTTTATAGAAACAACATATACAAATTTAATACAATTGCAATGAATAAAGGGCTTAGAAGCTATATTCAAGAACTACTTTTCTATATTGATGGCAGAGACAAATTAATGTTATGAAATGTTGTCACCATGAAATATTCATTCCATGAAGGTCCTAAAAAGTGACATCCTAGTACTCTGATTCCATTATTTCTTCTAAAAGACAGGCTCCAGACAAGAAGTAATCTCACTGAGACAGACGAATCTGTATGGCTCTAATTTCCATATGAATTGCAAGATTAAGGATGAGGATTTGTGCCTTGAGTCTCATAAGATGGATAAAAATGAGCATCACATATGTCAGGAGAAGGCACCTTAATAAAATTTAGACTTTGGGGAGAACTGAGGCAGATGTGGAATGTAAAAGTATTTTCCTTTTTCTCCTCTTTGAATGTGGAACAGCAACTTTAAAAAGTGAATGGCCTCTTTTAATGGGTGGACTTCAGTAGTAAAGGAAATGCATTCTATTGCTCATTGCCAAAGAAAAGGAAGAATTCTCTGTGCTCTGTTATGTGCCAGTCCTGTAGTGAGCCCTGAAGCATAAATTGTAGACAAATCCCCACAGTAGTAGTAAGGCGGACAAATTGCCTTTATATATTTTAAGCATAAAAGTTAAGAGCAGCTATAAGTAATGGCAAAAATTCATATGAGCTGAGGGGCAACGTTGTAGTTGGTATGGCAACTATCACTTTGAATTTTCTGACCTTGGTGTAAAATAAAATTCTAGCTATGTTCTTTCTAATAATGGAAACACATGGGGTGCTTGGTAGGTATGAGACCTGTATATAGAGACCAGCCTCTGAGTCCAAGCAAATGAAATTCTAGGGATGCAGAGTAAAGCAGTAATATATATTTTTCATCAGTGATTGCATCTCTTCTGATAACATTTCAAACAGTAACTTAATAAGTCATTAGATATGTTGGGGTATGTTTTCCTTCGATTAAGTTTTCCTTAGTGATAGTCATACATTTAACTAGTTATTAATTCATTAATTTAACATATTTATGCAGTGACTATTATATATCTGATGCCATTTAAAGAACTTTGCATACAATGATGAATAGGAGCAAAAAAATATTCAGTTTTCATGGAGCTTTCTCTCTATTGAAGTGGATGGATTTAAACTGAAATAAGTGAATTATGAAACCACATTAGATTATTTTAAATTATATGGCAAACAAAAGAGTAGCTAAGAAAGTTACAAAGCATTGGGGTCAGGTAAGTGGCAAAGGAAGTCCTTACTAAGAAGCTTATTGCTTCACAAAACCCAGAGGATGTGAGGGGATGGGTGATCATGTGACTTATAGGGCAAACGCACCAAGAACCCCTGAAAGTCTGTGAACAGAACATGTCTAGTGAGCCCCAAGAGCCCTGGGGAGCAGCCTAGTGAATAGGGCAGAGTAATCTGACACAAGTTAAAAAGAATGGGAGGAGAGAGAGAGAAAGAATAGGCTTTGTAAATCAGGGTATTGCAAGGAGTGTGCCTTTTACTGGAGTGAACTGGCTGTGAGTAGAGAAGTAAGAAGCTCTGCCTCAGGTGTCAATAGGGACATTCTGGTTGCTGTGTGGTGGACGACTAGGGAAGGCATGGAGCCATACAGCCCAGGTAGGGCTATCGTAGTGATCTGTACACATTACATCAAAAATAATAGCTGTGGGGGTTGTGAGAAGGAGAAGCTGTCAGATCCTAGTTTATATTTTGATAGTTGAGTAAAAAGTATTGGTTGATGGATTGCAAATGAGGCCCAGGTTCCCCCGCTCCCCCGAAAGTTACCAACATAATGGAGTTTCCATTTAGCTAGAGGAAAGAACAATAGCAGGTTTAGAGGGCAGATGGATGTCTACATACTGAGTTTGAAGGTGGTCTGTGCTGTCAATCAGTAGCTGACAATAGAAGTCAAGTAGGAAATAAACTATATAATCATCACTAAACACATGATATTGAGAACAAGAAGACCTGTGCCATCTCTTGGTTCCATCACTGTCCTTCTACTCTATGGCATTACTTCTTGGTATGCGTTAACCACAGACTTTAAAGGAACCATCTGGTCACTCTTCATCTTGTTGCACTTTTTTCTTTCAAAAAACCATTCATGTCTTATACACCCTTAAAGCTTTAATTTTTTTTTTACATTCCCTATTTCTTCACATTCAGGCAAATGGAAATTATTCTTTAACTTCATTTAATTATAATTCCAATCAGAGACATGGGAAGAAATAGAGAGGAACTTTAAGAAAATACACTGAAATCTTTGGAAGAGATTGAAACAAAGAATATAGTTATACCCTTACTTCATAAAATAAACTTGTTAGTCCTTTTCTTACCTGAATATTATAGTGTAAGGATTTCAATTTATAAATCAGAACAACAATTTTAAAGATGAATGAATTATTTGGTTCTATAAATGTCATGTGCCTGCATTATTGCATTTGACACAGGAAAGGAGCTCACCTGGTTTGTTTTACCCTGTCAACGTCTCTATATAGTCCAGTTAATACAACAGACACTAGTATGGCAGTATGTATAAACGTGGCTGTATAACAAATGTGATCCTGCAATCTGTTCACATGGAAAAATAAGAATTCATACCCCATTTGAATCAAATGTATGATATATGATATGTCAAGAACATTATAATGTTTTGAGCAACTAATAAAAAAAAAGGAATAAATCTCTATCCAGCCAAGCCAGAAAGGTGAAGTGCTGGGTGTCTTTTCTGGTTCATCCCAGAGGCAGGCTGAAACTCTACCAGGCTCTTCTTGAGACCAGCAATCATTAGTTTTCTTGACTTCCTCTGAGAGGAGTGTGAGCCTTGTCATCTATTTTCTGCATCAGTGAGGTCCTATAGACTTGCAGCTTGTAAGGAGCATCCCCCAATAAATGCCTACCTCTGCTAGCGTGATGCCAGCAGTGTCACAGTGAATCTGCTCAAGCAGTAAAAAGAAAAATAGAATTCTTTATATAAAATACAAAACAAAAACAAGTATCTGAGGTTTTCTTGATAATAACATCTCAACTTAGATCTTTCTTCCCTCAGTCCTGTGTGGCATCAGTATAAGATTAACATTCCTTGTATTCAGCTTGGATTATGATAGTTCCTCCTCCAAATCTTCACAGTCTCTGTGATACCTAACAAGATAGATGCCTCCATGCTCCTGCTCAGAGTATTGTTTCATCATGTATGAGCTCAGAATTTGTGGAAAAGACTTTTAACCTTTTTATTTTGGTTTCTTTAACTGTACAACATGGATAAGTTTAGCATTTATCATGGGGTTATTTTGAGGATTAGATAATTAACACATTTAAACTTTAGAAAAATATCTCCAGATGTTTTTTTTTTTATTATTTACAATGGTAATAATTTTATTATTAATTAATTTTATTATTAAGTTGCAGCAATATATCTAAAGGAATAATCCATGAATAATTAAAAGTTCCAGTCTTTGGAAGTGTTCAGATGATGTTTAAATTCTAATTCCACAATGTACGAATTTTGTTCTGTTAGCAAGTTGCCTAGCCTTTTCATAAGAAAACTGGGGTTAAATAATTCCACTTTATCGAGTGATTATAAAAGTTAGATTCAATCAAATAACATATAATCAATGGGCCAGTGATTGATAGTGGCAAGGAAACCATGACAGACTCATTTCTGCAAAGTGTGGAACTCTGATAGGCAACTTGGACTGGAGGACACCCTATCAGCCTCACCAAACTCTCTCAGAACTGTGCTGTCACCAAAGTCACTGTCATCACATGGTTTTTGCTCTCTCACTCCTTTCCCACACACTTCCAGCAACCATCTCACTTACCTTACAGGTTTCTTCCTTATAAATTTCTTCCATATCTAATGCATCTTAACCCTGTTTCTGGGAGGACTTATGCTAATAAACATTTCTCAGCATCTTATTTTTTCTCTCTCTTAGCAATGTGTCATAGCTATCCCTTCAAAAAACTGGTATAAATTTAATCTACTCTTTTTAATGGGTTTAAAATCATCCCTGGATATTATGCTATTAAATTTATTAAATCATTCTGGAAATACAATTTTTTTTTGCCAGTAGAAACAAAGCTTTAATGAAAGTTCTCTATGAGTGTACTGAACACCCTACCTTATATTTGCAAATTTCCTGTGGAATAGATGTCTACATGTGGAGTTACTATGTTTTTCAGTCAATTAATATTTGCCAGTCTGCTTTCTAAAATGACAATGAACTGTATCATTATCAATGGGAATCTCAGCAACAATTTGAATTAATATTTGAGGGTTTTTTTTTTCCTTCTAGTAGATGTGAGATATCTTTGTAACTTTAATTTGCATTCCTCTAAATACTAAGTTAAAAGTATAAAACTTACAGAAAATAATTTCCTGGGAGATATCCATTACCAATATTGAACTAATGAGGAAAAAATATATAAGCATTAACATTTTTAGAGTACAAAAGCAACAAATCATTTTAGAACTAACTTTGAAAGAGCAGATATTATTATCAGTTAATATCAATTTAAGGAGAAAAGTACCAAATATCAAGATGAGTGTGTGTGATGTTTTGGAGAAAACTAAACAACTTAAAATCTCTGGGTATAAATAATGTAACAAATAAATATATAAAACAAATACTATCATAAGTAAAATAATGTAAAATGAAATTGCAATGGAGTTTGAAACACACTTTCAGGAGTGGACAGTTAATAAGAGAAAAGAAAATAAGTGGAAGAATAATATAAAGTCAATTATACACAGAAATATTTCTGTATTGTTTTACTAGAGAAACAGATGATAGACGAATTTATTAAGAAGTTTTAACATAATTTTCCTGAGTATATTGTTTCAAGCTATAAACTGAAGTATTTTTTTTCCAAAGAATGGAATTTTTAACAATTTGTTATTCAATTTCTGTCTTCACTTCTGTTGTTCTTCTTTTTCCTATTGGTGCATATTACTTATGCAGATACTGGGTTTCATTGTGATATGGCCTAATTTGATCAATTACTTTCCCCTTACCCTCTCTACCTCCCTGATCCCCTTCCTCAACATTAATGGTCTACCTTTTATATTCATGATAACTATTTTATTTCCCTCTGCTTTCCATAAGTGAGAGAAAACATGTGATCCTTGTTTTTCTGAGTCTAGCTTTTTGCACTTAAAATCATCTTTAGTTCCATCCACTTTCCTGAAAATGGCATAATTTGTTTATCCTTATGACTCAGTAATACTCCATTGTATATATACCCATATTTTCTTTATACATTCATATGTTGATAGACACTTGGCTGGTTCCATAACTTGCTAAATAGTAAATCTCTATGGAATGCTTATTTTAATTCTTTCAGGTAGATAACAAGGAGTGAGACAGCTGGATCATATAGTAGTTCTATTTTCAGTCTTTTCAGGAACCTCCATGGTAGTTTCCATACTGGCTGTACTAATTTATATTCCCACTGGCAGTGTGTAAGAGTTCCATTTGACCTACATCCCGACCAGTGTATTTGTTATTTGTAATGTTGATGATTGTATTAAAGTCATGTCCTCAGATCCCTACTGTTCCTCAAATGCTACTCCTATATGAGTAAAAGGGACAACTTACATTCCCTAAATTCTGCCAAATATTCTTGCTTCGTTTATTACACTTGGATTGCTTTACTCTTATCACTCCCTTGATTTCTGAATATTACCCTTCTAAGTTCATTTTAATTCATGCCTTACTCTTTGGAGAATTCCAACTTCTTTTGCTTTGTTTTTAATTATGTATTTACATATTTTATAAGTTCACATGCAATATTCTTACACTGCCTTAAAACAAATATAACACAAGTTACTCCAGTATATAAAATTAGACATAGAGAAAACAGTTATTAAATGTTCTGAAGTGATACCATATATAGCAAAAACCCATAATCTAAAATGTGTGCAACATTCAGACAGACCACCTCAGTGCGTGAAGTCAGTACAGGGATCTGAGCCTTGGTCATCTGCAGAGCATGTGCTCTAGCTTGAGGTAGCTTTCCATAAACTCCTGCTGTAGATCTTGAAGACCAGTCTGCAGACCCTCAAGTTTTTAAAGGAATTTAGAAATAAAAATTTTTATATTAAAATTCTCAGTTTAGAAAATATCACTACTCATACTTGAATACTAAAGACCCCATGTTAATCAGATAAGTATGTATGTAATAGGATCTGTGGTCTTTTGTGATTTTTCATGTCTACTTTGAACCATAAATCATCTTTATCTTACATCTCACTATGAATGGGGAAATAGAACACCTATTGATCCTTTCTTGTATATGATTATTCCCCTCTGCTGGCTACCAAAAGCATTGCATATGAGACCTATGAAGTTATGTGCATGTAAAAATATGACATGATGAGTCCCATTATATGTATAGCTATAATGCACCAATAAAAATATTATATGGAGTTAATTCTTCTTCCTCTGTCATATTAAAATTACCATTTATACACACTCAGCTAAATGTCACGTAAAGCAGCTATGTGAATAAAGTTAGTCAAAATAATGACACACTTTACCCTTAGGAGTCTTTGCATGCAAAGAACCATCTTACTGATACCTAAATCTGTTGACACAGAATTTCCATTGTTCACTTTGTGGACTGTGGTGTTCATATAAGGTCATGTAGAGTTTACTCTAGATTTCAAGCTTCAAAAGACAGAAATATTTTCTCCAGGAAGTGAGAATGGAATACAGGTATGAAATAGAGGAAGTTTGTCTTTGTTAATTCTTGCCTACCTCTATTCACCTCTCTCCTCCTAAGAAATTTTGATCCCTACTCTCAAATTTGGGACTAAAGATTCTCCAAATTATTTTTCAATGGGTATTTGTTATTTGCTTGTTAAACATATTTAGAAAAATTGTATCATCGAATCATTTTGGATTTTATACTCATATTCTAACTAGATGGTTTTAATTTACTCAGTAATTTCAGCACATTTTTTCCTGTAAGTCAGCTGTTCACCATACCTAGTGATTATCATATTAGGGTAAAGTAAGAGGAAGGCATAGCATAAAACTCTTGCATATATAAAGGAAAAAAGTCACAAACTTAAATAGTGATTCTCCTCATCATCATCATTGTCATCTTTACCTTCATCTGTTTTTATCTTCATTATCATTAAGTACTTACTATGTACAGAATGAAATAATTATTAACACATCTAGTCTTTCTAGAAACACATTGGAAAAGTTTTGTATTTTCATTTTACATATGATAAGAGCAAAGCATCTGAGCTTAACTTGCCCAAGAATTCAGAGCTAACATATGGAGGTCATAAGATTCAAAATCAAGCAGTCCAATGTCAGAACCTTGAAGAACCCTTAAACAGGAAATGCACTGCCTTTTGCTCAGGAGGATAAAATATTCTCAATTACATAGCACTGTTATTAAATCCAGCAAGTAATAGGGCTCCTTGGTGATTAAATACAACTATTAATAAATTCATATTGAGAATATTGAGAATACCTACAAGCCTAAAGGAGGTTTTGATCACACAATGATATACAAATCTCATAGCCCACAGTGTGACTGTGATGCACTACTTCAACAACCCACTTCTTTCTAGGGAACTCTAAAACAATCACATCTCTTTAGCAAATTCTTTTAGTTAGGTAAAATTTTATCTAACTAACCATTATAAGTCTCTATGGGACCCAAGGGTCACATTAGTAATCCAATTAAAACTATTCCCCTCTGTCTGTGGGAGAAATCAGTATTGTTCTTTACAACAGAATCCTGTTCTGATTAATGAAGAGGTCTGGTGCTCTCTCATTTTATTTAAATAGCCTCACAGGGTCCTATTCCAGAATGATATTAATAGGACTTACAGGTTCCATTGTATAAAACATTGTCCTTCTCTGGAAATGAAGGTGAGTGGGGGGTGGCTTGGTAGAATGACAGGTACAGATTAGGACAATAGTAACTATGGGCATCCTTAGAAAAAAAGTCTCAGAATATAGTATTGCTATTTTCTCACATTCTTTTTTATTTTTTTTAAACTAGAAGATTGGAATCTACAAATATGACTATGAAAAATGTGAAATCTGAGTTTTACTCTTATTAAATTTTTGAGTCTAGGTTTCTATAACTCATAAAAAGACTCTGAAGTGGGTGCAATAGAGATCAACAACGATAATTTCAAGTAACACCCGTGAAGAAGTGTTCAGGGAGTGAGGAATTATTTAGTGTGAAACAGAGAAGATTGGGGAATAATTTAAACATTGTTCAAAGATATGAAGAAAAATTATTCATCTCCCTTCCATTGAGAGCCTAACAGCAGGAAATGGGCTTTTGCTGCTATCTGAGGAATTCATGTTATTATAGAAAATAGTTTCCTCAGGCAAAAGTTTTTAGGTACTTTTTCTGGAATGCATTATTGAAAGAGGTTTGTAGATCTTTTTCTGAAAGTCTTTAAACACAAAACATTTCCTCATCAGCTTGGTGGTGTTTACACATAAATCTATATAAAAAAAAGTAGGGAAGTAGGGATGAAAATGATAGATAGCATTTACTAAATTCTTAAGATCAAAATTGGAGTCAGTATCATTTATTTCTCTATGAATCAATTGTGAAAAATATTAGAATACATGTAGTAAAATATATCATATTTTAATGCATCATATTTTGATGCAGAAAGTTTGCATGCATTGTATACAAATAAATTTATATTTTACATATGCACATATGAAAATATAAAGGGTAAAATAATATAAATAAAAACTGCTCTAGGAAAACATTGTAAGACATATTGTACAATATACCTTGACCTTACAAATATAAGATCCTACCCCCAAATCTAATGAAGGCACTTCATTATCAGAATAAGCTGAATAAAATTGATTTTTACTGTTGTGAAACATCCCCCTCAGGGTGCCTGCCTGCCTGCTCCCACTCCTTGCTGCACACATGTTGCTATTTGGGAATCACTGCTCAGTGACATGCTTGACAGAAGGCTGGTGATTGTTCCAACTAGTCTACATGTGGTCTGTGACCAGAGCTCTTTCCTCATCCAGACTGCTGGATTGAGGGATGACTCTCAAGCTATTTGTCCACTAGTTTTTTAGAGGCTATGATTTGTTTGCATTGACATTTTATTTCTCACATAACTGTAGATAATATTTTTTAAAAATCATGTTTTTTAGAACCCTATACCATCCCAGACTAAGGAGTTTTGTTTTCCAATTTCTAAGTTGTTGAAATCTCATTAATTAGAACAGCTAATATTACAAATTTAAAGTTTATAATAATTTGGAGAAGGGGTTGGTTGAAAATTATTTTTACTTAGCAAATCTTTCCCTTAAATTATTCTAAATTGCAGCTTGAGCTAAATTGCAGGAGGAATGCTTAAAATACTTAAGTGAATGGGTGATTTTGAAACATTTTCAGAAACGCCCACGTGCTTACAATTTACTTGCTAACTGAGAGCATTTTTGTTTTTTAGACAGAGTGCCTTAGCACCTCTAAGAGTCTGCTATTCTAGTTTGGAATATCTTAGTTAAAACTAATACATTTGTATTTATTTTCTATATGTGCTGTGATTTTTTTTCACTCAGTCCTGATTGACTATTTCTTATTTGGTTAACATTGGTAAAGTTTCATCATGTTTTTGTGCTGCTATATGATTACTGAAAATCATTGCAAATGAATTGCTAAATTTGGTCATTCTTTAAAGTGTAGAAGAGAGAGAACTCTTTCATACATATTATTTTCCAAAATGGCTGCCCTCTGAAATTCTAGTAAAAAGCATTTTGTTTATACAAATCTCCAATTATTGAATATAGGCTCTGTGCTTGATTATGGAGGAGCTAAGAGTTATTTAAGGCAGACATAGGCCCTGTCCTCAATGAGTTTAATAGAGGATATTGCTAATGAGAACTGAGATAAGGATAACCAAAGTCTAATGTGGGAAATGTTTTGAGAGAATAAGAATGGATTCAAAGAGACTATTAACACAATCTAGGCAGAATCATTACATATAAATAATGACCAAGAGTAGTTTTAGTACATTGGAGACAAGGAGAAAGTGAATGGGATTGGTAACAGAACAGCAGGATGATTTCAGTTTTGAACATAGTGATTTTTAAATATGAACAGAAAATTCAAAGAAAATACACAGTTACAAAGGTACACATGAAGCTCAAAAGCGGCAACTACTGATGATACAGATCTTGGATCCCTCAGTCTGACAGTGGTCACTGAAGCTGTGGAGTAGAGACAGTCTACCCAGGGGAGACAGCAACATCACAGGAAAGACTCCCAGGAATGTTCCAATATCAGTGAGAAGAGACGTCTACATCTCAGGCTTCAACAACCTATGTATTATGCATCCTTGAACCCAATGCTTCACCCTTCTGGCTTAAAAAGGGAACAACTCATGAAGAAGAGCAAACTCTGAGCATAAATATTTTTTTTTCAAGTGATTTGATTATGAAGGAGTTGAAGGGGCTATTGAACAGAAGAAGTAATTTATTTTTTAAGGAGAGACTTGAGCCACTTTCAATATTGATAGGAAGCTGGGATCTCAGTGGTGAGGAGAAAGATGGCTTTCATCTCCGCAGGAGGGTTAAGGAAAGAATGGAGCAGAGACTGGTGAATATCTCCCTCCTTAAATTTCCACTTCTGTAGCACATTTAGCATGTAACATAATTTAGCTTCTCCAAGGTATTCTCTTTTATTACTTTATTTCATGTGTTAGCCTTGGTATTAATTGCTTCTAAGTGCTCTGAAAGCAGGAGATCACAGTTTGCAACATTTCCAACTGTGAGGTTAGAGATGTTGCTCATAATCATCCCCAAATGAGTCCTAAATATCAGAAGACAAGATATTTAACTGTTTTTGTTTCTTATAGAAACAGAATATTAATGGATCGTGAAAATGCAATATCAATGAGAATCCTATTGCCTTTTTTTCTGTTATCCAGACTGCTTGATTATTCTGAAGGGAAATTTTAAAAATTTGATTTAATCTGTGATTAAATATTATCCTACCATGTTTTTCTATATCTGTTTAAATACAGATAAATATGCTTGGAAATATAGATAGACATAGATATATAGATTAGAGCAATATTGACCCTTTTATTTTAAATAAAAACAAGACAGTCTCATTCTATTTGTATTATAAATTCATAATTTCTGACTGGCATGAGGAATACAAAAGGTACTCATGCTCTTTCCCATCACTGCTGTTTTCTGATCTAACACACAAGTACCTGCTTGAAGAACTGTGTAAAACCTTCATGTTATTTATGCAACACATGGGTAAGAAGGGCCAGCTTTGAGGCCCAGAGCATCTCTTATTAAGGTATTTTCTACCTTAAGGGAAAAGATTAAAACATTCTGGATGTTATCTGCAGAATGCTCTGAGTAGTGAATAATGGATTCAAGAGGCCCATTGCCCCGTATTTGGCAGTAGTATACTGAAATTTTAATCTCACTGCAATTAAAAAAATCTAAAAACCTTCATGACCAAAGCAGGGAAGCATCCCTAGGTTTAGTAGATACTGTTTTAGTGATGTAGTATCAAACTGGTAAATACATCTTTTTGTTGATTGACTTCTAAGATGTGGTATGGCCTGTTTTCTGTTAATAGTTAATAAATACATAATTTAGAATTGTGCATCCAGAGTTGAGTGACACACCAGGTCCCACTATTGAAATATGCCAACATTTTTATCTGTTTATTTTTTCATTGAGGAGGTAATACAGTCAAATGATAAAAATGACAGTTCCAAATCTCTCAAAAGAATGTTTCAATTATTATTTTTTTAAAGAGAGAGAGAATTTTAATATTTATTTATTTTTTTTAGTTTTCGGCGGACACAACATCTTTGTTTGTATGTGGTGCTGAGGATGGAACCCGGGCCGCACGCATGCCAGGTGAGCGCACTACCACTTGAGCCACATCCCCAGCCCTGTTTCAATTATTTTTACTCCTTGCCATTCTATGTAAATGTTGTGGGCAAAATTACTCAGTACTTTACTTAATGTCTCTGCTTTTGTTTCATGTCTACTATTTCAAAAACTGTCTCTAAATAAATGTTCCTGATATGGAGCCCATGACCATCACTTGACGTTGTCTTTCCTACTGAATCCATGGTCCATCTTTTCCTCTGACCCTCAAAGACATAGATACTTAATGCACATCATTTCTCGGTTTCAGATTTCCTCCTCCATAGATAATTAATTGGTAATTGAGCTTTCTTTATGACATTTGTGAGAGAGAAGGAAGAATAAGAGAAAGGTAGCTTGAGGAAAAACTGTGTTAGGCAAAACAGATTTTGGTTCCCAATACCTTTTTAAGTTGAAGACCGGCTATTGGAAAAGGATATGCTATGCATGTGAGTCAGCCTGTACACAGTCACATGCCGCTCTGTATGTGGAATCTGTCTCCAAGGTGCTATTTGACAGCTTGTATTTGCTTACTAACCATTCCTCAGCAAGGAGATGTTTGGGTCTGGAATAAGAGCTGTTTATAGACATTGGGAAAGTTGTCCATTGGCACTGTGTACATAAACATTTAGAATTACACAAGCATTATTCAGAAAATTTTCCACTAGAGCATAACTCTTTCCCTTATTCTCCTCCAGCAAAATTGTTTCCCTTCCTCCCATTTTCTCATATGCCTAAATATAGTAAAACTCAGAGTGGGCCAAAAGCACACATGTATTTTTTTGGCCTATATGTAAGACTTTATTTCACTCCTTTCATAGAATGTATGTTTTTTTCTCTTCCTCAAAATCCTCAAAGAAATTCATTCCATAACAATTCTTATCACATTTTCATTGCAAGCACTTGATTTTTCATAAACATTGAGGGATGTTGGCAAGAATTCATTTAACAGATAATTCTGATTATGTTTTCTTGTATTTATTTCCTTTTGTCTTGTCCTTAGTGGAAGTTGAATGATTGCTTTTGGCCAACTCCAAAATCTTGTTTCACACACTAATATGAATTTGGGACTAATTGAATAAAGAAGTCTCATTGGTGTTTCAAACTGCATTGTGGTAGACTTTTCTAGTAAACTAGACTTCTAGAGTTCTATTAGAATACACCTTTTTACTAAAATATTTTGCCATGCGTTTGCTTTATGTTAATTACCTCATTTCCTACTGGCAGATTTCCTATATCCCAAATGCTTCCATCATGGTGTCTGGGAACATGATGGTATTATTGGCAGAACATCTCTCTCATCTATTATAAATCTCACCATACATGTGCTAAGAAGACTCAAATAATTACATATCTATTAATGCTGAAAATCTTACTTTAAAGTTTTTCTGTGAGGACCATAAAATAACTGGTATTCATCAGGGCAATTCAAATTTCTAGTCACTCCTTTCATTATCAGATTGCACAGTATTTTTTTATGTCTACTTTTTTCACTTAGACATGTACCTATTTATTTGTTTTCAATATCACTTTCACTTTTTCTCTGGACAAATTGATTTCTATTCTTCACAGAATGAATTTGTGTGTGTGTGTGTGTGTGTGTGTGAATTGTGTTTTTATGACCTGATAAAGTAGATAGCATTTCAATTTCAGTCCTTTTATTTAGGTGCTGAAAAGCTGCTCAAAAAATGCATAAAATCTGAAATGTCCCCATACGTCTTTAAGGCATCCAAAACATGGAAATGAGAAGTGTTGTATGGCTTTTAATTGATTGGATAGATTCTGCTATTCTGTTCCAAATTAACTTTGCTTACAACTGTTAGAATTGCCAGTCACCGAAGGCCCCTGGTGCTGCTATTCTCTTCATCCTGGATTGTACTCCACACATTTTTCACCCACTCTAGTTCAACTTCCAGCACTTATCAGAGTTTGGACCTACCTTACCTGTCTTTTAACAACTGTCCATAGTGCCTTCTCCTTCTTTTTAAGCACACATGTCCTTTGGCATTTTCTCATCCCTCTCTGGTGACTAAATGTCCTTAGATGCTTCTCTTTGAACTTTAAATTTTGACTTTTTCATTGCTCAGTGGTAAGATTTTGCTCTTCTTTTTTATACCCTATCCTTCAGAGAGCTCAGCTAGGATGAATGGCTTCATTTACGGTTTATATTTGATAACTCTCAAATTGAAAAATCTTTATCCCAAAGTTTTAAAAAATTATCTGCCATACATAAACTCAACTGGTTGCAACAAAGGCATTAACAATCAGATTTATGCCAAACTGAATATGATTCTTTCTCTGTAACAACCTCACTCCCTCCAAAATGGTTCAAAATGGTTTAGTCTTCATGGTAGTGAAAGGGTCCAAATTCCACTAGTCATCCTTGACTACTTTCTTCATCTCCTTCCTTAGCTAGTCAATAATCAGATTACTTCAAGTCTACCTCTAAAACATATCCAATTCATTCTACTTTTCTCCATTTAGAGTCCTCATTTCCTTCTAACCACCGTCACTTCTCACTTGGAATAACTGGTCTCTAAATGATCCTCTTTAATTGGTACTTCATATTGCAGCCCGAGTGATTTCTTTATAAAAAGCATTTTAAGCATGTTATTTCTGTGTTTAAAATATTGCTCTGAGGAGAGGGATAGCTGGGTCAAATGGTGGTTCCATTGCCAGTTTTCCAAGGAATCTCCATACTGATTTCCATATTGGCTGCACCAATTTTCAGTCTCATCAGCAATGTATGAGTGTGCCTGTTTCCCCACATCCTCATCAACACTTATTATTGTTTGTCTTCATAATAGCTGCCATTCTGACTGGAGTGACATAATATCTTAGAGTAGTTTTGATTTGTATCTCTCTAATTGCTAGAGATGATGAACATTTTTTCATATATTTGTTGATTGGTTGTATATCCTCTTCTGAGAAGTGTCTGTCCAGGTCCTTGGCCCATTTGTTGATTGGGTTATTTGGGGGTTTTTTGTGCTTAGCTTTTTGAGTTCTTTATATACCCTAGAGATTAGTGCTCTGTTTGATGTGTGTGGAGTAAAAATTTGCTCTATGGATGTAGCCTCTCTGTTCACCTCACAGATTATTTCTTTTGCTGAGAAGAAACTTTTTAGTTTGAGTCTATTCCATTTATTGATTCTTAGTTTTAATTCTTGTGCTATAGGAGTCTTATTAAGGAAGTTGGGACCTAATCCCACATGATAAAGATTAGAGCCCACTTTTTTCTTCTATTAGATGTAGAGTCTCTGGTTTATACCCAAAAGACTTAAAAACAGCATACTACAGGGACACAGTCACATCAATGTTTATAGAAGCACAATTTACAATAACTAAACTGTGAAGCCAATCTAGATGCTCTTCAGTGGATGAATGGATAAAAAAAAATATGGCATATACACATAATGGAATTTTACTCAGGAATAAAAGAGAATAAAATCATGGCATTTGCAGGTAAATGGATGGAGTTAGAGAAGATAATGCTAAGTGGAGTTAGCCAATCCCCCCTCCCAAAAAATGCCAAATGTTTTCTCTGATATAAAAAGGCTGACTCATAATGGGATAGGGAGGTGGAGCATGGGAGGTATTGATGAATTCTAGATAGGGCAGAGGGGTGTGAGGGAAAGGAGGGGGCACAGGATTAGCAAGGATGGTGGAATGTGATAGACATCATCATCCAAAGTACATGTATGAGGACACGAATTTGTGTCAACATACTTTATGTACAACCAGAGATATGAAAAAATGTGCTATATACATGTAATAAGAATTGTAATGCATTTCACTGTCATTTTTAAAAAATCAATAAAAAATATTACTCAATATCAAGTAATTGTTAAATTGGCCTGCAATACCCTATTCACACTGACTCTGGCATAGCACCCAGGTTATGTGCTCTACTACTATTTATCCCACTCAGTCCTCCAACAATATTGTCCTTGCTTCAATGCCCTGTTGTCATATGCTGTGTCCAAATCCAGGGCATTCTTATATCCCTTGGCTATATGATTTTACCTCCTTATGTTTTGATAAATTAATCTTCAGAGCTCAATTATTACTTGCTCATAGAAGCTTCCCTAATGATATAGATTAAATCAGGTACCTTTTTACATGTTTTAATTATATCTTGTTATGAACCACACATTTGGGTCCCCTCAAAATTCCTATGTTGAAGCTCTGAGCATAGGTATAGCTATATTTGAAGAGGGAGCCTCTTAGGAAGTAATTGAGGTTAAATGAGGCCATAAGAGTGGAGCCTTACCCATTAGTGTTCCATAAGGAAGACATTAGAAAACCTGACTTTTTAAATTCTTCCTTACATATGCACCAAGGAGAAGCAATTTGAGGCCGTGGTGGGACAGCAGTCATCTATAAGCCAAAAAGAGATCCCTCAAAACAAACTGACCATATCACATGGGCTTAGCTTGGGCTTCTAGTCTCCAGAACTCTCAGAAAGGACATTTCTGTTGTTTAAGCCATTCAGTCTATGGTGTTTTGTTATGGCAGCCCAAGTTGACAGGCTTAAACTTTCTCTTTATAATACTCATAATGACTCTAAGTCACTAATTATTATTTTTTAATATTCTATTTTTTTAGTTGTAGTTGGACAGGATACCTTTATTTATTTATTTATTTTTATGTGGTGCTGAGGATTGAACCCAGGGTCCTGCATGTGCGAGGCGAGTGCTCTACCGCTGAGCCACAACTCCATCCCTTACTAAATTATTATTAAGTTGGTCATTTAATGACTGCCACTCTTTGGGGAAAGGTAACCTGGCTAAAATTGGGCTTGTTTTTTTCAGCACTTGATTGACATCTGGTGTCTATCTATGAGTTTGCAAAACTAAATATATATGGGTACTTAACAAGAAAATGCATTAGTTGAGTAAGTGCTCAGGAGAGGGTTAATGCTTGGAAAACTATTACTAGAGAAGAGATCTCAGAGAGCAGAACTTCCCAGTCATAGGCAGAAATAAGGCACAAAAGGAAGTAGAATAGCAAATAGTGGGAAGACAAAATAAGTTTATTGCAGGACATCTTAGAAATTCATCAGCAGTTCTCTCCACTGATAAAGTAAACACATAAATAAATAAATAAAGTTCAAAATACAGCCTGGTTTCATCATCTGTCAACACCTTTCATCCACTCCTTTATCCTCACAATCCTCCTACAAGACCTGCTATTTGGAAATAAATAGAAAATTATCAACAGTGCTCAAATAGAGCAACTTGTAGCTAAGGCAACTTGAAAGTATTGCTTATCTTCTTTATCTACCTGGAATAATTTTATTCTACCCTCCTAGCTAGTAGACAGGCTGAACTTTCAAATCAGTGGTTCTCAACTTTTAGACTTTCATATAGCTTCAGGTGTATGTGAACCCTTTAAAATTATATGTTCTTTTTTTCATAAATGCACGGTTGTTGTGTCCTTTTGTGAGAAAGGGCAAGAGAATTCTTGGAAGGTACATGCAATATGACTTATGCATATTCTTGGAAAGTACATGCAATATGACTTATCACAGTTTATCTTGGATAAACTCTGTGATAAGTCATATTGCATGTACTTTATCTTTCAGATAAACTCTGTGATAAGGTAATTTGATTCCAGGTAAATGACTAATGCAGCCACCATGGGAAAGAATGATGGCCCTTTTGCCACCCCTCCCCCCACCCGTTTAATGTGTATTGCTTAGATAACACAGCTTGGAGAATTACCTGGGCTTGAGTGGTCACTGTCTGCCTTCTACTTCCATTTTTCTATGCATTATTTGTTGCTTCACCTCTTTGTACCTTTGTAATGCTAAATATTTCAAGATTCAAATTAGCCATTCACTGCCTTGAGCTTTTCAGAGTAGTAAGAGTTCAGTATTAATCAAAAAAAAAATAAATAAATAAATAAATTTCAAACTGTGGAGCTAGAAACTAAATGACAGTTATATTGCTAACCAGAAATTTCTAGCCAGTAGTAAAATGCTGAATGATTCAAGCAGTAAGACATATATCAAAACTGTTATTAGAGCTATTAGGTTTAAAATATAGTTATGTAATATCAAAGAGTATTCAAATGCATGCATAACAAAAATTTACAATGATGTGAATTCTCTGGCTAAAATAGTTGTTCAAATGTATAAGTTTTTTGTTGTTAAATTTGCCATATTTTTCTTATTTAATAACTTTGGATTATAAAGTTGAACTAACATATTAGTATAAAATGTGGTTAATGCATGTATAGATTTAAAATGAGTTTGCAAAACTAAATATATCTTGACTATTATCTATTTCAAATACATAATCATTTAACATAATGGATTCTTAGAAATAGGGAAATATATTAGGAATGGAGTAAACAAACAACTCCCAACATCCAAACAAAGGCTTTTATTTCTTTTGGTAAAAATTTTCTAGTACCTAGCAAATAACCATTTTCCCATCCCTTATTTAAGAGAACAATTAATTTATTGGGGTTGCCTAATTAAAATAGTACATTTTCTTCTCACCTGCAGGCAAAAGGTAGCTAGAATTCTGGAGCAGATGTATGTTTTGTGGGGGAATGGGATCCTGGGGATTGAATCCTGAGCCTTAAACTTGCTAGGCAAATGCTCTACCAATGAGCTACCTCACCAGCCCTTTTGGGTAAACTTGTAAGCACTCTTATAGGGGACTAAGTAATCTGGGGAAAGGTTCACATTTTTCCCATCAATTTTTTTTCTTCCTATTTGGAATATGAAAGTTATGACTAAGTATTTGGCATCTTGTAGCAAATGCTTATGTAGCAAATGCTTATGGAGAATTGAAGACAACATACTAATGATGACTATGCAGAAAATGGGAAGGATCTTGGGGCAAGGGTGACACCATGTACTAGCCACATTGTATTTACTCCTTATCTTCTGATGTTTGCAAGGGTAGAACATAAACTCATGCAATTGAAGCTATTGGGCTGAGTATCTGTTTCTACTATCAGTCAAATTCAATTCCTGTGTGATGTTTCTGTGATTAGAAATATTGCTTAGTTGTAAAAAAATAACATTAAAAAAATAAGCTTTTGGTAGTCAAGGTAATGGTGTCTGCACAAATCTGAATTTGCCTGCTCAGTTTCCTCACAATCCTATGAATCAACAAAGAAAAAATAAATCCATCTAATTCCTCCTCCATCATGACAAGAAGACAGAAGATACTGTGTTTAGTCATAAAAATAGACACCAAGCTTTTTCTTACACTTCTGTTCATGCCTGTGCAGAGGGAAAAAAAAGATGAAGCTAAAATCATTCTTATCAAATAAGTTCACACTAAGTGTGAAAATGCTGAAAAATAAGATGCTATAAGTCAGAGTACTATTGAAAATGGATTTAAAACAGGACTGCTGAGGCAGTGTAAGTAGAATAATATTTTGTGGGCAGAAGAGACTAAAAAGGAAGGCAGAGATAGAACTTGGCAACTGAACAATGAAAAAAAAAAAGCAAGAGGATGAAATTTAGGATTCTGAAAGACAACAGATACCAAATTCTTTTTCTATCAGCCTCCCCAAAGTCTGGGCATTAAAGCAAATAGATTTATATGCACTTACCTAACAGGGATTTAGTAAACTAAAATCCTTTACTTACACCCTGAAATTTCAACCCTATTTAAGAAATCCATAGACATTAGCAGCATTCACTTATCCAAAGCTATTTTAGCTGATGAAAAACCTAAGATAATTATAAAAGAGGTCCAGTGACTCATACCTTTAGTTCCAGGTTCTGGGGAGGCTGAGGTAGAGTATTTCTTGAGCCCCAGAATTTAAAACCAGCATGGGCAACACAGTGAGACCCTATTTAAAAAAAAAGCAAGAAAAGAAAATTTAAAAAAGGAAAAAAAAACCCATCAAATATGAAAAGAATAAAATTAAAAAGAAAGCAAACATAACACTCTAAAATGAATCAAATCCTTTAAACTATCATTCAAGGATGAACATATGAATAGATCTTTATTCAGAATTTAGAACCTCTAAACAGAAGTTCATAAAAATAAAGGAAGAAATAAAATGAGAGCTGTTTTAATTCTGGAAAGATAGAAGAAGAAAAAACTTTAAGAAATAAAGAACAAGTTATATAATGATTGAATTAATTATTTAATTATTATTTTAATAATTACAATAACTACTTAGTAAGGGAAATTGAAGAAAATCTAAAAAATAAAAAAATTAAAAAAATAGAAAGGGTATAGGTATATTTTTATATAAAGAATATAAAAAGAATATAAGAGAAAGTAATGAAATAGAAGACCAGCAAAAAATACCCAAGTCCCTGATAAAGAGACAGTGGGAATCACTTAGTATTTAAAACTGTCATCCAAGAAAACTTTCCAGAGAAAAATAACTCCTACATCTTCATTCTGAAAGGGTCCTATGAGTGGCTAGGAAAATTGAACATTGATCTTGGAAAATAAACTGTACTAGTTCCATCAGTCTTTTTGTCCATTCTGCACAGATACAGCAAAATCTCCATTACTGTATCTATCTGACAAATATGAACATGTGCTAATAGGAGTATTTCAACAATGCCATTTGTCATTGTTATCACTACGTTAAGCCCTTTGCATTTCCATCTAATTGTTTGAATCAATCTGTCAATTTCCATAGTAAAACTTGGTGTAGTTTTATTGTAATCTCACTGAATCTATGTATGAATTTGGTAAGAGTGGATGCATTTTCAATATTGAATCTTCCATGAATATTGGTTTTCCTTATAATTGCTCTCAGCAGTGTTTTACAATATTCAGTGAATAATATTTTTACTGTTTCCAGTGATTGATATTTGTCTTAACTTCTGTATTAAAAATAAACACATAAAAGGATTTTAAGTACTTTTCTCTTTAAAACTGAACCAGTTGATAGAGTTCTAGAACATACTGAGAGAGAAAGGAAGGCAATTAGTAAAGACAAGGCATATACACTCATGATCCATTTCTTCCTTGAGTGAAAAAATTTAAGAATGTCAAATGCTAGTATCAAGAATGCAACTTTTTTTCTCATCAGTAATGTTAAACCATTATATTTCAGCTTAAATTTCAATGTACAATGAATATGTATATATATATATATATATATTATACATATATTTGATAGCTATTAGTACACATGACAAAATATTTAAAATTTCCTGTTAAAATTTATTATTAAACAATGTGTTTGTAATATAATTAGTGCTTCATTGTATCATTTGTAAAAAACACTAATCAATATTTTGTCCTTTTATTACAAATATTTTTAAAGGAGTGTACTTATTTCTTAGAGTGTACTTATTTCTTAGAGTAACAAAATAGTAAACACTGTGTAGCTTAGCAGAAACTTATCATCCCATAGTTCTGGAAGCTGGAAGTCTGAATCAAGGAAGCAGGGTTTGTTCTTGCTGAGAGCAGTAAAATATCTGTTCTGTGCTGCTCCCTTCACTTCTAGAGGTTTGCTAGTAATCTTTAGAATTCCTTGGCTTGTAGGCACATCATTCAATCTCTGCCATCCTGTTCACATGACATGCTACCTGTAAGTCTGTCTGTGTTCAAATTTACCTTTTTTTTAATATAAGAATATAAGTCCTATTGAATTAGAAACTTACCCTTCTCCAGTTCAAACTGCATCTTTTTGTTTTTAAGCTTTATTGACAAAGTACTATTGCCAAAAATATTGTATATATTCAAAGTTTACAGTGTGAGTTTTTTGAAACATGCATACATTGTGATTACTCAAACCAAGCTAATTAATATATGTGTCATCTCACGTTGTCACCTTCTCTCTCTTTTTTAATCTCTTGATGGTATGAATATTTAAGGTCTACTCCCTTAGAAAACTTCAAATATACACCGCATTGCTATTAACTGTAATCACCATTTTGTCCATTAGATCTCATTCATCCTCTAATGGCAAAATTGTATCATTTGGACAATATTTCTCTATTTTCCCCACTTGCAGCCCCAGGAGACTACCCTTCTACTCTCTGTTTCTTTGAGTTTGATTATTTTAAATTCATGTAAGTGAGCTTATAAACTATTTATTTATTTTTGTATCTGCCTTAATTCACTTAGCATAATGTCCCATAGGCTTATCTGTGTCATTAAAAATGGCAGAATACCCTTCTTTTTTAAAGACCAAATAATATTCCATTGTATGTATATGTGTGTTTGTGTGTGTGTGTGTGTATTCTACATTTTTAAAATTCATTAATCCATTGACAAACACTTCAGGTAATTCCTTATCTTAGTTATTGTACGCAATGCTACTATTTACACCTTTAATAAACATATTTCAAAATAACTTAATATTTTTGTGAGTAGAACATTATGCATGAATATCAGAGGGACATAATTAAAATAAAAAATTATTTCTATATTATAAAACTTTTAACACATAGATTTCAAAATGTTTATTCAAACCCTTACTTTATCTAAATGTGCAAAAATTAAAAATAAGGACTATAAATCTCATGGAATGGTCAGAAAATTTGTGCAGGTATCAATTAATGGTAGAAATACTGCCTTGTGTAAAAATGAATCATGCTTTTGACCCTTAATGTGAAAATTTATAGTTCCCACTAGTAGGATAAAATTTACTTGTCTTGTAAAATATTTCATTTTACTTTATTATTATTCTGAAGATGCCTATTTTCCTAATTAGTCTGTAAATTTTGGAACCTACTTATGCATGATTTCATGTTTAATTTAATACCGATATGCTGTAGATAGTAGGTGTTCAATAATTATTTCTTAAAAATTATTAGTGATGAATAATTAATAGTAATGATACCAAAATGAATTGATTATATAGAAATGATTAAATTTTGCATTGCTGCTATTGTGGTTTCTAGTATGCCATTTATTTCCTTTGAGCAAACATTATTTGCATGCTATCTTTTATTTCAAATAATTGCACAAAGTTTGTTAAGTAGGTATGTAGGAATCACTGCATCTTCTACTATATTACACCCCAGAGTGAAATGTGGCATCTGCTACACAATGCACAATACAACATCAAAACATTTCTATCACCCAGGGGGGGGGCATCAAGTCTGACTGAAAGCATAGCAGCTCAGATTTAAGACAGTCAAATATAATTACTTGAAGATAAATTTGATCAAGAAAGTAGAATTAATCTATTTTGCCAATAAACTCATTGATTGTTTTGGGAACAACAGTAAAATAACCCCTAAGCAATTAAGTAGAACAAAACCAAAGTTACCTGTCACATAATTACACAGAGATATTTTTGGAATTCTAGATATTATGAAAAACTTCAAGTTTCAGATTTAGCTTTCAAAGACATTTGGGTTTTCTTCAGTCTTTCAAATTGTGATGGTAGAGAACTGGAAATATGTCCAATATAAATAAATGAACACAATAAATTCAATAACACAGATATTGTAGGACTCTGGTTCATAAAGGAATCAACCAAGCAACTTTAACTTAAGCAACTTTAAGTTATAGCTCTGTATTTTCTTTTTCAACTTTATGAGAATTTTAAATGAAATTCAAGGATTTGTTTTTACATCAAAATAAAATGTTTCACAATTTTTTACTAACATGATAGAAAAGGAAGAGGCACTTACTTATTTTGCGGATTTCAGTATTACACCAATTTCCCATAATTCAGTAAGGCAGAAGAGTGATCACAAGTTTTGAAATCACCCTGACTTTCCTTCAAATGTCATGTTCGACATATTTCAGAGCATATAGGCAGAAGCTTTTTGCTCATTGAGGGAGATGACAGGTGGATTCTCACCCAGTGATTTAAGCTGCTATTTTTCCCTTAAAAATTTTTGGCAAGCACTTATGGTTTATCTTGGATAAGTGAAAGTGCATGAGTTGTTCCTTTGTCTTTTATAAATATCTTTCCTGGTTTGTTATTTTTCTTCCCACTTTGTTTTTTTTAGGTATAAATACATTAAATTATCCTATGGTTAAAATGTTGATTTTTTTTCTCTCTCAAAAGATGGTCCTTCCTTATTCAATGATTAAACAAGAATAATATATATTTAAACAAATTAAATATATGTACTAAAAAGTATTGAATATTTAAATATATCATGTCTAAAATCCTTTGCTTTCAAATGATTGACCCCTTTTTTATTAATTTTATAAAAGTGAGCTAGTTTAACTAAGGGGCATATATATAAATCTGGGGATTTGGGAAATATAACAAAGCCCTAAGTGGTATTTCCTTGGGGACAGAGCTATTTGAAAAGACCTATGTGTTGAGTTTCATCATTGATTATCCCAGGGTTTCAATCAACATTTCCAGAAAAAGAATTAAAGAGAATGTATTTCTGAGCACGTTGACATTTTGGATAACAGAGACCAAATCTTAATGGAACTGGATTCTCAAGCTTTAGTGCCTCCTGTAGAGTGGCCAGTTCCTTTGCCTCACTTAAAAGGTTCTCCAAGCCCCCACCCTAATAAGTCTGCATAGTCTCCCTTATACTCTCAGAAATTTCTACTCAAAATAGATCACTCAGTTCTCCTTATGTAAAGTTCACATTTTCTCCATTTTCAACCCATTAGTCTTATTGTTCTTTAATCTCTGGCAGTTTTAACTAGTTTGAATAAGAATCCCCCACCTAGCTTATTTACCTTTTCCAATTCCACCCATCAAGAATGAAATCACAAAATCTTTCTTGGGTCAGCCAACAAGCTGTGACCTTTGCTTCCCTTAAATCCGTAAATAAATGTTTATACCTCTTATACAACCATTTTTATCTTGATTATATTTGTGTGTTTTGTATTTACCTTTTTAGCTTCTTTTTAATTCTTTTTTAGTTGTTGATGGATTTTTTTAGATTTATTTATGTATTTAAGTACTTATTTATTTATTTATACATGGTGCTGAATATCAAACCCAGTTCCTAACACTTTAGGCAAGTTCTCTACCACTGAGCCTCAACCCCAGTCCCTTCCTTTTTAGCTTCTTAAGGGTAGAGAAAATAATTGTTTTATACCCATTTAGAATTCCAATTTTAAGTGCTTGGAGTGAATTCCACTTATACTTAATAATCCACAGTTATAGAAAGTAGATAGATAAGTGTTGTTGCATGGGGATGGAGATGGTAGGGTGGTAGCCATGATGGATAGAGAGGAATAGGACAAGAAAAATGAGAAAAAATTTATCAGTGATAATAATATTCACTATCTTAGTTGATGATAACTTCATGATGAAAAATTATTATGTAAATATGTGCCACTTATGTTTCTCAATTATACTTCAATAAAACTGCTCACATCCAGTGTTTGTACAGCAAAGAAAAGGCTGGTTTGCAAAGTAATATCAGAGTAATCAGTGAAGACTGTTGGAGATTTTGATAAAGTGTAATCTTGATGAATAAGAAGGAAGAAAATTCATGGAATGTAGGGCCAAGTTTCATCCAGTCAGAAGAAATAGCTATAAAAGTTGTAAAGAACCTGGAGTATTCTTGATATTAATGGAGAAGAGAAAGTTAGGAGTGGAAGAATAGCAAGGGATGAGATTGGAATAATGGAATATGGCTTCTCAAGGTAAAGAGATGAATTTTATTTGAAATAATAATACTAAAGGATATTAATACATGCTTTTAAGTAGGATCTTGTTTTTACATTATCTGAATTACATGTTAAAACATCTTTTTATGACTCTCTCTGCTATGTGGACAATGAGTCCATGAATCTGTACATCAGATGGGGATAATGTGTGAGAATAGGGACAGGAGTTAAAATAGAAGCAGAAAGACCAAGGGTCCTTGTGTGCATTGGTGTGAACAAGCACAGATGGAAAAATGTGAACAGATTCCAGACATGTTTTAAAGATGGAATTATTGGAACTTGTAAATGGCTCTAATGAGTTCAAAATTAGACAAAAGAATAAAGCATTATGATGAAGATTCTTGTGATAAGCAACTAGTGAAAGTATTTACTGGGATGGAAAAGACTGCAGGAGGAACTGATTTTTTAGTAAAAAAAAATGCTGGAAAGGAAAAGAATCTAGGAATTTGACCAATTGCTTAGGTTGAAGATAAAGCACAGCTTGATTAACACATACATATATACTACCACCACCTCCACCAATTTAAATAGTTTGAGGAATTACTTAATTGGGAATATACCCCAGATAAGTATGGACCTTAGAGGTGCTTCTAATGGTTCTTAAACAGTTTCTGTACTGACTTTCATCTTATAATGTAGGCATCTTGCAGACTTTGAGATATGTGTGTAACCAGTCCACTTGTTTCTATATACAAACCAGATATTTATATGGTTATCAAAAAACAAGCAAAGAAACAAACAAAAAACAGCAATCTCAGTCAGTTCTGGCAGGTTGATCTCTATGAAGATGACCTCCCAAAAGATTTTCCAGGGTAATTTTGATTGTCAATGATTTGAGTCTAACTCTGACTGAAAACAAACAATACCTTAAATGTTTTTAAATTAATTATTGCCATATTGATAATTTTAGCCAAGTAAATGAGAAGAATTACTCAGGAGAAAAAGAAACAAGTCTTCAATTCAGAAATTCATACAGAATATGAACATTCAGAAATCTGGTACAGGGAGAGGAACGAGTTAAAACGCCTGATTAGGTGTAGGACAAGAGGTAGGAGAAAAAAATTAAAGTGCATAGTTTCAATAAACATTTAACCACATCAACTGTCTCTGGAGGTGGAGTAATATGCAAATCAGACAAGGCATATGTTGTATTCTCTGTTATATCCAATGCCTAGTGCAGAAACTGGCACTCAGGAAATGCTCAATAAAATTTATTGTGTAACTGCAATAAAATCCTACAATGCATTCCATGAGTGACATGATGAATCATGGTTTATTATTGTAGGTATTCTTATACTATCTGACATACTGAAAAGAAACAAGATTATATATGTTTCTGCAAAACAGTACATCTGAAACTTCTATGGAAATGTCCAGGGATTTGGGAAATTTGCAGCATGAATACCAGTTGAAACTAATGCAATTACCACATTGAAAAACTGATTTTTTTTTTATTCTGATTAGTTTCTTTTACTCTGAGGCTTAGGAAGCTGTTTGAGTATATACATTTTAAAAATGAAAAACAGAACTGGGATTGAGGCATAAGGCAGAAAACTTTTCAGTTCTCCATCAGTTGGATGAGTAGTGAGGGCTGACCTATTTGTTACCTAATTTCAGAAGGGCCGCAAGTATAAGGAAGGTATTCTTACATGCTTTGGAAATGATATTTCAAAAAATTTGAAATTCCTGTCACTAAGATCTATTCATAGAAATATTATTCCATTTTGATTGGTCTGATAGATTTTAATATATTCCAGTTATATTAGAAAAAGGTAAAAGAGGATAAATAGAGATTCAGTTATTTAAAACAACACATACTAAGAGAAAACAAAGCTCAAATTCCTCTTTCTTGACTAGGATAATCTATCTTTCTATAAGGTAATTGCTTAGGGGCATCTTCCTTGAGTTTGTCTCTTGATTTATGACTGTTTTTCTTTTAAAGCTTTTTCAAGCAGGGCCAATCTGATTGGTGAATGATTGACAGAGTTTAAACCTTTGCTAAGACATCAGGCTCAAAAGGTTCTATGATTGTGATAGATAACAGAAAGAAGTTGTTACAAAGGAATTTAAAAATATAAGCCAATAAGCCAGATCTAGCCAAAAGGTAAGGTCTATCCAGTTATAATTTTCTGAATTCAAGGTAGCAGTTTCTCAATTTAACTCCAGAAACTTGGGTTTGAGTTTTGTTATGGAAACTAGTTTATTTAACTGCTTATTTACTGGTTTGATTTAACATTCCCTTCAGTGCATGAAGAGAAGGTAGCTGGCACAGAATTGAGGGAATTAATTTCCTAAGTAATAGTGTTAGATTAGTGAGGCAAAGATTTTAGTCATTAAAAGTGCCACATTTTCAGTTATTTCAATTAGACAATTAAACTATTAATAATTATAATAAAAATAACTGAATAAAGTTAATATTGAAAAGCATATATTATAGATAATATTGAACACAAGTGCATTACCCTAATGTGGAAATTTTGTCATTTAAAAATAACACTACATAAATAATAAGATTCTATGAAATATGGTATATTCATATATAACAAAATATATTTCATAATTCTATGAAATATATGAATATGTTCTTATCATTTTGGGGAATCTATATTAATAATCAATCCCCCCTCCAAAGAATTCACCTTTTATTGTTCTTTAGAAGTATTGAAATACCAAAAAGTATGAAAACTCAAAAATAGCTTCATAACTCTAAATATGTGACAAATGTACACAAGTCCCCTTATCTGTACCATATTAAAAGTAGTCAAGTCATTTAGGTAAGTAGCAATTTAACAGGGGACTATCTATGGTAAAATAATTTATTTAGAACATTAAAGGCTTTGTAATAAGTTAGTTTTTGTTCACTATTTTACCTAGCCAGGCAATAAAGATATCCAGAAATGTACATGTAGAAAAACCTTTTCTAAATATAAGGTCCACAATTATTTCTAGGAAAAAAAATGTTGGGAACCCTGGAGCAGGTAAGAGTGTATTAATGTCAGATCTAAGTGTTCTATTTCACAAGGCTTTAGTTGTAAAGCATCCTGGCTCTTCATCTATTGGTTAGCAGGGAAATTGGGAGCATGATTTAGAAAACTAAGTTTAGTGGTGGTCTGCAAGAAGGTAGCCAGGAAGCCAGATCATAAGGACCAAGGAGGCCCGGTATACCTAAGCCTATTTGAGACTATTGACATAAACTAGAGGAATAGTGTGTACAGAAGAATGTCCTGGGCAACAGCTTCATTCTGTTTTTTACAAGAAGGTTGACATCAGGTTTGAAGAGAAACTCTAAGCAGTGGTTGGAAGAGCAGTAAGAAAACAGTTCTTTAAGGAGGTGGGAGTGGACATGCTTGCGCTGATTTTCAGGGTCCCAATAAGATTAGATGGGGTCATGAAATAGGGAAAGAGTGCATTATACTAATGAGGGGAGTAGTTGAGTGATACTTCTCAATGGATAGTTGTGTTCAAGGCTTTACTAAAACTACTCTGATCTGGAGACATCAAAGGAATTGCAGATACTGGCTATAAATGGTTTGGAGCTTCAAAAGTCTGGACTGGGTTAGAATAGCTATATCTTTGAGCGTGTTTTAGCAACATGCTAGGTCAGGGGAATGGAAGGATCACTTCACTGTTTTTACATGTTTAAATACATCAGCTATCTGGATCTCAATGTGTAAACCTAAACACAGAGAAAAGGGGGGCTGTGTTTGTAGCTCCATGTTAGAGTGCTTGCCTAGCATGTATGAATACATTGGGTTCAATCCTCAGCACCACATAAAAATTAAAAAAAATAAAATGAAAGTATTGTGCCCATCTACAACTAAAATATAAATATGTATTTTAGGGGCTGGGGTTGTGGCTCAGTGGTTAAGTGCTTGTCTTGTATTCATGAGGCACTGGGTTCAATCCTCAGCACCACATAAATTAAAATAAATAAATAAATAAAAGACATTGTGTTCATCTACAACTAAACACAGAGAAAGGAATGAGATGAGCCTAGTTTCAAATGATTGAGCAAGTGAGGAGACATACTCCTACACAAGTGAGATCTGAGTGAATAGTGATTCAAATTCAGATTCTAATCAGAAGGATCTGAGCCAGGTATGTTGCCTGTAGAAACCACCTATATGGGAAAATAGAGTCAGGAAGATCTCTCTCTCTCTCTCTCTCTCTCTCTCTCTCTCTCTTTCTTTCCACAATTTTATTGTGCTTTATAGTTTATATAATGGTGGGATATGTTGTTACAAAATTGCACATGCACACAATGTAACGATATAATTTGATCAATATCATTCTCTGGTGTTACCCTTACCCTTCTCCTCCCTCACCCTGATTGCTTTCCTCTATTCTATTGATCTGCCTTTGATTTCCATGAGATTACCCCACTTTTCTCCTCTCTAGCTTCCACATTTGAGAAAAAAATCAAAACACTTGATCTTCTGAGTTTGGCTTATTTTGCTTAACATAATGTTCTCAAGTTCTATCCATTTTCCTGCAAGTGACATAATTTCATTTTTCTTTATGGCTGAGTAAGACCCCATTGTGTACATATGCCACATTTTCTTTATTTGTTCATCCACTGATGGACACCTAAACTGGTTCCATAGTTTGGCTATTGGGAATTGTGCTGCTATAAACATAGGTACACATGTATCACTGCATGATAATTTTAATTCTTAGGGATAAATATGGAGGAATGTTATAGCTGAATCTTATGGTGGCTCCTTCCTAGTCTTTTGAGGAACCCCCATACTAATTTCCATAGTGGTTGTATTAATTTACAATCCCATCAACAGTGTAAAAGTGTTCCCTTTTCTCCATATCCTCCCCAGCATTTATTGTTATTTTTATTATTTTTTTGAGTGGGGGTACTGGGATTAAACTCAGGAGCACTGGACCACTGAGCCACATCCCTAGCCCTATTTTGTATTTTATTTAGAGACAGGTTTTCACTGAGTAGCTTAGCGCCTCACTTTTGCTGTGGCTGGCTTTGAACTTGCAATCCTCCTGCCTCCACCTTCTGAGGCAATGGGATTATACAGTTGTGCACTCTGCATCCAGTTTATTATTTGTATTCTTGATGACTGGTGTGAGGTGAAATCTCAGTGTAGTTTTGATTTGCATTTCTTTAATTGCTAATGATGTTAAAATTTTTTCCATATATTTATCAACCATTTGTATTTCTTCTTTTGAGAAATGTCTGCTTAATTCATTTTTCCTTTTATTAACTGGGTTTTTGGTTTTTGGTATTCAGTTTTTTGAGTTCTTTATATATTCTAAGTATTAATCCTCTGTCAAAGAGTAGCTAGCAAAACTTTCTCCCATTTTGTATCTATCTCTTCACATTCTTAATTGTTTTCTTTGCTGTGCAAAAGTTTTTTAACTTGATGCTATCACTTATATTGGCATTATTTCTTGGCATTATTTCCTGAGCTTTAGGGGTCCTATTGAGAAAGTTATTGTCTGTGCCTATGTGCTGGAATGTTGATCCTACATTTTCTTCTAGGAGTTGCATAATTTCTGGTATAATTCCTAAGTTGAGTTGAATTTTTTGTGTGTGCAGGGTGAAAGATAAGGGTCTATTCTCATTCTTCTACATCTAGTTAACCTTTTTTTCTGGAACTATTTGTTTAAAAAGGCTATCTTTTCTCCTATGTATATTTTGACCTTTGTAAAGGATCAGATAGCTCTATGTGGGTTTATCTCTGTGTATTGTATTCTATAAAAGTGGTCTATGTGTCTGTTTTTATGACAGTACTATACAGTTTTTGTTATCATAGCTTTCTGGTATAATTTGAAGTCAGACATTGTAATGAGAGGCAGGAGAATCTATTGGACCCAGGAGTTCAGGGCTAGCATAGGGGGAGCCTGTTCCTTAAATAGTATCAAAATCTTCTGTGAAAAAATTGGTATAGTGTTTTGCTGTTTAAAATAGGTAAGATTAGAGAAAGTCATTAGCAATCTCATTGTTCTGTAGGTTGACAACTAGTTGCTACACAGAATTAAGAGACATTTGCCCAGTGACTGAGACTAAAGTTCTCTGACCCAGAATCAGAGATGTTCTCCATTTGGTTCCCACTTAGTTACATCATTTTGCAAAGCAGGAAATCAAGGTGCTACTTTTTCTTTCTAGTTGACACTAGGTATTGAACCCACGAGTGCTTTATCACTGAGCTACATCCCCTGTCCTTTTCATTTTTTAATTTTGAATCAAGGTCTCACTAAGTTACTGAGGGTGGCCTTAAATTTGTGATCCTCCTGCTTCAGCCTCCTGAGTCAGTGGAATTACAGGTGTGCATCACCACACCAGCAATCAAAGCACTTCTGATTCATGGGATAATCCAGTAACAGCATTATGGCTCTACTTTTGTCCAGTAGACAATTCATGGCACAGTATTTTGTTCTAAAATTGAATTAATTGCTACAAAAAGTGTCCTTTATACAACACACACATTACAAAATCAAGATTATTTCTATTCTGGAGTTGTTCTGATGATGACTTATTTTTTGTCTTTCAAAAGATTCCCTGTTTGAAGCTTTTACTGTGGGTTGAATGATTTATAATATTTGAGAAGATAATGGAAATTTAGAGAGGAAAATAAATTGCAGGCATCAAAGAATCCCCATTAAAAGTTTTTTTGCCTTATACTTTTTGGCATGTAATAGCATATGTAATCACACCTTACTGCCTACTTAAAAGATTTCACTAAAGACTACTCTGCTGCAAACTACACTAATGGCAAATCTTGTTGTTAAAACAAGTAATGTCAAAGAATCATGGAAGGTGATAATAATCTTTTTATAGCTGATAAAGTACTTAAGCACACATCATTACTTTCATACACTTAAAACTTTCTAATAAAATTAGTCCTTGGATGAATATACTATTTTTCTTTAATCAGAAGTTCAGTTTTGTTGAAATTTAAAGGAAGCTATTTAAAATAACTTAAAAAGGAGGTGAAATTGCTTACTTAAGAGCACAAAATACATTTACATAGGCTTTTGTGTCCAAACTTTGCATGTTTATGAAAATCCACATTTCAATCTGGAGAAAAAAGATTTAAAAAGAAATTTTAAACAAGTTCAAGATTAATAATAATAAAACCCACATGGAATAATAAAACCCACATGTCAAAATGGTCATTTTGACATCAAAATAACTAAATGTCTGTCTTCCTTACTCTTTAATTACAGTAACAATTTTCACTGTTTTAAAGATTTTAGACCCCTTAAGGACCTAACTATTTTTATTTGGCTCTTAAATTTTTTGAAAAATATTTATTTTTTAGTTGTTGTTGGACACAATATCTTTATTATTTTTTTATTTATATTTATGTAGTGCTGAGGATTGAAACCAAGGCCTCACATGTCCTAGACGAGAGCTGTATCGCTGAGCCACAACCCCAACCCTGGCACTTCAATTTTAAACCAAATATTTTAAAAGTAAAACAACAACATATACACATAAGAAATTTCAGTAATGGACTATAATGCTAAGTTCTATCATATGTGCTGATTTGTCTTTCAGAGGCAAAAGCCATTAAGAGTTTTCTGTTTAACATTCCAGATTTTATGACAACATAAACTTTATATATAAAATTTCTACAAATATAACAATTATGGATAAATATACAATTATATATAGCTAATTCTGTACAACATGTATACAAATGTATTTTTATGACTATTACATGTGTGTATGTGTATGTGTGTGTATATTTATCAAGGCATTTCTTCTATTTCATTGTTTTATTTGCAAAAGCTATATCTGCACCCCACCAATAATTTTGAACTATTTGATTTATTCAAAATTTGAATGGGATAACACGGCCATGTTCTGCTAATTTTTTCACTATATAAATTTTTCTTCTTTTAAAATAAGTGCCTCCCTTAATTTTTAAAATTTTTTTAAAATTTTAATTTGTTATATATGGTAACAGAATGCATTATAATTCATATTACACATATAAAGCACAATTTTTCTTATCTCTGGCTGTACACAAAGTATAGTCACATTCTTTGTGTCTTCATACATGTACTTAGGATAATGACGACCATCACATTCCACCATCTTTCCTAACCCTATGCACCCCCTTCCCCTCCCTCCCCTTTCCCCTTTGCCTTATCCAGAGTTCATTTAATCCTCCCATCCCCCCCCACCTCCCACAGCATATTATGAATCAGCATCCTTAAATCAGAGGAATCATTCGGCATTTGGTTTTATAGGACTGTCTAACTTAGCATTATATTCTCCAGCTGCATCCATTTACCTGCAAATGCCATGATTTTATTCTCTTTCAATGCTGAATAGAATTCCATTGTGTACATATGTCACATTTTCTTTATCCATTTATCTCTTGAAGGGGATCTAGGTTGGTTCCACAGTTTAGCTACTGTGAATTGTGCTGCTATGAACATTGATGTGGCTGTGTTCCTGTAGTATGCTGCTTTTAAGTCTTTTGGGTATAGGTGAGGAGAGGGATAGCTGGGTCAAATGGTGGTTCCATTCCCAATTTTCTAAGGATTCTCCCTAATGCTTTGCATATTGGCTGCACCAATTTGTAGTCCCACCAGCAATGTATGAGTGTGCCTTTTTCCTCACATCCTCATCAACACTTATTATTGTTTGTATTCTTAATAGCTGCCATTCTGACTGGTGTGAGATGAAATCTAAGAGTGGTTTTGATTTGCATTTCTATAATTGCTAGCAATGATTAACATTTTTTTTCATGTATTTGTTCATTGATTGTGCATGATCTTCTGAGAAGTGTCTCTTCAGGTCTTTGGACCAGTTATTGATTGGGTTATTTGGTTTTTTGGTGTTTAGTTTTTTGAGTTCTTTATATACCCTAGTGATTAATGCTCGGTCTGATGTGTGAGTAGTAAAGATTTGCTTCCAAAATGTAGAATCTCTATTCACTTCACAGATTGTTTATTTTGCTGAGAAGAAACTTTTTAGTTTGAATCCATTCCATTTATTAATTCTTAATTTTAATTCTTGCGCTATAGGAGTCTTATTAAGGAAGTTGGCGCCTAATCTGACATAATGGAGATTTGGGCCTACTTTTTCTTCTAATAGATGTGGTATCTAGGTTTAATTCCTAGGTTCTTAATTCACTTTGAGTTGGTTTTTGTGCATGGTTAGAGATAGGGGTTTAATCTCATTTTGTTGCATATGGATTTCCAGTTTTCCCAGCACCATTTGTTGAAGAGGCTATCTTTTCTCTAACATACGTATTTGGTGCCTTTTTAAATGTAAGATAACTGTAATTATGTGGGTTAGTCTCTGTTTCCTCTATTCTGTAGTATTGGTCTACCAGTCTGTTTTGGTGCCAATACCATGCTGTTTTTGTTACTATTGCTCTGTAGTATAATCTAAGGTCTGGTCTAGTGATGCCACCTGCTTCACTGTTCTTGCTAAGGATTGCTTTAGCTATCCTGGGTCTCTTGTTTTTCCAAATGAATTTCATGACTGCTTTTTCTATTTCTATGAGGAATGTCTTTGGGATTTTGGTTGGAATTGCATTAAATTTGTATAGTGCTTTGGAGTATGGTCATTCTGACAATATTAATTCTGCCTATCCAAGAACAAGTTAGATCTTTTCATCTTCTAAGGTCTTCTCTAATTTCTTTCTTTAGCATTCTGTAGTTTTCATTGTAGAAGTCTTTCACCTTTTTTGTTAAGTTGATTCCCAAATATTTTATTTTTATTTGAGGCTATTATAAATGAGGTAGTTTTCCTCATTTCCTTTTTGGAGGAATTGTCATTGATATACAGAAATGCATTTTATTTATGGGTGTTGATTTTGTATCCTGCTACATTGCTGAATTAATTTACTAGTTCTAGAAGTTTTCTGGTGGAATTTTTTGGGTCTTCTCAGTACAGAATCATATTGTCAGCAAATAGTGCTAATTTGAGTTCTTCTCTGCCTATCTATATCCCTTTAATTTCTTTTGTCTGTCTAATTGCTCTGGCCAGTGTTTCAAGAACAATGTTAAAATAGAAGGGGTGAAAGAGGGTATCCCTGTCCTGTTTCAGTTTTTAAAGGGAATGCTTTCAATATGTCTCTATTTAGAATGATGTTGGCCTGGGGCTTACCATAGATAGGTTTTACAATGTTGAAATATGTTCCTGTATCTCTAACTTTTCTAGTGTTTTGAACATGAAGGAGTGCTGTATTTTGTTGAATGCTTTTTCAGCATCTATTGAGATGATCATATGGTTCTTATTTTTAAGTCTATTGATCAATCTCTATTGATTTCCATATTTTGAACCAACCTTGCGTCCCTGTAATCAACCCCACTTGATTGTGGTGTACTATCTTTTTGATATGTTTTTGTATTCAATTTGCCAGAATTTTATTGAGAATTTTTGCATCTATATTCATTAGAGATATTGGTCTGAAGTTTTCCTTTATTGATGTGTCTTTGCCTGGTTTTGGAATCAGGGTGATTTGGGCCTCATAGAATGAGTTTGGAAGTGTTCCCTCTTTTTCTATTTCCTTAAGTAAGAGTATTGGTATTAGTTCTTATTTAAAGGTCTTGTAGAACTCAGCTATGTATGCATCTGGTCCTGGGCTTTTCTTAGTTGATAGGCTTCTGAGGACTTCTTCTATTTCATCACTTGCAATTGATCTGTTAAATTGTGTATATCATCCTGATTCAATTTGGGCAAGTCATATGACTCTAGAAATTTGTCGATGCCTTTGATATTTTCTATTTTATTGGAGTACAGATTTTCAAAATAAATTTTAATTATCTTCTGTATTTCTGTAGTGTCTCTTATGATATTTCCTTTTTCATCACATATGTTAGTAATTTAGTTTTCTCTCTCCTTCTGTTAATTAGCATGGCTAAGTGTCTGTCAATTTTATTTATTTTTTCAAAGAACTGACATTTTGTCAATTTTTTTTGTGTCAATTTCATTGATATCAGTTCTAATTTTAATTATTTCCTGTCTTCTACTGATTTGGGTGTTGGTTTTTTGTTTTTTCTCTAGGGCTTTGAGATGTAGTGTTAAGTCATTTATTTGTTTATTTGTTGACTTTCTCTTCTTTTAAGGAATGTAAATGGGGTAGTTTTCCTCATTTCCTTTTTGGAGGAATTGTCACTGATATACAGAAATGCCTTTGATTTATGGGTGTCAATTTTGTATCCTGATACTTTGCTGAATTAATTTACTAGTTCTAGAAGTTTTTTGGCTCATTGCATGCAATGAACTTTCCTCTTAGAACTGCCTTCATAGTGTCCCAGAGATTTCGATATTTTTAATCTGTGTTTTCATTTACCTCGAAAAAAAATTTTAATCTCCTCTTTGATGTCTTCTGCAGCCCATTATTCATTCAGTAACATATTGTTTAATTTCCTGGTGTTGGAGTATCTTTTATTTCTCATCATTGATTTATAATTTCATTTCATTATGATCTGATAGAATGCATGGTACTATCTCTACTTTTTTATGTTTGCTAAGAGTTGCTTTGTAGCATAATATATGGTCTATTTTAAAGAAGGATACATGTGCTGCTGAGAAGAAAGTGTATTTGCTCATTAAAGGATGCAATATTCTACATATATCAGTTAAGTCTAAGTTATTGATTCTATTATTGAATTCTCCAGTTTCTTTGTTCAGCTTTTGTTTGGAAGATCAATCCAGTGGTGAAAGAGGTGTGTTAAAGTCACTCAAAATTATTGTGTTTTGATCTATTTGACTCTTGAACTTGAGAAGAGTTTGTTTGATGAACATAGATGCTCCTTTGTCTGGGGGATATATATTTATAATTGTTAAGTCTTGTTGGTGTATGGTTCCCTTGAGCAGTATGTAGTGATCTTTTTTATCCATTTTGATTAACTTTAGCTTGAAGTCTACTTTTTTGATATGAAGATGGAAACCTCTGCTTGCTTCTGCAGTCCTTGTGAGTGGTATGATTTTTCCCAACCTTTCACCTTCAGTCTGTGTGTCTTTTCCTATGAGATGAGTATCCTGGAGGCAAGCATATTGTTGGGTCTTTTTTTTTAAATCCAATCAGCTATCTATGTCTTTTGATTGATGAGTTTAGGTCATTAACATTAACATTACTACCTCATTGAAGAGATTGTGCATTCCTTTGGATTATTATTGAGACATGATTTGTATTTCTAGCCATTTTTGTTTATTTTTGGTATTTCCCTTGACTTAGTTTCACTTCTGATTGATTTCTTTTAGTCTAATACCTCCCTCTGCTGATTTTCATCATTGTTTTTTATTTCCTCTTCATGGAATATTTTGCCGAGGATGTTCTATAGTACAGGTTTTCTAGTTGCAAATTCTTTTAACTTTCATTTATCATGGGAGGTTTTTATTTCATCATCAAATATAAAGCTTAGTTTTGCTAGATAGAAGATTCTTGGTTGGCATCCATTTTCTTTCAGAGCTTGGTACCTGTTCTTCCAGAATCTCCTGGCTTTGAGGGTTTGGGTTGAAAAATCTGCTGAGATATGAATTGGTCTCCCCCTATATGTGATCTGATTCCGTTCTCTGTGGCTTTTAAGATTCTATCCTTATTCTGTATGCTAGGCATTTTCATTATAATGTGCCTTAGTGTAGATATGTTGTAATTTTGTATATATTGTGTTCTGAAAGTCTCTTGTATTTGGTTTTTCAATTCATTCTTCATGCTTGGGAAATTTTATGATATTATTACCTCATTAAAGAGATTGTGCATTCCTTTTGTTTGAAATTCTGTGCCTTCCTCTATCCCAATAACTCTTAGATTTGGTCTTTTGGTGCTGTCCCATAATTCTTGGATGTTCTATTCATGGTTTCTTACTATCTTCACTGTGTATGCAACTTTATTTTCCAATTGTATACTTTGTGTTCATTATCTGATGTTCTTTCTTCAAGTGATCTAGTCTGTGGTTGATGCTTTCTATTGAGTTTTTTATTTGGTTTATTGTATCCTTCATTTCAAGGATTTCCTGCTGATATTTTTTGCAGGCTATCTCTTTCTTGAAGTAATCTTTTGCTACCTGTATTTTCTCTCTTATCCCTTTGTTGGAGTGATCAGTTTTTGCCTGTATTTGCTCATTTAAGTCATCCTTTAATTCACAGATCATTTTAATTATGAACCTTCTGAACTCCTTCTCTGACATTTCATCAACTTTGCTGTCCATGGGGTCTGTTATTGTAGTATTCTGGTTTGTTTGGGGCACTTTCCCAGGCCAGGGGCTGACGGCGGGGTGGCGAGCTCTGACTTACCCTGGGCCTAGGTCTCACATGTATTGGTGTGGGCAGATCTGGACTGGGCCTGAGCTCCCACAGGGGTCTGATGGTTGGAAGAATGGGTCCTCTGCCCAGGAGCCTGAGCTCCAGGGGTGTCTACTGGTGGCAGGATGGACCTGAGCCTACTGTCTGCATCCCTTATTCTTAATGAGATATAAGAAAACCAGCATAAAGATCACATTGTCTCATTTATAATATATTTATCTGTGACCCTAAGCTCTGACCACAGGAATATTGTGTGAACTGATACTTAGTGACTCCTGGTCCATTTTCTTAATGTCAGGACTGTAGACATGGTGGAGAGCCTTTCCAAGCCACATTGAGGTTGAGTGTGGTAGGCAAGAGTCTAGGAATGACTGAGCAATAAGTTAGAAAATCTTGACACAGAACTCACCAAACCAAGCCTAGACCACTGCACTGGATTATTAACTGTTCTGTATCTTATTAGGAAGAAATAAACCTGCATATAATTTAAATTTTCAGTATTCTGTTTCTGTGAGTTGTAATTTACTAGTTAAGAGTTTTTTTTTTTTTTGGAAACAGGGAAGAGAATAAAATACACCTTATTTTTAACTGCATATTGGTTTAAAGGTATAAAGAAAGAAAAGAAAATTGAATGAAAAATTGTGCTTTTTCAGCCTTTTTTCTATTTAAAACTTATGGGATCAGCATTTTTCCCCTTTAGAGAGATAGCCTAAAAGGTGCTGGGAGCCTTTAAAAAAAAGTCATGGTTGAGCAGTTTTATTGAAAGTTCTGTCAGGTTAGTTTGTTTTCCCTGGATAATGCCTTTACAATGGATATTAAAACCCAAGGCTAAACCTTCACAATGACCTACCTCAGCCAAAGCTTGGGATCAAGGCCTACAAATAACTGTAAAAAGCTTTGTGCTTTAATTTTAGCTTTTAAAGTAATTTCTAAAGTCTTACTTTCCACTAAATGACATATTCTTTCTTTTTGGTTTGTATTTATTATAAATATCCACATTTTGTTTAAGGTAGACAGTAAAGCTATGTTAGAAAAGACATTATTAATCAAAAACTGCCTAAGAAGTAATGAACATGTGAATTTATTCCCAGCCTTATAGGCTGGCAAAGGATTTTGAATTATAATAGATAATACAAATGATATTTTAGGATAAGAAATTGCAGAACTAACTCATCTCAAAGTAAATGTCAGTTTGGATAAGCGTTTTTCATTATAACATTCAAAGTATTTTTGTGTGTGTCTATTATTATTTGTTGCCAGTGTCCCTAAATTAGCATTTCATAATATGTGAATATTTCTATTTGCATTATTTCTGTGAAGAGATTTGTCCACCAGCTTTTATGATTCAAGTGGATTTAACCTAAATCCAAAATTTAATTACAAATAAGTTTGTAGTGTTGACTCCTTATGCATTTCAATTAGATGGGAAACATACCAGCTGGGAGCTATTCACTGATAGATTAAGAAACTTTAATTTTAAGATATCATGGTGTACTTAAAAAGGATCCAAATCATCACAGGCTTTCAGTATTTTTATTTTTATAGGCTTATTTGGCATAATATATATTTTTCCATGTTGTTGATTATCAAGTTTAGTGACAGAAATAAAACTATCAAATGTATTAACTTACAATGCCCTCAAAGAAGTTCATGTTAAGAACTGATCATTTTAAAGGCCTCATAATTCAGAATAATTTGGATTTTACTAAATTAGTTCTTATGGAGAGGTTCAGTATCTTGTCCTTTACGTATGTTCATCATCACTACAAACAAGTTAGTTTATATAAATGGCCTCAAATAGTCCTTAATTCTTGGAACTTCCTTCTGCACTATTATAATAAACAGACATTCTGTGATAGATGCAAATACCATTTCCAAAGCTCCATTTAATTGCATAATTTGTAATAGAAGCTGGGCATGGACACTGCTTGCAAAGTAAGAAATAATCCTGAATAATCTAGTTGGCATGATCCTTGAATCTTTATTAGTCTTTGGTTATTTATCCATTAGCATGCAAAGGAACCCGTTTTTGAGCATTTATCTTTCATTACTGCACCTTTTTAAAGGTACTCCGGAGAAATTCAGAGGAAAGTAGAAAATAAATATCTTTGATTTCCTTTAAAATGTGGCTCTCTATACACCTTCTCTTAATAACGTGACTCTGCATTGAGCAGTCCTTAGATTTTACTATTATTCCTTTTGTGATGTAGACAACATTAGCATGTACCAGATATTACTCAAGGTTTAAATTTACTATCGTATAAACTTGGAGAAAAAGGGGATGAGCTACACTTTTCTTTCTGCCTTTATTTTTTTATGCCACCAAGAGCTCTTAGTTCTAATTCTTTTTTATTTTTATTTGTTCTTCTTAGTTACAAATAACTATTTTGATATATTTATACAAACACAGAGTATATCTTATTATAATTAGGATCCCAGTCTTGTGCAAGTGCAAGATTTGAGATGAACCATGGTTGTCGTCGTATATGTACATAGGAACGTTTTATCCGATTCATTCCCTGTCTTTCCTGTTTCTATCTCCCCTCGATTCCCTTCATTCCCCTTTGTCTAATCCACTGAACTTCTATTCTTCCCCTCCCACCCCTTGTTGTGGGTTAGCATTCTCATATCAGGGAGACTATGTCATTGGTATTTTAATAGGGATTGCACTGAATCTGTAGATCATTTTAAATAGTATGGACATTTTTTAAATATTGATTTTTTTTCTAGTTCATTAACATGGTTTTCTTTTCAATTTATTTTGTGTCCTCTTCAATTTCTTTCACTAATGTTTTATAATTTTCATAGTCAAGATCTTTTACCTCTTCATAAATTTATTCCTAAGTATATTACCTTGTGTAGTTACTTGAAGTAGGCTTCCTTCCTTGATTCCTATTACAAATGGTCAGTTATTGGCATATAGCAATCCTAATGATTTTTCTGTATTGATATTTGTCCTGTGACTAGGACCTTCAGAACTATGTTGAATAAAATGGTGAAAGTGGGCATCTTTGTTTTGTTCCAAGTCTTAGAAAGCTTTTAGGTTTTCACCATTCAGTATATATTTGCTGCCTCAGTCTTAAAAATAACTTTTTGATTACATTAGTCTCATCTGCATAATGCAGGATAATTTTCCTGTTTTAAGATCCTTTGCCGCAGTCCGGCTGCAGCAAAATAACCGGGGGGTGATGAGCAACTTGTGTACATTGATACAGCAGGAGTGGGAGCCATTTATTGTAGGACAGGAGGGGTATATATACATTACACATAGCTTATCTTAATTAACATAAACTAGATACAGCAGTCAACCAATAAGGAATCTCCACACTTAATGACTCGCTGGCGTTACTTCACAAACCACTTCCTCTGGCAAAATGCCAGGCGCCATCTTGACTTATTTACAGACCCTAACATTCCCCCCTTTGGTTTGATTTAAATAACGACCATAGTGGTTTTTACACAAACACCATAAATAATCTGCTACAAGCAGAAAGGGAGGATACAAAATGTCACGTTACCAAGCCAATTGATGGCTCCAAGTAAGAAGCCTTTGGAAAAATTATACCAGCAATGACACCGTTAGCAAAGTTACAATTTGTTGTAGATTACAGTTTGTTGTCTCAGTCCAGGTAAAGCAGTGTCTCAATAGATTAACTCACAGTCCAGGTAAATCACAGTCCAGGTAAGTTCTGCAGGCAGCTAGCTTAAATCACAGTTCAGGTAAGTTCTGCAGGCAGCTAGCTTGATCCAAAGTCTCGTCCAGTTCTCAGCAACACTGGAAATTCTGCCACCTTCGTCTTCACTGGCACTGGGACGAAGGCAGAACTCCGGCAATGATGTTAAAGAAAATCTTGTAGTATTCCAGCAGGCACTAAGAAAACAACCTTCTGAACAATTTAGTACATTATCTCAAGGTTTTTTACATTTGAAATAAGCCTTAATAGTGCTCATTACTCATTAGCTTCCAGGTGTGGGAGAACCATTGTAGTTACTGGCCTTGGAAATGATCAAACTTCAGGGACTCGGGCCTTCTTCCGCCTGCAGCATCCTGGGCAGCCCCAGATGGCCCCAGGGAGAGTCTGGGGAGTGTTCTGGACTCAATTTATTTTGTGTCCTCTGGGGAGTGTTCTGGACTGGGCACAGGGAGCAAGAGCCTGCGAGACTGTGCCTCCTGGTCAGGTTTGGATTTGGGCTCTCCCAGTGGCATCCTGCTCCCCGGGCGGGGAGCGGGGAAGAGCCAGCTGCCGCTGCTTGGAAAATCCTTGCTGCGCCATGACCAGCTCCGGCATGTGTCAGCCGCCTCGCCGATTCATACACCCTCCCTGTAACAAAAAGTATTCAGTAATAGCCTTTTGCTGCAACTTTTTTCCTGATAATCCTTCTTCTTCTAAACTTTCTTTTTCTTTCTGACTAGAGTTCCTGGGCTTTTATCAACACATGCCCTAACTATTCTTGGTTCCAATGGGGTGCCTCTTTCCCTTATCAATTTACTTAACACCCTTTCCATATTTTCATCACAAAGACAATACAATACACTGAGACAAAACAAGACACAAACATATTGTATCAATCCTCTCCATTTTCTCAAAATGGCCATTTTTCCTCTCGCCCTATCTAGGGACGAGAAGATTTGCTCCCGTCCTATCTATGGACGGGCAGCTTTTTTTTTTCTTTTCTGTCACCTACCCCCGAGTGTCCCGGGGCTCCTGGTATGGGCCACCATCTGCCACAGCCCAGCCAGGCTGGCTGGGCAAAATAGCTGGGGGCTGAAGAGCAACTTGTGTACATTGATACAGCAGGAGTGGGAGCCCTTTATTGTAGGACAGGAGGGGTATATATACATTACACACAGCTTATCTTAATTAACATAAACTAGATACAGCAGTCAACCAATAAGGAATCTCCACACTTAATGGCTCGCTGGCGTTACTTCACAAACCACTCCCTCTGGCAAAATGCCAGGCGCCATCTTGACTTATTTACAGACCCTAACAATCCTTAATCATATCTACAAAGTCTCTTTTGCCATATAAGTAACATACTCAGTTTCCACTGTTTAGAGAGTAGACCTCTTTGGAAAGTGAGTATTCTACCTACGATATCAGTGAACCCCAAAGTGTCCTGCTTGCCTTTGCTTTATAAAGTGACTACCACCAACGCAATAACTTGTTACATCTTGCTCTGTTTAAATTGATGATTTTCCTAGTTTCCCAGTTTTTTCTCTTCCTAAGAATAAACATATCTGGATTGTTAAGAGAAAATAAAAACCACAAGCATAGGAAGGTTTTTAAATTTAGTAGACTTACATTTAGTAGACTTTTCATTCAGATTTCTTGACTACCTAAGGTAGATGCTGGGTGATATTGAGATGCCACTGTTTGAAGTCCTGGAGTTACCTCTTGGTGCTCAGAGCTCAGTATAGATTTTGGAGAGAACCACACTGTTTCAGTGGTTCATAAATGACTCACATTTATGGAAGCAAGGAGTAGGGGAGAGAGCTGGGCAGCAGGCTTTCAATACTGCTTTAAGGATTTTTTTTTTCTTAGTGAAAATGCCAGAAATAAAATTTTGTTCTTCACCACTTACTGGTGAAGAACTAGTTACCACAAGACTAGTTTACTCATTCAGCATAACTTTTTTATTTTCATTTATATTTTTAAAACTCCACTGCTCAAGTTGTACCTAAATTTAATGATTTTTTTATTCAAAGAGCTTCCATGATGGGGTTGCCCTTGAGTACTGAGTGTCTGATGTTCTGATCTGAGTTTTTTTCTCTAATATAACAGTGATCTTTAATAGACACATATCTTCCAGACTGTTTTTCTATGTTTTGCGTGCACACACACACACACACACACACATATATTTCTATTTTCCAGATTTGTAAAATTAGTGATATTATAAAATATACTGTATATATTATTCTAAAACAAAATTTTGCACTTAAAAATTTTGGAAAGGCCTGGGATTGTGGCTGAGTGGTAGAGCACTCGCCTAGCATGTGCGAGGCTCTGAGTTCAATCCTCAGCACCACATAAAAATAAAATAAATATATTGTGTCCAACCTCAACTAAAAAATAAATATTAAAAAAAATCTTGGAAATATTTCCATGTCCTTCTACATTCATACATTGGTTTGCTACGTTATCTTTTATTGATATATAGCAGTCCTTTGAATAGATGTATTATTACTTCAATAAGCATTGCCCTTTAGGATGAGCATATAATAATAAATATTAATTTCTTACAATCATTAGAGAATTAAAATTTTTATATATCTAGGATAGAATTTCCTATTCAAAGAAATGGCTCATAGAAAATTAAGACACACTGCCACATTGTACGTTAAAAGATTAAAGAAATTTCACATCAACTTATAAGTGGATATGAATATGTATTTCCTCAAATTCCAAAACCTGTTCATCTGAGGATTAAAAATGTTACCCCATTGTTTTCATATCCATGGTGTAGTAGTATTTCTAATTTTCCAAGTTGATTTTGTTCAATTTTTTATTATTAGGTTTATATATGTCTGTTTAATTTGAACATGTTTTTTTTTTTAAATTTTTTATTGTTGGTTGTTCAAAACATTACATAGTTCTTGATATATCATATTTCACACTTTGATTCAAGTGGGTTATGAACTCCCATTTTTACCCCATATACAGATTGCAGAATCACATCAGTTACACATCCATTGATTTACATATTGCCATACTAGTCTGTTGTGTTCTGCTGCCTTTCCTATCCTCTACTATCCCCCCTCCCCTCCCATCTCCTCCCCTCTTCTCTCTCTACCCCCTCTACTGTCATTCATTTGTCCCCCTTGTATTATTTTTCCCTTTCCCCTCACTACCTCTTGTATGTACTTTTGTATAACCCTGAGGGTCTCCTTCCATTTCCATGCAATTTCCCTTCTCTCTCCCTTTCCCTCCCACCTCTCATCCCTGTTTAATGTTAATCTTCTTCTCATGCTCTTCGACCCTACTCTGTTCTTAGTTACTCTCCTTATATCAAAGAAGACATTTGGCATTTGTGTTTTAGGGATTGGCTAGCTTCACTTAGCATAATCTGCTCTAATGCCATCCATTTCCCTGTAAATTCTATGATTTTCTCATTTTTTAATGCAGAGTAATACTCCATTGTGTATAAATGCCACATTTTTTTTTTATCCATTCGTCTATTGAAGGGCATCTAGGTTGGTTCCACAGTCTTGCTATTGTGAATTGTGCTGCTATGAACATCGATGTAGCAGTGTCCCTGTAGCATGCTCTTTTTAGGTCTTTAGGGAATAGACCGAGAAGGGGAATAGCTGGGTCAAATGGTGGCTCCATTCCCAGCTTTCCAAGAAATCTCCATACTGCTTTCCAAATTGGCTGCACCAATTTGCAGTCCCACCAGCAATGTACAAGTGTGCCCTTTTCCCCACATCCTCGCCAGCACTTGTTGTTGTTTGACTTCCTAATGGCTGCCAATCTTACTGGAGTGAGATGGTATCTTAGGGTGGTTTTGATTTGCATTTCTCTGACAGCTAGAGATGGTGAGCATTTTTAAATGTACTTGTTGATTGATTGTATGTCCTCCTCTGAGAAGTGTCTGTTCAGGTCCATGGCCCATTTGTTGATTGGGGTGTTTGTTATCTTATTGTCTAATTTTTTGAGTTCTTTGTATACTCTGGATATTAGGGCTCTATCTGAAGTGTGAGGAGTAAAGATTTGTTCCCAGGATGTAGGCTGCCTATTTACCTCTCTTATTGTTTCTTTTGCTGAGAAAAAACTTTTTAGTTTGAGTAAGTCCCATTTGTTGATTCTAGTTATTAACTTTTGTGCTATGGGTGTCCTATTGAGGAATTTGGAGCCCGACCCCACAGTATGTAGATGGTAGCCAACTTTTTCTTCTATCAGATGGCGTGTCCCTGATTTGATATCAAGCTCCTTGATCCATTTTGAATTAACTTTTGTGCATGGCGAGAGAAAGGGATTCAGTTTCATTTTGTTGCATATGGATTTCCAGTTTTCCCAGCACTATTTGTTGAAGATGCTATCCTTCCTCCATTGCATGCTTTTAGCCCCTTTATCAAATATAAGATAGTTGTAGTTTTGTGGATTGGTTTCTGTGTCCTCTATTTTGTACCATTGGTCCACCCGCCTGTTTTGGTACCAGTACCATGCTGTTTTTGTTACTATGGCTCTGTAGTATAGTTTGAAGTCTGGTATCGCTATACCGCCTGATTCACACTTCCTGCTTAGCATTGTTTTTGCTATTCTGGGTCTTTTATTTTTCCATATGAATTTCATGATTGCTTTCTCTATTTCTACAAGAAATGCCATTGGGATTTTGATTGGCATTGCATTTAAACCTATAGAGAACTTTTGGTAATATCGCCATTTTGATGATGCTAGTTGTGCCTATCCATGAACAGGGTATATTTTTCCATCTTCTAAGATCTTCTTCTATTTCTCTCTTTAGGGTTCTGTAGTTTTCATTGTATAAGTCTTTCACCTTTTTGTTAGGTTGATTCCCAAGTATTTTATTATTTTTGAGGATATTGTGAATGGAGTGGTTGTCCTCATTTCCATTTCAGAGGATTTGTCGCTGATATACAGGAATGCCTTTGATTTATGCGTGTTGATTTTATATCCTGCCACTTTGCTGAATTAATTTATTAGCTCTAATAGTTTCTTTGTAGACCCTTTTGGGTCTGCTAGGTATAGAATCATGTCACCTGCAAATAGTGATAATTTAAGTTCTTCTTTTCCTATTTTGATGCCTTTAATTTCTTTCGTCTGTCTAATTGCTCTGGCCAGTGTTTCGAGAACTATGTTGAACAGAAGTGGTGAGAGAGGGCATCCCTGTCTTGTTCAGATTTTAGAGGGAATGCCTTCAATTTTTCTCCATTCAGAAGGATGCTAGCCTGAGGCTTAGCATAGATTGCTTTTACAATATTGAGGTATGTTCCTGTTATCCCTAGTTTTTCTAGAGTTTTGAACATAAAGGGATGCTGTACTTTGTCGAATGCTTTTTCTGCATCTATCGAGATGATCATATGGTTCTTATTTTTAAGTCTATTGATGTGGTGAATAACATTTATTGATTTCCGTATATTGAACCAGCCTTGCATCCCAGGGATGAATCCTACTTGATCATGGTGCACAATTTTTTGATATGTTTTTGTATCCGATTCGCCAGAATTTTATTGAGGATTTTTGCATCTAGGTTCATTAGAGATATTGGTCTGTAGTTTTCTTTCTTTGAAGTGTCTTTGTCTGGTTTAGGTATCAGGGTGATGTTGGCCTCGTAGAATGAATTTGGAAGTTCTCCCTCTTTTTCTATTTCCTGAAGTAGCTTGAAAAGTATTGGTATTAGTTCTTCTTTAAAGGTTTTGTAAAACTCTGCTGTATACCCATCCGGTCCTGGGCTTTTCTTAGTTGGTAGTCTTTTGATGGTTTCTTCTATTTCCTCAATTGATATTGGTCTGTTTAGGTTGTCTATATCTTCCTGACTCAATCTGGGCAGATCATATGACTTAAGAAATTTATCTATGCCTTCACTATCTTCTAATTTATTGGAGTATAAGGATTCAAAATAATTTTTGATTATCTTCTGTATTTCTGAAGTGTCTGTTGTGATATTGCCTTTTTCATCCCGTATGCTACTAATTTGAGTTCTCTCTCTTCTTCTCTTTGCTAGCATGGCTAACGGTCTGACGATTTTGTTTATTTTTTCAAAGAACCAACTTTTACTTTTGTCAATTTTTTCAATTGTTTCTTTTGTTTTGATTTCATTAATTTCAGCTCTGATTTTCATTATTTCTTGCCTTCTACTTCTTTTGCTGTTGTTTTGCTCTTCTTTTTCTAGGATTTTGAGATGAAGTATGAGATCATTTATTTGTTGGTTTTTTCTTTTTTTAAGGAATGAACTCCATGCAATGAATTTTCCTCTTAGAACTGCTTTCAATGTGTCCCATAGATTCCAATATGTTGTGTCTGTGTTTTCATTTATCTCTAAGAATTTTTTAATTTCCTCCTTGATGTCTTCTATAACCCATTGATCATTCAGTAACCTATTGTTCATTCTCCAAGTGATGTATGATTTTTCCTTCCTTCTTTTATCGTTGATTTTCAGTTCCATTCCATTATGATCAGATAGGATGCATGGTATTATCTCTACTCCTTTATATTGTCTAAGAGTTTCCCTGTGACATAATATATGATCTATTTTTGAGAAGGATCCATGTGCTGCTGAGAAAAAAGTGTAACGGCTTGATGTTGGGTAGTATATTCTATATATGTCAATTAAGTCTAGGTTATTAATTGTGTTATTGAGTTCTATAGTTTCCTTATTCAACTTTTGTTTGGAAGATCTGTCCAGTGGTGAGAGAGGTGTGTTGAAGTCTCCCATGATTATTGTATGGTGGTCTATTAGACTCTTGAACTTGAGAAGAGTTTGTTTGATGAACATAGCTGCACCATTGTTTGGGGCATATATATTTATGATTGTTATGTCTTGTTGGTGTATGGTTCCCTTGAACAGTATGTAGTGTCCCTCTTTATCCCTTTTGATTAACTTGGGCTTGAAATCTATTTTATTTGATATGAGTATGGACACTCCTGCTTGTTTCCGAAGTCCATATGAGTGATATGATTTTTCCCAACCTTTCACCTTCAGCCTATATATGTCTTTTCCTATCAAATGCGTCTCCTGTAGGCAGCATATTGTTGGGTCTTGTTTTGTGATCCATTCTGCTAGCCTGTGTCTCTTAATTGGTGAGTTTAAGCCATTAACATTTAGGGTTATTATTGAGATATGGGTTGTTCTTCCAGCCATATTTGTTTATTTATGTTACTAAACATGGTTTGTTTTCCTCTTTGATTATTTTTCCCCCCTTTACTGTCCTACCTCCCACTGTTGGTTTTCATTGTTATTTTCCATTTCCTCTTCCTGTAATGTTTTGCCGAGGATATTTTGAAGAGAAGGTTTTCTAGCTGCAAATTCTTTTAAATTTGTTTATCGTGAAATGTTTTAATTTCTTCTTCCATCCTGAAGCTTAATTTCGCTGGATACACAATTCTGGGTTGGAACCCATTTTCCTTCAGTGTTTGAAATATGTTATTCCAGGATCTTCTAGCTTTCAGAGTCTGTGTTGAAAGATCAGCTGTTATCCTGATTGGCTTACCTCTAAATGTAATCTGCTTCCTTTCTCTTGTAGCTTTTAAAATTCTCTCCTTATTCTGTATGTTGGGCATCTTCATTATAATGTGTCTAGGTGTGGATCTCTTATGATTTTGCACATTCGGCGTCCTGTAGGCTTCTAGGATTTGGGATTCTGTCTCATTCTTCAAGTCTGCGAAGTTTTCTTGTATTATTTCATTGAATAGATTGCTCATTCCTTTGGTTTGAAACTCTGTCCCTTCCTGTATCCCAATGACTCTTAAATTTGGTCTCTTGATGTTATCCCATATTTCTTGGATGTTCTGCTCATGGTTTCTTAACAGTGCTGCTGAGCTGTCTATGTTCTTTTCAAGTTGAAATACTTTATCTTCATTGTCTGATGTTCTATCTTCTAAGTGTTCTACTCTGCTGGTAGTATTCTCAATTGAGTTTTTAAGTTGATTTATTGCTTCCTGCATTTCTAGGATTTCTATTTGTTTGTTTTTTATAACCTCTATCTCCCTGTATAGTTGATCTTTTGCTTCTTGGATTTGTTTATGTAATTCATTGTTGAAGTGATCTTTCATTGTCTGATTTTGCTGTCTGATGTCTTCCTTGAGACTCCAGATCATCTGAAGCATGTATATCCTGAATTCTTTATCTGACATTCCATCTGCTGCAGATATTTCCTCTTCTAACGTTGAGTTGACCTGCATTTCTTGTGGTCCTTTCTTTCCTTGTCTCTTCATACTGTTCACGTTTCTTTCTGCTTGGTGAAACTGTTGTGCTATTGAATTTTCCCCCTATATATTATATTGGTCTTGTATAGTTGCAAAGTCTCCCTCGCAGGCGCAGGTGGCGGCTCTGCCCCTCTGCAGGCCTCTGGGCCTGTTCTGCCGGTGGGTCGCAGGTCCGCCTACCTTGCAGGCGCCGGGGGCGGCTCTACCCTTCCGCAGGCCGCTGGGCCTGTTCTGTCTGTCGGTTGCAGTTCTGGCCTGTTCTGTTGGTGGTCACAGGTCCGCCTACCTTGCAGGGGGGGAGGGGGCGGCTCTGCCCCTCAGCAGGCCGCTGCGCCTGTTCTGGTGGGTCGCAGGCCCGCCTACCTTGCAGGCGTGGTTGGCAGCTCTGCCCCTCCGCGGGCCACTGGGCCTTTTCGGTTGGTGGTCACAGTTCCGCCTACCTTGCAGGTGCGGGGGGGGCGGCTCTGCCCCTCAGCAGGCCGCTGGGCCTGTTCTGTGAGTGGTCACAGCTCCGCCCACCTTGCAGGCTCGGGGGAGGGGGCGGCTCTGCCCCTCAGCAGGCCACTGGGCCTGTTCTGTGAGTGGTCACAGTTCCGCCTACCTTGCAGGCTCGGGGGGAGGGGGCGGCTCTGCCCCTCAGCAGGCCGCTGCACCTGTTCTGCAGGTGGGTCGCAGGCCCGCCTACCTTGCAGGCGTGGGGGTGGGGGAAGCTCTGCCCTTCAGCATGAACATGGTTTTTTTGTTTGTTTGTTTTGTTTTGCCATAATTTAGATGTAAAGAAGAAGGCTAGTATATGGCATGTCTCTCTTTATGGCAATCTGATATGCAAAAACCTTTATGTCTTAATATAATCAAAATGTTCAGTGTTTCAATTATGGGTTTTACATTTGTCAACTGTTTAAGGAGATCTCCTTTGGTCTATGTATACAAAGCATTCATTTTTATTAAATTCTCATTTGGTGATGCGTTTGTTTATTGGTTGTTTTTTACACTTATCTTGTAATCAATCTATAATTATTCTTTTGCTTGTTCAGAGCAATGGTGTTTGTCTTCATTGTTCCAAATTAAAATCTGGTTTCTGCTACTTTGGAGACTGTATTAATTTTCTATTGTTGCTATAATAAATTACTACAAACAAAGTAATTTAAAACAACATAAATTTATTATTGCAAAGTTCTGTAGGTGAGAAATCAGGGTATAGCACTGCTCAGTTGGGTCCATTGCTTAGTCTCCCAGGTTGACATCTATGCATTCATGTATCTCCCTAGAGGCTCTGAGAGAGAACCCACTCCCAAGCTCATTTCAGATTTCTGGCAATATTAGTCCTTTACAGTTGGAAGATTGCAGTTCCCATATCTTTGCCAGATGTCACGTGTATTTCTCTCTCAGCTTCTTACAGCTACATGCATTACTCCTTATGATGCCCTCTCCCATCCTCAATACACCAAGAAGGACATGTCAAGGTCTGTCTCATGTTTTGAATCTCTCTGACTTCCTCTTCAATATCTCTTTCTCCTCCAGCTAGAGAAAGTTCTTTTTAAAGCTACTGTGATTAAATTGAGTTCACTTGTATAATACAGATAATCTCCCTATTTCAAGTTTAATAAACATAATCACATCTTCAAAGTCCCTTATGTCATGTAACAATAGATCCACAGTCTTGGGGACTGGAAAATGGGTTTTTATGTGTGTGGCGGGAGGGTACTGGGGATTGAACTCGAGGACACTCTGCCACTAAGCTACATCCTCAGTCCTTTTATTTTCCTATTTTGAGACAGGGTCTTTCTAAATTGCCCAGGCTGGACTCAAACTTGTGTTTCTCCTGGTTCAGCTTCCCCAGTCACTGTGATTACAGGCATATGCCACTATTTCTGGTGGAAAATGGACATTTTTTGAGGGGTCATTACTTTGCTTGTCACAGAGAAATGACCCTTAAGTGAGACATCACTTTCTTAACTTTTCCGACTAGATTACTTTTTGTTTAATGACATTTCTGAATCAAAATGACTTTTCTTATTTTTGAGCAGTTTTGTACCACCATGAGAATTTCTTCTGGGCCTCTGTTTTATTTTTTAATGTTTTTATTAGTGATAGACAATTGTAGGGTTCATTTTGATGTGTCATACATGCATTGGATATAATTTGCTCCATTTCAGTTCCCAGTACTTTCTTTTTCCCTCCCCACCTGCATCCTTCTGTTTCCCCTCATCTACTCCATTGATTTTCCTTCTATCACATATTCTTTTGAAGAAGAATTCCAATTCACAAGTCATTTACAGAACCTGAACAGCTCACATGTGGTCTGAAGCATTTAGTCTCATTAACTTATCTTACTGAGCATATGAATGATCTTTGGGAATGCACAAAGCTATACTAAATACACTCAATCAATGTGAGAAGAAGCCTAGCCTTTTTTATTTATTTTTTAGTCATATGAGTATAAAAAAAGATCAAATAGGACAAATATACAGGTACAGGCACATAATAACAGTTTTCACCTTGAACTCTTGAGTTAACCATGTAGACAAGTGCTTATGTAGAACCGCTTCATGCCCGTGTGCACACAATGGTTTCTGGGGGAGGGCATTTGTCAAGTACAGTCCATACATATACTTTATATTTCTTACTTAAAATAAGTCAAGACACACAAACTTAACACATTTGTAATGTTGTGGAAATATTTATTTTCAACATGTTTTTTGTGGAAAATAAATCTCAATGAGCTTTTTAATTACTTTTCAAAAAGAAATTTATTTGTGAATACTGACCAGATAAAGTAACAAATGTGAAAGTCACTGTGAATGTTAAGCCTGCAAATAAAACCAAAACCTTGTGTTGGTCATTTGTTGTAGTCCAGTCTAATTCAAAATGAAAGGAAAATGAACAATTTGTAGTCATTAGATGTTCTGTATTTGAAATTAGCTTTTTACAATATACTCCAAAAAAGCATTAGTTTTTGTTTTGACCAGAACTATCTCTTCTATTTTCATGTAATTACTTTTCATTTTTTCATGTTTTTAACTGAATTGTTTTCAAAAATTTTAAGAGGAGTTGTTTATCAAAATCTTTACTAAAATTTGTATTATTATTTTAAAAAGAATACATACCACAATTCAATTTTTTATAAAATTATTAGGTAAATTAATTTAAAATTATTTTGAAATTTTTAGATAAATGTAGTAATTTAGATGATTCTTTCTCTCTCATTGAAACAGTAAGAAAATAACCACTTGGAAAAAAACAATATATTATAATCAATTATCCTAACAATGTGGAAAAAGAGTCATAAGGGTTGTGATCTTCCTATTGCTTAGGTCCTTAATACATAATTATCACATAACATACCTAAGGGTTGTCAATATATACTCTTGTGCAAAACAAACAATAGCCAAGCTTAGAAGGAAATGGAGACAGGGGAATTTCCAGTTTGAGGTCAGCTTTAGCAACTTAGCAAGACCATCAGCAATATAGTGAAACACTGTTTCAAAAAAAATAAAAAAAAAGGACTGGGGATAGCTGAGTGGTAAAGTGCTCCAGTATCCAAAAACAAACAGACAAATAAAAAAATTAAGCAAAACTAATGCCTACTGCTTTCAATAATTAATTAGAATAAAAGCAGTTATTGTGTTTAAATATCAAAAACAGCTGCTAAAAGATTATTTTTAAAAGGGTCACATAATGAATATCATATATATAGCTAGCTTGCTACACATGTCATAAATATTATTTAACTCTAATTAGAGAACTGGTTAAATGTTATATCTGGTTTGATGGAGAATATGAAGAACAGATGTATATATAAAGCAGTCACAAATGCTGAAACATTTTTTAAATGGGCTGCCATCTATTAAATAAAATATATGGAATCATGTTATTTACATGGCACAAATTAATTGTATCTCTGGTGGTACAAAATTCATTGATATTTCCATAGACGAGTGCCTTACATTAGTAACCCTTTTCTACAACCTATGGCACTATAGCAGTCTAGTGAGAACAATGATCAGCAGTTCATTGGAAGGCCATTCAGTAACCTTTAGCTCATTGAAAATTCTTCTACAATTTTCCTAAAGCAAAACCTTTATTTGTATTTAATTTCAGATTTCATAAAAATGTAGGAATATCCTAAGTACCAATATTAATTTTTTACAAGTCTTAAAGTAGGGCTTGATGAAATGAAAATTTTCGTACAATGTCATTTCATCTATAGTTTTCTTCATTCATTTAGCCAAAATGTGTGAAGGACATGGTATGTGAGGTGCTGATGTAGATATAGATAATGTGGCAATGGGCACAATATACATGGTCTCTAATATGATAGAACAGTCTTGTTGTGGAGATTGTCATTAATAAAACTGTCATAAGTGTGGAAAGCACAGCATTCAATTAGGTAAGTTTGATGGAGTGGGGGGTGTCAAAAAAAAACTTCCTGAGACAATAACTCTGAGATAAGTTGTTACAGTTTGGACATGTGGAGTCCCCAAATGATCATGAGTGAGGTAAACAAGAATGTCCAGAGATCAAATGATTGAGTTATAAGAGACTTAATTAACCTGATCAGTGGATTAATCCATTCATATGAAATAACTGGGTGGTAACTGTAGGCAGATAGGGTATGGCTGGGGGAAGTGGATCACTGGGGGCATGCCTTGGGGGTTTCTATTTTGTCCATGATAAGCATAGCTCTCTGCTTCCTGTCGCCATGTCCTGAGTTGTTTTCCTCTTCTACACCCTGCCTCCATGATATTCTGCCTTACCTTGGACCCAGAGCAATGCATCTCAGTTCTCATCTATGAACTGAGACCTCTGAAATCATGAGTTCCAAATAAAATTTTCTTCCTCTATGTTGATCTTTTCAGATCTTTTGTTTATAGTGACACAAAGCTGACTAAAACAGAAAACTCAAAGGATAGATAGGAAGAGTTAAGAAGGTGAAGAGGGTAGAGAGTGGGGAAGAGGAGAGAGCTGTCATGAAAAAGGACAGCCATATGTAAAGACTTGTGGAAATAGGAAAAATGGTTGGACCAGAGAACCAGACAGAGTAACTTCACAAGTGAGCAAAAAAATAAAAAATAAAAAAATAAAAGTAAAAATAAAAAAAGGCAGAGACAATGCCTACAGGGCTATGTTTATATCTGTGTCAGACATAGAAGTAGGGGAATAGCATGACTAGAATTGCATTTTGAGATTATCCTGGCTATCTTGTGTGAATGGATTGAAGAAAAGGCCAAAAATGATGCTAAGAAAGCAACTCAGAGACCATTATAAAAATTTAAAAACATTGGCATGACTCACATTGGGACTATATGTCAACAGAACCTTAAAAGCATATTTCATTTCAGGGAGTCAAGGTTTTTGGAAGATATCTTTAAGAACCAAGTGGCTAGCTTTACTGAATTTCACTCGATGTGAAATGGTAGATTGTTGGCAGCAGGTCCACCCTGGCCCCTGGAGCCCTACCTCCACTAGTTTGTTCTGCATGCCAGTGTGGCCAGCTCACAAGGCCATGGCGAACTTGCGGTTTTTCTGTTCCTGCTTATCCGTCTGAGACATATGTATCCCACGGGAATGCCTTGACCTTTTCTGGTCTGATGGACTTATTGTTAAGGGAGGTTTCGGTACCTGACAATAATAGATGTTGAAACTAAATTTCTCCCCCCTCCCTCCTGCTTTTGGGTAGTTTTCCACTTCTGCTGCTTGGGGTATAAAAAAAGGTGTGTTAGCAATAAAGATTATTATTGACTCCTGGATGAAGAACCTTGGTGTCCTGTGTGTCTTTTAACCTCGCCGTCCCTCGCCGGACTCGGCTCCCTTGGCCGGACGCGGCAGTAGATCATTTCCTGGGTAGTAAGAGCTATGAAATCTTGCCAAAAAGAAACTTTACATAATGGTGTGCTTCATTGAATAAAATGAAACCTTTGGTTCTGGTTGAATTCACTACTCAGTAAATGCTGTTTAGAGATTAATTTATGATCTGTGGTGCTTTTTTTGTGTGGAATAGCTATTTATTCAGAATTTTAAGCAGCACTTAATATGGAATATTTCATATTTGCATTCTGAAGAAGCTGGACATTGTTTGGTGATATGTATAATTTTCTTGAATTTAAAATAACATAGTTGTTCTTTTTTTTTCTTTTTAAATAAGTATGAACCTTCCAAGAGCAATTGGGTAGGTTTATGGTATAAAGTTGATTCTGTTTTGATGAATTCTATTTTAATTCAAACCCAATACTTTATCTAAGGATCAAAAATATTATAACAATACTTTCACAAAAAATTTCTATATATTTGTCATATTTTTAAATATGAATTTTCCACTTTTATTATCATTACATATTTTAATCACCATTTAAGAATCATAGCCATTAAGCAAGTATTTTTTTTGTCTTAAAGTATAGTTTCAAATATTTTCTATACTATGTATTTTTTTCTGTATTTTTGTAGTTGTATTTTAAACATAAGCAAATGCAAAACCAGCTGCACTAAATCAATCCAAATGTGGCTTCTAAAGGAAAATGCTAAGGGCCAAGCACTCCAGATCATTATTATATAATAAAGAGTGGCAGTGTATAAAAAAATTAAATTTCTATGAGGCCAAAAGCATCAGTATTGTGATCAGATTCTCTTCAAACTTGAGAAAAGTCTTGAGGATGAGGAGCTTTACAAAGAATGATCATTTTCATATCTTAAATAATCACACACTCCCCGAACAGGGGAAAAAAAAAAACACCGAAAGCCAAAATATCCCAGATGACTAACAGCTATATCGGGTTATGTGATGATGTAACCTACTTAATTTGCATCGAATTTTCATCTAATCAAATGTGGAAACGTGTCTATTTTTTTTCACTTCTCTGATTTATTTTCTTTGATTCCCCTACTGTCAATAGATCCAGGGGTGTGTGTTAGTGTTCTCTTGGCTCCCTTTTGCTGCTTTCTACTCCTGAACTCATCCATCCTTTATGCAGAAAATGTTTATCCTCTGTGGTTCTTCTCATCTTGCTGTACTGTTTGCCTCTACCAACCAACTTCTTAATTATTCACACACTGTCACTCCTCTCAAAGTCCCATCATAATCTTAAAAGATTTCAGTTCATCTGTCAGTTTGGTCTTAACATTTTGACTCTCCTTAAACCAATGTCTCTGTTTCTGTTATTCCCAGCGGTCCATTGTGGAGCTATTCCTTATTTAGAAGTTTTGTAATGTTAGCTCCAAATTTTAGCCCACTCTTCTAAAACCAATTAACATTTCCAGATTTCTTATTCCATGATATACACTAATCAACCTCACATATAACTCATGTTAAGTAATTGCAAATTCCCTCAATCTTCTCTCAAACAATTAGCAGCTTTTCTTTTTCCTTTCTTTCTTTTTTCTTCTTCTTCTTCTTCTTTTTTTTGGTACTGTGGATTAAGCAGGGGCATTTAACCTCTGAGCCACCTACCCTGTTCTTTTTAATTTTTATTTTGAGTCAGGGTCTTGCTAAGTTGCTGAAGCTGGTCTCTAACTTGCAGTACTCCTGACTCAGCCTCCCAAGTTGTGGGAATTACAAATGTATGCCACTGTACCTGGCCTGTTCATTATTTTATTTATTATTATTTTATTGGATTTATTTGTTGTTATTTGTGTTTTTCTCCTAAGAGTTATTCCTCTCTCTTTAAAGCTATTCCAAACATTTTTTATTGTACTTTTCAAACCAACGTTTATCCATGCATGTTCATTCTTGATTTCTGATATTGTTGCCTAGCAGAAAACTGAAGTCAACAGATGGTAAACAGGTGAGGTCATCAGGTTACAAATTTTTCTACTTGTCAAATCCAAAGGAAATCTATCAATTCCTAATTTATTCTGTCTCTAAATGAGAGTAAATATTCTCTTATATGTCAAGTAGGATTTTTTTCCTCACAAGAATCTAAAAGGAGAAGATTCTAAGGGAAAGAGATCACAGAATGAATGGGAAATTAGGAAGCAAACTTGAAATGGACAGAAATTGGGGCTACCCAACAATTTTATTAGGTCATCACTTATGGAATAGATAAACACTGAATGTAATTTTGCTGATTTTGAATCATAGTGTTAAGGGTCAAAAATTTGGGAGGAAAAAAAATCCCTTTGATCTGTCCTATGTCACAGGACAGGAAACAGTGGTAGCCCCTACAATTTTCATAATGTAAGATTTCTCTGTTCTGTTCAGTCACTCTCTTTCATAAACATTCATTTTTCTGTTCTTGTTGGGTTTTGCTTGCCCACCATTCAAATACAGATGTGACCTCATGGGTTTGTTCTTTTCATCTTTTGATGTCATCATGTATAGTATCTTTCATTGTCATGACTTTATCTAAATAAATACTTTTCACTCAGCTTTTTATAGATGTATATTTTTCTAAGTGCTTTATGTAGACAAATCCTGTATAAAGCCTTATAAATTATCAGTTATAATATTAATTTTGCAAATGAAAGAATTAGACATCATAAATATTAAATAATTTTTCCTATTTTTTACAAGTCTTCAGTGAGTCAGGACAGTCTCCAAAATCCAAATGCTTTTACCCATCTATATACTGATAATTCAGCAAAGATATTTTCAACAACTTTGTCAACTTTTTGACATTTCTTCTTACTTGAAGTATTCAAAGGGTTTTATATGTTTAAAATGAAATTTATCATTTTTTTATTATTATCTGGTGGTTCTCAGACTATTGCTTTTAAAAACTTTGTTTTGCTGATAATATGATTGGAAGGAAGAATCATTGTCATTTTCACTTTCACGTTCATTAATAAATAGGCCTTCCTCCAAACCTGTCACTTTTGAAGGATATGGAATGACAACCCCCAGGGTGAAAAGATGTGTCTTGGGTGGAGAAGGCAAACCCTGGGCTCTGGGCTCTGGACTTTCATCCCAGTAACAATGGGTTTTGAACTTGTTTCCTGATTTAGACTTTGAACCTGCACAACTAGTTTACTAACTGCCCAGCCAGCATGTTCTAAGTCGCTAATGATTAAGTCACACTAAATGTTGTGCTATTATTAATTCTCATTAAAACCTATAAAAAACATACCCCTCTTGTAACCAGTTGCCATTTTCTCCTCTGAAAATGTGCCAGTCCACCACTGCTTAATAAAGAAAGCTTGCTGATCCATGGAGTTCTGCTCCCATTTCCGTTATTTTTGCTTACAAATATTAGCCCTCATTATTCTTAATCAGAGTGTTGTAACAGTCTCTAAACTAGATTCATGACCATATAGAGACCTAACTCAAACCTATCATCCACAAAGGGTCACCAGTGTTAAAAATAGCAATGTTGTTTCTCTGTTTTCATTTTTCAATTGGCTTCCTTTGTCCTGTTGGATATAGTCTAATTTCTTAGTACTGATACCTCAAGTCCTGATTGGTCCTTTTTACATTTCCAACTTCATTTCTTCTGTCCTTCTGACCTAAATTCTATGATTCTGACATCCTTGATTGAGAATAATACTTGACTGTACTATGAAGCTCTAAAAGCACTGTGTTTTCTGTTCATGAGTATTTTCTCTTTACAATGTTTCTTTTTCTTTTTCTCCCTTCCTATTGTCTAGTCTGGCTAACTCTTCTATCTCTGTAACTCATTATATCTTCAAGGAAATTACTGGATTAAGTTTCACTCTATCTATGTCTCTGGGAAAACCAGAGAATGGCTCTACTTTTTACATCTTGGCCTCTTCCTATTCTTCATTATTTAGAAAATCTAGAAACAGGGTATTTCTGTAAGGATAGGAGTGTTTCATAGAGTGTGACTGACTGGTAGGCATGCTGCTCCTCAAGTTATGCATAAGTATAAAAGACAAAAAAGACTTTAAAGCAGATATCCTCACCTGTAGAAATATCCATATAGCAATAATCAGTTATTCAGAGAAACTTAGTACCATATTAGATGAGATTTAGGATGATATATTGCTAATTAAAGTCACACAGATAACACTTCAGCTAAAGAGATATAGATTGATACTTTTGGGTGATTTCTAATTTTTTTTTTAGAGAGAGAGAGAGAGAGAATGTTAATATTTATTTTTAGTTTCGGCGGACTCAACATCTTTGTTTGTATGTGGTGTTGAGGATCGAATCCGGGCCTCACGCATGCCAGGCGAGTACGCTACTGCTTGAGCCACATCCCCAGCCCTCTAATTGGTTTTTACAATATAATCATATAATCTCAGGGTTGCAAGCAACCTTAAACACTGTCTAGAAATCTCTTATAAGATAGCTCATTATGATCACCTGAGGATATCAATTAGCAATAGATTAATGGGAATGTAAATGTGTTGTAGTTTGAAATGTGATATGAAGCACTTATCTTTAAATTTATTTTATCTCAGTACCTAGTTTGGGAATTAGAGCATCTGGAAATTTTCAAAATATATACATTTTCTTAAGATCTTTCAGGAACTAACAGTTAGGTAAAAATTCTGTTTAGAAACGAATTAAACTACTAAGAATGGAAGGTGTTTTTGTATTATTTTCATATCATTGCTGTAACCCAAATTAACACAAACACAAATTTGGAAAAACTCCCAAATTTACTCTTTTAGATTTTGAAATTGGAAGTTTGGAGAGGGTATTACTGTGCTAAAATCAGGGTTGTAGCAGGTGTGAGTTCCTTCTGGACACTCTCTGGTGAATCTGTTTGCCTGCTTTTCCCAGGTTCTAGAGATTTTCTTCATTTCTTAGTTCATGGTCTCTTGCTCCATCATCAAAATCAGCTGAGCAGCATCTTCAAATCTCTATTTGGCCTCTTTTTCTACCATCACTTGTACTCCAACTCTGTTCTGTGTCTCTCTGTTTTCCCTGTAAGTAACATTGTGATGACATTTGTCATTGCCTCCCTCCCCCACTGAATAATCAAGGCTAACACCCTTTTCAGGATCCTTAAATTAGTCACATCTAATATAATAACATGGTGTTATTAATGTGTTCATATCTTCCAGGTATACAAGTCTGTAAGGTAAAAGCTTCAAAAGAACATTATATCAAGCTGGTGTTCTAAAGTTATATGGTAATTTTAAATTTAAAAAAAAAGCATATTAGAAATTCAATTATATCATTTGTGTTCTATAACTGAACTTATTATCAATAAGATATGTACAGTTCCATGTTACTTTCTACTCTGAGATACAATTTATGTATTTTTAAGTTAATGAGAGCCTAATCTGTGTAAAGGTTTCATTGCAAAACACAAAAGTACATTACTACTTTTCTATAAAAGGTTAAAAGCTTTCAGCCTTTAATTCATGTTTTAGACATGATATTATGTTGTGTTAGCTAATGTTCATGTAAACTTGAACAACAATTTATGTAAACTTTGTAAAATGATCAGCTTCAGAACTATAGTACTTGAGATTTATAAAGAGCCCTGCCTTACTTGAGATAAGGCTCTGTCCCATCTCACTACATGTGAAAGTGGCTATAAAAAAAAGTAAGCCAGATTTCAGTACAGTTAAAGTTGTGTCCAAAAATAGGTTTGTGCCAAGATTACTAGGATCTCAAACAGAAAATTATGATGTATAACCCTGCTAGAATTCAAGGTAGCTATTATATAAGCTAAATATGTTTTTACCCTAGTTAGTTTTGTTTTGTAGTTTACTTATAGATGGTTTAAGGATTGCCTGTTAATGTTTTAAAGAGGTATTGCTTTAAGAACACAACCTGGGCCAACATAAGATAAGGAGTTATCACCTACAGGATAGAGAGGTGAACATTAAAGCCCAGTGCTCTTAATATAAGGCTGTTAACTTATTTGCTGGATGTTTAAGATCAAGTTTTTAAAATTAGTTAAATTAAAAGGGCCAAGAAAACCAATATTCGGCTCTTGCCCTCTGAGTCAGTCTGAATCAGGGAATAGGGGACTTCTCCAAAGGGCTCAACAACTCTAGGCCACATAACCTCCTGAGCAAGGAGATTAATGAGACCAGTGGAGGACAGAAAGCCAATCAGTGCATCTGCTGTAAAGAGGAGGGTCATTAAAAAAAAAGAGATATCCCTGATGCTTCTGAGGGAAACCATATGGTCAAGCAAGGCCTGGGCCCATCCTAGCGCAAATGGCACTAGCAGAACTGAAAAGCTGCTATGAAGTTCCCGAGGACTCCCAGGATAACTCAGCTGACTGTAAACAATAGGTAAAAACAAAAGTCAGTTTGACTTGCTTCATCTTAAACACTTAGCAAAGACAGTAAAAGCCAAAGCACAGCTGTTCCTGGACATCTTAAATAATAATAATAGTTAAATGTAACTTCCATAAATAAGTAGACTGGAGGCTACAAGAGAGATTCTTAGACAGAAATGCCTGATAACTGTCAAAGGGACTACTAGAGTAGTTTTAGTCTAAGGCTTTTATTTCTAGCCAACGCAGGTAGACTTGATGTTTGCTAATATGGTTATCCAGCCCTAAGTAGCAGAATTAAAGATTTCTCTATTAGACACAGAGGAGAAACAAAAGGTTCTCTTGGAAGCTCACAAAAATGTGCCAGGGGACGATGGGCGCCCCACCCAACTCACAAATTTGATTAACGAAGCTTTTCCTTTAACCCGGCCAAACTGGGACTATGCGACTGAAGCAGGTGAGAACCACCTACATCTCTATCGCCAGTTACTCATAGCGGGTCTCCATGGAGCAGGGGGGTCTCCATGGAGCAGGGCGACGGCCCACCAATTTGGCTCAGGTAAGACAGACTATCCAGGGGTCAGAGGAAACTCCGACAGCCTTCTTAGAGAAATTAAAAGAGGCTTATCTGAGGTTTACTCCCTTTGATCCTGATAGTGAGGACCAGAAAGGAAACATTTAATGGGCCTGCCTTCGTCTCCCAGGTAAGTCAGGCGGTGGCCAATACATTGGGGATTAATTGAAAATTACATTGTGGTTATAGACCCCAAAGTTCAGGACAGGTAAAAAAGATAAATAGAACCATTAAGGAGACTTTAACTAAATTGACACTTGAAACTGGCACTAGAGACTGGGTACAACTCCTACCTTTAGCCTTGTATGGGGCCCGAAACACCCCAGGCCCACATGGACTAACCCCATTTAAAATCCTGTACGGTGCCCCACCTCCCGCTATTAACTTTTATGAAACTGAAACCTATGCCTCCCTCACCCCATCTATGCAGACTCATTTGCATGCTTTGCAATTGGTCCAGAACGAGGTCTGGAAGCCTCTAGCCGCAGCATACAAAGAGGAACTTAAAACCCCCTTGCTGCCACATCCCTTCAAGGTCGGAGATACCGTCTGGGTACGCAGGCACCAGAGCAGGAACCTCGAACCGCGGTGGAAAGGACCCTACACTATCCTGCTGACCACTCCTACTGCACTCAAAGTGGACGGCATCGCTGCTTAGATCCAGGCTTCCCACGTGAAGACTGCACATCCACAGGAGTCCGCAGACACCTCTCCGGATCCAGAATGGAAGTTGCAACGCACCCAAAATCCGCTAAAGATAAGACTCACTCGCTGTTGATTTTTCTTGCTTTGTGCTGTGTCTTCCCCATATCAGTTAACCCCAACCAATCTGTGAGCCAGACATGGCAAGTATTATCGGGGACAAGAAATATAATTAAAAAAAAAAAAACATCCGCAAAATACCCCCTTTGGGCTTGATGGCCTACCCTAGGGCCTGATCTTTGTCACCTGCTGGCTGGGGCAAACGACTTTGATAGCCCAGGTGAGTCAGAAGCGTGCGTCACCAGTGGACGCTGCGCCTATGTAAATCGTCCAACAGGGTGTAAAGACCTGAGAGCTCGAGCGGCTCTAAGAGAAAAACCCTTCTATGTATGCCCTAGGGACTGGAAAACTAGGTCGCAGGCACAAAAATGTGGGCAACATGAAAGTTACTATTGTAAGTCTTGGGGATATAAAACTACGGGGGATGCATAGTAGAAGCCAAGCTCATCTTAGGATTTAATTCAAATAAAAAAAAAAACAGGATCCCCCACTTTCTGCCGACTCTTGCAGGAGCCTGAAATGGTACGGGGCAGGGCCATGTACCGCATTTGCCTGCAATCCCTTAAACATTACCTTTACTCAGGCAGGCAAAGCATCAAAAGATTGGATAAAAGGAAAGCAATGGGGCCTGAGAGTATATCATAAAACTGCCTATGACCTTGGGGTCCTATTCAAAATTAGATTAATAGTAAATACCAACCCCCAACCAGTATGCTGAGCCGTCAGCTGAAATAATGCTGGAATCCGAGCAGATGGGTCAATGGATATAAGATTATATCCATGATATAGAAAAGGGGGGAAATGAAGGACCTCAAGGCCCCAGGCCCAACATTAGGAAAACTAACCCCTGTGCCCTGAAGCTGCAAGATGTTCCCTTACCCAACCCCCATGTCAAAACCCCACCAGCTGCACGTAGCACTTCAAGTCTCGCACAATGTTACCACAAGATGTTCCATATAGATAACCCCGGAGGGGCCAAACTTGAGCAAACAGGGTAAAAACAGGAACTAAAAGGACAGGATGCAATTTTATGGTTTTTCCGAGAACATAAAGTGGAAAAACAAGTTTACCCCCCAGGTGACCTAACGACTGGATTCAGAGGAACCAATAGAATAACTGTTACCGTGCTAAGCTAAAAACTAACCCCCTGCTCCCTATAAAATATCTGTGCCCTAGAGCCCGGTGTGCAAGTTCACCGAAGCTCCGGCTGAGGTTTCGCTGAGCACCCGAAGGCGCCTGTGTATCAATAAATCACCTCTTGCTTTTGCAGCCAGTGTCTCGTGTGCTTTTCCTTGGACAGGGAGTCGGAGGGTCTTTCACTTGCAAATTTTACATATTATTGTCCTTGCTTCTCAGAAAGATGTTATAAGGCCTTTAGGAAGCAAAGGTAATTTTAATCTCTGTGATTCATGCAAAAATGAAGCCTGATCCAGAGCCTGGGATCCTGATACGCCTTCCTACCACACTTCTGCTAGATGGAGCTTTGTGATTTTAGTCAAGTCTACCAGTCCCTTAATGCATTAGGGTCCCATTTGTGAAATAATTGCAATATTGTCTCCTTGACACATAGGGAAATTATACAAGTAAAATGAGGTCTTAAATGGGAAAGTCCTTTGAAAAAAGAGCACATCCTCAATAGCAAATGAAATGAACTTGTGACTCAAGCACTTCAAATACAAGACAAATTAGACAAACATCACAGGTTATTCCTGATGACTGTAAGGGACTAAAAAAGCAAAGCAAATTTTACTTTGAACTCATGAAGCCATACAAAATGCTGCAATTATAGCCAGTGCAAGGTGATGTGAGATGTCCCCCTAAAGCTCACATGTGAGGTGGGTGCAGTGGCATATGCCTGTAATCTCAGTGGCTCCAGAGGCTGAGCCAAGAGGATCATGAGTTCAAAGTCAGCCTCAGCAACTTAGTGAGGTGCTAAGCAATGCAGTGAGACCCTGTGTTTAAATAAAATACAAAAACAGGGCTTGGGATGTGGCTCAGAGGGTCAATGCTCCTGAGCTCAATCCCTGATACCAAAATAAATAAATACTAAAGCAAAAAGACAACTCATGTGTGAGACAAAGCAAGAAGATCTAGATTGGTTTATAGCCTCAACCTAATCAGTGAATTAATCCCTAATGGGATTAACTGAGTGGTAGCTGGAGGCAGGTGGGGTGTGGCCAGAGGAAGTGATTCACTGGGGGCATGGCTATGGGGTATATATTTTGTATTTGGAACATGGAGTATCTCTCTCTGCTTAATGATCAACATGTGAACTGCTTCCCTCTGCCATCCTCTCCCGCTGTGATATTCAGCCTTACCTGGAGCCCTGGGGAATTGAGCTGGCCATCTATGGACTAAGACTTCCAAAACCTTAAGCCCCAAATAAACCTTTCCTCCTTTAGAGTTGTTCTGGTTGGGTCCTTTTAGTCACAACAGTGAAGAAAGCTAACTAAAACAGAAATTGGTACTGAGAAGTGGGGTCATTGCTGTGACTAACCTGACCATGTGGTTCAGAAGCTTTTTGAGCTTTTTGGAATTAGTGGGAGAAATTTTGAGATGCTTAGCAGTGCAAGCTGGAAATGCTTTGGGTTGTTGTAAGTACAGTTTAATGGCTGATTCTGGTGGGCGCTCAGAAAACCTGAATGCCAATAGGATTGTGGACAGTGAAAATGGGGCTCAAGAGGGTTTAGTAAAAAAAGAGGACACTATTGGTATTTGGATTAGAGGCCATTTGTGCTATGTTCTGGCTGAGAAGTTGTCTGCATTTTGCCCATGTCCTAAGACTTTCTGTGAGGCTGATTTTTAAAAGCAATGGACTCCTTAATTTGGTAGAAGAAATTTCTAGGCAGCATAGCATTCGGGCAGTGACATGGATATTGCTGGCAGCTTCTAGCCAAGTAATTGTGATAATAAGGAGCAGAAAGCAGAGCAGAAAGATTTGGGAAACATGGGCTTAAATGGCCTGAATAGAACTTTGGCAGGGGCTGTACTTGCCCAGCACATATGAGGCCCTAAGTTCCATCCTCAACATCACATAAAAATAAATAAATAAAATAAAGGTATTGTGTCCATATACAACTAAAAGATACTTAAAACAAAACTTGGGCTAAGGAATTTGCAGTTAAAATATTACCATCATGAAAGAAATGCTAAAGGTTTTGTCTAGAGACAATAAGAGAAATGGCTTGAGGGCATCTCAGAAGCTGACAAGACCACACCCTTCTCAAGCTCAAGGGAGTAAAAGTGAAAATTCTCTTTGAGAAGAAACCAGTGGGACACCCTTCTTGCACAAGGGGGCCTAGAAAGTTTTCAACATGCTCAGCCACCCAGACACTCAGAGGCTGCTGCAGCAAGGATCCCTGGAGGCTCTGCTATGGCTCATGATGGCAGCAGACCTTTGAGTCAACCAAGATCCTGGAGTTAGGGTTCATGGAGGCTTTGACCAAGATTTCCAAAGAAGGCTTTGGCAGCCAGGCAAGCCAGGTTGGAGTCCCTGCAGGCACTCCTTTAGAAAGCAAAGTGAGGAGATTTGAGGAGGAAGCCAAAGATGTTGTGGAGACCCTCAAGATTAAGAAATGCCATAATGTTGGATATCATCCTAGGAAAGCTGCAGGACTGAGCAGAGACAAGCCAACAAAAAGGCTACTCGGGCTGCAACCCACAAAGCCACAGAGGTGGAGCTACAAATGCCATTTGGAGAGAACATCATGATGCCATATGCCCTAGATGACAGACATGGAGCTGTAGGACTTATTTGCCCAGCTGGATTTCCATCTTGCTTTGGTCCTATCCCTTATTTCTATGACCCTAATTTTGTGAATGGAAATATTTACTCTGTACCATCATATATTAGATTCTTATACATTGCTTTTAATTTTACAGGAGTTCACAATGCAAGATTGTTTTAAGCCTCAGAGAAGACTTTGGACTTGAACTTTCGGCAATCTTGAAATTCTTGAGACTATAAAGATTCTTGGGGATGGACTAAATGTATTTTAGTCAGATGAGTGTGAGATTTTTGGAGGCCAGGGATGGAATGTTATGGTTTGGATGTGAGGTTTCCGCCAAAAGCTCACACGTGAGACAATGTGAGAAGCTTTGAAGGAGAAATGACAAGTTACAAACTTAACCTAATCAGCGAAGTTTTCAACACGCTGCTGATAGGATTAACTGAGTGTAGCTGGAGGAGGTAGGGTGTGGCCAGAGAAAGTAGTTCATTTGGGGATGTAGCTATGGGGTATATATTTTGTATTTGGAGCATGTAGTCTTTATATGTTCCATGATCAGCATGTGAGCTGCTTCCTTCTGTCACATTCTTCTGCCATAATGTTCTGCCTCACCTCTAACCCCTCCCTCAGGAATGGAGCTGGCTTTCTATGGACTAAGACCTCTAAAACTGTGAGCCCCAATAAACCTCTCCTCCTATTCTGGTCTGGTCCTTTAATCATAGCAGCATACAAAAAAAAAAGAAAGAAAAAGAAAAAATGCTTGTTAAGTGTTTCAATCTCTGGCATCCTCTGTTTTTCATCAATATTGCCCATTATTTTCTGTGTTTGATTTTTAATTAGCAGTTTAATATGACATAATATATTGATTACTCAACTATTTCTTGGCATCTATACATACACTTTAATTTTTTTACATTTGACTTAGAACTTCACAAAAATGACAAGTGCAGAAATTTAAGATAAATATCCTGTAAGATATAAATGAAGCAGGAAATTTTGAAAATTATAAAATTGTTAGATAAAACTATACTCAATACATGCAAGCTATCAGAAAGCATACTAGTTCTCCTCCATACACAGCTTGAAATTTAGAATACCTCTCACCTATAAGCAAAATTATTTCCTGCTATTTTCAGGTTTTGAATATTTGTTTTCTTAAAATTAACAACCAGAAGAGAAGAAAGGATGATTTTAAAAAAAAGCAAACAAGCAAAATTTCAATTCAAGAAATATAACATGGAGATGTGAAATTTTGTCACTAAAATATTAAATCTAAAAATACAATGGGCTGATACACAGATACATTGGTGGGCATGAATGAACTAAGGTTAACTCAATGTTTAGGACCTTAGACTCAAGTTTTCTCTGGGGGGAAAAAAAGAAAAACTTTAAAGTCAAGGAATGGTAATTCCTTACTGAAAACTCAATTCTCACATAAAATGATAATGAGTACCAGTCATGAAATACAGTATAGAAACATCTCAACCACCTTAGCTTGTGCTGGAATATTAGAAAGTATAGAGTAAATATGTTCAATATATAAATAAATGGAAATTTATTGTAATAATTAGTGAACAAGAGACTATACAGGTGAAAAAAGATTTAAGTAAAAAACAAGAATAATATTTAGAACTTATTAGAAATTTAGTATGCTGGATAAACTAATTAAATATAAAAGAGGATTAACAAATTGTAGACATACAGAACTTAAAGTAAAAAAGGTAGAACCCATGAAAAATAAGAACATGAAATTAGAATGGTCAGTATATCTTTAATCAGAGTTTTAGAAGGAGAGAATCATGTAAAAGTGAAAACTACATATATAGATATATACATAAATACACACAAGTTGGGTTTATCACAAAATGCAAAATTATTAGAAAACCTTTAAGGTGTTTCTTCATAGTAATAGATTAAAGTAGAAAAAAAAAAGAAACTCCACTTGATTATTACAGAGAGGCAGGTAAGGTATTCTAATAGCTTTAATAATACATAAAAGTAACAAAAAATGTAACTTAACTGTGGGTAAGGTAGACAGGGGTTGCTACTATAGTCATCTGACATCTAGAGGCTGAAGCTGCTAGCTTTGGCTTGGCTATTCAAAAATACTGAGATGAGATCCTGGCAATTCCCTGAAAACTTTCTGGGACTTGAGAGAAGCTAAGGAGGTGCCACACCCTTTATTTTGGATAACTGCAAACTCATTTTTTTTGTATAAAGATAGAATGATAAAGAGTAGAAGTCTAAAATTTTAAATCAAATTTAGACTCTGATGATCACACATGGCTAGACATTATTATTATTGTTGTTGTTGTTGTTGTTGTTATTATTATTATTACTACTACTACTACTACTATTACTATTATGCTGGTCTCAGGGCCTCCCATGTGCTGGGCAAGCATTCTATCACTGAACTACATCTCTACTCTGATGACTAGACCTTTTTAATTGTTAATTGAGACTGGATTATGACTTAAAGTTCTCAGAGTACCCATTAAATCATGGGCTCCATTTGAATTTTTCATTTTTTGTTTTTGGAAGTAGTAGAATCACACAAAAGATTTAAAGCAACATTAAAAGGCAAAAGTGAAATAGTTTTATGTTTACTACTCATAGTTGTTCGTGTACTAACATAATGGTTATGCTATAGAATAGTGAAAGTCAGTGAATTACAATTATGTTTGTCTACATAAATGGACCTCATGGACATGAAAATATCAAGTGAAAAAGTAGGAAGAATTTGCATAGCAAGGTGGCATTACTAAGATGTTTAAATTATCCGAAACCAGGGGCTGGGGATGTGGCTCAAGCGGTAGCACGCTGGCCTGGCGTGCGTGCGGCCCGGTTTCGATCCTCAGCACCACATACAGACAAAGATGTTGTGTCTGCCGAAAACTAAAAAAGAAATATTAAAAATTCTCTCTCTCTTTAAAATAAATTATCCAAAACCATAACATATTTTGCTTTGGTTTATTTTATATAGATAGATAGATAACAATAAAGAGAAAGCATCAATATTAAATTTGGGGTAAAATTTATGTAGGATTGTGGGGACATATCAGGCAAATGAACATGAGGGCTTTTACATATGACATAATCCTTTGTTCTTTAAACTAAGGAGTGGGTACATGGGTACTAATAATTTTTTTTTTACCTTTTTTGATATATTTTGTAAGTTTTCTATAGGAGCAGGAAATGAGTTTCCAGATTGAAAAAAACTGAGCTGTTACTTGATTTTTAATAAATTGAGGAAAGATTTACATTAAGGAAGTAAATTAATAAGAGCTGAAAAATCAAACAATTGGGAAAACAGGTTAATTTGAGTCCCGGGGTGAATAAAACATCGTTCAAGACAGGAAATGCAATTCTGCAGCACATCATAGCTCATCTGTATTGTGTAAACAGTAATAATAGTAATAAAATAAATGCTGAATATTGATTTAACCAAAGTTAGAATGTAATTACATTTGAAAGATGGATGGAGAAGTGGGTGAGAGCTAAGTGTGGGAGGACTGTAACTTCAATAAGAGGAGGTCAAAGAAAATGCAAAATCATGACACAGCAATATAACCATCTTCCTTTAAAATTATGGGGCAAAGATACAAATATATGACTAACTAGCTAAGAGAGAGGAAAACTTTTCTTGATATGGAATAGGGTGGGGAGAAAAGAAGGAAAGGTGTTAGTTTTTGTTGGAGACTTTAGGATAGTTTGAAATCTTAAGTTACATATTCATGTAACTAAAAATATTACAAAATATTCAATACATGCAAATTTCATAATTTGCTTAAATTTTAAAAACTTCCATATTTCTCAACTTCATATTATGTAACTATTCAAGGGTCCACTCAAATGGTGCTTTAGACATAGAACATTGGCTTCTGCATTTCTGCCTTATGAATAATTACTGATGATATTCCCCAGATCAAGAATCAGAATAACATTACAAAATATACCTAGGTTTAGAACCAGTAGGTTTGATTCCATCATCACTGATTCTACATTGTATCATGCTGCCTCAATTCAAGGAGAATATTAAAGTCACAGAGGCAATCTCCAGGAAAATGTATCCACTCAGGACATTGACTGCTAGTTTTGCGAAATACTGATTAAAATGACTGTAGAATCTTTCTGTTAGTGATGGCTTCTGATTGCAGAGGCTTGCCAACAGCTGTACCCATGAGCTTGAGACCTAGTGGCCAGCCCCACAGGAGCTCTGAACCCACTGATGAGCCCTCTACTTTAAACTCAGCACTTCCTTCATTTCCTACCTTACCATCTAGAAGTTGCCGGAATGTGGATATAACATCCAACTGTTAATATACACTACATGAATCATTTGCTGAAAATTATTTGGTATCCTAGGGCTGTAGAGCTCCACTTTCATAACACATTTGAAGGAAAAAAAGAAAAAAGTAAAAAAGATTCTTTTGTATTTTAACACTTGCAGGTCAAATTTTACAACATTTAATCTTAATTGAAGAACACTAGATGCCTGAAAATGAAAAAGGAAGCCTAAGAAATTAAATAAGGAGAGGTCAACAAAGCATTAATCTTTAAGAATGGACCAATTCTACAAGGTAAGTGAGTAGAGTAGGCAGGCTTTTACAATTCACACAAGCCTTTGTTATGTGTTATTCAGGGTTTCTGAGGGTAGCAAAACACTAGATCTTCCCTTTCTCCAAAGTGGAAAAGGAAATGTATTGTACCCACTGGCCACTGGCGGGCGGGGGCATGGTGAGGAAAGAGAAAAGGATGGGGTCACAGACACCACAGAACAATAGCTGCTAGAAAGAACCAGGCAGTGGCTTAATTTCAGAAATCAAATGATCCTTTTACACATATATATATGTGTAAAAGAGTTGATGAGGGCTGGGGTTGTGGCTCAGTGGTAGAGTGCTTGCCTAGCATGTGAGAGGCTCTGGGTTCGATCCTCAGCATCACATATACATAATGTCCATTGACAACTAAAACAAAAATTTAAAAAAAAAGTGGATGACTCTCTACCTTGTTTATGTCTGTATCATGTCTTTGTACAGATATTCATGTGCATGAGATGGAGCATTACTAATCTACAGGTTTGTTATTGATACTAATAGGTAGCAGACTACTTTCATTCCATTTTTTTTTAAAGTCTAAGATAGTAATGCCATGAAATTTGGTATATCTCAGTACTAGTTTAAATGCATCAGAAGTCTAAACTTTACCATATTCTATTAGGGAAATGGATATTTGAAACTGAAGTATCTCTCTGGAAGGCAAGTCTATATTCAGTCAGCTTGCTGAGAACAGTCATCACAACATACTCTGCATTGTTCACTGTAGTTTATATGCCCCTTTGGTAAGCATTAAGCTAGAGCTACTATCACTTCTTTATGGTTAAGTTCAAATTTTCCATGATGATAAGTGTTGCACTAGACTAGTATTTAATATTTAATAATCAGATTCAAGAACAGTACATTTGCTTAATGGTAATGATACATAAATTTAAACAGTTTGCTTAAAAATACATTCAAACTCTAACAAAATGCAAATGACAAATATTCATGCTTATTTTCACTAAAAATTAGTAGTGTTCTATATTTATACAAAATTATGACATTATCCAAGGAAAAAGCTACCTGTAATAACAGAATAACTTCTTCTGATTTATATCTCGTAGGTACTTTCCAATTTTAATCTTCAGTTTAGCAAATTGTGGTATAACCTAAGTGCCAAGAAACTTCCCAAATCTCCACTCAACTCTTTCACCTTAAGACTGGAATATTTTACACCAAAATATAACATCTGAATTAAATTATTTTATAGATTTGCCATTTTCTGTGTATCACATGGTATAAGCCCATACAAATATCTCCATTGTTTATATTCCTAGGAGGTAGAAATAACTTTCATTTAATGAGCTGTTTTAATTTTATAGGGTTCTAAAATACATAAGGATAACTTACAGTGAGATCCTACGTGGATCCCTTGCTGAAAACAGTTTTTATGAATCTTTTAAGTGAATACAATTCTCATGAATAGCTTAGTCCTATGATCTTTGAACATGATAAAATATACCCATATCTTTTTAAAAATAAATTATATTGCATATAATTAAGGTATGCAACATGGATGTTATGGGATGCATATAGATAGTAAAAAGGTTACTATTGTGAAATAAACTCATACATTTCTCATGTCACAGTTACACAATTTTCTGTTTTTATATCAGGAGATTCTAATTTTCTTGGGAGCCCCAGGCACATAGGCATGCATGGGCACCCACAAGCACACACATAGAAGAAACAGTGCTGCACAATTTAGTTAAACATTGACAGCTCTCTGCAACATCATACTATGGGGAAGGCAACCATAGGTACATTCCTTCACTCATTTTTTTTCAGAAACTACTACTAGGTGACATAGCATGTAAATATTTAAAAAAATCATAGGATACTTTAATTAAGTACAAGGCCTCCAACGAATGAACAATTTAGCATATTTAGTCTACCAGGGATCCCCTAATTTCTCATGAAAAAGATGTGCATTTTTCCTCAAGGGAAGGTGAAAAAGAGAATAGCTGGCACACTCCATTGACATGCTATATATTTGAATGGTTTCAGAGTGTTCCTATGGAAGTTCATGTCCTGGAGATGTTTCTGGTGGGGATTTTTAATCAAGGTTCTCTTTAGAGAGAAGTTCAGGTTATTGCTGCTGCCCAGCAACCACCTACAGTCATGTATCAATGATGGAGTTACATTCTGAGAAATTCACTGTTAGGTGATTTCTTCATTTCATGAACACTATTACTCAGACTAAAATGGCTACAACATCACTAAGCAATATAGTTTTATTGGAGTACTATCATATATGAGGTCCATTATTGACCAAAATTTTGTCATACTGTGCATGACTATAATCTTAACTGCAATGGAAGTGAACTATTTTATAGTATTGAAAAATCATTTACATTTATATTTTTTGTATTTTATAAAAATTCTTCATCTATAGTACTTGAGATTATAGCAGTCTTCCTTCAGTGTTATTTATTTTCATTTCCTTTCTCAACCATTGAATAATGTATCTTTAGCACACAGAGGCCATGTTTTGCCTATACAGGTAGCTCAGGCATGTTGCATACTGCTTAACCCTTGCTTTATGTTACCTTGTTTTTTCCATATATATACTGGATCCTATTTGGTCACATGATCTTGACTTATAGCCGGGTATGGCTTTGGATAACTATAAGGTTGTTTAAAGCCTTGCCCCATGTATATATATATCAGAGTTCCATAGTGCTTTTATTTAAAAGAGCACTATTGAAGTCCTATACCAAAAACTTCCTTTTGCCCAACAGAAGTGAGGGTAGTGAAAGCAGTATCCTCTTGCTAGGCAGCTGCTGCCAACCTTTCCCTAGAGCATCATGGATGGAACACTATATCAGCTCTCTTCTTCTTGATCATAGGATTTAAGGTCTGCTTTTCCTGAAATAGAGCTAAATTGGCCAAGCTGGCCCTCTAAAGTAAGGTAAGTTCTTTACTTGGCAGTGTGCCTTAAACCCAGGAGAGCAACCCAAGTGATGTCTAGATAGGTCATTAGCCAAGCTGTTTCACCAAAATGCACTTTGGAAAGAGGGACAGACATGTATGCTCTGTAGAGCAATTCTGCTTTTATTAAGATAAAGATTTTATTTAAAAGAGTTTAATTACAAATGAGCTACAGAAACTATTCAAAGTTAGTCAACTTTGGGGATTACACCATAAAGTATACATGAAATACAAATGATAAAAGTGATTTGCAACAGAGAAATAACAAAGGATACCAACTGAAGGAAATTATTACTTTTATGAGGCAATGATAATGTGAAATAATATATTGCCTTTCACTTTAGATTCTGAGAACAAGGTAAAAGCATGAGAATTCCTTGATGGGGCACTATTGTCCCCTCAAGTTAATATTCTTTAAACACTTCCTTCTTAACTTGGGGACTTGCCAAATATCTTTTTCCTAAGCAAACATTTGGTATTTTTTTAAGAGAGAGAGAGAGAGAATTTTTTAATATTCATTGTTTTTTTTTTTAGTTCTCCACGGACACAACATCTTTGTTTGTATGTGGTGCTGAGGATCGAACCCAGGCCGCACGCATGCCAGGCAAGCGCGCTACCGCTTGAGCCACATCCCCAGCCCAACATTTGGTATTTTTTAGGAGGGTTTTTGCTTCTTTTGAGGAATTTCTGGATGTGGTACTATACATTCCAGGTTAACACTACATGCTTTAAGGTATGTGCAGGGCTCAATTTTACTGATTTCTCAGGGACATTTGCATCTTAGGAGTAGATGGCTGAATTACTTGGAATTCTAATCACACCTTTAGGTTGTGCATATGTCCTTTAAGGGAGAATTGAGCTCCAATTTTGGAGGAAATAATTACCTTTAAAATTTTACATAGGTTTATTTTACTTATGACAGTATCTCTCCTGAGAATCTCACTAAATGTGATAAATGAACTTCAAGCTTACTAGAAATCACATGTGGTCAAACTTTCCACTCTGGCAACACTAATGAGTATCAAAACAATCTTCAACTCTCCTGATATTTGAGCTCTCTTTCTTACCAAATTATGAAATTTTATTTGCAATGTATAGATGACAAAATGCAAATAAACAATCAGATTTTTATCAGATGTGGATCTTAATAAATTTAATTTTGAAGACAAATTAAATTTCAAATTGAGTGTGACAAAGCATAGTATCCTAAATTCTACGTATATGTTCTGACTACAGTAGGAAAGGGGCATTCACTCCCTAGTCTTTCTAGAATCAAAGAACTCCTGGGATAGGGTAGGATTCTTCAATTTGATCTCTGCTGCCACAAAGTGAATTTATTATGTTTCATACAAAGGAATATCTGTCTTATTGCAAGGATTAGCAAGTAGGAGATTCTCAACTGTACTTCAATATTAATCCATTTGAGGGCTTCTGGTTATTATTTTTTATTTGTCGCCGTCTTAAAGCAGGCTTAAGTCATTTTAAGGCAAGTCATGCATAAGTCATTTTTATCACTTTTATAATATGTACTACCGTATATCATCATGCCTAGTTGCCCTTTTAAGGTAGAAAGAAGCCTAAAATAAAATTCAGTTAAGAAAGGATAGTATCTCCAACACATTTGCTGAATCAATTGAATATTCATATGCAAAACAATGAGCTTCTATCACACCTTTTGCCATATATAATGATTTATTTTAAATGAATCATAGACCTAACTGTGCCACCTAAAATTGTCTATAGATGAGAAAACCTTTGTGTACTGGGATTAGAAGAGTATATTTTTTATAAGCAACCCTGAAGCATAATGCATCAAAGGAAACTTTGGAATTGGTTTTCAGCAAAATTAAAAATTTCTGCTCTTCAAGACAGTGGTAAGATAAGACAGGCTACATTTGCTAATCACATATTTGACAAAAAATGTGTATACAAACACAGAGAACAATGAACCAAATAAATATCTGAAAAATATCTTACAGACACTTTAAAAAGTAGAAAGAAATTGGCAAATAAACTCATGATATTATTTGTTTTTGTAGAACTGCAAGTTAAACGTATGATAAAAATGCAAGTTAGAACAATAAAATATTTAAAAAGACCAAACCATACCAATTATTGGTTCAGATGCAAACCAACTGGAATTCTTATACTTTTATGTTTGTAACATGGTATCAACATTTAGGGAAACAGGAAATTTTTTTTATAAAAAGATTAAACATATTCCTACAAAAATGAATCAGCTGTTATATTCTTTCTCCTATGAGAAATTAAGCTGTAAATTTGTACAAAGTCTTGTGTAGTAATGTTTATACAGGGTTTACATGTGATAGACAAAAACTGAAAGCTAGTCAGATGAATCCAGGTGGATGGATAAACACGTTGTGGCACATCCGTACAGTAGACTACTACTTGGCAATACAAAGAGATCATTAACACACCCAACAGGATGCATGAATCTCAATGTAATTTTGCTTAGTTAAAGAAGAAAGAAAGGGCTAGGGTTGTGGCTCAGAGGTAGAGCACTCACCTAACATGCGTGAGGCACTGGGTTCAATCCTCAGCACCACATAAATATAAAAAATAAAGATTAAAAAAAAAGAAAGAAATATATTTCTAGAAAACATAGACTAATCTCTAATTTTGGAAGATAGACTAATCTATAATTTTGGAAGAAAGATTACTGGCTGCCTAGGAATACAGTGTGTGTGTGTGTGTTTGTGTGTGAAATAGCATTTTCAAAGAACATAAGTAAACTAGGAGGGCTGGTAGTAGATATGTTCCTGTTCTTAATTGTGGTGATGGTTTCATGGTAAAAGCACTTGTCAAAACTTATAGAATTAGATGGTTGAAATATGTGCTATTCATTCTATGTCAAATATTCTATGACATTCTATGTCAAAATTATATCAGCTTTCTTACCTGGTGTTATGGGCCACTAGGCTCTTTCAATGACCTTCTACTTAGGCAAATATCCCTTAGCTTATTTCTGATACAGTTTGAAGAATATTAATGGTTAAATGAAAATTAAGTATCTTGGGGGCAAAGACTGAGGATGGGATAATCTAGCACTTTCTTTATTCCTGACATTTACAGTCTACCAAATTTTACTGAAGTTACTACCTGATTATTACAGATAAGCTCAGCATTTACCATCATCTTTCTTCCCTTAAAATTTGTTCTTCCTCTTGTTTTCCTTAGCTCAGTAAATGCTAGCACAGTCCTCCCTCACCTCTATAACTTGAGCACCTTTCTTAATTCTTTCCTAAACACATTTTCTACATCCTTTTACTATGGGGATCTGAAAATATCATCACCTACTTATTGTTTTTATCATTAAGTACCTTACTTTTCCAGCTTCGATTATAGAAGTAACTGCATAATTTTCTTATTTGTTGAACAAACAACACAGTATTTTTGCAGAAAAACTGGAAATACAATGGAGACTATGGAACATAATTTATATTTCAAAATTGTATATCCAATTCCTTGAATTTTCTCACTCCTGTTGCTGAGTTGTATTAGGGATAGAAAATGTATTCTGTGAAGTAGAATTCCTAGAAGTAAAATTCCAATGTACTACAACCTATCTCAAATCAAAGTAGCTGTTTATGGATCTTGATGCTTTTTGTTCAAAGTCATTGGCCACATTCTTTATGTGTACTCTTAGGACATTTACAAAAATTGACCATGTACCAGGCATGCCTGTAATCCCAACAGCTAGGGAGGCAGAGACAGGAGGACCATAAGTTCAAAGCCAGCTTCAGCAATAGCAAGGAGGTGCTAAGCAACTCAGCAAGATCTTGTCTCTAAATAAAATACAAAAAAGGGCTGGGAATGTGGCTCAATGGCCAAGTGCCCCTGGGTTCAATTCCCAGTATCCCCTTTCCAAAAAAAAAAAAAAAAAAAAAAAACAAGAACCTGTCATATATTTGGTTTAATATAGATGCAATGTCAGACTATAATGTGATAAAATTAGAGATCAGTTTTAATAGAAGAAGAATCAAACATGTTCTAAATAATATATTCATCAAATAAATCATAAAGAAGCATATTTAGGATTTAATGAATAGAGGTTTAGATACAAAATTTAAGGTATGCTTTTAAAGTAATAAGAGATGAAAATGTGCTGTTTTAAAGCATTTTTAATGAAAGAAAAAAAAGATGAAAGTTCATGAGTTAAGCATTCCCCATGCAAACATAGAAAAAGAGACAGGATGTGTCAAAGCAGAAAGAAAAGGTAATAACGCTAAATTATTTGTATATATTGAAGAAATTCATGTAAATGATAAACTCTCAATTAATTGTATTGGTTAACCTGTGTTTAAAAAAGAAGAAAATGCATTTGGTAAGTTGGATATCATAAATCGATTATATTGATGAGATCCTCTTTCTTAAGATTTATGTACTTTTATTATTTTATGCTTTTTATATGTCAATGAAAATTTAAAATGTTACATAAAAATATTCCTAAAAAAATTATTACTCATTTACTTTCAGCAAATATTTGAATTTCAGAATGTCATCTGTCCAGGCTAGTGTTCTAGATATTTTGTCCTTTGTTACAATTGTTTTTCACATGGCATTGAAAAATTGTGTTCTTTAGCACTAAATATAGACTACTATGAGAGGTTATTGCTATAATTTTAAAAAATAAGTATTTAATATATCCAGATCAAGGTCTTATAACTGGCTTTATTTGCACTTTTAATCTGTTTTTATTTTTATTATATCTGCTTTAGATCACTTTGGTTAACTATGAAAAAATAATAAAATGTGCTTTTTAAAGAGACTAATTTGTAATACCTATAAAGACAAATCAAATACAATTAAGTTCATATAAATGACACTAAATTATTATAATAAATGGTTCCATGAAATGTATTTTACTATACATTTTGAACAATGTATCACAAGCTATTCTTTGCTTCTTTTCTTTTTTGGGCCTTAATTTTCAGTTAGTCATTGGCTTACATCTTATCTCCCACAATAATGGCAGAAATTAATGGGATAAAGTGCTCTATTCAAAGACAAATTATCATTTCACTGATCTACTTCAGCAAGTGCAAATTCCCTCAGCACCCATTAAAAAGGTTTAGAACAGTAGAAAAGTGCTAGTTAACTTAAATTGTTTCTTCTTTCTTAGGCTATAAAACATTCATTTACTTCATCTGTTAAACCCTTTTGTAAATACAGTAATTTTGAAGCCTTTTGGTATTGTGAGATACATATTTTGGCATTGTAGCTATTCTGGATTTCTTCCATGGTACTTTAATTTTGTGGTTCAGTGAGCAAAACTAAGAGTTCTCCAGGAGGATTTGTACTTAAAACAGTCAGGGGTGTGCTGCCTGATGAGACAGTCAATCTTTTCCCTTGACGAGGGTGTCCAGTCAGAAAAGACAGTTTGTTTTTGCGCCGAGAAAAGGTTTTAAAGAAAATTACCACCCAAACAGTAAAAAGCAACTTGGGTTTCTGCAATGCCATACAGCGTCACAATCTAATATGTGTCTGATAAACAGTTTTAGAAGCCATTGACTGTGATGATATAAATAGATATTTATGTTTTCTATGGTTAACCTCTCCAATTCAAACAGAGTGTTATGGAATTCCATGCCAGAGTATAAGTTAATAATGAAACATTTTATACTCTTAAAATTTCAAAATACATTAATGAAGTAAATCTTAATTTTCATGTGCAGATAAGAAGCTGAAGTCTTAAGAAACGTAGCTAATATCTCCAGAGCCATATAAATGGTAAGGGGTATACTTTGGGTTCAAACCCATACCTATCAGATCCACAAACCTTACCAAAACAACAATAACAAATATAAATGGACAACATTTGTAATTCAATTATATTTGTTAGGTGATTACTCTTGTGGAGGTAGCATTTTGACACTGAAGTAAATAAACAGTAAACTGGCTGTGATGGTGGCTTTCACCTCTGGCCATGGTGAATTCAGCTACCCATTACAATTTCTTCACTTTGCTCTTACTGTTGCCGTAAACTATTTGTCTCAGATATTCTGTGAGTTATGCTCAGGTTACCTCTTCATATAGGAACTTTTCATGAAGCACAAGATGTAAAATTTTTTTAAATAAAAAATGAAATTGTATTAAGAAATAAAGTTATATTATTGAAACTAAAAAAGACACCTACAGCAGAATACAGGTAGCATAAGTAACATAATAATTTTGACTTTTAGGATTTTAAATATCTGCATATATATTTTCATTTATTGAATTGATTATTTTAATATTTCCTTTATATTTTCAAGCTATTGTCTATAATTTTAGGTATTATGGTTACTGATCAGTAGCACTTAGAGTGAGTTTGATTTCTATTAAACTCTGCTTCTTTCATCTTGGAATCAACTGCCCATTTTGGAGGGATCAGTCTCTGGATAAACAGGTAAAGTGGAGCATTGTCCCAGCACTGACAAACAGGTCTGGAAAAACGCAGCTAATTCCATTCCCAGTGTTCTAGTTTACAGTGTCATCTATCCTTCACAGTTTCTGGTCAGTTGACTCTGCTAGCTTTTATTTCTCCCAGTTTCTTATAAAACTGATTTTTATTTCTTTCCTTGAGTACTTGAAGCATACCCACCAGCATCTCTGGCACACTTGAGTTCTAATTGTGTCTCTCCCAGTTCCTATCAGTTCATTTCAATTGGGTGACTTCTCAAAGCTTTTACCTGACTTTAAAGACCTTCCTATCCTAAATATCAGGGTAATCCTCTGCTGGAGATTGCTACCACCAAGAAGAAAAGAATGTGCCACCCAATATACTGTCCCCTTTTTCCAGAGGCAAAAACCTAACCTGTTTCCACGTCAGTCTTTTCCATTGAATTTGACCAAGACAGTTATAGCTTTTCTGAGGGATTACATTATTCTATCAGTTAAAAAGCTAATTTGTAGATCTTTTAATTATTTCAAGAAAATAGCTAAAATTTTACGAAACTAATTTACTCACAGCTGAAAAGAGAGTAGGACCTTGTGATTCATCCTATTTACTTAATTATCCCCCACATCTCCTGATTGTCCATGAGAAAATTAAAAAAAAATGTTTAGTAAAGTTGAAAAGTAAAGAGGAGACAATTTTCTGTTTATCTGCCAATTAGAGAACATTCTAATTTGAGGAATATGTCCTAATTATCTAATTAGCAGGTCCTATCCTAAAAAGACTTAGGTATAGAACAAACGGAAATGCTTAACTGAGCAGAAATATAGAGAAGCAGATTGAAAAGTCCCTTAACGTTTCTGAGTATCTGTTTCTTCATCTATAAAACAAATGGCTTGGACAAAATCATCTGTAAAATATAAAGTTATTTCCATGAAAATAACTTAAAATCTGAAATGTAGGCTCTCTGAGGCAGGTCATTGTAAGACTTTATATTTATTGTAGACATTGTAGGAGAAAGTGCTTATAGAGATTAATATAAGTTAACTGGAAAAATGGATATCTACACGTCTTTGACTTTCTCTATTTCTCTATTTCTTTGACTTTCTCTATAGATAATAGACTATTATCTATCTCTATACTATATCTGCATCTCTACTTCTATTGAGCAGCAGGTCTTATGCTTATTTGGTGTTCATTTGTTGGAAAATATTTACATCTACTCTGAAGGATACTAAATATATAAGTAATCCCTCTTGTAATATATTTATTTATATGTGGTAATGAGAGGTATAGATTATTCACTTTTAATCCTGTAGTGCTGTCTGAGTAGTTGGGCTGCAAAAGGGATAAATGGTATCAATGTGTTCATCATGAAATAATATCATTTTCTGGCTAAAAAGAAGATGCTGCTAATATCAGAATGTGGCAGAGTTTTCAGAAGTAGAATAGATGAGAAGACATTCCAGAGGGAAATGAATGCTAGAGAAAAGACCCAGAGGCTAAAATGCAAGGGATAAATCCAAAAGAGGGTAAATAATTCAATTTAGCTGAAGTAAAAAATTAATAGCAGAATATGAACCTGAATGTCATATCATATTAAAGGAATGATGAATTTTAGTTTAATTTGGCTACCATTGGGAAGCAATTGGAGGACTGTAATGAAGAGATTATATAATTAACAAAAAAGATAGCAATGGAGATGGGTTGGAAGAGAGGCTGATTAGAGGAGTGCAAAAAAAAAAACTGTTTAGAATTTTTTTTTTAAGTGAGTCAGAAGTCAGACTGTTTCTGAAAAGATAAATGGGAAATCATTTAGACCAAGTAACTAATTGTATAATAGTGGGCAGGGAAAATAGTATGCTTCTTAAATGACTATTAATAGCACACCTCTGAATGAAATTGCCAGGATGCAATTGTGCAGCAGCAACAACAGATTGTTGAACACGGGAGATTATATTAAAGAGATATTGGCTACAAATAATTTATTTGCAAACAGATTGATATTGAAGAGGTTATTATTTCTGTTTTTAGTTTATAATTCTATGTACCATAAAAATAAATTCATGTTTAAAAGAGGAAAAACTCAGGTAGGTCACATGACTCAATTCAATCACATAGCCACTCAGGGCAGTCAAAACACACATCCTGTATTAAGTTTGAAGTACAGATTGTATGGACTTCTTTCTTGATGCTTTTGGGAGAAAGATATTGAGAGAATAATACTTTAAGGATTTTGTTGGTTGATATGTGTGTCTTATAATAAAAAAAGAGAACATAATACTAAGCTAAAAAAGTTTTATTTGCTGATGGATGGCCTATGGTTTGGGAAGAGAGCAATAAGAAATGGCACAACAGAATGCTGGATAAATGAGGATATCAGGAAGATGAAGATCTTTCTTTTAGAGATATGTATAAGATAATATTTTCAGAGATATGTCAGGAAGCAGGCAGAATTCTAAAAACAAACAACAAAAAAAGGGTTACATAAGTCAAGGGATTATTTTGACAAAACCAAAATTCAAATTAACCTAAGAAAGTAGAGTCATCCTTATTCCTTTGAAAGAGGACAGAAGTGAGGGGGATGAATTTATTGCTATATGAGCTAAGAAAACAAGGTGGCTTTGGAGATAAGTGGAGAATGTAGGGATTTTATGAAGTAATGAGTAGGATATATGCATTTTTAAGAAGAAAAAAAAGCCCTAGAAGATTAGATGAGAATTAATAGCATGACTACATAATGATACCAAGCATTTAGTTTCATGATTTTCTAAAATAATAATTAAAATCCAAGAGGCTACATTTACTCAAAGAATATTCCATATTAAAAACAAACAAACAAACAAAAAAACCCTGCAATGCTGCCAGATGCAGTGGCACATGCTTGTAATCCCAGTGGCTGAGTAGGCTAAGACTGGAGGATTACAAGTTCAAAGCCAGTTTCAGCTATCAAGCAAGACCCTAAGTATATTAGTGAGACCCTGTCTCAAAATGAACAAATAAGAAGGATTGGGAACTAATCTGACATGATGAAGATTTGGGCCTACTTTTTCATCTATTAGGTGTAGAATCTCTGGTCTAATTCCTAGGTTCTTGATCCACTTTGAGTTGAGTTTTGTGCATAGCGAGAGATAGGAGTTTACTTTCATTTTGCTGCATATGGATTTCCAGTTTTCCCAGCACCATTTGCTGAAGAGGCTATCTTTTCTCCAATAAATGTTTTTAGAGCCTCTGTCTAGTATGAGGGAACTGTATTTATATAGGATTGTCTCTGTGTCTTCTATTGAGTACCATTGGTCTATCAGTCTATTTTGGTGCCAATACCATGTTCTATTTGTTACTATGGCTTTATAGTATGGTTTAAGGTCTGGTGTTGTGATGCCTCCTGTTTCACTCTTCTTGCTAAGAATTGCTTTGGCAATTCTGGGTCTCTTATTTTTCAAAATGAATTTCATGATTGCTTTTACTATTTCTTTTTTTTAATTGGTTGTTCAAAACATTACAAAGCTCATGACATATCATCTTTCATACATTTGATTCAAGTGGGTTATGAACTCCCATTTTTACCCCAAATACAAATTGCAGAATCACATTGGTTACACATCCACATTTTTATATAATGCCATATTAGTGACTGTTGTATTCTGCTACCTTTCCTATCCCTTACTATCCCCCCTCCCCTCCCCTCCCATCTTCCCTCTCTACCCCATCTGCTGCTTTTACTATTTCTATAAGGAATGACATTGGGATTTTAATTGGAATTGCATTGAATCTGCATAGTGCTTTGGGTAGTATGGCCATTATGACAATATTGATTCTGCCTATCCAAGAACATGGGAGATCGTTCCCTCTTCTAAAGTCTTCTTTGACTTCTTTCTTTAGAGCTCTGTAATTTTTATTATATAGATCTTTCACCTCTTTCATTAAGTTGATTCTAAAGTATCTTATTTTTTTTTTTGAGGTTATTGTGAATGGGGTAGTTCCAACTTCATTAACAAGACTCTAAAGCACAAGAAATAAAATCAAGGATCAATAAATGGGTTGGATTCAAACTAAAAAGCTTCTTTTCAGCAAAAGAAATGATCAACGAGGTGAATAGAGTGCCTAAAGAATGGGAGCAAATTTTTGCCACACATGCGTCAGATAGAGCACTAATCTTCAGGATACATAAAGAACTCATAAAACTTAACATCAAGAAACCAAACAGCCCAATCAATAAATGGGCTAAGGAGCTGAACAGACATGTCTCAGAAGATGATATGCAATCAATCAACAAACATATGAAAAAAAGATCAACATCTCTAGTAATTAGAGAAATGCAAATCAAAATTTTATCTTATACCAGTCATAATGGCAGTTATTAATAATATATGCATCAATAAATGTTGAGGATGTGGGGGAAAAGGTACACTTATACATTGCTGGTGGGAATGCAAATTGGTGCAACTAATCTGGAAAGAATTATGGAGATTTCTTAGAAAACTTGGAATGGAATCACCATTTGACCCAGCTATCCCATTCCTTGTTCTATACACAAAGGACTTAAAAACAGCATACTATGGTAATACAGCTAGTTCAATTGCAGCACAATTCACAATTGCTAAACTGTGGAAGCAACCTTCAACAGATGAATGGATAAAGAAATTGTGGTACATTACTCAGCATTAAAGGAGAATAAAATTGTGGCATTTACAGGTAAATAGATGGAGTTGGAGAAAATCATGCTAAGCACAGTAAGCCAATCCCCAAAAAACAGAAGCTGAATGTTCTGACAGTGGATGCTAACCTATTGGGGGGTTATGGGGAGAATGGAGAAAATTTGAGCAAAGGGGAGGGAGGAAAGGGGAGTGGGGTTGTGGGGCATGGGAGTAGAAAAGATAGTGGAATGAACGAACATCTTTATCCTAGGTACGTGATTGACTGCACATGTGGAGAGACCCAACATTGTGTACAACCAGAGAAATGAAAAGTTGTGCTCCATTTGTGTACGATAAATCAAAATGTATTCTGCTATCATGGTATAACTAATTAGAACAAATTTTAAAAAAATTGAAAAGTGGCACTTTGGGAGTCAGCCCACCTCTAGAAAAAAAAAAAAGACTGGCTATATTGGTTAAGTGGTAAAGCACCCCTGGATTCAATCCTAGGGAAGGGAGGGGGGAGAAAGAAAAGAAAAGAAAAGAAAAGCAATTCTAAGTTACCTGTAAGTGAAAACTGTATTCAGGTTAAAATTAGTGTCACTTTGCAAAACATAGCACATTATTTTCATAGACACAATTAAAACTCATTTTTCTCTGCTCCTTCCATCAGAATCTTTTATAGCCTGACTGAACCCTCAGGTGTTTCCTGTATAGTAGTGTTTTCCAAATTGCCAAGCTGACCTCCCTCAATATTTCATGCACATCTTTACTTCTCTTAGTTAATGATATAAAACAATAAAATGAAAATGATCCACTTATACCTAAAATAAACTATGCCTTTCATGAAATGTGGGCTTTATTCCCCATGAGATGGTAATTATGTATACAACACTGCACAAGAACAAAGAAATGTAAGTTTTACCAAATTGTGAATCACAAAGGAAAAATCACATTATGTTACAGTGGACAAGAAAGGATAAGAGATGAATAGAATTTTGAATCATCTTTTGGGTTTAGAAAGAGAAAACACATGGAATAAAGAATTGGGAGCAAAGTATAAATGGGATGGTTATGTTTCTAATCAATAAATAAACTAATTTGAATGAAAAGTTTTATAAAATTTTGTAAAATGAATATTTCTGAAAAAATAGGTAGGCATTAGTTTGTATGAGATGAATTTATTTCTAAAGTGAAAACAATAAATCTTAAGCAATGTTTGATGTATTTGTAGTAGGGTGTTTAAAAGATTATTACAGGCCCCTTTGGTGGCACACACCTGTAATCCCACAAGTTTGGGAGGTTGAAGTAGGACAATCTCAGGTTCAAAGCCAGCCTCAGCAACTTAGCAAGACCCTGTCTTAAAAAAAATGAAATTAAATAAAAATTAAACAAATAAATAATAAAATTGGGCACCTCAGTTAAGCACCATTGAGTTTAATCTCTGGGCAGAAAGAAATAAGGGAAGGAAGGAAGGAAGAGAAAGGAAAAAAAAGAAAGAAGTAAGGAAGGAAAATACAGGTTGGGAAGAAAATAGAAAAGACAATTGATGGAGGACATGATGATTCCGATACACATTAAATATCATGCATGATCAAATAGAACTGAAAGAAAAATAAGATTTAATAAAGGAAATAATAGTCTACCCACAAACAAAATAATAGATAACATCATGGGGATAATAAAAACAATTTGTATATCTGAATAAATATTCTGATATAAACAGAGTGTAAGGGAAGTTGGTGGAAATGAAGTTGGAAAAGGTAGCCAGATCCAACATGAAATTCATTTTCTTCTTTTAGATTTATGTCTTAATGGATACAAAAAATGATACATAGTAATGGAGTATTATGATATTTTGATACATGCATACATTTTATAATGTTTAAATGAGATTAAATCTGTTTCCTCATATATCATTTATTTATAGTAAAACATTCAAAATATTTTCTTATAGCTTTTTGAGATGTATAGCACATTATTGCTATCTACAGGTACCCTACTGTGCCCATAATAACTTCTTGCTCATATCTAACTATAACTTATTCCCCATGAATCAACCTTTTCTCATCCCTTTTCCTCTTCCATACTCTTCCCAGACTTGGTAAATACAATTCTACTTCAATTTCTTTGAGGTTATAAACATTTTTAAATTCCACATATGAGTGAGACCATGTGGCTTTTATATCACATGTCCAGCATTCCCAGGTTTACCATGTGGTGGGGGGCATCCACAGCCACAGCTTTCATAGCTATGGCTGATCCCTACTGTCGACAGAGTCTATAGGGTCTTTTATTTGGGTCCTGGATTTTGAGAAAAACAAAACAAAACAAAACACTGAGGGTGATTGGGAGTTGTTCCTAGTGAGACTTCTTCTTGGCCTTCAGTTCATCTCTATGGGCTTCTGCCCCTGCTACATAGTCCTGGCCAGGCGGCCAAGTGCCTTTACAGGCTCCTGCCCCGATGATGCTTACCCAATGGCGGTGATGACCCCCTGAGTGTAACTGCCCTCTTGACTAAGTGATACTAGAGACTGGGTGATGCCTCACCTCTAAACTCACCTACTACATCTTACCATGGGTGGCTCCTTATCCAATCCCTCCCATAGTCCCCTAGGCTGCCTCCTGGCTAACCTAGGGTCTCTCTCACCCAAGACCTAAACCCTCAAAACTTATCCATTTGTACAATCATATCTGGCCTCAATATCTTTTGGATAACAACTCTGAGTGGCTGGTTAACAGCACTCTAGATCCCAATATTATCAGGGATCTTTTCAATTATTGTGAGTGTTCGGAAAAATGGAAAGAGATATCATACGTTCAGGCCTTGTCCTCTCTACATTCTAAGAGCTCTCTCTGCAACTTTTGCTCTTCTGCACAAGTCCTCTTACCTCTCACTGCCCCTATGCCTGCTTCCAAAGAGATAGAAGATCCTACCCAGGACTTCTCCTCCTTTGATTCAGCAGATGAGCCCCTTGCCATACCACAATTCTATTTGTGATGAAGCCACAACAACAACTGTCCCCTTGGCCCCTCTTCCCTTCTCTCTTCCTGCCACACACCCACAGGCTGTGGCTATCCAATCCACATCTCTGTATCCTCTGTGCGAGGTATCTGGGGGAGATGGTGTAATCCGAGATCATGTGTCTTTCTCTTTGTCAGATCTTTCACAGATAGAAAAGTGGCTTGGGTCCTATACTTCAAGTCCCACCACATAATCAAAGAGTTTCAATATCTGACCCAATCATATGATTTGACCTTCTACTATGTCCATATGATCTTGTCTAATACCCTCTTGCCAAGTAGCACAGGTGAGTTTGGGAGCAAGCTAAAAATTATGCTGATGAGGTACATACATCAGACTTCCCTTGCCCATCTGATTGTCACTGAAGCAGTCCTTAATTGGGATGCCAATTGGGATTATAATTCACCTGGAAGAGTAAGTAGTAGAAATCAATTCATTATTTGTATCATGGCAGGATTTAGAAAGGGGGCCCATAAAGCTATCAATTATGAAAAGCTCCAGGAAGTTATCCAAGATAAAAATGAAAACCCTTGAGCATTTTTAGATCACCTGACTAAGGCTTTATCAAAACATACTAATCTGGACCCTGAGACTTCAGATGGGAGACAACTACTAATGACAACTTTCTCCCAGAGTTTCTCTGATATTAGGCCAAACCAAGGCACCTCAAGAGGGGACCCCTAATTCTCCAAGCTGAGGTTCTGGGAGTGGACTTTAAGGTATATATCAGGAGGGACAAGAAGACCTGCAAGCAGAAATATCAGATTCTTGCTCAAGCCATCTGTCTAGCCTCAGCATCTGTCCCTGGTTCCACTGGCCTGTGGAAGGGTCCCTTGGGACTACCAGGACTCTGTTTTAAATGTGGTCAGAGGGGTCACTGGACTCATACATGCCCCAAGTCTTCCAAGCCTCTGGGCCCTTGTCCTAAATGCCAACAGGAGGGACACTGAGCCATTGACTGTCTCTGACCCATATTAGTCCCTGGCCATCCAATCTTTCTGGTACCCTTTCAAACTCTTAGGACTGACTGCAGAAGACTGATGAGACCCAGGTCCCTATCACTTGACCACTACTATCACTCTGTGGAAACCCAGGCTAACTCTGTGTATTTCAGGTAGGCCTGTCTCCTTTGTCCTAGACACCATACTACATACTCAGTATGGGAGTTCTGGGGGCCAGCTGCTCATTTTATGACGTCTATTGTCAGGGTAGAGGGTAAACCTTACCAACCCTTACAGATATCTAGCCTTGTTTACAATTTTGGCTCTTTAATTTTTACCCACTCCTTTTTGGTCATTCTACAGTGCTCTGTTCCTCTTATGGGAATGTAAATCCTCACAAAATTCATAGCTATGCTTTTCTTCTCCCCTCATATACGCTTCCGTCCAGAATCGCCTGCCGCTCCCCTGAAGCTCACCCTTACCTTAGGACCATCTCCTATTTCATCCCATTACCCACTTCTGAGGTGGACCCTACTGTCCAGGATGTTTCAAGTTCTCCTATTACCTCACACCATGAGCCCATTCACATCTATCTCAAAAACCCCCTCCATTTTCTGGCCCAATCACAATATCTGCTTTCTTGACAAAAACTCTTAGGCTTACAGTCTATCATTCAAGACCTCTTGCAAAAGGGATTCCTTAGACCTACTCCTTTCCCTTATAACACCCCCATCTTGGCAGTAAGAAAACCTAATGGTTCCTATTGCTTGGTCCAAGACCTCCGTTCCATCAACTCTGTGTTTGTCCTAATCCATCCCATGGTAACCAATCCTTATACCCTTCTCTCCACCATTCCTTCTGAGACCTCTTACTTCTCAGTACTAGACCTGAAAGATGCCTTCTTCTCTATTCTCCTCCATTCTGATTCTCAAGACATCTTCACCTTTTCATGGACAGACCCTGAGTCATATAACTCCACTCAGCTGACATGTACAGTTCATCCCCAAGATTCTGAAGAAAAGCATAGCTATGAATTTTGCCCTCATATCTTTGGACAGGCCTTGGCTAAGAACCTAGCATTCATACATCCCACTCAGTCTATGGTGCTACAGTATGTTGATGACCTCCTTCTTTGCAGTCCCTCCTTTGAGGTTAGTCATCAGGACACCTGTAAACTTCTTAACTTCCTTTCTCCCCTTGGCTATAGGATTTCTCCAGCCAAGGTACAGCTTTCCTTGGCAACGGTAACATAACTAGGGCTCCTCCTGACCCCTACACCAAAGCCATTATGGTTGATAGAAAAGGCCTTATCACTAATATACAAATGCCCTTCACTAAGGAATAAATTCTCTCCTTTCCAGGTATGGCAGGATTCCTCAGAGCTTGTATCTGATACTGTTTAACACCCCCCCCCCCCGACTCCAACAGGCCCCTGTACTCCTCTCAAATCTCTGCAAAATGGATTGGACCCTATTGGGTCTTTCTTACCACTCCCTCGGCAGCCTAACTTGAGGACATTCCATATTGGGTTTGTAACTCCCATTTAAAACAGTTTTCTCCTCCCTTTTATACAGTGACATCCACAGGCCCTCTAAAGCTGTGTTTATCCAAGGCCAGAACCCCCAATCTTCCTTTGGTCTCTGAAAACCACAAGAACACTGCAAAACCAGGAGTACCATCCTTCTCTTTTTTCAATTTTGCCCTCCTTCCTCATTCTGACAAACCACACAATCCCAGCTTAATTATTTTTTAATATTTATTTTTTAGTTGTAGTTGGACACAACACCTTTATTTTATTTATTTATTTTTTTATGTGGTGCTGAGGATTGAACACAGGGCCTCCCACGTGCTAGGAGAACACTCTACCACTGAGCTAAGCCTCATCAGCTTGATTCTTTAGCTGCTGTGGTTCTGTAGAATTGAAGGAGCCTTCTTATGGCCAAAAAAGGTGGACTTTGTCTGTATGTACAGGAGGGATGCTATTTTAATGTCAATCATTATAGTATTGTATAGTAAAGTATAGTATAGTGTAGTAAAGGACAGATAAAATAATTCCAACTGGTCCTTGAAAGTTGGAAACAACAGCCCTATTCTGCTGAAGGATGGCAACTATGTATCCCCCTTCTCCAGTCAGAGCTGACAAATAAAGACCATCTCTCTATAGAGGAGAGAGGCAAAACAGGCTTGGGTTCCAAATTTTATGGGGCAGGCTCAGGGATCTGAGCCAGGCAGGTTCTAATGCAGGTGGTTAGGAGTTGCTTGGTATGAGGGAGTGGGAATACCCTTGGGCAGGAAAGTGAAACTTTTTCCTTAAAATAGTGGCTGTCACTGAAGATGGCCATCCAGATGCTAAGCAAGGACCTGATATCCTGAAAATATTCAATGGGTAGATAAAAGCCAAATTAAAGACATGGTATCTTTGCCTCCATTTGATTTCTATCATCTTTCCTTAGGATCACCTTGCATTTCAGGAATAAGCTGTGATCCAATAAACATCTTGTAATGAGTTGAATCTCCTTGCCAGGCAAGAGGAAGTTTCTTATCAGGGACTAGGCCTGCCTGATTAATCCTGAGATAATGATGAACAGACCACACCAAATAAAAGCCTCCATCTACGCAAACTCCTGAACTCTTGTCCTCATTCCCCTTTTTATAAAATCTTAAAGTCATTGTCAGCCCCTCAAAGAAAGGGCTAAGGATCTGGGATTTCCTATCTTTCTGTGTATCAATACCAATTAAAATTATTTGATGCTGTTCACCATTACATTTTCTGTGTGATTTTTGCAGTAAGTGGCCAGACCTAATCTATTGGATCCCAGGAATCAGGCCTCTGGATTAGGCCTCTGTAACAATCTTGACTGAATTTCCTTTGGATATAGAGTTAAGAGTGGTATTGCTGGAATTTAAGGAAATTGTATTTTTAGGTTTGAAAAATTCAAGATTATTTTCCATAATGGTCATATTAATTTATATTCCCACAGTATGCAAGGTTTTCTTTTCTTTACACCTTTGCCAAGACTTCTTTAGTCTTTTTAATAATAGACATTCTTTCTGGGGTGAGGTGATGTAATGGGAACTTTGATTTGCATTTTGCCTGAAATGAGGATTCTTAAGTTGTTTTAAGCAGAATAATCAGAAGATTAAAAATAATTGTTGCTTGTTTGAATGCTCTTAGGGAGTGACAAGAAAAATTTGGGTTTTGTTTGCATTAAAAATCCAGAGAAAAAGCCAGTAGAGCAGATAAACTAAAGCCACAAGGCTCAATCGATATTCTGGAGGATGAAGACAAGAGTATAGGAAGATAAAACATCTGGCAAAGGAAAATAAGAGATTGATGTATAACTTATATTTTTCAGAGATAGAAATCTAGATCCAGAATTTTGCTGAAGCCATTGCCAAGTAGGTATGAGGCATGGCATGACCCAGGTCATTTGCAGCTACTTTGCATGTAAGGTGACCTTGTTCAAGGACCAGGGCGGATCCGGGTTTAGGGCGTTCCCGGTTTAGGACAATCCGGGTTTAGGGCAGTTCCAGGTTTAAGGTGTACCCTGCTGGGAATAGGGCGTATCCTGCTGCCTCAGGCGCGCCTGCTCGTTGAGTTCCTATTGAGTTCTCCTGGGATTCAGAGAGTATTTGGGATTTTGCCCAGAACGTGATTTGGGCCCAGAACGTGAATTCCCCCAGAAAGTGTGTAGAGTGCCGGTGTGAGTTCGGGAATAAAGAGTTGCTGTTTGAATCTACAAGGTGTGTGGTGGCTCATGATTTTGTGCCCAGCCAGACTGCGGCAGAGTTTGGCCATCTGAGTAATTAGAGAAATGAAAAGAACTGAAAACCCTACATTCAGAAGAGGTTAAGTGATTATGAAACCAGGCAATGAATCAGTATAGCTATTTTTTGTTACCCACCATTATGGCACCTGAGTAAAAATGGATGTGAACAAAACTTTTAAAAACAGGTGGCATACCTGAGTGGATTTCATAGACCAGAGGCAGATTAATTATTAAATGGAGTTTTTGGAATGATGGGCTGAAAAATTGGAAACAATTATTTAGAAATGTTGGACCTGAAAAATGGGGTATTGAGAAAACAAGGATCTTCCCAAATAGAAGGATATGAAGAAGGTAACATTACCAGACATATGCTGGGAACAGAATAGAGAATTCCAGCAGATGATTATACACACAGAGGAGTTTTCTGACCACACAAAATGAGAAAAGATTGAAAGCTGGGAATCCTTTACCCATTTAAGAACAGCATATTCAAACATTTCAGTAACAAAAAAAATGTGAAGCTTGTGGATTCTCTCTTATCATGCAATTCAGGTAACACCAAACACTACAAAAAATTGTTGGGAGCTCTGCAGAGGGAGAGCTAGACTGATTTGGATATTATAGGAAAAGTTAGGCAAGCAGAGGGTGTAAGGATAATTACAAATTTAAATATAGAAGGTTTAATAAGATTTTCTTCTCCTACTTTATTTGAGGGCATTTACTTTAAAACACTTGTAAGTAGTTTATCTTCTCTTTGAAAATGCATGCACATCCTTTTGAAGAGTACAGGAGACTTTTGTCAGCTTCATGACCTAGTAATGTCTTTCTCCTGCACCTGGGAGCTATCTGTTTGAAATGTAAACATCAAGGAAATAGCCCTGCTATCTCCCACTTTCTCTGGGTGACTTGCTCCAAGTTGCTCCAAGACGTATTCTTCCCTCTGGATAAAGCCAATTAGCCAACACAGATGGTCACCCCCTCAACCGGGTAAGGTCAGAGTAAACTATGTTTGACAATGTTGCAATCAGGTCTTCTTACTTAAGGACTAGTTATTATTTATTTCAAGATCTTGTATGTGCTGGGTCATATCTGCTTCGTTATATAAAAGGGTAGAATTTCTGTATTTACAATCTTTTAGTGAATTGCCTGTGAGGCACATCACATTTTGGTTTAATGCTTATTCAATAATAAAAAGTGTTTTCTCTCTTCACTGTCTTTGTGGAGAGGATTTCTGAGTTAGGAAAAGATTTTTGTTTTAATTATATTTTTCCAATAAAGTTGGGAAAGAGATTGTGTACCTAAGGGACTTTAATATAACTAATGAAAGTCAAATTTCTAATTATAATTTTGGGCCAAGTGCAGGAATCCTGTAAAATTGTCATCTTGGTTTCTTGTCAGCAGTCAGTGATCATGACCCCTGGAGCTTGAGTGAAACATAAGTATGGGTGGCTGAAGGAGATGATTCCAAAGTTCATTTTATCCTGGAGAGTCCATCAGGAAAGCCTGATTGAATTCCTTATCCCATTCATTCAACACATTATATACAAAATATTCATTGTTATTTTTGTTGTAATAATATTACCTGGTATACTAACATTTTAGGTGTAATTTATATCAAGGATTTTACTGCTGATGTTTTCTGGGTGTTCCGGTAATAAAAAATAGTAGGTACACATTTCAATTTTTATATTTTGTGTATTGATTAAAATCTCTTCCAAATATTCCTCATTCTCACTGTCTGTTTGGTCTCTCCTTGCAGTTTTTCACCTTTTAGTGTGTGAGTGTGTGGGGTATTTCTTCAAGTCTTTTCATTTCCCACTAATTTGTTAGCTACCAAAAGAGTGATCACATATTTTTTTATATACATAATTCCTTGGAAATTCACACTAGTGAATTTTTTTTTTTCATTCTGATTAGGGTTTTAGTTTTATTTCTATCATGGTAGTCTCTTTGCCATCATTAACTTTTCTTCAGAGTCTGGCAATGTGCATATCGAGTTTTGATTTTTTTTTTTTTTTTGGTGCTGGGATTGAACCCAGGGCCTTTTACATGAATGGCAAGCACTCTACCAACTCACCTATATCCCCAGCCCCTGTGTATGCCAAATTTGAGGCAAATACTTTCTCAGTCTCCAATAAAATACATAAAATTTATTAGCTCTTTGCCTTTTGTCCAGAAGCATAGTTTCTGTTTATCCTCCATCCTCAATTCTGGTAGTCTGATCTACAATTCCTGACCAGCTAGGTACTCCAGAAAGCCTGCTTGTTAAAATGAAGATTTCCAACTCTCAGCATCATTTTGCCCAGATAAACCACTATGTAATCTTCATTTGTTATTGGGCTGACCGCAGTAAAAAAAGAACCCCTGCTGCACTAGCAACTTTTAAAAATCATCTTAATTGACTCCTTTTGATACTGTACAGCAGCTACGTTTCCCAAACTGCTGGAGATACTATAATTACAATGAAAGTAGGATAGCAAACATTGGCCACCAGCACAATGAACACAATGAATGAAATGTGGGAGGGGGCCTTGAATAGCTTTTAGGTTAAGATCTCTTCTCTTAAAGATTTCTTATTCCATTTTCAACCTCAGGTTTAAGAAGGCAAAGAAACAATGGCCTCTTAGTGATTTTAAGATGACCTTTTCTCTCTTCAGTGTGAGAACAGAAAAATTCAGTTCCCTGGAGCTAGAATCAAAGAAACCTGTGGGGAAAAAAGCAGTAAAGCCCCCAGGCAGATCAGGCTTTGGACCATTATTTCCAGAAAGAATATAAACAGAAGCCTAGAAATAACATAAAGTCCGATTTCATGAACTATTCATCGCATCTGATTTAATGGGATCATTATAACTAGCATTTGGCATGTGTTAATAACATCTAACACATATAGACGCTGTTAAAAAAATGTTGAGTGAATAATGGTCCACGATTGAGACTTTGTTAATATTAACTCTTTATCAAGAAAAGCTGGGAAAACACATGACATTTGTTTTATATTAGCAACATGGAAAATGCTTGTAATTCAGGTAGAATTTTACATAGAAGCTCTAATGATTTCTCATGGAAAGCGAATGTTACAAGGAATGCATTTCCAGCATAAGTGTAACAGTGGTCCACTTTATGCTTTGAATATAGCCCTTGCTGCTCTGCCACTATAACTGATTTTTAAAATGGACATGTTTCTTTCTTTTCCTCTCTCCATGCTCCTCTGTAATCTCTTCCTCTCCTTAATCTCAGGGGAAACAGGATTACCTTTCTTCTCCATTTTAGGGAGATTTATATGTCCTTCAGAAAACACCCACCATAGGAATGAAGTAATCCAGACTTTGGGGTTGTTACTGGAAGATCTCAGAAATGACTGTCTCCCAAATTAACAGGTGAATTACAACTCCAACAGAGATCGAATGGAATATAGCCTTTGAATCCCCTCTTTAAATGCTCCCTGTTTCTGCTGATGGGCAGAGTTACAGCCCCTAGGACAGAAGTCCCCTGTGTTTCTCCTATGCTAGCAAAGTGATAAACCTTCTTTTCTCAAAACTGTATCCTTGTTATTGGATTTGCACTGGGGACAAGTGAAGCCAAAGACAGGCAGGCAGTATAGATAGATAACCAAAAGAAATGGAGGCCAATTTGGGTCTGGGAAGTTGGAGACTTTCCCTGAGGAACTGAAATTTTAATGCCTTCAAAGCCCTTCCTCCACCCTTATCAAGAAACTTGCCCCTGTTTCAACACTGTTGCTAAGGTATCCTGAACCAGGGATCCTCCTTTCCTACAAGGAGTTATAAAAGTTGTTAATTAATGCCCCCTGGGCCCCCTTCCTGTGGGGATCACACCACCTTGGCCCCTCCAGCCCTTTTGGCCAAGCACCAAAAGGTGCTTCTCACCTTTTGGACAGGAGCATCTCCTGGGCCTAGTCACATACACAGGAAGGAGAGAAATAAGGGGGAAGAGAGCACAACAAAGCAAATCTAGGATGCATAACAGAGGCAAAATGCTCTCACTTGTTGGGATACCAGGATACCAGCTATAGCCTCTGTCAGCCTCCTGCCCCGGGAGAAGTCTATATTACCCCTTTTTAAAATAAATCCTGCTTTATATGCTTGCTTCGGCATGCTTCACAAGGACTGAACGTTTGGTAACATAAACATCAAATGGCAGCATATGGTCATCAATGAGAAGAAAAGAACAGACACTGGGATACTTTTCCTGATTTATAAAACAAGCAAAATCTTACACTTCTCAGAATTCATTACATCATGGAACCATTTACAATCTAAAAAGTGATGGGATAGTATTTTCCTTTGGTGTACAAGAAATTATATTCTGCAGAAAGATTAGAGAGAGGCCATGCTTTTGCCCTACTCTTACCTGTGAATCTTCCTGAAGGTGTGTTCTCTGCACTTTCTTGTAAAGAAATGGGGCATAGTGTTTCCTTTAGGATGGAATCTAAGATTTCTAGATGAGCAATTTTGTTCTTATGTCCCAACTTCCTGAAGTTCTTGAAACCTCTGATCTGGAATCCTATTAATTATAAAATTGTAATTTGTTGCTGACATTAAAGAGAACTGCCTTTGCAGGAAGGCTCAGACTGAGAAGAATCAACCAACCAACAATACAAAGAGGAGGTCTGGATGGCAGTTTTTGGACATAGTGTGTATTGTCATATGTGGGCTTTAACATGACAATATAGAATAATGAAATCTATGTAACTGGAAAGGAGGTAATTTAAACATTGTGTTCTACTTCCCTGCCCAGATTATAAAATATGTCATATCTGTTTTTTAATGCTTCAGTTAAATGCTCTTAGACCTCTCTATTACCTCTGGTGAGAATACCCCCTCTTCTTTTCTCTTATTATTCCTCTTGTTATTGAAAGCTTAATCCTTGTCCCTGATGCCAATCCAATAATGAAGACACTGTTTTGAGAAAAAGGAAAAGGAAATGCTTTGCTAGCAAAGGGGAGCACAGAGGACTCCTGTCCCAGGGGCTGTGATTCTGCCCCTCAGCAGTAACAGGGGGCATTTAAAGAGGGGATTCAAAGTCTATATTCCACCTGTTCTTTGTCCTTTACTTCTAATTCACTTGTTAATTTGGGAAAAATCATTTGTAAAATTTTCTGGTACCAAAGTCTGAATTACTTTGTTCATGTGGTGGGTATGAGCTCAAGGACAGATAAATCTGACTAGGATGCAGAAGAAAGGTAATCAGCTTTCCTTAGATTAGGTACTGGGAGAGATTAGGGAAGAGAAGAGAGAGAGGAAGAGAAACATGTTCTTTTAAAAATAACCCCCTGGCTGAGCAGCAAGGTCTATTTTCAAAGCATAAAATGGACCAAACTGTTATACTCTTAGGATAACCTCAGGTTTTCCACTGTTTTTACAATTATCTTTTGGATGTATTATGCATACTTTTATGCTCTTGCTTTCCAATACTTCCAGTCCCCTGTTTTAATAGCTTCTTTCAGAGAATAAAAAAAAACTGCATTACCATTTCCATGTTGGAATGAACCAGCTTATTTTCCCCATTTCTTCTTTTCTGTCAAAATTTTCTGTATGTTTCTTACTGTTATTTTTTCCAACTCTCACTTTTTCCTAAGCAGCAATGAAGATGCATATATACTCTTCAAAAATAACCCAGTTCCACAGTAAAGCTAATCCCATGATTAATAAGCCATTGACATCCTGCCCACCTGCAATGCCTGTACTAATACAGACCTAGTGATCTGTGCATCTGTTGAGTATTACAGTTATGATCATTATTATTTATAATCTCTCTTGATTTCTTTCTATTGTCTCAAATATTTTTATTAATATTTATTCCCTTGATTGCTTTATAGGTAAGTAAATGGGGGGAAGAAATATTGAAATTTGTTCAGTGGTACTCAGTACTATGCAAGTATGATAATAACTGATGAAGAATTTTGAGCAGTACATGAGTTCTGTTTTAATAGGGAGAGGTAAATAATTACATTTTTAAAAAAATGCTTTAGGTGGCTCAGGTGTAGTTATAAAACCTTACATTTGGGAACCTCTGTCAACACACAATTGGTTGTAACCATGGAGACTATGTTATCCATATTTGTTTTTCTATTTCAGTCTAGTAATTACTCTTACGATTAAAAATTAGCTTCCCATCATGAAGAATGGTGTTATTTTCAGAAGTGTTAAAAAGAGAACATATACATTTTTTGTTTCTTAAGGCATTTTCTTTCATGTAAGGAAAATTAGTGAATCAGTGTCTTTGTCGTTATGCTCTAGTTTTTTTTAAATTTTGAATTGTTTCTTTTATGATTGGGTTTCTTTTATTTTTCAATTTCATTTTAATTTGGATTTTGAAAAATGTTTCAATTGTTGATTTACCAAAAATATTCAGTTTTTGATGAGTCATTTATCATATTAATCCAGATTCTATCCATTACTGAATTATCTTGCTGCATTTACTTCAGAGGAATCAATCGATGTTATCAAGATTCATGCTAATTCACATCCAAGTGGTCATGCACATCAGTCATACAGTAGGGAGGTTAATTATATTTAAGATTTTTAGTTAATATTTACTAATACTAAAAATTAATATAATTGAAATCTAATTTTTACATAATCTATTTCTTTTTAGAGCCTAGGAATAGGACTGTTTGTAAAAATATCAATCTATTTTAACAATCACATCTCTCATATGTTTCTTTGAACTAGAAATAACTATATGTAGTCTATGAAGAAATATAAATGCATTTTCTCTTTTTATAGGTTTAATTATTTTTTACTTTGATTGATAAGAAAATTTTTAGATGTGATTACTCATTTTTTTTCTCTGTTTTCTTTAGTATTAAGTCACTTCCCAGGAAGTAACACAAAACATCCTTGTGTTTGTGTGAGCCATTTTATTACCTGGGTAAGACATTATTAAAAAATGGACAAGTTAGAAGAACATTTTTCTTAAAAGTTGTATATAAATGCTCCACAGAGATTAAATGTCCAAAAATATAGAGATCAGTATAAATAGAATTGGATAAAAAAAATTGGCGTTTAAAAATCTATATGAAAAAAAAATATTTCATAAGAAAATATACTGAACTGTATACTTCAGAGTGAATATTAAATTCAATCAATGACTTAAGAAAGTGTTTATTTTGTTGATTTTAAACTGGATTATATTATCCCCAGGCAAATCAGCATGTCTATTTAATGCCATTAGTATGTTGTAGCCACAAGTTAAATAGAAGCCTAGCCCATTAGCAGGGCATGAACAGTTCTGATTGAATAGTGCTGGTCTTGATAAATGCCTTGAAGATATTAACCAAGTAGACAGGGTTGTAGAGTGAATTTTGCAAAGTTTGTTTTTTCTTTTTGTTTTCTAAAAAATAGTAGAAGAGATGATTCATATTTCTGGTAAACTTCTAACACATCACCTCATTAATTTATCATAAAAGTGAATTTTTTTGGTGTGTGGGATTATAATTTAAGGTTGCTGAATAATACTTCAACAGATATTATTGTCAGGAAGTGAGAATCAAGCCAAAATATGTGTGTGTGTGTGTGTGTGTGTGTGTGTATGTGTATACACATGCATGTGTGCATGTATGTGTGCAATCATGTGTGTTTATAAAGTACTTGACAAAGGTTCTGATCAAATGTTTAATTAGCAGGAACTAGTGAGAACAACTATTATTACTGGGTGCTACCAGTAGCAAATATCCCTAATGTTTTGGAGAAAGGTAAGTAATGAGCAAAAAGAGAAATGCTACACTAATAGTGATACTGGTTGAGAATTAGGTTTGAGTCTCATTCCTGCCATGTTGAAGATTGAACACCAGAGAAACACCAAGGTAAGAGCAAAATGTTTAATTTAAAGGATAGAATACAGAGAGAGGGACAGATGCTCCTCTGCAGAGGAGAGGGCCCAAGTTAAGTGCCCCAGGGAGTGGGGGTGTCCTGCCCCTTTTATAGATTTCAAATTTCCTTGTTCTCATCCCCCCCCCCATTCTCCCCTTATCTTGCCTACCTGGTTAATGGATGGGAAGAGAGACTTCCAAGGGTACAAGAAGAAAGGAAGCAGACCAGGGAGCATTCATTAACAACTCCCAGGCAAGTAACCTTGGCAACAGGTTAGAGGACAGGGAAGTACTCTGGAGGTATTAGCATTTTATTTCCTTTGAATCACCCCATCTTACTGACCTAATCATTCATTAACTACTGACTATCCTCCCCCCAACCCCCACCTTAGGAACCAGTATCTTCACACCTAGGAAAGGCCTCAAGCCAAAGAGTTCCTGCATGCTGTGGAATTACCATATTTCAGTTTGTTTTCTATCTTTGCATAACAAAAATTTTTGTTTGTTGTATAGTTCACAGACAATTGACTAAGCTTGGTGGATTTTTCCACACTGACCTAACTCTTCTTATTTACTCTCATTTAATCATTTATAATTATAAAAGGTAACTTGAGGGGAACAGCATGAAATCATAGGGAGGATATGTATTCTTGAAGTCACATTGAGCTCTGATGTCTACCACATCCATCTACATTTTAGAGCTGCCTGCCCAGGAAACCTGGTTGGGTTTGTTATCTCTTCCCCTAAGACTTAGGACCAACCAGAAAGTATTACTCTTTGTAAGGTCCTTGCTTAGCATCTGGATGGAGATCTTAAGTGACTGTTAGAGTCTGTAAACAAGTCTGGATGGCGCCTGGCATTTTGCCAGAGGGAGTGGTTAATGTTAGAGTCTGTAAACAAGTCTGGATGGTGCCTGGCAAAATGCCAGAGGGAGTGGTTTGAGAAGTAACAAAAGCGAGCCATTAAGTGTGGAGATTCCTGGTTGGTTGACTGCTGTATCTAGTTTATGTTAATTAGATAAGCTGTGTGGAATGTATAAATACTGCTCCTGTCCTACAATAAACGGCTCCCACTCCTGCTGTATCAATCTACACAAGTTGTTCGTCACCCCTCGGTTATTTTGCCCAGCCAGCCAGACTGCGGCAGTGATAGCTTCCATTTTAAGAAAAATTTCGCTTTCCAGTCCAAAGGCATTTCTGAGAAAGGCTCACCACTCCCTCATACCAACCCAACCCCTAACCACTGCATTAGGACCCTCCCGGTTCTAATCCCTGAGCCTGCCCCATAAAAGTCCTGAACCCCAAGCCTGTTTGTCTCTCTCTGTCTATGGAGAGATGGGCCTTTATTTGTCAGCTCTGACAAATAAACTCTCCTGTGTATCTCTACTTGGTCTCTGTCTTCATTTGTCTCTCACCTGTCTCTTGGTTTCTCGCTTTCCTTTCACTCTTGAGTTCACCCTCTTCTAGTTTAATTGTGTATCCATCCTGCTTTATTAAGTTTAATTACATACCATTCATGCTCTTTGTCTGGACTGAATATTGTGCAACTGATAAGTTAGTTGATTACATATATATAACCAATGGGTTTATCATTTGTATTTATGTTTTTAGTCTCATCCTAGGGAAGAAGGAAAACATGCATAATCCTCTGCTAGAGCTCTGGCACTTCCTATAGCATTTGGCACACCATATAGCTTCATGAGGTTAGGGTGTGGTAAATAAATCTGTTAACTCTACAGATTGAAATGTGATTGCCAGGGTTTCAATCTGGGTGCTCCTTTTTTGTATACTTTGGAGAAATTACATACCTAAGCCTCATTTTTCTCATCTGTAGAGTAATATTGATATCAGCATCTACTTCATAGGATTATTTATGAAGAATTTTGTAAACTACCTGATGTAGAAAAAAGTACTCAATATGTTTTAGTTACTAATATTATTTAAAGTGATGAATCTTATTCATTATATGTTGATTTTTCCCTCATTTATTTTAGTTCTCAATGAATAATTTTAATTTCAAATTTTCTGGATATTTTTTCTCTCTTTCCACACTCCTGCTACTACAAAGAACTACTTATTAGAATCAAATTGTAAATCAACTAACTTGTTTGAAGATATTAGTCAAAATGAATTGGTTGTAAATCTTCAACAAAAGCTACCTGAAATCAAGACAGGTTTGTAGTATGTGGCAAAATGCTGATATATAATTCATCTTAACAAATACCAATTAAGAACTAACTAGATGCTCACCAGTGTAGTAGAAAAAGAAGGATATAATTACATTTATTGATTGCCTACTCTAAAACCCCTCTGTGGACACAGCATATATCATCTTATTTAAATTTGCACAATTATGCAGTGAAGTAGGTGTTCTTCTTGTGACAGTCTGAAGTTAATGCATGCTTTTCCACTGAACCTCACAGCTAGGCACTATGGAGAAGATTTAATTAATGAAAGGAGGGCTTTAAACAAGCCTGTCTAATATACAAAGAATGACAACATTACGTATGTGGCTTCAAACATTTGATTCTAACACTGGGACTCTCAAGTAAAATGAAATCTAATATATAAATTGACCTGTGAATACTCCTCTGGTTGAAGTAGGGTTAGTGACTTCAAAACCATTTCTTTCTTTCTTTCTTTCTTTCTTTCTTTCTTTCTTTCTTTCTTTCTTTCTTTCTTTCTTTCTTTCTTTCTTAATTTCTTCCTTCCTTCCTTCCTTCCTTCCTTCCTTCCTTCCTTCCTTCCTTCCTTCCTTCCTTCCTTCCTTTCTTTCTTTCTTTCTTTCTTTCTTTCTTTCTTTCTTTCTTTCTTTCTTTCTTTCTTTCTTTCTTTCTTTCTTTCTTTCTTTTTCTCCCCACTTCCCCAGAGAACAAACCCTTATTCCTTTTAACACTAACTCATAGAAATTCAGAGACAAGTTTGTATATACTACTCTCCAACTTACAGATAGAGTAACTGGAGCTTAAGAGATGCTAAAAGGTGGTCATCTCACTTCCTGGTTAATCATAGTTTTCTAGATTTATGGTTAAGCAATTTAAATTCTATTCTATGTCTAAGGCTTGTTTCTTAGTGGAAAGTAATTGCACTGGCCAAAGTTTCTTAAATAAGATAGGTATAAAATTTATATATTAAAGACTTATTTAGACATTTTAAATTAATGAATCTTGCAAACTATTATATTTCTTGGAGAGAGGGCAGGATTTCCATGGTCTGTACAACCTCAATGAGGTGAAAGAATTAGGGCCCTAGAAGGAGACTTATCATACTGACAGATTCCTTAGGAAGTACAGGACCAAGGTGTTGGCTGCCTGGTAAAGCTTTTGGGTACTGAGCAAATAAGTTGATATGTTGAGTATAATAGGAGCTGGCCTTCTCAGGAATTTCCATACAGGTAGAGGAAAGGAAAGGATATAATAAGTATTTAAAAATTGGAGGTAGAAGTATGAACCCATATTATACACACACACCATACACAAATCTATAATACATATTTGGTATTATATTATTGATATGCTTCTTTATATATGTGGATAGGTATAAATTTGATTATGTGTCTGGTGGAAGACTTACAAACAATAGCATGAACAATAATAAAAACATCCTTAGGAAAGACAGTGGAATAAATCTGACTTAATGTTCCCATGTACATATATGAAAACAGCACAATGAATTCTACCATCATACACATCAATCAGAACAAGATTCTAACTGGAATAAGATGTATTCCATGTTTCTATAATTATATCAGAATGGATTCAGATGTCATGTATAACTAAATAACCCAATAAATAAACAAACAAACAAACAAATAAATAATGTGCTTGACACATAGCACTCAATTCTTAGTACAGGTTATCTACTAACAGGAAATGTAGCTTTGAAGAAATGACTGATTTCTGGCCTGGTGCACACAGGATTCTGAAAAATTCTTGTCAGACCAAAAATTTGGGAAGTTCTCAGAAAATGATGAGAGCATGTCAAAACACCACAGGATTAATGTTCCTACTTGTCATCTTTGGGAATTTTTTATATAATTGATTAGAATTTATTGTATACAATAGGAAGAACTGAGTCTAAACTGATGTGAATAAATATATAAATGGGAAAGAAAGGAAAGTCCTACCTTCAAGTATTAACTAATAAATACAGAAAAGTTGTTAAAGTAATAAAATCACCATTTGACAATCATAGTGAGAATTGTTTGAGGCACAAATAATTAATTAATACTATCAGGTAAAATAATTCAATGAGAAGCTGGGTGTGGTGGCACAGGACTGTAATGCCAAGCAACTCAGGATGCTGAGGCAAGAGCATCACAAGTTTGAGGGTAGCCACCTTGGCAATTTAGTGATTCTCTGTTTTAAAATAAAAAATAAAAAGGAAAGGGAATGTAGCTCTGTGGTAGAGTGGCACCTGGGTTTAATTCCCAGTACAAAAAAAAAAGAAGAAGAAGAAATCAATAAAAAGAGAATATATAGTCTCAAAGTAGTTCCATTGAATATTTACAAATGCTATCTCTTATCCATTAGTAGATAATAAGAAAAACTTATAAGTGGAAATAACTATGAATTAACATTATAGTGGAGACTCATGAGAGATACCATCTTAACCCAATGACAAAAGTTAGCCTTGCTAGCAGTGAGACAATAAGCACCTTGTGTCTGCAGATATTAAGGCCAGAGGGGGAGGCAAAAGGACAGTCAGCATAGGTAATGGATGATTGGGTTGGACTGGGAAAATGGGGCCTGGTCAGAAAAAAAAAAGGAAATAAAATGTTAATACCTTCAGGACACTTTTTCTCCTCTCTCTTGACCTGTTTCTAAGGTTTCCTGCCTCCAGGGAATTGTTTCTCTCTGAGAGCAGCTGTTAATGAATGCCCTCTGGATTGCTCTCTTCCTGCTGGTACCCCTGAGTGGTTTCCTGCTCACCCTTGGATCACTCCACCTTTTGGGCCAACTTTTATAGGCAGCATAAGAGGTGAAGGGGGCATGAATCTGAAATATACAAAAGGGGCAGGACACCTGAACTCCCTCGGGCACCAACTTACAACTTGGACCCCCTCTTTGCCTCTGTGAAGGAGTTGGTCTCTCTCTGCTCTTTCTTTTAAACGTTTTGCTTGTACCTTGGCATTTCTTGGGTGTTCAATCTTCAGCATCAGGGAAACAGGACTCTAGGCCCTGATTCTCATCACTGTTATCAATGTGATGCTGTGAAAGGACAGAGAACCCTTCAATCTAGAATGGTTTCCTCCCAGTTCTATCAGATAATCACTCATCTATTTCCAAGGCCCACTTCTACAAAAACTTCTTGTCAAACATAGTCTAGATATTTACCTCTTCTGTGTTTCTGAAATCCTTGCTTATAAATAATAATTTAAAAAACTATCACAATATTTTGCATTTTTCCTTTCTGATTGCTTGCATTCCAACAATAATCCAAGCTGTTAAGCACAGAGTCCATGAGTTCACCTTCGTATCTCACATAACAACTAATACCATTTAGATTGAAAGGATAAACCTCATCGAGCTACTTTAATTTGGCTAGAATTTACTGAATCATGGTAGTAACTTGCTTTCTGTGAAGGTCACTATTGTTGTTAAGTTCTAAAGAAAAGACACTTAAAAAATATGCCAGAATATGTAGGACCTAGATGATGTGAGGATGAAATTGTTCTACATGCTAATTTGGGTGGTGTTGCTTCCTAATACAAATATTACTCACTAGATATTCTGTGGCTAGCACTAAATTTATGTGAATGCCCCAAATTAGAAGTGCATAATAAGTAGTAAGTGTTTGGTAAAAATATGTTAAATAGATGACTCAATTAAGGGCAGCTCATGGAAGTGCATAATAATGAACAATGCACACACACACACACACACACACATCCTCAATGCTCTGAAATTGCTCCTCTTAATAGACTTAACATGTTTTGCTTCATAGATTGGTGAGAAAGTAGCTATTAATTAGTCCTCCAGGGTGAAGATAAGAAACCTGGACTAAAGAAATGATTTTCCCCTTTATTTTAGTTGATGATTTTCAGAATTACAAATAGCAATATAGGAAAAAAAATGTTCTTATAACTTAACCTGTGATAAGTAAACAGTTTATTTTTATTTCTCTACATATATGGGAAATATTTTAGTTTTTGGAAAGATTGAAATTTAAGGTTAAAGTGTTCTATTCTTTTATTCATACATTTCCCTAAGTAGCTTAGAAGTGAAATGTCAAGTCAACTCCATTAATTTCATATTTTCCCACAATTTGCCTTTTTATTTTCATAAAGAATGAAGTCCAATTGCATTTTAACCTCATTTTTGCCTATAACTGAAATTTTCCATTTATTCAGATTTTTATATTGTGTAAATAAAACTTAAGTGTGTGATTTTTAAGCTGTGTTGGAAAAGAATGCAATATATCGTTGTGATATATTGTTGGGAAAAAAAAAAGAAAAATTCATAGGTCATTGTGCACAGCACAATAGTAAACCATTTGATTTACTGCATAACTTTCTGGATTATTTTACACAGTGGAAAATATAGTGTGGTGTCTGTTTAGCTCTCTTGATTATTTCATGCAATAAAAGGGATATTTTTCTTTTGATACAAAACTGACAAGCTATGGGTAAAAGCCCAGCAAGCAAAATAAGGTGCTATTTCTATTTACTCTGAAGAGGACAATATTGAAAAATACTTTGTTTTTGTAGTAGAGGTGCTGTGATAGCCTAGATTGTAGTGACTTCTTACAATATCTTTTTTGGTGTTCAATAAAAGGAGAAACGAAGAAATAAAATGGTCATTTTCTTGGAGTTCTGTCTAAGCTTTCATTCCCCTGGCTAATATAAAGCTTGTTTGTGGGAACAATCTTTGATTGGAATGAGATGCTTGTTGCAGTCATAGAAATAAGGATAGCCTAAAAAGTTCTTACTTCACCATTTCTTCCATAGCATGTGCCTGTTTGCCCTTTGTTAAAACTTTGAAGAGATTTTCTTCTGGCAATATATGCTATTATTCTGTTGAAAGTTTTTAAAAATATCACAGTAGGGTCAGCATGCACCAGAATTTACACCTAGAGTTCTTGTATCTTGTACAATTTTTACAGGTATGAAAAACAATCTGTCAATGTGGAATATCAGGATGATCTGATAATCATAACTCAGAGATGGGATGCTGGCTAACCCATATGCAGTTCTATTTCTATGGCATATCTGGGAATTTGTCCCACAACTTAGTCTTCTGTGGTTGAAAATTTCATCATCCATTTGTGGCAGCTCCTTCAACTTTTCAATTCTATCTTTTCTCCTCACCTGTTTCATGAATTGCCATCCGGTTTGCAAAACCTTCAATATATTCCTCTTTCATCAGACAAAAGATGAATGACTATCCCTTCTGTCATGTGGCCCTTTGTGTCTCATGACCCTTATGACTTAGTTTCTGTCTTCGTTTTACCCTCACCTTTTATCACAGGATGCTTAAAGTCAAGCCATAGCAAGCTGCTCAGAATTTCCAAGAGAGTTCTTTAAATTTTTTTTAGTACTTCTAATCCTTTTTGCATGCAAGTTTCTCTTGAAGAATTATCTTTCCTTAACATTATACATTTGGAAAATTACCGTTCACATAGTTGAGATGTCACCTTCCTGTCCCTGCCTGAAACTTATTTATCATGTATATATTTATTACTGTTATTATTAAATTATTTTGTGTACTCATCTTTCTCCTTTTTTTGTAGATCCTGAGATCAGGGATATGTCTTACATATTTTTGCATTCTAGGCAGAGTACCTAAATGTTGTTCCTGGCACATACTATATGCTCAATAAGTGCAAGTGGATTGAATGATACAGAGCATTTCAGAATGTGGCCATGTCTATCTTGGATGCCAGGCTATACTAAGGATCTGTTTATATAATTTAACTTTCTCTTATTTTCAATTTTTAAATGATTCACCATTTCCTTTATTTTCTTCTAAATTACATGAACTACATTACTTGTATGATAATGGTTCCCTAATAAGAAACTCAAATATTTTATCATGTGCTCAGCTGAAACAAATCCGAACACCAGGAAGTAATTTTAGAGGAGTCCTTGCTACTACAATGGCTAACCTAATGTCCATTTGCAACCCACTGTAAATACTGGATATGAAATCATCAACAAATAAAAGATATGAGCTGCTAAGGATGCTGTCTTACAAAGGAAATATTGGAGTATTCATTTTCCACATATTATTTTCAGCATTAATTAATATAATTTGAAAGTGTCTACTCTTCTTCCACAAATTAGTACAAAATACACTTTTCATTGGCACAATGTGGACAGAACAGTGAGACAAATAGTTAGAAAATACAGATTAGAGAGAAAAAGAACACCATAGGCCACCAGAATATAAGGAGAAGCAATTTCCTGGTAAAAGGTAACCATCAGCTTTTAGAATTTGACAGATTATAAAAGGCTGGTTCTCTTATTTAGAATTGACTAAACATATTTAAAGTAGACTTTATTCAGAATTATGAGTCAAAACTTAGTATTTCCTCCAAAAATAACAAGTACCTTTTTTAAGTAATCAATATCCTATACTAGAAAAATTTAGCATACAGAATATAGCTAAAGATTATTGGAACAAACAAAAAGATAAAAAACAAGGATCACAGATAATACATTTGGTTCAATGATTTTACCAATTATAAATTTGAAATTTATATCATAGTGACCCAGGTACAGAATTCATAGCCAGCAAAATAGTTTTATTCCAATGCTAACTATATTTAATGAGTTTAAGATACTCTCAAATTTATATGTTTGTTTTCCTGATATAAGATTTCCTTGGTTAATTCTTGCTTAATTATGTTCTACCAAGTTTTGTAGTTAGTTTACATACTCTCTATAAAAGGTAAAGAACAAGTAATGTGGAAATGGAAAATAAAAGCAGATGGACCAAATTAATAGAGCAACAGACAAGCCCAAGCATTCGATTTGAGAGTTTAGGTATAGAGGAAAGCATATTGACATGCTTCAGAAAGTATCATTGCAGATATCATGTGATTTTTACTAATAGGCATCCTACTAAACCTATTATACTGGCAAAGGGTTAATGAGGTTCAGTAAACAGAACTTAAATAGGAAATTCAAAACATGATTTGGTGATATTTGTAAACAATGGGATAAAAGTAAAAGTATATTTTGTACTTGAATGGACAAACCACAGGTGTCTTTCAAAAGCAGCATTCTCTTTTTTTTTTTTTGGTGGTGTTGGGTATTGAACTCAGTGCCTTGTACCTTCGAGGCAGGCACTCTACCAACTAAGCTATATTCCCAGCCTCCAAAATGGCATTCTAAAAGCATATTTTGTAGAACTTTGATTCTGTGCTTTTAAAAAAATCTGGTGTTCAAATATTTGGAAAATGATGCTGACATTGTTTGCGAATTGTTCTAATTTTGCTTGTGGAATCTAAGAAAATAAGCCTAATTTTTTATTCAGAAAGTCACTTCACATCTCACTTCAGTAAGGATGACTATTACCACAAAGAATAAAGATGATAAGTGCTGACAAGAATGTGGAGAAAAGGGAACCCTTGCATACTGTTGGTGGCAATGTAAATTAGTACAGCCATTATGGAAAATAGTATGGAGGGTCCTAAAAAATTAAATCTAGAACTCCCATATGATCTATTCATCCCATCCCTGGATATATATGAAAAGGAAATAAAATCAATGTATGGAAGAGACACCTGTAGTCTCATATTCACAATAGTCAAGAAATTGGAGCAACCAAAGTGTCAATCAGCTGATGAATGGATAAAGAAAATACAATGCAATACTTTTCAGTCTTTTAAAAATATGAGATCCTGCATTTGTAACAGCATGGATGGAACTTGAGATCATCACATTAAGTGATATAAATCAGATACAGAAAGACAAGTACTGCATGAACTCACTCATGTGGAATTTAAAAGTGGATCTAGGGGCTGTGGGTTCAATGGTAGAGTGCTTGCCTCCATGTGTGAGGGACTGGATTCGATCCTCAGCACTACAATAAATAAATAAATAATAAATAAACAAACAAGCAAATAAATAAATGGATAAATAAATACATAAAACAAAGGTATTGTGTCAATCTACAACTGAAAGTTTTTTTTAAAAAAGTTGATCTAAAATAGAGAGTAGAATAGTGGTTATCAGAGTTTGGGGAGAGTAGAGGGAAGGGTAAACGGGAGAGGCTGATTAATGGGTACTAAGTTATAGTTAGGAACAAGTAGTTCTGGTGTATTATTGCATAGTAGGGTACTTATAGGTATTGAAACTGTACTGCATATTTCAGAAAAACAGAAGAGAGAATTCTGAATGTTTTCACCATAAAGAAATGATAAATGGAGATAAATACACTTACCTTGTTCAAACAATATACTACTTATATATGTATAGAAATATCATGTAGTACCTCATGAATATAAAGAATTATCATGTATCAGTTAAAAAATAAATTTAAGTTTCAAAAATCACTCCACAGGGAGAATCATTGTTTTATTCCAAGTCTTCTATTTTTCAAAAAAGAGATCTACTTTCTTGAATTCTCTTGTGATGTGGTATAAGAACTTTTAATTTTAACAAACCATTCTGAAAATTTCCCCTAATCATCTTCTCTCTTAAGAATGTCAATTACCTACAGTGGCCTTAATTATCATTTTTTTTTGTTAATACTTCAAGGTAAAATTTTTAAAAATCATTCCCATTTTTCAGAATTTTAACAATGTAAATTTATTTCAAGAAAAAAAATGGAGCATTGGACAAGCTCTAATTTAACATCTCTGTCTTATGCCCTGATTCACTTCTGCTGTTGTCTTAGCCTTCGCATTGCTTTGGTTGTTTTACAGTCTAAGCACAGAGGTTCACTTGGAGAAGCATTTGTACGAAACGTGGCAAGAAATAAGTTGTAATATATTGAGCAGCCCAATCCCAGGATACCCATATAAAACTCTGCAACATAACCTTTGGAAAACTCTGATGAACTTGAGCATTGACCAGAAACATCAAAGAAGGAGATTATACATTCAGAACCCAAAAGACACAGCCATCTTCCATTGTGAAACAATGGCCTTTATTCATCGGTGTCTATGTTATGGCAAATTCTTGAGTTTGATGAGGTGAGACTCTTTAATTTAATTCTGAGTACAGCACATTGGATCCTAATGAGCTGGATTTTCCCTATTGCCTAATTCACTTTGTCTATAGTTAGGTGCTTAGGAGGGCTACTAGAAATCCATTAGATTGAGAGAACTAAAAACAGGTCCCATGTGACCTAAAAGGGATAATATACCTCACTTGTGGAGTTATAACTAAGTTCCTGGTTTAATGAAAAAGGGGATCAAGAAGCAATAGGTATTTATTTATTATTTAATTTTTAGAAACTTAACATTGTTTAAAAAAAAACTGGAACATAATATCCACATGAATGATAGTTCTGTCCATTTGTTTATCATTGTACCAAATAAATAACTTTATGTGGATTTTAATAGTACTTGGAGGTTAGTTTTAGAGTGGCCTAATCTAAAATATAAGCTGTATGCCATAGTCAATATTTACATGGGTCTCGTAGAACAGCACACTTTGCATAGCCCATGGCATATGGTAAGCTTTTGGCTTCTACCCAGTAAGTGCTAACAATTCCCTCATTTCTTTCATAGTCATTGTTACAACATACCTATGAGTGAATGTCCTCCTGGATTCTTTACTTTATAAACCATGCATTCTCACCTCTTGCACAGATTTTTCTTTTTTTTCTTTCTCTCTTGTTTTATTTACACTTTTCTATTTGGGTTAATATGTGAATAAAGCCTTAATCAAATTTCCTGAAATAATTGCAACTTTTATTTGTTTTCTGAGCAAGGGGTGGTCCAAGAGAAGGGTTAGTTTGAAAGGAAGTGGAAGGAACAATATTCTTTTAAATATTGCTGCTTGGTATTGTAGCATCCTCACAAACAAACATGCACTTGTTAAATACTTGTCAGAAACAAATATTCTGATTTTGATTTGTTTCTTCTTGTCATATGAAAAAAGAAATCTATTGCTCAGATCTGCAGCATGTTGCATAATTTTCACTTGCATGTATTAACTTCCATCCCATAGTGAGTTCACAGCTCAGAGGCATGAGGCAACATGAATGTTGTTGATGAAAAAGTTATTTATAAGGTTTATTAACATCTTTGGGATAGAATGTTACACCTATACTACTAAACTTTTATAGATTCTCTCTTCCAGTGCATGAACTATACTTTCTTATGCTGTGTTAGAACATAAAAAAAAACCTAGTAGGTTTTCTAACCTGGTTCTGTTAGCCTCTTTTATATTTCATAAATGTGCCCTGTTACCTTTTCTGTCTCATCTTTCTTCTGTCACAATTTTACCAATACTCACATTGTTTATAAGACCTGATTTTGTAATTTATGAATGATAATAGAATCTGATTATCAAAAGTCACGCAAACACCCCTTTTCTATCCTTTTCTCTCCCGGCCCTTTTCTATCATTCTTGGAAATAAAACTAAGCCACTAATCATGTGCCTTAATTGATTGGTATTTTTCTTTTTATAGAAATAATTTTTCAACATAATTTTTAAAATATTTTAAAATTTCAACAATTTTCACAGTTTCTAGCAGTTTGTCAGCAAAAAATCTACTGCCACTATTTCTAAAGATATCAAAGAATCATAACTGCTCAATATCATAAAATTGATTATGAGATAATAAAGTCCTTAGAACATAACTAAAGAGCAATTGAGAAAAAAGAAACTGATGGAATGAAAATTACATGCAAGAACCAGTTGCAATTAAGAGATACTTAAAAAACAGCCTATTAGGTGAGTGATCCTTCCATCTGAAAGTAGAAATTAAAGCATTTATGAACTTTCTCATCATCTAAAGTAGAAAGTCCATTATAACAATGAGAAAGGAACACATTTATGGAAGTGATTAAATATCAGATATATAGAAGACAGAATGATTAGGTTAATTGCATTGATAATGTCAAGTAGCTGGCCCAGAGAATTTTAACCCTATAATAAATACTTCCTATGATTGTTTACAATTGCAGTATATTCATAAATAAATTTGATAAATACATTCATGTTTTATTTAGTTTATATTCTTCCTCTTTTTATTTCTTTGATAGTAAGCCCTTTTGTATTACTTTACTCTTTGGGCACATGATATTTTATTTCTGCAATTTGTTTTGTGGTATTATTTTCAGGCATATGTACAAGAAAACAACACACTAAACTTGGAATGTAAGAGCTATTCTTATCCATCTGTTTGCTTTAAAGTTGTAGAGTTTTAAGATAGTGCGACTAATTTCTTACATTTTGTAAATGAAATCTTCTAATTATACTACTAGTTACATTAGTATGATGCATATGTTTATATGGTGTATTACCAAGGTTTTCAAATTCATTGTCTCACTTGATCTTCACAAGATCCCTTTAGGTAAGCAAAACAGGTGTTGTTATCATTGTTTGACACAAAAATAAATTATAAAGAGAGAAAGTGTTTTGCCTGAGAATTCATAACAAATCACCCATTGGCAGGGATGTAATTAGAATCTATATCTTCTCTGTTTTATTCATTATTCATAAAATACCATTGTTCTCTCATATTTTTTTCATCCTTTCTTCTTAGTTTCATACATTCATATTATTCAATATAGCTTAGAGAATACTGAACACATGAACACATTCTATTATCAAAGCTTCATAATAAATTTTTGCATTATTTCTTATGAAATTTGTTTCCTGAAAATATTCCAGAACCTTAGTATTTATGTGTTAGGGGCATGGTGCTATGTTTAGTTTTATCAACTTATCTTTATACTGTGTGAACTTCAAAAGAGCAGGGCCTCTGAGGTTTTTAGTACCACGTATCTCATGCTGTTATTTTTGACCTTCAACCCATGGAGATATATCTTCTCCTATATATTTTATTTTATATTTATTTTACTTTGAACTCTTATGAAATGCCTGAAGTACATACAATAAAGAATCCATAGGATATGAGGAATAAAACTCAAGTCCAAACAGGCAATTCCATTTCTGTGAACAAAAAAATAATAACACCAACAGGGACACTTAGCAATTGCTCTGAGTACAGTACTACTCTGTGTGAGAGACTGCACAGCTGATGTGGAGTGAAACAGAGTGGGTGGGAAGGGAGAAGGGGGGAGGGAGAGAAAGAGAAAGAGAAAGGGAGGGGAAGAAAGGTGTAAAATAAGGAAGGAGAGGGAGAAAGAGAAAAGAAAATGATGTTATCTATATGAGCTCACCAAGTGTCAATTTACATTGTGCCAGCTTACCATGTTTGAAAATTTACATGCATTATCTCATATTATTGTCACAATAATCCTGTCAAGTAAGATCTGTTTATGACAGTGATATCATTTTAGACAAGAGGAAATAGGCATAGAATGAAGTAATTTTGGTCTAGGATACACCATCACAAATGCTCCCAATGGAATTCCTACCATAAACCCTAATCAAGAAAGGAAAGAGTATCTATTTATTTAATTGTGTTGTCTCTACATTGCAAACGTTTCTGTATTAGAAAATAGAAAACCAAACAACTACTTAGGAACCAGATTTTTCACCCTAAAAACTAATATTATGTTTATTAAGAGGGTCCTTAGATGAAACAAGTAGGCAAGGTTCTCAGTAACAATTTGAAGAGAAAGAATATTTTCAGGACAGTTTATTAAAGTCATTAAAAGAATCTGAGGTCAAAATCAAATAAGTTAAAAATTATAAGTTTCTCTGCCATTAATCAGAAAGCATAAAAGTAAAAACAAAACAAAAACCACTTTGCTTCTCATGCCCCTACTTTTAGCTATTGATTTAGAAACCAAAGCAAAATATTTGTTGGATGAAGTTTTGAGATGAACCAGAAACACTCTTGATTTCCATTATTTTGGATGCTTTATAGAGACTGCAGTTAAATTTGACTCATGACATTGATTCCTAATGAATTTGGGAAGCTTTAGGAAGAAGTTAGGGCCACTGTACAGCGCATGCCAACACATTTCACCTCTAACTCTATGCTTGTCTGTCTTCTGTGGATAATTTCTCCACCACAATAAAATGGCATGCTGAGTACTCATGTGTTGGAAAGTCACAAGAGACAGATAACAAGGCAATTTAACCTTCCCCTCAACTTGACCCGACGTTAGAGAGGTTTTTTTTTTTTTTTTTTCTTTTTCCTAATTCAAGACCTTTGAACTCCCTTTTGTACAGGTTAAATTGATAAAACCAATGATTACAAATTATTTGCTCCTTTGAGTTATAAATCTTCCATATCCCAACACTATCTTTCTCAAGGTCCTGTGAACCATCTCCATGATATTTGATCATGAAGAAAGATAGCACCCTTACTTTGCAATGTCTGTGGGGGTCTAGGTATATAACTTTCATAAGCTCCAAGTAGCAAACATGGATGACCTAATCACCAAAATTGCCCCTGAAGTTCCTAAAACTTTTCCAATAGCTCATCCCAGCACTTAAAATCTGCCTTTTGTTCTAAGGAGTTGAATTCAATCTCTCTTTCCAATCACAATAGACCTGAATAAAGTTTTCCTTACCTGCTTAGCTGCATTCAGTGCAATTATCCTTCGAGCAACTCAATTCCATTTGGGATGCACCAATCCCTTTTCTTCACCTTCTAGGAGAAAATATATTATAAGGGTTGTACCTCAGACAAAGAATAAATCTAAGACTTGGTGAAAACTGCCCTTATTTCTATAGAAAACTATAAGTGAAGTTGGACTTCAAGAAATTTCTCAAGCATTTTCGTATTTTTTCACATTTTTTGTACCCTAAAAGAAAACACACTTTTTCTTAATTACATGTTTTTCTTTCCCTTCTAACATTATATTATGTTCATTTTATTCTGTGCCATGCTTTGTTTCCAAGAGCGACTTATGGTACTATCAGAAAGTGTCATCTTACATGAGAGAAGTTTTACTATATGCTTTATTGTAATCAGGTAAGAAGCAATAGAAAAATATACTAGGGATTTTAAAAAAAATTTATCTTCAAGACTCCTATGCTAAATAGAAAGCCATAATAATTAGTTGCTAGGAATATCATTATAACACATAACCTTCTCTCCTTAATTGATGGCAAATATTGTCTCATCACTATATCTTCTACAACTTCTACTAGTATAATACTTTTCTACTGACCAATTTTCCATATTAATTTGTAAAAATGCAAATATTCAAATGTTTAAATATCTCTAGACTTGAAAAACTACAAATGTCTTTCTGAGGCAGAACACATTAGGCATAGACAGAAAAATACTGAATAAGTGAAATATTTCTAGGTAATTTTCTAAAGTAACACAAAAATCATAAGTTAACAAACTATATTCACACAGCTAAGTAACATTTGGATAAAAATCCAGTGATAGCAGGTGGTTTCTGCCTTGGTCCCTACTTCCAAAGATTTATCCTTATGTTTACTCCCTCTGGAGCTCATCCTCTGGCTGGAGCCCAACTTCTTTCTCAGCTGCAGCCTCTACTATGCCTGAGCTGCCTGGGGTTCCATAATGATGGTATCACCCACTTCCTGAGCTGTGGAGACCAGAGTTGACCTACTCTACTTTCACAGAATTTTCAAAGAAAACTTCCATTATTCTGTTATAGTAGGAGCAATATTGGTAAGAGTATCACACAGAAGGAAGCAAGACAGCATTTGAGCAGGAATATCAACAAAGGGAAAATGTGGAGGATGGATTATTAAGGGATAAAATAAAAGGAAATATTCTATACCACCTTCCTAGCACCTCCTTGCGGTCTAGTATGACAAATTTTCTATCATTTCTGGCTACACAGAATTCTACCATAAAGATGTTCTATCATTTACCTAATTATTTTATCACTGTTGAATTTTTAGAATTTTGCAATGACTTGTTTATAAACACAACATGAATAGGGTCATTGAAATAAATAATAAGCTTTTCCTTATTTTTCTTATTACCTTACAATAAATAAAATAGAATAAATAATTCTGACTTCCATACATCCTTACCAAAATTTTGGCTAGCCTCTCCTATTGATGTATTAAAATAAACCAGGTAAAATTCTGGAAAATCAAAATATTTGACCATAAAATTTTCAGTTTTAGCCAGACATGGTGGTACACACCTGTTATCCCAGCCACTTGGGAGACTGAGGAAAGAAGATAACAAGTTTGAGGCCAGCCTCAGCAATTCAGCAAAGCCCTAGGCAACGTAGTGAGACCCTGTCTCAAAATACAAAGTAAAAAGGACTGGGAATGTAGTGCAATGGTTAAGCACTCCTTATTTTAATCTCCTGGGTTTGATTAAAAAACCCATATATACTTTTTTTAAATTTATTTTATCCAAGTGGTTTATAATTTCATTATTTATTTGTGAAATCACTTTAGAAAGTCCATCTTCAAACCAAATTAATATTTGTCCTTTTAAAAATTAATTTATTATCTATGTAAGTGTAATTCTTTAGATTTTTCTTAATTGATTTAAATATTTCATCACAAATATTTAAAATATTTTATATTAGTAAAGCTTATTTATTTTATATTCCTTTGTTCATTGGTTTAATTTATACTTTTAATTTTTTATTTTTCAAATTGGGAAATGATAACTAAATGTATTTATGGGATTTGAGGTGATATTGTGATACATATATACGTTCTATAATGATTAAATTAGTCTAGTTAACATATTCATCATCTTACATGCTTTTCTTTCTTTGTAGTGAGAGCATTTAAAATATATACTCTTAGCAAATTGAATCATATAATACATTGCCGTTAACTCTAATTGGTCAGGAATATAAAGGTCTGATAACTGCTTCTGAATTTTTCTCTTTTAACAATGATATTCACATAACTAGATTTATATTTGTTTTTTTTAACGATGCAATTCACCTGGCAAATACATTGAAAAGTTTCTAGTTGATATTTGGTTTATGAGATTAGTAATTCAATATGTTGATGATATTTCAGTGGTAGGTGCCTAATTATATATCATTTTACTTGTCAAAATGTATTTAAATCAATTAAAATATAATACCTTTAAACTCTTGGCAGACTATTGTGGGGAAAATCATTAGGCTAGAAACATGTCTATATTTGGTGGCTATAAAGAGCAAAATTGGTCATAAAGAACAAATAATGTCATAATCTGAGGAAAAATGCATGTTTAAAATTTTTTAAGTGCTGAGATACAAACACAGGAGAGTCATTGTAAGGCAGAGCAATCTATCTTCTGACTTTTTTCTACATAATTTAAGACCTTTATTTCAGTTTTTTCCCTACTTTTTTAAAAATTGGTGCATTATAGTTATAAATGATAATGGGATTTGTCATTATATATTTGTTTATGCACACAATATAAAAATATAATTTGGCCAGTATCATTCCCTGTCATTCCCTTCCTTCCTACCCTTTAGTCTCTTTTCTATACTAATCTTCGGAGGCAAGGCAAAACATCATGGCAGAAGAGTGTGGCAGAGGGAACCAGCTCACATGATGATCAGAAAGCAGAGAGAGAGAGAGAGAGAGTCTCCATTTGCCAGATACAAATATATACCCCAAAGCCATGTCCCCTATTTCCACCTCCTCCAGACAGACTCTACCACTTCAGTTAATCCCCATCAGGGAATTAATTCACTGATTGGGTTAAGACTCACAACCCAATCATTTCTCCTCTGAATCTTCTTGCATTATCACTTGAGTTTTGGGGGGACACCTCACCATAACAACCATTAACATTCTGAGTTTGACTTACTTTGCTTAATGGGATGGTATCAGTTCCATCCATTTCCCTGTAAATGCCATAATTTTATTTTTCCTTATGGCCGAATAAGACTCCATTGTGTGTGTGTGTGTGTGTGTGTATATATATATATATATATATATATATATATATATTTCCTTTATTGTGTTGAAAATAAGCAAGTGGGGGAGTGAACTACCCAGCCACATGAATGATTTGTTGAAGTTAAGATAGGACAAGAACAATTTTACCTTTTATCAAGTGAATTAGAAATCAATACATGTGTTGCTGAAATTAAAACTGGCCACCTGTATAAAGTCATATTGTTAAGTAATTCTATTATCTAGTTTATTCATGTAAATCTTTACTGGACTGAGCTGAAGAATTCAGATCATGGTTTTTTTTTCACCCTGACACCTCCATTTTACTTTGCACAATTTGAAAACTAATTATTGCATTTGCCTCTATACTAAAAAAAGTTAACGCTAGAATTTCATTGTAACTATCTTTCACAAAAGAGAAAGTAATTGCAACATATTGATTCAGTATATATTTATTGTCTATGATGCTTGCTAATCAAGTAGTGTGATTAGAACTATAAATGACCATCTCAAGCATTTTAATATCTGTCAAGAAAGCATTGATGAAAGTTGTAATAATATTTTGAACTTCAGAAAAAACTTGCATTAATGAAGAGTCCATTTGGACATTATTGTTTTGTTAGATTAGTTAACATGATGGATTTATTCCCAGTGGAGATCAAATGTACAACATATACTTATATGACACTAATAAACTATTAATTAAATAGAAAAATGAAAATGATTCTATGTACCTTTAGAGTAAGAGCAATTTTCCTATTGAGTTTTAAATAGAAAGGTATTCCACTAACATCCTTCTGGACAAATAAATGTTGTATTGCAGGAGCTGAAACTGGTTCCCATAAAAATGCATTAAAATTTCAGTGCCTGCTTGGGACATGTTTGAATCTGCCCTGCAATATTCCAGGAGGTCATAAAAAGAAGCTTTTTGAAATATGATATAGAAGAAAACATATAATCAAAAATAAACTCAGGGCATTGGTCATCGAAATAAAGATAAGTAAGGAAGAGAATCAAAATTGAAAATTATCTTTTGACATTCTCTGGGAGGAATCTGGTTATATCATATTTATGTCGAAATCCATGTTTAATTTTAAAAGAATTTTCAAGGGGCAGAGAAAAGTGATAGCATCTGAATTTCTAGTAAGCACTCTATGTTAAATAATTTTAGTTCATTTTTGTGCACCTAATATTTGTACAAAGGTTTTTAAGAGAAAGGGAAAAAGCTGAGTATGTCTTTTTTTTTTAATTGACAAGAACATTGTAATATATCAAGTGTCCCTTGTGGAATGCTTTTATTTTAAGTGAAATTTGAACATTTTTTAAGATTTGGATTTCTAAATAAGCCTAAAGACTAAACTAGATAATATCAGCCAAATTAAATTTAATAAAACACATAGAAAATTTGTGACTTTATATTTGCGCTTTGACATTTTACTTTCATTTCCTATTATTGCACTTAACTTCATTTACTCCAAGTATGCCCATGACCAAAAGAGTACCTGGGGAAACAATTAACATATGAACAAGGACATGAGTGCTACTAACTTTATATTAGTGTTTTATTTTATTAAATTCACATCATTTGTAAAATGGTATTCTCAGAATTGTTTTCTTGCAATATTCGTTATGAATTTGTAAGTGGTCTTACTATCAAAACATTGCTAGTAATTGAGGTGACTCTTGTGCTCCATATTGCTTCTCAGTTTGTGGGGTATAGTGAAGCAGTAAATATTTGCCTCATCAAAATCATTTAAAGCACAAATTTGACAAATATCATTTTTAGGTATTATGAAAAAAAGTATTTCTGTTTGCTTCATCCTCTTATTCAGACTTGCTTTTTCCTTCTCCCACTGCATTTATTTAGTATATAAGTTGGATGAAGAGTAGTCTATTTTCAATAATGCCTTTGTTGAATTTTTAGCTTTAGGAGGACCCTATTGAAATATCTCTTAGGATTATTGTATCTGTTGACATTAAAGGTGGTTTGTGCCAAATGATGAAAAGCACAGACTTTCTTTTTAGAGATAAACCTGATAGTTCCATAACTTTCCGTTTAACTCAATTAGCTCAGGAGATGTGTGTGTGTGTGTGTGTGTGTGTGTGTGTATTACTTGAACCCAGTGGAGTTTTGTCATTGTGCTATGTCCTCAAATTTTTCATTTAGATTTCTTTAACCTATTGAGATAGGCTCTTGCTAAGTTGCTGAGACTGGCCTCAAACTTGAGATCCTTCTTCCTCATACTCTCCAGTAGCTAGGATAACAGACATGTACCCCTGCAACTCAGGAAGTTTTAAATACAGATGAACATTGTGTGAGAATTAAAACTCACTACCCCCTCATATAGACACAAAATCCTCAAACTGTAAATCTTTTCCTGTTCACTTGATAACTCTCCCAATGCATGCTCAAGTGTAAACTGAACAAAGGAGACATTTAAAATACCAAAAAATTAATTTTATCTGACATTAGGATTGCATAAATTATTCAATATTATGTTGTCCAGATTCTTCAGTGTGACTGACTGAAGAATCAGATAGATGTTAAGAATATTAAAAGTGTGTGTTCTTAGGTCCCAGCTCAGATCTGCTGATCAAAATATACATGTTTGAGACTTAAGCCGGGCCAGTGTCGCATGTCTGTAATCCTAGTGGCTCTGAAGGCTGAGTTAGGAAGATCATGAGTTCAAAGCCAGCTTCAACAATGGCAATGTGCTAAGCAACTCAGTGTGAGACTCTGTCTCTAAATAAAAAACAAATAGGGCTGGGGATGTGTTTCAGTGGTTGAGTGCCCCTGAATTTAATCCCCAATACCCCTCACCAAACCACCCCTCCTCACAAAAAATTAAACTTGTGCTTCATAGTACACTTCCCTGGCCACTAATGGGATTAGCAAGGTGAGGGAATCACTCCCACAGCAAAGCTATAAATAAGTCCTGCTGATTTACATAGATTGGATTGATTAGCTTGGACCTAAGGGACTTAGCCAACATAGGAGCAGCTCTAAAGGAAAGCTGTTCTATGAATGGGACTAGAAATCCAGGTCGGACTTCAATAGGTAGACCCAAGGACTATAATGATTACTAAGACTGACTGAACATCTAGAGTGTTCTAACAATTGTGCATAGCAGAGCCAAACTTTACCTAAATGTCACCAAAATATGAAAATAAGTACGATTATTGTCCACATTGATGAATAGAGGATCAGTTACTTGGTCTAGGTCACAAAGCTTATTGTTGGAGGCATCATTAAACCCTAATCTTGGCATGTTTAATTGAGGAATAAACTTGTTTGCTAATGGTAACTTCAGACTTTAGGAGCAAGGTTTCATTATCTTATTTTATTTCTTATACACCCAGGGGAAGGAAAAAGAACAAATAGTCCAATCCTGGTTACTAGAAGTGACAAAACAAACTTTAAACCTCTCATTCTCTATCCTGCTTTTTTATTTTTACATTTACCAGTTTATTATAAATAGTATTAACAAAAGATACAGATGGCCAGCTAGAAGAGATGTATAGGGCAAGATATGGGGAAAAGGGTACAGCGCTTTTTTGCCCTCTCTGGGCATTTTACCTTCCTAGTACTTTCAGGTATTTGGCAACATGGAAGCTCCCCTCTGCCCTTTCAATTGTCCTTTCCTTTATTCTTGTCTCCTTTGAGTTATTTTACTGTGCTGACTTCTCTTCTCTTTTATCTGAAGCAGCACATGATTGATAAACAAAGTGCCCGATGGCCTTGCTTTGCCAACAGTCCTCCTGCATTGTCCCAAGATGGCTCTATAAAGCAGGCAAAACCAGGGTAGATCCACACTGGAGGGCAGGCAGAAGAATATTACTTATGGTTTCTGCTAATCCAGTGGTCTTCTTGTGGAGTAGGTATACCCTTCGCACACAAAAACTTTAATGGTGAAGGACACAGATGCATTTAAGAATGGCCATTTCCAGATCTCCAACTTCTTCATGTTTTCTTTCCCAACAAAGTGCCTGAAGCAGAGAGCCTCATGCTGTTGTCCTTTTTTCCATTTTGCAAAGGAATGTCACACCTCTCTCCCAACCTGAAATATTCTGGATGGTGAGTAAAGAAAAAAATTGAAATACTAGTACCAGAGAAACCTCCTTTATAAAAGTATATAAAAAAAATGCTGTTGATCCTTCCTTAAGGCATACATTTTCTAATAATACTTGACTTCTTAGATTTAGTATTATTATATCAAACATGCAATATATTTATGTTGTTTTGAGTAATTGTGAGGAACTGTAGAATAGTGGAGTAGTGTATTTTGCTGAGGTGGCCTGCTTCGGTTTGAATCCTGGTTTGGTTGTTAAATTCAAACTATGCTGAAATCTCTTCAACTATGTCACAAAAAATTAGTATTGACTTCTAAGGGTTTTTGTGAGGGTAAATGAGTCAATATTTATGAAGTCCTTAGAACAGAGTGTGGCATTAGTAAGTACTATATAGTGCTAGCTATTATTTTATTATATCATCACCATTATAAATTGTTGCAATAACTCAAAGCACAAGAAAATTGTTTAGAGCCTCTTAAGGTTATATGTTCTCACATATATATGAAAATCAATAAATACATCAATGAATAAGTGTAAATTTGGTCAAAATTCTTTGAGAGTAGCAGAATATTAGTCTAGTTGCAATAAGGAATAGGAGCAATACATTATTTCTTTTAAAATAAGTTGTTCATTCATTTTAAAAAATGATTATATTTACAAATAATTCATTGTATTATTTATGAATTATGTTAAGTTTTATATAGACAATATCAGTATTTAACCATAGTAGAAACTACATCAGTCAAACAATGAAAACAAATTCAATGTTAACTTAAAAGGGTAAGAAGGAGAAGTTGTACATGTATTTCATGCTTCTTTAATAGGGTTTTGTGGGCTGAATTGTGTTTCTCCAGAATCCATGCATTGAAGTCCTATTGTGAGGGTCCCTAATTAAAAATGATTGTATCCTTATAAAAAGAGGAAATTTGGACACAGACACATGCAGGGGGAAAATGATAAGACAATTCTGATAAAGGACAGCCTTCTACAAGCCAACGAGAGAGACATGGACTAGCTCTTCCTGACATAGTCCATGTTTTCTTTCTAGTCCACAGAAGGACCCACCCCTGTCAATGCCTTGTTCTCAGGCTTCCAGCCTCTAGAACTGTAAGAGAAAGAGATTCTATTATTTAAGACATCCAATCTGTCATATTTTTTGGGGGAAGTCCCAGAAAATTAATACATGGCTTCTAAAGCAAGAACATTTAAGACCATCTCTATAAACAAGGCAGAAAGGGTTTTTGTGACTCATGGACAAACCAACAGAGCAGCAGCTTGCAGGGGTTTAGAGGAAATCTGTGGAAATGGAAAGGGAACACTTGACTTTGAATGTCTCCTCTATATACATTCTAGGTTTGTCTGAGACTGCAGCAGCCCTAAATCTAAAGCCCTTTATCTTTTTTTTTTAAATTTTTATTATTGGTTGTTCAAAACATTACATAGTTCTTGACATATCATATTTCACACATTTGATTCAAGTGGGCTATGAACTCCCATTTAAAGCCCTTTATCTTAACTAAAAGAGGGGAAAAAAATCCTGTGTAGTCTGAAAGGTTTTACTTTCATATTTAAGTCTAAAAATGGAGTAAGAAAACAATAAATTAATAGCTCAAGATAATAATTTATAAAATAATAAATCATATCTATTTAAAAACAAGACATCAGCCCAGATTAGCTACTTTATTAAAGCTAGTAAGACTATAGAGGTCTTCATATAAACAACTCTTTTTTTTAATTTATGATGATTTCTTAGAATTAGATTTTCTTCTTTGGAAAGAGATTTTCTTTTTCAATAATAAGGCTTGATTAGTGCGCTTGTGGTGGGGGGAGGGTGAGGGGAATTTTTTCTTGAGGAAGGGACCCTAATTTAATGTTGTTTTCTGCTCCCTTTGTTCATTTATTTTGATGTTCAAAACTAATTTCTTCCTCAACAGGCAATCTTCAGTTGGAAATATCCCTGTTGACCTCTGTCTTTGGTTTTGTGTTAAAATGTTTGTGTGCCATTTTTTTTAAGTTCACAAGTCTAATTTTCTCCCCAGAGGGTGTTCACAGTTTCTTCAAAGACTTTAGTGTTTATCTGTTGTTCGAGATTTTCTTTAGCAGCTCACACATTTTGCCTTGAAGGTCTCCCCTGGTCAGCTCAGAGAGGAAAAGGAGCCCCAGAATAAGGTTTAGAACTGACTTTGTTAATTAGGGAGGTTAGAACATAGCACATTTCACTTTGCTGTTTTTGCTTCTAATAGTTTACCCAATATCTAAATTGGAAGCAGCAGGTGTCTGATCTGAAAACAAATATTCTTCCTCTTTTTGATCATAACCTTTTTAAGTTAGAGATGATAGCGTTAAAAATACAATTTATTTTTGAAAGCAAATTCTAAAATGTTATTGGCTAACAGGACTCTGCTGAATGAGATCACAGAAGCCCAGATGCTCATTAATAAGAGGCTTAATTTTAATATGTAATCCTGGAGTAGTTTTAGCTAATTCCCATATAGCTCAGACTCTAGTATTCTTTCAATTGTGTGAATGATTAAAAATATCAGTTCATATGTAAGAGATAAATCTACTTTATGTAGTTTGATGTGCTTTTGTTTTGCCTCACCAGATTCCTGCAAGTGGGAGAAACCGGCACAGCCCAAGATATAGTAGGTGAGGGTTGAGGGTCCTCACTTCTGGTTGATAAGTAGTGCATATTTTGCATTTTTTTCATTTCATATTGGTAATTAGTGTGTACTCTGTTTTTTTCCTGCTTAGCCTGTCTAGATACTTCTCTTATTAATCATTAAAACAACAAACAAACCAACCAACCAAACAAACAAACAAAATAAACCTCAGTAGCAAACAACTAGCTTAGGGTTTTGTTGATTTTCTCTAATGTTTTCCTACTTCACATTTTATTGATTTAAGCACTAATTTGTAAGATACCCTATTTTTATTTCCTTTAAGCTTAAATTGCTCTTCTTGATTTAATAAACTAAGGTGAAACTTAAGTCTTTTGATTTTGGATCTTCATTCTTTTCCAACATATGCATTTATTGCTATGGATTTTCATTTAAGCATTACATAAAAGAGAACCATTTTAAAAATTATAAAAAGATGTATGTTCATTTTCTTTCATTTCAAAAATCATTTCCTTGAAAACTTTTCTTTGCCCATATATATGTAGAGGTATACTGTTTTGTTTCTAAATATTTTTTAGTAATTTTTCTGTTCATTTCTAGTTTAATTTATTTCAAGTTTAATTCCACATGGTCTCAGAAGATAATTGTTTCATTATTATTAATATTTTATAAGGTCTGACTTGTGATCAGAATATGGGACATGAGGGGCAAAATAACTAAGAAATGTGCATATGCTGATATTGTTGGAAGGAGTAGTCTATAGATGCCAATCAGACTAAGCTGATTGACAGTGCTCTTTTGATGAACTGTATCCTTATTGATTTTCTGCCAGCTTAATCTACCATTTACTAAAGTCATCAATATAATACTGTATTTGTATATTTCTCTTTTCTGTTCTATCATGTATTTGAATGCTCTGCTTTTAGGTGCATATAGTTTTTAAGGTTTATATTAGTTTATTATTGTTATACATAACAGTGGGGTTTATTTTGACATAGAAAATACTTTGCCTAATTTCAGTTCCCAGTACTTCTTTCCCACTCCTTTTCCCTCCGCCTTCTATCAGTTTCCCTTCCTTTACTCACTGGTCTTCCTGCTATTTATTAATTGTTTTTTAATTGATTCTTTACAGATGCACATGAAGATGAAATTCACTGTGATACACACACACACACAGACACACACACACATATCATAATTTTGCAAACTTCTTCCCTTTTCCTGTCCCTCTCCTTCCTTCTCTATTCACTTCCTCAACTCCATTGATCTCCCTTATGCATTTGTGACATTTCCCCTTCCTTTTTTTTTCTTTTATTTTTCTCTAGCTTTTGCATATGGGTGAAAACGTGAGACCATTGACTTTCTGAGTCTAGCTTATTTCACTTAACAGGATGTTCTCTAGTTCTTCCCATTTGCCAGAAAATGCCATCATTTCATTCTTCTTGATGGCTGAGTAAAACTCCATTGTTTATACATGCATCATTTTCTTTATCCATCATCTGTTGATGGGACCTGGCTGGTTCTATAACTTCGCTATTTTGAATTAACACTACTATAAATTTTGATATGCCATTATTATTGTAGTATGCTGATTTTAGTCCTTTGGGAAAAAAATTGATGAATGAGATTGTTGGTATTATAGTGGCTTTATTCCCAGTTTTTTTGAGGAATCTCCATACTGTTTTCCAAAGTGGTTGTACTACTTTGCAGTCACACCAGTAATGTAGCGTATACCTTTCCTTTCCTCCACCATATCCTTGCCAGCATTTACTTTTATTTGTATTCTTGATGATTGCCATTCTAAATGGGGTGAGATAAAATTTCAATGTAGTTTTTTTTTTTTTTTTTTTTTTCATACCGGGAATTGAACTCAGGGGCACTCAACCACTGAGACAACATCCCCAGCCCCATTTTGTATTTTATTTAGGAACAGGGTCTCACTGCATTAATTAGTGCCTCACCTTTGCTGAGGTTGGCTTTGAACTTATGATCCTCCTGTCTCAGCCTTCCTAGTCGCTGGAATTACAGGTGTGCACCACTGTGCCTGGCTTAATGTAGTTTTGATTTGCATTTCCCTGATTACTAGGGATGTTGACATTTTTGCATATACTTGTCCATTTGATTTTCTTCTTTTGAGAAATGTCTGTTTATTTCTTTTGCCAATTTATTGATTGGACTATTACTTTTTTAGAGTTAAAGTTTTTGAGTTCTTTATATATTTTGAATGTCAATCTCCTATTGAAGAATTAACTGGCAAAGATTTTTCTGTCATTCTACAGACTCTCTCTTAAAGCTCTTAATTGTTTCCTTTGCTGTGCAGAAGCTTCTTTATATGATGCCATTTCACTTATTGATTCTTGGTTTTATTTCTTAAACCTTTGAGGTTTTATTAATGAAGGTGCTGGTTGCCATTGTGTTGGAGTGCAGAGACTATGTTTCCTTCTAGTAGTTGCAAAGATTCTGTTATAATCCTTAGGTCTTTGATTTACTTCAGTTGACTTTTGTGCAGAATGAAAGGTAGGAATATAATTTAATTATTCTGCAAATGGATATCCAGTTTTCCCAGCATCATTTGTTTAAAAGGCTGTCTTTTCTCTAACATTCATTTTTGGTGCCTTTGTAAAGTGTCAAATGACTGTATCTCTGTAGATTTGTCTCAATGTCTTCTTTTCTATTCCATTGTTCTTCATTTCTTATTTTGATACCAATACTGTGCTGTTTTTGTTACTGTATCTCTGTAGCAGGGATCAGGTATTATGGGATCAGGTATTATGATGTCTCTAGTATACTCTTCTTGCTCAGGATTGCTTTGGTTATTCTAAGTCTTTTCTTTTCCAAATGAATTAGGACTGCTTTTTTATTATCATGAAGAATGTCATTGATATTTTGATTGAGACTGAATTTGATCTATATAATGTTTTTGGTAGTGTAATCATTTTGACAATATGAATTCTACCTATCCAAGAACACGAAAGATGTTTCCATCTTTAAAGATCTTCTTCAATTTCTTTTTTCAGTGTTTTATAGTTCCCTTATAGAGGTCTTTCACCTCTTTGGTTAGATTTATCCCCAAGTTTTTTTTTTTTTTTTTTTTTTTTTTAAGTTCTAGGATAGTTTTACTGTTTTCGTTATCAGCAGATTCATCATTGGAGTATAGAAAAGCTATTGATTTTCATACATCTCATATCCTGCTACTTTGTTGAATTTATCAGCTTTAGAAATCTTCTGGAAGAGTTTTTTGTTCTTCTAGATATAGGCTCATATTATCTGTAAACAGAAATAATTTGACTTCTTTTCCTATTTTATTCCTTTCATTTACTTCTCTGGTTTGATTGCTCTCACTAGGGTTTCAATAGTAGCAGTGAGAATGGAAATCCTTGTTTTATTCCTGATTTTATAGAAAATGCTTTAAGTTTTTCTCCATTCAGTATGATGTTGCCTTGGAGACTTGCCATACATAACCTTTATAATTTTGAGGTAAATTCTTCTATTCCTAGTTTCTCCATGTTTTTAACATGAATGGGTGCCGGGTTTGTTGAATTCTTTTTCTTCATCTGTTGAGATGATCATGTGATTTTTGTCCTTAATTCTATTCATGTGGTGAATTACACTTATTGATTTGCCTATGTTGAATCAACCTTGCATTCCTGGGATGAAATCCAGTTGATTATGTGCTATCTTCTTAATATGTTTTGAATGTGGGTTGCTAATATTTTATTAAGGATTTCTCTATCTGTATCCATCAGGGATATAGGTCTGAAAATTTCTTTCCTTGATGTGTCTTTGTCTAGTTTTGGTATCAGGGTGACTTGGACCTCATAGAGCAAATTTAAGAATGTACCCACCTTTCTGTTTCATGGGACAATTTGAGGAGGATTGGTACTGATTCTCCTTTAAAGATCCGGTGGAACTTGTCTGAGAATTCATCTGTTCCTGGGCTTTTCTTTGTTTGAAGGCTTTCAATTACTTCTCCAACTTTATTCCTTAATATTGGTTTGTTTAGTTTTTTTACATCCTCATGGTTCAATTTGGGTAGTTCATTTGTATCTAGAAATTTGTCAAGATCTTCTAGATTTTACAGATTATTGGAGTATAAATTTTCAAAACAATGTCTAATGATCTATAGTTCAGTAGTGTCAGTCCTCATATCACCTTTTCATCTTCTATTAGGTTGATTTGGATTTTCTCTCTTTTGGTTAGTTTAGTTAATGGTTTATCATTTTTATTCATCTTTTCAAATAATTTATTTTTGCATAGGTCCTTTGGAGTGTTTTATTTATCCTCCATTTCTTATTTAGGAGGATATATATTCTTAGAAAATTGAACCATCTATCATTATGCTGGGCCCAGATATATTCCTCATAATTTTTCTCATATTGAAGTCTTTATTTAAAGTTTATATAGCTTTTCTTTCTTTTTTTTTTTGATGAATATTAGCATGGTATATCTTCCTCCCTCCTTTATTTTAATTTATTTGAGCCTTTTTGTTTAAAGTAGTTTACTTGTAATCAATATAAAATTGAGTCCTTTTTTGTTTTAACTCTGAAACTCTGTCTTTTAATTATAAATTTAAACATTTCAATAATATATTTAAACTATTTGAATTTAAATGATTGTTGATATATTTGGGTTAATATTTAACATACTTGTAATTGTTTTCTATTTCCTGCCAGTGCTCCTTTGGGTTGAGTTTGCTGTATCTATGTGTTCTATGACTTCATGTACTTCCAGTGTTCTTGTTTTTATGTCCTGCTTTTTCTGAAACAATTGTGTTTTACACCTGTTTCAAATGTAACCCATTATTAATACTTTGGAGCCCTGTTGGTATCCTGGTGAAGTATGGCAGGGTAGAAACATTCTATAATCTACCAATTAAATTTTCTGATTTAATTGATTATTTTATATGTTTCTATATATCTCCTTTTTTTTCTTTTTTTAATTGATTTTTTAAAAAAATAAATGACAGCAAAATGCAGTACAATTCTTATTACACATTTACAGCACAACTTTTCATATCTCTGGTTGTATATAAACTATGTTGACACCAATTCGTGTCTTCATACATGTACTTTGGATAATGATGCCCATCACTTTCCACCATCCTTGCTAATCCCCTACCCCTTCCCTTTCCCTCCCACCCCTCTGCCCCATCTAGAATTCATCTATTCCTCCCATGCTCCCCCTCCCTTCCCCACTATAAGTCAGCCTCCTTATATGGTAAAAATATTCGGCATTTGTTTTTTGGGGATTGGCTAACATCACTTAGCATTAGCTTCTCCAACGCTATACATTTACCTGCAAATGCCATGATTTTATTCTCTTTTATTGCTGAGTAAAATTCCATTGTGTATATATGCCACATTTTTTTAATCTATTCATCCACTGAAGGGCATTCTAGGTTGGCTCCACAGTTTAGCTTTTGTGAATTATGCTGCTATAAACATTGATGTGGCTGTGTCCCTGCAGTATGCCGTTTTTAAGTCCTTTGGGTATAGTGAGTGGAGAAGGAATAGCTGGGTCAAATGTGGTTCCATTTCCAGATTTGCAAGGAATCTCCATACTGCTTTCCATATTGGCCTCACCAATTTGTAGTTATACCACCAATGTATGAGTGTACCTTTTCCCTACATCCTTGCCAACACTTACTGTTATTTGTCTTCATAATAGTTTCCATTCTGACTGGAGTGAGATGATATCTTAGAGTAGTTTTGATTTGCATTTCTCTAATTGCTAGAGATGATGAACATTTTTTCATATATTTTTTGAGTCTTATTAAGGAAGTTGGGGCCTAATCACACATGATGAAGATTAGGGCCTACTTTTTCTTCTATTAGATGCAGAGTCTTTGTTTTAATTCCTAGGTCCTTGATCCACTTTGAGTTGAGTTTTGTGCATGGTGAGAGATAGGGGTTTAATCTTATTTTGTTGCATATGGATTTCCAGTTTTCCCAGCACCGTTTGTTGAAAATGCTATCTTTTCTCCAATGCATGTTTTTGGCACCTTTGTCTAATATAAGATAATTGTAATTTTGTGGGTTAGTCTCTATGTCCTCTATTCTGTACCATTGGTCTACTATCTGTTTTGGTGCCAATAATTATCTACTTTTTTGAAGTAGCAATTAAAACAATGTTTTGGTTGTTTCCTTGAGTTTTTAATATAAAAATTTGATTATTCCAAGTTCATCTTTAAATCAAACTATTATGCTTTTTACACCCTCCAGGTACCTTACAATATCTCTCTCCCATCCCTTGTGATATAGCCTTCATTCATTTCATGTATCCAAATACAGTGTATTATTAATTTTATTATTTGAAATAAGCTTATATTTTCGGTTAAATTAAGAATAAGAAAAAGAAATGTTTTTCTTTAATTTATTTCTTCTCTGACAGTCTTCCTTTATTATGCAGTTACAGGTTTCTGGCCTTTATAATTTTACTTCTGTCTGAAAAAAAAATCCAACATTTCTTATAGGGCTAGTATGCTAATAGTATTTGCTGTATTCATTTTCAAGACAAAATCTTCAATTTACCTTTACTTGAAAAGCATAATTTCATTGGATGTACCTTACCATATTTTCACTTCCTTTGCTTTTGATAATTTAAATATTTTACTACATGCTTATTATGGTGTACTATTGATAATGAGAAGTCCATTGTAATTTTTATTTTTTTCTTCTATTGACAAGAGGTTTTCTTCCTCAGACTTTTTTCAAGATTTTCTCCTTACTTTGCTTTTCTGGAGTTTGAGGTTGACATTCTTAGGTGTATTTTTTGGAATTCTGTTTGCAGTTCTCTGAACTTCATGGGTTTGTGGTTTGGTTTTTGTTATTAATTTTTGGAGTGTGAGCTGATACTATTGCAAATATTTTTTTCTGTTTCATTTTCTTTTTCTTTGTTTTTTTTTTTTTTCCAATTAATTATATGTCACATCTTTGAAATTTCCTTGCAGATTTGGTGTTTAATTTTATTTTTCTCTTTGTATTTCAATTTGGAAAGATCTAATAATTCCTCCTCAAGCTCCCTGCTTCTTTCTTGGTTTTGTCTAGTCTTCTAATGAGCTTGTCAAAGACATTCTTCCTTCATGATGCAGAGTTTTTGATTTGTAGCACTTCCTTTTGATTCATTCTTAGAACTTCTTTCTCTTTGCTAATATTAGTCATCCGTCACTACAAGTTTTCGATTAAAGTCCTTAAAACATTTATCATGTTAATTTAAAATTCCCTGCATGTTAATTGTAAAATCTGTATCATATCTGAGCCTGATTCTGATGCTTGCTTTGTCTCTTCAGACTGTTTGTCTTGCCTTTGGTATATCTCGTAAATTTTGTTGTTGGTGGTGGTGCTGTTGTGGAAAGATGGACATGTACTGTCAATTAGTATTATTCACTACAGATGAGAAGTTTCTTGTGGGGATTTATATAAATCAGAATAGAAGTTTGGGTTTGTTTGCTATAATTATAGGTCCTATGACCTCATGTACTTCTAATGTCTTTGTTTTTTGTGTCCTATCTTCATCTTAGTCTTCCATAAGTTCTTTTGATGAGTCAGTTGTATTTTAAACCTGTTTCAATGTAATGCATTATCAATATATTGGAGTCCTGTAATGGTGGTGGTGAACTGTGGCAGCATAATCTTCCAATTAAATCTCAATCTTTAAGTTGGCCTGTGTCTCTGAACAGTACTGTGAACTTTTTTTTGTATAACTTTTCTGATTCCTACTGAACATAGGTGAAATAGAAAAGCTCAAAAGGACTGGTTTGGGAGGAATTCCCTTTCTCCAAGTTTAATAAGTCTTTGAAAAATTCTTTTCTCCAGTGAGTAGATGTTTTCTATAGAGAAAATTCCGGTAATCTTCACAGGGACTACTCTTGTAGTTCCCCTGTTAAATCCATTCATTGTTTTTTCTAGGATTATATTGTGCCAATCTTGTGAGATTTCTGGAAAGTCTATGAAAATGCCAGCCCTCACTGAAAACTGTGTCCCCTAGATGTTTCTTATTTTCATTCTGCTTTAATTCAGCCCTCAGCCATTCATCAAAGTTATTACCATGTAAACTTTTCTACAATTCTGTGGCTCAAGTGGACTCTGACATGACTAAGCACATCTCTATTATTGTTTGCTAGATTTGCCTGTCTTTTCAGGAAAACTCAGTATTTTTGGTAAGCACAAGAGATTTCATTTTCACTTTTTTCAGTGTATTTTTGAAGCAATGAAATTGATGACTTTCTTTCAAGATTTCTTTTCTGTTTCTCTTTTCAGTCTTTTTGTAAACAGAAAGTTTACTACTATAATCTTTGCCATCCTATGTGGCATGTAAATCTATTTAGTGTTTATTGTCCTATAACTTATAGATGGGAGTTGGTTATAAGGTAAGAATGAGATAAGCTGGTTCTATAAGTCATTCAGAATATTAATTTTCATATTACTTGAGATTGGTGAGAATTTTATTATGATAAATTTCAAATAACATTTTATAGCATGTTTGGACATTTTTATTTATATTATAAGATTTTAATATTTTCCATAAAATAGCCAACATTTCTCTAATAATTTACTGTGCAGCTTGCTCTATGCATGAGGTTTACCTTGACAATTTAATTCACTTTTTATAAAATTCCCTGTGAGATAGGTATTTTTATCATACTGCATTTACTCATAAAAAGCATTCAGGAATATTCTGTAACATTATGAAGGTTACAAAGCTATTAAATAGCAAGATTTGAATTTAGCCAGTATGATTTCAGTCTTCATTCTTAATTTCTACATGACATCAGCTCCAAGAAAACCCTTTAGAATTAGCCATGTGAATTACTATGATGGTGAAACACAGTATAAATATTTGTTTACTTGCTGTGGTCACAGGGGAACCAAAAGTTGGTTGTGGTACCTAATGTAACACCTACCCCTTAAAAGTGATGGATATTTTTTACACTAAAACTAAGACATTTTAGCTAATTTAAATAGTAGGTTAGTTCTATTTAGTCTATTGTGTAATATTTTTTCAAAATTTCCTATAGTCATTGTGGAGCATGTTTAATTTATTAATAGTACAGTACCTTACAAAAATAGTTGGATGTTTCCTGTCTATATCCCCACACCTTTTGAAATATGGTCTTGCAGCTCTCCTTATTAAAAAAAATATATATGTATTTTACTATATATATATATATATATATATATATATATATATATATATATATTCTTTACTCTTTTAATTAGTTCAAGCTTATGACTTGGTTTGCCTAAGTATATATGGTATATGTGGTATTGTGCCAATTTCAAGCTTAGATCTGAAGAAAACTTGCAAGTTTTTGTTTTTTCTTATGAACTTCTTGAGTTACCATATGAAAAACTACCTTTTTGGATGATGTGCTACATCTAGCCCAGGTAACCTTGGCTCAATGGATAATTAATTATAATATGTGAGATATGCCAGTCTCAGCTAACTTGCTGATGACTTCAGAAACATGAATAAGTCTAGCCCAACTTAACCAAGTCTGGCTCAGATGAGAAGGTCCATGTGGTTGACTTACAACCTTGGTGACAATAGTAAGTGAATATAGTTTTATACTTTTAAAGTTGAAGTGATTTGGTATGCAGAAAATTCTCCTGTGTAAATTATATACTAGACCAAACATATTGCAGGTTTGCTATATTATGTATAATTTTTATTTGCTTGATGAAAGGAAAATAAAGTTCTTTAAAAAAAATTGTGCTGGTGTTTTAACCGAAGGTTTTGAACATGCTAAGTACACACTTTACCACTGAACTATACACTTAGCCCCAAATAAAGGTATTTTAAAATGGAATATTTCGAAATTCCATGCATTCATTCAGCTTCTCCATAAAAATGTGGAATTCATAATAATAAGAGAAGTTTCACTAGTAATTAGAATGATAATAATACATTTATACCACTTGCTATGTGTTATAAGATTCACACTTATAATAGCTTTTTGACTCTTAACTAATGAGGTAGGAATATTATATATTTTCCTCATTTATCTGTGTTCTCATCCACAAATAGTTTAAGAATTTGGACCTATCATCTCCCATTACAGTCCTACTATAGAGTTTGTAAGCAGTTCCTAAGGTGTATTTGATGTTATGAATGACCTATAAGAAGCTGTCACAAGATACTGTATATTGTATAATATAATTCATGCAAGCATTTCTTTGTAGTTTAAGACATTGTCTTTTTACTATTCCAAACTTCATGACTTTGTTTTGTTTTTGTTTTTTTTTTTTTTTTTGGTACTATGGATTTGACCCAGGTGTGCTTAAGAATTGAGCCACATCCCCAACCCTGTTTTGTATTTATTTTGAGACAGGGTCTGGTTATTATATATTAGCTACAAGATAAATACCTCACCAAGATAATTTTCTATATCAGTTGCAACTGAATATTTAGGGTTTTTTGAGAATATAGTGGAAATTATGAATTATCTTACCCTGCCCCCCACAAATGTACAAACACACCAAATGTTCATTCAACTTAGCAATTCGTGGACCTCCCTCCTGAAGCCCATTTTCAGGTCTCAAAATAAGAATTCCTATTTTAGATAAATAGAAACCTTTATCATTATGTGGAACTAAAACAATTACAGAGTTTTAAAGGTATATAAAGAGAAGAGATCATTTGTACACCATTATCATCTCCCATTACTGTCCCACTGTAGAAATTATAATCTATTCCTAAGGTGAATTTTGATGTTATGGCCTGCAAGAAACTGTCACAAGATACTGGATATTGTATAATGTAGTTTGTGTAAGAATTTTTTCCACTTCATCAAGCATGGAATAGATTTAATAAAAAAGGGAAATCATTTTTCAACCTCCATGTGAGGCACAGTTATGCTTTTCTTAAACCAATACTATATGTGTATCTTATGAAATAAGTAATTTTACAGTTGTTTGTGATTTCCTTTCTACTTTTCTAACCATAGTTATGGGGGCATTTTGCCATACACTGTTATGTATGTACTTCTACTTTACTTTAGTGTTTGATCACTGCAGTGATTTGGATTTGGATGTCTTCTAAGGGTCTATGTGTTGGGAATTTGGTCCCAAGGATGGCAGTATTGAAAGATAGTGTGGACCTTTAAGAGGTGGGGTCAAATGTGTAGTGTTTAAGTAATTAGAGATGTTCCCTTGAAAGGGAAGGGAAGTATTTTCTCATGTAAACTTGGTTTGTTCTCATGAGAAGATTATTATAAAAAGGAAAATGTAGTCTCACCCAGATCTCTATTTTTTCTGGTTTGAGATGTGATCACTTGCCCCTACATACACTCCTGCCATGAGGGGATGCTAACTTCTACTGTAATCATAGGCTAGTACAACAAGGCTGTCTCATATTGGTTTGAAATCCAAGACTATGGCTAAATAAACCTTTATTTTTCATAAATACCCTGCCTCTGGTATTTTGTGATAGTAATGAAAAGTTAGCTAATAAAATACCATTTTCATTTTAGTTAAATTTATTTGCTTTCTTCTCTCTTCACACCCTTTTTATTCTGTATAATGCTTCAAATCCTTTGTGGAATAAGGTAGGATGTAAACTTATAAGTTTAAAAACAAATGAATATCTCTTTTAAAATATTCAAATCATCAATGTCTTCTCGTATTTCTAGAGAATATGAATTTCACAAAGGAATTGCCAACCTTTACCAGGTTTTAAGTTTCTGAAAAATAAGCATCTTCACACTGTGATTTTACAGTTAGATTGACATTTATTTGTGCAATATTGTTTTGGAATCATACAACATTTCTATTATATAATTTGGGTTTGATTTACTCCCCACTGTAATACTGGCCTGTTCTTGATAAGTTGCCCAATCTCTGTAGCTGTGTTGTGCTATGTCTGAAGGTGGAGTAATATAATTTGCTAACTCTGTGCCTTTTATATAAAAGTTTTATGATTCTTGAAGCAAAATCCTTTACTTCTAAAGGAATAACATGGGCGGTTGTGGCACTTCATGTTTCTATGAGTGTCCCCAGAGTGACAGCCATAAACATCCTGAGAATGTACCAAGAGAAAGATAAGGTGTTCATTGTTCAATCAATCGACATGTTGTGGTTGTGACATTTTATAATCAGAATGCCTTAAAGTTACTGAGGAACAACTATGGGCTGTCAGGGGAGGCATGGTGATAGAGAAAACTTTTGTACCTTTAGGTTTTCTCTGTGAAGTGTTTTGAGATTGCTCTTAATCTTGGCCAGCTGTCTTCTGAATCTTCATTGTTTATTTTCTAGAGGAGCAAATATTCAGTTCAACATCCCCAAAGGCACAAAGCTTCAAAGAACAGATGACTGTTGGTAACTCACTGACATTCAGAAGGAATTTGAGGCATGAAAAAAAAAAAGAAGAAGAAGAGAAAAAGAAAAAGAAAGAAAAAAAGAAAGAAAAACAATGAAATAAAAAAACAGAATATTTGAGAAACGAAAGTCACTCTTATGCACTTCAATATTGCAATGTAACTGTTGGCAATATAGGAAAGATGGAGAATCTTTAGGATTAATGGATCAGTACAAGGGATAAAGCACATGCATATGATCCAAAGATATACAAGAATAAAACTTTATGTTATGAAAGAGAAGGGAGAAAATTGGATCTTTAGAATTTATTTTCCTTTTATAAATGATAAAATTAAGGCAAATTAGTTTTCTTACACTCAGAATCAAATACTGAAAGGGCAAGAAATAGAACCTGTTTCTTGATACCTAAATAAGTGCCTCCCCCGCTTTTTTACTTATATTTAATTCATTTACAAAAGTACTGTCATTATATTCCAAGACTTTATGATCTGACCTTGTTGAGTATTCCAAAATCCTCTTCAAATCTTAGATTCTATGAAAATGCAATTTTACTCAATGATGATGCCTTTCGTGATAGATGCTTGGTTAGAAAAGAAATATTACTGATTTCTTTTATAGTGCAAAGCAGTTTTTTGTACTCTTGTTTTAATTAGCTAATTTATTGTGTCCTATATTTAGATTTAATTCACCAGTCATCAACACTGCCAGAAAAATTTTATAGAGAATATTGTATCTTGCAATGTAGAGTTTTGTACATCTTGAACTGTCATAATTGTATTTTGAGTGAGTGGACAGTTGAATGAAGAGAATGAGGATAAAATTAGAAATTAGTTTTACTGGTTATTTTATATATATGATAATTGTTTAAATCTGAATTATAAATTAATTTTAAAATGTTATAAGGGATAATATTTGAATCACTTGATGGTTTTTATGTTTTACAGAAGCCTTATATAATTTTGGATAATGTTCATATCTGCAAGCAGAAATTATTTTCAAGTTACTTAGGACTTTAGAGGATGAACTTTTTGATGCAATTAATACACTGTCAAATTGTACATCTTTAGGTTTTATTGTCTAGTGTTATAAATATACAACTTTATTCTGTATCTAAACATGTTATTTATCATAGTACTTAAGTTTTGGTTTTAGAAAATGCAAAATTATGAAAAGTGATTTTTCTTCTAGCTTAATTATTTTAGCAAGGGACCAATATTGTTCTTCTACTTAATTAGTTTCTGATGTTTTCCTGAATGTGGTCAGAAGGCAAAAAGTTTGGTGTTAAATATTTTATACTATCAACTTCATCTGTATTTATCCAAATTTAAACATTTTTCTCATGTTTAATAATATATCCTGGTATTCTCTTGGTATTTTCTGATAATTTTCTGTGTGACAATATGCTAATTGTGTTAGTTTTATATTTAGAAATCATAAAGTAACTCCAAATTTTATTTTAAACTTTCACTAGCTGAGGTTTTATATTCAGTAGAAAATGTTTTATTACTGTAATAGCATCAGAAATTATAGTGTTTTGAAAAAAATATGTTTATTTGTCTCTCAGATTATAAGATGAAGATAAATAGGTCAAGATGATATGATAAACCCATGGTGCTAAAGACCTAAGATTTTATAAAAATGGTTGCTTTAACATGATCAATGTGATATTCACATCTAAACCAGTCAGTAGAGCAAAGAACGAAAATGAAGGGCATTCCCCTTCTTCTTAAAAGGTTCACCTAAAATGTCACATATACAACATATTCTAAAATACCATTGCCCCCATCTTGACTTCATGGCTGCTATTTTATGCAAAGTCTGTTGGTAATTTAATCTTTAGTTGAGTATCTGTATGTCTCACCATCATAGGCACAAACATATTAGAAAGAACCAAAAGATACTTCAGGAAATTTAGCACTCTGTGTTCAGGGATTAGATTCTTTGCTATTCTTTAATTTTGTTCTTATTTTGCACTTGTTTTTTTTCTTTTTTTATTTAGATTTTTTAATACTTTCTATTGATCTTTAAGTTTATTGATTCTGTCTTCCCTCGTGTCCTGAATTCTAATAAAGCCTTCATTTCTGATATCATAGATTTTAATTCTAGGTTTTCTGTTTGTTTGCTTTTTATGGCTTTCATCTCTCTGCTGAATTCTATGGTGATTCTTTCAAATACATTGTTCTTTATTTCTGCTGGCTTATTTAGTATGTTAATGATAGCCAATTTAAAATCTGCTCTTTCTAATATTTAAATCATCTTGGTATCTGGTTCTATTGTCTATTATATTCCTTGACAAAGCAAAGGCTTGTTTTATTACCCTGCTGTGGTGTGTGTGTGTGTGTGTGTGTGTGTGTGTGTGTGTTTGTGTGTGTTATAAATTTTTATTGAATTCCAGCTTTATAGAAAAGAGAATAATAAAGGCTGAGATAAATTGTGCTCATTCCTAAGAAAGATGCATGCCTCTGGGGATGCATGTTACACTGGGAAGCTGAGTCAAACTAAAGAATAGTGGAGCTGGGTTTGGTTTTATTGTGGCTGCAGTTATCTTTAGTGAATTACAGGTTTCCCATTCCCCCACAGTGAGATGCTGCTACTTTTTTTTGCTCAGCGTAAGCCTACTATGTTTCTGTGAAATTATTCTTGTTCTACATTCAGATTTCAGCAGACCTCACATACTTGCACATAGAGGGAATCTTCATGCTGTTGTCTATCTTCCAGCACCAACTTGCTATTGCTTATATGAGACATATGGTAGGAACAAGAGGTATCTCTAAGTTTTTATGTTCCAGCTACCATCTTAGAGAAGTCCTCTCTATGTGGATCATAATCATGGCTCTTTCTCAGCAGGCCTGCTCTCTTTTATGACAGTTAAACGGTATTTGTGAGATTTCTGATTTGGAATTTCCTTCCCTTCCACCAACAGAAGCTGACCTCACTTACAGGGGCACATTTGCCCCTATACTTCCATCAGTAGCAGGGTGCCCTTGCCTGGGGCTGGTAGGTCTACCCTGATCCAGCAGGAGACTCCTGTTACTTATTTTTAGAAGCAAAGCTTACAGTAGGAAAGGGGCAGTTTATTGCCCCTTCCTGAGAATCAGTTTCCACTTCTACCATTTATCTTTGCCTAGGAGTAGAAGCAAGGGATTTTTGCCTGTCTCCCAGTAGCTTACAGCTTTTGGTTCATAAAACAAAAAGTTCAATAAGTGACAGGGATTCACGCCTGAGTACCACAAGTGGGGCACTCTCAGATTTCCTTCCCTCATTCAATTTTTCTCACGAGCACACCATGGACTCTCAAAATAAAGAATCATAGAATGATTACTGTCCCTTGTGCTTGAAGTTGCCCACTATTCTAAATTTTCACCCTAGCCCACTTTGGGTCTTCAAGAATGCATTAATCTCTCAGCTGTTTTCTTTATTTTCTGAGCTGACCACTTCTTATTGTTGTGTTCTATGAAGTTAAAATAGTTCACGTATCTCTTCTTTCCTTAGTTTTTGGAATTTATTTCACCCATCACCTCAGTTCTTCTTAAGAGGCTCACCTAAAATATCACATATACAACATATTCTAAAATACCATTGCCCCCACCTTGGCTTCATGGCTGCTATTTTATGCAAAGTATGTTGATAATTTAATCTTTAATCGAGTGTCTGTATGTCTAACCATCATAGGCACAAACATGTCAGAAAAAAAACAAAAGATACTTCAAGAAATTTAGCACTCTATGTTCAGGGATTAGACTCTTTGAAATGTTATGGTTTTGTAATTTTTTTCTGGTTTCTTTTTCTTTTTGGTTAGTGAGGAAGTGATGCTCCTTTGTGGATTTATACATCCTATGTTGAATCAGAACCTATTCTGGGTTTTTAGTAGCTTATGGAGAATATTACCTACTAAACATTTCTTGACATTCAGAGACTAAAAATTTACAGTATCACATATAGTAATCTATTACAAAAAATTTTAATTGAAATCTTAGTATTAAATTATCTAACTTGTAAAGAGAACTCCATCCATTATTACCAAGTATGCAAACTGGCTGAATCCCTCAATGTGTGCACTTGAAATCAATATTTACTGCTCTGTTTTTCATATATGCAAGTTATAGGTAGGTTTATGAGGATATACATTATATGTAATAATGACATAAATAAATTTATGTATTTGAAAAGATTATGAGTACTATTATCAACAAATATCAAGGTTCTATTTTGTTCTATTTAGGATATATAGGAGACTAAGGATACACCCTGATATCTTCTGGAAATATAATCTAACTGCCAAATTTGAGAAGATAGATATATTTGGACAAATTCATATTTCTTTTTCATGATGTTTGGTGTGACAGCCATTTATTTTGTTTATATCCTGCCTAAGTTAACTTGATAACTATTTTACCTAATAGAATTATTTTTATCATTAGAAGAGAATTGTTTTGTGTAGAATGCTAAATATGAGTGTTGTGTGGTGGTGAGTGCATATCCTTGTTAAATGACTTCTTCAAATATTCAGCTTTATTGAAATATCAGAAAAAAAATCCTAAAAGCAGATGTACTTCCTGACTGGATTGCGCTGTGTCACTCCTTGGGAGACCACACTGAATAGATCTAATGACTTTGGTAATTATAAATTATATTTTGAAGACATTTATAAATTATATTTTGTTACTTGCAAGATGGGGTTATACTGGCACATGATTACATATGAGCATTGTATTATTTTCTTCTCTTTTTATGCGTTACTTTTCTTATTCTTTCCCTATAAGACATATTAAAAATGTGCAATAATCATTCATGTATTGTTTTTCTTTTATATGCCTTGCAGCTTAGGGCATTGAAAGTTATCAACATGTAACTTGTTGTCTAGCTGAAATAACCATTTGAAAAGAGAGGATTTATTTTATCCCATCATACATGATTCAAACTTGCACTCAAAAAAAAATAATAGATTAATCTATGTCATGGACAATCACATGAATAATATATCATTGTAATAAATATTAAATCTATAAAGGACAAAAACTTACTGTGCCATAACAATGGCATTGCATAATCATTATTGAGTTATAGACTAGGATTAATGTTTAAAAACAGGCCTTCACTTAAGCTATTAACATCTTACAAGATTAATGCCAGCTTTTTCTTCCCCACTATCCATTTTTAAAATTACTAAAATGCATACTTTATTGGAAGCTTAATAAATATACTTAGTTGTAGTTTAATAAATACATTACAGAAGAGATAAAATCAAGTTAATTATGTGTGCCCTGTAGAAATAGCCTTCTTATCCAACTATAAGAACTATCTCTTCTCCACAAGGAACTATTCTTCATAAACTATAAGAACTACCCATTTGACACACTCTATTGATTGTAATTAAAACATGAACTTTTACTTTGCTGTGCTGTTGTTTAATAGATTTTGATTAGTTTTCCTATTTGTCCCCTGGTGGTTTTTCTATTGTTATTAAGCCTCAATTCAAACTCCAATACTGGTTATTATTACTTGTAACAATGTTAAGAGTGAGATTTGTCATTTGTAATTTTTTTAATATGCAAATTTAAAAAATCTGTCAATATAATGACGTCTAAAGACAAAGATATATTTGAAAAAAAAATACCTGCTCAACTCCTCTAGTCATTTTGTATTCACTGTCATAATGTTAATCATGATGGTCTTATGTGATGTTATTTGAATGTAATTTCATTGTAAGATCACACAAAATCCTCTATTACTTGTCTAGATTTAGTCAAGTATTTCTGTCTCAGCATTTCTATGTGGCAAGATTCCAGTTCCTCCAAAACTTGTTAGAGGGATATTTAAAAAGTGGAAACCAGTGTGTGTAGGGAGGAGCAAATTTATCCATCAGGCAGTTTAGTCTAGATGCCCAGAATCTGGTTTAGGTTCAGTGGTTTGATTTTGAAATAGGTTCCCTCCAGCTTTCCAAATTTTCTTCTCTATAACTGGGATAAGGTCAATTAGACCCAGAGAGGAAATGTCCACACTTAATGTGAAAATGTAAATGACTGCCTTGCTGTTCTTGTGAAAAGGCCAGAAATTGCATGTGTTAATATTATCTTACACTGTAGAAAAAGCCAATTTGATAATTGTGAACTGCTTACTGCAGCTGTGAATGCCCCCTTTCAAACCAATAGAAAACAACAGGAGGCCCAACTGTGAACATTCTTTTGAAAATTCTGTTTACAAAGTGTGTCCATTAAAAAACTACTGTACAGCTTCTGTGGGAATTAAAGTCAGATCTGGTAAAGGCACAGTGCTACTCAATGGGGCTTGCTGTATTCAACTCCCAGCAAAGCAGATTTGGTAGATTTTCTTAGAAGTTTTATAAAATTATTTTATTAATATACATAAACAGCCTAAAGTGCACAATCACCAAAAGTCCAAATGGGATTTATAATACATTTTTTAAATGATACTGTGCTTTAAGGAAATACCTATGATTTGTTCAAATTTTTCATAGACCTGCTCCAAATCATTTGAAACATTATTTATTATCTTGTAGTAGTTAGTTGTATTTGTGTGTGCATGTGTGTTTATCCCCACCCACCTACTTCCAAAATTGTAAGATTTATGAGGGCAGAAAAATTCTTTTCTTTTTCTTATCATTTTTTCTTACTACTTTGTGAGCTTTCTGATCACATATAGACATGTATGTGATATTTACTGTTACTGGACATGAGAAAAAACTTGGAAAGATATTTTTGAAAAAACATTTAAAATAAAATGTTTATTTCTACTTTAGACAGAAATTACACTTATTTTTATAAATTTTATTATATCTTCTTCACTTTAAATAAAATTTATGATTAAAATATATACAATTCCACTATAATATTTACCCAAAATGTTTAGTTTTTAAAAAGTCTTATTCTCTTTAAAGAAAAGATCAACATTATCAGGCATGGAAACATGAAAAGGCTTTTAGCTCATCATAATGATACCAGTAAAGCTACAACTAAATAATCTTATGGGTGTTTTTGTGGACACCTAGTAATGAAGGTAAAATTTTCTCTCTTTATAGTCTGTTTTATTTCAGTAAGCCTGAAAATATATTTAATGGTTCAATAAAATTTCTTTTACCAGTTTGGGATATGGATCCTATTTCTCAGTCTAAAACTTTCTATCAATATCCATAATTGTCCAAGTCCTATAAATTATCATCAGATTGTATGCACTATAGTAAGTGAAGGAAATTGCTAAGCAAATAAGAGAAGTATATACATCTTCAGGAAGGTGACAGGCAAATATTACCATCCAAAGAAACAGAAGCTACTTAAATCTAGATATGAACTGTGGTGATTGTTTTGAATTTACTTCATGTCTCTCCCTCTGGCAGACTAAATATGCACAAATAATCAAAACAACACCACCATATTACAAGTCTCTCTGAAGATAAAAAAATATTAAAAAATGAATCCTTTTTAACAATAGAAAATATATATTGATTTTTTTTAATACAGCAGACTAATACTAGTTTTCTGGATACTGTCATTTAATGCCTGCTGACAATGTGTTGTTATTTCCTTGGGAAAATATAAGCCTTGTTAGGGCCAGTCTGCACTGAGTAAAGGCTGCCTTCTGGAAGATTAGACTGAGATTGAAGTCAGTTTTATGTTAGATACTAACAACTGCTGAAGTTTTCATCATTTAATTCCTGGAGAATAATTCTTTAGTTAAAGAAAAATTTCGTCTAAATATTTATCAAGGAGAACCTATTGTCTTGCAGTGTTACACAGAACAGGTCCTTTAAGAAGGGGGTTCTGAGAAATTTAATTTATTTCATATAAACCCAGATGGAAAAGAGCTTTATTTAAGAACATTCTCTAACGGTGCACCTGAATGTGGACAACAGAATTGTCTGTCCTCTCAAGATATCTCTATAAGTCAGAACTTTTATTAAACAAAGAAACCATTGGTTGAATGTCACTGAACTTAAACTTTGAAATAAGAACAATAATAACTTGATGGTCTACCCCTGTCATGTATAAGAATCTCTAGTCTTCTTTCTGAAGTCACTTATGTTAAAAGTTCACCAAAACTTTCACTTAGTAGGACTAACTGGTAAGTAGCTCAGTTACGGATTGGAATTCCTGTGACTACTTAATCTCAGTTTTTGTTCCATATTGACTTTCCACAGCCATCATATGTTTTAGAGATTATTTCCCTAATCAGTAGTTGGAGAAAATGCTCAGTGTTTTTAGCTGAAAGTTTCTAAATTTACTTTCAGGATTGAGTATCTAATCTTGCTTTCTTTCACGATATGCTTCAAAATAAGAATATCTTTCTCTCTAATGTTCACCATAGACATTCTCTTACTTTGTTCAGCATACTACCTTTTTTGGTGGTCAAGGAAGAAATAGTAAATAAAAGAAAACCTTTAAAAGGTAAGAGTGCTATTTGGTTGGATTCTATTATGTCACTTCCTGTTCAATAACATTAAACAACCCCAGTGACGGATAACTCTGAGTGCTTATTTTAAATTTATGTTTCATTCTTTGCAAGATGTGGTTACGCTGGCACAAAATTTCATGTAAGTATTGCATTGTTTCTGTTTCTTCTTTTTGTATGTATCACTCTTTCTTATTCTCATCCTACAGATTACAGGTGGGTGATATTTGTCCATGTATTGTTTTTCTTTTAGATATTCTGCAGGTTAGGGCATTTCGAGCTATCATAATGTGCCTTATTGTTTAGCTGAAATAACTATGGGTCTATTTGAAAAGAGAGGTTCTATTTTATCCAAGGAAATTGCTAATGGAAAAAGCAAATGGTGAATTGTGTGGAAAATGTCCTATCAACCTGCATAATTCATTTATGTAATGATGGCAGATTTGTCTCTTGAGGTACCTTCTGCTTCTATCATTCTATAATTATGGATATTCAAATTGAAACGCTGCAATAATGATTGCTTTGAGCACTCTGAGATATTTCAGTCTTAATGGCAGGGCACCTACCTCTCCAACTGCATTTCATGCTAATCTTTCCCTAGATCAGAGATTAGAAACTTTTTCTGCAAATGAGCAGATAGCAAATATTTTAGACATTACGCATAACATAGTCTCTTGCAACTTGTCAACTGAAATTTTTTTAATAGTGTGTGATATTTATTAAAAAAGGAAATGGACTTTTGTCTAAGTAGAGTTGAAGAGTTGAGCAGAGGGCATTAGTTGTTTTGTTGAGGAACAGGCATGCAACTGAGAAAATGGTGCAAGTTCAGAACTGATCTGGAATTCCAAAGTGAAATGACTTGATTTAGCTTCTAGGCAGCAATGGGATACCATCTGAAAGGAGCATAAACGGTTTCTGTGAGTAGGGAGGGAATGGGCCCCATTGAAAGTAGAAGGCAGTGCCTGCAAGAGGATGGCAAGCTGTCCAGGGGCTGTGGCCAGTTCACATACCTTCTAGGTGAGTCCAGATGGATAAAAGTGTCTGTACCTTCATGGAATGTGCTGGACAGTGACAGCTCAGGGCTTGTGCAGATAGGTCTAGGCCTAGCAGTGTTTTATACAAGTCTTTTGATTCTGCTGCTGTAGCATGAAAAAGCAATAGATAGTAACAAACAAACCATTGGGGCTATGTTCTAATGAGACTATTTATAAAAGAATAGATGAGATTTGGCCTGAGGGTCATGGTTTGGTGAGTTTTGCTCTAAGTTATTTTTTCTGCCCACATTCACCATTTTTTATTCTTTGGTTCTTTAGACCAGAAAACTTTTCCCAGTTCAGATGCTGTCCCAACACTTAGACTCTCTCTCTCTCTCTCCCTCTCTCTCTCTCTCTCTCTCTTTGGTACTGGGGATTGAACCTAGGAACATTCAACCACTGAGTCACATCCCCAGCCCCTTTTCATATTTTCTTCAGAGACAGGGTCTCATTGAGTTGTTTAGGGCTTTGCTAAGTTGCTGAGGCTGGCTTTGAACTCTCATCCTCCTGCCTCAGCCTCCCGAGCTGCTTGGATTACATTACAGGTGTGCACCACTGTACCTGGCTAACACTTAGAATATTCTTCCACTTGCTTTTGTTTTACTGACTTATTTTCTTCTTTTTGCTTTCAGGTTAACTGAAGCCAGACTTAGACTGTGACCATACTTCTAGTTTGACTAGAGCAGTCTTGATTTACAACTCTTGTCTGACCTGACTATTGATGTATCACATGCCACTTTCATGTGTGTAATATTCAATATAACTCAACCAATTCTGAGGACACTATCAAATTTCCTATAATTGACATTAGAAACATGAAGATCTTCTTTTGTGTATTGATATTATTTGCCACACACCTTGCCTGGTAGAATGTGAACTATGTGGGGTCAGGGTAAGTCTATTGTGTTCAGGTTGCATTTCTATTCTAAGCACACTCAAACATGTAGAATGAGTACATGAACTTTTCTTAAAACGATTTCTCATTTGGACCTGGTAAAAATCATCGTTAAAATGTATTATTTCCCATGAGAAAACGCATTTTCCTTATATTGATTGCTTACTGTTACCTACTTTCATTCATCCTCAGTTAAAGGTGGATTGAAGGTTTCAGAACTGATTGGTCTTTGAATTTTTGTTTAAAGGCCCCTCTTCCTCCTTCAGTGGCTTTCTGGGCAAAGATGATATGCATGCCACTGTGCTAAGAACTTATTGGACCATCAGAAGATGGAAATGTTTTGAATAAATCCAGTTTAATCTCAGCCAGTTTCTTTTCTCCAAGAAAATAGGACCTATGGTTAGTTAAGAATCCTTTTAAAATCCTGAATATTTGTACCACAGCTTTCTTCTGGGATTTGCTACTTCTGCAATGATAATTTTTGTCTTATTATAAAGAGAAATGATTTTTTGCTGTTTCCAGAAAGGTTGATGAAAATCCCATCTGCTCAGTCTTTTTAAAGGAATGTAGTCAGACTCACTGTGAATAAGGGTGTTGAGTTTTGTATAACTATGCAAAATCCAAACAAAAAAATAAAGTTTTTATACAGTCTCAAATATGGGAATGCATTTGTGTTTGTAGCTGAAAATGCATTAATGTATGTATTCTTGCTAATTAAAATGAATTTTTATTAGGTTGCTGCCTATGAAAAGCTGCAAAAAAAGAAATAACAGTTTCTGTGTTTTTTTGCTGGGGATATAAGCAATGTGAAACAAAATTTAGTAGCAATCAGAGCTTTTATTTACTTCTAAATATGTGAATATATTAATATTTAATCTCAGCATCCTCATTTTACTTTTTGAATATGTTAATTTCTGCTTAAAAATCTTTATTTCCAAAAAAAGAAATATTGCTTCCAACTTGGAAGTTAATCAAGTTGTTATGCTCTTTTTTGCAAAAAAAAATTACTTTAAAATAATTATTGATTGTATTAAGCTTTAATAATATCTGATAAACAATTGGAAAGATATGGTCATTTTGGTAATTCAGTAATGATTCAATATTGAGTATTAAAAAGATTATTTTGATCATGTATAAAGTATAATATAAAATTGTATTTTTATTAATAAAACTAAAATAGTATTAGTATTATTTATAATAATATATTATGTTATCATTTAAAATATAATAATTTAATGTAGTAAATATATTAATAAAACAATAATGGATAATTTATAGTAACGTTTATAATAATATAATACAGTAATAGTATTTTAATAGTTTTGTTGATACTAAAAATAGTATTAAGTAACAAATACAACTAACAACAAAAAAAAGAAATTAAATGGTGTTATAGCTAAGTAATGCCACTCCCTATTTCATATGTTAAAGTTTTAATTCCCCTTCTCAGAATGTGATGACTGTATTTAGAGATAGGCTGTTCAGAAGTGAGTTAATATTAGGTTATTAGGATGGACCCTATCCCAATATGACTGGTGTCCTTATAAAAAGAGCAAATTTGGACACAGACACATATAGAGGGAAGACCCTGTGAGAACACAGGGGAAAGATTATGATCTATAGGGCAAGGAGAGGCCTCAGAAGAAACTAACTCTGCTGACACCCTAAGTTTGGACTTTGCTTCTACAAGTATGACAAAATGAATTTGCATTATTTAAGATACAGAGTCTGTGGTACTTTGTTAATGTAACCCAAGCAGATTAATGGGAATGGGAAAAAAATATACTGCATCTCTTTGGGACACCATGGTCTCTGGCTTCTGTATCAGACTTGCATCTGTTTAAAGAAGTAGCCAGTTCTTGGGTCTTTCTCCTGGTTATTATAGAATAGCTTCTTCTTTTTTTTTAACACGTTTATTGATTTTATTTTTTAAATACATGACAGTGGAATGCATTGCAATTCTTATTACACATATAGAGTACAATTTTTCATATCTTTGTATTTAGAGTATGTTCACGTCAATTCATGCCTTTATATATGTACTTTTTTGCATTACAATTCTTATTACACATATATATCACAATTTTTCATATCTGTTTATATATAAAGTATTAACTCTTTATTTTATTTATTTATTTTTTATGTGCTGCTGAGGATCGAACCCAGTGCCTCAAGCATGCTAGGTGAGCGCTCTACCTCTTGAGCCACAACCCCAGCCCCAGTATTAACTCTTAAGATAAACTGAAGAATTAAAACTGCTATAAAATGTGAGTTGATTGCCATTTCTGTCTTGAGTAAAATTTTTGTCCCCAAGAAAGGATTATAATTTTTTAAATAACAGATTGAGTTGGTGTAGTGTATTTTTGGTTATCAAAAATACTCATATAGCTTTGGGTTTTTGTTTTGTTTTTGTTTTTTTTAAATTTTTTATTGTGGGTTGTTCAAAACATTACAAATTTCTTGACATATCATATTCCACACTTTGATTCAAGTGGGTTATGAACTCCCACCTTCACCCCATACGCAGATTGCAGAATCACATCAGTTACACATCCATTGATTTACAAATTGCCATACTAGTGTCTGTTGTGCTCCGCTGCCTTTCCCATCCTCCACCCTCCCCCCTCCCCACCTCTCCCCTCCCCTCCCCTCCTCTCTCTCTACCCCCTCCACTGTATAACCCTGAGGGTCTCCTTCCATTACCGTGCAATTTCCCTTCTCTCTCCCTTTCCCTCCCACCTCTCATCCCTGTTAAATGTTAATCTTCTTCTCCTCCTCTTCGTCCCTACTCTGTTCTTAGTTACTTTCCTTATATCAAAGAAGACATTTGGCGTTTGTTTTTTAGGGATTGGCTAGCTTCACTTAGCATAATCTGCTCTAATGCCATCCATTTCCCTGTAAATTCTGTGATTTTGTCATTTTTTAATGCAGAGTAATACTCCATTGTGTATAAATACCACATTTTTTTTATCCATTCATCTATTGAAGGGCATCTAGGTTGGTTCCACAGTCTTGCTATTGTGAACTGTGCTGCTATGAACATCGATGTAGCAGTGTCCCTGTAGCATGCTCTTTTTAGGTCTTTAGGGAATAGACCAAGAAGGGGAATAGCTGGGTCAAATGGTGGCTCCATTCCCAGCTTTCCAAGAAATCTCCATACTGCTTTCCAAATTGGCTGCACCAATCTGCAGTCCCACCAGCAATGTACAAGTGTACCCTTTTCCCCACATCCTCGCCAGCACTTGTTGTTGTTTGACTTCATAATGGCTGCCAATCTTACTGGAGTGAGATGGTATCTTAGGGTGGTTTTGATTTGCATTTCTCTGACAGCTAGAGATGTTGAGCATTTTTTCATGTACTTGTTGATTGACTGTATGTCCTCCTCTGAGAAGTGTCTGTTCAGGTCCTTGGCCCATTTGTTGATTGGGTTGTTTGTTCTCTTATTGTCTAATTTTTTGAGTTCTTTGTATACTCTGGATATTAGGGCTCTATCTGAAGTGTGAGGAGTAAAGATTTGTTCCCAGGGTGTAGGCTCCCTATTTACCTCTCTTATTGTTTCTTTTGCTGAGAAAAAACTTTTTAGTTTGAGTAAGTCCCATTTGTTGATTCTAGTTATTAACTTTTGTGCTATGGGTGTCCTATTGAGGAATTTGGAGCCCGACCCCACTGACTGTAGATCGTAGCCAACTTTTTCTTCTATCAGACGGCGTGTCTCTGATTTGATATCAAGCTCCTTAATCCATTTTGAATTCACTTTTGTGCATGGCGAGAGAAAGGGATTCAGTTTCATTTTGTTGCATATGGATTTCCAGTTTTCCCAGCACCATTTGTTGAAGATGCTATCCTTCCTCCATTGCATGCTTTTAGCCCCTTTATCAAATATAAGATAGTTGTAGTTTTGTGGATTGGTTTCTGTGTCCTCTATTCTGTACCATTGGTCCACCCTCCTGTTTTGGTACCAGTACCATGCTGTTTTTGTTACTATTGCTCTGTAGTATAGTTTGAAGTCTGGTATCGCTATACCGCCTGATTCACACTTCCTGCTTAGCATTGTTTTTGCTATTCTGGGTCGTTTATTTTTCCATATGAATTTCATGATTGCTTTCTCTATTTCTACAAGAAATGCCGTTGGGATTTTGATTGGCATTGCATTAAACCTATAGAGAACTTTTGGTAATATCGCCATTTTGATGATGTTAGTTCTGCCTATCCATGAACAGGGTATATTTTTCCATCTTCTAAGATCTTCTTCTACTTCTCTTTTTAGGGTTTTGTAGTTTTCATTGTATAAATATTTCACCTCTTTTGTTAGGTTGATTCCCAAGTATTTTATTTTTTTTGAAGATATTTTGAATGGAGTGGTTGTCCTCATTTCCATTTCAGAGGATTTGTCGCTGATATACAGGAATGCCTTTGATTTATGCGTGTTGATTTTAAATCCTGCCACTTTGCTGAATTCATTTATTAGCTCTAATAGTTTCTTTGTAGAGCCTTTTGGGTCTGCTAGGTATAGAATCATATCATCTGCAAATAGTGATAATTTAAGTTCTTCTTTTCCTATTTTTATGCCTTTAATTTCTTTCGTCTGTCTAATTGCTTTGGCCAGTGTTTCGAGAACTATGTTGAAGAGAAGTGGAGAGAGAGGGCATCCCTGTCTTGTTCCAGATTTTAGAGGGAATGCCTTCAGTTTTTCTCCATTCAGAATGATGCTAGCCTGAGGCTTAGCATAGATTGCTTTTACAATATTGAGGTATGTTCCTGTTATCCCTAGTTTTTCTAGAGTTTTGAACATAAAGGGATGCTGTACTTTGTCGAATGCTTTTTCCGCATCTATCGAGATGATCATATGGTTCTTATTTTTAAGTCTATTGATGTGGTGAATAACATTTATTGATTTCCGTATATTGAACCAGCCTTGCATCCCAGGGATGAATCCTACTTGATCATGGTGCACAATTTTTTTGATATGTTTTTGTATCCGATTCGCCAGAATTTTATTGAGGATTTTTGCATCTAGGTTCATTAGAGATATTGGTCTGTAGTTTTCTTTCTTTGAAGTGTCTTTGTCTGGTTTAGGTATCAGGGTGATGTTGGCCTCATAGAATGAATTTGGAAGTTCTCCCTCCTTTTCTATTTCCTGAAGTAGCTTGAAAAGTATTGGTATTAGTTCTTCTTTAAAGGTTTTGTAAAATTCTGCTGTATACCCATCCGGACCTGGGCTTTTCTTAGTTGGTAGTCTTTTTATGGTTTCTTCTATTTCCTCAATTGATATTGGTCTGTTTAGGTTTTCTATATCCTCCTGACTCAATCTGGGCAGATCATATGACTTAAGAAATTTATCTATGCCTTCACTATCTTCTAATTTATTGGAGTATAAGGATTCAAAATAGTTTTTGATTATCTTCTGTATTTCTGAAGTGTCTGTTGTGATATTGCCTTTTTCATCCCGTATGCTAGTAATTTGAGTTCTCTCTCTTCTTCTCTTCGCTAGCATTGCTAAGGGTCTGTCGATTTTGTTTATTTTTTCAAAGAACCAACTTTTAGTTTTGTCAATTTTTTCAATTGTTTCTTTTGTTTCGATTTCATTAATTTCAGCTCTGATTTTAATTATTTCTTGCCTTCTACTTCTTTTGCTGTTGTTTTGCTCTTCTTTTTCAAGGATTTTGAGATGAAGTATGAGATTATTTATTTGTTGGTTTTTTCTTTTTTTAAGGAATGAACTCCAAGCAATGAATTTTCCTCTTAGAACTGCTTTCAATGTGTCCCATAGATTCCGATATGTTGTGTCTGTGTTTTCATTTATCTCTAAGAATTTTTTAATTTCCTCCTTGATGTCTTCTATAACCCATTGATCATTCAGTAACCTATTGTTCATTCTCCAATTGATGTATGCTTTTTCCTTCCTTCTTTTATCGTTGATTTTCAGTTTCATTCCATTATGTTCAGATAAGATGCATGGTATTATCTCTACTCCTTTATATTGTCTAAGAGTTGCCCTGTGACATAATATATGATCTATTTTTGAGAAGGATTCATGTGCTGCTGAGAAAAAAGTGTAACTGCTTGATGTTGGGTGGTATACTCTATATATGTCAATTAGGTCTAGGTTATTAATAGTGTTATTGAGTTCTATAGTTTCCTTATTCAACTTTTGTTTGGAAGATCTGTCCAGTGGCGAGAGAGGTGTGTTGAAGTCTCCCATGATTATGGTGTGGTGGTCTATTAGACTCTTGAACTTGAGAAGAGTTTGTTTGACGAACATAGCTGCACCATTGTTTGGGGCATAAATATTTATGATTGTTATGTCTTGTTGGTGTATGGTTCCCTTAAGCAGTATGTAGTGTCCCTCTTTATCTCTTTTGATTAACTTTGGCTTGAAATCTATTTTATTTGATATGAGTATGGACACTCCTGCTTGTCCGAAGTCCATATGAGTGATATTATTTTTCCCAACCTTTCACCTTCAGCCTATGTACGTCTTTTCCTATCAAATGCGTCTCCTGTAGGCAGCATATTGTTGGGTCTTGTTTTGTGATCCATTCTACTAGCCTGTGTCTCTTAATTGGTGAGTTTAAGCCATTAACATTTAGGGTTATTATTGAGATATGGGTTGTTCTTCCAGCCATATTTGTTTATTTCTGTTACTAAACATTGTTTGTTTTCCTCTTTGATTATTTCCCCCCCCCTTTACTGTCCTACCTCCCACTGTTGGTTTTCATTGTTATTTTCCATTTCCTCTTCCTGTAATGCTTTGGCGAGGATGTTTTGAAGAGATGGTTTTCTAGCTGCGAATTCTTTAAACTTTTGTTTATCGTGGAAGGTTTTAATTTCATCCTCCATCCTGAAGCTTAATTTCGCTGGATACACAATTCTTGGTTGGAACCCATTTTCTTTCAGTGTTTGAAATATGTTATTCCAGGATCTTCTAGCTTTCAGAGTCTGTGTTGAAAGATCAGCTGTTATCCTGATTGGCTTACCCCTAAATGTAATCTGCTTCCTTTCTCTTGTAGCTTTTAAAATTCTCTCCTTATTCTGTATGTTGGGCATCTTCATTATAATGTGTCTAGGTGTGGATCTCTTATGATTTTGCACATTCGGCGTCCTGTAGGCTTCTAGGATTTGGGATTCTGTCTCATTCTTCAAGTCTGGGAAGTTTTCTTGTATTATTTCATTGAATAGACTGCTCATTCCTTTGGTTTGGAGCTCTGTACCTTCCTGTATCCCAATGACTCTTAAGTTTGGTCTCTTAATGTTATCCCATATTTCTTGGATGTTCTGCTCATGGTTTCTTAACAGTCTTACTGAGCTGTCTATGTTCTTTTCCAGTTGAAATACTTTGTCTTCATTGTCTGATGTTCTATCTTCTAAGTGTTCTACTCTGCTGGTAGTATTCTCCATTGAGTTTTTAAGTTGGTTTATTGCTTCCTGCATTTCTAGGATTTCTGATTGCTTGTTTTTTATAACCTCTATCTCCCTGTATAGTTGATCCTTTGCTTCCTGGATTTGTTTGCGTAATTCGTTGTCGAAGTGATCTTTCATTGTCTGATTTTGCTGTTTAATGTCTTCCTTGATACTCCAGATCATCTGAAGCATGTATATCCTGAATTCTTTATCTGACATTCCATCTGCTGCAGCTGTTACCTCTTCTAAAGTTGCGTTGACCTGCATTGCTTGTGGTCCTTTCTTTCCTTGTCTTTTCATACTGCTTGCGTATCTTTCCTGCAGGGGTGGGCGGCGGCTCTGCTCTCTCCTTATTCCAATTTGGGTGTCGTGGCTACCACGCCAGCAGGTCACTGGGCCTGTTCTGGGAGCTGGCGGCGGCTCTGTTCTGCCCCTACTCCAATTGGGGTGATGAGTGTACCACACCGGCAGGCCACCGGGCCTGATCCGCCGGTCGGTTGCAGGTTTGCCTACCCTGCAGGCGCGGGCGGCGGCTCTACTCTGCCCCTACTCCAAATGGGGTGACGTGTCTGTCGTACCGGCAGGCCACTGGGCCTGTCCCGCTGGTCGGTCGCAGATCTGTCCACCTTTCGGGCACGGGTGGAGGCTCTGCTCTGCCCCTACTCCAATTGGGGTGTCGTGACTACCCCGCCTGCAGGACGCTGGGCCTGTTCCTGGCAAGGGAGGCGACTCTGCTCTGTCACTACTCCAATTAGGGTGGTGTGTGTACCACGCCGGCAGGCTCCTGGGCCTGATCCGCCGGTCTTTTGTAGGTCTGCCTACCTTGAAGGCGCGGGCAGCAGATCTGCCCTGCCCCTCCTACCACGCCTGCGGACCCCTGGGCCTGATCTGCAGGTTGATCACTGGTCTGCTCACCCTGCGGGCACGGGTGGCGGTTCCGCTCCATCCCCACTCCAATTGGGGTCACGTGACCACCACACCGGCAGGGCCTGATCCGGGCATGGGAGAAGGATCTGCTCTGCCCCTACTCCAGTTGGGGTGACGTGTGTACCACACTGGCAGGCCACTGGGCCTGACCCGCCAGGCTGTCACAGGTCTGTTTACCTTGCAAGCGCGAAGGGAAGCTCTGCCCTGCCCCTCCTACCACGCCCATGTACTACTGGGTCGTGGGTCTGCCCACCTGGCGGGTGTGGGTGGCGGCTCTGCTCCGCCCCCTCTCCAATTGGGGTCACGCGGTCACCACGCTGGCGAGCCGCTGGGCCTGCTCCGGGGGCTGGCGGCGGCCTGGCTCCTCCCCTCTGGCTCGAGGACAAATTGAGGAGACTCGGGTGACTGAGCCTCACCCCCCTTACCAGGAGACCAACTGCTTATGTCACCGCTGGTATTGATGAAGATCTCTCGTCCACCGCTTTCTGCTGACATCAGATCTCTGCCATGGTATCCTATGCGAATGGCAGCATTTCGTTCCCCTTGCCGGGCAACCAAAGCAACGGGTGAGTCCTGACTGGCCCTCAGCAGGACCCGGACCGAGACGCAGTTTCCGCGGGCTCCTAGCCCCGGTCCAGGGAAGTTCCGGGAGCCGGAACTCGGCCGCTCCGTGCTCTCGGTGTAAGCTCCTATAAGTGTAAGCTCCAAGAAGCAGCCCCCGCGGGCTCAGTTCCGGGAGCCGGAATTCGGCTGCTTAGTGCTTGGTGTTTGCTCTGATAGTAGCAGGGTCCAAGAAGCAGCCTCCGCAGGCTCCGCAGCCCTGAGCCAGGGCGGTTCCGGGACGGTTCCGGGAGCCGGAACTCGGCCGCCCCGCGCTCGGTGTTCACTCCGATAAGATCAGATTCTAAGAAGCACCCAGGCGCTGAACCCTAGCAATCTGTCTGCAAGCCGCAGGCGAATTGCAGCCTGAAATTACCTGTTCTATGGCTGAATGAGCTGCGGTCAGTCGAAAACAGGTATGGTGACGTCAGTTTACCAACATGGTGGCTGCTGGCCTCCTCTGTGGTCTGACCGGTGTGGAGAACCGAGATAGACTGCTTCCTTCACCCGTCTGGAACCCAGAATTCAGCCCTGAGTGCGGTGCTTGCGCGGCTGGCAGAAACTGCAGCAGTGTAACCCTGCGTCTCTATCCCAGCGCGCGTTGCAGACTCTAGCCGCGGGGCGATTTGCTGAATAAGCAGTGTTACCCTCCGTGCGACAAACCTCTCGCGTTTGAGTCCCCGTAGCCGATCCTCGTGCGATGGAAATCCTTCCTCCAGGTTCCGGCGCACCCCACTATTGCTGGAAATTCCTAACAAGATTTCCTTTAGCCGTCCTGACTTGTCATACTCCCACACAGTGAAGCAGCACACGGGGGTAATGCACTCCCCTCGCCGCCATCTTCCTTCCTCCACCTCCTAGCTTTGGGTTTTTGAACTGGCATACATTCATGATGTTTGGAAAAGCATGATACACATTATGATCTCAATCCCACATAATTGAACATTGTGTATGTATATGTATAGGCATGACCTGGACAGCATGTGCAACTAAGCTGCTTGTGACTATGTGACTTTGTTCTTTGATTGTGTCTTTATTTTTCCTGTAATGCACATGTTAACTTTTAAAAATAAGCTGTTTTGAAAACTTGAAAAAATATGAGTTGAAATATAAAAATTTAGCATCGTGTTCTGGTCTATTTCCAGTTATTTAAATATTCAAATAAGTAGTAATTTTTGGTTCTATTACAATCTACAAAAATGCTTTCATGTCTGTTATCACTTTATTTTCATAAATGTAGTATTTGATAGAATAGGCAAATTTTATTTTCTAATTTTATAGGTGATAAACTAAGGCTCCTCAGTTGAATAAGTTTTATATTAGCTCAAAGTCAGTGCACAGAACTCCAATATCAATCAAAATCTTTTGATTTTAAATTTTGTTATTTTTCTTGAATACTACATTGCCTAATCTTTTATCTAAAAATCTTTAGGTCCTTAATAATAGCTCTTACTGTTGTTCAAACTGCTAATGGCATTAAAAGCAACATAAAATGGAAGAGAATAGATCAAAGTATATCTTAACAACTAAGAGTAAATAGTGTTTCTTGACATTTTGTTTCTGTTTTATGAGGGCCAATTGTGTGTCTGTGCATGTGAACTTGGCTGTAAAGTAAAATGTATTTCTTCCTCTAGATTATAGGAAGAAAATATTTTAAACCATTACCATCATATATTTAAAAGGTCATTTTATAAAAGTTTCTTTCTAATGCCTTGGATCTTTGCACATATTTTTCTTTACCTTGATCTGCTTTAATTAGAAGGTAAAGTCTTTGAGAGCAAAGGTTACTTCTTTATATTCGTTCCTCATAGAATCATTGCCCTTGGAATTCATGAAACCACCTTGAAACACTTGGAAAATGACATCCTGTAACAGGTCATTTTGGCATATGATTTATTTTAAGCTAAAGGCACTTCAAAAATAGCAGTTACAAGATCACTCTGACCTTCCTGTTGTTTCTTACAAGGAAGAGATGAAATTCCTATGTGGAAGATGCCTTTCCTTTACTAGAAGGTAAACAATAACATCATCAAAGTTAGGAAGTTCAAACAGAGAATATTCTGTACAGAACTTGTTAAAATAACTCCAACATTCTAGCCTCCTCACATCATTTAGTTACTTTTTGACATCTCACTATCCAATTCAGTGTATAATATTTAAGTCTGTGTCTTTGGGTCTTTTTTCCCAACAACAAAAAAGCTGACAAAAGTAGTTCTGAGCTGGGCGCAGTGGCACATGCTCATAATCCCAGTGGCTCAGGGGGTTGAGGCAAGAGGCAAGAGGATTTTAAGTCCAAAGTCAGCGTCAGCAACTTAGCAAGGGCCTGAGGACCTGAGAAAGACCCTGTCTCAAAATAAATAAATAAGCAAACAAACAAACAAATTAGTAAGTGATGGGATGTGGCTCAGTGGCACACCTGAGTTCAATCAATCCTGGTACCAAAAAATGAATGAATGAATGAATAAAATGAAACAGCTCTGGAGGCTGGAAGTTTGAGACCCAGGTATTCATGGGTTTGGTTATTTAGGGGGGATCTCAGTCCTTCACTTGCAAAACACATCTTCTCCCTTGTCTTCCAGTTGTCTTTCCTTTTATACTCTTCTTATAAGGATGAAAGTCATGTTGAATTTAAATCTATGCCAATCGTACATTATAAACTAAAACTGTTCACATTAAGAGATACTGTCACATTGTAAAGTACTGGGCATTAGAGCTCCCACATATAAATTTTGGAGGGAACATAATTCAGCTCTTAATAGATCCTGATAGTATAATAAAGCTTAGCTCCTCCAAAGAATAGACTTCAAGCAAAATTAAATTTATTTTAATTTTCAACTCACTTTAATAAAATTTATATATTAATAAATATAGATACATATATGCAAATGTTCCTTAACTTAAAATGGACCAGATAAACCCAACATAAGTCAAAATATTTTAAGTAAATGTACATTTAATATTTATCAAACATCACACTTAAGAAGTACAGTTCACTGCAGAGTATTAGTTGCTAACCCTTCTGAATGTGTGGCTGACTGGGAGCTGTGGCTCACTGCTACTACACAGCATTAAAAAGAGTAATGCATCATATATCATTAGCCCAGGACAAGATAAAAATTAAAAATTCAAACTATGGTTTCTACTGAATATGTAAAGTTGGTAAAGTAGTCATAAGATAGGGACCATTATTACACGTTTCAAAACACAATCCTGTTTTACACTACAGTAGTTAATTTATTTGTCAACTTGACCAGACCATGATATCCAAATGTTTGATAAACAATATCCTAGATACTTCTATGAATGCAACTTTTTTGATGAGTTTAGAATTTGAATCATTTATAATGTTGGTGGGACTCATCCAATGGGTTGATGTCCTTAGTACAAAAGACTTAACCTTTCAGTGAAGAGGAAATGTTGCTAAACTACTGTTCTCAGACTCAGACTCTAACTCTTCTCTGGGTTTCCAATGTGCTGGCTTACCCTGTAGATTTTGAATTTATATATCCACAATTAAATGAGATACTTCTTTAAAATATGTGTGTATGTGTTTGAGCATGTGTGTTTGCATGAAGTCATGTGTTGCTTAATGATGGTGATGTTTTCTGAGAAATACCTTGTTAGAAGATTTCATGTTGTGCAAACATCATAGTATATACACACAACAAAATCCTACATGGAGTAGGTCAATCTTTTGACACAGCCTCTTGATGCAATCAAGAGACACGATAAACACAAGATGTCTGAGGCTGCTGCTAGCATAACACAGAGTACTTTTTATTTATAAAATCAGTACACTCAAATAGTGATTAAATATAGTATAGTAAATACACAATGCAGTAATGTAGTCATGTTTATAAAATCAAGTATATTATGTACTGTATATAATTGTATGTGCTATAATTTTACATGACTGGCAATGCTGTATGTACCCTGAACAACATACACACACTCACATACTCATACATCACTTAGTCCATTCAGGACTCAGACTTAATTCTTAGAACAAAAATCTCTATCCAGACAAATTAAGAATATTTACAATTAGGAAAATGCCCAACTGAAATTATTGACTTCAGATTATGATCCAAATATCAATGAAGCATAATTGTGCTACAGTGGGAGAGGGAGCTTTACCAATCAATATGTGTCAGTGGAAAGAGCTGAAACAAGTATTTCATGATTTGAGTATTAAAGAATTAAACTGCCTTTTGTATTACTAGTAAAAGCATTACAAAAATACAGACTTAAAAAAATTACAAATACATACCTGGGTGGGTCCTAAAAAATTTTGAGGTCAAAAGGATCAATGATTTGCATTTATTTGAAAATGTTAGGAAAACTAAACTGCAAAGAACCAATCAAATATAATTCCAAATTCTTAAAAAAAATGTTGCCCCCTTATATTTGTTCTTACTTTCTTTTATAATACATTTAACTTCAACTATATAAAACTCGACTGATAAGTGTCTGAAACAGGAGTCAGCATTTTCTTTTTTCTCTATAAAATATCTCCTAGTAAATATCTTAAGCTTTGCAGACTTTTTTAGTATCTGTTGCAAGTATTCAACTCTGTCTTTGTCGTGCAAAAATAGTCAAAGACAATGCAGGAATGAAAAGCATGGCTGTGTTACAAAAAATATTATTTACTGAAACAGGAAGTAAGCCAAATTTAGCCCATTGGCCATGCTTTATCAATTCCAGGTGTTTAAGAAATTAAAGTGGTGTTCAGGCTGTAATGTTTGCCTGCTTTTTGTTTCTTTTACAAAATGTTTTCTTCTATAGTTTAGAATGTATAAAATAAATTTTCCTCTTCATAAATTATATAACCTTAAAACTCTCAAAGCCTCTTACTTTTTCTTTAGTTATAGAACTTACCTCTGAAAGTGATACTGTAATTCAAGTGAAACATGAGATGCATATCATGAAAGATAACTTTCTTCTGAAATCGAGAGTCACATTTCTAGTTCACAAGAAAAACAATTAAAACATTTTGGTTTTAAACTCAAGGATATTTTTGTTTTCTTTAAAGCCTACTCTTGTAAATTTTAAGGTTTATCTGAAAATTTCTAGAAATAGCAACATGGATGTGAAGTTTACTTAGTATTACATAAAGAAAGTGTGTCTACATCACTCATTTCTCTTGTCAAAATTCTTGAATCAATTTTTTAAATGCATGATGCATCACTTGAAATTTACACTTTAAAAAATTTATAAGGACCTTTATGCTTTGTTTTCCTTTCAGCAGGTGTCAATTTTCCCATCTTCTGTTTTCTATTACAGGAGATTACCAACTAGAAGAGGCAGGTTAAAATGATGTCTTCTTTAGTCTGATGTTATCTCCTTTACCTTGACCATTAAAGAACCTCCAAGATTGTTATTACATTTTTCTTAGTAATCATTTGAATGGGCTTTCCAGTTGCTTGATAGTCTTCAAAATGAATACATGATATGAATTCTCCCCATAGTAGCTTACATACAAAAGAACCCCCTAGTTACATTTGGAAGATTTGGAAGACAAGAGTTTCTTCTTTTGTACATGTGGAATTAACTAGTGGGAGTTGAAGGGTTTGCTAGATACAGAGAACATAATAATCATGGTTAATGTAATTTTCCACTTCAAAACACAAAGGGTGTATAACTATGAAGGTGCATCTGTTTTAGTAAATAGGAAAACCTAACTTCAGGTATTTATACACATTCTCACATAAATATCAAATACAAAACCATAACTAAGTGGTTTTATATTACAAACAATACTTTTCATATTTCTAGTTTAAATAAAAATGCAAGAGGACAGGCTATTCAGACATTTGGGATTGACATACATGCTGAGAGCCACGGCTGAGTCTGTATGGCCCCTGGCATTTTGCCAACAGTATTGATTGACAGGCGAGGAATTACTATCCACCTCTGCCGCAACTTTTGAGTTCTCGCACTATTTTGGAGTTCTCGTGGGGATTTCCGGGGATTCCCCGAGAGTTCCCATTGGTTTGGGAAGTGCAGGAGGAGGGATTTCCGGGGGTTCCTGGACAAGCCTCGTGGCGTTCGGGAGGATTCCCCGGGAGCTGTGTGAAGTGTTTTCCTGCAGTTTAAAAATAAAGTTTGTTCCTGCTTCAGTGGCTCGTGATTTGTGCCCAGCCAGACTGCGGCATTTGGCGGCCCGTACGGGGAACGTCTGAAGCTTCGGGGTAAGTGAAATTGCTTGCCCCTAAGGGAAGGCGAGAGAATGGGTGACCATTTAAAAAAAAATGTGTTCTTGTTTTGATTTGTTTTGTGTTTGTTTCAAGCTGCCTATCCCTAGAATTTTCTCAGGCAGATTGGGAAAAATGGTTGGCTCAAGGTTTGAAGTTGTTCGCCCCTGAGGAAGAGATAGAAATAGACCACAAATGCACATGTCAAGAAAATAGGAAAATTGATACGACGATTTTTTGTTCCGTTTTTGTTTCATTCTGTTTCGGTTTTGTTTTGTGTTATCTTATTGGGTTGCATTATCTTTATAAAAGATTATAAATTAGTAAAAAACAAACTGAAAGAGTGTTAAGTAAATTGTTAGAGGTTCAGACCATGGAGAAAGACATTTTAGATCAAGCAAAAGAGAAGGTCTCTCAAGCTAGTCAGACAGAGGAAGAAAATTTAAAGGAAGAAAGCTTAGAGGAGAAACAGCTATTAGGGAAAAAGCTACAACAGGAGGCTGCTACTAACACCGTTCTATCACCAGAGGGCGTAATTCAACCAACAGCTCCCACTATGGAGATAGCTGAGTGGCCCTCAAACCCCGTAGTTGATAGATGGGATCCTGAGACAGGATCTCAAAGATTAGCATGCCCTGTACTTGAGCAGGCAGGAGGGCAGCGAATTCACCGTGCTTTAGATTTCAAAACAGTGAAGCAGTTAAAGGAGGCTGTAACAACCTATGGTCCTCAAGCACCGTTCACTGTAAACATGGTTGAATCCATTACCAACTTGGACATGACGCCAGCAGATTGGGCTAGTATGTGTAAATCTGTGCTAAATGGAGGACAATATTTGTTATGGAAGGTTGCCAATGAGGAATTTTGCAGGGAGACAGCTAGACGAAATGCAGCAGCCGGTTACCCTCAAAGAAATCTAGATATGTTGTTAGGAAAAGGACCTTATGAGGTTTACAAGGTCAATTATCTAAGGTAATACAAGGAATTAATGAACCTTATGCTGAATTTGTAGATAGGCTTATTCAATCAGCTTCCAGAATTTTTGGGGATACAGAACAGGCAATGCCATTTATAAAACAACAGGCTTATGTCCAAGCAAATCGTTGTTGCAGAGAGGTCATTAGACCATGGAGACATGAAGATTTAAACACATATATTAAATTATGTAGAGACATTAATGAACAAGGGCAAGTCTTAGCAGCAGTACAACAGGCTTTAGATGCCAGGCCAAAAACATGCTATAATTGTGATCAAACAGGACATTTTAAAAGGAGTTGCCCCATAGGAGGAGGGTTTAACAAAGCTAGATATTAAACGAATAGAATACCGGGTATTTGCCCACAATGCCGTAGAGGGAAACATTGGGCTAATGAATGCCGTTCTCAAACCACCATAGAGGGTATTCCGTTATCAAAAAACAGACAAGGACCAAGTGTTTACCCACGATATCGTGGAGAAAGGCATCGGGCTCCATTGCCAAAAAACGGACAGGGGGGCCCAATGCTCCGGGGCCCACGACCACAAATGTACGGGGCACTGGAGGAACCCAGAAACACCATGGAGGAACCCAGCAACACCATCAGGGTAGTGCCCAGGACACATTATCCATCAGATCTCTCATCAGACGAACCAGAGGGAGCGCAGGGTTGGACATCTGCGCCTCCGCCAGAGCAGTACTAACTCCAGAGATGGGAGTTCAAATCATTCCCACAAGAGTAAAAGGACCTCTTCCCCAAGGAACAGTAGGCTTATTGTTAGGACGCAGTTCTTCTACAATAAAAGGACTTATGATAAGTCCCGGGGTAATTGATCCCGATTATGAAGGTGAAATAAAAATTATAGCTAGTTCTCCAAAGGGTATATCAGTAATTTCATCAGGAGATAGAATAGCACAGTTATTAATAATACCCAGCCTACATGATAAATTTTCCAGTAGTACTATAGAAAGAGGTTCCAGGGGATTAGGCTCCACAGGTGTAGATTGGGCTATGCTGTCTTTAAATTTAGATTCTAGCCCCATGCTAAAACTAAATATTCAAGGACATGAATTTAATGGGCTACTGGATACAGGTGCAGACCTTAGCATCATATCTCGTCAAGAATGGCCAAAACATTGGCCGTTACAACAAGCCACTCAAACGCTTCGAGGCCTAGGAGTGGCAACTAATCCCCATAGAAGTGCAATGGTATTAGATTGGAAGGATCCTGAAGGATGTGAAGGAACTATACAGCCATATGTATTGGATCATCTTCCTATAAATTTATGGGGACGAGATGTCCTACATCAATTAGGTTTGACATTAACAAATAACATCAATCCAAATGCGCCCACTATTAGGGCTAGACAAGGTTTCAGGAAAGAAAAAAGATTAGGAGAACAAGGCATAGCAGCACCAATTTAAATAGATCAGGGAATAAATAGACATGGACTGGGTTTTCAGAAGGGGTCACTGAGGCAATAAAAATTACTTGGAAATCAGATAGACGAGTATGGGTTCCTCAGTGGCCCCTGACTAAAGAAAAGATACAAGCAGCCCATGACCTGGTCAAACAACAATTAGCGGAGGGACATATACAACCTTCTGTATCTCCTTACAATACTCCCATTTTTGTCATTAAAAAGAAATCTGGTAAATGGAGATTATTGCAAGATTTAAGAGCCATTAATAATGAGATGGTTATTATGGGACCTGCTCAATCGGGGATTCCTCATTTGTCTGCTTTGCCAAAAACCTGGTACGTTTTAGCTATAGGTATTAAAGATTGTTTTTTTTTCAATTCCAATTCATCCTGAGGATAGTCCACATTTTGCCTTTACTATCCCTGCACTGAATCATGAAGGTCCTGATCAGAGATATGAATGGAAAGTACTCCCTCAAGGGATGGCTAACAGCCCAACTATGTGTCAAATTTATGTTAACAAAGCAATCCAGCCACTTAGAAATCAAAATCCTAAACTACAAATATTTCACTATATGGATGATGTATTGTTAGCACACAAAGATAAAAACACATTGCTAGAATGTTATGCCACACTTACAAATTTATTAAAAAATTATAATCTAGAGATAGCAATAGATAAAGTACAATTAAATTTTCCAATTAATTATTTAGGAGTTCTATTATCCTCAACCATGGTCCGTCCACCAAAAATTCAAATACGAGTAGATCAACTCAAATCACTTAACGACTTTCAAAAGTTATTAGGAGACATAAATTGGATAAGGCCTTATTTAGGTATACCAACAGGAGAGTTGGGACCTTTATTTGATATCCTAAAAGGTCCATCAGATCCAAATTCACCCCGCATGTTAACGCCTGAAGCAAGAAATGCATTAAAAATTATTGAAACATATATGGAAAATATGCATTTGGATAGAATTGATATAACTTTGCCTTTATTATTTATTGTAATACCAACAAAAATATTCCTACAGGAGTATTTTGGCAAGAAGGTCCATTATTGTGGATACATTTATCTTATTCTCCTAACACTATTCTTACTAGGTATCCTGAGGCTGTAGGACAATTAATACTCAAAGGAATAAAAGCAGCAAAGGGGTGTTTGGAATTTCTCCCAATAAAATTATTACTCCATATACTATGGATCAAATTGATGAGTTAGCTAATGAGTTAAATACTTGGGCAATAATCATGTGTGAATCTAATGTTTCATTTGATAATCACTTACCATCTAATCCTTTGTTGTCTTTTTGATCTTCGCATCCTGTAGTTTTTCCAAAAATGACAAGAAAAACCCCTATCATGAATGCTCCAAATGTATTCACTGATGGGTCAAATAATGGTACAGCAGTAGTAGTTACCCCTGATCAAACTTTTACATTTTTAGTACCCAAACAATCAGCTCAAAAGGTAGAGCTTAATGCAGTTTTACAAGCTTTTGTGATGTTTAAAGATTCTGTATTTAATTTATTCTCTGATAGTCAGTATGTAGTAAATGCTATAGTATCCCTTGAAGATGCTGGCAGGATTTCCCCTTCCTCTACTGTTTTCTCTTTGTTTTCTGCTATACAAAGTCTAATCTGGGACAGAAAAGATCCATTCTTTATAGGACATATCAGAGCACATACAGGATTGCCTGGAGCCCTTAGTTTGGGCAACAATTTAGCAGATAAAACTACACATGACATACATATTTTCTCTACACTAGAAGAAGCTACACATTTTCATAAAAGGTTCCATGTCCATGCTAATACTTTACAAAAGCGTTTTAAAATAACTAAGGAACAAGCTAGACAAATAATAAAACAATGTCAAAATTGTGTGACCTTTTTACCACAAGTTAATCTTGGAGTCAATCCTAGAGGACTGATACCTAACCATATTTGGCAGATGGACGTCACACACTGGCCACAATTTGGAAAATTAAAATATTTGCATGTTACAGTTGATACTTCTTCTGGATTTTTGATGGGCTCCCTTCATTCCAGAGAAAAAACTAAAGATGTTATAGCTCATTGCTTACAAAATTTTGCCACTGTGGGCGTTCCAAAACAGTTAAAAACAGATCATGGTCCTGGTTATACTTCTACCTCTTTTAAACAAGTTTGCTCATCATTTGGCATTACTCATATAACAGGAATTCCATACAATCCACAGGGACAAGGCATAGTTGAAAGAGCTCATCAAACTATTAAAATGTACTTACTAAAGCAAAAAGAGGGAATTGGAAAGGGGTATATGTCACCCAAAGATAAACTTAAAATAACCCTTTTTACTCTAAACTTTTTAAATTTGGATTCCTCAGGGCTTAGTGCTGCGGAAAGGCATATGTGTCCAAAAAATGTACATAAGCCTAAGGTACTTTGGAAGGATATTCTAACAGGACAATGGAAAGGTCCTGACCCAGTGATTGTCTGGAGTCAGGGTTCTGTTTGTGTTTTTCCACAGGGAGAACAGCAGCCGATTTGGATTCCAGAGAAATTAACTAAAACAATTTCTACAGGCCAAAAGGAAGATGATTTGACTCAAATCCATAACAGCTGATATCCAGAACTCCAGTTTGGCTATTCTTACATCTGTGACAGTGATTAACCAGGATGCTTTTTTCAATATTTATTTTATTATTTGCCTTTTCCCACATCATAAATTTCTATTTTATTTTTGAGCTCATACAGACCTAGGTTAATGTTTTTCTGATCAGTTTTATTTTTTGACTGTGGAGTTTTTAAGCATTGCAATGGAGATTTCACCTAGGTAAAGCTACAAGGCCTTTACTATTGTCTTATGTGTTGTATGTTATGTGTGCACACTTCTGTTTTGTGTTGTATGTCTGTATGTGCGTATGTCCATATATCATATATGAGGAGCGCTCATGAATAAATGGATCCAAATTTTTTTATTCACGTGATTTTAATGGTTTAATTTAGATTGGGTAAACAGCTGTTGAAAATTGTTTTAATATGTGAACAAATAAGGAGGTTAACAGATCTGTTTGTTTACTTTCACGTTTCCTTCTCATTATATTTAATAATTCTGTTCAGGATAATGTAAATTGTTCAAAAAATTGTTTTCTTAGTGCCTGTTGGAATGTTACATAATTTTTTTCTTAGCATCATTGCCAGAATTCCTATCTTCATCCCAGTGCCGGTGAAGACAAAGATAAAACCAAACTACAGCTTCTTCGATAGTTATCACAACAAACTGTAAAAACTGATGCATCAATGAATAATAACTCAACAAGTAATGCTCAATTAAGGAGTCGATTTACTTTGGGAGGAAATGGACATATTGACAGATTCCTCTGCTTTGAATTGCTTGCAGACCTTGCCTGGACTATGTATCACTTGTATGCATTGTGAACTATCTGTTGGTACAGTGAATTGTGGTAGTGCTGGAGTATTTTTGCTGATGGTGTCACCGGTGGTACAATTTTTCAAAGGAGCCCTCAATTGGCTTAGTGTCATGGCATTTTGCATCCTCCTTCCTTCTACTAGTGATGGTCTAAAATTTGGGGGCCAACAGAGGTGAGGCAAAGAACCTCACCCCCCCACAGGTGCAAAGGCCTATCCACAAGTATGGCTGTATGCTGGACCGGTAGTCAGTGACGGGTATGATCCAATTGCAGTGGTACCAACCTAAGACAGGAGGCTGACGCCTAGAGGTCAGTTCATCCGATGACGGGTAAGGACCATATGTTGAATTGGACTGCCTAACAGGCACAGTCCCTAAGCCACATTGCTTGTTGTTTAATTAAACAAAAAGGGGGAGATGCTGAGAGCCACGGCCGAGTCTGTATGGCCCCTGGCATTTTGCCAACAGTATTGATTGACAGGCGAGGCATTACTATCCGCCTCTGCCACAACTTTTGAGTTCTCGCACTATTTTGGAGTTCTCGTGGGGATTTCCGGGGATTCCCCGAGAGTTCCCATTGGTTTGGGAAGTGCAGGAGGAGGGATTTCCGGGAGAGATATTTCTGGCTGGGGGTTCCTGGACAAGTCTCGTGGCGTTCGGGAGGATTCCCCGGGAGCTGTGTGAAGTGTTTTCCTGCAGTTTAAAAATAAAGTTTATTCCTGCTTCAGTGGCTCGTGATTTGTGCCCAGCCAGACTGCGGCACATACATGCTCTTTATCATGTAATAAATAATACATGTGCATGTATATATTTACATTCCAATTTGTACAACTTGTGACAATACTAATAATAACTTTGTATATAGGCATTTATCTTTAGTTATTAAAATGAGGTTTGTAAAAATAGAATAAACCTGATGTGAAAATTTCTCCTAGTTACATAATAAGTAATTTACATATTGTGAATTAGTTTATACAAGGGACTAAATTAAGGTTTTAGATTAAACCTAACAATTATGCATTGGCAACATTTTATTTAATTATCATATATCCATATATGCATGCTTATGTGCAAAATTTGTTTGGGTATTTTTTATTGTATTAAAAATAGGATCACAGTTTTCTATTCAACTAAACCATTTCATCAATGGTAAAGTAACACTGTTTTTACTTTTTCTTGAAAATCTATAAAGTAAATTTCTTTTGTTATCCTGAATTTCTAAGAAAATTATTTGGATAACTCCCTTATCCTTTACATTAACTTAGCTGTGAAGTGCTCCCATGAAATATTTCCAGGAAATTATGAATTGCAGGTCTATATAGGACTATCTTATGCAGTTAGAACTCACTAGGGATTTGGACCAGGGTAATGTCTTACTAATCACTTAATTCTTCCTGAGAAAAATGTGTCCAAAAATTACTTAATAGGGTAAAATCAAATATCTGATAATCCTTCAGATATTCCTGAATCAAGGACTACGTATTATTAAATATATCAACAAATTACTTTCTCTACTCATCTTTTCTTTCTGCCTTAAATTGTTAACATTGATCCTTTGTATGACCCATGCTAGGAAAAATGTTTCAATTTAGTTCCTATAAGTAAACCAATAGCTTTGGGTTACAAAAAATTTTGACTTTGTAGGCGTTTTAAAATCAACTGCAGATATAGTAAGGACCTTGGATAATGGGGAGAAGCCATAGGAAATGAAGTGCAGAAGTTCATACTCATTTTTCTCTGGTTTGGTTGTTTGCAATCTCTTAGCCAGGGAAAGTCAGAATCCTTGATCTAATACTGCAGGCCCATAAATGTGATTCTGGATGTAACAAGAAAAATGTGAGAATTTGAATATAAGTATTTTCTTGTGGCATTTATTAGAGTACAACATGAGTTACAAATATGGAATAGTAAGAGCACACATTTTAGAGTTTAGATCTTGATAAGGCATACCACTGAACAATCTTTGTAATAAAGCATTATAATTCCTGTTGCTCATTAAGAGAAAAAATGTATATATTTATCCACATAGTAAGTGGATATATATATCCACTTATTAAGTGTTTGCCCTGGTCAATATAAACAATATTAGATCATAGGAATATTAAGTGGGCAGACTTTAAAGTCACCTACATGATCCTTACCTCCTCATTTTCCCCTCCCCTTATGAATGGATAAGAACTGTGACTTGCTTCTACCCCAAAAATACTACAATAGTGATGAGATGTCACCACTTTGATTCCATTATAGTCTATAGGACTCCATATTTTTAGTAAACTGGACTTGCTCTAAAGACTTTTTGTTTTTCTGATTTTAAAGAAGTGAGTGCCCTGTTAGCTGGCTCATATGGCAAGAACCTGTTAGCAGTCTCTTAGAGCTGAGGGCAGTCTCTAGCCAACAGCCAGCAAGCAACTGTGGCCCCCAATATTATAGTCACAAGGAAATAAATTCTGACAACTCTGTGAGTAATCTTAGAAAAGGACCCTTCCCTAGGTGAGCCTCCAGATAAGAACTCAGCCTGGTAGTCACATTAATTGAAGCTTTGCAGAGAACCCAATTGAACTATTCCTGGATTAAGGAAAAAATAAATATGTTTTGTTTTAAGTTACTAAATTTGTGGTATTTTTATGCAGAATAAAAAACTAAAATAAAGTATTAGATGATTTTCAGGTTTTTAATTTTTTTTTTCTCTACCCAAGGTAGTAGCCAGAGTACTACTTAAATCCAGACTTTAGAGATTTAGGACCAGTCAGTTGCAGTGATGAAACAAAAAATGATGATAAAAATACCCAGAAGAAGTATTTTCTCTCACCCTTGAAAGGGAGTGAAACATACACTCATACTATCTTTCTTCCAAATACCTCCTTTGTCCTTACTCTCCTTTTCTAAAAATGAAATGCTAGAAACTTTGAGAAAGGGGAAGGGTGAATAAAATGTTCTATAGATGCATTTGACTCCAGGTCTCCTTTGACTTCATTATACATTTTGAGAATGACTTTGAATTGATCTTTGACTATGTTACTGCTTCATTTACTTTCTGCAATATCCTGAACAAAAGCAAGTCTGAGCAGACGCGTATGTAAGAAAGCCTAAGTATGTGCAAATATATATAATCTTTTGATTTCACTTGAATATGTAGTAAAAACAAAATTTAATCCCAGTCTCATCTCAGATAACTAACAACAGCAACTAACAAAAGATTTCTTTACTTTGTTCAAGAAAAGCAGATTTCAGCAGCTGTTCTAAATTGGAAAACAAGAAAAAAATAATTCTAGCCCTATAGAACTAGGATGAACTCTAAACATTTCAGTAGATGATAGCGGAACTTGCCAAAACATTTTTGAGGAAAAGTTTTAATGTTTTTGACTAGTATAGTGTCTTCAATGATTACATGGCATTTGATTGACTATGTTTTGCTACTATTTTATTTTTCTAAATCAACTCTATCAAAAATAAGTCATAAATAATAAAATGCACCCATATTCAATGTGCAATTCTATTATTTTGTCAAATGTATATAGCTGTGTATTCATTTCACAATGAAAATATAGAATATTTCATCATTTCCAACAGTTTCCTCATGGTTCTTTGCAAATCTATCTAATGCCAGCCAAATTCAAATTTACCTATTTCCTGTGACTATAGATTAACTTTTCCTTTTTTTTAAATAGAAATAAAATCATAATATTACACGGTCTTTTGTATCTGGTTTCTCTTGCTTTGAAAATGTTTCAAGATTTATTTATGTTACTTCATTATTTTTACTATTAAAAGCAGCAACATAGTCAAAGATCTGGAAACCTGACTCTTGATTTCAGAAGAAAGCTATCTTTCATGATATGCATCTCATGTTTCACTTATCATTGAACCACAGTGTCACTTTCAGAGGCAATTTCTATAACTAAAGAAAAAGGAAGAAATTTTGACAATTTTAAGGTTATATAATTTATGAAGAGGGAAAATGAAACTACATTCTATTTCCTTCTAAACATAGATTCCCTTATTTCATTCTAAACTACATAAAAAAACATTTTGTAATTTTTTTTTTTACTATTTTTACTAGTAAAAATAGTAATTTGCATTGTTCATCACTATTTAGTTATTTAATTGTCAAGGAAGTTTGCTGTTTCCAGTTTTTAGCTATGATAATAAACCTGCTGTGAGTTTAAATAAACCTACTCATGTACAGTTTTTGTGCAGACATGTTTTCATTTCTATTCAGGATATATATATATATATATATATATATATATATATATATATATATATGGAAATTCAGGGTTAAAGCCATGTTTATTTATGTCAGAAATTGACAAACTATTTTGTAAAATGATGTATCATTTTACAGCTCACCTGTAGTGTGAGAGTGGTCTAGTTGTTCTACATGTTTGCAACACTTTGTATTAGTCAGCCTTTAATTGAAAGGATATCAGTGCCTATGCAGAGCATCTTATTGTAGTTTTAATTTGCATTCCAATGAAAATTGGTGTCCTGAGCATTTTTCCATGTTCTTATTGCCCATTGATGTATTGTGAAGTGTAACTTAAAGTATTTTTTCCATTTTAAGTTCTTTGTTTTCTTAAGATTTTTTTTGTATAGTTTTCGAAGCAGTTGAGAATATTTTCTCCTTAGTAATGTCTTCTGAAGAGAATAAGTTCTTATTTTTAATGAACTGTCATTTATCAGTTTTCTTTAATATAGCTAATTCTTTTGTATCTCATCTAAGAATATCTTTGAGTGTTCTAAAGTTATGAAGATTCTCTTATTTCCTTCTAGAAAATTTTATTCACCTTTTGTTCTCTGGTCCTTATTAGTAATGTACATATTGAAAAACCTACAATAAGCATTTATCATGATTTCTTTGCAGCCAAATAATGGTGATTTAATGATAAACCTAAATTTATGGATAAATCCAGTCTTTCCTAGTCTACCTTATAATTGAATGTTATTGCAAAAATTTCACTTTTGTTTTAAAATGGTGGTTTCTATTGTAATTCATACTGCAACCATAGTCAAGTAATTTGAATCACCATAAAGTTCATGGAAAAATAATCCTCAAGTACAGCTACATAATAATTAGATTTATTATTGGTGAATAAAACTAAGTTTGGTGAGAATTCTTTACTTAACTATATCTTAAAGTTCTGGAATCTCCTTAATGCCATACATATTGCACAACATTATAAAATCTATATTTTTTTAGAAAAGATCACAAATGTAAATTATGATACAATTATTTAGAAAATTAAAATTTTCTAAGCATTAATTAACCAATAATTATTGTATCACTTGTTTACAATTTTCATCCATTGTTTTAGACATAAAGAGGTGAGTAGACATTTACAAAGACTGCAAAAGATATAGTTCATTTCCCATCTTTCTGTAAATGTAGACTATATATGGTGCCAGTGATTGAGAAGTCATCTCGAAATTTTTGCCCAAGAAGTAAGCAGAGGTCTTGGAAATGATAATGATTTAATAAATACAATTTAAAATTCTTGCTAGTGTTTATATGGCATTTAATAGATGTTTTTTCATCTGATCCTGGAAACAACACTGTGAGATCAGTGCTTAATACATATTTATTAAATGAGGTAATTCTAGAGAACAAATATAAGGCAACATTATTTAAGTGGCTCATATTTTAATCCTGGTATTTAATGATAGAATGCAAATCAAAAAGCAGATGACATTTAGGTTGAATAACCAGCATAATACATATCCCTAATTAAATCTATCAATAATTTCACTGGCCTGTTAAAATAAAGTCATACTTTAAAAACACATAATGATTAAATTTCACTGCCTCATTATTCACAATTATATTTTATTTTTTGCCTTCGTGGGAATGACTTAGATCTTTAAATTATCATCACAGATTTAATTGATATATATTTACAATAATGTCCAGATGTAAATAAAAGTAGCAATTCTCAAAATAAACTCTTATTTTTCAGGTTTCCATTTGCCCTTATGTAAAGGCATGGGATCATAATGTTTATATTTGAGAAATATAAAATTATTAAACTTGGTTACATACAGCCGCTTTGTGAGTAGCGCTAGCCCCTGGGTCTCATAACCTCTTGATCATCATTTGGATTTTATTCCACAGAATCCAGAAACTATTCATTTAGTCTCAAGGTGCTCTTATTAGGAAGGTAAATCTGTAAATATTATTTTTCCCATATTACCCATGAAAACAAAGTTGAGCAAAATGATATGACTTATTCAAAGGCATAGAACTCAGTCTGTATGAGAATTCGTATGCAGAAGCCTTTATTTATTCTCTAGCTCATCTCTGTCTCTTCTCTCATTCTCTGTGGTCAAATAAAATTACCATAGTATTAACAGTAGATTTTTGATATATGTGGCAGGTCATATTTTTGTTAAATGAACACTTTTCACTCTAGTTAGATTTTATACTCCAGATCCTTCTTGTTCTTTTCCAAGGACAAGCTAGAAATTTATGCACTGTCTTATTCACTAGTGTGTCCACAGCATCAAAATAAAACTGAGTGTATAGTAAACATCAAGTAAATATTTATTAAATAAATGAATTGTTTATCAAATATATACAAATTTATCCCTTTTTCCCTTCTATCAGTCTGAACAGCTCCCTTCTTCTAGCAAGGTGTTGCTGGTTTACTTCTCTGTGATCATATACTTCTCTCCACTTCCATCAGAACCTTTTTCTCTCTAAAGATGTTGGAATGGGACTGGTGGCACAGCTAGATGTCAAAGAAAGGGTTCTTCACACTAAACATAGAATTTAAATCAATTAATGATTTTACCACATTTGTAGGCTAATTTTGTAATTAAAAGCAATTTCTTGCAACTCAGTAGGGGCTTAACAAAATTTATTACACTCTGATTCTTCCTACCTATATAATCAATGTTATGCATGTGTAACCTTTATGTATGTGAACCTTAAATATAATCCACAGGTTTTAATATTAAAAACACTACTCTAAATTTTAAATTTTCTTTAAAATTATATACATTTAAAATTGAATGAAAATTTTCTTCTAAATTTAATTATATATATATAATTATATATATAGTTTAAGTTAAAGAGAAATATTGTTTCTGTATGTTAATAGCAAACAAATGATTAAAAGACAAAATCAAAAGCAACTTGGGAAATATACACTTAGGCCATTTCTTTTTCTCTTTTTAATACTGTGGTGTGTGAGTCAAAGGGTATAATATGTTGGAAAATATTCCTACTTCTAAATTCATCCCAATTTTAGTAAACGTGGGTATAAATAGATTTTTAGTCACCAGCATTGGGAGGACTGACATCACAAAAGCTTTTATAATATTTTGTAACATTAAACTCTCATTTCCCCTTGGCTTTCCTTGAGATGATGTCAATAATACTTAGAGCAATACTAGAAAAGAGAACTATGTTCTGCAAGCATCTGTCAATCATAATGTTGTGAAGACAAAATAGAAAATACAAGACCACAGGTTATATTCATTTATTTCTATGCATGAATTCATGAACTAGCTGAAAGACTAAATTTCTGCCAACACTGGGTTCAAGAATTAGTTTTCCTGCCTAAACATGATAATTCAGCTTATAAAATTCATGACATGTCATGAATATCAGATGGTATCTCATCCACAGCTGAAAAGTGGATGAGATAGGGGATAGGACAGGGGAGTAGACAGGTCAAAGAAAGTGTCTGGAGATATGGGATACATAGGATTTATTAGGACAAGCTCCCAGGAGATCAGTGACTGTTCCAAGAAGATGGCAATGGTGACAGGCTGACAGCACCTCCATCCTTCATGGTGCTTTGTCACACACTACTTCCTTTCTCTCACATTGTTTGGTCCAGTGATGGCCAGCTGGACCAGTGACATGAATCCTTTCTACAGGGTTCTCAGTTCTGCAGCCATCTGCACTCATATAGGGGTTTTATATGTTAGGCTGAAGAGACAGTGACATCATCAGCATAACTTGTTTAGTTTGCTTATATGATCAGCATTCCAAAGGGCAACTATACTGGCATACTTACCAAAAAAGTTGGTTTCTACGGATAACACCAACTTACTCTAGTTCCCAGGGTGCATAAAAGAGCCAGAGTTTTCTAAGATGATGTGTATCTGGACTTTTGGGCCCAGGCCTGCTCTCATTATTCCTTTAAGTTGGCAAGATTTTGGGAACAAAAAGGTGGCATACGGCACATGGTATTTTACTCTTTTCCTCTCAGGGGCTACAGTGTCACCAGAACTCAGTTTGTAGATAGAAAAATTGAGAAGGAACTCAATGACGTGTCTGGACCTTAATTTTTTTCTCTTCCAACTTTCTTGTTCATATCTGTGTATTGTTACAGATGCATGCATTTTGTAATGGCCATACTTTCACTGACAAGAAAATAAATAAACCTTCTAGCTCCACTAATTTTGGAGGTTGCACAGCTGAGCACCATATTATTAGCCTCCCACTAGTTTTGCTGTAGATGGCACCCCTGACTGAAGCCACTGAACAGCTTAAAACTATTCTCCTGTGAAGAACTGCATGTCACCGTGTTGCCTGGTGATAGCTGCTTACTTCCATCTCCCCCTGTTCTCCAGGGGACAGTTACCTTGCTCCATCCTCCCTGCTTCCCAATGACAGATGCTTGTATATCCTAATGATTAACTGCAGCATTAACTACCTGGGAAAAGGAATCAAAAAGACATGGAATATAAAACTTTTGAATCTGTAATGTTTCTTTAGATTAAAGAACCTGAAACATTTGATGACCTACAGATGACAGCAGCCCTTGCATCATGAAAGCAGAATCTCTGAAATTTGTAACCACCCTGGTGTCTGCCTATCTGCTATGTCTGCTCACACTCCCTGGGCAAGCCTTGTGCCTGACACCCCTATGGAATCTGAGTTTGGCTGGTGATAGCCTCCATATTCTTTGGTTTACTAGCTTTTCAAATCATTTTCCTTGTCCCAACAAGTTGTCATCAAATTGTTGGCCTTCTCAAGTGGCAATCAACATAAATGGATTTATGGTTCCAGTAGTGTGCTGAAAAATACTTAAAAGGGTATAAATCAAAACACAGGAATAAATCAAAACCATAATGTAAAGAAACCAGGAAAATACAGGACTTCCTCAAAGAGAGATTGGAAAAACAGTTTCTAACAAAATGCCACCATTTATTAGTACCCTGAAATGTGAATAATAATATTCTAGTTTTCCCAGCTAGATTTTCATATTCTCCATTCCTGAGATTCTAGGATAAAAGCCCTTTATTTCCCAATATTCTAGAGATACAATACATGTAATATGTTGTCATATATATTTGGTTTCTTTATTGCTAAGTAGAATTTCTCAAAATTATATTTTCCAATCATTTTCTAGTGTTCATAAAGTATAACTTTTATGTGAGTTACATTTGTATTTTTCAACCTTATTAAATAATTTATTACTGCTAGTGGTAGGTTTGTACAGTCTTTTTTTTAATGAATAAACATATCATCTAAAAATTGAGATAGTTTAACTTATTCCTCTCTTTTTTCTTTCCTTTCCCTTTTCTATATCTTCCCTCACCACCCCACTCTCTTTCTCTTTCCCCTTTATTGTATTCATTAGAGATACTTGTACAACATTGACCTAAATGACAGATTAGGTATCCCTTGTTTCTGATTTTAGGAGATCTTTATTTCACCATTACATATGATGTTAGTTCTAAGATTTTTTTAGATGCACTTTATCAGATTGAGAAAAAATTTCTTTTACTACATGATTTTCTGAGAGGTTTTAATTGTGAATAAATTTTGAGTTGAAATTAAAATTCCTATTTTAATATGTTTTAATTTTGAGCAGGTGTTCAATTGAAAAGCTTTTCTGCATCTTCTGAAATGGCTTATTTTATTCTATTAATATGGTGTGTTAGGTAGAATTCTAATATGGCTCCCAAATTTCCTATTCTCTGGTCTGTACAACACCTTCTACCACTTATTCAATTAAACACTAATGTGAGTGTTGCTTTGAAGCAATTCTGCAGATGTAATTATGGTCCCAAATCAACTGACCTTAAAATGGAGATTATCTGTGTGAGCTTTGCCTAAACAAATAAGCCCTTCAAATCTGGGTCCGGAGGTCAGACACAGAGAAGCTAGAGCAATTTAAATTGTGAGCAGGATTTGATACCAAAAGCATTCCCAATCCTGGTGTCGAAGAAGGTGGAGATCACTTAGTAAGGCAGCTGGGAAGCCTCTAGCTATGGAGACAAGCAAGCAGAGAAGACCTCTGTCCCATACTGTAAGGAACTGTGTTTTATCTGCAACCTTAATCTTAAAAGGCCACCTGTGGTCCCTTGCCCAAAACCTCTAGATAGCTCAATCTGGCATAAACCTTGGTTTCAGACTTCGAGGCCCTGAACAGAAAACCCAGATAAGCCATGCCTAGATCCCTGACATACAAAGCTCAGAAGTAATAAGTGGGTAGCTTTAAGCTGCTAAGTTTGTTGTGGTTGTTTACAGAGCAATACAAAACTAGTACATGTGGCGAACTGCACTGATTGATTTTTCTGACTTTGAATCAATCTTTCACTCCCAGAATAAACCTCACTTAGTCATGATTTATTACCTTTTTTATGTGTTGTTGGTTGTGATTTGTTAAAATTGTGTAAGGTTTTAGTGGCCATATTTACAAGGACTATTAGCCTGCAGTTATTTTTCTTGTGATGAATTGTTTGAATTTGATCTAAAAGATAATACTGGCTTTACAATAAATTGGATAGTATTCCCCTTTTTCTGCTTTCTGAAGAAATTTTGTAGGTATCATGTTCTTTCTTTGTTAATAAAATTCACCAGTGAGTATATGTGCGTCAGAAATTTTCTAGTAGGCATATTTGAATGAGAAATTTAGTGTTTTAAATAGACATCCTATTATTTAGGTTTTTTGTTTTGTTTTATTTTATCTTGAACCGAGTTTTATAAATTATATATTCAATATTTTTCCACTTCATTTAAAATATCAAACTTCTTGGCATAAAATTACCCATTATCTTATATCATTTTTAATATCTTTAGGATTTGATATTGAGAAGAACTGTCTCTCTCTCAATTTTTGTCTTGATTAGGAGTTAAAGAGTTTGCATATATTTTGGGGGTTCCATCTCTCTCTACTGTTGCTTTCCTATTTTTTGACTTTTGCTTTTATGTTTCTTATTTCTTACTTCCTTCATTCCTCATCCTTTCACCTCCCCCTCCTCATTATTGTTATTAATAATATATAACTTTTACTAGGATGTATGTATGTGTAATATACATAAGTATAAATATTTGCTATTTTACTATTTTGTTTTTGATATGGCACTTTAGATCATTAATTATAAGAATGATAGCTATAATGTTGTCTTTGAGAACTAATTTATCTCAAAATTTTAAAAATGTCTTATTTTCATTATTTTTAGTTCTAAATAATTTTCAATTTTTCTTATAAACTATTTGTTGACTTCGTGATAGTTGAGAGTGTGTTTTAAATTTTCTAATAGTAGGTTACGTAGTTATCTTATTATTATTGATTTTTTATTTAATTCTTTTCTGGTCAAAAGAATTTCAATCCATTAAAATATATTGACTTATTTAATGCTCTCTGCTTAAATGTAGTTTTCTTTGTCTAATTAGCATGCTCATGATAACTACTTATAATTTTTTCTATGAATATTTTAATATCTACTGTTATTTTGAGATTCCCTCTGTTAATTTTATTTCTCTGAACAATGAGTTAATATTCCTGGGTATTCATGTTTTGAGAAATTTTGGATTTTCTCTTGCACATTATAAACTTTTTTTTTTTTTGTAGAGACTTTATATTGTGTTATTGTTCCCCAAGGAGTGTTGATTTTTTTTTTGGTTTAGTAGGTTATTGTTGTTTAGACAACTTTTAAGTTCTTTCTCAGTTTAGGAAGCATCATGGTTGTTTTATCACTCCTGGTCACATGATTTCTGACCTCTGAATGTGTAGTTCAGAAATCAGATAGGCCAAAGGTCAACTACATACAGAATTCAGTGTTGCCCTCCTGAGGTCCCACCTCTCTGAGGTGGCTCTCCCACCCTCTTTCACTCTCTTACAGTCCTTTTTGCTTCAGGCTTCCTCCCCAAGTCCAGTGACCTAGAAAGATGGCTGACTGTTGAGCTCCTAGACATTCCACACTCCCCTGAACCTGTTTCTGCCTTCAGAACAAAGATACAAAGTGGAAAAATTATGCTTTGCTAGTTGCTTCTTTCAAGTTTTGACTTCTTCGAAAATCAACCAGGTGTGTTTACAATATTAGTAGCTGTTAATATTAAAAATACACGATAATTTGTATGTGACAGAAAATAATTATGCTGATTTTTTAAAGAATATTTATGGTTATAGTATTTAAATTAGTACATGAAGTAACAAACAGAACAGTAATATCTACCTTGTTTGTTATAATGCATAAATAGTATAAAATTGTTATAATGCATAAATAATATAAAATTAATCTTAGTGGAATGTTGAATGTAAAGTAGATATTCAACAGATTTTAAGGACTTAATTTTAACCTCAAGTTGATGCCAGAATAGTTATTGTTTGTTCATATTCATGTCCTAAGCTCAAGGAAGATATTGTTGGATTGACTGACATTGCAATATTAAAGGGTGACTAGATATTAGGGAAGATCTATTTGAATTTTGAAAGTGTTCAAATTTTCTGGAATAATGGGCTCCTGGAGAGAGATTAGGATTAAAACTCTTCCACTAAAGAGTCTCAGTAGTTCTTCAGTTAACTATCAGAATATTCTTTGAACATTACTAGAATTCTGAGTGCAGATACAGCAAGCCTATTCTTTGATTTTCTTCTCATATTTCTAGTGTCTAACCTGCACTTTTGGCTTTAATTAATAAACATCATACACTTGGTTGAATTGTTTGTATGTCCAAAACTTTCATGGTATTTTTCATTTGTTTTGCTCTTGGTCAATAAAGGAAGATTATTTTGATTACCTAACAAGGGAGCATTTAAAAGTTTCTATATTTCTAATCCATTTAGAACTTGACAAGTGAATGATCTAGGGTGTATGTGTGCCTATGTGTATATGCTTTCATGCTAGCTAGCCAACTGATACCTTTGTAAAGGATATTTGGACCTGAACATTCTAAGTCCTTGATTTTAGCTCTGAGTCTCAATCTCTAAAGGCAATATCTAATTGACTTGGGTTAATGAGAAATAAAATTACAGCATTCCCTGTTATTCTAAAGAATACTTGTTATAAAGTTTTGCATAAATCAATATAGTTCAGACCTAATGCTTTATAATCAAAGCAGAACTATAAGTGGTAAAGATTATAGAAATACCTTTGTTTCATAAAGCCTGAAATGGTCTTGGGACACGAAACAGATTTGCTTCAGCAGAGTTCAGAAGCTGGCCAGGAAACTGTAAATTGCTAAGAGGTTGTAAAAAGCACATTGGAGTTGGGCCAGATATTACCCCCTGAATTAAAAGAGTAATTTAAAAATCAGGACACTACTTTACTTTTTAACCAATAGCTAACACAGGGATTTCAGAAAGGGAGAAATATATTTTGATTAATTTTACCCTTTCCAGAGGGAACCTGGCAGCTTTGTCCTTCACCAGCTGGAGTTTATGTAAGGCCTTATGGAGCAAGTCAGCCAACAGGGAGTTACAATAATCTAATCTTCATGGCCTGGATACTGCCTTGCGTGAGCAGCTTGCATAAGTAAAGCACTTTTCAGTATCCCACCAGGGGGCCGAGAACACAAAGGTATTGCAGTGGTTTCCATTGTGTGGCCAGACTTCCCACAGAAAGCAAAGCTCCTCATTTTCCCCAATCTGCCAGATTCCTTGAATATTCTGGGTAGGGGAAAAGCAAGGGAAGCTATTATGATTAATGACATCTCTTTAATTATACAATAAACAGTCATGACCTTCTAAATTTAGGAACATAAAGGTTAACATGAGGTTAGCAATTTTCCAGTGAGTGTGATTCTTCCTGATCTGCACACTTTTTAATAAAATATTGATAGCTAGGTTCATGCTGGGTGCAGCATTTGGGATTTTGCCTTAATTGTGTTAAGTTTTGCTCATCCACCTCCATTATCATCCTTAGTTCCTTATATGGCTAAGAATGATTTAATTATTGATTATGTCTAGTTTCCTCTGAGAATAACACATACATATATTGGTTCTTTCTTCTGTAATAGTGTTTAAAGTGTGCCAGTGCTAAGTTTACCCCTTTTGGCCATTTCTAGAACACAACCCATCACCATGGATATTATCAAAACAAGATGTTGATGAGATGGAAAAATATTTTTGTTGCAAGGTACACACTATGCAGCAAAAAATATATGTCCATTTTACTCCAGTACATGGCACACATCATTTGTTTCCTTGAAGAAATAAAATGACTGCCTGACTTGCATAGTCCTTGAGATATTCCATACCAAAATGCAGTTAGGCCAAAGGCCTCTTGAAGTAAAATACTTTTGTTTTTGCCCTTTTCTAGAAGAAGTTCCCATTTTCCTTCCCCCTAATTTATTTTATTTCTAATTTAAATTTTATTCTAATTTTTATTTTAATCTGTAATAAATGTGGTCAATGTTCACTTTAATGGTATTTATACTATATTATTTCAATTAGTCATTTGTGTTTGTCATGGAGACTTTTTCCCCTTTAAAAGAAAAAAAAAGTTAGGCTCCTGGGTTCATATTTTACATATCACTCTCTTATAGCAATCTAAGATATATTGGGGTTGAACCAATCAGAAATTGTTCTGTAGTTATATTTTGCTACCTGCATACACATAGAATAAAACAGGGATGTTAAATGATGTAATTCAAATTTGAGACAACCTTTTTCTTTCTTAAAGCCTTCCATCCCTGTGTCCTCAACTTCTTTGGTTATCTTTGACTCTGAAAAACACTTGTTTAACAAATGATTGATTTATGCCCCTTTTTAGTGTTGTGGAGTGAGAAGTTTTTAAAATAAAGTGAAGGCAGAGGACCCAGGAATATCGAAATTTTGCCTTCTGCAAGAGCATCTCCTATACAAACTGGGAACAAGAGAAATTCATTAATAACTGGGATTATGGCTCCAAACTCCTACACAAGGCTCTGACAAGTGAGACAGACCACAAGCAAAGCTTATTTTGGTTAAGCTATGTGGATAAGTGCTTCAGATCTGAATTTCAGAACTTGCCAATGATAATGAAATAAAAACCAATCAACAAATAAAAATAAAACACCTACATAAGAGAAATTGTACAACAAATTGCTCTAGCATCTCCTGACAACTTTATGCCTTTACAACTTTCCATCTTGATTCCATTCCTAGCTAAGACCATCTCCATTCCTCTTCTACTTCTGTTCCCATGGGCCATACTTCAGCTTCTCCAACCAATAGAAATACTTCTCCACCAAAGCACAGCTTTCATGTAATTACTCTCTGAAGATGACCTCCTCCAATCTTCACTGTTTCCATCAGTTCCACTGTGTGCACTTGACTTTTTGCTGGTCAGAATCTCCAGTCCCTCAAATATTACGTTTCCCCCCAATGTTAAGTGTCTCCTGTCTTTTTTTTTTTTTTTATAATTCACATACAATTCTACCATCTATCATCCCAATGACCCTTATCAATTATCTTAGTCTTCTTCAAACCTTCTTAAATATGATGATGTGACTTTCTTATTTGAAACAATTTTATGGTGTCCTCTTGCCTTTGAAGAGAAGTCCAACACCCCCACAAGTTCAAAAGGCTCTCTGATTCAACCCTCTCTACCTCCCACCCTTTTCTTGTTATTCCCTTGTTACACATACTCTTCTAGCCATAAAGATATATTTTAATTTGTGCCTTGTCCTGTCTCACTGCCTAGATTTTAAAAGTTCTTTCTCTGCCAATATCATTGTTTCTTTCTGTCTCCCTTTCATTTAGTTAATTCCCACAGGGAGCACGTTTAGCTGTAGGAAGTAATTCTACCTCTCCAGTTCCGGTGAGGTGCTTTCCTTCAGCACCCACTCTTTAACATACATGTGTGTGTAGTGGAACTGCATCATAACAGACTCTCCAAATGACTGACTCACTCAACTACAGCTAGTGCTATGTTCTTTGAGACAAGCATAATGACCTTAGTGAGCTGGGTCTGGTGGCCATGACTGTTATCCTAGAGACTCACGAGGGTAAGGAAAGAGGACCACATGTTCAAGGTCAGCCTCAGCAATTTAGCAAGAATCTGTCTCAAAATAAAAAGGACTGGGAATGTAGCTCACTGGTAAATCACCCCTGGGTTCAACCCCCAGTATTACAAAAGAAAAAAAAAGTAGAGTTGATCATATGAATGAATTTAAAGTTCCAAAGATTATGTAATTGGCCCAACATCGTGCATAGTTTCCAGTTACAGGAACCTAGATATGAACTTAGGTTAAGTAATTTTAAAGTCTTTTTGCACTTAACAAACAGCCACGGTGACTTGTGATTGTACTTCGGCATTATGTCAATATTATGTGTACACTCTTATATGTAGGATCTTAACTCTCATGTGGATAATTTTTGAGGGTACGCTCAACTCAGAATCACACTTGTCTTTGTCCCTTAGATGTTTCTATATTTATAGGTACCTAATTATCCTTTAACTTCATGTTCATAAGGAAAATATGTCCCTTTATTCCCATTCCTGACCTCAAGGATTTTCTAAAATTAAAAATTCTATATACAACCATTGCAGTGACAAACACTCATGGGTTGCCCACGCTTCTTAGGAAACTTGCCCATTTATTTTTCTACAAAACTGATAACCTCTGAATTATTATCTAAAATGTTCTGATTTAAAAAGGACTTTGTTGTATTTATTTAGTTACTGTTGAAACAACTATAAGAAAAACACTGTTATACCTAAGTTATAAGTGATGTCCACTGACAAGTTAAAAAAAAACAACTAAATAACGCATTATTCTATAGCTAGATTTTTTTGAATCCCAACTTTGGTTGTATATAGAATTTCTAATTTTAGAAAATCCTGAGATACATTGAGAAAATATATGGCTTTTTTCATAGAAATTTCAAAATAATGTTTTAGTGAACTGTGATGACTAAGTAATATATGCCTATTAAATTGCTTAGTAGAAAAGTCAAGCCTTCTTTCTTCTTCTTTTTCTTGTATTATTTCTTGAGATTCAAGTTTTCTAGGTAAAACTTCAACTTGTAAAATCTTCTACTTCTATTAGATAGTTGATATTTGCCCTACAATCACATACACATGATCACCCAACTTCAGCATATTAATCTAGTTGTGGAGTGAATTGCTTAGGGCTTAGGTTAGGAGTTTCTACAGTTGGTGCAAATCATTGGTGACCATCATTTAAAAAAATACCCAGCATGTTATCAAGGGTTACACAAGAGCAACTATTGCTTTTCCTACTTTGTATCTGTGCCTACTTGATACTTGAGAATGTACATCATCTCTCTATCTCTATGTGGATTTCTAGGTACATTTAAAAATATCATCCTGCTAAGAGTGGCAGATCTGCTAATATCACGCCTTCCTGCGGGGAAATGTGGCCAGTTTTGTTCTGATGATAGCTCTGTGTGTATTTTTGAGCTCTCCTTCTCTATATTCCAATGTTTTTCTGGTCAGTGAGTTTGAAATTAAGTCACCACTTGAGCTTTCAAATTATTTCTTGATTTCATTTTTTTTTTTTACCTTTTACCCTGAAACTTAGGTAAACCTCATCTACACAATAGTCTTTTAAATAAATTTCCTTGCTTTGAGCAGCGCACATATATAATCACATTTCACACTCTTCTGGCAGTTTTTTCTTCCAAAACATAGGCGGATGGTCTTATTTTTCTCTTCAAATCTTTAAAGTCTTCTTGTCTTAAGGATGCTGAACCTCTGTTTTGCCAGGAGACTTAACAAGTTGGCCTTGGTCCAACTCCTTAGCCTTAAGTGCAGCCAGGATTTTCTTAATGAGCATGCACTATCCATGATTTGTAACTGTATTCGCACAATTACCTGCACTTTAAGCCCCAATACAAATCTAACCTCCTCTGTGATATCTTCCTCAATCTCCTGAGGTAAAATTTAGTGTTCCTTCTTCTGCTTTGTGGTAGCACCTTGTTAAAAGTTTATTTATAATATCCATCCCATTATAATATTCTTTGCTAGTTTGCCTATTTGTATCTACTTGTCCTCACAACAAGATTCCAATTTCCTTGAGCACATTGACTTTATGAAGTTCCTGGTAGTCTTCCCATTTTCTAGTGCAAGGCCTATTTTTTATGTAGAAAGTAATTATTAAAAGCAGGCTGAATTGAAAAGCATAAAACATGGTGTATTTTCCCTGCATTTTTCATTATGTTTAAAAGTATTACAATGGGGAAAAATAAATCCTTTAAGATATGAAAACATTATTATAGCCTCTGCTTCCTATTAACAAGGAAAAAACCATACACTAAGAGCAATAAAGGGACAGTAATAGAAAGAGGCATCATAATCACATAATGGTACCATGCGACTAACGCACTGTGCTTGGAGAGGCTGGGAAGCTGGAGAAAGTGGAAGAGAAAGCATTTGAATGAGCAATCTCCTTGTTCAAAGTAAACTGTAGAGGTGTTTCATGGAAATCAAGAGTCTTGATGCACTGGGATCTCATTAAAAATATTAGAAAAAGTTCTGGAATATCTTTCCCATCTATCACCTTATGCCCATCTTTATGTGTCTACTTTATTCTTCTTTTGTGTTAAGGATCAGTATTTATGTATTGTAATATGGTGACTGACAACTCCTATCAAAGATAATAACCAGATTAAGACTGACATCACATCTAAATTTTAAACTTTTATGGGATGCCAACTTGGTTCAGCTGGAACAAGATGCCAAACCCTGGCCTGATTGTGTCCAGGAGTCTTATTCAACAATGGCTGCTCCTTCTCTAACATGTAGGATTGCCAGAAAAGAGGGGCTGTTGTGTGACTACAAGTAGCTTTTGAGGGTATTGTCAAATGATTAAAATAAAGTATGTTTTTTTTAAAGAAAAACAGTTAACTCTCATGACTGTCTTTAGTGATAGGGAAATAAACAAAATACAAGTCACTAAAATTTAATCAGACCAATGGGACTAATTGCTAAGTAGGTTTAAAAATGTATAGATTCCTCCAATCTTTTGTATCCATTAAGAATCATTAGGATTCTTCTACTACTTCCTCTTCCATTTCTATGAAGTAATCTTCACTCATCTCCATAGGAGAGGAGGAAATGTCATTGGAGTGATAATCTGACATCTTCAGTCTCTTTTATCCTTCTCTACTGTAGGGCAAAGAAGAAACTTGTTTATTTGACTGATATTTAGGGGAAGGGACTTCTTTCCCTTTTAATAAATGTCCTGCTCTTGTTTTATTGGCTCCAGGGAGTGAGCCAGGAATAATCCAGGGCCATATGGTTGCAGAGTTGTGCATGGTTGTTATTATTTCTGTTCTTGGGGTTCTACATACATGAGAATGGGGTTTGTGAAGAGGAGTGTGTATGTTAGAAATCCTATTTTTCCTGTAAGCCCATCTGGTGTGTTCTGTTCCAACTTTGTCATGTCAGTTTTAACATTTTCCCCCCTGTTAATCTTAGATGATATCTGAATAGAGGTCTGATTTATCCCAATCTATAAACCCTAAAACAATATGAATGAGCTAGATAATCTTTTGAAAAAAGACCCAAATGTTTATTTGGGGTCTTTTAAACTAACAAGTTAATATATTAGATTTAGGTAGACTTTTCCAGTTACAGAAGTGGAAGCCATTGTTCACTGGTGATTCATTTATTTTTCATCTGGCACAGGCCTGAGTGCCAGGAATGAGGATTTGCTGCTGCTGACTTTGACCTACACAGCACACTGGGAGAGGAATCAGATCTTTAAGCAAGGAAAGGCTGTTAGTTCCAGTAAAAGCTCACCTCAATAAAGGTACAGCTTCTCTCTTAAAAGAGGCTCTCAAGTGTTCTTAGGTAAACCATCTTGGCGTCCTGTAACATAGTGTTCATAGTGTGGTTTCCAGACCAGAGCAGTGACATTATCTGGGGACTTGTTCAAGATGCAAATTTTCTGGCCTAGTTCCCAGAGATTCTGATTCAGTATATCTAGAGTGGGCTCAAGAATTTGGAGGAAAATTTTTATTCATAGCATTAAAATTTGAATTTTACTTTGAATCTATCTTTGGATTTTACTTTCTACCTGAAAACTAAATGAAATAAAAGCATGGAGGGAAACTTTAATATTGTTGAAATCTGGGCCATATTATTATTACTATTATTATACTTTTTGAATGTTATTTCTCTGTTATTTTTACATTGGGCTTGATACATTGTGATCTGTATTTGAAAACTGGCTGAGAATAACTTCAGATGAGAAAGAGATTGGAAAGTTGACTCTCAGCTTCAGGCACTGCTGGATTGATCAGACTCATGTACTGTTCTGGTCTATTGAATCATGTTGGGGCAAAAGCAAGTGCTCACCAGCAATTCCATGGTATATACAAGAACAGTGGTTGGTGGTAGAGTGGCAGGCTCCAGGTAGCAGCAGGGTTGTTCTGTTTCTGTCAGTCACCTCCCTGTAGAGACCAGCAACATTAATGAATTACTGGGACCCATAAATTGAGAGAACCATGTTGTCCTACACCTCATATTTCCAAAATCTGTTTCTACTCTCCAAGTTTTTGGAGGTGTTTGATTAGCTATTTTGTTGCTATGACCAAAAGACCTGACAAGAACAATTTTAGAGAAGGAAAAGTTTATTTGGGGGCTCACAGTTCAAGACATTCAGGCCTTTGATCACCAACTCCATTCCTCAGGGGCTGAGGGGAGGCAGAACATGGCAGAAGTGTGTGGTAGAGAAAAGTGGCTCAGGGCATCACACCAGGAAGCAGAGAGAGAGAGAGCTCTGCTCAACAAGTAGAAAATATATACCCCAAAGGCTTGCAACCAGGGACCTACCCACTCCAGCCTCATTCTACCTGCCTACAATTACCATCTAGTCAATTCCTACCTGGGGACGAATGCACTGATTAGGTTAAGGCTGTCATAATGCAATCATTTCATCTCTAAATTTTCTTGCATTGTCTCACACTTGAGGTTTTGAGGGAAATCTCATATCTAAACCATAATAGGAGGATAATATTTACCTCTCTTCTAAGTCCTTTTGACTACTACTCATCTACAAACAGGGGTGAAACACTTATTTGAAAGGTTGATATTTTTCTGAGTGTGTATATCTCTGCCTTGTCCCCTGTTCTCTTAGGATCTGCTTGCCTTTAGTCTGTGAAAGATTTACTGGCCCCCACAGCTAAGGAGAAAGCACAACTTCTGTGGTCTTGCCATGTAAAGTATGGTTTATAGAACAGGAGCATTGCATTAATTTGGGTCTATTAAAACTGTTAAATCAAACTTGATTTGACCCAAGGATGCTTCTGTATAAGTCCTTAACTAATGAACTGCCACTTAACTTAGGAAGTGAACCAACTGAAAGCCTCAGATAGGAGTATGCTTTCATAACAAATAGTTGATTCTCAACCAACTACAGAACTGAATTTCAGTCAATTACAAAGCCGTTCAACTAAGGCAAACTCCCAGCTAAAACCAACCAAGTGTCTCTGTATTCCTATTCTCTGTACCTCATTTGAATTTTCTGATCATAAGTGTTGTCTGACCATGTAGCAGAATGGAGTTCTTTGAACCTATTTTGGCTTGAGATCTATTTGATTCCAGAATGGAGGGGTGTGTGTGTATGTGTGTATGGGGGGAGTCAAATAAGATCTTTAAATAAGAGAGGTGATGGGAGGGGAAGGAAGGGGAGGGGGGAATAGGAAGGGTAGCAGAATACAATAGACACTAATATGGCTGTATGTATAACGTGGCTGTAAAACCAATGTGATACTGCAATCTGTACACGTGGAAAAATAAGAATTCATACCCCACTTGAATCAAATGTATGATATATAATATTTTGAGCAACTAATAAAAAAATTTTTAAAAAGACCTTTAAATTTATTGTACTTTTGTGTTTTCACAGAAACTAGAATCTTTGGACTCACCCTAAATGTAATGAATGAGAACCTACATTTTAGCAAACTCTAATGTGACTCACATATCATTAACATTTCAGAAGCCCTGATTTATTTTCTCTAAACTTCTTAAGTATTTAAAAATTATCTGGAGAGATCTCTGAAAATGTAGACAGTCAAGACTCATCCTGATGTTTCACAATCTCCAAGCAGGGTCCTGAGGAAGTATGGAAAACATTGAAGTCCAACTTTCAGTCTGGAACAGTCATTCTTTAATGTGCATTGATGCCCCCTAGGAACTTCCCTTTTCCTGCAGGATCCAGTTCATTTTGGTTGGGACCTGAAATCCTACATCTCCAGCAAGCTTCCAGTTGATATTCTTGCTGCTAGATGATGGGCAGCGCTTAGTAATAAGGTCAGAACATCAGGGTTAGTGGGGATAAGGCAGTGAATAACTGCAAATGTGTCTGATGTGTGTTTTTTGATCCCTTGGATGTGATGTTCTAAGGTTTGGCTTACAGACAGCATGATAGTAAGTCTGTTTGGGGCACAGTTACAAACAACTGACTTCTCCTACTCAGCTTTATAAATAATAAAGTGGCTCTTTTGATCTCCATATGTTTGATTCCTGTGTCTACTCTTAGTACTTTTTTTAAGTGTGGAATGTGTGTGTGTATATGTGTGTATGTATTACTTTAAACCCAAGAAAGATTTAAAAGACACAATGACTGTCTGGGACTAGTTTCCAAATCTCCTCTTCCTCATAAATCATAAGATTAACATTAAACTCTTATTTCATCATTGCTCCTCAATAAATAGTTTAAATAGTTTTGCCTTAAAGGCTCCTCTACAGGCTCTAAGACTTTCTAAGATACTTCTAAAGGTCAGTTTAAATGTAGTCAATGTCTTTCTCAGCTTGAAGCAGAGGAGAAAAATAAACATTTGATAACAGTTTGTAATTCCTTTAAGGGGTGAAAGAATCCATCAAGACACATATTCTGGGAGTGCTTGGAAGAGAAGGTATGGGTTGTCACTAAGTCATGGGTCTCTAGGGCTCTAGTCTTCTGTGCTAGTGGCACAAATTTGCATAATCTTAAGTAGAGGGAAAAGCAGAACTTTGTTGAAATTTTTATATAGAACAATTTTGGGGTATGGACATGATCTGTATTTGCTTACTCAGAGACAGCAGATACTTTAGAGAAAGCAGACATTGTTGTGTACTTCTCATATTTTTTTTTCAGAGAGGAACATATTTGGAATAAGTATTCAAATTACGGGTAGTGCTTTCTTCTGTTTTTGTTTGTTTTTCTTTCTCTTCTCTTTTTGTGGTACTGGAATTGAAGCCAGCACCTTGCACATACTAGCAAGAGTTCTATCACTGAAGCTACACCCCAACCTTAGATAGGGACCTATATGTTAATTCTACCTTTTAGAAAACCTACAAGGGGAATAAAACTTCAGATAATTCAGAGATAAAGTAAATAATTACATTTTGAGATTTTTTTAAAAAGTATGGTTCACATTGTTAAAGATATTCTTTAACTTTCTTTCAAAACAGGTGTTGTTTTATTTGAGTATTTTTGTCCTTACAGTTAGGAGAGACACAGAGACTGAAACTTGAAAAGAAAAAACCAATGAAGTTTGGCTGTTGCTGAGGAAAAAATCCTAATGAAACACAGAAAAGACAAATTTGAAACTAATAGACAGAAGGGCTAAGCAGTAGATCAGCAGCACACATTTGATTAAAAATAGATAATTAAGTAACTAAGAAAGCAAAAACAAGGCTAGAAAAATGTTGAGGAACTTGCTGGGCTAGATACACATGTGAAATAAAGTCAGTATTTATACCCTCAGTCATAGGTTGAGTGTCGTTTTAACTTAATAGAAACTTAAGTATTAAGTATTATATCATTTATGTTAAAATTCAGTGTTGTTAATTTTTAAATAAAAGATTTCTCATGAAGTCATGAAAGGATGTATAAAGAAAAATATTTATTGGGCACTGTCAAAGTAATTTGACATCTTTTGTTTGCATAGAATCCATTATTCCTTCACGATTGTACCTCATTTCCTAGTGAACAAATAATTCTTCCTTACTGTGTACAGACTTTGTAGGATGATAAATCCATAGGCAGTCTTCCATAGCAGAAGATTAATCTGCAGTTCTCTCCTGGGTATTTGAGTCTCAAGCCATTGATACAAGTCTGAGGACGAATGGCCGTAAGTCATCCTCCTCCCTCTGGTCCTCTGAGGAGACTTTCAGACAGAGGGACATTTGCTGTGACTCTTACTTCCTATGTATTTCTTAGGTCCATAGAATGTCCATATTTTTTCCAATTTTTTACCCCAGTGTTGGATTCTCTCAGTTTTCTATTAATTCAGTGTCTCTATCTCACCTCCTCTGAGCCCCAAATATGCTTCAATCAATTCCTCTTTGCGTTACTCAGTGTGTACTGCTTGTCAACAAGAACTCACCAGACAAAATGGGCATCTCCACTTATTATATCAAATAAAACTTATTTTAGAGACCAAAAGAGTAAATTATGTTCTGTAGAGATTCATAGAGTAATTTTGAAACATTAAATATTGCATATTTATCTGCTATGCATTCATCATGCTTCACATTGTCTTCTGAAAAGAAAAAAATACAAAGTTTATATTCAACTGACATTTATGAAAGATGAGTCACAAAATAATAACGATATTTAGCTCAGTACAAATGTAAGACATCCTTCCTTACATATTACCATTTTATTGATTACTTATATGTCTATGTAATGTTTATATAACAAAAAATAAGATATTTCTATTTAAAAAATGGAAGACAATCATCAAAAGCAATCTTATTAATATAATTAGATACTAGCTTCTTTATATTCATCCCGTATATCTAGTAAGATTTACTCTACCATATTTACACAGGGATCCTCCTGAGTTTCTGGGATAACAAGTGTGTGCCACCACACCCAGCTAAAATGCTCTTTTTAAGCTACACTATTGCAAGCTTTGGGACACAGGAATGTCTTACTCAAGCACCTGGGAGCAATGTCTGAAATATCATCAAGGAAAATAGTGCTCTTTCCTAGCTCAGTGTTTTCATGGGAGAGTGAGAGCCTAACTTCTGTGGGTGCCTTGCTCAAAGTTGCAAAGTTACTTTTGATTACAAAGATAGAAGAAGCTGAGTTTTCTTGTGAATAGAGCTAGTTATTTGATACAGATGATCACCCCAACTACCCAGTGAATTGGAGATGAACCCTGTAAGTCTAATGGTACTGTCCAGTCCTCTTACTAAAGGACTATTTATTGCTTTTCTTGCAAAGATGTACATTATGAATATCTACTTGACTATATGAAAAAATAGTTTTTTTTTCTGTCTTTGCAAATCTCTGAGTGGATTGCCTGTGATGCATATCACATTCTGATTAATGCTTACTGAAAAACAGTTTTTTCTTTTCTCCCTTTTCTTTTTTCTTTATGAACAGGCTTTTTTTATGGGTTGGGAGGAGATTTTATGTTTAATTGTACTTCACCAACAATATATCAAATAGATAATCATTTTTCTAGGGTTTTGGAACATTATAAATAGTAATTATGTGGCTTATATTAAGAAAAAAAGAAAAAAATCTGAGATTTCAAGATCAACTAATTTGTTATTTTGCAAAATAATTTCCTTGTTATGTTTCTTTAATACATTCTCTTTAAAATTAAATAATTTTAATGCAAAGTTGTTAATTTGTGTGTGTGTGTGTGCCTGATTAATTGCATACTTTCTAAAAAGAGGATTGATGCTTAGACTTTAAATAAGTCTCTGAATGACCTATAAACTTGTTGATTTCTGCAGTACCCTGAAACCTTCATTTGTTCTATTAGGTCATTTATTATCTAATAAAGTCCAAGATATATTTTTAGAACAGTATAAATATTGTCTGCTTACCTACATTGTTTTATTCTAAAAATATTTGTGCAGTAAATATTATAACAGGATTTCTACATTTGAGATGCAGAATTCCTCTGGATGTTCTTCCTAGCCTGAGCTCTTTGAGGTTTCAGTAGTAGCAATAATCACAGTTCATTTGATTCTGATAGCTTTTGTGTTTTTATATAGTCCCTGATGTTCTTTATATGATCCATTTGACTGCAGGTGTGTTTTCCTCTTACTGCTATGGACCTAAATGGACAATGACAAAAAAAAAAAAAGCCAAACAACAGTAGTTAATTTCCACAATAGGAAGAAAAAATTAAATAGGAGATAAACTCATTGACTGGGCTGTTTATCTATTCTTATTCTGAAAGAATACAACATTTCCATCCTGAAATATAAATTAGTCTTTGATTTGCTATTGTGAGTATGTGAAAATGTTAAGTATTCCTGAATTAAATTGAAACAAATTTCTGGAATCTTTCTACAGTGACAACAATGGCCAATTGAATGAAAAATTATATACAAACACACACACACACACATACACACATTCAAATTAAAGGGATAACTGCTCTTTAAGATCATTGCTAATAAATGATAATGAATACTTACAAAATGGAAGAACATAAAAACGAATTAAGAAATTTTAAAAAAATTAAAGGAAGCAACACGTTTTAAAGCAATAGACAGCGAAATCTCTGGTTATACTAATCTGAATAATTTCTGAAGTTTCAGTGTTCTGTGTGCTCTGTACATGGGAATTTCAGGTTTGCCTTCCTCAGGCAAAATTTCATAACAACAAAGACATCTCTAAACAGCTGCCTGGTTTGGACTACTGCTGACCAATATTAGGAAAGAGCTGTTGTTCCTAATCGGAACAGACACTGGTCTCTTTCTCATGCAAATGATTCTTCTAACAGCATTTTGAGTCATAATTCAGCCAAGGATTGGTTCTGATTGTATGGGGTTGCTAGGAAACACCCTTCTCTGCATGTGGATGAAAAGATACTTCTCCTTCACAGTGCAAAATTTTTAGAATGATGGATATTAAATTTAAAATTATGTGTGAATTAAACATTTTCATAAAATTGAAGATAAAAGGTTTTGTCTCCTCAGAAGACATAGTTACATAAAGACTTGCTGGCTTAACTTTTAATCTAAAATTTCTGCATTTCAATATTGAAGAATTCAAATTTCTTCTGCATAGCAGTGTTTTTGCTGTGCATCCACAAACCTGAGAGCATATTAATTAGCATGTTGTTAGTGTGTAAGGGATTTTAATAGCCTATCTGGAAGGGCGCCCACATGTCCCTGGAAAATTACAAGCAGCAATTCACCAGCTATAACTGATAACCAGATGGATAAGTATGGAGTTAATGTTATTTCTTCTGGGACCAGAATGTCAAAATGAATATCTAATTAGGATACTGAACAACTTTCAGGAGCACAAAGCAAGCTGAATCACATAAATCAAGGATCAGTTTTAAGAACAGTAAGAATAGACTAAAGTCATTTTAATATTAAAATTAAGAAGTCAAAAGAGTAAAAGCTTTGGCATTGTTGAACAGGAGGCAGATAAAATATGTGACTATTATACCTATTTAATTAGATTAAAAGGTATTTTAAGCTGACTTATAAATTGGTGAAATAGCATGGCTGCAAATTATATACAGATAAAAATATTTTTATGAAGGTAGAACAATTGTTTAAGACTCAATTTGAGAGAAAAACATATTCTTAATGTTGCTTTGAATCCAATAAAATAAAAATGTTTATTTTAAATTTATGTCAGTACTTATTACTTGCTGTAGGAATTGATGCAAGTGAAATCTCTTAACCTCAAAAATTACAAACTATAATGTAGATGAATGATGTAACTTATCGAATTAGAACTTGGAGATTTCTAATATTTACAATAACTTGGAGAATTTAAAGAACTTGTGTGCATGTACAAAACAATCATATTATTATTTTTCAAGAAACTTATTCTTGATTCCGATCTTGACTTAATTGTTTTCAAGGCTAAAGATAAAATAAATCAATAGCAGAAATGTGTGTCACTAGTTTTATCTTATCTATTGAAGTATCTTGAGATAATAAGTAAGAATATTTTATCATTTCAATGCTGCTTATAGCATTGTAGGTTTGTTGTTGTTGTTCCATGGAGAGCCTGAAGTACATGTGAACACATTAAGATTCATTGTTATTTCTTAAATGGATAATGATCTTAAAAAAGCAATTTCCAAGATGAGAAAGAGGATTTCTTTTGAGCCTTCCAAAAAAGATCGTCAGAATTTTTGGTTGAAAATCAGTATAGTATGTGGCTAAACGTTTGTGCTACAAAGCCACTCAAAACTGCATTTAATTTATGATCTACCAATTAATGTTCTTATATCTTTGGGAAAAAGTTTATCTCTTAAATAGTTTCATTATTTGAAAACTTGGTAAATAATATCCCTGCCATAGAGATCCCAAAGCAGTCAGATGACAACCTACATAAAGCATTTAGGAAATTGCTTATCTCATGGTAAGCATAAAACAACTCTGCTTATTATTATGGTATGATTCATATAAGTGTCTGCAAACATGAAAATATCTATACAGTAGAGTCAGCTGAATTTCTGTCATGTCATACTCTCTTCAAAGCATCATTATTCTTTTCTTATTTTTTTAAATCTATAACTTAGATGTTTTTAGGTCTGTTACTTTTTGAATTGTCAGTTTTTTGCTCATATCTTCATGTTTTCTTTCTTTTTTTTTAAGAGAGGGGGAGAGAGAGAGAGAGGGAGAGAGAGAGAGAGAGAGAGAGAAAGAAAGAGAGAGAGAGAGAGAGAGAGAGAGAGAGAGAGAGAATTGTTTTTAATATTTATTTTTTAGTTTTCGGCAGACACAACATCTTTGTTTGCATGTGGGGCTAAGGATCGAACCCGGGCCTCACGCATACCAGGCGAGCGCGCTACCGCTTGAGCCACATCCCCAGCCCGTGTTTTCTTTCTTATGAAAACAAAATAGCTGCAAAAACTGAGCACTGGTCTTTTAAATCCATGCTAGAGGCAAGACAGAATCTTTGACAGCATTAGTGTTTTCCTTATGTGTATGAATGTAGTCAACAAATAGCTGAAACTCCCTCTACCAGTGTACCCAGTTCAACACTGTTTTCCTCTTAAACATGCGGTCAGTGAGGTCCATTTCTACTTTTGAAAAAAACCAGTGTCCATATTAGAAATAACCTAACTGTTTAATATATGAACTAGATTTATAGATTTCTTTGACTGTTTGTCAGTCACTAGCAACACAGACCTTGGAAAATAAATGTAATTAATTGAATTAAAAATTATGAACTAGCTGGGCATGGTGGTGCACACCTATTATTCCAGTGGCTGGGAAGGCTGAGACAGGAGGATCACAAATTCAAAGCCAGCCTCAGCAAAAGTGAGACACTAGGCAACTCAGTGAGACCCCTGTCTCTAAATAAAATACAAAATAGGGCTAGGAATGTGGCTCAGTGGTTGAGTGCCACTGAGTTCAATCCCAGGTACCCTCCCTCCCCCACAAAAAATTATGAACTAGCATTTCACTTTGCATAATTGTTTCAGATTTCCAATGTTTTTGCTGCACGTTGTAAGGCAATGTGTGGGAATTACATATTGAAAGGAAAATGCTTCTTCAGACCCAGTGGTAACTTGCATTAGCTTTGTGGTCATTTTATTGTAATGATGAAGTCGTGTTGATCATCTTCACTCTTTCCCATTTCTTTCAATGATACTGGTATTTGTTGGAATCCAAAAGGAGAGAAAAGACACAAAGGAGGAAGATAGCTGCACCTCTTCAGGACATGGGTAGTACATTAATTCAGGCCTTCCAGGAAGACATCAAAATGGAAAGAAATATGCACATTTGTTTGGAATAAATCTTTGTGAAGGACAAAGGAGGAGGAAACAGGGAAGGCCTTCAGACCATGGTACAGAACTGATCCCTGTGAGAGGAGAGCAAGGAGGAAGAGGCACAGGGCAGGAAAAACTCCAGAGGACCAGTTCTTGGAAAACTCAGCCAGGCGGAAGAGAAATTCCAAGAAAATTTTACTGTTAGAGATGGCCCACATCGGGCAAGGATGGTCTGGCTCTACAGGTCTGTCATGTCAGTAATTGGTTGGGGGCTTATAAAATGTGACAGAGGCCTTCTGCAGCAGGTCACTTGAAGGGTGATCTGAGTGCTGGGTAAGCCCCCACAGCAAGCCTCCTATTTAGTCAGACTGTCCTGGGTTTTCCTCACAGAATATCAATAACAAACCTGGAATATGACTACAGTAAGCTTGGTTTTTACAGGGAGGCATAACCACAGGTTATTTTTATATCAGCATCCCAGGTAATAGGAATTTTACATATTTATTGTGCATCTATTTTTCTAAACCAACACTTCAAAAAGTAAATTATTTTATGTCTCTACTCCCTTTCCCTGTCTGATATCCTAAACAATTATTTCATTTTCTTTTTGCTAAACCCAGATGTGACCTTAAAGAATTCCTTTCAGTATGGGAATTCAGTTAGATAACAACAATTAGATTTGCAGTATGAAAAGAAATGCATTGGTGGTTGTCACATGAGGCACTCTAAACTATTTCTTAATTAAGTCAGACAAGGGGAGAGCACTATATATGACCTTATACTTTCTTTCTCTATTGATTGATTGATGTGTGCATGTTTTAGTGGATGGATGGACAGATGACTAACTTATTGATTGATGGATACAAACTGCTAAAGATATAGTAATTAGAAGATAACAAGGCACTTCAGAGAACTCACAATCCAGCAGAGAATAAAGACTGGCAAACTGTTCACAACAATACACAGTGATAGGCACTATACTATAGAAATACAAGTAAGTCTATAAATATATAAAAGAGGCAAGTAACTCAAATTAAGGCATCTGGAAAGATTTCCAGGAGAAAGTGACATCTTCAATAAATATTAAAGCAAATTTCAGTCAGAAAGAGTTAGTTGAGGTCAGGGTTATTTCAAGCAGAAGAAACTGCAAGTGCTATTGATAAAACGAGAATGAGTAAGGCATACTACTGCTTTCTTATCGAAAAGAATGTTTTAAAGCTGATCTATATGCTGCTTAAACAGATATCCAGTGCATAATTCAATCATTTCCATGAGAAAAACACCATGGAGCAAAAAGTACAGGAATTTTTCTATTCAAATATTTTAAAATTCATAGAACAACTGTAATTAAATGACCAAGCTGATAGTGAAATGGGAGTCCTCTAAAGAACTCCATTTTAATATCAAAGAACAAGAGTGGAGGTTAAAAACCTGAATTACCTCTCAGCTCTGCAGCTTGCTGAGTAGGAGATCACCTACTCCTCCTGAGCATCAGTGTCCTGCTTGATAGCATGTATATCTCACTGAAAACTGGGAAAGTTGATGTGAAGTGTCTCATGAGCTAGTAGCTTTATACAAATACCATTCTTTACTTGTGTTATCATTTTGGCAAATGTTCACTATTGCATAACTTTCAGAATATGTAAAAGTATGAGATCTAGATGTAGACTTACCAAAATTAACAAATTAATATAGGATGTCATGCAATATTTAGAATATACTTACATTAAGAATTTAATAATTGTCTATCTGAAGTTTAAATTTAACTGAGTATCTTGTATTTTATATGAAAATCCTAGTTAAAGGGAAAGTAGTAGGGAGAAGGGAAAATGATACAATAAAATCATAAGGATGGGTAAAAGATGGGCAGTGGAAGCTACATTACTCTATGTACTTTTTTCCAATTTTTTCCTCCTTAAAAATGAATACATGTTGATTAAAAATACATGTAAGCAAAAGTAAGTATTTGACAGAATCATTAAATATCAGATAATCCTTATTGTCAATTTAATGAATCATCTAAGCACACAATAGTATATGTGTGTATCTACATAAATGCATAATAAATAGAATCCTACCATACATACTTTTTATATAAACTGAAATTTTTATGTGATTACATATCTTAAATGTCTCTCTATGTCAACAAACCTGGGTGTGCATCATGTATTTTTTAACTTGTAATTCATTCCATTATATATATAAAAAAAACAAGGGATTTAAATAACTCATTAAAGTTTTATATTTAGTTGGATAAAACTAAATACTTTGATAGAATTATAAAAACTTCATGTCTAATCTCATAAGGTTTTTTGTTTGGTTGGTTTTCTTGGCTGATTTTGTGAATTAAATTGATATAAGAAAGATCAACAGGGGAAAACTATGCATGTTTATTTACCCCAATTTTCATATTGCATGGGATCGTTCACACAGATATGAAGGCCCAAAGTCTCAATTAAATTATAATATACTGCACTGGACAGAATATTAAATTTTGAAAATATTTCAAGGCAAAGGTGTTCTTGTTAAGGTCATTAACTGTGTAGAGAAGTGACTGGTAAGATATGAGCTATTTGTGCAGATATTCCTAGGCCTCAGCTTCCTGTTTTCCTAATAATGTAGCTTTCATTTGTTATAGGGAGGGTATCTTTCACATGGGAATTTCATCTGATTTTTAAGGAATAGCAAGAAGGTCAGAGTGATCTTCTTGTACTTATGGTTTTTATAAGTGCCTTTAACTCAAAATAATTTTGTGACAACATGTCACATTTTGGGGTGCTGTGCTCTGAACTCCTTCACTTACACTTTTATTTTTTCCCTTAAAAAATCTTTAAAGAGAAATTATTTGAGTCAAGAACAAGTTATTTAGCTAGATTTTCATACAAATGAATAATTAATTTACTTCCAAAAATATCTTACCATTTAAATTTTCAGAAATAGTATATGGAAATGTTTTCCCCTATTCTGGCAACTCTCAGTAGTTTCTTTTGAAAATTCTATAAAGAAAAATGGTGTTTTGTTTTTAATTATAAACCTTTTTGTTACTATCAAATTTAAGTGATATATTTTGTCCACTTATATTATCTAGGAATTGTCCTTGCTGATAGACATCACAAATTTTCTGATATTCCTCTCTTCTATTATTTGTGTTCCATCAAATCCTTACCTTCAGTCTGAAATTGGTTAGACAAAAATCTGACTTTACAAGATAGACAATAAAATCCATCATTTTCTGCACAGAGGGATTTTGGTGGGAAGGAGTAGGATGAGAAAAGTATAGAAGTATGGAGTAAAATTTATAAGTCTCAGAGGAGTTGTGTTAGATGCCTAAAAAAAAGCATATTGAAGCCAAAAATCTTAAAAACCTGTTAACAATATTGAGATTTTGCTTCCGAAGACTCTTTTTTATTTCCCTGTTTCCATCTAGGATATGCCCCAGTCAAGTAACCTTGTAGGTACAGCAAATAAGTACTGCATTGATAGCAATATTTCTTAACATTCTTCAAATGAGTTCTGCTTGGATTCAGAGACACCTTCCCTAGCCTTTCCAGTCTAACTCTATAACTCATGAATTAAATTGCTTAATTTTAATTTTCCTGAAGCCTCTCAAAACTCATTGACATGAAAACAGTTAGAAGCTGTTTGCTCTCTTTTCCATACTGTGGTGAAGACTGAGAGGAAGATCAGAGTCACTTTGGTGAATAAATAAAATATATTTGTTTGCATTATGTTTGAATGCCATGTGAATTATTTCACATTCTTGCCACAGTAATTAAAAAAGAACTTTATTATTGTGGACTAGAAATGAAGTACTGAATACCAACTTTTAAAAGCCAATGATCGTAAGATTTGAGTCTATTTAAGTCAAGGCTTATATCATAGTTTAGGAAATCATCATTTGAGCAGCAGAGCATAAAACCCATTATCTTTCCTTCTCTCCTGTTTAATGGGTTCACTATCTTCTGTATATTTTGAATATATTAATTGTAATGTTTTAAAATTTTATTTTTATAAAATAACTGAAGTTATATATGTGTGTGTGTATATAGATATAGATATTTCTATGTCATTCTTAAAATGGTGATTATCAAATGTCCCTAAAAGAGATTAAATATGTACATTAGCATTTAGCATTTAGGGGTTATATAGAAAACATGAAATATAGCAAAAACTGTAAAAATATTAGAAACAGAAAACAAAATGTGAGTGTATAAGAATTTTTTATCTTTCATATGTGAAAAAAATTCTTTATCAATTAAAAGAAGAAAAAAATTGTTAGGTCAGAATTTAGCTAAAATATTACAAAGTAAAATATTTAAGTACTAAATGACTGGCAAAAATAGATTAAAAAATGCAAATAATCATAAAGTTTAATTTACAATTAGGAAGAAAAGAAATATAGCAGGCCCAACTACTATCTTTGAAGATCCTGTTTACAAAGTTGGCCCTTGGTTGGCATTTGGAATTTGGATTTCTAGAGGTACCTATTATTGCATGATAAATTGTGTCATATGACTAAACTGTTTGTATAAGCAATGTGATTCATGTGAATATCTGCTTTCTATACAGTAGTCTAAATTTTAGGACATGCCAGGAACAGGATGCTTATGTGCCAGCCTTCCAGAACAGCCCTGGACTCTGAATCTCTACTGAGCTTCCCTGGTGGGCAACAATTCATGTTGGGGAAATTCAGTGTGTCTTAGGTGACTCCACTCAGAGGGGATTCCATAAGTTTGGGTCTGATTTCTCCCAGACTTTGTCCCAGGGTACCTTTTGCATTTGCTGATCTTTGCTTTTTATCCTTTCACTGTAGTAAAGGATGGCTGCAAATACAACTATGAGTTCTTCCAGCATTGTCAGACCTGGGGCTGCCACTGGGGACTGCTGAAACAAACATGTCAGACAGTGTTAGATTCAACACATTGGCTTACATAAGGAAAGACAAGAGCACATAATGAAAAAGATGAAAACTAGAATAAAAATATTCTTTATTAAATAGCATAGCATCAAAATATAAAGTGGAAACAGAAGGACATAGAAAAAGACACTGATAAAAACAGTAATAGATTTTAATTAATGTCTTTCAGGTGATAAGATTGAACAGATTATAAGTAAATATATAGGAGATTTAATCAAAAAGAATAATATAAAGCAGCCAGGCACACGCCTGTAATTCCAGCGACTCGGAAGGCTGAGGCAGGAGGATTGAGAGTTCAAAACCAGCATCAGCAATTAAGCAAGGACCTAAGCAACTCAGTGAAACTCTGTCTCTAAATAAAGTATAAAAATGGGCTGAGGACATGGCTTAGTGGTTAAGCACCTCTGGGTTCAATACCCTCCCCCCCCAAAAAAAGAATATAAAACATGCATGTTGTTTACAATAATGTAAAAACAAAGAATATATCTGCACATACAACTGCATGGAGGAATATTTTAGTCAGCTTTCTTTGCTTCTGTGACTAAAGGACCCAACCAAAACAATTGTAGAGGAGAAAGTTTATTTGGAGGCTTATAGTTTCAGAGGTCTCAATCCATAGACAGCAGGCTCCGTTCCTCCGGGATCCAGGTGAGACAGAACATCATGGCAAAAGAGTATGGAAGATGGAAACAGCTTACATGGTGATCAGGAGAGAGAGAGAGAGAGAGAGAGAGAGAGAGAGAGAGAGAGAGAGAGAGAGAGAAATTGATTCTCCAGATATAAAATATATACCCCGAAGCCACACCACCCCAATGAACCACTTCTACAACCCATCTATCACCAGTTACCACTCAGTTCATAACAGGGATTAACTTACTGATTAGGTTAAAGCTATAACCCAATCATTTCCCCTCCAAACCTTCTTGCATTGCCTTGCAAGTGAGCTTTTGGAGGATACCACATCTAAACCACACAAGGAATTTCATATTTCACAATTTTGCCTTATTACTAATTGTTTTAAAGACTGTTCCCTTGACTTGTCTATCCTGGGCTATTACCATACTTTTAAAAATTATTATGAACTTCCAAGGTTTTTCATACTATGTACTTCCTTAAAAATCATCATATATTTTTGATTATGTGTTATTTTGTGTTAATGGGAGATTACTTTTCCAGTTTCTGAGAAAATTTTGATTGGTTATGTTCTTATAACAAAGTAGCATAGGAACTAGAGATTCAGTTGATACACCAAATCTTCCTGTGTACAGACAAGGATTATCTCTACAGATACTAGATTAATAATAATTGTTCAAAAACAATATTATCTTGTATACTATTTTTAAAAATTAATTTAGAAATATACTACAAAAGCGGAAAATTGATAAAAATTAACATTATAGCTAAATGATTTATTTTAAACTGAGCACCCATGTAATCTTAAACTATGACAAGAAATGGAACATTACCAGTACTCCACCAATCCTATTACACCACTTTTCAATTTCTCCCCGAATGACACTAATCTCCTTACTTAAATGGCAATAATTTTCTTCCTTTATTTTGTAAAATAGCAATTAAAATGTACATGATTAGTCAGTGTAGTTTAATCTTGCCTGGTTTTAATATTTTTGTAAATGGAATCATAAAGTATATTATTATTATAATAACAAATATTTTTTTATTTATTAAGAGGAATTCTTCATGAATTTGGATTTAGGAATTTTGTGATTTTATTTTTACTTTGCAAATATTTTATCTTGATCTGTCATTTATATTTTCCTTCTTGTAACAGAATCATTGATAAATCCATAGTATTAATTTTAGTGTAATTCTATTTATAAAGCACTTTTGTATTTCAATAATTATTTAGCTACACAGAGCTCATGGAGCTATACTCTCTCTTAAATGCTTTACTGTTGTGATTTATCCATCCATCTTATCTCTTTCTTTAAAGGGAACATTAGTCCAGTACAGGTGATATGTATTGCTGAAATATTTGAGTTTGGTTTGTCAAAGCTAAAAGGAGACACCAAAGACAAATACCTCTAAATTTGAAGGATTTATTCAGGAGCAAATTAAAAAGATTATAATCCAGGATCCATGTTACAACAAGCCACAGGTGCATCTGAAAGAAAAGGGTAAGGGAAGCTTTTATTAGCAAAAGGGAGAAATTCATGTAAACTGCTGGTAAGCAGAGTTCATTGGTTTTGGAGACCCGAGGCAGCTCACTGGCATCAGCTCATTGATACATGTGCCAGTTGCTAGAAGAAAGTCTTGTCTGAATTGTTGCCGCTTTAAAGGATATTAAAGATAAACTTTGTTACAGAAATAAATGCATACATGCAAGCCATGCAAAGTATGGAGTGCATGCAAAATGAGCAGGGATTTCTTATGCGGCTTTTACAGAGTCCTTGAGACAGTACTTATCTCACACAGACAGGCCTGAGTTTCCTCTTTCACAACTTCCTGGCTCTAATTTTGTCTGCGCCTGATAAGAATGATTTCATCTTGGTATCAGCAACTTTCACAAAATCTACTATTTTCCAAATGTTTATTATTATTTTTTTAAAATTTAGCTTGCTTTTTCTATGATTCTTTATTCCTTTTTGCTTATTTTGTATTAATTCTTCACATATTAGCTTAGACATTTTACTACTTTTAGAGTTGTTACCCTTGACCAAAGAATGATTAAACATTTATTTTCAACAGAGAAATATAATAAATTGGTATTTTTATTCTTTTTCAGACAATGGGAAGTTGTTGATATCACGCATAGCACAATGCACAGGTTACAGATATTTTCAGTCTCTGCTAATAGAGAAATTGCCCTGTTGAAGCTGTTTCACTCAGTAAGCCTTGATATGTTCAGACCTTGATATGCAAGGTGTTGAATTCCCTGTTATCATTGTAACTTGCTATTTCAAATAATTAAAATCACCATATCTCAAGTGAAGTAATGATAGGGAGTGGCTATAGAAATTCTGTTTGAATTAATCTATTACCCAGTAAAATCTCAGTATATTTATTGTTGATTTCTGTCATCTGAACTGCTTCTTTAAAATACCTATTATATCAAAACACACTATAGAGTCTTCTGAAAATAATTACTTGAATACATTATATGAAGTTTAATTATTTCAGAAAATGACTGATATGTAGAGTTACATCTTTCAAAACTTAACCTACTACTAAAGAAAACAAGAAAATGCCAATAAGAAAAGGCAAAAAAACGGATTTTATAAGACAGGTAATATTTAAAACTGTTGCAAACACATGGAATTATGCCTTTGATGATGACTATTTCTGGTGGTCATGCATTTTACCTATATAAAATGTAACAAGTAACAATACTTGCACAGAAATCATTAAGTGCTATTCTGGATTCTGAGTGGAACAAAATTATCTAGTATTTATAACTTTGTTTCAAACTGCAATTAAAATATTTTTATGCTTTTTCTTCAAAATTATAGACATGAACTTTAACAATGAAATTTTACTATATTTTCTTTAAGAACTAGTTAAGCTATCTTATTTTCTTACCTTTAATTTCTCCTTAAGTAACCATTTCTTGAAAGAAAGCAAATTGCTATTTAAGTAAATGTTTATTCAATTATTAAGAAGAAAATGATGCTTTTTAAAATAGAATATGAGTTGTTTTATTTATCATAATTAAAAAAAATCAAGTAATGCATCAACCGTTTATCAAAACTCATCAAATCCAGCCTCTGTTATCTTTTATTTCATCTCTTTCACCCCTTTTGTTCTTTGGTATTTAAATCCACAAATTTCTTTTTGATTACATTAATTTAGTATTTTTCCTAAGTTTATACTGTTGTAAACAAAAGGAGTGGCTGGTGTAAGTTTTAGTTCTTCTGACAACCTATTTTCAGAGATGCTGCTTTCTGGGAGCTGTTGATTTGGCTGTCAAAATTGTACACCAAAAAAGAACTGCCAGGATATGCATTTGATCCACTGTATTATGTTGCACGGTGATCAATTGCCTGTCCAACTTGGTTTTGCACTTATTATTTTCATGGAAATTTCTTTCTTGGTTATTCTTAGGTGTGCTCTACTTTCTTGTGCCACCACCCATCTATACTCTTTATGCATTTAGGAGTTTAATAAATTAAACTTCAACATACACATTAGCTGCTAAAAACATTAATGTACTAACAGTCACAATCAAAACCATTCCTGTAAACCTGTATTAGAAATTGCTGATTGCGGGGAACTAAATGGAAGTGTCCTACTTTCTGGAGTCATTTGTTTTGATGAGAGCCTGAGTGTAAATTCTGTGCAAAACACAGACAGCTATTACGCAGTTAATTATGCACAAAGTAAACATGTACAACTGCAAACAGCAAAATGCCACCTAATAATGGATAACTCCAGATTTATGGTATGCATGCCCAATCTGTAAAGGCTTCTACTCATGAATCTAAAATGAATGGAACATTACCTAAATGATCCAGAATGAAGGATTTAATACATTGCTCTACCCTTATTGCTACTTATTTCTTGTCAGCAGATTTTTCATTTTGCCTTAATTTATTGTACATAAACACTATGCAAATGTTTGGGTCATATTTAAAAACATATGGCTTGTTCTTATGATTACTGGTGAGGCATTTTGTTACAAATTACTTGTTAAGCAAATCACTTTCTTAATTATGCAGGTCAACACATAATCACCAATGTTCACATGCACTTGTTAGACAAAGCTCCACTAGGTAAATATGCTGTGCAGAATTTAGGGATTATGCTGATATATTTTCCCCAAAATGTGTAGCACTGTTGCTTTCTGCTTATTCGCATCAATGTAAATTCATTTCTTTTACAACAAGCATTTCAAATTTTATATTTTCTGTTAATAGGGTTTTTTTCTGAAATTTTATATCAAATAAAATATATAACTTCATAGATTTTTATCTACTCCCCAGATAAAAATAATTCAAGAGCTACTAAGTAAATTCAAATAAGATTACATTGTTATCAGTTCACATAATTAAATTTTTATGCCTCTTTGTTCCAAGAAGTTAATATGACTTACAAAATAATGCCCTAAAGGCAAGCACCTAAGGATGCCTGTAAGAATTATCTCAGGGTAAGGAGAGAAATGAAAAATGGGAGGAAAAAGATGTAGCAGGAATAGAATTAATTCACAAAATAAATCCTGAGAGATTTTTCAGATCTGGAAACAATTTGGTGGCAAACATTTTATTAGTCAAAACAGACAAAGAAAGAAAGAAAATGCTTTATGATAGATTGTGTTAAACCAATCTTCTTCAGAGAAGCACATTTATTCTTGATTTTGAAACTACAGAAACGTATCCTGTGCATTCATGTAGATAACATGGTCTTTAAGAAAAGAAACCCTAGATGTGTCAATGTAAGTTGATTGATTATAACAAATGTACCACTCTGGTGCAGGATGCTGATGGTGGAGAAGGTTGTATATGGGGGAGGGCATCAATGAGAACTCTGTACTTTCTGTTAAATTTGGCTGTGAAACTTAAACTGCTGTAATTGATGAAATTTATTAATTTAAAAACTCAAACAGTAGTATCATGAATTCTCATGACAGATTATAGACTGTTCCACATTCAAACCTTCAATGTTAAAGAATAACAGAAAAATAAGCAGAAAATTGAGTCAAAGCTGTCTCCTGTGAGTGAGAGGATATGTAAAGTAAAAATATTGCAGTTTTGTTATGCAACATTAGGGAATATTCCTTTTGAATTATTTCAGTAGTGTACATACACAGACACATACACTTTATGTATACACACATTTGGCATAAGTACCTTATAAAGTATTTTTTAATATTTATTTTTTAATTTTTTTTAGGTGGACACAATATCTTTATTTTACATTTATGTGGTGCTGAGAATTGAACCCAGTGCCTCATGCATGCTAGGTGAGTGTGCTACCACTTGATGTAATACATATATATTACATTCATATATAAGAATGATTTCAGAATAGAAAAAAATTGGTTTGAATATGTTTTCCTTGTGAGTAATTTATAGATAATACATGTGCATACAGAAGATATAAAAATTAATAAAGTAAGAATATTTGGAGAGGGAACCATTTGATGATGGGGAATTGACTGCTTTACTTGGATTATGTACATGCTTTTGTTACAGGGCATTTGTGAAATTGCAGTTAAACCAAGGGCTAAGTACTTTCATTTACCTTGAGAAAAAATGTTTAGGTTATTGGAAAGTTTTGCTCACTGTGTCTTAGAACATATTCTTTCAGCTGTAGGTATGTATCATCTTTTCTTCTCTTTTCTAAAGTACTATATGATCATTTAACATGAAGCAAAGAGTGTGATGGTGTATCCAAATTCTTTTTTAAAATTAGTATCATCATTTTTATTATTTTGTGTTATGGAGCTGGAATAGAATGCCACTGCATGGGAGGTCAAAATATGAAATCAATTACCTTGTTTGTGCAGTTCCATTTACTATGCAAAGCATATGGCTTTTCTTTCTTTCTTTTTCTCTGTTTTTTTTTTTTTTTTTTTTTTTTTGCCTGGATAATTACTCCCTTGCTGTTTTCCATTGCTATTATCAGCTTTCTCTTTATATCATGTTCTTTTGTTGGGTGAGAGGGATGCAATATGATTACATTCTCTTAAAATATTCTCCTGGCATGAATGCACTGAGTATCTGTTTATTTTAAAAATCAATAACTATTTTCAAAAAGTGCATATAATCAGAGACAGAGAGAAACATAATAAGAGTGCAAGTCTTAACACAAAGATGACTACAAAGTCTATTTACTATAAGCAATGTTTTTTAAATGATCTTACTATTGGTGAGAATTGTGCAATTTTGGATATGAAAATAAAACAGAAAAAAGAAATTAGTAGCAATTAGAATTAAAATTATGAAATCTTACTGGCTATGAAATTCAAGAAATTGTGTAAGTTAGATCACCTCTTCAGATTACTTACATTTTAGACAAAAATGTACCATGTAATCACTTTAAATTTTCTGTGGTAATTCTTTGTCTTTTGGAAAGTGTTAAGCCAAATTTTTACCCTGGATATCAATTAACAATTTAAATATTGAGCTAAAATGCAATTTACTTTTGTATTCTCAGATGCTTCACCACACTGATCATTATTAGAATAGAAATTTATACTTTTTGCTATTCTCTTAGTCTGCAGGTTACTGCTATTATTTTTAAAACTTCAGTTTATTGCTTAACACTATTACATATACACATTAATTTTCCTTTTTTGTGATTATTTTATGCTTCATTACAAATTTTTTAAAGCCTTGAGTATTTATTAAATTCTTGAAGTGCTATCATTGATGTTGCTTTGATTCTTATAATAATTTGTAATTCATGGAGTGCCCTTTAATATAACCTTGGCATATGACCTCTTAGGTCAATCTAAGTTAGACAGTGGTCACTTATAAAAAGAACCCAGACATGTTTTGTATAGAATATTTTAGTAGCATATAGGAAAGTAGCTAAACAATTATATATCAGAATTCTTCCTTTTCTTACAGAAAATCAGTGGAAAACAGCTTTATGAAAAATTATTGAAACTTATAGGAATAGAAGACAATATAATAGTAAACCAGACTATTAATGGCAGAATAAACTTGTCAAGACCTTAGGAACAGATTGAAAAACAAATAAGGAAAGCAAGAAAAAATTGAGGGAGTTTATTCAAAAACAATATCTAGAAACTGAATGAAGAGATTAAATAAGAAAAGTAATTTAAATAATATGAAAATGTGATACACCAACCCATGTATATGCCAATTACTAGTAAACACCATAAAATTCTATGCAAATTCCATTTCTAGTGCTGAGCATTTCTTTCTGTACTATAAACACTATATTTCCATCTGATATTTTCTGATGTTTGAAGAACTTCCTGTAGCAATTCTTTAGTGTGTATCTGATGGTGATGAAATTTTTCAGCTCTTTTATGACTGAAAAACTTATAATTAGCTTTTGGCTTTTACAAAATATTTTCTCTTGTAGAATTCTAGGTTGAATTTTTTTTACTACTTTGAATTCTATTGGGGTAACCGTTCCCAGGTATTTTTTTTCTTTTCAATTTTAAGTTGTAGATGGACAGGATACCTTTATTTATTTTTATGTGGTATTGAGGCTCAAACCCAGGACCTCACACATGTTAGGTGAGCGCTCTACCACTGAGCCACAAACCCAGCCCACTCCCACATATTTTAATATTTTTTCGTTTTTATTAGCTCTGATGTGTGTAGGTATTTTTTTTTATATTATTTGTGCTTGGAAATATTTGAGATAGAATTCAAGTTCATTATTTTCTTAATATCTAATTTGCTACCTATCCCATGAAAAAATTTTTCTTTTCTGACGTTATAATTTTTACTTCTAGTAGATTCTTTCGGTCTTTTCTGTATCTTCAATGTCTCCACTTAACTTTGGAACATATGGAGTAGTACAGCTGCAGTTACTGTTTTATTGTCCTTGTCTGCTCATTCCAACATCTGCCTCAATTCTTGGCCAGCTTTGATTGATTGATTTTTCTTCTCATTCTGGGCTAAATTTTGTGCTTTTTTTCCTTTTCTGGTAATTTTTGATCTAATGTCACACCACAAAATGATTTTATCTTGCCAGGTGTCATTTTCTTCTGTATCCTATAAATATTTGTAAGCTTGTGTATTGGACATAGGTAAGTCATTTAAAGTCTTTGATCTTTTCATGTCTTGCTTTTAAAGATTTGTTAGATGAGCAAGACCCTTGTGAGTTCTGCACCCTATACTCCATGAATTTTGAAACGCCCAGTCCTGCTGGATTGATCAGATACTATCCCATGCCATATCTGGGTGTCAAAGTAAGACTCCCTTTAATTCTTTAAGTGGTACTTTTCTTGCTCTTGGGTATTTTCTTAACACTTGAGCAGATCAGAACTCTACTGAAGTTTTGATTATATTGTTAAAAAATAACAGAAAGAAAAAGAATTCCTTCAAATATCTGGAGTTCTGTGCACAGAGAACTCTCTCTCCTCTCTGGTACTTAGTGCCGCAAAATTTAAGTTTGTTCATCTCCCGGGACACTTATCTCCTCCGTTCAGGGATTGTGTTTACAGTCCAGCTCCTTGTACTATGTCCTGGGCATTTTCTTAAGACAGTAAGATGGTGAAATTATTTGGTTTGTCTTAATTATTGTCTTTTTTTTCCTCAGGAAATATTGTCCTTTATTGTGCTATATCTAATGTCTTACACAGAGTTTTTTTTTTTGTTTGTTTGTTTGTTTGTTTTTTTGGGTGGTGGTTGGAGGAGAAGGGGCTTGTTTGTGTGTCTGGTAGTGAAGAACGAAATGAAGATATTTGCTCTATTTTGCTCCAATATTTCAGAGCAAAGATAAGTATATGCAATTTTACTTTTATTCATTTATTTGTTTACTTTGGTGCTGAGTGACATACTGTGGGCCTTGAACATGCTAAGCACATGCATTAACAATCAATCAGTTCACCCTTAGTTCCTGTTTTTTTATATGATAAGTAGTTATTATGATTTGAAAGATAAATATGTTTTTTTTTTCATAGCTTCTGGCAGATTTTTTTCAAACTGCAACAAATCACAGTTTTAAAAGCAATATATAAAAGCATATTTTCTGTATCACTTCAAAATATTTTTATATGTTTTTAGTTGGTGAAAAGTTGCCATTAGTTTTAGTTTAATAATTTGCATTTCCTATTGTTGAGTTTAAGCATAATTTTATGTCTTTTAATCATCTAAACTTGCTCCTTTGTGATTGATTATTTTTTTTATTATTTTTTGTACCAGGGATTGAAACTGGGACATTTAATCCCTGACCCAAATCCCCAATGCTACTTCTGTTTTATTTTGAGAGAGGGTCTTCCTGAGTTGTTTAGGACCTCACTAAGTTGCTGAGGTTGGCTTTGAATTTGCCATCCTCCTGCCTCAACACCCAGAGCCACTGGAAATAAAGACATGAGCCACATGGTGCTTAGTGCTACCAAATTTAAGTTCAATTATCCCCAGGGACACTTATCTCCTCCCTTAGAAACTGTGTTTAGAGTCTAGCTCCTTGTATTATGTCCTGGGCATTTTCTCAAGACAGTAAGATGGTGAAATCATTTGGTTTGTCTGAATTATTTTCTTTTATTTGTCTTTATTATTTTTCTTTATGCCCCACCTAAAATTGGTAACCATATATTTTCCTGACTTTTTTTCTCTTGTGTTGTAGTCTATTTCCTTACCAATTTGTAAAAATTCATTGTGTTTTTTTAGAAAGTAAAACCTGTGAATATTTCTCCTTATTGTTAGTTTTTAACTAACATTTGCTTATTGTTTTTTAATTCAGTCTTTTTTTTTAATTTAAAATTTTAAGATTTTTATTTCAATTAGGTGATTTAAAATAGTGCATTGTTTCTTTCATAACATCAATGTTTCATAGTGTCTTGGTTGGGAAAGACTATTTTTTTTAATAAAGATAAAGTTCAAGTATTTCTTACATGTTTATTGTAACCTAGTCAACAGGAAAACTGAAATAGAGCATTTTACCATATTTCTGTTACTTAAATAATCATAAACTAGTAATTAAAATAAACTTTCTTTTTTATGTATCTATGATATGCTTCTTTATTTAGTTTTCAGTATGTTCCAATAATATTTTACATCTTTCTATATATGAAATTCTTGTATATTTTTTAAAAAAATATTTACCTAGTATATTATTTTTTTAAATGCTTTTGTAAATTTACTTTTATACTAATGATATTTTCTAAGTCACTCTTTTAGACAGCTTTACACATTTGTACTTTTGTAGATTGTACTTTTTATTATTATATAACTTAAAACATTCTAAAAATTCCAATAATTTGTCTATAATAGCTCATGGATTTTCTTTGTAGGAAATCATATTATTTACAAATAGTTAACAACCTAATTTCTTTTTATGTTGTATCACTCAGAATAAGACAAATTATGATAACTTAAGCAAAATAGAAACTTTAATGAACAAATGGAAAAGTAAAAATATTAATTAAAATTATAATCTCCCAAATTGGAACAAACAGAACCATGGGAAAAGAAAGATATTTTCCCTGTATATATGATTGGATTTATTAATAGCTATTATTCGCTCTCAAATTTTTCGCTACTAATTGAGAAGTATATATCATAATTGCATTAAATTAAAAATTTTAATATGCATATTAATTCTAACAAAACTTAAATTTAATAAAAATCTTCTTCCTTTCCCTAATAATATGATAATTTAGAATGCTTTTCTCATTGCCTAGTTCCTAATATGCTGATTCAAATGTATTATATGTCAAGATCATTGTACTGTCATGAGTAACTCATTAAAACAAATTATATATATACTAATTGGAGGTCAGACACTCTCCTCAAAAAGATGGAACCCTAAAAAATATAAGACTCTCTATAAATGACCAAAGAAACCATCTAAAATAGACTTTCAATTTCCAAAGGAGGAAGTAAAAGAGAAAGCAGAGTGATAAAAAATAGTGAATTTTAAATAAAATTTTATTTTTTTTTAAATTCACAACATATATGTCTCTTATAATTAGATTATCTTCAGAAAAAAAAGTTATGTTGTTAACTGTCTTCAGCAGTCCAAACGGATGAGAATCAACATGCTATTTCAGGAAGTCTTGCTTTATCAATTAAGCTTTTGAGACCAGTTGGTAATAGCGCATGAAAATGGAATTTGAGTGTGTGTTTTAATGTAACCAGGAGTCATGAAAGAAAATATAAAAGTACATAGTATCACATAGCATAAGTGGTTTTAATGACATCCTCTGAAAGGTTTCATGGATGATACAAGAGATTGAACCAAAGTAAGATCTGAGAACAGGTTGTCTACTATGGGCTAATTCACTTTTAACATGGGTTACCACACTTCCAAAATGAATAGCATGCACTTTACGGCTGAATTTTATAATCATATATTTTTTGCATATCTAATTGAACAATCATACATTGGTTCATGATAAGAAGACCTTGTCTTTTATTATACTCATAATCTCAAATGAGTTTGAAATTTTAAATGGTTCACTTTCCTTTATTGTACCTTTGTAGCTGTCTGTACTTCACTCACTGTTATTCTTTTCTTTCCATCATAAAGAATCCAATGAAAAGAGTAGACATCCAATTAACGACTCACCTGACATCAAGGATTTCTCTTCAGAATGATATTTTAGCTTTGAGATAAACTGAAGCTTGACTGTCTCATGACGTTTTGCTATCAAACTTTCAAGTGGATTGCATTAGGACATTAATTTCCCTGCCAATCTCTTAAAACAGTGCTTCAGGAATGTCTAATAACACTGCAAATACTGTAAGAGAATCTGAACCTATTGTCAAAACATACAAATTTTGTTAATTCATTTACTTATACTCTCAAATTCTGCAGCCCTATATAGTCATGACAGTTATATGCGATATCTCTTTGTAAAGCCATCACAATATATTATATCAAAAAAGGAAAAAGAAATATATACATGCAATTAAACATATACATGAAGCAATTTGTGTTTTCAGATTTTGTAAGGCAAAATATTTTATCTAGGATAATTATTATAGTATTTAGAGTGTTTTTCACAAAAATAGGCATACAATCTTTCATAAATTTGCTCATCATTCCATAGAACCATGCAATGTCTGTCCTTTTAATCTCAATTAAGAATCAGAACAATTTTGTAAGCTAAATATTATTTCTTCAAACACATTGTAAGTTCCTCAGTACTTACTTTGTTATTTATATATCTCTTGCATCACCTATGACTTATGCATAGCTGCATATGTAACAGACACTTAAAAACACTGATTTTTAAAAAAACAAATTTGAAATATATATTTGCTAGCCTCTGAGAGACATGAACATTAAAATAAATTAATACCTCTCCCAAAGAAAATATATTCAATAAGGAAGATAGATAGAAGTATACAACCTACCTACAGTCATTTACACACAAACAGAATAGAAATTAGAAGAAACTACAAAAAGTTAAAAAACAAAATCTCATGAGAATAGAGGAAACATCTTGAAAATGATTTAAATCAAGAAAGTTTCCATGAGGAAGTGTGACTTAACATTTATGAAGGAGTTTTACAAATGAGCACAATAAGGAAAAACACATTTGAAAGTTTGAAGGTACAAGTTATTTCTTGGGAAAAGTTATTCAATTTGGATCAAAATATAGAAACAATTCAGAGAAATAAAATAATATATAATATCAGAGAAACAACTACAAAGTTAGATGCAATAGGAAGCTGAGAAATTTGTGCTTAAAAGTTGTTTTTAAGTATATAGATAGAGTAGTAAGAGCAACAACCATAAAAACACCGAGAAGTTTATTCTTAGTAAAATGAGAAAGTCTGAGAGAACCATAAAACCCAATAATGTGAATACTTCTAGAGGAAGTATCTGGCTAGAGGGGTATAATGTTAAAAGATCTCAGAAGTCTGTAGGAATTATTCATTACCTTAAAGAACAACTCCAAGGGGAACTCTCACAGTTAGCACAGAGAGCAGTAAAAAAAGAAAATATGAGTATGTTGTATAAAATGCTATAAACTCTGAATTATATTCTCAGAACTGTCAAATGTGGCTAAAATGGACAAGGTTTGAATGTCGAGGGTCAAACAGAGACAATATAGAAAGATCTGTGTGACCCAGAATGGAAGTTCAGAAAATAAAAGAAACGTCTCTTGTAATTATGTCTAGACTAGACATGCCAGTCTACAGTTGTGATGGAACCTAAAATTCACAGATTGTGTTTAAAACACTCTAGGCACAATTTAGTGTATGAAAGGTAGAGATGCCATGGCTAGCCATTAGCTATAGCCACATAAGAAGAAACTCATGAGTAAGAGAGTCTGAAAAGCCATTCTGGCCTACCACTTCTTCCAGAAAAGAATCTCACTATATATATTTTAGTTGTAGATGGACACAATACCTTTATTTTGTTTATTTTATTTTTATGTGGTGCTGAGGATCAAACCCTGTGCCTCACACATGCGAGGCAAGTGCTCTGCCACTGAGGCACAACTCCAGCCCTCACAATATTTTTAAAGAAAATGCAGCCATTTAAATAATAAAAGGAAAAAAAAATAAAAATAAATACAATATTCATATAAATAAAGTTCAAGAGAAAAATTAGTTATACTTTTTAATTATTTATTTATTTTTTCAGATTAGCAAAACTCACAAGAAAGATGTTGCCACAAAATAAAGACATTCCAATATCAATTTAAAATTTGGGGGGAGAAGTAATTGCTTCTATGGGGGAAAAACAGGTAGTGCATACACAAGCCTTCTGACACAATGTGTCCAAACCTTAGAAAGTTAAATTAAAACATGCAGAACTCAGAAATATAAAGAGACAAAGTCATTTGAGATGCTATTACATGGAGAACAAAAGAGAATAGATTTTTACATTAAGCCAGTAACAGATATAGATGATAAAATTGAAAAAAAAACTGAATAAAAACATTGTTTAAGGAAGTAGAGAAAGAATGTTAGATACAGAAGTTAGTTAAATGGTGTTTCAAATATGATCATTTGTATTTTAATAAGAAGAGCAAAAAAAGAGGACAATAAAGAAAATGTTATCCCCCAAGTGAAAATATATATTAGTCTAAATGGCATCATATTTAGATTACCTGTTTTAATTTAACTTTAGTCATGAGCACGAATTCACTATCTTCTCCATGGTTTTACATATGTCAACTCTGGTCACATTCATTTGTCAAAAGTGTTTGATTACTCAAGAAGATATTGCATTTCTCTGTAATTTATAGCATCTCCAGTAATCATAGGTCCAGTAAGATGCAACCACTTGCTCGTTTAAATTTTGGAGAACCTTGATTCTTCTGACTGATTTTTAAGCTTGGATTTGCCTTTATTTTAATTTTATTCCCTACACTTTATTTCATTTTATTATAGCATCTTTTCCATTCATGTGTTTTATCAACATACAGATTTTACATGCTCTTCTGAGGTGGCAGAGTCAATATTTTCATATGCTGTTGAATATGATAAATGGCCACTAAATGTTTTCTTATTCAATTGATAATGTAGAAGTATTGATGACTTGGTTAAATAGTGTTGTGTTTTTTTTTTTTTTTTTTTTATGGACTGACTTTGATTTATTGTGTTTGTCATGAACCTGTGCACTGCATTCATCTGCAAACTTTTGTAATTTGAGCCACAGTAAAGTGTGTCTCTCTATATACATTTCTGATTTTATATATCTATTTATATATATGATTTTAAAACATTTACTTCAGTTGGAATTTACCTTTTAAGCATCTCTGTATTGAATTTCTATAGAAATTCAAACTGCTAATGATAACCTATTTCAGAGACTCTTTTGTTCCACATCACTGTCATCAGTTTTTATCCTCTCCAATGATTGTTCACCAACAGATTCTGATCAGAATCTTGCACTCTTCTGGATTTATTTATCATTTAATATACCAGATTAAATATAAGAAGGTAGCACTTGTAGGTTTTGCATTAATATAAGTACATTATTTTCTTCCTCTAGAATGTCATGTATAGAACGTGTTAAGTAAAATTTTAAATTGTTTTGCATTTTGCTTATTGTTAGCATCACCTTCCACAGCTTCCTTATTTGAGGGTAAATCTTGAGTGTTTCTGAAATATTTTTATTTCTTTGAATATGCCTTCTCTCTTCCCAGCACCCCTTTACACAATGTTCTTTCTCTTTGGAAGGCCTTCATTCCCAAAGGTACCAAGTTGTTGTCTCTACATATCTGACTTTTGGTGCACAGGCATATTGGATCTTTTTTTCCCTGATCTCCTCTTGCATTTTATATTCACCCATCAGTGAATTATTTCTTGTGTACAACCATTTCTGTAGATGCCCCTTTCCCACTAGATGTTAAACCCTTAGGGAAGTGAGTGAGGTCTTATTATCTTCGTAAGTTGATTATTTTACACAGTGCTTAGAACTTTGCTGTTATTTAGTAATGGTATTTATTTATTTTAATGACTTTAAACCCTTTTAATATTTTCTCATTAATGAAATCCCAATAAACCTGTGATTTAAAAATATTCAAATCTTCAAAATGAACCCTACTATTATGTATAATTATAATGCACCATTAAAAATTGTTCAAATATTTGAAGTATGTTGCTTTATAATCTAGATTCCTCTAAGAAACCTTATGTCTGTGGCCTTCCATTATAATGAATTTCCAGACAGTGTTCTTTATTTCACTTTTGTGATTTCATACGTTTCCTTCTGGATAGCCTAAACAAGCTCCTTTATCTCTGTGCTTCAGTTTGCCTCCTATAAAATAATGATAGCAATATCTACCTTATAGGGTTCTTATAAGATTCTTTTGAGGATTAAATAAATTTTTCTGCTAAAGTACTTAAAACAGGACCTACATATATATAAATGCCCCTAAAATGGTTCCTACAGGTTTTAATTTTTCCTAGTTGAATCTATTTTCCTTTACTCACTTCTGCCTTGTACTGTACAGTGTGCCATAGTGTCCAAAGGGGAAAGTCCCTTTGCAACATATTCTTGGAATGGCAGTCTTTTTTTTTGTATGTGTGTGTGTGTGTGTAGAATTAGTAATACCATTATTAGTCCTTTAGAGGAAATAAGTATCTCTGATTTTGATGAGAAATATCTATTTCCAGAGAGTGGAGCGAAAATGAAGAGAGATGATTTGCTTCTTTTATATTATATGTATGATCATTCTTGCCTGTTAGAATTAAATTTGATTGACAAGTATCTAATATAAGTTTGACTAAAAAACCTATTGCAAGTGCACATATGTAACATATATTGATTGCATTCTGAAACATGTATATTAAACTAGAAAATTTAGCTTTAGCCTGACTTTAGTGAGTGATTTTTATGTGTTAGGTCTATATATAGAAACTGAATTTATTATCTAGTTTATAGGCCAGCTTTTTGTTAATGTAACAAAATATCTTAGGCAATTAGTGTATAAAAAGAAAATGTCGATTGAGTTCATGGTTTAGTTCATGGTTCTGGAAGTTCCATTCCAAGATTGGGTGGTCCTTTTGTTTGGGCCTTTGGTGGGGGTGCTACATGGCAGTGGTGGGGAGTATATATATATATATATATATATATATATATATATATATATTTCAACACAAGCCCCATAATTTATTTTTTTTTATTTTTTTAATTTTTTTCTGAAAATCTCAAATTTTATTTGAAGCCATTTAGCAAAAGAAATGTTTTTACAAATAAAGTTACAATGTTTAGTTGCTTTAATATTAAATCATTTTTCATATACCATAAATGCATTTTAATCAATTGTTTGAGGGACCTAACTAAATCCTTAATATTATTTATTTACTTTTTTTATTAGAGCTTTATAGCAGTTGGGCTCATTCTGACAAAATCATACATGCATGGTATTGGATTTCAATTCTCAATCTCCCCCTTTGCCTTCCCCCTTTTCCTCTCCGGTTCTTCTTTCCCTTCCTTAATCTCCTTCTCTACTCTGCTAGACTTCCTTTGGCTCATCTATTTATTAATTTATTGGTTCTTTTTAATTATACATAAAGGTGAAATTTCCTATCTACATTGGGGAAGGTCATCTACTTTACTCAGCCTACCAATTCAAATGTCAATCTCTTCCAGAAACACCCATATACTCATTCAGAAATAATGTCCAATCAGCTATCCAGTCATCCTATGACCTATTCAAGTTGATACAAGCCTGTCATGACTCACTATGAATTTACATATGCACATAACATGATTTTTAAAGAATTCATTCTACATCCCGTCCTCCACTCTGTTTCTCTAGCTCCTTCTTCTACACTACTAATCCAATCTATATCTTTATAATATTCTAGCCTTCTCTTCCCTTTCATTTATTTTACTCTAGCTTACAAATATGAGTGAAAATAGTCAACTTTTGGGTTTCTAAACCTGGTTTATTTCACTTAGCATAATGTTCTCAATTTCCTTCCATTTGCCAGCAAATGTCATAATTTCATTCTTCTTTAAGGCTGAGTAGAACTCCATTGTGTATATATGCCATGATTTCTTAATCCATTCATCTTCTGTTGAGCATTTGACAAGCCCCATAATTTAAAGTCTCTCTTTAATGTCATGCCTAAGGGCCTCCTACTAAACTCCAACTTTTAAAGATTTACAGCACCTCCCAGGTACCATCATGGGGACCAAGACTTTAATGCATGGACCTATGGAGTCTATTATGCATCTTCAAACTATAGCATTTGGCATGTTTAGATATATTTCCCCATTGAGTCATTACAAATCTTGAAAATTATGCTGTTTCATTTGATTATACTTTTCCTCTTTTAAACTTCAATTACAAATAGACCTTAATGAGAATCTTTACTACCTTCAGTCTTTCTCTTTTCATGCAATGTCTTTTCCTTAAATTACTTTTCCTTAAATTATTTTCAGTTTGCACAATGGATAGCATTTCCAGGTACTTCTGATTGGTGTAATTGTGACTTGGAGCCCGAGAAGCCTAGGACACATTCTATGAAAACCTGACAGTTTATTTGTAATGGTTTTTTTCAGTTTTATATAATGCATTCCTTCTAGGGAGGTGAAATAATTTTCTTTAAATTTCACACTTTCCTTTTTTTAATATTTATTTTTTAGTTGTAGTTGAGCACAATATCTCTATTTTATTTATTTATTTTTATGTGGTGCTAAGGATTGAACCCAGGGTTTCGCATGTGCTAGGTGAGTGTTCTTCCACTAAGCCATAACCCCAGCCCTTCACACTTTTCTTAAATAACAATTCATAAAGATAGTGCATCTTACCAGAGAAATTATATAAGAAACACAGTTTCACTGAAAGGCTGCTTCACCAATTAATTGACTTCACAATGTGAAATTGTGAAATTTTATCTCTGTGCTTCAGTTTGCCTCCTATAAAATAATGATAACAATATCTACCTTATAGGGTTTTTATAAGTTTGTTGTGAGGATTAAATAAATTTATCTGCTAAAGTACTTAATACAGGACCCACATATATATTAATGCTCCTAAAATTTTAATTTTTCCCACTTCAACAAAGCAAAAAGAGTAGAAGCAACAACAGTTACTTGATGAGAACTGAAAGATTAGACATGGAAGTTCTATGTGAGATGGAGTTCTTCTGCATGAGCATGGTTGGTATTTTGTTTGTTGATTTGAGCCTGGTGCATTGCACCTCATGGTTGTTCAATGATTTTTTTTTAATGAGAGAAAATAGTTCTTAATTGGTATATTAAAAATAACATATTAAGTTTAGATGGAATTCAAATCTTAAAGATTTCTAGAAAAGAAGATGTGCTTTAATATCTGTTTTTAGAATCAAATCATTGAATCTGTATGAAAGCTCTTATACCATGGTCTAAGCAGAGAGCTGAAACCTATTATTGTACAGCTGATAAGTCATATGTTGAACAAGACTAGTTAAACAGACAAGCAATTAAACAAAATAAAAATATATGCTGTAGAGTATCATTAGACATTTTACATATTTCTTCTTAACTAAGTTTATATTTTGTGAAGAAATAAAGTTTTATCTGAATACTGAAATAGTTTTAAGCTAAGTCTCAACAAAACACTAAATTATTTTTAACACATTTTCAAGAGGCTTCAACATTAAAGCACAAAAATTTAATTGCTGTAAAGAGAATGATCTGAATCACATGGATTCCACTGTGACTCAAACTTAATAGCTCCTTTAAGCTACAGTTTGCCAAGATAATTGTCTCTACTTTGCTATTCTTTCTCAAACATCTCTTCCCCTTTTCAACTTTAATGCCTGAATTTCTAAATATAGGCCTATTGATAATATCAGATATTTAATATTTGTAATCAAGCCCTATGATGCCTATGTACCATTTCCAGTAGTGCAGAATTCTTTCCTCTCATATTAAATCCTTACAAAAAATGATCCACAATGAAGTGAAATGCTGATTCAGTGGACATGAAATGCCAGTCCCAGAGTGACACATCTGTCACATTAGCACAAGCATGGGCTAATGGAAGGTAGGGAGTGGTTTTTAGAAAGAATTGTTTCAAGGTTATCTAATTACTTTGTGCTGTCAATTTATTTTTGCTAGACAAAAATTAACAGGGAGTGCTCAGTTAACTAAAATGCTATAAAGAGACAAAATAGAAGAGAAAAAAAATCAAATTTTAATTGGCTTCCAGAGCAAGATTTTTTTTTAAAGAAAACTGTCAAATAGAAAAATTGCACACTGACAGGTTTTATTATAGTACATGACTGTGCCAATCACATGTAATGGAGAATAACATTATGTATCTGCTAAAATATGATGGCTAGCACTTTATATCCTTGGAAACCTCGGTAAAATAGAAACGCATTTTCCTAAAGATCATGCTGAAAATGAATATTTTTATTCAAAATTTCATGTTTGTAAACAATCATTGAGATTCTATCACAAGAATGGACTTGAAATGTTTCAAATGTGCTTCAAAATATATATGATTAAGTTTGGAGTTGGTAATTACTCAAGAGAAGGAAAACATTCCTTTTGATTTTATGCATGTGATAAAGATTATCCTTAAAAGTTGTCCAATTAATTCAAGGGAGTAATTAATATCTTTGGCTTAAAGAATAACCTAGGTGAAATAAGGTGTTGAAAACAATTGTAGCTTGGAAATAGATTGGTTTTAAAATTTCTTCTACGTGCTTAAGAGGAAATAATTTACTTGAGCATTAAAAGGGGAGTTAGACTACATACTTTGTGTTTTTAAAATTTTTAAAATTCCATGATTCATAAAACATTGCAACTTAAATAGAATTGCCTGCAAAATCAATTGTTTCCTCAAATTAAACCATTCCTGCTATATCAAATTATTCTTTGAGATTGATCAGTTTACATGGTGATATCAGAAAGTTCATCTAAGCTTCTATCTTCCACTTAACTGGTTTAAAGTGATAACTCGACTTCTGGTAAGAATGATAAAATACTATTTCCTCTTCCTTTTCATTATTAAAACACAAATTTTCATAAGCTGCAGTGTTTGTCTCCCTTTATAGCTCCTTACCTTCTACTCTCGGATCCTAAACAGACTTCCTTCATTCTTTCTTTTTTCCCTCCCTCTTTCCTTCCCTTTCTTCTTTCCTTTGTCTCTCCTTCTCATCTTTTCTTCTCTCCCTTTTTCCTTCTTTTTTTCTCTTTTATTCTACTTTTCCTTTGTCCCATGTATTCTCTAGTCTGCCTTGCTTTTCCCTCTGGTCTGTTTCCCTAGAATCCCAGGGTGGGAGAAGTCCAAGGAGACAGAAGGTCACTCCTTCAGTGAGGTAAGTGGTGATTAAAAGCTCCCACTCTGGGGTAAGAAATTGTCCTTTTTTATAAATCAAACTAAATTTAATCCTATACAGTCTCATAACATTTCTTTAAGAATAAAATAACAATGCATTTAGGACACTTAGAATATTTCCTGACATGAATAAATGTTCAGGAAATACTATTATTTGGTGTTGGTGGTAGCAGTAATAGTAGAAGTAATAAAGTGTGATTTAATTAAGAGACTCAATTTCTGGGCATATAGGCTTTCCTCAAACATTTTGCTCTAATAAAGAATTTTGTAATAAATTTCTTGAAGCTAAATCTTTTGTACATACTTTATTGCATTCTTATTATAATTGTAATTTGTAAAAGAGAATTGTTCATTCAAAAGTTATAAACTCTAAAGGATTTTAATATATGTGTCACCAACTTGATGGCCAAAAACATATTTTTTTATATTCCTTTCACAGAATCTGAAGACTTTTGACATATATTGGTAAATGAGTTTTCTGTGACAATTTATTCTCAAAGTTTCTGCATGTACAGACTTATCTAGTTTACTATTTTAATAGCTTCTTCAAATAAGCTCAAATTTAGCCATACAAATGCTATCATGTTGGTATTGTATTTGTGATGAATTTGATTACTTCTGAAACTAAATACCTTTTCTGTTGTTTGGGATTTTTGGTGTCTTCTTTCATAAAATAAAATACTATTGTTTTCATACATATTTCTGGCTTCTCTTCCCTTGTCATTGCCATTGTTTCCATTCCATTTATACTATTAATTTATATCATGCACTTATTTATTTATTTAAATACATTTTTTTTCTGTCATTTCTAGGATATGTAAGTGCTATCAGGGAGAGATTTCCCCAGGTGTTCAGCATTACTTCTAATTAATTGGGAACTCATGCATTTTTCAGCCATTTGTTTTAAAAACTAGAACTTTGGAAAAAAATAATAATAGTGATGAGTAGTATCCCAGATGTGTTCTTGACTTAGATAAGAAGAACTCTGTTGTTTTAACCTTCAGTATGAGATACTGAGCTACAGCCCCAGCTTTTTTATTGTTTAATTTTGGCTTAGGGTCTCGCTAAGTTGTCCAGGCTTGTGTCACACTTGTGATCCTTGTTCTTCAGACTCCCATGTAACTGGAATTATAGATGTGTTCCCCTGTCGCCCAGTTTTGCGCAGTTTTGAGATACATGTTGATTATAGTATAAAACAGTTTGATATTCTCAATGAAGTTAATATTTTTTCCAAGAGCAAATATGTGACAGGTAAGTTTTTCCCCAGTGACTTTTAAAATATGAGTCAAAAGGCTCATATTTTAAAACTCATTTTTTTACATGATATATTCTTATGCTATCAAACTTCTGTAGTTTATTAATAGGTTTCTTACATCATTATTAATAATTATTTTTCATGGGAACAACACTATATTATACTCTTATGTAATAATTATACTACTATAATTAGAATATCATATTCTTACTTAATAACAGTTATCTATTAAAGTAGCACTATTCAGAAAAAAATGCATGTATTTATTAAGAGAATTTCATTTCACAATCATAAGCATATAATTACCGAGCATCATTCTGTGATGCAGTATGTTAATAAAAAATGCAATGAAACAAAATATTGTGTAGAATGATAAAATATTTAATGATGTATGTTAGCGATGCACAAATATTAATAAACTAACTTATTTGGAAGAAGAAAGAACTATTTGTAAAAGAGTATTAATTCAAAGTGACATTGTTGAAGAAAAAGGCTAGTTCAACATCAATAGTTAATGTGAATTTAACAGATTATGTTAATCATTGAGAATTCTTGGTTGATAAAAATATATGTTTATATTTTCTTTGTCATAAGATATTAGATGCTTTTGTTTAAAATACATCTTTATGAACATATGAATATTTATACATATATACCTGAAAAAATGCATTTTATATAAATAAGTATCTGAAGAAATAATGTTCATATTTTAGATCCATTGTAGAAAGCTCAGTGCTTTCAGAAGACAGAAACTTCTCTCTAGATCAGGATTCCACTTGTGTTCCCATTGAAGTAGTGAAGGAGGCATTGGAGAGCCTGGTTCTAGATTGTGCAGATATAGGTTCTGGTCTTTACCTCACCACTCAGTGCCAAGTTATGTTGTCCCTTACCCTCTCTGAGTCTCCTTAGCTGTCAAAGATGATAACACCTACCTACTGTTGTGTATCCAAAGGAAGTGAAATTGGTATTTGAAAAGATGCCTGCACTCCCAGATTCATGCAAGAATTATTCACAATAGACAAGATGTGGAAACAACCCAAATATCTATCAAGGGATGAATGGGTAAAGAAATGCAGTGTTTGTGCACAATGAAAAACTATACCACCTTAAAGGAAGAAGGAAGTCATGTCATTCATGACAACATGGATGAAGGATATTACACTAAGTAAAAGAAGCCAACAGGGAGAGAGAAATACTATAGGCAATTACATGTGGAACTTGAAGGATTAGATCTCACAGACACAGAATAGAAGGGTGGTTATCAGACACGACAGGGTGGTGAGGTGAGTGGAGACTGGGAAAGGAGAGATGCTGATCAGAGGGTACAAAGATTCAGTCAGACCAGAGGAATAAATTTCAGTGATATACTGAAATTCATGGTGACCGCACTTAAAAATGATAATGTATCATGTAGTCCAAAAGTGTAAAAGAACAGATTTTGAACATTTTCTCTATGAAAAAAAAAAGTTATGAGGTGATAGACATGTTAATTAGTTTTACTTAATATTTCTACAATATGTACATGGATCAAAACATCACATTTTTACCCTAAAAATACGCACAATTATTATTCATCAATTTAGGTAAATAATTAATTTCTAGAAATTAATTTATAAAAAAATTTTCCTGTTTCCCTTTTCTTGTGGTTTTACTGTGCAGTTTTGCAGGGAGGAACTTTCCCTGAGAACAACCTCTGTGCTTCTCCTGCACTGGGCAGCTTTGGGGCCTGACCCGCCAAACAGTGGACAGCTTCCCTGTGAATGGCTTCTCCTGGAACTCCAGAGGGCAGTTTCCCACAGCTGTCCTGGCCCAACACACAGAGCCTCCCCCACCATCCAGCCAGCCACAGCTGCTCACTTTCCAGCAGAAATCCAACTTTAGTTCTGGAACATCCCTATTTGATATTTCTATATTATCTCTATATTCTTATTTGCCAGTACTTTGTCATCCAATCCCTTGTTATAATTAGAAATTCTTTAAAGCAGCCAGCTCAAATCACCGTGTTTCTGTCTTTTGCCAGAACGCTGACTGAGGTAGGCCTTGTTGATTAAGATGATTAATTCAGGACAGAACAGTTTAACATTCTCTGCAAAAGGCATATATGTTTATAATGCATATATCTATTCTCTTTTATTACTTCCTCTTTCCTCAACCCTCTTGGGAGAAGAGTCTAAAAAAGTAATTGCTACTTGCCTGTTACAATAGCTATTATAGTTCACTTCTTACTAAGAGAACCTTGATTTTTTTAAGTATGAACATTGTCTTCTATAATTAAAAGTTATGTTTGTTTCATTCTCCTTCTTACAGAGACCAACTACAAATAAAGTATGGCGAGTGACATATATAGGACAGAATGTTGACTGAAGAAAGCTAATCCAACTTCCAACTGCAAGGGGAATTTTTTTTTTTAACCTGTCTGCTTTTCCTTTGTTTTCTGGTCTACATCTTTATGTGATAGCTGGAGACAGAGCTGTCATACTGCATCATAAGAGACTAGTAGAACAGTGGAACAGATTAGATAGAAGCCTGGTTCTTGATGATAAGAGTAATCAAAGCAATTCTTCTATTCAACTTTTAACTTTCATTTTTTAAAATGTTTCCTGTTATATGCATTGGACTCTAATCTTAAGTAATATCTACTGACTCTGTTTGACATTTATCCTAGCCTTTCTCATTTGTCTGGCCTAATATAGTAAACTAATGTTGTGATAAACTAAAGAGAAGAAAACTCTTCATCCATGCCAGACTTTAATTTCTGTATTCATTATAGTAGACAGTCATTTTGTGAGGATAGTTAAACACTCTGCAGAGCCCTGTAACTTGCAGGACAGCCACAGTGGAGGTAGCACTCAAGTGCCTTAGGAAGGAGGCATTGTTAGAATTCACATTTCCACCACCTCCACTCCACTGGCTGTGTTCTTTTATGCTCTTATGTCTAGCCATTTTCTTTCCATCTGCTGAGGATATCATGCATTTATATTGGGACTTATTCTATTTTGTACTTAAAGAAATTATTTCTTACATTTGAAGAGCCACCAAAACAATATATCTGAAGCATCAAATTAACATACCACTCACTTGTGTAAAATTTTAGAGGACAGTCCTAATGGATTAGGAAGTTATAGTGTCAATCTTTCCTAATATTTACCACTGAGATGTACTTTGCCCAATGTGCAAATTTCACTTTAGTTAGGATATACAAAGAATGTGAAAGACCTCTGTTCTTGTAGTAACAATATAAAAGGAAATGGATAATGTGAAAATCATACTTTTCTATGAAGCTGTCAAAGTCCTGTGTTGAACTAACTTCTTCAGACACACAAATATTTTCAGATAACCTGTGGGATCTTCCATACCTGAAGGCTATTGTTTGATCATGGTGCAGGTAGGTGGAGCAGCACACTTTACATGTGAAAAAAGACTTTGCAGTCTCTTTTACAAAGAAATCAGAATAATTTTTAACAACAGTATGGATTGGAGGAGACTCAAATGTGAAAACAAATCACTCAGTTTAAGAATTAATAACCTCTTGTTTCTAATCCCAGAATTTTGAACATCCACAACAGTGATTGAGGGACTAAAAAGCACATAAGATTTATGAAGTCCTGAAAAGTCTCATACTGTTTAGAGTTTGGGGCCATGCCAGAGATGAATTGTAGGGAGAATGAAAACCACTGGCAATTGTAAGCCAACTTTTACTCAACTCCAATGTTGAAATTGACTATTAGAGTAACCAGAGTTTATAAAGATCCAGCCTAGTTTCAGCTCAATGTGAATCTTCGAGAGATCAGAATGCAGACCCTTACACCAACTTCCTGGTTGTTGGAAAAGTCAGTCTACTCTTGCATGCAGTCTTTTCATGCCAATTTGGTTGCATAAGAACAGACCTTGGGCCTGCAAACACTTCCTTACCAGGTGACAGAGTCCTTATAGACTCTGCTAGATTGAGCACCTTGTGTGGGCTTATCTTTTGGTTTCTGATTTAGTATGTACTCCTTTGTTCTGCTTAAGCATATGAATTATAGGGTTCCTGATTAATTCTACTGCTGCATCTGTCACCTGAGGAATCTGATGGGGCATTCTCCTGTGGCTATAGGATGTAAAAGATTACATTTAAAATCACATAGTCATTTAATGATTTTAAGTACAAATGAATTACCCAAAATAAGACAAAAAATAGATCTAAAATAGCAAACATCACTATAACTCAATGGGAAAAATAATTAATAAACTGACTTAAAAATGGACAAATACACAAATAGACATTTATTCAAAGAAGACATACAGATAGTCAACAGGTATGTTCAAAGTTATTGAACATAACTAATCATTAGGAAAATGACAGACAAAACCACAGTAAGACATCACATCATGGAATGTCTAATATATATGTGCATGTGTATGCACACATGTGCATGTGCATATATATATATATATATATATTTATATATATTTATATTTATATATGCATATATATATTTATATATGCATATATATATATATATATATATATATATATATATAAATGTGTGTGCACACATGCAAGTATTGGCAAAGATGTGAAGAAATTAGAATCCTTGCACACAATTGGTAGGAATGCAAAATGGTGCAGCTGATAAGAAAAATGGTATGGAGATTCTTCAAAATGTTAAAAATAGAACCACCATATGATTGAGCATTTCTGCTTCTGGTTATTTGTACCAAATGTATGAAATCAGGATTTCCAAGAGATACTAGTACTCTCATTTTAGCACTCTTCACAATAACCAAGATATAGAAACAACTTAAGTTCTTTGACAGATGACTGGATAATGAAAATGAAATATATATTCATACAATAGAATATTATTCAGCCTTTAAATCAAAGGAAATTGTATGGAACTGGTCTACATGAAAGGCTATTATGCTAAGTGAAATAAGTCACACAAAAAAGATAAATACTACCTTGACTTCACTTATATGAAGTATCTAAAATAGCCAAATTCATAGAATCAAATACTGGGATATTTGATTCCACTCATATGTGAAATCTAAAGAAGCTGATCTCATAGAATTTTTGAGTAGAAGAGCTGTTAACAGAGATTGGGAAGAATAGGATGGAGGTGTGAGGGGGAGAGTTGGGTCAGAGGTTATGGTGTTATTGCTTATTAGGAGGATAAATTCTGGTGTTCTATGCAACAGTAGAATGTTCATTCAAAAGCACAGTAGAGTGTTTATGTTTAACAATGGTCCATTCTATGACTTCAAATAGTTAAAAGGGAGGATCTTGTACTCACCATAAAGGAATGATAAAAGTTTAAGGCAATGGATATTCATTCAATTACCCTGAGCTGATCACCAGCAAATGTGTATATGAATCAAAACATCACCCTTTGCTTCATAACTACATGATAATATTACATCAGTTAAAATAAATTTTAAAATGATGAAAATATTTTTATCAGAATAAATGGAAGCTAGAAAACAATGGAATGAATCTTATCAGTAATGAAAGGAAAGGTAAAGAAAGCAAAAAGAAAAGTCACTCTAGATTTCTATACCCAGCAAATAAGTGACAATTTACAATTTAACTGATGCTTACATTGAGGTTACTATTTGTTAAGATATTTAAAACATTATATTGTATCCCACATGTAGTTTTAACTTTATTTTTATTTTCATGTTAGTGAAAAGAAAATCTTTGTCTTCCTTCAGTTCTTAGAGAAATAAAACTAATTTAGTTAAGACTGATTCTGATTAAAAATCAGTCCATAGCCAGGGCCAGCAATGGCTGATTTTCTTTGCCAAGTCTATCCATTCATGAGATTAGAATGGTATTAAGGCCAGGCACTAACCATATTTTCCAACTCTTACTTTTTTCTCACTTGTGTCAGTTCAAGGTAAGATTTATGTCCATATGTCTGCTCGCTCTTTCTTCCTTCCTTCCTTCTTTCCTTCCTTCCGACTTTTGGGTCAGGAGACAGGGTTTCACTAAATTACTTAGGGCATCCCTAAGTTCCTGAGGCTTGTCTTGAACAGAATTCTCATGCCTCAGACTCTTGAGTCACTGGGATATATTTCTTTCTCTCACATACATACTCTTTTGGAGAAGCTGAATTGCTAACTAGAGTTGGGTTCAGAGCTGGTCTCCTGTTTGGAAAAACCCAAGGTCAAGCTTTGTGCTCACCAAAAGTTTTCCAGAAAACTGTGAATTGGGATCTTATATAGTCAATAATAAAGTGATCTCTGTTTTTTTGAAGATATCAGAGAGAATTTGGTGACTTTATTAAGATAAAGTCTAATGGTGCTTTCATTCCCAAATCATCCCATATCGTCATAGTGGGAAATCTCTTTAATAAGAGCATCAGAAACCCACAATAACATGGAAATGTCTGCTGAATGATAAAGGTGCACCTAAATACTGAGCACTCGTTCAATGAACATGTATTAAAGTCCTGTTGTACAATATTGTGATCAGTTTGGTTTTAAGTTGGAGTTTAGTTTCTCTGTGGCCTAATCCTCTCCATTATTTCAGTCAATAAAGCATGCACCCATAATAAAACATTAATAATGACCTTGCCATGTTGTAAACTTCAAGCATTTTATCAATTTTTCTGAGAAAGATTAAAATTGCATTTTGCATAATTTTGGTGATACCACAATTAGTAAGATTTACTCTAAAAAGAAATGATATCCCATGCATTTTTATTAGATTAGTTTATTAATTATGCCTAATTATTGTAATAAAAATTATTAACCATACTACTGACTTAGAAGACACCTGTAAATAAGAGAGAAGCAATGAATATTACCTGAAATGAAATTTTCATTGCACTATAGCATCTTTTAGTATAAAAATGAGATAATTTGGAATAAAAGAGGAAAAAAATCAAATTTTCAATAAATGTTCTTGTTAATAAACCTAAGTGCTACATCTTATCCATTTTCAGTTCAAATAACTCAGATTATTTTCCAAACTAAATATCCATTAAAAGGTTCAATAAAATTAATAATCTATTCATTTGAATGGGAATATATTGCATTTAGAATGTCTCCAAGAATGCCTAATGATGATTCTGTTCAATTCTGCTACTATTAATGTGATAAATATTTGTTGTTCATGAAGTATCTTATAAGGAAAAAATGTAAAATATGTCTATTTAAATTTTTTCTCATAGCAGTGGATAAAGTTTTCTTCAATTTAGATTTCTGTGTCATAAGAACAACAAGTAGATGCTTTCTGATTACTTCTAGGGTAGTTCAACTACAGTAATGTAGTTTTAGAGTTATTTGGAGTACATATGAAGTATATTATTTTAATAAATCCCAGAATATTGCATAGCAGTACTATATAATGTTATATATGTACAACTATATCACTGTAGACATGTGTGTTAAAATATATATAAATGTATGTTCTGTGTATATGTGTTATATACATATATTATAAATATTCCTGTGGGAACAATATCATGAAATTAGACAATACTTTCATTAAGAAAAGAGTACAATTAGAACATTTAGGGCGTCATGATATCTGGCATATAAGTATTAGTATATGAGCAGTGTGTTGATCAGCATTTCATCTCTATGACAAAATACCTAACAGAAACTCCTTAAAGGTAGAATGATTTATTTGGCTTAAGTTTTCCGAGGTTTCAGTCTATGGTCACTGTTGATTCTGGGCCTGTAGTGAGGAAGAACATCATGGTGGGGAGCAGCATGTGGAAGAACAAAGCTTCTTACCCTGCGTTGGCTAGGAAGCAGGAGGAGAAAGGAGCTAGAGACAGGAGAGAGTCCCCAAGGGCATATCCCCTCTCCCTTTTATGTTCACAGACTCCCCCTAGTCCATTCAGCTATGTGAGGTTAGTACCTTCATGATTTAATCACTTGCTAAAAGCTCACCTCTGAACACTGGGGCATCAGGACAATGTCTTTAACATATGAGTCACAGAGCAGTGAAATATACTGTTCCTTGGTTTCCCCAGGAGAGTCCTGGGTCTGTTAGTAAGTACATATGAAAATACCCATACTATATAATGGATGCCAGATTTGGGGTAATGTAAAATTTCCAAGGTCTCAGAATACATTTATAATAAGTATCATTTCCCTAGTGCCTCCAAATTCCACTAGAACTTCAATTGTTTTTAATAGAACTTGTTATAAAAGGAGGAAAATGTAAAAGTTAAAAATCCATATGAGAGTAAACCAGACAATAGGAAAGAATGTCAGTAAAATTTTTTAGTAAAAACAAATTAGTAATAGACATAAAATATTTTTCCTTGACTTAAATATTAACAATCTGCTTTTCCAGGGTTTTTTTGTTGTTGTTGTTTTGCAGTGCTGGAGATTGAACCTAAGGCCTCCTACATGCGAGGCAAGCACCTTATCACTGACCTAAACCTCCTTTCCTGTCTATTTTTATTCATGTAGATATGCAAGCTTAAATACCACTGTAAATAATTGGAACTATTATCAAAATGCAATATAATAGTATGCACCTTGTTAAAGGAATTCTCAAGAGAATTCAACTGCTGAGTGGAATGTGTTACTTTCAGATGCTTTATTTATTTTTTAAATTGTTTTTTAATTAATTATTTTGGTACCAAGAATTGAATTTAGGGGTGCTTAATCACTGAGCCATATCCTTGGCCTTTAGTTTTGTTTTTAAATATTTTATCTAGAGATAGGGGCTCACTGAGTTGCTCACTACCTCATTAAGGTGCTGAGGCTGGCTTTTGAGCTTGCAATCTTCCTGCCTCAGCCTTCTAAGCTGCTGGGATTACAGGCATGTGCCACTGTGTCTGGTTTGATGTTTTACTTTAAAATTAGGTAAGGTTTCAGATCATTCTGTTAAGTAACAAATATTCCTATCTAAGATCTATCTATCTATCTATCTATCATCTATCTATCTATCTATATCTTATCTATTATCTATCTATTTATCTATCTATCTATCTATCTATATTTAGAGACAGGGTCTCACTGAGTTGCTTAGCACCTCGATTTTGCTGCAACTGGCTTTGAACTCAAGACCCTCCTGCCTCAGCATCCCGAACTGCTGGGATTATAGGAGTGCCCCACTGTGCCTGGTCCATGCTATTCATGTATATGTGTGTGTATGTATCTACATACACACACACACACACACACACGTACATATATGAAAAAAGATCTATGTGTAGTAATCAGGTTAAGTCACGGTTAAAATGTGCAAAATTAATTTTTAATTTATTGGCTTTTGTATTTTTAATGGACTATGTGAAACAACAACAAATAGGTAATAGGCAACAGAAAGCCTTTCTTTGCAACCATTGGGAGGACATGAACCTAGGGAATTCTTACCTTATGCAGTTGTTTCTTTTGTGAAGAGTAGAACCAATGGAATAAACAAATACTCTAGGAAAGGCTACTGTTTTTTGTGTGTGCATACATGTACATATCTACATGTTAAATTTGGTAAATTCCTGAATTATATTATAAAGGAATGACCACCCTATGCAAATCAACACATTTAGCTTTTCACATATTTGTAAGAAAGAATATAAAACATCGTTTGGAGGTGAAATCATGAAAAAAATTGTTGTGGTAAGTATTTTAAAATTATTGTGGTATTATATCACCTATGAGTGAATGAAGATGCTTTTTGAGGTTTATTGACACCTATCATCATGTCTTCAGCTTCTTTAGTTAGTATTCCTTCCTATGAAGTTCTAGGTAACAGAGTGCTATATTTTGTTTTATGCCTCTTCTCAGAGGGTGAGAGATGGGCTAAATGAAAATTTGCAAATCATCTAAGAAAAGTATTATTATTCCCTTATAGAGAGATAGTGTTTAATACTTTTGCAAGAAATTTTATCCTTTTAAGAATAGCATGGGCCAGGCGCAGTGGCACACTCCTGTAATACCAGCAGCTCGGGATGCTGAGACAGGAGGATGAGTTCAAAGCCAGCTGCAGCAAAATCGAGGTGCTAAGCAACTCAGTGAGACCCTGTCTCTAAATAAAATACAAAAAAAGGATAAGAATGTGGCTCAGTGGTTGAGTACCCCTGATTTCAATTCTGGTACACCTCCCTTCCCCAAAAATATAATAACATGGAAGTTAAGAATTGTTTCACATTTTAATTTTTGTTATGTAAACATCTTCAACAACTTTTGAGTATGATTTTGTTGTTTCTTTGGGGATACTGATGACTCACCTGGCCCTTAGCTTGATGTTACCAGTGCAGATGCAATGGGTTTATGTAATCCTGACTAGGGAATGTCACATGCAATGTAGAGGAATCTGGAAGCAGTGATTTTACTGTGGGTCCTGAACTGCACAGGAAACTACCTCTTGCAAGCCTTGTGCTTGCACAACTACAATGCAGACACTGAAGCCCATTAGCAGCATTCTGAGACTCAGAGATTTTCCTAATGTAGGACAAAGACAGCTGACAGTCTCATATTTACAGGTTCTACTTCATTTCTCCTCCCTGGAAACCCATTCCTGAGGGCCTACCCAACACTATGCAAATAGGATTCCCAACTTGCCAGTAAAACTTCATCATAAAGCACTTTATCTTTAGTGTCTAATAGGGACAAAGAGAAACAACTGCCAAGACTTCAAGTGGAAAATAAGAATTCACTAGAGGTAGGAATTTGTAGCTGAAAATGACCTGGAAAAATCCTCCCAGGAATTTATAGATGCTTGTGAGTGTCGATGTGGTTTCTCACAGGCCACAGGGTGGGATGGAAAGCCCAACTTCTCTATCTCTTGAGATGCCATTCTACTCTGGCTGACATCTAGAATTAAAATGAGCAATTACTTCCCAAAATAGAAAAATTTTCCTTTTTCAGTCATTAGAGTTCATTTACTAAAATTTAAATTTCATATCATTTGAAAAATGGATTTGACAGTGGAGGGAAACAAGCATCTGTAGGAAAGAAATGTCTGACTATAAAGTATATAAAATACCTTATGGAGACAGAGACCCCTCAGGACACTTTCTCCTCTACTTCACATTAGAATTTCTAGAAATGTTGGGTGAAAGCCTTTAACACGGAACATAAGTAAGTAATGAGGAAGATGTTAGAAAATAGGACACTTTCTAGAAAACCCCAGACTCTTATTAAAAAGTTCAAGCTCAGGGAAGTCACTAACACCATTTCCTTCAGTTATTCTGGGAGACTTGCAGTTTGTGATAAATATGTGACATGCTCTTCTTCCCAACAATGTGTGATCATAATAATCTTGCCAGGGTGAACCAAGATGTTTTTCCAGTTGCTGTTCTATTCATCAGTGGCCTTCTTCCTTTCAGTCTCTATCAATGAGGAGCACCAAGATCAGAATCAACTATGAAGGGAATGTGATTGTGAATTTTGAGTTGACTTATCAATAATATATGAGCAAGATAGGTCCTCTTTCTGAAGCATCTGGGCACAAATGTTCTATTAGTCTCTCTCTGTGTTAAAGCAGAGCTAATAAATTTATTAAATATTTTTGAGTTTTATGAATTGCTCCTAAAGAAGTTCTATATAAACGATACCCTTAATGTGTACTATGTTTACTTACCCCAGGTTTGTTTATGCTTTAGATTTCAATATTGCATAATTTTGGAAATTAATCAGCAATAGATGAATACAGGAGCCAGAATGTGTCCTGTGGAAATTTCTTTTTTTTTCTTTTGTATTGAGAACTGCCTAACAGTTTTCTCTTTGATAACTAGGTCCAGTACATAGCATTCTATATTTTTGCTTAGCTAGCAGGAATATTCAGAACTTGCCCACTTTCTCTCTAAAATGCTGATTTAGGAGAACTCAAGGTAGTTCTCCAGGGCATGCATTCTTCACAAACCACCAGAGACACTAAAAGTACAGATCTATAACCAAAGTTTCTCCTAAATTTTTTTAAAAAATATTTTTTTTGTGTCAATGGACCTTTATTTTATTTTTATGTGGTGCTGAGAATTGAACGCATTGCCTCACACATGCTAGGCAAGCGCCCTACCACTGAGCCACAACACCAGCCCCTCTCCTAAAATTTATATAGCATTTTAGTCTTCCTTTTTACAGCCTAATGATAAATTTGAGCAAGAATTGAGGGCCTCTTTAACTTTTAGAAAAACAGATTTTTTTTCTAAAAGTTTTCAAGTTACATTTAGAGAAATGGAAAGGCAACTGTAGATGTTTGATGATTGTATCTTGGGAGGAATGATTGGTGCTAACAGTTTTCTAATAATGTAAATATGAAATTACCTCTCAATGAGAAGGACTTAGTCATGGTCAATCTATATAGTAAGTAGGAATCAGCATCTTAGAATTTGAATAAGTCTGGAAAAATGTGTATATACCACAGCTTGGGATTCTCCTTGAAGGGTTCAGAATTGTTGGCTACACCATGGGAGAAACTCAGCTTTATATGTGAATATCCAAGAGGTCTAGAGAAAGGTGTCACATGTGGCAGAGGGTAGAGTGCCTCTGTACTCTCATTCTTAGCTTTTTACAGTGTGAAAGACATTTGTTAACATCGAATAAAAAGGAGAATCCTTATAGGTTTTATTTTTTATTTATTGAAATAATTTTACCATGAATTCAATTATTATTTCAAGTAAATTTTTTTTGATTCATCACAATGGTATTCATACAGATTCTCAAAATAGGTTTATAACTTCTTAGCCTGATTACCCCAAGTCTCATGAGTTTGTAGTTAAGAATAAGGTCTATGAACAGTACAGAGTTGAGCTTTGACTTATTTCCTCTGACTTATTTGGCTGACTTCAGAGTCTCATTTCTTTCTCTCTCTCAATCACTCTATTTCTAGTCTAAGCATATCAAAGAATTTCTATGATTCTCTCACACTGAGGCACAAAGAGTGCTCCCATGTTCTTCCATTCTAGGTCCCATCACTCATGTCTGTAACTGCTAAAGAAGCCACTTGGCAGTGACTCTGCCTGATGCAATTGCTGCAATAGCTTCTAGTATTAATGGGACCAGTAGCTCATTAACTGGGGCGGGGCAGAAGAACCTGCTAGATGTGTGTACTGCCATGCAGCTGAGTAGATCAGTGGCTACCAGCTACCTTCCAGAAAGGGCACCTCCTGGAGTTGGCAGCTTTTTTAGTGAGCAATGATTATTCTCTTAAACCTCAAGGATCATATCCTCTTCAATTTGTAGTAGCACTTCCCAGATGAAAAATCAAATTGTTGACCTCCTCTTCAGAAGCTCTGTGTGTATGTATGTGTGCATTATATGGTTTAAACTGACATAATGATTGCTTTATAAGTTTTTATTTGTTTGTATTCATGGTTTTGCATGCAATAATTCTGATGATCCAGCTATATAATTTAGTCAGGTTTTAGTTTCAATACATGGCTTACTGCTTTCTCTGATTTTCAATATTGTCAAAATTTATATGCTATAAATTATATAGTCTGGGAAAATATGTGTTGAAAGTTATTTACAAGATAAAATTATCAGAAAGTCAAAAGACGAAAATAATACATATGTCAATCAATAAAAGAATGAACAAGATGTTATATTTCCAAAAATCAAACATTACTCAATCATAAAAGGGAATGAAGTTCTAATACAGGCAGTAGATTCGTAGATGAATCTCAAAAATGCTGAACTGGGGGTACACCTCATCCATTGGTAGAGCAATTGCCTACCTTGTGTGAGGACTTAGATTTGATCTCCAGCACTGAAAGAGAAAAATGATATGTAAAGTTAAGTGAAACATTAAATCACTAAATGCAATACATTATATAATTCAATTAATATAAATCATCCAGAGTCAATCAATCAATCCATAAAGATTGAAAGTGTATTGAAAGTTATAAGGAACTGGTTAAAGAAAGGCAGGGGAAGATGGCTGCTTAAGAGGTATGGACTTTTCTTTTCATGGGTGATTTGAAACTTGATAGTGGAAATGGCAGCACAGTATTGTGAATATCCTGTTGCTTTGGAGGTATACTACAACATCATTCATTTTATGTTATACACATTTCACCTAAATAAAACACATCAGAAAAAATTGATTCCTTTCTGTAATAATAGGTTAGTATTTTTAAAAATAGCAATCTTTTAACAATTTTCAATGATATTGTTTAGGTTATATCAGCTCTATTTGTCTTATTTAATTAATACATGAATATAGCACATAAGATGTTCTGATGGAAGCCAGATGTCTTCCCCCTGTACATCTAACATGTCAAACTACTTTTGGTCAGGATAAAAAAGACTGATCAGAAGAAGTTAAGTAAGCTTCAGTGTCAGCACTGGGGTTATGGCTCAGCGGTAGAGTGCTTGCCTCACATGTGCAAGGCCCTGGGTTTGATCCTCAGCACCACATAAAAATAAATAAATAAAATAAAGTTATTGTGTACAACTACAAAAAAAAATATTAAGACAAAAAGCTTCAGTGTCACAGTACTTTTTGCTTCAGATTTATATCTCTTAATGAATTCTATGATTTTTAGCAGTATCTCTTTGTCATAGATCCATGTGTTAATTAAGATATATGTCAGGAAATATTTGGTTATGCTGGGAAACAATCAATCCCCAAATCTTACTGGCTTGATATAGCAAAGTTAATTTCTCACTCACAGTCCATGTTTGTTGTGGCTGTTCAGCTGGACTCCCATTATTGCTAATGATGATGTCGTCCATGCTAGAGGGAAAAAGATCCCCAATGGCAAAGGTGTCAACCATAATGGCACACACCAGTACTTCTTTTAAATCATTGATCATAGCTACTCCTATAATTTCACCCAACCTCATGGGATCCAGAAAGCAGAATACTGTTTTGTGACCAGAAGTGATAAAACTGGAAATAATATCGAATAGCCCAAATGACTACCATAATTTGGAAGAGTCAGGGGCGGCGAATGAACTGTGGGCTTTTAAAGGCGTCTCTAAGCTGAGGTGTACCCCTTGGAGAACTCTTAGTGTTATCTCACCAATCTGACACTGCTCTGTTGCCTGGGCAACCTCCTGCTCAAGGTGAATTCTGTGATACTATGGAATTTATTGGTTCAGACAGCCTTAGGTTCAAATGCAGCCGCCCGAGGCAGAAAGAGGTACCAGTTCACGCAAATAGCCTTGAGGTGCCAGCTGCCTGGAGGAGGAAGTTACAGAGCAAGTGATAATGTCCAAATCAGGCCATCTTCCCCCAGTTGCTCACCAGGCCCCTGCTTTTAAAACTACTTTTCGTGTCATTTGTTTTATTTCTTATTATTATTACTTCAGACCTTTAATTTCCCAGCGGGCTCACAGTCTCTGTGCAGTTTACCGCTCCCTCACTGTGCGGGAACAGTGAGAAATAAGCATAATCCTATAGGCTGTGAATTGAACCAAACTTCCAAAAAACCTATCACATACTTTTAAGATCATTTGTTGCTTATTTATTTATTTATTTTGTTAAAAGCCCTGTATCCTTTAGATTCCTACTTTAACTCTCAACTGGGTTATTTTTCAAGCTTTATTCAAATCATAACTTTGACCACACATGTGAAAGGATACGCTAACAACAGTTAAAAGGAAAGATTGAGATTTGGAATATGGAACATTTACAAAAATTACCTCTCATATTCAGATGGTCACTCTATTAATCATGGTCACTTTTTATTAGGATTGTATACTGTCCTGACCTCTCTGTGAGAACTTCAAGAAATAACTAATTTCTATGGTATTTGGTTAAATACAAATCATACTGTTTATATTTTAACTCTAATATCAGCGCAATAGTATGTCTGACTTCAAAAATTCACTTAAGTACATGTGTTTTCAATTGAAGTACGAATAAGATTAATTCCTTAATCAAAATTTGATGCCACACCCAGAAAGCGTACACTCATCTTTATTTTATATGTCCCAGTCCTGCCCATTAATTGATGGGATTTGATATACAGTATTGGCCCACATCAAAGTTGCTGTACTGCTCATGTTAAAGACTTACACTGCTGCTTAGACTGACATTCTCTTCCTTTACAAATTACTTGATTTCACTTTCACTTACTCTCAACCACAACTTCTAAACCAAACCCCATCACCCAGTTTGAAGCACTTATAAATCTCCTATCTGGTTTCTTGTTCTACCATCTTGCTTCTTTACAAAACATTTCTTACATTGCCTTTGTAGTAATCTATTAAAATTGCAAATCTGATAATGTCAGTCTAGTCTTTAAATACCACAGCTATCAGTTGAAATACATTCCAATCTCCTTAGCATTTCCCATAAGAATGTTCCCAACTTTCCCTCTCATTTTAAACTTCATTCCTTCCACTGTCATCCACCTGTTTGGCTTCAGGCCATTTTCTTTAGTCCCAGGAATCTGTTGTCTGCATGCTCTCTTACCTCTTGGCCTTAGTTGCTCCCTCTGCTTCGATCCACCTCTCCCCAGTTTCAGTCACTTATTCCTTTGTATCTCTTACTTCTCCATTCTTTCCAAAATCCTTTTTCTGATACACCAAGAATTCTCCTTCAGGTGTTCATAATTTTGGGGGGCTTATCAGAATCCTTTGAGCTTTTCTGTCATCTTTGTAAGAGTAACTGAATATAGATGCTTACTTATATTTTCTTAACACAATGAGTATGTTTTAGAAGAAGAGTCACATCCTAAGTGTTCACTGCAGTTGACTGAGGGAGTAGACTGTGGAGATTTCTCAAGTGAAAAGGCACTGAAACAGATCTGAGATGACATGTTAGAGGAAGGGTAATCTATAAAAGCAGTTTGTGTACAACTAAACTTACAGAGAAACACTTCTTTTTTTTAAAGAGAGAGAGAAAATTTTTAGTATTTATTTATTTATTTTTTCTGTGGGACACAACATCTTTGTTTGTATGTGGTGCTGAGGATCGAACCTGGGCCTCACTCATGCCAGGCGAGCGCGCTACCGCTTGAGCCACATCCCCAGCCCAAAGAGAAAACATTTATTTCTATGTATAAAATATTTCTCTTATGATAAACATGGGCTGTAGCATAATGTCTTAGCACTGAATTTGGTTCTAAGTCTAGCTGAGTCTAACAGAGAAGTTTCTTTAAAGCTTAGAAAAGGTATTAAAGCACCAAATAATTTATTTTTTTTTCCTTTGTTACATATATCTCTGGTATGATGGAAATACTAGAACAAGGTCAATACAGCATGGTAAAAAGAACTCAATTGAGAGTGAGGAAAAACTGTACTCCACTATTAAGTTTCCCATTTTTCACCTTTGGAACTTGTGTAATCCTTCAGGTTTTTTGAAATTTTAGGGTCATGTCTTCCTAAAATGGTGATGATGAACTGCATTACTGTAGCACAAAAATATTATTACAACCCAATTGCACAGAATAATTGGGAGAACGTAGGACAACATAAAGGAATACAGAGATATAAAACAATATAAATCATATAGGAATTTCCTATACATAAAGTAGGGAGACGAGTTACTGAGACATGTGTCTCTAAGAAAGGGAAAATGAAATAATAAACTATTCATTTGATGAAATGACAAAAACAGGACAATGCTTAATATCAAATTGTGAGCAATACTTCACTAAGCAATATATTATTGGATATTTGTGAGTGTGTTTGTGTCAGAGTGTGTGTGTGTGTCTGTGTGTGTGTGCATGCATGTGAGTGTGTCTGTAATCATGCAGTTTAATTTGACTTAGGATGAGACTCATAATTAACTTGAAAATGGAAATCATCCTATTATCTTCAGCATAACTTCACTAATCTCTTTCCTTCTGTGCTTATTTTTTTTCATCTTCAAATTCTCACAAGCTTTTCATTTACTGAAACATCAGTTTTTCCCAAAACTTCAACCAGCAGTGCCTTTATGCTCTCTCTCCACTATTAGCCTGTTGGGTTTATCGAATGCCCTTGGTCAAGCCCACTCCTACCTTGCTTCTGAATATAAGTAATTCCAATTTCCCCTCACAAGTTCCTGGATTATTGATGGTAGGAGGAGGAGTAAGAAACTGAAGAGGAGAAGAATCACTTACCTGTTAACCAAGTGTGTTGCAGTCATATTTAAAATACAGTAAAAAGTAATAATTATGAAGAAAATGCAAAACACTAAAAGATGAAAAATTAGGGGTCTTAGTTAAAAGACAAATAACCCAGAAAATCAGGTCCATCTCCCCTTGGCAAAATGAGGAAATAATGGAATACATACTAAGGTTATCTTATTTAAAAGCAGGAAGGGTAAAATCATGTGGACAGCCAAGAATCAACCAAATTCCAATGCAAAGTTGATTTATCATAATCTCTTTCCATTCCTTCCTGCCAAACCAACCCTGGCTAACCATGTATGTTTTTTCTTGTCTGTATGTTTGTTGTATTTTTTTGCTGAAAACTGTATCTTGTTATCTGCTAAAGATTATGGTTGTCAACCTCCTTTTTTTTCAACTTTTGCAATTTCTAATAGCAACTAAGAGGAATTTACTGGTGTTTGTTTTCAGTTTCTAAAAACAACAACAACAACAACAAAGCCCTCTGACTTGCCAAGCTTGAATCAAATCGACATCTCATGGTATTGCAACAGTGGTAAGAGGAGAAGAAATCTAGAAAATTAGGCACTCTTGTGCAAACTCAGGAATAGGATGAAGAGAGACTGATGTAGGGAGAGTATTTCTGCCATTTATTCCCAGTCAAAACAAAATAAAAAACAATTGAAATATTAAAATTGATTTTTAAGTTGCCATTTGTATTTTCATGAATGTCATTTATATGAACAGCTTGTTCTATTCTTAGGATGTAATTAGTATTTGGAATTCTTATTCCTACAAGGTACTGAAAGAAGTCAAGTCAGATTAAAGAAATGCATAATGGCCAATTATTTGTTTTCTAATTGTACTTTAGGGCATAAATTGCATTAGAGGGTCAATATGATGATTATTTTTTCAGGAAACAAAAGCACACTAATTCTTTGGAAAAATTGTTGCTGTGTTTTATTCTATCTTTCTTTTGTTTAAATAAATTAATAAGGGATTTTTCCAATGAAATAATAGTTTTATGTTGGTACATAAAACAACAACAAAGTCTGTTTCTTTGCATTAAGTTTCCATTTTATGACAATTACTGCTAAGTTTGTATAGACATGTTAAACATTTCTTATAAGTTAAGCTAATCATAAAGAATATATTTCCCCATTAGATTTCTTCTAAAATTTTATAGATTCCATTGGGGAAAATTTTGCTAAATAATAAAAATATCATTGAAGTTAGGACAAATCAAGTAATGTTATGGAGAAAAGATTTACTGATATACTTTTATAGTGCATGGAATTTTAATTGCCTTCCAGTGAGTGTGTAATGATTACTTTTAGCTGATTATGCCTTTTACATAGGTCAATATAGTAACAATGAATTTGCAATTTTCACTATCCCAAATAATCTTTCATACATCAGTTTCTTCTTTTAACTTAGTGGGATTTTATATCTCAGGGGAAAACTCTATTTGTAATTAATGAGTCTTATTCTTTTTTTTTTAAGAGAGAGAGAGAGAGAGAGAATTTTTTTAAAAATATTTGTTTTTTTTTTAGTTTTCCACGGACACAGCATCTTTGTTTGTATGTGGTGCCGAGGATCGAACCTGGGCTGCACACATGCCAGGCGAGCGTGCTACCGCTTGAGCCACATCCCCAGCCCATGAGTCTGATTCTTTTCAAGACAATAATTGGAATAGTCTCATTGGTATCCTAATGTCATCATCAATAAGTTATGTTTTACAATATTAGTCAGAGAATCTGAAAATATAGTCTAAATTTAGTAGAATAAGATCTGGACTGATTATAATTTTGCCTATTGTATTAGCCAATATTCATGAAAATCTACAGCATGAGGCTGATGTTCAAAATTATTCTTATGCACTCCAGGAACCAGAAGTGTAATGTGGATTATGATGAATCAAGTATATTTAGTGTTGTTAGTCAGATTTTTATAATTATGACTAAAATACTTGATAAAAATACATTAAGGGAGGAAAAGTTTATTTTGGCTCAGGGTTTCAAAAGTTAAGTTCATGTTGGACCAACTGCATTGCTCTGGGCCCACGGTGGGGCAGAACATCATGGCAGAAAGGCATGGCAGAGGAAAGCTGCTCAGCTCCTGGCAGGCTAGGAACAAAAGAGGGAGAGAGAGGGAAAGTAAGCGAAGAAGACTGAAAGAAGAGGATGGGAAGGGAGGGGTAAAATCCCCAAGGGCATATGCACCAGTGTCCGACTTCCTTTAGCCACGTCCCATCTGCATACAGTTACAACCCAGTAGTGTCTTCAAATTATTTATCAATCCAATGTATTAATACACTGGTGAGGTTTCAAGCTCTCATAGTCTGATAACTTAACCTCTGAACATTCTTGTCCTGGGAATCATGCTTCTAAAATGTCAGAGGACATTAAAGATTAAAACATAATGAGTATGGAAGTTGAAGTTGAATTAAATATGTTTTGTTGATTATCTGGTTTCCCTCTATTTCTCCTTCTCCCCCTCTTTCTTTTTACTTCTTTTCCCTATCAATCCATGCATGGGCAAGCCTTTAGTAATAGGAACATTAAACTAGAGATCATTTTCTGAATTAGACCTTTAACCTCACACTATATACAAAACAACTCACATGAATTAAAGACTTAAATAAGACCTGAAACTCTAAAACTCCTAAAGAAAAAAAGGGACATTTGTTCAGAAAATGATTTTTTTTTTTGTATAAGACCTCAGAAGCATAAGAAACAAAAGTAAAAGTTGACAAATGAGACTAGATCAAATTAAAAGTTTCTGCCCAGTAAGGAAAACAATTGGCAGAATGAAGAGACAACTACAGAATTAGAGATAATATTTGCAAATGATACATCATAATGAATTGATATCCATAATAAATAATGGATTTGTACATCTCAATATTAAGAAAACAACTCAATTAAAATTGGGCAAAGATCTCCAAAGACATTTCTTAAAAGAAGATGTACACATTGCTAACAATTAGAGTAAAATGTACTCAAAATAGTAAATCATAGTTGGAAGCAGTGGTGCATGCCTGTAATCCTAAAGACTCAGAAGGTTGAGGCAGGAGGATGATAAATTAATGACCAGCCTTGGCAAAGTAGTGAGATCAAAAGCAACTTAGTGAAAGCCTGTCTCAAAATAAATGGATGACTGAATAAATAAATAAATAAAAGGTTTGGAGGCTGGTGATGTACCTCATTGGTAAAGCACCCCTGGGTTCAATCCTTAGCAGACACACATAAAAAAAATGATTGGAGAAATATAAATTAAAGCCACAATGAAATATCACCTCACATCTGTTATCAAAAAGATGAGAACTTACCATGTATTGGTGAGGATATGAATAAAAAGGAACTTTTGCATACTGTTTGGAAATATAAACTAGTAAGCCATTATGAAAAACAATATGAACGTTCCTAAAAAATAAAATACAAAAAATAACTACTATATGATCCAGAAATACTAGGTATATACCCAAAGAAAACAAACCAGTATGTGGAAGATATTCACACTACCATATTCTTTGCAACACGATTCACAATAGCAAATATATGGAATAAATCTAAGTGTCTATCAACTATGAATGAATAAAGAAAATGTGCTAAAATGGATCTTTACATTACTTGATTAATTGACAATTTTTTGGTATCAGTAAAAAAAAACTTTAAAAATAAATTAATGAATTTATTAAGAGAATATGGTATATATACAAACAATGTAATACTAATGAACTTTTAAAAAGGAGATATTAATAAGTGCATAATGACATATGCTTACCTTTACAGTATCATATAGAATAGTCTCACTGCCCTAAAAATCCTATATACATTGCCTATTTATCCCTTCTTCCTCCCCATTCCTGACAATCACTGATCTTTTTTATTTTCTCTAAAATGTTGCCTTTTCCAGAATGTCATTTAATTAGAATCATGCAATATATATAGCCTTTTCAGATTGACTCCTTTCACTAAGTCATAGACATGTAAGATTTCTCCATGTCTTCTCATTTTTGGCATAGAATAATATTCTACTGCCTGTATATAAAACACCCATTTCCTTACTTAGGGACATTTTGGTTGCGTCCACATTTTGGCAATTATGAATAAAGTTTTCATAAGCATCCATGTTTTTGAATGGATATCATTTTTAACTCATTTGGGTAAATACCAAGTAGTAAGATTGCTGGAGTGCATGGTAAGAATGTATTAAATTTTATAAAAAACTGACAACACACTTTCCAAAGTGTCTGTGCCATTTTGCATTCCCACCAGTAATAAATTAGAGTTCCTGTTAGTCCATATTCATGCTGGCATTTGCTCTTACCAATAATTCAGATTTTGACTGTTGTAATAGGTGTAGTGGTATCCTCTGTTATTTTTAGTATTGTTATTACTAAGCACAGAGAATTAAACAACTTTTGGTAGCATTTCTATAATAAGTTCCAAATGAATGCTGATTCACAAAACATAGAAACTCAGGCAACTGAAAGAAGGGCATTAAAATAAGCTGATTTTCTTTCCATATGCCTAAACTATTTCTAAGCATTTAAGAATATTTGACAAAGTAGTGTAATTACTTAAAACCTTAATATCTTCCTCAAACACTTTATTAAATAAACAAAACTCATAACACAATATCAATGAAAACCACAACAAAAGGCAGAAGAATTTATGACACTGTACTATCTAGGGAAGGAAACCATGAACATAAGAAAATTAATACTTATATATTCACATGTATTCACATGTTTTAAAATACTTAATCCATTCATTTACACACACCTGATTGTCCTATATTATTTTATTTTTATTTTTTAAAATTTTTCTGGGGGGTGGGGCCCTGGAGACTAACTTAGGGGCACTCGGCCACTGAGCCACATCCCCAGCCCTATTTTGTATTTCCTTAGAGACAGAGTCTCACTGAGTTGCTTAGTGCCTTGCATTTGCTGAGGCTGACTTGAACTTGAAATTCTGCTGTCTCAACCTCCCCAGGCACTGGGATTTCAGGTATGCGCCAGTGTGTCTGGCCATCCTATATTTTTTAAAGCTCCTTTTTGCATAACCTACATATGATTAACCCTATATAGGTCTTCCTAAGAGCTCATATATGAATTTTGTGTCTTTACAACCTTGTTCTCATTACTCCATATTTACATGGTTCATGTTGTTATCTCCATCATGTTTATTTTTTACTTCTACATTCCTTTAGCTTACTGCCATTTAAAAACAAATTTGAAACAAAAAATTACTGATTTTTTACTACTAATTTGACAAACATCCTGAGAAAGCAGTCTCAAACTTTCTGGTAACAACTCAATTTAGTTTGTAAATAAATTTCAAAATGATGCAAAGTATATGGATTACGAAACTTTTAGATTAACATAGCTCATAGGAGATTATATTTAGCCATTTTCATTTTATATATTAAGGTTGTATTCAAAGAATATAACAAAAAATGTATAAATATGTAAAAGCCATAAAGAGTATACTTATATTTTAGTAAGTTAATGATATATAGTATAAAAAATTTATATTTAATACCATTTTAATAATTCAATATTAATAATAACTTTTAGAAGAAAGTATTATTTTTCTTTTTCTAACGAACTATACTTTACCAATTATTAACCTCAGTGCAAGTAATCATGAATTTAGTGAATATGAACTAACAAATACTTAGCAATTACATCCTTTCATGTCTTATTAAAACGAAATGATGGTTATAAATTTCACATTTTGAATTAAATTATAATAATAACAATATAAATAATAATGATTAAGGCTTTTATATACCAATGTTTTAGGATCACTGAGTGTTATCTGATAATTTCAAATTACTTTCATTAAACCAAAATTCTCTTGATGGGAACACTTTCTATTTATACATAGTTGAAGATTCCTTTTCAGAAGGAGAGTTTCCAAATTACTTCTCAATGTCCTCTATTATAATACATACCCTTTAAATCAGACAAATCAAGCTTTTCTCAATTTGTCAGCCTTAGGGGAGTTACATTGTTCAAAGGAAATAAGATGGATATTCTAAATAGAATGTTTTTGGATGCTTTTCATGAGACATCAGTGGCTCTTTAAAGAGAGTTTATTGATTCTTCAGGCAGCACCTGAGGCTGCCCAAGATCTATTGCTCTGTCACTTTAAAAGCGGCAACAGACGTGCCACTTTTCCTTGGAGATCTTTCTCTTAAGACGTGAAAATTTCTACAAACCAATTGCATCTGTCATCTCCTGCTTGATCCACTGAATCCCAGAGGCCATGTCTGAATGGTTAAAAGCCATATTTTTGCTCAAAATGCTTGTTGGAACAAATTCATTTTCAGGATAGCATCTCTGTAAATGAAAACCAAGCATTCAAACCTGTAAACATCAATGAGAGGAGTTATGACCAGGAAGGAGGCGGGTTTAGGAGGATTCTATGAAAGACAACCTGGACTCATGGCCCCAGGTGACCTGGTACAGCACCTCAGAGAGAAAACCAGACTTTATGGATACTTCTACGGAAGGGACACTCATTTCTTAAGAAAATAAACTTTATTTGGTATAGAAAAACTTTCAATGGATAATCTTTATGTTATTCCAGAACCTGGCTTCCTCTAAAATTTAATTTCTTGTGACTAATTCAATATTTAAAGAGTGTTATGAGGATATACAGACTAAATATATTCACCTTGTTTGGATGTCAAACACACTCATTAATATGCTTATCCATCTTTTGGGGAAGCACCTAACTTTTCAGTATTCCTCGAATCTCCAATTAAAGCAAGTTATAAAGCTTTAAGTAAAAGAAAAGGAGGTTAAATAGAGGAAGATGATCAAGACAAACAGAGGAGAAGAGGGAAAGGGGAGATAATAGGGAAGGAATTTGGTCCAATTTTGCTATGTCCATGCCCAAGTGTACCATTGCGAATCCCACTTTCATGTAGAATTATAGTGCAGTAATTTTCAAAAAAATAGAGGAAGGAGAGAGGGGAAGGTAGGAGGGAAAAGAAAGTGGAGGTATTAAAAATGAGACTGATTAAATTATTTTATGGGCGTATATAAACATGTCACAATGAAACCCACTAATATGTGTAATTATAATGCACTAAGTAAAACCATAAAACACTGCTAAGTATAATAAATTGTTACTTTGTTATATATGAAACTTGAGCATGTCCTATGGTGAAGCCAGTTGAGACAGAAAAGAAATCAGATAAAATATTTATGGAATGAAGACCTTGTTCCAATTGCCCCATATCCAACAGAATTAGAATGATTAACCTTTTGAATATTTTGGAATTAATTAATAAAAATCAAAAACTAAAAGAAACCTATTGTCAGGAACAAACTGGAATGTATAATCTGAGCTTTGAGTGTGAAAATTAAGTTCTGTTTTTTAAATTGATTTTTCCAGGCAAATTCAATAAAATGATCAAATTCGATTTTAAAAAGGGAAGATTAAAAAAAGGGTAGATAAAATGTTAACAATCCAAAATAAACAAGAAAAACTCAAATCCATTTATGTAGATATTGTTTTGAATTTTTTTCTTCATTTTATTAAGGCTTTCTGGATAAAAATTAGATTTGTGATATCCAGTTCTTAAGAGAAAAGCATCTTAAATATATTTAGGTGTAGATAACTATAGTACAGTATTCTTTTTTGAGTATTTATTTATAATAAACTTTTGTTAATTATCAGATACTAATCTAAAAATTTATTTCATATTAGAATTACTTTTACAGTTAGTTTTACTATTTTTTTTTGTTTCAGTTAAATTATAACATTTTGGAAGAGGAGACAAGATAGCAGCAGAGAAGCAAGCCACGTGTCCCAGCTTCTCCACAGGCTGAAATCAAAACAGATGGGGAACAATTATTCAGTGAAGTGTCTGAGGAAAAGTACTGAGGTTTAATATTGGACAAAGTCTTGGAGAGACTCAGAAACTCTCATTAATGGAACAGAGAGAAAGAAAGAGTGTATTGGATCTAAACCTTCACCCATAACATTGGGGCAGTGGGTCACAAAAAGGGAAAGATAGAGAGGTATATCTAACAAAATTATTTCAGAAACCAGGACAAAAGAGAAAGGCAATCCAAATTAAGAAGAACTGGACACTGCATCGGGGACTGTTGCATAAAAAGTGCTCCAATTTTCTCAATTCATAAGTGGAGAACCATGTTATGGTGATACCTAAATCTGCAACTGAGGGAAACATAATATCCTTAATCTTCATCTCCCCCCAAGATCACAGTAAATTGTGCCACAGAGAAATGATCTGGAAACAATTTGTCTGAATAATTTATACACTGAGATTGCTGCAAACCTAAAGCTAGTGTAACTGGCCAGTTGGCAGAGAAAATGGACCCAGGCCTATTTAAACACCTGGGTACATGGTACTCCTCCCTGTGCAACAAAGACTCCTGAGCATACCTGAAATATTTTGCCTACACTGGAGAAAATTTGGCAGTCCACTAGACAGAGATGCCCAGGTTCATGTCCAGGTGGCCCATAGGTTCCCAGGCCAGTCAAAGGATTTCCAGAATTGGGAATGTTGTACCAGAAGAGAGCAGGGTGAAGTCTTTGTGATTAACTCCAGACACACAGTGATTATCCCTGCATACCAAGAAATCTCAATGGGCATACAAAACTGCTGCCCATGCCAGGGAAAATCTAGCTACCAGGCTGAGTATGGCACAATCCCTAAAGGAACCACTGGCTCACATGCCTGCAGCATAATGCACAGAGCTGCCTAAGTTCATACCTGAGCAGAAGGAGGGCAGGGTGAAGACTGAATAGATAGCTCACTGTGGCTGCACTCAACACAGTTTTCTGAAACAAGAGCCTGATCTAGCCATAGGGAAAATCCAATACACAGCTCCTCACACCAAGGGAGAACCAAGGACTTTGGCTGCTGCTTCCATGCACAGAGCCAGTTAGAGGATATCTAGCCAAAGCCTGCCTCTCATACCTGGCAAATTTCAGAACTGGAAGCACTTGAAAGAAGTCTGTTTATGTTAAACACCTCAGCAAGAAGAACTTTTATTCTTTTGCATATTTGTGTTTAATTTCACTTCTATTGTCTTCTGTGTTGGTTTATTTGACTCTCCATCACTACTTTTTATTTCATACTTTTCTATAATTTTAAGTATTTTTAATTCATTAATTAGTTTTTTCCTCCTTTTTTCTACTCTCTTGTTTGTACTCCATCCCTTTCTTTTTTTATTTCTTTTTCTTTTCATTTTTCTTCTTTCTTTCTTTCCCCATAACTTCTTTCTTTTTTCTTTTTCAGTTTACATTCTATACAGTTTAAAAGTGATTTTACTTTCTTTATTAAGTAATTTTTAGTTCATTCTTTATAATTTATCCACCTATTTCATTTTGGTTAATGTTGTGGTAGAGAATATTTTCAATAAATATTTATTGCATATTGATATACAGTTTGCTTCTGAGTTGTAGATATTATTGGTGGCTATACTCTGCTGTCATAGTGGAGTGGAAAATTGAACAAAGCACTTGAAAAAGATTAAGTGGGTGAACTGATGCTGAGATAAACCCCCAGTGAAGGGCACATTAGAAAGAGAAATAAGCTCACTACAAAAATCTTTATGTAATAGTGGTAGATATAACCATCCCACGAGAAAGGCAAATTTCAACACAGGAACACAGATAGCACAAGAAAACAAGGCAAAAAGATAACTCCAAAATTTCAAAACTCTCCAACATCTGAATCCACAGAAACTGAAGTGAGGATAATTCCAGACAATGAATTAAAAAACAAAACAAAAAACTGATGGTTAAAATGATCAAATGAATAAAAGAAGTTAGGAAGACAACACAAGATATGAAAGAACATTTTAATAAAAAGAGATTCTAGAAAAGAACCAAACAGAAATCTGGGAAATGAAAAGAACAAACAAAAAAATCAAATAAGAAGTTCAGTGGAAATTCTCTCCAGTAGATTAGATGAAGCACAAGAAAAAAATATCAGGGCTTGGTGACAAAGTGGATGACCTAGAACATTCAAATTGTATTAAAGAAAAAAAAAAGAAACTTTTAACAGAGTATACAGAGGAGTAAATTTAAGATTCAGATATCAAAGTTAGAGTGCAGACACAGGTTAATGGCATAGGAAAGTGATTCTGTGAAATAATAGCAGAAAATTTCCATAATCCTGGGAATGAGATGGACATGCAGGTAATGGAGGCATTTAGAACACCAAATAGACATGACCAGGAAAGAAGTTCTCTATGATATAATATAGTTGTAATGCCAAAAATTCAGAATATAGAGGGTTTTAAAAGCTGCAAGAAAAATGACAAATCATTTTTAAAGGTAAATGCATCAAAATAACAGCAGATTTCTCAGAAGTATTTCTAAAGGCCAGTAGGGCATGGATAATATATTTCAAGACATTAAAAAAAACTATCAAAACTAAATTATTATATCCAGCAAAGCTAACTTTTAGAATCAAAAAGATATATAAAAACCAACCAAGATAATGACAAGGTAATTCAGACCACTAAGCCAGCATTTCAAAAGACACTTTAAAAAGCCCCATACAGAAGAAGAAGATTAAACAGGAATCACAAGAGTATGGGAAAATAAATCTCATTAGAATAATAGATAAACAAAAATAGTACAACCACATGACCCAGTTACATTACTGCTCAACATTTACCTCAAAGAAATCAAGCCTGCAGGGGCTGGAGTTGTGGCTCAATGGGAGAGTGTTTGCCTCACACACAGGAAACACTGGGTTCAGTCTTCAGCATGGCAGATAAATAAGCAAATAAAATAAAGGTATTGTGTCCATCCACAACTAAAAAAAAAAGAAATTAAAAAAGAATTCAAGTATGCATTCTTTAGTGATATATATATATATATATATATATATATATATATATATATATACACACACACACACACACACTAATGTTTATTGCAGCTTAGTTCACAATTGCCAAGTTATAAAATTTGTCTACATGTGCTCCAACAGATGATTGGAAATGGGAAATGCAGCACATATACAGTGGAGTTTTATTCAGCAATAAAGAATAACAAATTATATCATTAACAGGAAAATGAATGGATCATATCATATTAAGTGAAATAAGCCAGATTTATAAAGACAAGAACTAAAAGTTTTGTTTCATATGTGGAAGCTAAAAGGGGAAAAAGAAAAGAAAAAGTTTCATAAAAGTACAAAAAAGATTTAGGGGAGATGGAGTAAGAAGTATGGAATGAGGGAGTATACAGAGAGGTATTGTGGAGTGATTGATACTGGTCCAGTTGTTACATGTAGGTATGATTATGTCATAATATACCCCACTATTATATGCAATCATTATGCCCAAATATAAACATGAGGTTGCACCAATTAGGCACCAAGAGAGAATTTTGTAGAATTGTAGTGCAGTGCAATGAACATTAGCTAGAGAGTTGAATTATTTAATTGGTTTCTTTCTTTATCAGTTCATCTTAAATGAACATGTTTCTAAAAGTCTGATTATCATGACTTCTTAAATTTACTTGTTTATTCGTCTGGATTAATGAAGATAGATAACTACACATTACTTCCACTGTTGAGACATTGGAACCTATCTGTAAACCTGGTGCAAGAAGTAATCATCACTAATATGTTGCCCAAACCAGATAGATAGATAGATAGATAGATAGATAGATAGATAGATAGATTAGATAGATAGAGAAGACTCCAATGATCCACAGTACTCAATATTAATACCTAAGATTGGTTCCTAAATTGGGACCAAATCTTAGAACTGTGGCAAGAAAAATGATGTCATGTGCACCTACTATGTTGTGACCACAGTTTGAGTAGATGTACCAAATGAGTAGATGTACCAAATGCTGTTTCCACTTTATGTCTACCATATTAAGCACTGCTACATCTCTTAGTTTTCTAGATAAATGATTCTACTTACAGCAAAAACACAGTGTGATATTCTCCCAAGTCTTCCTTGTACAAAACCCCCTGAAGTTTTGGAAAATATTAAAGACAGCCTCTCAAACAGCAAGAAATGAAGGAATTCTTAGGAAGCTGTAACCAAAACATTTACATCTAGAAGAGCCAGCCTGCATTTTAGATTAACAGATGTTAATCTCAGGGTTCTTCCAATTGACAGAGATTCAATTTTAAAGTCTCTATGGGAATGACAAATGTTAGAGCAGGTATAGTGCAGAAGTGGATTAGAGATTCAGAATTAAGACAGAACCCTTAAAAAATGATACACTGTGGTTAAAGTGTGAGGAAAAAAAAAAAACCCTGTCATTTGGTTGAGAAATATTAAGGAATCTTTGCTTCTGGGTAGCTTGAGAAAAAAATCAAAACAAAATTGCAAATAAAACAAACAAACAAAAAACTCTCCTGAGAATTTATAACCACTCCTCTTGGATTAGGGAGTAGAAATAATGCTAATTGTTCCTGAAATCCATAACCATAAAATTTATTTTAAACTGATTCTCAAGAGCCTAGTAGAAACATATACAAATCTCTGAAGGAAAAAAAAAAAAGACATGTACAACACAAGCCTCAAGGTAACCACACAATAAAATCCCAAGCAAAGTGATTTTCTCAGGAACAAAACAAAAACACTAACATGACAAATGGGAGGAAAAGTAAGCTTCTACAAGAGTTAAGAAAATGAGAAACCACTGTCTTCTTAGAAGACAAATATCAGAGTTGTCATCATAGAGAATTGTGTGCTGAACATGTTTAAAGAAATGAAGAAAAGTGTCATAATTATGACTAAGGGATAAAATTCTCTCAAAGTGATCAGGTAGAACTGAAAGAAAAACAGAATTTCTAAAACAAATATAAAATACAAAAGGCAATCAAACTAAAGACCAGAAGCACTGAAAAGAAAATTAATGCAATAAAAAGCAAATCAGAAGAGACATACATATCCAGAAGGCAGCACAGAAAAAGTGGAGATAAAATACCATTGAAGGACCAGTTCAAAATACTGTAACTTAGACCGAAAAGTTCTAACATTATCGCATTCCTCAAATTGAAATACACATCTGCTCCAAAATAAAAAGAATAGGACTAAGAGATAAGAGTAATAGCCTAAAAATTAGAATAATGGGAAATGAAAGTTCCAAAGGAGGATAAATGAATCATAAATATTCCAAAGTAAGGTTAAGAGTTTTTCCGCCACTGGGTCTAAAGGACCTGATTAGCACAATTGTAGAGGAGAAAAAGTTTACTTGAGGGCTCATGGTTTCAGAGATCTTAGTCCACAGAAGGCCGCTCAGTTTCTCAGGGATAGAGATGAGGCTGAGGCTGAACATTATGGAGGAGTGTGTGGCAGAGGGAAGCAACTCACATCTGGGTGATCAAAAAGCAGAGAGGGGCTGAGGTGCTGCTCAATGGTAGAGTGCTAGCCTAACACATGTGACGCACTGGGTTCAATCTTTAGCACCACGTAAAAAGAAATAAATAAAATAAAGATATTGTGTTCATTTACAATGAAAAAACAAATTTTGCCAGATGTATACAAATACATTTTACAAATGTATACCCTGAAGTCACACCCCAATTCCCACCAGCTCTAGCCACACCCTACCACTTCAGTTACCACTCAGTTAATCCCTGTCAGAGGATTAATTCATTGATTGGGTTAAGATTCTTACAGCACAATCATTTCTCCTTTAACCCTTCTTGAATTGTCTCACACATGAGGTTTGGGGGACATCTACATTCAAACTATAACAGTAAACAAACAAAATTCCATACCTGATCCCATGAAACTGAAGAGTGCTAAAGAAAGATTATAAAAGCTACCAGGGACAAGAGGCAGTTTACCTTTATTGGAAGGAAAACTAAACTAATAGCCTTCTAACTTTCAGTAAGAAAAGTAAAGATATGGTGAAATGTATCTTGAAAGTACAGGGATACCCAGCAACATAGAATTGAACACACAATGGAACTATTTTCATGAATAAGGATGACATAAACACATTATTAGACTCATTATCACAAGAATCTATTTTTCCTTAAACTGGTATTTATTCTAACATTTTATTTTAATGTTAAACATTGCTTTGAAAAGTATATGGAACAAAAGTTTTAAAAAATCAAGTGACTTGGCACTAAAGAAATGAAATAAAATGTGGTATCTTAAACAACAAAAGTTTTTTTTTTTTTTTTTAGGGGAAGGGATACCCGGGATTGAACTCAGAGGCACTCAACTACTGAGCCCATCCCCAGCCCTATTTTGTATTTTATTTAGAGACAGATTTTCACAGAGTTGCTTAGTGCCTCACTTTTGTTGAGGTTGGTTGGTCCTTCATGATCCTCCTGCCTCAACCTCCAGAGCCACTGGGATTATAGGTGTGCTTCCAGCACAACAAAAGTGGTTAAGATGTAACTAAGACTAGTTAAGGAGGCAAATGGCTGGAAAATAAGTTACCTCTGTGGAAAATAACTGATTTTTACTTCGTGCCATACATAAAATAAATTCAAATGGATTTAGAAATTAATTATATGAGGCAATATTTATGACTTTTTGAAGAAAGTATAGAATTCCTTTAGTATCATATTAGGTATATATGTTTTCAACAAAAACATAGAAGATAATAAAAAAGTAAAGGAAACAGCAAAAATTCTATTGTATTAAAATGAACTTCTATTTGCCTAAGTATAGCATGAAGTGCCAAAACAAACTGTAACTAGAGAGGAAATATTTGCCTCATGCATATTATACATTACTGAAAAATAGTTTTGTACCTGAAAAAAGAAAACTACCCACACATACTCACAATATTTAAACAGGTTGAACGTGCCTAACCTGAAAATTTGAAATCTGAAATGCTTCATAATCAGAATCAATCTTCTGACAAGCAGAAGATTATGTGACAAACAGAGTCCAAACACAGACATAATAAAAATATTGTATAATATTACCATCAGGTAATGTGTACAAAATGAATATAAAACAAATGAATTTCATGTTTGAGTCCCAACATTGAGATATCACATTATATTTATGCAAGTATTCTAAAAATCTGAAGTCTAAAACATTTCTAGTCCCACACATTTTGGATAAGATTTTCTCAGTGTGTATGCTAATAAGTAATAGAAAACAATGGAATAAATAGGAAAGAGAATTATGAAATTATGAATGTATGTATATATTTACCTAATGGCTGAATACACCTATAGACCAATTTCAACCATAGTACCAGGGAATTTAGACTAGCAACTTGTTGGTTGCTTGTAGAATAGCAGTCTTATTGGAAGAATATGCAGAGGATCTCAAAGATTTTATGTTTGGCTCCTGAGGTGAGTGGTAAGTACATGTAGTATGTATACTCTTATTAATATTATTACTTTCAGGACCATAAAACATATTATATACACTTTTTGTGTTTATGATGTATTTTACAATATGAAAATTCCCAAATAACAACAAGCTATTTCCAATATCCATCTTTAGATAATTACCAAGTAATCTTTACACCATCATAATTGGTTCTTCAATACATGGAGTAAATAAAAGGAATATGTCCAAATCAGTTCCTATTTTTTTTCTGTTCAACTAAATGCAGGGTTCAAAGAAAAATCTCATCAAATAAGTGAAACATTTATGGTGATGGAATGCCTTTTATCATTTTATTGATAGTAGTGTAGTCCTGTTTTAGTTGACTTTTAACAACATGTTAATTTTATGCTTGAAAAATAGACAAATTCAGGCTAGAAATTTAGCATTTCTCAATTAATTTCAAACTTCTTCCATTTAGTAGTGGAAGTAACAGGATGGAAGAATGAACCCTGTTAAAATGGTTACGACTTGTTTGCAGAGGTCCTGGGAAAGGCCAGAAAATGTGTGACATGAGTTCCAGGGACCTGGATTTTTAGACATGGTCCTGCACACACACAGTAAATATGGTTCTTAGAGAAGAAAAAGTAAAGTTTAAAAATGAAATTTAGTTACAAAAAATAACACACATGATGATTAACAGCTAAGGAATAAAATATGATAAACTCTTACTACTGGTGTTAGTTATACCATTAAATATTCAAAATAAGGTTAATATCAGCAAATTATAAATGTAGAAACTTAATCAGATATTACATTATCAATTGGTAAATGTAAGAGATATGCAGAAATTATAGTTTGCAGCAGAGATTCCTATTGTTTAATTGTGTATAATATCCCAGGAAGCATAAAAATTTAGTATTATAAATTTATTTAAATATGTACTTTCCCCTATATTCCAAAAATATTTGAGGTGCCTTGTCAATGTACATAAATTAAAATGAAATTGAAAGAATATGTAAATATATCAAGGTCAGAGAAAATAAAAAATACAAAAAGAGGATGGGGTGCGAAAAGATAAGGAGGACATATAGAATTATTTTTGGAAAAATATTGTGGAATGAATTTTATTCTTCTCATTTGTTGGCTTGTTTTAAACCAAAATGGGAATATAGATATCGAGGGAGATAAAATGTGAAACTTATTCTCAGTAAACATTATCATGGGAATTGTGATTCTACATATGACCTGTGGGTCAGCATTATAATTAAGATCTGAATTTTACTATCTCTCTATAGATGGATTTGTCTTATGAATATAGAAGTAACAATGTACAGAAAGTGTATGTATATATAGTATATATGCACTGGAATTTGGGAGAAGGTCTTTAGAACCTCCAATTGCTAGACCACTATATTTATTCTGAGCAAAGTTCACTGTGTAGCAACCTGGTTGTTATATTTAGTGATGAATAGGTAGGACATGATAATGGTCATGATCATTTATGATCAGCTGTGTTTTGATATGCAGACATCTAACTTGGTGTGTGTTATACACTATGCCTATGGATTCTCTTTTTTTTTTTTTTTTGATACTGGGGATTGAACTCAGAGGCTCAACCATTGAGCCACATCCCCAGCCCTATTTCATATTTTATTTACTGATAGGGACTCACCGAGGGGCTTAGCACCTTGCTTTTGCTGAGGCTGGCTTTGAACTTGCAATCCTCCTGCCTCAGCCTCTCGAACCACTGGATTACAAGCATGTGCCACTGTGCCCAGCATGAATTCTATTCTTTAGTCAGTACTAAGATATTGTCCTTTAAGTAAAAATTTTTATAATGAATTTTGAGGACCTAAGTTTTTGTCTAACAATGAGTGGACCTAATGCATGTCATTAGTCAATAAGGATTGATTAATGGGTCTCTGGACTGTGTAGGAGATATGTTGCCCTATTTTATTGACAAGAAAAATAATAAAGTTTTATAAGATCAGGTATTAGGGAGAAAAAGCAGATGGGGATAAAAGAGAGATTCTGCCTAGAATACATTTTCTCTAGGAAACATGTTTCCCCTGTAGAAAATGAGGACTGTATGACCAATGTGATTCTGCAACCTGTACTCTCAGAAAAATGAGAAATTATACCCCATCTGATTCAAATGTATGATATGTCAAAATCATTGTACTGTTATGTGTAACTAATTAAAACAAATAAAAAAAGAAAATGAGGATGATTCCAGATTTTACTTCTGAAAAGACAATTGTTTTAGAAGTATAACAGATATTACACAGCCTATACAGAAGTTTAATTGTTTTAGAAGTAAAACTTTTTGATGAAATATGAATTGCAGAAAAAATAAAAATGGATAACATAAACCATTAGTTCCACAAGTACTGTCACTACACAGGGGAGGAGAAATATGTAACCAATTACGGATGTATGTTGAAGTGTTAAAATATAAGCTTAACTCATCTGAGAGGTGTAGGGAGTACCTTAGGGAAGTGGAATAGTGAGAATGAGGAAATCAAGTTTGATTTTACAGCTACAGAAAAAGAGACAGGTAACTGGGAAACTTTAGACCTTGACAAATCACCTGAAGCCTTAAAAATTAAAAACAAAATACATATACGGAAATGTTAGATTTTGAGTATTAAGGAAAAATACAGAGAGAAAATGTGGGTTTTAGTAGGCCTTTAGGTGCCAATTCTGGGAGGCAGCCCCAACCAGTTATTATTACTTCTTATATCCTCTTTCTATTGGAAGTTTGAAGAAATTATTTGATCAGTAAAAATCCTAGAATTAAAGAGAAATAGTTTACAAGAGTAACAGAAGTCTAATAAATTGAAAACACAGACCCTGGGAATTATCACTGAGCCACAGAAGGGAAAAATAAAACTAATATGAGACAAACACAAAAATCAAAAACCTTGGAATGTTATTGAATTTGGTGAAATATGGAGAAAAGAACTGGTGATTATGGGGAGGACACAATCAAAAAAATTATGTATAAATTTAAATGTTACAAACATGTAAGAACCACAATTCTACAAGAAAATACCTTTAGTGTGATTAGTGCTCCTCTCAAGACTTGCAATAATTACAAGGGTAAGAGAAGTGTCACAAAATAGGATTAAGAGAATTAAGGGATATTTGGAAGGCATTAAAGATAAAGAGGAAGCCTTTGGGAAACCTGGAAGAAAGTGAGGTATTTGGAATTTCAGATACCACTTGTGGAAGGGAGGGGGTGGGACTCTTCACAGGTGATGCGTTTTCATCCTCTACCTCATCCAAAGGCTATACAGATTCTGTTATGACAAGTCATGCTACTTCTTTCAGGAATTTTGCCTGTCTTTTTTACTTCTTTGAATTAATGTCTGGTATCTAGTAGACACTCAATGAATCTTGAATGAATTACAGAAAATAATAGTGCTCTTACCAGTCTCCACTACAGTCTTTGATAACTACAGAAAATTCATTCATAAAATAATGTGCCTTTTATTTGGACAAATTTCCAAAATTAAAGTAAATGTGTTTCTAAATATTCAAAATCTAGGTAGAGATACAAATCAATAACTTGGGTGGGAGGGGAGTTTGTAGCAAGATGTAACCAAATATATTTAAAAAATTAACTATTTTTATGAAAATGCATAATATTTATTCACAGTTTGTAAAATTTAAACTGAGTTCATGAAAATATAGCATTTTATCAAAATAGAGGAGGATATCCCCTTTCCTAAGTCACAATGCTACGTGGCATATAGACATGTCATCCAGTGAGTTTCAAGTTGTATTGATAGATGATAAAAATGAAGGAGGCAAGAGGAAGAATTTCTTGAAATTATATTTTTTAATTCTAAGGGATGCTTTGGTTTTCATTTTGTAGGTTATGTAAAATACAATCATTGCTTTAACCACAGAAAACTGAGAGATAATTCATAAAATATTAATCTATTTTTTTTCTTTTTTTCCCCACAAAGTTTTATGATGTGTAAAGGTAGACTGTAGTGGAAGGACTGAGACTACATGATGAGCTCACTTAACTAAAAAATTAGTAATGCTGAAATATCAAATAAGAATCAGATCACCTTTCAGAATAGACCTTGGATAGATTACAGTGATATATTAAATTGAAATAAACAAGACATGCTTCAATTAAAATAATTCTAATGTTTAATCCAAAGTATAAGTCCCAATGTAAGAAATAGATCTCCACTATATACATTTAACAGTTATAATTAAAATAACCTCCTAAGGTCCAATAACGTCTCAACAGCAACCTAGGCTGAACAGGCCTTCACAGCATTGGAGATGCTAATGGCAGAGTCTGAAAAGCACATAGGGGAACTAACTGGTCCTGAACATCTCTCTGGGTATTTTCTTGCAGGAGACAATGCAATGTTTCAACCATTTGGACTGAATTATATAAAGCTTGTTTCTGTTTGTTGTTCTTTATTTAAATAAACAACATAAAAATACCTTTCAAGTGTAAAGGATCGAAGTGGAAAGGTGAAGGAAGTATTAAAATTTCAGAGAAAATAAATAGAGAATTGGAGGGGGGAAATGCCAGTAAACACATGCATAGTTTATTTTTATTTTTTGAGTGTGGTGCTAAGGATTAAACCCAGGTCCTTTTACCTACTTAGCATATGCTATACCACTGGGCTACATCCTTAGTTCCTATCTGTATTTTTTTAAGGCTGAATAATATTCTATTTTATATTGTCTTGATTCATCTATTGTTCATGGACCCTTGGGTTGTTTCCACCTGTGTGCTGTTGTCAGTTATGGTGCAGTGAACATGAATGAACCCGGAAGACAAGTGAAATGAGTCAGTCACAGAAGAATAAACATTGCATGATTCCACTAATAGAAGGTGTCTGTAGTAGTCAAATTCACAGAATCAGAAAATGAAAATGTAGTTTCTAAGGTCTGAAAATGGGGAAACAGAGTTGTTGTTTAATGGGTTTAAACTTTTAGCTAAGCAGAAGAATGAGCCATGTCTCTCAACAGCATGGTATCAACCCTATGGTATCCTAATACTATCAGACTGAAAATTAGGATTAGATGAATTTCTCGGGGAAACACAAACATTCAACTCATAACATGGTTTTTTATTTAACAATACAGAACAATACAGAACTTCAGGAGAATAAATTATGTCTATCAATTTAATTGTGTTTATGATATCACACACTATTGAATATGTCCAAAACTCATCAGATTGTACATATTAAATATGTACTTTTTTGTACTGAGGATTAAACCAAAGGAAGCTTAACCACTGAACCACATCCCCAGTACTTTTTAATATTTTATTTAGAGACAGGGTCTCGCTGAGGCTGGCTTTGAACTTCCTGTCCTCCTGCCTTAGCCTCCCAAGCCATAGGGATTACAGGTGTGTGCCACTGTACCTGGCAAATTCTTTATGTATCAAGTATACTTTAATAAAGTTAAAAATATAAAAAAAACCCACAGCTTTAGTATTCATCAATTTCCACAGCATAATGTGATCATCGATATTACAAACCTGCTATAGTTCCTTATTCTTTTCTTGAATCACTTTCTTTGCTAGAATCCCAAATAATTATACTGGATTTGGACAGTTTTTCCAGCCAGTTTTATGCAGCTACTACTTCTTTAAATGTTCTTGGAACTAATCTTTGCTAGTTGATATATATTTTTTGTTTTTGTTTTTACATATGTATTATCATTGAGAGCTACAGGAAAGTGCTCATGCAGTTGCTGACCCTTTTTATATCTTACTGCACTGCCATATCATGAGTCATTAAAATTTAACTCTGTTTTGTATATTAGTGATTAGCTGCAAACCATCTTGAGGAAAAAGAGCACAAAAGGAGGAATTTGCCATTTGACTTGAAAATACACTACAAAGCTGTGATAATGGAAATAACATGGCATTGGCACAAAAACAGTCATGTACATCAATGGAATAGATAGAGAACCTAAAGACAATCTCATGCATTTACAGCTAACTGATTAACTGATTTTGACAGTGGTTCTAGGAATAGATATTGGAGAAAGGACAGTCTTTTATTAAATGGTCTTTGGAAAATTGGATATCTGCGTGCAGAAGACAAAAGAGTGAACCTTATTTTTCAACAGTCACAAAAAAGCCACTCAAGATGGATTAAACACTTTAATGTAAAACCTGAACAGTGAAATTACTAGGAAAAATCTTAGGGGAAATATTTAAGAATATTGGAATAAACTAGGAGTTTTGGGATGAGACTCAAAGTCCCAGGAAACAAAAGCAAAACTAGACAAATTGAATTGCAATATTCCTCAAAGCTTCTGCACAGCAAAGGAAATGATGTAATAGAAAAACTGCAGAATGGAAGAAAATATTCACACATTGTACATCCGACATGGGTGTGATATCCAGGATATATAAGAAATTTCAAAAACTTGACACCAAAAATAAATAGCCCAACTAAAAATTCGGTAAGATCTATATAGACATTGCTCAAACAACAAAAACAACAAAATAGACATACAAATAGGCAACAGGTACATGAAAAACTGCTAAAAACATCACTAATCATCAGACAAATGCAAATCAAATCCACAATGTGATGTCAACTCAATAAGAATGGATATTATCAAAAAGATGAAAGAGCAAATTTTGACAAGGATGAAGAGAAAGGAAACACTCGCATACTTTGGTATGAATGTAAGCTAGTACATCCACTATGGAAAATACTGTGGAGGTTCCTGCAAACATAGAAAACAGAACTGCCTTTTGATCCAGCAATCCCTCCACTGGCTATATATCAAAGGAAATGAAATAAGAGCATCAAAGACACATCTGTACTACCACATTCACTTTAGCACTGTTCACAATAGCCAAGATGTGAAATCAACTGAAGTGTTCAGGTGCTGATGAACGGAAAAAGAAAATGTGGTGTTTATACACTGTGGAATACTATTTATACATAAATAAATAATTAAATCCTTATTGTCAATTGATGACAACATGGATGGAAATCATCATGTCAAGTGAAACAGGCCAGAAACAGAAAGGCATGTACTCCACGACCTCACTTATATGTGGAACTAAAAATATTTATCTTGTAGAAGTTGAGAATCAAATGGGGCATTTAGGAGACAGGAAGGGAGGAGAAAGACAGGCAATGGTTAATAAGTTAATAAGTTACAATTAGATAGGAATGAGAAGTTCTCATGGGCTATTATTACACAGGAGGGTGATAACGATAGTGTACTGTACATTTCAAAAAGCTAGAAAAAAGTGTTTTCAAAGTTTTAACAAAGATGTGATGAAAATTTGAGAAGACAGATACATTTAATCTGATTTAAACATCACACAATGTATACATGTATTAAAACATTAAATGGAACCCCTCTGATATGTACATTTTTTTTGGATTTATATATCAGTTAAACAAAAGTCTACTGCTAATTTCACTGAAATCTTGGTTGTAGGTAGCCTGCAGAGAGAGAGAGAGAGAGAGAGAGAGAGAGAGAGAGAGAGAGCAAATGTGATAAAAATGTGTTAGTGGTGTTTTGGGTATAATTTGTTCATGCTGCAAATATATAATTTAATATCAATTAAATACATTTTGGTGGGTTAGAAGTTAGATATGCTGCTTAGATACAATGTGATTTACTGAAGGAAAAATACAACTTTGCAGATATTCATTAATATAAAAAAAATAGGTGTAGAACTTACAAACCACCAGAAATTAATAGGACAGAGAAACGTGAAGCACATGTATTATCCTCTAAACTATGCCAGGAATAAGATAAAGTAAGTGATTATAAAACTGTGAAATGATAGCCAGGCTCTGTGGAGCATTTCAATGTTCCAGTGACTTGGAAGGCTGAGACAGGAGGATCTTGAGTTCAAAGCCAGCCTCAGCAAAAGTGAGGCACTAAGCAACTCAGTGAGATTCTGTCTCTAAATAAAATACGAAATAGGACTGGGGATATGGCTCAGTGGTTGTTCATTCAATACTATCCACATATCTTATAAAAAATACATTCAAATAATGATAAGCTTATGGATATAGTGCCACAAATTTGATGGTTCTTTAAGATAGCATGATGATCTCCTCATATGCAAAGCTTTTGTTATTGTTTGTTTTTTATAAGGTAATCCTTTTATTCCCCAAAAGATGGATCCATTGAATATAGCTATTTTGGGCGAAATATAAATATAACACACATTTAGTCCAAACATTGATGTAATATTCAAAAGGCAGCAACAAGTAAGTCAGATGTTTTTGGAAATAAATACTTATCTGAAGTAATGCTGTACTATTAGAATTGTTTTTTTCTCTGAAAGACTAGTATAATTGATTATTTGAAAGTCATCTTTTAGTCACTATCATTTGATTTGCTTGAGAAGAGTATTGAGAGGGCATGCATGAGTTAATAGAATGTAATTACCCTTCTTTTTTTATGAAGCACATGCACAGATTTATAATGTTTTTAATATTTCAATACTTATTGTCATTATTCTGCTAAAATTAAGAGCATCATGTATACTTCCTTTCTTTAATAGTCTGTTTAAGTATTTTCATAGTTCAAAAAACTTAAAGAGATACAATTAACATACCCTAAATGTCTATACATTTAAACATTACTCCATAAAATGTATATGACAGATGTATCAATTAAAAAAAAGACATTCTAAGATTCCATGAGACATGTGAGTTTTGTTCTTAAGTAAAGTTTCAAGTCATTCTTTTATATGTATTGATTTGGGCAATTTTCCTTTTTTATGTGTGATTAATTTGTTTTATGGCTTTTTAAATTTTCCTTTTATTTTAATTGATACATAAAACATGGAAATTGTACATTTTAATTGGATGCCATGTAATGTTTTAATACATGTATATATTACATGATGTTTAAATCAGATTAAACATATATCTCCACGTGTCATTTCTTAGGTGAAGACATCAAAATCCTTTTTTGCTGGCTTTTTGAAATGTTCAGTACACTATTGCAACTTTAGCAATAAGTTTGATCAACCTTTCCCATGCCTCTTCACACCATTCTATTCTTAACTTCTATGAGATCAACTTCTTTAGATTTAATATATAAGTGAGATCATTCAGTACTTCTTTTTCTGCTCCTGGCTTGTTTCACTTAGCATAACCACATCATCCATATTGTTACAAAGGACTGTATTTATTTTATTGTCTGAATTGTATTTCATTGAGTATATATACATTTTTTTTATTCATTATCAGTTGATGGATACTTATGTTGCTTTCATTTATTTGCTGATGAGACTAATGTTCCATAAACATAAGAGATGAGATGTTTCTTCAACATACTGATCTTATTTCCTTTGGCTACATTCCCAGTTTAAATTTTTGAGGAACCTCTATACTGTTTCCTAAAATGGCTATACTTGTTTGTCTTCCCACCAATAGTTTGAAAGGGTTCCCTTCTCTCCATATTCTTGTTTGCAACTTTAATGTTTAGTCTTCTTGATAATAGCAATTCTTAGTGACTCAAGGTGATATTGTGGTTTCAGTTTACACATTCCTAATAATTAGTGATGTTGGGCATTATTTTTATGGTAGGTCTGCTATTGCTTTTTAATAGGCTACAGTTATAAAACTGTACCATGGACTTTCTTTGGAAACTTGACTTTGTTCTAATTATTTTTACTTTGTTAATGTCTTAAGAGACTCTATAATCCCATTATTTTTTCCCACCAGAATAACTTGAATAAAAAATCAGTAATCTAAAATTAGTTTCCAACTATATTTTTTAAATGATATTTTTCATACATTGACATCATTTAAAATCTTAATTATGTATTAGCTATATGAGAATATTCAAAGTATAAGTAAAGCAAATCATTGTTACATTTTATAATGCTATAAAATGCATGATTTGTGTGGATAAGATGTAAGAAGAAGTATGAAATTTAGATAAATTGTTCCTTCCCTTTTATTCTCCCAGAAGAGGTGTCTCTTGTAGAATTTATGGAGCCTGGAGTGGATTTATATAATTAGCTTGGTTGCAAGCCATTCGTCCCATAGGTCAAGCCAATTACAGGATAACTAAGGGGAGACATGGCTCTGAACAGTGGCATATGGCATGGTGGCACTAATGCTCACCAGAGAGGGAAAACAAAGTCACATGAATTATAACTTTGAAATGAAACAAAATTACATGTTGAACATTTTGAACTCAAAATCTCCCTCCCTCTTTGTTTTCAGTTTATGTGCCTTTTTTTTTTTTTTTTGTACTGTCATGTTCAGTGTGTCCTTTGATAGGTGAGAAGGAGAAGTGCAAAGTCTGACCTCTGTGATTGTAGTCACTGTGTCATATGTCACATTGTGACTATTTCCTCATTCTCTGAGTTTGATGTTGTTACTCACAAAAGACCCAGCTTTGAGGGTACTACATATACCTAGTTGACTACAAAATCTGCTTCCTATCTAGAAACCTAAGAATGAGCCTCAGAACACAGACATTCGAAGAAAATTATGGATTAAGAATAAAAATGATAAACTAGAGAAACAATATGAATTAATAATATTAGGCAGCATTCAATAGTGATAATAAATAAAATGAGCAACCTCCAACCTCACAAATTTCCTTCACAGAGTTAGGGTAAAAAAGAGAGAACTTTAGCAATATGAAATAATGGAAGTGTGGAGTTACTAATAATTTAACCAAGTCTCTTGGTTGTGTCAATTACTGCTTTTTCAAATTAGGATGTTGAGAGTGTACATTGATAGACTCACAAATGTATAGATATTTGTTTCTTAATTAAAAGTCCATCAAGTACTACTTCAGGACTAGCTTTAGAATGCAAAACAATTTGCCATCACTGTGATGGGATTCCAATCCACTCCACAGTTTATTCCCTTGGCTCTGTTTCTTTCCACATTTTAAGAATTAAATTGTTGAAACTTAAGCTAAAAATGGTAGAAAATGAAGACTTTTAAAAGGCCGTTATAAATAACTTTATATTGCACCAAAAATAACTGCTATACTAGAGATTTCTTTTACTTCTGCCTTTTTTACAAACTTGCTGCAAGATTTCCAACATATTTGATTTTACATTTCTGTGCCTCAGTTCCCTTGATTGCTAAATGATGGGGCCCTGGTATGGGTTGACTACATTATTTCTGAGTTTCCCTTCTACCCTGAAAATTCAGTCAATTTTTATTAATCATTTTTTATCTCTGGAAAAAAAAGAAAAGAAAGACAAAAGATTAAGAGGAGGAGAAATTAATATGGTACAAATATATGGAAAAGATCAATGAATTTGTTCAAACTACAAATAGCTACTGTTTTGACCAAACAAAGCAGATGGCTGTATATAATGACATGTGGTTCATTGTCCCTTTACCTCAATCTTCTTTGAGAATTTCATTGGAAATATTCAAATCCTATTATCACCATTCCATCTCTCTCAGATGCCTTTATTTTCTCATTTGCCCTTGAATTATTTACATCATACGGCCATTTTTCTTTAAGACTGCTCTGTGTGGAATCACTAGGCCTTTATTAATGCCTAATAGTATTAGTTTCCACTAGGCAAAATATTTTATTTTAGTACTGCTTTTCTATGCTGACAGGCAGTCTTATTAAGAAATATATCAATTTTTGCCATGAAAGAAGCATAGAAATGTGAAAATAATTTTTGTCTTTCAAATATGCTATAGTTAAAATTTTAAATACTTAGATTAAAACATCCCTTTTATATTCTAATTAATTGTCATCTTGCAAACTTTTGATAGTTCATAATCTGGCTATTTTATTCCAAAAATGCATAAGTAAACATGTTCTTGAGTCTGACCTAACTGCCTATGGACAAAAAGTTTTATTTTGTCCATCAGTGCTGAATTCAGAGACTCAATAATATTCTTAATGTTTATTTTCTTTAAAAGGCTACTAGCTAAACTAGTACAAGTAACTGAAATCTTGTAGCAGAATTATTTTATTTTTTAAAAGATAAAGGTGGGTGGAGGAAGCTTCTGTCATGTCTATTTACAGTGAAAAGTGAATTGTACGCAGTTTGTGTTGAAAATGACAGCATTTCTATCAAGCTCTACATCAGCTGCTGCTAGCTGGAGTCAGAATTATCATCCTTCACTGGGCTGTCTTGCTTTATGATATCAATTAGCAAACAATCTGTTTTGTTGGCACATGATACAATTAGGATGCAAAACAGAGTGACTGTGAAGCAAAACACTTTTCAGGGAGAAGACTGTTTTGCCCAAGCATGGGGAGGGGAGGACAGTATCATTTTTCTGTCAGTCTTCCTTTAATTTCTCATCGATGTCAGATTATTGACATGTAATAATATTATTGCTTTGGCTGTTGGTTTTTAGTTTTCAGAATAATATGAATAGTTGGCTTAAAAATATGTAGCTCTTCTTTCATTCTTTTTCTTTTTCTTTTTTCAGTTGCTCTACAGTTTATTTATGTTTAAGCCTTCACTTATATTCTAGAAAATATTTTTGAAGATTCACATTCCACATAAAGCAAGAGAGAAGGTACACTAGAGGGCACTAGTAAGCTGTACTTTTTAATTTTTATTTTTTTTCATTTCCCAATATAATTTACATGTCTTTAGGAATGCTTTTGCTGCTTAATCTGATTTATTTGAGGCTACTTATTTTTCTTCTTTTTTGTTGCCTTTCTTTTTTATTAAGACAAACAAGCTCATTTGGTATTTTTCATTGATCAAGAAAGTTCCAGACCTTTAGGTTCATTATTTTGATAAGCTTTGTCCCACATGGATTGCTGGGTGGCCTTTATATCTTTATTGGAATCCCCTGATCTTGTCCTATGACATTTCTGATGTTTTTTTTTTGAAAGAGCATCTCCACAGCTGCAAGTGATTGCTACTTAAGCCCAATTGTAAGGGCTCCAATATGTACACATGTCACTCCTGGGCATTTCTTTTAAGTCACATTTAAACTCTAGTCTCCAGAGGTGAAATGCAAAATATTAAGTAATCTGCCACCTGGCTCATTCTAACATGATTGGTAGAAAAGCCAAATTCATCTTCTGAAGAATATACAAGAACAATTTTACCTAAAAGGTCAAATGAAATTTATGCTTCATGCTCAAAACTTTGGCATTTCAATTAACTTTTAAAAGTCAAAACAATATATGGGGCTGCAAAATATGCTTAATGAGAACACACATTTTATTTATTAAACAAAATAAGTTTGATGACTTTCTCTGAATATGTTTTTCTTCTAACAAGATTTTTAAAAAATTCTAATTTCTATAATATTTTTTTCCTTCCTCTCATCACTGTTGCTATTGAGGTACATTTATTCTTTTAGTTTCCTTCTCTATTAAAATATTAGCTGTTAAGATTATGAATAAAAGAAGAAAATGTTAATTTATGAGTGCATATGATGTAAACAGTGGTGGGAATTTGTAGTACCAGTACTTACCATGTTAATGAAAATATGGTAATATCCAGTAAGGTATAGTTAAAACCTTGATCATAGTCATAATCAAATCTGTTGAAATCTAATATTTCCAGTAAAATACTTGGTGGGTATACTTCTCTCAAAGACTCAATCACATTTTCAACTATAAAAAGATTTCCATTGCATATCTTTATGTGTAATGTGTGTTTTACCTTAATACACACTTGCTACCTTTCTCAAATAAGACTGGTGGGGACTACCTAAAAATAAGACTAAAGAAATTCACCTTCATATATCATCCTCCTGAAATGTTGTAATCTAAAATATTGACTTGATCCCATCTTTTCACCTCTCTTCCTGCATTCTATTACTGCTGCCATCTTGTCTATTATCAAAATTTATTTTATTTGGATAGTTTCCCCAGGTTGAGCATGGGATGGGGGATACTCACAGAAGTCAGACCTCAGCTCAGCAGAAAGGCCTTGCTTTTCACCAGTACTATGCTAGAAATTATCTCCTTTTCTGTTTTCTATACAGTCATCCAGTTTAAAAGTCACTAAAAACAGACTCCTCATCTATTAGATCAGATAGGATTAACATGGATAACTAATTTGATCAACTTTGTGCTGGTAAGCAAATGGAAGGGCCAGTCTAGGACTCAATACCATAGCACCTGTGGATTCCTGTCCAAGATTCTTTCAGTTTCAGAAACCTCTTATTGTATAAGAGAAGTTGGAATTCCCACCTAGTTATAAACCTGTGGATGTTTTTTTCATTTCACCATGTGTCATTTTAATCATAATTATAATGGTTTATTAAGGGAAGTTAGTTTTTATTTAATAAAATATAAGACAAAAATTCCTTTTGTTTTCAATTTTTTAAAGACCTAATTAACAAATAAAATTGAGTGTATTCAGATATACAATGGAATGTTTTGGTACATGTGTATGTTGTAAAATTACCATGATCAAGCTAGTTAACATACCCACTACTCATGTATTTACTTTTGTTTTGTGATGGGAAAAAATTAAGCCTATGTTATCAGCATATTTCAAGTATACAATAATTATTAACTGTAGCTACCAAGCTGTGCATTAAGTCTCCCGAACTTATTCATCTTATAACTGCAAATTTATGTCTTTTGGCTAATATCTCCTCCTTGTCACCACTTCTTCTATAGCTTTAGAGGTGTATAATTTTTAGACTCCATATGTAAGTAAGATCATGCACTTTTTTCTTTCTTTCTATGTCTGACTTTTATCACTTAACATTCAAGTTAAACATTTAAATTGATTTAGGAAGTAAATTGGCTTGGATAGAGGATTTATCCATTGCAGGATGCTCATATATGGGTTTACACTACAAAAGCCTCTTAACCCTAACCAAAATGTTTATAACCACAATTGCTAATCAATTATTATATTAGTATTTTAGGATTATTCTTTTGCAATTGCCAGAACAAACACAAGGCTAATTAATGTCTAGGATTTCCTTGTTGAAAATGGAATTAGATTACTGGGTAGAAAACAGTAGAATTCTAGCAAAAAGCTAACATGAAAGGTGATAAAGCATTTTTATCCAACAACAAAATTTATCTCTTAAGTGTTTGAAATCATTTTGGACATATGTGATTCTGTTTAAAAATGTTAATACCATTGATTCAGCAATGACTCATTTCAGACACATAATTATTCCATGCTCATCTTTAATACTCTTTAAAATTGTGAAATGCATTCAATAAAACTGAAAAAAATTCATTGTAAAAGGTGATTGGGATTCAAGACACCCTTGGAGTTTCTGATATGGATACAATTGTTGACTCCCCCATAAATGTTACTCTGTGTAGTGTGAAGGCAGAACGCTTTAATATCAAACTTGTATACTTGCTTTCAGAGTGGAAGTAGAGAAAAAAATCTTCTCAAGTGTATGGAAAGGGAATTGTGATTAATTTATGGAGAGAAATATTTCCTCCTCTATCCTCTGATTTCTGTGAAGAGATTTTCTGTTCATCAGTAATCTGATCACCTTGAGTTCCAAATATTTCTCTTCAATACTCTAAGGATGCCAGTGAGACACTTTCTCCTCATAACTCCCTAAGAGAGACATTTAGTTATCACATCAGGAATCCATCACATAATGTGGAAAATTCATCTCTTGTGAAAAACTGGATGTGATGCTAGGTATTTTATTGAAGTCGTTTCCATGATTTTTTTTTCTTTGAGTGCATCACTAAGTCAGAAATGAAGGGATATTTTTAGTAGCAACTCACTCTACTCAAAACTGTATTTTAGCTCTAAGTTTTGAAATACAGTATAACAAAAATGATGTTGCTCTTGGTCCTTGAAGTTTTAGATTCATTGTATTCAGAGTTTTAACTATACCTGCCAAATATGCTAAGCTTCTCTGAAATATATCGTTTTAAAAGTCTGAAGCTGTTCTTCTTTTTCTTGGTGTTCCAAAAATAGGGCAACAGCAACTTTCAGCTCATAGATCTGTGGATATGCATTTCTCTATGACAATGAACTGTAATGTGTAATAAAATAATTTTGTAGTCAACATTACAGTATTCACAAAGTAATGAAAATAATCTGATTTTGATTAGTTGATTTTTTTTTACATAATTGACCATCTTACTGTTGAAGTTGAAAATCGTTATGAAATACCAGTGCAGTGATGTATAAGCCATTGCTTAAGCTGTCCATGATATAATCACAGTATCCCAAGAAAAGCATAGCTTTTCTTTGTTTTTATAATCAAAATTTAGGCTTTAAACTCAGACTCATGAGAGTATAAATTATTTATTCTAATATATTTATGCACTTATATGTATGAATAAATGTGGATATGATACAGTTTCAAATAACAATCAACATCAGTGTTTGTCTCCAAACTTCGATCAGTATCATTTCTTCCACTTAAGAACCATGTATACATTATTGAACATAGATTTCTTTATTAGCAGAAAACTAATTTAAAAAAAAAAACATGATCATCGTGATTTTGATGATAATTTCACAAGTATATGCAGATATCCACTTGTCAGATTGTATGCATTTAATATTTGCAGATTTTTATCTATCAATTATACCTTAATAAAGATATTGAAAAATAATTAGATACTTAGAAATAGTTTTCAGAGGACAATAATTATTCTTTTTGCAAGACAATGATTCTTTTTCTTAATTTATTAATTCAGTGCTTCATAGTAAAATAAGAGAAAAAATTGTGGAAATTCATCATCTTTTGACAATATTCAGGAGAAATGGTTTCATGAAGATTTTTTTCCTCAACACTATGAAATTTGCTTTGTTATTGCTGTTGTTCATAATTAAAAGGGAAGTTTCACATAAAACTTTAATAACATTTGAGATTCTTGGTAACATTTTTCAATAATGTCAAGTTGTTTTTACTATACAATATTGTATTCAGCAAAAAAATGTATAATTTTAAAAAATTCCAAAAAAAGTTTGTATGAAGTTTAACTCAAGTGCTCAGATGAGAAGTTTTCATTATAATAATATTCCTTAACTTTTCTTTTAAATATATTTTTTATTTGTAGTTGAACACAATACATTTATTTTATTTATTATGTTACGTAGTGCTGAGGATTGAACCCTGTGCCTTACACGTGCTAGGCGAGCACTGTACCACTGAGCCACAACCCCAGCCCCCTTCATCTTTTAAACAAAGCAAGATACATGAGTATCATTTGAAAGTGTTAGCTGACGATCAATTCCATTTCATTTTCAGGAAACAGCTAAATTTCCCAGATTCCCTTGCAGTCTTTGCAGCTGACTTCTATTCATGATGGACTCACTTCTAGGCTTGACCTAAATAAATCTCCCATATGTGAGATTTTGAAATTTATGATCTTTTCTGGCTAACTAGAATAGAGAGAGCTTCATAGTAAACTCGAGGGCCAAGTGCCATAAAATGAAGAGACCCTAGATCCCTAAATTCCTTCTTGGAATAGAATTACCTGAAAGAGCTGTTAGACCAAGAATAGTCAACTCAATTGACTATTTACATTAGTGGTGATGGAACTGTGGAAGTGCGCATGGTTAAAGTCTTGGAAATTTTGATTTATTTTCTCCATCAGGTAGCATTCCATAACCAATGCAGATACTTCCCTTTGCAATTATTTTACTGCATAGTTGAAAGAAAATATGTTCTTTATTGATTTTCACTTCATCTTTCCCCAGGCAAAAACAACTACCAAAAAAAAAAAAAAAAAAAGAAAAAAAAATAAAGACAAGAGAAACAATGATGCCAAAGCCTGGTTATTCTAAAGAAAAATAAGTATTGTGGAAATCTGTCAATGTGTGGTGGCATTTCTCCCTTTGGGTCATGCTTCTGTCTGAAGTAAAATATGTATTCATTTTCCATAAACTTAATTATGTCACTATCTTATAACTGTCTCTGTACAGTAGAAACAAAAGCAAATCTACTTTATCAATATTCTGATTTCTAGATTGCGATGCCAGAATAAACTCTCAGAATGAAAAAGAGGGAAATTGTAAAAATGAATAAATAAATTACAGGACCTGGGGTCTCTTTTCCTGCATTCTAATATTAGCAAAAGCACAAGTTTTTTTTAAATTTATTTTTTTATTATTTTTTTTAGTACATACTTGCCTTAACTTTAAAATTAGACTCATATTAGGACATGAAATACATAATAAAAATTTGTGATTTGCATGAAAAACTTCCTATAAAATAGATCATATATCATCTATCTAGTAATCAGACTTAACAATTTATTTATCTAGTAAATCTTCAAACTGTAATAAATACATTTTTAAAAGTACTTCTACTGAAATTACGGGTAATCTCAATGTGAGAGGCAAATTCATTATGTAATGGCTGAAGAATGATTCAAAATTAGTCTATTCTACCTCCATAACCCTCTCATCTTGACCTCAAATACTCAGGCGTTAGTAAGAAAAGTCTAGAATCTTGAGGTATGCACAATAGGATGATATGTTCAGGGACATGGTTTGTGATACAGTGTTCAATTTGATCATGAGGTAATGATTGTGAGATGTGCAGCAAGCTACCATGAATTCAAGTTAGTCCTGTGAGAGCACACCTGATATGGCAGAGTAGAGTTTGTATCTGTCTACCTGGGTGCTTAAAACTCCCCTTTGCAATGAAGAGATAATATAACGCTTCCCAGATTAAGTTGGCACTGTCCATTTCAAAGGAAAAGAGGATAAAAAAATTCTCTGGGAATATTGAATGAATGAAGAATCATAGTTTGATCAATTTCACTACCAAATACCTTTTCATATATGTATATTAATTTGCCATGTTGAAAGCAACTGTTCTGTATAGTTTATAAGCACCAATAAAACAATAGAAAATAGAACAGAATTGAAGGATCAGAACTTTGTCTTTCTGCATCTTGTTAAGCATCTCTAGGATCACAATCTGATGACTCTGATTTTACTTTCCATAACAACAATGTCTTAATTGTTTAAAGATAGACTATCTAATAACTCTGATAAAGTCTCCTCCTATGTTCAATGGATGAGTTAGGGCAAATCTACTCTCTTACTCTTAAAAAAACCCAAAAAAACTTACTATCCAAATCCTGAGGGATGCATTTATCTTGACTTTCAGATTTGGAGGGGAAAAAAAGTTTTTGTAACAGATACGGCAAAATGTGTAAAGCTTTGTGTATCAGCCTGGGAAAAGCAAATTCCTGCTAACTTGCAGATGCAGGATGTGTTCTGTTTGCCTTGGATGCAATTTTAAAGGCTTTCTTCTTTTCAAGTGTTAATTCCTCCAGTAGAGATAATCTGTTCTCTTTCATGTCTCCTCCTTGGGCAATGCATTTTGAAGATTAATATAATATGGATAATATGCCTGTGTGTCTTGCCTAATACAAAATGCTGAGAATATTATTTCTGGTTTAGGGAGTTGGGAGAAATTTATATCTAGGAGGTTTTGAATGCTCGGTTATCAGAGAAGTATTGTTGTGTGTCTAGTCCTGGCAGCTTGCCCATGTGCCTAGCAGGTCATTAATAAAAGCTACGATTGCACCTCACTTAGAGATGCTCCCACACTGACTCAGCACTTGCTGCTGCCATCGTACACTGTCATGGATCATTAGGAAGTTTCACCTGTCATACATCTAAAAGACTCTATTCCTCTTTGGGTTAGAGCTGTTTTTCTACCCTAACTTACCTTTCAAAAAGTGGATTTAAAAAAAAAACAAAACAGATATCCAGGGGAAAATGTTTTAATAAACAGTTCAGATTTCAGTAACTAATGGTTTCAATTTCAGTTCCTTTGTGACTTAAAAATCAAGTGTTTATTTAGAAAGTGCCTTCAGCAAGAGTACAGTTTGGGATTTATTTCATGTCACAGATTAAATTATTGCTTGCTTACTTCCTTCACTCGAAATGCATAATTAATATTTCACAGCAAGTTTAGATTAGTAGTTACATTTTCTTCTTTACTTAATTTTCAAAGTCACTTAAAGCCATCTGAGCCCTAGTATTCTTACATAACAAACTATAAATCAAGTTAAATGTTGGAGTCAGGGAGTTCTAATGCTACATTTAAATCCAAAGCAGTGGTAAAGCTACAGTTTATCTAGCTCTGTTATAGGCTCTTACTTCACATGGAATAACTTCAAAAGTTTACAGTTTTTTTTTTTTTTGATAGAACAGCCATGATTCAAGTATTAGTATGTACTAGAAAATATTAATGATAAAATTATAACAAATACAAAAACTCTATTTCTATTTCTTGTATTACAACTTCTTATAATTTAGAGCTTTATAATAAAAATATAAGACCAAAGTTTCTTCAGAAAATCATCTTACAAGCATAATCCTGAAGATATATACATTTTAAAGTTAAAAATAGTATGATGATGTCTATTTAGGAGGAGGAAATGTTATAATACTTCTATTTGAGACTAGGGAAAGCACCTGATTTAAAAAAACATAAATCTATCACTATCTCCCTATATATCATTGCTGTGGGGAAAAGAATACAACCTAATATTGAAATATAGTCCTTTTCAAGATAATCTGCTTCATTGAAATAATAACAGAACAATAAATAATAATATAAAATTTAAGGAATTTCTGTTTTCTCTCTCTCCTTTCTTTAAAATTTTTAATTTTTTGGTTTCATGTAAAGGTAAAAGAAGAAAAAAATAAGCATAATAACAACATTAATAGAATTGATATCTGAGCCATAATTGGGTGATGTTCTGGGCTTACATTTTTAGAAGGAGTGCAGTGGGCATTTGAATACTTGCTTGTTCTTGAGTTCTGCGGGTGAGTTGACCTTTAACTCAGCCACTTAACTGCTCTGTTACGACAGGCAACTTCTTTAACCTCCCTAAGCCTCAATTTCCTCAGTGTTGAATGGAAATAATACTGAGGTTAATGAGACCTACTTCTTACTATGTAAGAATTATCTTGGAGTAATGTGTCTTAGTAATAATAATCATTTAGGATGATATGAAAGGACCTATGTACAGCACCTTCCCAGGCTGTGGATACATGGCAGATTTTTATCTATGTTTTGTGTCTATCATATAAAACACCTTCTAGTAAATGGTAAACAAGTTGTTTCTCTTATTCACAACTATATTATCACTTAGAGTATGCATGATGCGTAGAATATATTCATAAAAGGGAATATGCATAGATATGCTATAGAAACATTTTGAAGATGTGCTCAATTGATGAGATCCCAGGTTATTGCACCGAGTACCAACTAAGAGAAAATTAAGGAAAGACTCCCATGTCAGTTTTCCAGATTTAGCAAATAAATAATGTGGGACACTTAGTCCAATTCGAATTCCAGATAAACAATTTTTGTTACCATGATTGTGTCCAATTGATGCATGATCCTATTATATGCTAAAAGTTATTTGTGGCTTATCTAAAATTTCAGTTTAACCAGATGTTCTATATTTTATCTGACAATCCTAGAACATACGTCAAGAATATGAAAACTCTTATTAAATAGTAAATAAGATAATAACAAAAATAGCACCTGACTTTGCACAGTTCTACCTCCCAACCCCTAGGTTTTGCAGGATAGCCAAAGAGCTCTAGTATAAGTTTCTGGAAAGTTTCACATTTTCTTCTTTATGATAGACAAATGGAATTTCATTTATCTAGAAGAAAACACTTTCTCATCTCCAAAGACGTTATGCTTAGATTCTCAGTTCAGGCATCTCAGGCTCCCCTATGTTCCCACTCCCTGTTCTCACTCTACACTATTTTTTTTTCTTTTTCATTTTTGGCGGGAGGTGGTGGTGCTGGGGATTGTTGAACCCAGTTGCTCTACCAATGTGTTACATCTTCAGCAGTATGATTAGAGTCTGGTTGGTTTTGTTTGGAAATAGGGCCTTACTATATTGCCCAGGCTGGTCTGGAACTCTGGGCTTTAAGTGGTTGTCCTGCTTTAGCCCCCTGAGTAGCTACAGGCAACAGTGTTTCATACTCTTATATTCCCTTAAACATTGTTTTTTTTTTCTTTTGAAACACTTATTTTTCAATTATAAATTAATGTAATTGTATGATCAATAGCCTTACTCTACCAGGTTGCAAACCCTATGACTCCTTGCCTCACAGTTTTAATTATAGCATTCAGCATATGGTGTGATATTTTTAATTTTTAATACGAAAATCTATTTAAGTTCAAATGAAGAATGCTCGCTGTTAGGATTAAAGGTGTGGTTCTTGTTTCCAGACATTTCTAGCTGATATTCTTCATCACAGTCTTGTTTAGTGTTTCTAGGATCCCTGGGATGGCAAATACAAAAAGGAGACATTTAGATGCCTGAGCTGAGAATCTAAGGATCATTTCTTTGAAGATAAGAAGATGGTTCCTTCTAGATAAATTAAAATCACAAATATGCTCCCTATGGGAAAATATATCTAGCAATTTCCAGAAACTTAAATAAGGAGTATCTTTTTTCTTTTTCTATTTTAAACTGCAACTAACAATACTTTATCTTAGTGTTGTTCTGAAGATGATATAAAATATTTGCCAAGTGTTTAGTGTAGTTCCTGAATCTGGCAAATGCTCAAGAAAGCCATGCAAGAGTAATAAAATACCAATAATAACTGAGGAGAACAGTGAGTAATAGTCACAGCTTAAAAAAATTATTTCGGACTTTGTTACTCAGGGAAGAATTTATACAAGAGATTAAGCTTCAGCTAGATCTAGAAAGATAGGTGAGGGTTTTGAAAACATTGGTAGACAGGTGGTGATCTTATTCCAAACACTATCCTATCAGTGTGAATGTACACCTGAGCTTTCAAAGGTTTTATAACTTTGCAACTCAAAATATAGTCCATTTACATCATATAGGTTCTGGTTAAAAATGGAAAATGTTGGGCCTGATCCTCAAACTACTCTATCAAAATCTGGACTTTAACAAGATCCCTATGTGCTTTGTTTTTACATTAAAGTTTGACATAACACTTTGTATATAGTGGTTGCAGAGTGATTTTCAGACCTGCAGCATTAATATCACTTGATAACTTGTAAGAAATACAAATATATAAACTATGGCAGACCTATTGAATCAGAAAGTATGGGACATGGCCCAGCAATCTGTGTTTTAACGATCACCTTCAGGTGACATTGATGCACACTGAAAATTGAAGTACTGCTTCCAGAGAAGAAATCATCTTCATTCTTCCTCTGTGGTAATGCCAGGGTCTTTTTAAACCCCAGTGATTTTAAAGTGAAGTCAAGTTTGAGAATCATTACTAAAAGATTTTATTTTCTGCCAAAATATATAAAAGTTTCCCTTAACTATTCCACAGATCTGTCTTGAGGCAATAGTAGAGAATTTTTTAGATAGCAACAGCGAGAAGACAATCATCAAGTATTGATTGAATAGATACTATGCATCTTGTATAGTAATAGCTGTAGGAGCCATGTCACCATACCATTTGCTGGAAGGAGGCATTTCAAATATTTAGAATTTTCTATATATTTAGCATTCATTGCATGATTAGTTTTTTTGTTTGAGTTCGAAATTCTATCATACTTGTATTTGAGAGACTTGTTTTGACCTGTAGAGTAATTGATTCCTTTCAAAAGCTATGCATTTTATAAATGAGTCCTGCTGAGTTTAAAGAAAAATGCAGGTGGTATCACACTTGCCTGAGGTAATTTCTGCCTTACATAGAGTTTCACTCAGTGTTTTAGGATATAAAAACAAAAGCATCAAAACCTGACTCCTTATTCTTTTTTAATTGAATATAAATAAGTTTCCATTGGCCGCCTTTCTATTTGGCTAGGCTGCCTGATGACATTCAATTTTCTGATCTCAGCATATAACATCATAGGATCATGTAGTATCAAGACGATATAGTAACAAGAAAGGAGTGTACATACTAAAAGCAAAGGAGATGGAGTCTACAGTCTATATTCATGTCTGCATACATTCTCCTTCTTTTTGACATCCCAGAAAGCAAGAAGGAATGATGAACGCCTTTCCTGATAATAGAGAAAGCAATGAAAGTTATGATTAACATGACAGAAACCTCATTAGGAAGACAACATCCACTTTAAGGACCAGAGACTTTATAAGGTTCAGTTTCATAAATAGCTTTCTTCTCCCTTCTATTCCTTCTCTTGGTCTGAGCTATTTCCATGTGAAATAGATAGCTGGAGTGTAAAATGTTTTCAGGAACTCTGCTTGATATAGACTGATGTCATATAACCAGTATGAATCCTGCTGTGAGTGAATTGTTTGTCTGCTGAGACCTCTTACTTTTGTGTCTCCAATTTCACCTTGGATTTCTGCTTGTGTTTGTTTAAAGCTTCTGCCATCTCTGTGGTTGTGTGTATGTTTCACTGAGTCAGCTGTGGGCATGATGAAAGATAGTGCCATCCCAGTGCTTAAGTAAGAACATGTGTTCTTACAAGTAGGACTAAGATTTATAGCTACAAAACAGACATGTTTGGAAGCTATGATAATGCAGAAACCACAAGGAAATCTCAGTTTATATACATTCTATTTAAATCCACTCACTTTTATTGAACACTCACTAGACACAAATAATTGATCTAACAATTGCTAGGATAAACAGAAAACTTATATCAAAATCCTGACCCTAGGAGACCAATAGGGTTGAACAGGATAAGCTCACTCCAGTGGACACAAAAGTGAGCCCAGTATAAGAACCAGAAGCCTGAGCATGAGAAAGATGGGCAGATGAATGGGCTGGATTATAAGTCAAGGACTGGCCTTAGAAGCTGAGATTTTTAAGCACTTCAAGAAGTATAACCCTGCTCATGCTGTTAAAATTGCTGATTGCCAGCTCCTAACTCCTAAGGTAAGATTTATGAAAGCCATTAGCCAGGGTCATCTTCTTCCATAGGACTGATGCTCTGCTGCCTTCATAGATCCTGAGTCTTACTTTAGGTCACAGTCCCCAAAATAATAAGCAAAAATGAATCACTCAGCACACCAAGACACATGCAAGCAGATGCCCCATTTAGTAAAATCATTAGTAATAACCCCATAAACAGTGTATTATTAGTTGTTATTAAATATATCATAGTTAACATTAGCATACAGTGATCAGGGTTATCAGAAACACTTTATGATATAGTATTAGTGGGAAGTTGACAAAACTTTGATATTTGCAAGAACAGAAAGTGATATTTCATTCATATTTGTGATTTTAGGGACAGAGTATCTGCGGGGGTTGGGGAGGAAGATTTTGATATCTTGCCAAGCTTCTTTTTATGACCTCTTTTCACCCCCTTGTAAAGAGAGAGATTTAATCTGAATATGATTCTGGTCATCCTTATGCTGTAGAGGTGGCGGTGGATTGGGATGGGTCACTGTGTTGAAAGCCCCTGCCCTTGGACATGGCCAGTCTCCTTTGGCTGTTTTCCTTGGTGTGCTGAGCAGGTCCTGGGCTGCTGGAACTTCCCTCCTCATTCTGGGGTTCTTCCTCTGTTCTTTTGTTTCCAAGCTTGTCAGCAACTTCACTGGGTGGATTTCCGATGGTGGTGGTGTTATCAACTCCAAGGTAGTGTCACTTTCTCAGTTTTATCTACAACTGCTTCAAGTATATACATTTTTAGATGTGGAATTACTGGGTCAAAGACATGACTAGCTAACTTTGTTAGAAGCTGACAATTCCTTCTCTACAAATTCACTCTAATTTGTAATTCTATATATCAGAGTGCCGATTTTCCTACATCTCCACCAACAAAAAGTTGTGGTAAGCTTCTGAAAGTTTGCCAATATAAAAATAGTCAAAGTAGTATTAATTTGTTTCTCTATTTTTATTTGAGAATCTGTTTTTTTGTTTAAGGGTCACTTGTAAGTCATTCTCTATAGAGCCCTTTTTAATTTCTTTCTTTTAGTAAGGTTTTTTTTTTTTTTTAATGTTAGCTTTTTAGTATGTGGACTTTAAAATAAACTTCATTATATAAAATAATAATAATAATGTTCCTTGTTTCTTATTAGAATCAAATTATCTGGTGTAAATTGACAATTTTCATCATTTATTTATTTGTCTATTTATTTATTTTTTGTGGTATGAGTCATTGAATGCAGGGCTTCAGACATGCTAGGAAAACACTGAGGTATGTTCCCAGTCTTTATCATTTTCTCTCTCTCTCTCTTTTTTTTTTTTTTTTTTGAGACAGGATCTCACTAAGTTGCTGCCCAGGATATTCTCAAATTTGTGATTCCTCCTGACTCAGCCTCCTAGATATCTGAGATTAGAGGCCTGAGTCACTGTACTCACAAAATTAAATTATTATCAAGGCACTGAATAAACACAGAGTGAAAATATTTTTAAAGATCTTTACCTCACTAACCTCAATATTTCATTGTATCTGTGCATTTTTCTGGGGCATAATTATGATTTTCAATTTTGTTAAATTATTACCTTTTACTGTCTATATAGATGGAGCCATTTTCCCCACATGTATTTTTATGTAATGAAGAATTTAGGTAACTCTCCATATAATTTAACAATGATACTGATGAATATACAAATGACAAATATAACAAGACACAATGGATAAAGTGCTGAGTTCCTTTTAATATTTAAAATGAATGGGCTGTATTGTTTGCTCTTTTACTACTTTCATGCTCCTGAAAAGAATGTATTGTATTGAGAACTAAGGAGCTTAGTTACTGTGGAAAAAATGTTTAAGCTCATTAATATGTAGAAAACTAAGGCATAAATACATTTACATATATATATTTACATATATATTTGTATTTACATATGTGTAAATACATATATACATATAAATGTGTATATATACATATAAATGTGTATATATACATATAAATGTGTGTGTGTGTATATATATATATATATATATATATATATATATATATATATGTTGGAATGGTAAATTGGTGTCAAAAGAAACAACATTCTCGGGGCTGAGGTTGTGGCTCAGTGGTAGAGCGCTTGCCTAGCATGTGCAAGGCCCTGAGCTCCATCCTCAGCACCACATAAAAATAAATAAAATAAAGGTATTGTGTCCAACTATAACTAAAAAAAATCAAAAGGGTTGGGGATATAGTTTTAAATAAAAAAAAGAAACAACATTCTCAAGATAGAAGAATAAGATAATTTATAATGTAGTTTTTAATACTTACATTTGTGAAAATTAAGCCAATGCTTTAATTTTACCTTGACATTGCACCTCCTGGATAACACTAAATTGGTCCAGACAGAGTGTGCGTTATGAAAACAGTGTTGTTCTGTTGTTATGCATAATTGCAGAACGCTGAAAGCAAAACAGGCCTCAGAGTGGGTAAAAGGCTTATTTCCCAATCGTAATTATGATTCTCCAGGAGATCATAATTATACTTCTTTACAGAGATTATCATCCTTTCATGGAAAAATTATGCCCTTTGAGTTATTTATTTTTTAAAGGATCATATATTCAGTGTGATCTTGGATTCAAGAAAATATGCTACATTAATTTACAAAATTATTTACAGAGCATTTTTAAAATTTCATAATTTGATGGAACTACGATTCCAACAGGCTTTGTCGATACATGTAGTGAGAAGTCAGAATATGATAAAATCGAAATGTATAATTATGCTGAAGAAAAAATAAACAGACACAATGAAATATCTAGGTAAGTGAGACAAAGAAGTTTTAAAACTATTCAATTTATGTGTTCATCAATCTTTAAAAATTAATCATGTTCACAAAAGACAATCAAGAAAACAATGTAATTTGTAAAACTACCCTGAATCTAAAAATAACCTGAATTAGAAATTTATTCTTCTTCAACGTTAACTCTTAGCAGCAGGTTGGATTTATTGCCATGTGACATGTTGGGAGTAAAGGGTGCTTTTTGTAAGGTGAGGACGAATTGGAGGGAGTAACAGAACCGTCAGTAAAAACCAGGACAGGAACGGCAGTCCTGGAGAGGGGTTAATGAGAAAGCATCCTGTGCTGGGCTTTCAGAACTAAATACGGTCAGTAGAAGGAAATGGGGCAGAGGTCCAGTTTTGACAGCACTGATTGAAAATCATAGCAGTGTCAGACACAGAGTCAGTTATTTCCAAAATTCCATTTAAAATATAATAGGAACGGGGCTCAACCAAAAAATAGTGCACCGTAGAGAATAAAAGAACTCTCTGAATTACCTCGGGAGTATGGAGAACCTAACAGCATAGAAGGTCTGAGCAAAAGTGAGCCAAACTGATTTGCTGCCTCTCAGGATTTAGGGGGTACCTGTCTTTGGACCATGTCTCAGGGGCCAGGCACTTCCAGAGTTAGTCCTACAGCAGTAAAAACCACTTCAAATCTCTGTTGGTAAATATAATTCCTGAAGTGTCTTTCAGTGAAACCGGGATGAAAGATGTGTTCCAGGGTAGAGGGAGAGAGAGGAAATAAAGGATAAATATGATGAATGTGGTGGCTTTGAAGCAAATACACATGGAGATAAAATAATATGCTATTTAACAAGAAGTAGTAATATTTCATATAGCAGAACTAGTGTTTTTAGTTATATCTTAATTTGCATTTTCTAAAGCGCTCCAGGTTGTAAACACTGTATAATAATTATAAAGAGAAGATGGGTGAAACAAAATATCACACCATTTGGCATTTTTATTTCACAGGATTTATGTTATAGAAAATTGAGCATATTTAAGAATATTTGAAGGGCAGATCTAGTTCCCTACATGTGTTGATATTGAAGAATACCTTAATCATATTCAATATTATATTTTTGGAACATTTTTATATAAGAATACTTTTAAAAAAATGTTCAGAAATGACTTTAATTTTCACCAGGAAAAACAGACATCTGTTCTTTCTGGACCTTTCTGTTACTAGGGTGTAAAAGAAAAAAGATATTCTACGTAAAGTTCAGTTATTATACTTTACGGTTCACTAACTTAAAAAAAAAGATTCTGGCCATCTGTCACCAGATATATCTAAATTAGGAAGCCATATTCTTTTTTAATACTGTAATAGTACTACTACCGATGAAAATTCTATCCATTTGCTAAAGAATAAAATCAAGTATTTCAAAAAGATGATTATTATTTCAAACATTTCTGAAGAAAAATTATTTGTTCTCATTTCTGTTTACAATTTTAAAACATAAGTTTGATTTACTTTGAATCAATTTATTAAGATCTTTTATTACAGCAGGGAGATACCCCTATGGTTTATACATATGTTAAAAATAAAAAAAAAAGTATGTATGACTTGACGTCCAGCACAAGTGATGGTATTATCAATTATTTGTGGACTACACTAATTCATAGAATAAGAAAATTCCAACACTTTATGACTTATATTCTTCCTTTATGTATTAGTCAGATTTGGGCCATTACAATGAAATATTTTATGCCCATAACTTTATAAAGATAAAAGTTTTATTTAGCTTACCATATGAAGGTTCAATATGGCACCTGCATCAGCTCAGTTCTAGTGATGGCCCTCTTCACTGCAGTTATATTGTGGGAGAGTGTGTGTGTGTGTGTGTGTGTGTGTATGTGTGTGTGTGTAAGAGCTTATATCACCAAGCAGGAAGTCAAAGAGAGAAAACGTGTCCCACAATCCTGACATGATCTGACAGTACTCCTCCTTTGATCCAAGGAACCACCATCAGGACTCACTTCTCAAAGATTTCATCACCTACCAATATGAACAATATAGAGGCCCTCAATCATAATGGACACTTGGGGGGGACATAATTAAACAACCACATTCAAATCATAACACTCATTAATCTCATGTTGATGGGAACAATCCATTAAATCAAATTGAATGACATTCAACCATTCAATCAATTCAACTCAAGAAGTACATTGTATACTTATTCTGTGAAAACTAATATGTTGAAAATCAAGTAGCATTGTATCCAAACAGTCAATTACAACAATATCAGAACACTTGTTTATTTTTTGAAAAATATGTGTCAATGAACCAGTAAAATGATCACCTATTTCTATAATTAGGATCTGGGTCTGAAATATCAAAGGCCCATGTGCTAAATAAAGGCCAAATCCCCAGCTTGGAACTACAAGGAGGCAGGTACTTTAAGAAACGGGACTAGTGAGACATCTCCCAGTGACTACGGGCATGCTCTTGAAGGGAATACGAAAACCCCAGCCCCCTCTGTTCTCTCTTTCTCTTTCATTCCTGGGTATAAGCTGAATGGCTTTGCTCTGCAGTGTGCTTTTACTACCATGTGCCACCATGGGGCCAGATTAATGGGAGCAATCAATCATGGCCTGAAACCTCCTAAACCATGAGACAATACGAACCTTTTGCCTTTATAAGTCAATTTATCTCAAATATTTGTTAAAGTAATGGGAACTAATGCACCTATCTATTCTATAGATGGATGTGTATTTAAATTTATTTCTAAACCAAGAAACAATTAAAATCTGAAAAATGGCAGATTAGAAGCAGATGGCACATCCCGGTGCCTTCACAGTTCCAAATTTAAACAGTGAGAGAATAACTACTCAGTGAGGTGGGTGACAGAGGTAGTTTGTTAAGGCTTAATACTAGACTGCTAGAGACTTGGAGAGATTCAGATTCTAGTTACTGAAATAGAATGCAAAAAAAAATTAGTCCATCAGAACTGAACCTGCACCTGCTGTGTCAGAGAGGGCTGGGACAGAGGCAAAAAAAGAGACAGAGAAGCGAATGTGGCAAGATCAACTCAGAAAAATTGGTAGAAGAGCAAGTCAGACTAAACTTAGCTGAGGCAGGCCCTGCATAGTAAGTGGGTACAAGGGAAGTGTTCTGTTTTTCTCAATTCATTAATAAGAAATGTGGGAGAAAATCATGCCTCGGCTTGCAGCTCTGGAAAGAAGAAATTTCTATGGTTCCAACTGTCCTAGAAATAGTAGTAAATATTGTCAACGAGAAGGCATCATAATGTATATAGGGAGATGACTGCAATCCAAAAGAGTACAGTGGGCAGAGTTGATGTCACTGTCCAGGTATTTAGTGTTTTTGCTGCAGAAGGAAAATTACTTAGATGCACACACACCCATCATAGCCTGCACAATATACACTATTACTAGCAGAGAGCTCCCAATTGCAAGGGTTCATTGAGGAACTCCAGAGCCTCCTCAGTCAAGTGTAGAAGGGTGGGACAGATTGTGACATCTCCAAACACTGTAATTCTCCCTAGAGGAAAAAAAAAATCTGCCCTATGAAGGCAATGCTCGAAACATTCCATCTGATCCACAAGAGAACACATTGCCACTAGGACCTGGGAAGGAGTTGTCAGAGTTGCCTGGTTGCATCAGAAGTAGGTGAGGTAAACTCTATATGGATAGGCAGCAGAGCCTGAGGAATATAATCATTCTCATATTAGTTTTTATTTCATTGGTATTGTCTTCTGTGGTGGTTGGTTTGGTCTCCCACCATTATTTTGTATTGCATAATTTAATTCAATTTTATTTATTTTTAATGTGTATATTGGGTTGATTCTACATTTTTGCTTCTTTTTTGTTTTTGTACTCTCTCCTCTTTTTTCTTTCTTTTCTCATTTTTCTTCTGTATCTCTCCCCTTGTTTTTTTTGCTGTTCTCTCTTTCCCATTACCTTTCATGTTCTATGTAGTGTAACATTAATTTTACTCATTAATACCCAATTTTTGTCCTATTCTAGAGTATCACTTCCTTTTTCCATTTATGGATTAGTGGAGTTGTAGAGAACATTTTCAATTAATTCTTATATGATTTGCTCTCAATTAGTTGAAGTGACTGGTGATTTTTATTTCCACTCAGAACTGTACTGGAGATTGGTCTTAGCACTTTCAACACAATGAGTTTGTGCTTTGGTGCTGTTATGTACCCTCAGACTGAGGGACATAGCAAAAAGAAAACAGCTTATTAAACCACTCCAACATAACAGTTGAATAAGTATCCATCCCAGAGTTGAGCAAACCTCAACATAAAAACACAGAAAACACGAGAAAACACAGTAATAAGACACATACAAATGTTATTAACTGTCTCATAACTGAACCTATTGATATCAAAATGGAGGAAAAAGACAAACAATATTTTAAATGATGGTTAAAGTTATCAATGAATTAAAGAACTAAGAAATGAGTTAAATGAAAAATGCAGGATAAGAGTAATAATTTCAATACTAATAGAAATTCTGAAACATGAACAAATAGAAATCTTACAAATAAAAAATTCAATAAATAGAATTTTAAAAATCAGTCATGGGTCTCACCAGTAGACCAGATAAAGTAGAATGAATATGAGGGCTCACAGAAAAGGTGGATGAACTTAAACATTCATACAGAAATAAAGAAAAAAATAAGAAACTACAAATATAATATGCAAGAGATCTGAGACAACATGAGGCCAGACATGAGACTCACAGGTCTTACAGAAGCTAAAGAGATATAGATTAATGGCATAGAAATATTATTCACTGAAATAATATCAGAGAGTTTTCTTAATCTTGGGAATAGATGGACATATAGGTACTTAAGGCATTTAGAAATCCAACTAGACATGACTAAAAATAATAATCTTTTCATGACATATTATAGTTATAATGCCAAAAACTCAAAAAATTTAAAAACCCATAATAGAGAAATGCCTAAATAAAGTTATTGGCAGAAATTCTAAAGACCAAGATGGCATTGAGTAACTTATTTCAAGCCCTGATAGAAAACAACTGCCAACCTGTCCTATTATGTGCAACAAAACTATACTCGAGAGTAGAAAGGAGAAACAACACCTTCTAAGATAAGCATAGACTAAAGGAGTCAATGACTACTAAGCCAGCCCGGCAAAAGACACTTAAGGGAATCTTACACAGAGAAGAGGAAGACTTAAATAACCAAGAGAATATGGAAAGAATAAACTTCACTATTAGAACTGATAAACAAATAAGAATGAGCAATAATTCAAATATTAGAAATCAAAATTATAGGAAGTAATATATACTTTTTTAAACTAAGACTGAACACAAATGATCTTCTCAATTTAAGGGCATAGACTGAAAGATCAGATTAATAAACAAGACAAGCTATACGGTGTTTATGAGAAACACACCTCAAAGACATTCACAGACAGAAAGTGAAAGGATGGATAATGATAGTGTATATAAATGGAATCTGCAAGGAAGCAGGACTAGCTACTATCACTTCTGAAAAACCTGACTTCAAGTAAAAAAATATTCAGAAGAAACAAAAGAGGTCAATGAATAATAAGTAAAGGGAACAACCCAACAAAAAGATATAGAGATTGTAAATATGTATGACCTGAAATTTGGGCCACTCAATTTTGTGAAACGAATATTACTTCACATAAAGCGATAGATATGATGAAACACAATAATAGGGAGACTTCAATATTTTACTCTCACAAGACAGGTTATCAAGACAGAAAATCAGAACAAAGACACAACAGATTTAAACTATACTATGGATCAAGCAAACTGAACAGACATCTACAACATATTTCATCCAATGGCAATTAAATACATTTTCTTTTCAGTTGCTCATAGAACTTTCTCCAAAATTGAACATATCTTAGTCCATAAAGCATGTCTTTGCAAATACAAAATTTGACATAAATTCTTACATATTTTCAGATCACAAGTTAATGAAATTAGAAATAAACAGAGATAAAAACTGCAGAAACCAATATATGGAATTAGAACAATACACTTTTGAATGATAACTGGGGAGAATTAAACAAATTTCATAAACAAATGAGAATGAAAACAAAGTATACCAGAATCATTTGGATGAAGCACAGATTGTTCTAAGAGGGAAGTTTATAGTGATTAAAAAATCAGAGATATCTCTGATATAAAATACATTTATATTGTATCTTGAGGTCTTAGAAAAACAATAACAAACCAATCTCCAAACCAATAGAAGGAAAAAATAGATATTAGAGCTGAAATTAATGAAACAGAAAATAAAAACACAATACAAGGATCAATGAAATGAAGATTTGGAGTTTTGAAAAGATAAACTAAATTGATGAATCCTCATTCAAACTAACCAAAAGACAAGGGGAAGAGACCAAATTAACAAAGTTAGAGATGAAAATGGGTATATCACAACAGTGATTACTGAAATCCAGAGGATGATTAGGTGTTGTTTTTCAAAACTTATATTCCAATAAATTAGAAAATGTGTAAAATGGATAAATTTCTAGACAATACTACCCACAAAAATTGAGCTAAAAGGAAATAGAAAACATAAATAGACCAGCAATAAGAAGTGAGATTGATAATAATACTTAATAATAGTATTAGTAATAGTAATATAAACCCTCCAAATAAACACAAGCCCAGGTTAAAGATAAATTCATATCATTCTGAATTTTACCAAGTTTTAAAAATTACTATCAATTCTTCCCAATTTATTCCAAAGGTAAGATATGCTTCCAAATCATTCTATGAAACCAGATATCATACTGATAACAAAACTATATAAGGACATATTGAGTAAAAAAAAAGTATAAACCAATATCCTGGATGAACATAGAGAAAAACCCCTTATTAGAACACTTGCAAACTAAATTCAACATACATCAAGAAGATCATAGAACATGATTATATTAGTTTCATTTCAAGGACAAAAGTGTGTTTCAACATATTCAATCTACTGTAAATACAGTTTACCACACAAATAGAACCAAGGATGATAATAATATAATTATCTTAGTAGATGTAGAAAAATCTTTGGATGAATGTTAATACACCTTCATAAAAACAATTTCAAAGAAACTAGAGAGAAAAGGCTCTTATTCCAACATAATAAAGGCTGTATGTGACAGATTCAAAGTCAAATTCATACTGAATAGAGAAAATCTGAATACATTTCCTCTAAAAGCAGGAACAAGACAAGACAAAGATGTTTACTCTTACCACTCTTTTTTTTATTGGTTGTTCAAAGCATTACAAAGCTCATGACATATCATCTTTCATACATTTCATTCAAGTGGGTTATGAACTCCCATTTTTACCCCAAATACAAATTGCAGAATCACACCGGTTACACATTCACATTTTTACATAATGCCATATTAGTGACTGTTGTATTCTGCTACCTTTTCTATCCCCTACTATCCCCCCTCCCCTCCCCTCCCATCTTCCCTCTCTTCCTCATCTGCTGTTGTTCAATTCTCTCCCTTGTTTTTCCCCCCCTTTCCCCTCACAACCTCTTATATGTAATTTTGTGTAACATTGAGGGTCTCCTTCCATTTCCATACATTTTCCCTTCTCTCTCCTTTTCCCTCCCACCACTTGTCTCTGTTTAATGTTAATCTTTTCCTCATGCTGTTCCTCCCTGCTCTGTTCTTAGTTGCTCTCCTTATATCAAATAAGATATTTGGCATTTGATTTTTTAAGGATTGGCTAGCTTCACATAGCATAATCTGCTCTAATGCCATCCATTTCCCTGCAAATTCCATGATTTTGTCATTTTTTAGTGCTGCGTAATACTCCATTGTGTATAAATGCCACATTTTTTTTATCCATTCATCTATTGAAGGGCATCTAGGTTGGTTCCATAGTCTAGCTATTGTGAATTGTGCTGCTATGATCATTGATGTGGCTGTATCCCTATAGTATGCTCTTTTAAGGTCCTCAGGGAATAGTCTGAGAAGGGTGATAGCTGGGTCAAATGGTAGTTCCATTCCCAGCTTTCCCAGGAATCTCCATACTGCTTTCCAAATTGGCTGCACCAATTTGCAGTCCCAACAGCAAAGTACAAGTGTACCCTTTTCCCCACATCCTCGCCAGCACTTGTTGTTGTTTGACTTCATAATGGCTGCCAATCTTACTGGAGTGAGATGGTATCTTAGGGTGGTTTTGATTTGCATTTCTCTGGCTGCTAGAGATGGTGAGGATTTTTTCATGTACTTGTTGATTGATTGTATGTCCTCCTCTGAGAAGTGTCTGTTCAAGTCCTTGGCCCATTTGTTGATTGGGTTACTTATTATATTATTGTCTAATTTTTTGAGTTCTTTGTATATTCTGGATATTAGGGCTCTATCTGAAGTGTGAGGGGTAAAAATTTGTTCCCAGGATGTAGGCTCCCTATTTACCTCTCTTATTGTTTCTCTTGCTGAGAAAAAACTTTTTAGTTTAAGTAAGTCCCATTTGTTGATTCTTGTTATTAACTCTTGGGCTATGGACGTCCTATTAAGGAATTTGGAGCCCGACCCCACAATATGTAGATCGGAGCCAACTTTTTCTTCTATCAGGCGCAGAGTCTCTGATTTGATATCAAGCTCTTTGATCCATTTTGAGTTAAATTTTGTGCATGGCGAGAGAAAGGGGTTCAGCTTCATTTTGTTGCATATGGATTTCCAGTTTTCCCAGCACCATTTGTTGAAGATGCTATCCTTCCTCCATTACATGCTTTTAGCCCCTTTATCAAATATAAGAAAGTTGTAATTTTGTGGATTTGTCTCTGTGTCCTCTATTCTGTACCATTGGTCCACCTGCCTGTTTTGGTACCAGTACCATGCTGTTTTTGTTACTATTGCTCTGTAGTACAGTTTGAACTCTGGTATCGCTATACCTCCAGATTCACACTTCCTGCTTAGAATTGCTTTTGCTATTCTGGGTCTTTAGTTTTTCCACATGAATTTCATGATTGCTTTATCTATTTCTACAATAAATGCCATTGGGATTTTGATTGGCATTGCATTAAACCTGTAGAGAACTTTGGGTAATATCACCATTTTGATGATGTTAGTTCTGCCTATCCATGAACAGGGTATATTCTTCCATCTTCTAAGATCTTCTTCTCTTTAGGTTTCTGTAGTTTTCATTGTATAAATCTTTCACCTCTTTCGTTAGGTTGATTCCCAAGTATTTTTTTTTTTTGAGGATATTGTGAATGGAGTGGTTTTCCTCATTTCCATTTCAGAAATTTTGTTGCTGATATACAGGAATGCCTTTGATTTATGCGTGTCGATTTTATATCCTGACACTTTGCTGAATTCATTTATTAGTTCTAGTAGTTTCTTTGTAGACCCTTTTGGATCTTCTAGGTATAGAATCATGTCTTCATTTGTCTCTAAAATTTTTTTTATCTCCTCCTTTATGTCTTCTGTAACCCATGGATCATTCAGTTAAATATTGTTCAATTTCCATGTGATGTAGGATTTTTCCTTCCTTATTTTATCATTGATTTCCAGTTTCATTCCATTATGATCAGATATGGTGCATGGTATTATCTCCACACCTTTATATTTACTAAGAGTTGCCCTATGGCATAATATATGGTCTATCTTTGAGAAGTTTCCATGTGCTGCTGAGAAGAATGTGTATACATTTGATGATGGTTGATATATTTTATATATGTTGGTTAAGTCTAGGTTATTGATTGTGTTATTGAGTTCTATATTGTCTTTATTCAGCTTTTGTCTGGAGGATCTGTCTAATGGAGAGAGCGGTGTGTTGAAGTCACCCATAATTATTGTGTTGTGGTCTATTTGACTCTTGAACTTGAGGAGAGTTTGTTTTATGTACGTTGCAGCACCATTGTTTGGTGCACACATATTGATAATTGTTATGTCTTGTTGGTGTATGGTTCCTTTTAACAGTACATAGTGTCCTTCTTTATCCCTTTTGATTAACTTAGGTTTGAAGTTGATTTTATTCGATATGAGTATGGCCACTCCTGCTTGCTTCCGAGGGCCATGTGAGTGGTATGATTTTTCCCAACCTTTCACCTTCAGCCTGTGTATGTCTTTTCCTATCATATGAGTCTCCTGAAGGCAGCATATTGTTGGATCTGTTTTTTTAATCCAGGTTACTAGCCTATGTCTCTTGATTGGTGAATTTAAGCCATTAACATTTAAAGTTACTATTGAAATATGGTTTGTACTTCCAGTCATGTTTATTTATTTATTTATTTATTTTAATTTGGCTAGTTTTTCCTCTTTGGTTATTTTTCTCCCCCTTTACTGAGATACCTCCCACTGTTAGTTTTGGGTGCTATATTTCAATTCCTCTTCTTGTAGTATTTTGCTCAAAATGCCTTACAGTGCTGGTTTTCTGGCTGCAAATTCTTTTAACTTTTGTTTATCATGAAATATTTTAATTTCATTGTCAAATCTGAAGCTTTTTTTTGCTGGATACAGTATTCTTGGTTGGAATCCATTATTTCTCAGCGTTTTAAATACGTTGTTCCAGGATCTTCTCGCTTTCAATGTCTGTGATGAAAAATCAGCCATTAACCTAATTGGTTTACCCCTGAATGTAATCTGCCTCCTTTCTCTCGTAGCTTTTAATATTCTCTCCTTATTCTGTATGTTGGATATCTTCATAATTATGTGTCTTGGAGTTGGTCTATTACGGTTTTGAATGTTTGGGGTCCTGTAGGCTTCCAGGATTTGGCAATCCATTCCATCTTTCATATCTGGGAAGTTTTCTAGGATTATTTCATTTAATAGGTTGTCCATTCCTTTGGTTTGAACCTGTATACCTTCTTCTATCCCAATGACTCTCAAGTTTGGTTTTTTATGACATCCCATATCTCTTGGATAGATTGCTCGTGAGTTTTAAGCATCCTTTCTGTGTCTACTATATTCTTTTCAAGTTGAAAAACTTTGTCTTCATTATCTGATGTTCTGACTTCTACTTGATCTAGTCTATTTGTAATATTCTCATTTGAGTTTTTAATTTGGTTTATGGTTTCCTGCATTTCTAGGATTACTGTTTGATTTTTTTTAAATCTCTATCTCCTTGTAGAGCTCATTCTTTGCCATTTGAATTTGTTTATTTAATTCGTTTTCAAAATATACTTTCATTGCTTGGACTTGCTGTCTCATGTCTTCTCTAATATTCCATTCCATCTGAGTTAGGTATGCCTTGAGTTCTTTCTCTGTCCATTTTTCTGATGCCTCTAGGTCCTCCTATAGATTTAAGTTGTCCTGAATTTTTTTGTAATCCTTTTTTCCCTTGTTTTTTTTCATGTTGTTCACATTACTTTCCAGCTCTGTTTGACTGCTGTGTTTCTGCTTTCTCCTATAAATTTGTTTTGGTTTTGTATATCTCTGTTGTCTCTCCTTTGTTGTGGGAGACTATGCCTAGAAATGTTGGGCTTTATTGTACTTTAAAGCTGATTCATTCAATTCATAAAAGGTTTCAGGATTCTGTATGCATATAGTGATTTGTTGTTTGTTCTTAGGACTTTATGTTTAGGTTAGGTGCTATGATGGTATGAGGGTTAGTATGTCTTGGCTACTTTAGAAGATTGCTCTACTGAAGGGGGATATTAACAGGCGATTGGATCAGGGTGTTTGGTGGTAGCTAGGTATTTGGGAGCCCTATAGACAGCCTCGAAACATTCACCTATTTGCATGTAGACAATTACACATAATGGAAGAAGTAATGCTTGGGATGAAAGTTGGGAGTAGGGGAAGGAAGGTGCTCTTAAAAAGAAAGAAGGAGAGAGAGGTAGATAGAATAGAGGAGAATGGAAAGAACAATAAACTTGAAACGGGAAAGAAAGAAAGACAGAAAAGGGAAGAAAAGAAAAAAGAGAGAACAAAAAAAGAAAAAAATTGAAGTCTTAGAGATCCATTTTCTTCTCTTCCAGTAGGCGGAGCTGTGCCCTCTGAGCCGAGCTCCTGCCCTCTATGTGCCAACAGCAATCCTTGTAAGGCGGCTCCTGGGAGTCTCTCAATCCTGTTAGTCCAGAGCCATTTCACTTCTCCAGCCCCTCCCCCCCTTCCTCCTGCCAGCCAGCCAGCCAGGTCCTGTTCACCAGAGGCGGTTCCCCAAGGATCTGATTACACTTGCAGCCCCACCGCGTGTCCTATACCTTCTCTGTCATTCATCTAAGCCCCAGTGCTGTGGTGCGGTGATCTGGGAAAAACAGTTTAATTTTTCTGGACCCCTTTGGTGGGCACGCCTCCGGAAACTGGCGGCTAAGATCTTGGGTGTCGCCGCTGGTGGTAAGGGGAGTTGGGGATCGGGAATCCCCTCTGCTTCCCTACAGACACGCCCTCGGAGAGATTCCTGAGGTTTTCTGGCTGCTTGTATCTGGAGGGGGTGGGAGTCACACACCTGCTAAATTGGATTCTGCCGGGAAGGAATTCCGTTGGCCAAACTCCGGTGACGTCACCTCTCTGCTATGGCGGGCCCCAGGTTCCATACCGGAGTGTCCGAAGGGAGGGGTGGGACTGGTCTGTCTCTGGTCTGACCCAATCTCGGTTGGTTTCAGCTCCTGGTTTGCTATTTCATGAAGGCTTGGCTAGAGACCTCTTCCTAGAGTCCCTGCGCCGCTCCTGCTGTGCTGCACCTTGGAGGCTAACTGCCCAGTCTCCAGGGGCCGCGGGCGGGTAGCCGCTGGTCACCGAGTCATGCGGGCAGCGGCTGGCAGGTCTGGACCTCTGCGCCGTGTGGCAGAGATTCACTCGTCTGGGGCAAACTGTCACCTCCAAAAATCCTACCAATTCCCGGCCGGTCTCTCTTCAGTGGAATTTTGCTAGGAGTTTCTCAGCAGGTTGAATCTAAGCGTATCGATGCGTCTCTCTGACCCTGTTATTGAGGAGGTACTGAAAGCGCTGCCTCCCTGCTTGCTGCCATGTTGGATCTCCTCTTACCACTCTTGATCCAACATTGTACTCAAAATTTTAGCCAGAGCACGTAGGCAAGAGAAAGAAATAAAAGGAATACATACAGGAAAAGAAGATGTCAAATTATGTCTATTTAAAGATGATATGATCTGTATTTAGAAGACCAAAGAAGTTCTACATAAAGACTTCTGAATATCATTAACAAATTCAGCTAAGTAGTAGGATGTAAAATCAACATTCAAATGTCAATAGCTTTTCTATAGATTAATAAGGACCCGGTGAGAAAAATATCAGGAAGATAATTGCATTTACAATAGTTTCATTGATCCTGTGTATTGTGTTTTTATTCTCTGTTTCATTAATTTCAGTTCTAATATTTATTCTTTCCTTTTATTTGTTTGGAGATTGGTTTGTTATTATTTTTTTAAGGATTAAGTCTCAACAAGGAGGTAAAAGATATCTATAAGTAAAATGCTCAATGTTGCAAGAATGAAGACACTGGAAGATGAAAAGAGCTCCTGTGTTAATAGATAGGGAGATATGACACTGTTAAAATGGCCATATTACCAAAAAGATATATAAACTAGTTATGGTTTAGATATTAGGTGTCTCCCAAAAGCTCATGTGTGAGGCAATGCAAAATGTTTAGAAGTAAAATAATTGGCTTATGAGAGCATTAACCCAATCATTGTGCTACTCCCCTATTAGGGATTAACTGAGTGATGACTGTAGGCAGGTGGGGTGTGGCTGGAGGAGGTAGGTCATTGGGGTGTGCCCTTGGGGTTTATATGTTGTCCATGAGGGGAACTCCCTACCTCCTCTGCTTCTTGGAGCCATGTCTGAACTGCTTTCTTCTGCTATGATGTTCTGCCTCACTTTGAGCCCCAAGAAACGGAGCTAGAGAAAGGAAGTCAGCTGTCTATGGTCTGAGACTTTTGAAACTGTGAGCACCCACATGAATTTTTGCCCCTTTAACATTGTTTTTGTCACAGCAGCAAAAATTCTAACTAAAACAGCTTATCATAATCCCCATCAAAATACCAATGAAATTCTTCACAGAACAAGGAAAAAAATCCTAAATTTCATATGGAAGAACAAAAGACCAAGAATAGACTAAATGTAATCTTGAATAAAAGAGCAAAGCTGGCAGTATCAAAACACTCTATTTCAAATTCTACTATAGAGCCATCCATACTCACAAAAACTGCATGGTACTGCTATAAAAACAGATGCATAGGCCTAGGGACTAGGATAGGATTGACAGAGACAAACCAAAACATTTGCAATCACTTGCTTATTGATAAAAGTGCCAAAAACATATACCAGAGATGAGACAGCTTCTTTAATAAATTATATTAGGAAAACTGGTATCCAGAAGTTAAAAAAAATGAACTAGATTTTTATCTAGTATCCTTTACAAAACTCAACTCAAAATGGGTCAAAGACATAGGTGTAAGGCCAGAAATTTTGCAATTGTTAGGAAAAAACATAAGGGAAACACATCAACATATAGGTACAGGCAACAATTTCCTAAATAGGTTTCTTGTGGCTTAGGAAAAATGACAAGAAGCAATTAACAGAATGGCATTCTGTTAAAAAGCTTCTGCACAGTAAAGGAAACCACAGCATGAAAAGTCAAGAGAAAAACTTTTCCAATTATTCTTCTGAGAGGGAATTATTATCCAGAAGGAATAAACAGCTAAAAAAATCTCACCCCCCTCAATAAAAACCTCAAAATAAGCCATTCAATAAATGAGCCAAAGAACTAAACAGACACTACTCAAAAGTATAAATATGAAAAAAAATGTTACACATCTTTAGTCATCAGGGAATGCAAATTGAAATTACACTGAAATTTCCGTCTTGTTTCAATCATAATGGCAATCATCAAGACTACAAATAACAATAAATGCTGGTGAGTATATAGAGAAAAAGAAACTCTTACATACTGTTGGTGGGGATGTAAATTAGTACAGCTATTTTGGGATCAGTATGGTGTTTCCTTGAAAAACTAAAAATAGAACTAACATATGGTCTGGTTCTACCAGGCTTGATATTTACCCAAAAGAATTAAAGTCAGCATATTTTAGTGGTACGTGCATACCTATTTTTATTACAGCACAATTCACAATAGCCAAATTGTGGATTCATCCTAGGTGTCCATTGACAGAGGAAAGGATAAAGGAAATATGGTATATATGCACAATGGAATTTTATCCTGCTGTAAAGAAAAATAAAGTCATATCCTTTCCAGAATGTAAATGGATGAAGAACATCATATTAAACAAAATAAGCCAAAATCACAAAGGCCATTAGCTCATGTTTCCTCTCATATGTGGAAGCTAGAGAATGGGAAAAAAGGTGATTTAAAGGGAGACTATTGATGTAGAGAAAGGGGAAAGGGACAGTGGAAGGTAAGGGTAAACAAAAGCAATGAGGATTGAATTTGATTAAAGTATGTTATAAGTACATATGAATGAGCCACAATGAAACCTACAATTCTGTATAATTAGTATGTTTCAATAAACAAGAATCTGGAAAACTATATATTTGTTGAAATGTCTTTAAATTTTCATTTTATTTGCTTTTAAGCTTTATTTTTCTATTTGTGCTATTATTTATTTCTCCATCCAACATTTAACATGGACTCATTAAACATCTATTTTTATGCAGAAATCGTAGGAGATACTGGGAATACAAGTTTTTAATCCATTCTCTTAAAACCACTCATGATCTAGAATAAGACACAAACACATAAAATGTCTAATGAGAGCTACCCACCCATAGTTTTGGCATGGTGATCAAAAAAATTTTCTTACAAGAATGAACTCATAGGTGGAAGCATATTTAACTGACTAAGCATATTTAGCAGACTAAGTGAGGTACCTGTCCATTATATTGTCACATTAAAAAGCTTCTAACTAAATGTGAGAAGTATCTAGGTCTATAATATGTGTCTACTGAATCCTTGAGCATAATTTTCTTGCTTAAACCACATGATTCCTTTACTCTGGACACAAATGGTTAGACTAGAAAAGGATGGCTGAACCAAAATAAGTTACATATCAACTAGGCTTCAGTCCAAATAGACAGTCTGCTGAACCATACTTTACCAAACAATCAGAATGTGTCCCTGGAGTATTTAATTAATTTATCCACTTTTTCATTTTTACTTTCAACAAGTAATAGTTTAGCATATGTGCTAATTGCTGGCATATGGAGATGAATTCAACAGACGGATACGAACTTTGCCTTTCAGGATTTTACAATCATATCAGCTGATTCAGATAAAGAAGAAGCAACACAGGAAATGCATTCTAGTAAATTCAAGGCTAAGAAGGAAGCAATCAGGAAATATTTCAGACATTGAATTTCAGTAATCTTTCTTGGACCCAAAAGGAAGAAACTGTGCTATATTCTGAGGAAAAGTCATTCATCTTTGAAAAGCAATAGAGTTTTGGAGGGGGAATTAAGTAATAATTCTGAAGATAGAAGAAGTGTTAGAAGTACTAGTTAATGATGGGCACTGAGTGGTGTTATTGAGTTTGAGAGAGTAATAGGGAGCAGTTAAGCATTTTCAGAAAGACACTCATAGAATCATATTTTTCTTTCTAAAGTAGTATTTGGGTTCCAGCTCAGAATATAAATTAAAAGCACATCAGTAAGAGCATAGCATCTGTCACTAATCTTGGGAAACAATGGTGGACTGAAGTAGGCTATTAAAAAATACTAATTTCAATGATATTTAGGAGATAGAACAAATGGTAATTGATTAGATGTGGGTTAAGGATTATAAGGAACAACTAATGATCATGAATGACTAGCTTTTAAAATTGGGAAATTCAGTAGACAGAATTAGAGAAGATGAAATAGAAATGGAAAAAGGTGTTCAGTTTGGGACCTACTGATTTGATGTGTTTAAAGATTGTTAAGTGAAGCTTTTTGATAGAAAGTTGTACATAAAGTTAAGGAGCTTTTTACAGAGATCAGGTCTCACAATTTATTTGTGCGTGTGTGTGTGTGTGTGTGTGTGTAAGTTAACAGGATATAGTTAGTTAAAGATGTGGCTCTGGATGAAATCATGGCAGATTTTTTTTTAAGTTACACTGTAAGAATCAGAAATAGAACAAAGACCTGGAGATCACAAAAATATGAACAGAACAAGAAAAGGCTAATATGCGCAAAGGAGAAGCAAAAAATTGGAGGTTAATTCAAGGAGGGAGTATGTCCTGGAAGGAGAAGAAATGAGCAAATCAGAACACACGAACTGCTGCTAAGAGATCACATATGAATTAGAGGGTCTGGTTCTTTTGGTGTTAAGGAACATTGCCTGGCAACTATTTCACATTCAGTGGCATGGATATGTTTGTGTTTGAAAACTAGATAAGGAATAAAACATGAGGCACTGAAGTATTTATTATTTTCCTGAGATGTTTTGCATTGAAAAATCTTTCAAAGCATTATAAAGGTGTAGTTATGTATAGAAAATACTCCTCTTCTTTATTGAGAAGTCTTAATTGAGTAGTTTTAACTACCTTAATGCTATAAGCAGGAGACTTTGGAGAGAGAGAAACTGAAGATATACAGGAAGAGACTAATTTTAAATTGGAAAATGTACAGTTCTTACATGTAAGTATGGAAAACAAAGGAGGAATACTGTGGAGATTTTGTTTCTGTGGAGTGGAATATGAGGACAAATGCTGAAACCATGAAGGACAATGATCCGAACTTTAGTTTTTAGTTCTGAAAAAAAAAAAAAAACAAGAAAAGTATGGACAGTAAATAGGAGGGGGTACTGATGTGTGTGTGTGTGTGTGTGTGTGTGTGCGTGTGTGTGTGTGTGTGTGTGTATGAGAGAGAGAGAGAGAGAGAGAGAGAGAGAGAGAGAGAGAGAGAGAGAGAGAGAGAAACTACTGTTAAAGGTGGAAACAAAGAATCACTGAATCAGTGCCTTTAATATGTATGCTTATGTATGGTTTTCTGGTAGGAGCAGGTAGGAGCAGATACTTTGATTGATTGCAGTTTTTGTTGTTTCTGCCCTAGAGGAAAGGAAGGTTAAGGGGAAGGAAGTTGGTATTTTGGTAGGGTATTCGGAAAAAAATGGGTCGTACAGTTCAAATTGTGTGGATAAGGAAGGAAAGGAAACAGGCAAGATAATGGTGGATTAAAGAAGGAATAATGTCTGGATAATCAGAAAAAACAGAAGTAGGGGCAACACTGTGCAAGAGTTATACTATCTTGAAAAGTGGGATTTTGGGATTCAATATTTCAGAGGCAAGGCAGTTCTGGATTTTAGGTAGGTTTTCCTGGGGCAATATGGGGGATGACAAAAGTGAACTCAAGATTAAGTCAACAGAGGTAAAGAGATCAAAGATGGAAGAAGGAAGATGATGAGATGATTTTTTCCTGTGCTTTGGAGTCTTTCTGATTGTTGGTAGTGTTATGTGAAGAGATGGTTTTGTTGGTCTGGAAACCTTCATTCAGGGAGAGACCAGACAATGTGGTGTAGCTGAAAGGAAAGAAATTGGTGTTTTAATGAAAAGGTGGATGAGTAGCAGTGGGCATAGCACTGGAAAAGGAAAGAGATGCTGATCTTAATTCATAATCGTGAAACAAGTGGTCTATAGGAGTTTTCGTTCTGAGACTGAGGGAAAACTGAGTTCACTCACAGTGCAGTAGTGAAACGTATACTTAGTGAAGACTGTGAAGCAAGAATGTTGATATCATGAAAACACTTGAAGAGGATTTAAAACAATTGAAATTAAATAGTTCTTTGGGAAATGAGGAAGAAAACAATGGTATGCCTATAATAATGACATAAAAGAGAGCATCTGAGCTGCTGGTCTCTTGATCCTGGTCAATGGTAAGAATATATGTGGGCAGAATGTCAGGTTAAGCTGTACAGAAGGTTGCCAGGAGAATCACTGCAGCTATTACTAAGGAGCACTAGGGACACCCCATCTTAGGAGTTGCCCATGGCTTTGAGGATAGACTTATGAAGGGATTGCCATTTTTAGGTGGGACAACTGCAAATGTCTGTAATTAGACAGGACTAGAATCCTGGTCCATGTGTGTTGAGCCCACGAGGCAGAGCTGGTGTTTTAAAGCATATGCCAGAGTGGGATGGTGTGCTGCCAGGGGACAGAAGGAGAGTGTTCATAGATGAGACCTTCTGGTGAGAGAGGTTGCTGAACTCTGAGCTGAGAGTTGCTTAACTGGTTTCTTGTGATTCCAATGTTGTCTTTTCTACCCATAAAATGAAGAGCCTAGGTAAAACCCAAATTTTATTTTCTGTCTCAGCAATCCTAATTTTCCCCATGATGCTTTCGTAAGGATTTGAGCCATGCAGAGTGGGTCAATTCATTCAGCCCCATGTGCTGCTGAAAGGAACCTCTTGTAGCAGAACCCCTGGATAAAATTTAGATGATCAATATTCAAATAAGCCTGTTTAGTGCCATTCAAGGGAACTAGATGTGTCAGCGAAGATGATTGGAAGAAGAAGAGTCTCCTTGCTTTTTGTGGGTTCTTGGGCAAGTCTTTTTTTTTAGTTTGCCTTCACCCCAGTTACCATATTTTATTTAGGACTTTCTCCTGTGTGTGTGTGTGTGTATGTGTGTGTATGTGTGTGTGTTTCCAGCCTCATTAGAAGTCTAAAATTTGTTTGGACTCAAGAATAACAAAGCCATTGAGGTAGCTTGAGAATCTGTTTTTGCAAAATAATTGGTATTCAAATAGTACCTCTCTAAAATACTAATCCCTTTGCTTATGTGTCTGCTGTATATTCTATCAGAGCTTTCTTCTTATACTTTTAAATGAATTTTGCTTAGCAAAAATCAACCTGGAACTACATATGATTAATTATGAATTTTTATTATCTTAATGTATCTATAAAGTTTAAATTCTGAAACATTTGCTCTTACTTTAGATGTTTTCACTACCTAGAAGTAGGTTATGTCTGCCATGTGACCTAAGTTATATTAGTTTATCATGTTAGAAAGTAGATAGAAAAGTTTATCATTATTCATTGTAATTTGCCTTTGACAAAAATGTCTAATCATAACCAGAAGCCAGCTTTGGATTTGAGAAGGGATCAGAACAATGTCCATCTGCCCCCATCCTTGTCTCTCATTTTTTTAGTGTCCAGAGCGGGATACTTATTATCATGCTTTTAACTGTTGAAACCACTGGACCAAAGTGATGATTCACCTTTTTGTCTCTTGTTTTTGCTGTTCTCTCTCTTTTTTTAAACATCTAGGTTTCAGTAATCAAATATAATGATTATAGGAACTAAATAATATGTAAGAATATCACATCATAAAAATTTACTCATGTAGGATTTAATTCTTATCAATGACATTTATAAAAGGAATATAATTAGTTATTATAATAATATTAGCTATTATAAATGTTAATAAGAAAAAACTGTTCCATAAAATAACTTGGTATTTGGAAAGAACAATGAGTGCAGTTTTCTTAAGAATATGGTAATTATCTTCTAATATTTAGAACTTTGTTTTCAGTATAAGAAGAAAAATATTTTGTGTTATATATAACTTTCCTTTTACTTAAAATTTAATTTCCTTCTCAATATTGAGTTTTGGTATAATCCACCATTAAACATTACATTTTTTTTTTAATTTTTTATTGTGGGTTGTTCAAAACATTACAAATTTCTTGACATATCATATTCCACACTTTGATTCAAGTGGGTTATGAACTCCCACCTTCACCCCATACACAGATTGCAGAATCACATCAGTTACACATCCATTGATTTACAAATTGCCATACTAGTGTCTGTTGTGCTTCGCTGCCTTTCACATCCTCCCCCCTCCCCCCTCCCCACCTCTCCCCTCCCCTCCCCTCCTCTCTCTCTACCTCCTCCACTGTATAACCCTGAGGGTCTCCTTCCATTACCATGCAATTTCCCTTCTCTCTCCCTTTCCCTCCCACCTCTCATCCCTGTTAAATGTTAATCTTCTTCTCCTGCTCTTCCTCCCTACTCTGTTCTTAGTTACTCTCTTTATATCAAAGAAGACATTTGGCATTTGTTTTTTAGGGATTGGCTAGCTTCACTTAGCATAATCTGCTCTAATGCCATCCATTTCCCTGTAAATTCTATGATTTTGTCATTTTTTAATGCAGAGTAATACTCCATTGTGTATAAATGCCACATTTTTTTTATCCATTCGTCTATTGAAGGGCATCTAGGTTGGTTCCACAGTCTTGCTATTGTGAACTGTGCTGCTATGAACATCGATGTAGCAGTGTCCCTGTAGCATGCTCTTTTTAGGTCTTTAGGGAATAGACCAAGAAGGGGAATAGCTGGGTCAAATGGTGGCTCCATTCCCAGCTTTCCAAGAAATCTCCATACTGCTTTCCAAATTGGCTGCACCAATCTGCAGTCCCACCAGCAATGTACAAGTGTACCCTTTTCCCCACATCCTCGCCAGCACTTGTTGTTGTTTGACTTCCTAATGGCTGCCAATCTTACTGGAGTGAGATGGTATCTTAGGGTGGTTTTGATTTGCATTTCTCTGACAGCTAGAGATGGTGAGCATTTTTTCATGTACTTGTTGATTGACTGTATGTCCTCCTCTGAGAAGTGTCTGTTCAGGTCCTTGGCCCATTTGTTGATTGGGTTGTTTGTTCTCTTATTGTCTAATTTTTTGAGTTCTTTGTATACTCTGGATATTAGGGCTCTATCTGAAGTGTGAGGAGTAAAGATTTGTTCCCAGGGTGTAGGCTCCCTATTTACCTCTCTTATTGTTTCTTTTGCTGAGAAAAAACTTTTTAGTTTGAGTAAGTCCCATTTGTTGATTCTAGTTATTAACTTTTGTGCTATGGGTGTCCTATTGAGGAATTTGGAGCCCAACCCCACCGACTGTAGATCGTAGCCAACTTTTTCTTCTATCAGACGGCGCGTCTCTGATTTGATATCAAGCTCCTTGATCCATTTTGAATTCACTTTTGTGCATGGCGAGAGAAAGGGATTCAGTTTCATTTTGTTGCATATGGATTTCCAGTTTTCCCAGCACCATTTGTTGAAGATGCTGTCCTTCCTCCATTGCATGCTTTTAGCCCCTTTATCAAATATAAGATAGTTGTAGTTTTGTGGATCGGTTTCTGTGTCCTCTATTCTGTACCATTGGTCCACCCGCCTGTTTTGGTACCAGTACCATGCTGTTTTTAAACATTACATTTTGACTAAATGAAAGAAGATTGATGTTTTCTGCAGCAATTATTCAAGTAAAACAACTTGTCATTTGACGATACTTGTAGTTAACCATGTGAAGATCTTGGTTCAAAGTCAATTTACAATGTGTATTTGTCTGATTGGTAATTACATCACTGGAATAGCCAAAAGACATACAAACAAAGAAACCAAAAAAAAAAAAAAACAAAAAAAACCCCAAAACAAACAAAAAACAATGAATAATTGAGAAAATATATAGTTCTATATATAAACTAATAGATGTATAACTATAAAAATACTAGTTTATAGTTATATATAATATATAATATGGCTGAATATATATCAACCAACTATATATTTTCTCAATATATAGTCCAATAAGTGCAATAAAATCTTAAATTTTAGACCACAATTTTTTTTTTTTTTGGTTACAAGGCAATGAAAAAGTTTAAGGTGTGAAGATACAAATATGCTATTTTGTGAATATCATCAATTTATAATTTCTTGCAAATACTTATATCAACCAAGTTTATGTTCAGATAGACTTCATATGTTTTTCTTTCTTCTCCATCTTTCACTTGCAATCCTATGGTTGTAGTGCTCATCTCTACTTCACAACCACAGCAAGGCTAGGATCAAAGCATGGTAGAGAAGAAGGCTTTTATACTATGGCATGATATTTATGCTCAAAGAAATACTAATCTAAGATACAAAATCCAAATGTATATATATTTATATAATATATATATATATATTTATATAATATATATATATATATATATATTTATATATATATATATATATATATATATTTATATAATCAGAAACTATGCCCTTATTCAGAATGGTTGCTACTTAAATTCTAATTTTTTAAAAAATTTTTATTAATTAAACATTTTAAAGCACTCAAATATCACATGAAGCTGGACACGATGGTGAAGACACCTGTAATGGTAATGACTAAGGAGGCTGAGGCAGAATGATGGCAAGTTTGAGGCCAGCCTCACCATTTAGCAAGACTATCTCAAAGTAAAACATAAAAAGGACCAGAGATGTAGCTCAACGGTAGACCAATCCTGGGTTCAATCTCCACTAATACTGAAATAAAAAATCACATGCAAACCTATTTTCAATGTATACAAAAATGGTAAGAAGAGTCTTTGCTGTAGTTCAGTCAGTTCCAAGAGGAACCTCTCATGCTACCAAAGTAAACACAGTTAAAAGTTAAGAGAAGATCATAGACTACAACTTTTTTGGAACCCAATACCTTCCTTGGTTGGAAATAATAATTGAGGTCCAAAGAGTCTTAGAAGTGGCAGCTGCTGGGATCACACTGCCATGTTTATAGTCCATAGATAATCTAATTTTGAATTAGAGAGTTTGGCACTCTCTGCACTGAATATATTAAAAGTCTATAATTTATATATAAGAGAAATAAGCAGATGGAGCCCAGAGTTGGGAGCATCATACCAATTATCCCTTAACCTGTGGTGTTTATTTCCATTTTTATTCCCCCATTCCACTGCCGTTTTTCTCAGTTGAACCTTGTTTTTTGTTGTTGTTGTTTTGTTCGTTCGTTTTGTTTTGTTTTGTTTTGTTTTTTTAAACTCCAAACTCCCTTCTATTTGATCCTACAGCTCCTTCTTGGTGATATAATCTTTTATGGGATGCCCTGCCTGTCAGCTCCATTTTCTTCTCACTGTGTAATCTTTTCTAAGTGTTTGCCTACCCAGGTTTACAGTCAGAATGCTTGCCGCCATTGAATATCATCCTTTATTACCTAATGTTTCCCACCCAGAATCCTCTTTAACTAATTTGAACCATGTAACCAAACTCACACTTCTGACTCCTACTATTGGATCAAGGACCTGGCACCTGTCCACAGTCATCTTATCTACTTGGTAGTACCCAAGGATTGTTTAAGGCGCTGCCTAAAGTGGAATGATGTGAATTCACCAAACAGAACCTTTTTCCTATAAAGTTGAACTGGAGAAATAAGATGTTGGTGTTAAGAAAGTGGAAGAAGAAAAGTCACACATTGTGAAGAGATGGGATGTATCAAGACAAGATTTTGGGAGTGAAGTTTATCAGACTGCTGAAGATATCAGCTGCTGAAGATAGCTAAATAACCTAGATATCAGATTTTGAGTTTCAGGTGCTGTTAGACCACCCTGGCACTACCCTGGTTAGTAGTCCTTCAATTTCAACTTGATTTTTCAGGTTATCTAGGTTTCTTGAAAGACATTTTTGAGATATTTCTGCCTGTAATCTTATACCATCCTACCTTACTTTATAAAACCCAAGTGTATCCAAATATATATATATATATATATTTTTAAATTTCCACTAGATCCTTTCCACTAGATCTCTGTATATTTTGCATAAAGAGGAGACCATGTAAAAATGAACCCTACATTTGATAGTCTGTGACCTGTACTTGTCCTACTTGTATCTTCTTTAGGATCTAATTAAGAAAGAAGGTTTTCAGTAATAGATATATTAAAGTTACATTATATTTTATCAACAAACACATAGTGTGAGATTTAAAATCCATATTCTGCATTCTAAAATTCTCTCTATTACAGAGAATGTTTTCAAGATGTACAAGAAAACGTTGACACATGCTTCTTTCTACAGTATTTAGATTTGTGATTTATTATCATTATTGTTATTATTATTATCATTATCATTATTATTATTACTATCACAATACAGGGGATTGAACTCAGAGATGTTTTACCTCTGAGCTATATCCCCAACACTTTTCATATTTTTCAGACAGAGCCTCACGAAATTTCCTAAACTGACCTTGAGCTTGAGACTCTCCCCAGTCTCAGGAGTCACTGGGATTATAAGAGTGTGCCACCATGCCTGGTATCAGTATTATTATTTTTGAATTTTAATTTTATCTTAAAAGTTAAGTGTGAGGGTAAAGAGGTTAATGACATAAAGTTCTCTACTTAATAGAAAATGTGAAATAAAATTTGGCTGTCAGATGAGTAATCTAAAATCTTTAGCTACAGAGGGGCATCAGATTCTGAGTAATCTGTCTAGACATGTATAATTATAGTAAGAGAATATTACTTTTCTAGTGTTAAGTTTGAAGTCTGATAAGTAAAAATGAATATTATTTATTCATATACAAATAACTGCACTATTTTCAGTAATAGATTCCACTAAGGAGTATGGATTTACAACCACATATCCACTTAGTGGACATTTCTTTCTTTCTGTTTTTATTTTGCAGGATTTTCAAAACCTCGATTTTTTTCCTTGTTAAGTATTCTAAGCATGATATATAAGGGGAAAATAGTGAATTTCTACTTATTTGTTTATTTGTTAAAAATATTTAAGTATCCAACTTCTTAATAAATATTTAAATGTATCATATTTTTACTTATTATTTTAACATATATGCAGAATGTCTCAATACATTTTTCAACTTGACTGATTAAAGATCTGTATCTGTTGACAATTCCCCCATTATTCCATCCTCATAGTCCCTGGCAATTACTATTCCAATCTCTGCTTCTATGATTTTCACTATTAGAGACCTCATATAAGTGGAATCATGCATTATTTATGATTGTCTCACTTAGCATAATATCCCCAACCTTCACCCATTTTTGTCACATATGGATTCCTCCTTTTTTAAGGCTAACTAATATGCAGTTGTACACAGTTACATGTTGTTGAATCAATTTATTTGTCGATGGGCCTTTAGGTTGTTTGCACTTATTGCCTATTGTGAATATTGCCGCAATGACACCAGAGTGCAAATATCTCTTTGAGATCTTTAATTCAATTCTTTTGGATATACACCTAAAAAGTAGGGTTGCTGAATCATTTGGAAGATCTGTAGAGTAGAGGAAGGGATGGGCAGGGGAAATGTATTGAAATCAAATTCCATGAATGTATGATTTTTGTCAAAATGAATCCAACTTCTATGTATAACTATAATGCTCCAATAAAAATAAATTGAAAAATTAAAAAAAAATAATTCTATTTTGAAGGCTTCGAGGAAACTCCATACTGCTTTACAAAGTCAATAAACCATTTTGCACTCCCACCAATAGTGCACAAGAATTCCAATTACTTCACATTCTCATGGTAACTTACCTCCTATCTTTTTGGAAATAGCCAGTCTTACTGGAATCTAATAATATAGATCTCATGGAAGTTCAAATTATAATGGTGGTATACTGAGGCTAGTAGATAATGGGAGGAAAGGAGGAATGGGAAAAGGCTGACCAGTGTGTTCTAAGTCATAGCAGATAGGAGCAAGAGGCTCTGTGTTCTGTTGCAAAGAAAGGTGTTGACAAAAGATGATAATATACTGTATATGCATTTTTTAAAAGTTAGAAAAAATAATTTTGAATGTTTTCACCATAAAGAACTTATACATTTTGAGGTAATAGATAGATTTACCCTGATTTGAACACTATGCATGGTGTATATATGTATCAAAACATCATACGGTAGCCCATGAATATGTATAATTTTGTGTATGAGTTACAAAATGAGATAAGTTATGAAAAATGTCTTGTATAATCATAGAGATTCAGTACTACCTCAAACAACAGGAAATGAGCTCAAGGAACAAATACCTGATAAAATTTTGTTGAGGTTCTTATATTAAGGGTGATTAAAATAAATAAGATGTGTGAAATAATTGTCTCTAAACTGAGCCAGAAGAATGATTAAAAACTGAGACCATTATGAAGATTCTTCCAGACATGAACTGTGTCAAGTGAAGTTTGTTAATAATTATGATGAAGGTTCAGTTGCATTAAGGCAATATTAAATTAAGGAGATAAATAGTCTTTGTCTTTTGTCTTTCCAGAATGCTGGACAGTTTCTAAGGGTATTCTACTCAAAGATTCAAAGAGTGAAGACAAGATGTAAGTTAAAGTGCTACTCTTCTTTTAGAGTAGATTGGTCCCTAGCTTTTATGAGTCTTTCTGGCAAGCACTCTCTAGCTTCTCTTGATCTAAGTCCAACAAGTGGTACATTTGACCAAGCAGTGCAGGAGAAAGTTTCTGGGTTCTGGCTTTATAAGCACTATGTAAATTTTCTGTTTCTCTTGTAACTTGCCCTGCCTCTGATTCATTGTCTATACTGTAATCTAAAGAATGTTTTTAAAAATATAAATCTGATTTATCATTGCTTTGCTTAAACATAGTCAGGGATATCATTAGTCCTCATGATAAAGCACAAACCATTATCCAAGATCACTTGGATTTTGATTCCCAATACTGAACTAGAGAACTTCTCCCTTTGTTGTGAGTTTACATCTTCATATAAATACTCCAATTTTCACAGTTTTTACATTCAATTTTGCTTGCGTAGTAATTGTCTATAATCCTAATGGAACAGAAATCTTTTAAATCTGGGACTTGGTTTTTCATTACTGAATTTGCTGTTTATCCAGAACCGTGCCCTAAACATTCTACACACACACACACACACATTCACACACACATTCACACATGCTCACACTCACACTTAAATAAAATTTTTAAATCACTTTTTAAGTTAAATATAAAATGTTTGGTTAGACTAAAAAAAATGGCATATCCTAGTTTTCCTTTGTTTTTCAAGTCAAAAGATTTTTGGTTAATGTAACTCTCCTACATTTTATAAGAAATTGGTCATTGGTAAAAACTATCAGAAAACCAGTCTGGAAACTTAAATTTCTCCAAGAATCTTGTTTCTATGCTAATATATCCTGACATGAATATTACATATTCATATGTAACTACTATGTTGTCAGTGAAAGAGAGAGAGAGAGAGAGAGAGAGAGAGAGAGAGAGAGAGAGAGAGAAAGAGAGAGAGACATCATTGTGTAATCTTAGGTTTCAGCCTATGCATAAAGTTACTTTTTACTTCCTTAGGTGAGGGTAAAATGATTTGATTACATTTCATGTGAAATCTAAAATTAGCTCAATCCAATATTTCTTCTTTAAAAGGGTAAAAGGGAAATGATGTAATGTTTTGAATGTCACATTTAATTTTGCCAGTAGTTTTTGTAATGACATATCTTATGATTTTTGTGTTTGAACTTTTACAGAAGGAAATGGAGCACTGAATGACCTATATCTAGTTAATCTTGCTAATCAAGCGACTACAAAATATACTTTAAACTAAGAAAAAATTATATTTTTTCATATTTCACTGTTAAATGGGGTAATAAAACTCTCGAAAATATGCATGATTATATTTGATGATTTGAAATGATGTGTGAAATAACCTGATTTTCTGCTATGATGTTGTGCCCAAAATAATAAATACAAACAAATGTGAATAAGAAGATAAATGCCTATACCCAGTTTGGAAAATTGATATCTACTCACAAAATAATATTTCAAATGAAATAGAGTAAGGATACACCAGAAATACAACCTTCAAAAAGTAAAAATATAGGACTCAGGTAGAATTTTTTGTTTTTTCTTTTAAGCATTAACGAATCAAATTAAGGATGATATAGTCCTTAATATTATCATTTAATTTGATATACTAAATACTACAACTCAAATTCATTTATTTAGCAATTTTTGATTCTTAAAACTTATTTATTGATATTAATGATTTGTTACTCTGATAAGATATGCAACATAAAATATAAAAAGAGGAATGTTTTTAAAATGATCTGAGCTGAGACAGCTAATATTAGCCTAATATCTATGGAAGTGAAGAGTTGTTTGGTAAATTTTCCTGGGTAACTTGTTAGAATTTTTTAAAAAATGCATTTAACTTTACTTTTGGTAGGTGGGCAGGCAAACAAAGAGGGAATAGTTTAGATTGAAATATGAAAAAGATTCAGGGGGTGAGTGAAAGCATCTCTGGGAACCAAAGGTTCATAGTCTCTTGCTTATTATCTTTGATTGAGATGTAGTTGATCCGCATGCAAGACATAATAGAGAAAGAGTTCCTTTATACAGGTTGCTCAGTTTCCCCAGATGGGAACATTTTGCAAAACTACAGTGTAGTATCACAATAAACAAACTGACATATTCATAACTCCTCAAATATAAAAAAATATAAAAGCTTGAAATATGATTGTTCTAACTGGCAATCATTTAAAAAATATTTCCCAGTTACAGGACTATGATTATACCTGGAAATCATCAATGTTTATAAAAATCAGTGTAATTTGAAATCATTTATTCCTTTGCATATAAACCACAAAAAGCCAAAATGTTCTCTCTCTGTGTATGTATGTGTATATATAAGTACATATATATGGAAAATATGTGTGCATATATGTAACTATATATATATATATATATATATATATATATATATATATATATATATCTGAATATTTAGCTAGTTAAGAAGATTTCTATTCTACATCATGACTAATCATCTAGAGTGGAGGGTGGTGGCAGGGATGGTATTTATACTCAAGATGATATGTAACATACACAGTATGGTTTTCAAAATAAAAAGAAGAAATGTTTGACTGATGTGATGGTTTAGATATTAGATATATCCAAAGAACTCAGGTGTGAGACAATGCAAAAACATTCAGAAGTGAAATTATTAGATTATTAGAGCCTTCACCCAATCAGTGAATTAATCCCCTCACAGGATTAACTGAGTGGTAACTGAAGGCAGGTAGGGTGTGGCTGGAGGAGGTGGGTCCCTGGGGGCATTCCTTTGGGGTATATATTTTGCATCTGGCAAGCGCAATCTGTCTTTTTGCTTTCTAATCATCATGTGAGCTGCTTCTGTCTGCCACACTCGTCCACCATGATATTTAGCCTTACCTTGAGCCTTGAGCAATGACTGTGGACTTGAACTTCTGAAACCATGAGTCCCCAAATAAACCTTTCCTCCTCTAAAATTGTTCTTGTCAGGTCCTTTATTCACAGCAGCAAAAAAGCTGTCAGAAACAATTGAGATCCTAACCCTCCACCACTATCTAGCAGGAGTCAGTTGTAACCCCAGTATAGATAGACTCAAAATACTTCACTTGAGAGTTGTGCTGTTTGGGCTATTTCTTTACATTTATGAAGACCATAAAGACTTTGGGATTCCAGACAAAAAGTCTAAAATACTTTTATATATGCCAAGTTAAGAATCTGTTTTATTCTTCTCAAGAGTTTTCCTTGCCTAATTGTGCAGTGCTGGTCTTGTTTTTATTTTAAATCTACCAAATTATGTTATGTCTATGTATGAATGCACTATAATAAGTATAGTTTGGATATATAATTATGTCAAACTAAAATGATGATGAAGAAGAAAGAGAAGGAGGAGGAGGAGGAGGAGGAGAAGAAAGAAAAGAGATCAGTAGAGTATAGCAAGTGGATCAGGGGAAGGAGGAGGGGAGGAAAATGAGAGGTACTGGGCAAAGAGGTTGATTAAATTATGTTATGTGCATGTATGAATATGGCATAATGAATTCAACTATTCAGCTATTATGTATAATTATTCAACTATTATGTATAATTTTAATGCACCATAAAAAAGGTTACATAGGACAGCCAAGATGGTGGGCCAGAGGGAAGCAGCATTCTGTGTTGCTCAGTGACCTGGGATTCAAGTTGTAAGAATACAGCTTCTTTGTGAGTGATATTCCTGCTCCCATGCAGGAAGAACCATGCCTGTCCAGGGCTCCAGGACTCAATGTCAGAGTAGGTCTCCCATCTACTCACCCACACAGGACTACTGGATACCCCAGTGAGACCATTGGTGGTGGCATCAACACCTGCGGAGAACTTTTGGCTACCCACCTGAGAAGAAATTACAGTGCCACTCCCACAGAGGACACCTGGCAGCTTCTTATAAATAGAAACTCTGGCCATCACCCCCGTGTGGACCACATCTACCAAAGTAGGATTCCCCCCAAGTCGCTGCCATCTTGGGACTCTGCAGCAGCAGCCATAGTCCCCTACGCACAGTAGCCTGTCTGCACCAGGGAACTTGACACAGGCTCTGAAGTCAGCCAACACTGCAAGTCACAGAGCTCACTGCTGAACTCATCCTTTAACACCATCGCCCGGCTCCCCCCACACAATCTGACAGCCACCACTGACAGCAGGAGACTCCATCTTGGGTCATCTTCATCACCATCTTTCAGGTACCCAGGTTTTAATTCCCCAGTAGCTGCTGACCCAGCACAGTGACACCCTGGTTACCTTCACCATCCTGAGGGCAGAGATACCAGTTAACAACAGAGGACTCCACCTATTGGATGAGAAGGGAAGCAGGAAAGATATGGATATTCAACCAAAAATGCCCAGTGTCTTCCTTCAAAATTTTTTTTCTTTTCTCTCTTTTTGCCTTTTCCCTCTCTTTCTCCTGCCCTCACATCCCCAACATATGTGAAACCAAGTACTTTGCATGAATTAGGATTTTGAGGACTGGGACATCTGTATTGTATATTAAGTTTCATTGTATATTCTTGTTATCCTTTTTTAATTTTTTTTTCTTTTTTCCACCAATTTTTGCTATTTTGGCATTTTTAATATATATATATATATATATATATATGTGTGTGTGTGTGTGTGTGTGTGTGTTTGTTTTATGTACTCTACTGTCTTCCCACTTACTTGTCTACCCAAATTTACTTCCTCTCTTTTCTCCTGCTACTAATCTTCCTCTTTAGATTTCTCTTTCATACTTCCTAAGGTATAACAACTCTATATCCTCACCTCCTGGTTTGTTGTTTACCATCAGAAACTGTAAACCTTTTTACAAACCTATATTGAGTATACTGTAGATAATAATTGAACTCACCATTTCTTTACATTGTGACCAAATTGTAAACCTATTAATAGAAAACATTTGTTTAGGGTATATATTGTCTATATTGGGATCTGATAACATTGTCCTTCACCTCAAAGTAGAGGTATTGGATTCCTATAGGGTCACTATAAGCCTATAAGGGTAAAAAATGGTAATGCCTCAGATCCATAGTGCTAGAAGGGAAGACACACAAGCAATATGAAGTGACAAGGGAAGAAAGTGCCCCAAACAAATCAAGATACCACATTATTAGAATCTATGGCCAGCACAGCAGAACATATGACATTGAACGAGTTCAGGATGTACATATTAAAATGTTATGTGAATTAAAAGATGATAAAAGAGAGCAATTACAGGCAGTAAAGGATCATTTTGACAAAGAGCTACATAAACTAATATAGGAAGCAAAAGATTACTTCAATAGGGAGATAGAGGTTCTAAAAACAAACAGAAATCCTTAAAATGAAAGAAACAATAAAACAAATTAAAAGTTCAATTAAAAGCATCACCAAGAAATTAGACCACTTGGTAGACAGAACTTCAGACAATGATAAATAATATATATATAATCTTGAAAAGAATGTAGACCACCCAGTGAAAATGGTAAGAAACTATGAGCAGAATATTCAAGAAATACGGGTTATCATAAAGAGACCAAATTTAAGAGTTATTGGGATAGAGGAAGGAATACAGTTCCAAACCAAAGAGATGAACAATCCATTCAATGAAATAATATCAGAAAATTTTCTAAACATGAAGAATGAATTGGAAAACCAAATTCAAGAGGCTTAGAAGATGCCAATGTACAAAATCACGACAGATCCACACCAAGGCACATTATAATGAAAAGGCTTAACATCCAAAATAAGGAGAAAATATTAACAGCCATGAGAGAAAAGAATCAGATTACATATAGGAGGAACCGATTAGAGTATGTGCAGATGTTTCAACCTAGACGCTGAAAGCTAGAAGGTCATAGAACAACATATATCAAGCTCTGAATGGAAATGGATGCCAAACAAGAATCTTATATCCAGCAAAATTAAACTTTGGATTTGATGATGAAATTAAAACATTCCATGATAAATAGAAGTTAAAAGATTTTACAACTCCAATGCCTGCCCTACAGAACATCCTTGACAAAATATTCCATGAATAGAAATTAAAAACAACAATGAAAATCAGCAAAGTAAGGTATTACACTAAAGGAAAAAACAAATCAAAGTAGAAACCAAGTCAAGTTAAATACCAAAAACAAACAAAAATGGATAGAAATCCAAATCATGTCCCAATAATAACCCTGAATGTTAATGACCTAAACTCACCAATCATAAGACATAGAGAGGCAGATTGGATTTAAACAGACCCCAAAATATGCTACCTCCAAGAAACTCATCTCATAGGAAAAGAAATCCACAGACTGAAGGTGAAAGGTCAGGAAAAATCATACCACTCACATGGACTGCGGAGGCAAGCAGGGGTTTCCATCCTCATATCAAATAAAGTAGACTTCAAGCCAAAGTTAATCAAAAGGCATAAAGAAGGATACTTCATACTGCTTAAGGGAACAATTCATCAATACATAACAATAATAATTTTATGCCCCAAACAACGGAGCATCTACGTTCATCAAACGTATTCTTCTCAGGTTCAAGAGTCAAATAGACCACAACACAATAATTCTGGGTGCCTTTAACACACCACTTTCACCACTGGATAGATCATCCAAACAAAGCTGAACAAAGAAACTATGGATCTCAATAATGCAATCAATAATATAGTCTTAACTGACATATGTAGAATATTTTATCCTTCAATGAACAAATACACTTTCTTCTCATCAGAACATGGATCCTTCTCTAAAATAGACCATATATTATGCCACAAAGCTATTCTTAGCAAATACAAAAAAGTAGAGATACTACCCTGCATTCTATGAGATCATAATGGAATTTAATTAGAAATCAATGATAAAATAAAAAATCAAAGCTACTCCAACACCTGGAGACGAAATAATATGTTACTGAATGAACAATGGGTTGCAAGAGACATCAAAGAGGAGATTAAAAGATTCTTAGAGGTGAATGAAAACACAGATACAGCATATAGAAATCTCTGGGACACAATGAAGGCAGTATTAAGAGGAAAGTTCATTGCATGGAGTTCATTCCTTAAAAGAAGAAAAAGTCAACAAATAAATGAAATAGCATTACACCTTAAAGCACTAGAAAAAGAAGAACAAATCACACCAAAAATCAGTAAAAGACAGAAAACAATCAAAATCAGAGCTAAAATCAATGAACTTGAAACAAAAGAAACAATTGAATAAATTGACAAAACAAAAAGTTGGTTCTTTGAAGAAATAAATAAAATTGATAGACCATTAGCCACGCTAACGAGGAGGAAAGAGAAAACTCAAATTACTATCATATGTGATGAAAAAGGAAATATCACAACAGATACTACAGAAATACAGAAGATAATTGTAAATTAGTTTGAAAACGTATACTCCAATAAATTGCAAGCAATGAAATAGAAGATACCATCAGAGGCCTACCAACCAAGAAAAGCCCAGGTCCAGATGGATATAGAGCCAAGTTCTACAAGACCTTAAAAAAAGAACTAATACTAATACTCTTCGATTTATTTCAGGAAACAGAAAAAGAGGCAGCAATTCCAGACTCATTCTATGAGTCCAATATCACCCTGATCCCCAAATCAGTCAAAGACACATCAAAGAAATAAAACTTCAGACCAATATCTCTAATGAATATAGATGCAAAAATTCTCAATAAAATTCTGGCAAATCGAATACAAAAACATATTAAAAAGATAGTGTACCATGATCAAGTGGGGTTAATCCCAGGGATGCAAGGTTAGTTCAATATATGGAAATCAATAAATGTAATTCATCATGTCAATATACTTAAAGATAATAACCATATGTTCATCTCAATAGATGCAGAAAAAGAATTAAACAAAATACAGCACCTCTTCATGTTCAAAACACTAAAAACATTACAGATAACAGGAACATATCTCAACATTTTAAAAGCTATCTATGCTAAGCCCCAGGCCAACATCATTCTAAATGGAGACAAATTGAAAGCATTCCCTGGAAAAACTAAAACAAGTCAGGGATGACCTCTTTCACCACTTCTGTTTAACATAGTTCTTGAAACACTGGCCAGAGCAATTAGATGAGAGAAATAAAAGTGATACAGATAGGAAAAAAAGAACTCAAATTAGTACTATTTGCTAATGATATGATTCTATACCTAGAAGACTGAAAAAATTACACTGGAAGACTTATAGAACTAGTAAATAAATGCAGCAAAGTAGCAGGATACAAAATCAACACCTATAAATCAAAAGCATTTCTGTATATCAGTGACAAATCCTCTGAAAGGGAAACCAGGAAAGCTACCCCATTTACAATAGCCTCAAAAAACATACTTGGGAATAAACCTAATAAAAGAGGTGAAAGAAAACTACAGAACACTGAAGAAAGAAATTAAAGAAGACCTTAGAAGATGGAAAGATCTCACTTGTTCTTGGGTAAACACAATTAATATTGTCATATTGACCATACTACCAAAAGCACTATACAGATTCAATGCAATTTCAATCAAAATCCCAATGACGTTCCTTATAGAAATAAAAAAGCAGTCATGGAATTAATCTGGAAAAATAAGAGAACCAGAATAGCTAAAACAATCCTTACCAAGAAGAGTGAAGCAGGTGGCATCACTATACAGAACTTAAACTATACTAAACTACAGAGCAATAGTAAAAAAGGAGCATGGTATTGGCACCAAAATAGACCAGTGGTACAGAATAGAGGACACAGAGACTAACCAACATAATTATAGTTATCTTATATTAGAAAGCACCAAAAACATACATTGGAGAAAAGTTAGCCTCTTCAACAAATGGTGCTGGAAGAACTGGAAATCCATATGCAACAAAATTAAATTAAAGCCTTACCTCTCCTCATGCACAAAACCAACTCAAAATGGATCAAGAACCTAGGAATTAAACCAGAGACCTGCATCTAATAGAAGAAAAAGTAGGCCACAATCTCCATCATATCAAATAGGCACCTATTTCTTTAATAAGACGCCTATAGTGCAAAAATTAAAATCAAGGATTAATAAGTGTGATGATTCAAACTAGAAAGCTTCTTCTCAGCAAAATAAACAATCGGTGAGGGGAATATAGAGCCTACAGCTTGGGAACAAATTTTTACCACTTGCACATCAGATAGAGCACTAATCCCTAAGATATATAAAGAACTCAAAAAGCTAAACACCAAAATAACAAATACCCCAATTAATAAATGGTCCAAGGAACTGAACAGACACTTCTAAGAAGGTGATATACAATTAATCAACAAATACATGAAAAAGTGTTCAATATCTCTAGCAATTAGAGAAATGCAAATCAAAACTACTCTAAGTTTCATCTCACTCCAGTGAGAATGGCAGCTATTAAGAATACAAACAACTAAAAAGAGCATGCTACAGGGACACTGCTACATCGATGTTCATAGCAGCACAATTCACAATAGCAAGACTGTGGAACCAACCTAGATGCCCTTCAATAGACGAATGGATAAAAAAAAATGTGGCATTTATACACAATGGAGTATTACTCTGCATTAAAAAATGACAAAATCATAGAATTTGCAGGGAAATGGATGGCATTAGAGCAGATTATGCTAAGTGAAGCTAGCCAATCCCTAAAAAACAAATGCCAAATGTTTCTTTGATATAAGGAGAGTAACTAAGAACAGAGTAGGGACGAAGAGCAGGAGAAGAAGATTAACATTAAATAGGGATGAGAGGTGGGAGGGAAAGGGAGAGAGAAGGGAAATTGCATGGAAATGGAAGGAGACCCTCAGGGTTATACAAAAGTACATACAAGAGGAAGTGAGGGGAAAGGGAAAAAAAATACAAGGGGGAGAAATGAATGACAGTAGAGGGGGTAGAGAGAGAAGAGGGGAGGGGAGGGGAGGGGAGGGGGGATAGTAGAGGATAGGAAAGGCAGCAGAACACAACAGACACTAGTATGGCAATATGTAAATCAATGGGTGTGTAACTGATGTGATTCTGCAATCTGTATATGGGGTAAAAATGGGAGTTTATAACCCACTTGAATCAAAGTGTGAAATATGATATATCAAGAAATTTGTAGTGTTTTGAACAACCAACAATAAAAAAATTTAAAAAAAAAGAATACAAACAACAATAAGTGTTGGTGAGGATGTGGGGGAAAATCACACTCATGCATTGCTGGTGGGATTGTAAATTGGTGCAGTCAATATGGAAAGCAGTATGAAGAATCCTTGGGAAACTGGGAATGGAACCACCATTTGACCCAGCTATCCCATTCCTCAGTCATACTCAAAAGACTTAAAAACAACATACTGCAGGGACACAGCCACATCAATGTTTACTGCAGCACAATTTACAACAGCTAAACTGTGGAACCAAAGTAGATGACTGTCAATAGATGAATGGATAAAAATAAATGTAGTATATACACAATGGCATATTACTCAGCAATAAAAGAGAATAAAATCATGACATTTGTAGGTAAATGGATTGAGTTAGAATGCTAAGTGAAGCCAGCCAATCCCAAAAAAACAAATAATGAATATTTTCTCTGATCTAAGGAAGCTGATTCATGGTGGGGTTGGGAGGGGGAGCATGGGACGATTAGATGAACTCTAGACAGGGCAAAGAGAAGAGAGGGAGGGGAAGTGAGGGGGCACGGGGTGTAAAAAAGATGGTGGAATGAGATGGACATCATTACCCTAAGTACATGTATAAAGACACAAATGGTGTGAATATACTTTGTGTATAACCAGAAATATGAAAAAAATGTACTCTATATGTGTAATATGAATTGTAATGCATTCTACTGTCATATACAAAAAATTAGAATAAAAAATTTTTAAAAATTACATAATAAGCATCTATTAAATATGAAAAATTTGAGCCACTTTTGTATTTTAAGTTCAATTATGTAAAACATGCATAAAATAATTATGTTTCTTTTATAATTTTATTGCTATCATTGAGTGCCATTCATTCCAATGATAATTACATTTTCATCTTTGATAATTCATTATATGTGAATTTTCCTTTATAATGAATTACAGTACTCATTCAGGACCATTCTTGACCAGAATAAAAGGGTCCAAAAATAAAGTCTCAGAGTATTTCTTCTTGCAATAATATTGTCAGTGAACTTGGATAGCTTTTCCAATAGAATTTCCTCATAAGTCTAATAACCAATGAATAATTTATCTTTTTTTTTCTTAGTATTATTTCTACACTGTGACCCCTGTATTTTTCTAGATTAGTAAGGAGGAAACCAGAAACATTAAGACACAGTAACTACTGAACACAGAGTAGCTATAGGTCCTAGCATTCTCTCAAACTTTGTTATATTTTCTACAAATAAATCAAGAAAAAATGATGAATAATTATTATGTATAATTATAGGTTTATATTTTCCAATGGAGAATTGAATCCATGAAAACTATCAAAGCATGTTTTCTGCTTCACTTCTTTGCATAAAATGATGCCACTGTGCAAACTGTTACAGAGATATTTTTGAGATATTAATTTACCATGTAATATTAACATTCTGTAAGTAATTATAAAAGAATGGAGAATTAGAATATTTAAGATTCAAAAGCAGAATATCCTCTAATACCTAAATTCCTAGGAATCCTTGAAAAATGGAAAGTAGGCAGAAATAGAAAATAGGAAACAATCCATAGAACAACTGTAGAATAGTGATATTGCTAACTCAGATTTTGTGGTTCTGGGGGAGTTAGGAGTTCTGAAAACAGTCAAGCAAGTGGGGGAAGGAAACACCTCAGAAAGTAGTGAAGGCTTTCACACTGAGGATCCTTCTGTCTTCCCTTGTACTAGGTGGAGGCAACTGGTTTTCTGTTTCTAGAAATAAGTAGTGAGTTTGAGAATTTAGGCACAGAGAAAAGTAAACTCTCAATAACTAGAATTACCCTAACAAATATTAACCTCAGACCATGAAGTATAGTGACATCCAACAAATTATAATAAATACAAAGGTGAACATGGCCCACAAATACAGCAACTATTTGCAGAAATCCAATACTTTGAAAATACACAGAAATTTGAACACCCAACATAAAATTAAGGGGAACATAGGTAATCAATAAAAAAAAGAGGAATGTAGAATGAGTGTTGTCAGTACCATCTTACACATATGATTGTATTGTACTCACATTTATACATGAGATTGTATTATACCACTAATAATGTCAATGAGATTAAACAAACAAACAAACAAAATAGCCCAAAATATGAGATGGGAATAAGTGGAGACATGAATTAGTGAGAATGCATTTTCATACTGAAGACTTTGTCAGAATGCATAAGGTATGTCTTAAAGTATGGAAGGAAAAAACATCAAGAATAAATATTGAATTTGTAAAATTTTTCTAATGGAGCAGAAAAAGAATAAGATGATAAAACACACGTGTTCACACGTGCACCAATACTGTGATACAGCAAAATTTTAAGACACCAGAAACAATGTGAAAATTCAAGGTGTTCTTTCAACAGATTCTCTATAAAAGAACAAAAATTACTATAATAACCTCAAAAATTTTTTACTATACCATCTCAATGGAGGTAGTAGAAAAATTGTTATTTCTTACCATTTGGAACGTAGGATTCTTTATGTAGTCAAATCATACCCTCTGCGAGAGAAAATATATAAGAAAGTTCATATGTCTATAGACTCAGGTAATTAATTATGCATAGACACTGAAATAACTTCTAAAGAGTATGTATTATACCAGGAATAATTATACCAGGAATAAATACAAATTTAAAAGGAATAATTGGCAGTCAAAATTACTTGGAAAAATAAAAGTAAACTTATGATGAGCATAGAATATTACCAAGTACATAGGCACAGTGGTAAAATATATGGATACTAAGGGTGACTGAAGATTGGAATTCCAGCTTTGTCACTAATTAGCTGCGTGACCTTGGATGTGCTTCTTATCTACTTTCTAGCTCAGTCTCTTTCTCTGTAAAACAGAAAAATGAATGGATAAAGCTAATTAGAGTATTCTAAGTAGTAAATAAGTTAGGAATTGTGAAGTGCAAAGAGCAATGCCTGGCAAATAATAAGCATTCGAAAATACTAAATACGATCACTTCAAATGTAAAATTAATAAAAATTTTGGAGTAAAATTGCATGCATTATAAAATAGCATTTATTTGGGATATATACAGGAGAAGTTTAAGCAGCATTTTCTAATATTTTTATCATGATATGATATATGCTATGGACATAAATGTGTGTTTACAAAACAGTCTAAGTCAGTTTCTGGATATTTTTAGAACTATTTTGTGTAGTTTCCTCCTTGCCTATAGAATTATCCTTGCCTTTATTATCCATTTTTTAAATCAAATGTTTCTAAGACTGATTTGATGGAAATAAATGATATATCAGATTTGTGTGTGTGTGTATACGCGCGCATGCGCGCGTGTGTTTAAAAATGTGTTCATTTGGGAAAATTTCTTTTCTGAGTCACAATATTCAATTTAATAAAATAAAATAAAAGGGCATTGTGATTTTTTTATAAGAAATCATAATGTGAAAAACTGAGATTACATGAATATTACTTTACAAGTCTTAAAAAAATATTTTCTTATAAAAATCTAAAATGTAAAGTCCTTAACATAGCACAGAAAATATTTTATTTCATCCTCTTTTAATTTCTTGGCATTATCTACTGTTACTCCTACAAACTTCAGTTAAAAAAATTGCATTAACCTTCCATGCCATCTTGCCTTTGTGCTTTTGATTAAGACATTCGTTCTATAGTTCCATTCCCTTCTAAAAACAAAAGGTGCATGCATATTTGTATATGTATGCCTACATATTAAATAGTTAAAGAAAGTTAATGGTGCCTGAATGAACTCAACTATTATCTTCTCTAAGAAGGCTTACCAAATTTCTTTGATAGCATGAGATTGTATAAGTCAGAAAAAAATCTTTGGACTTTTTTTGTGTTTGGTTGGGGGTGCAGGGAAGAGAGAGATCAGGATTTATAAATTGGACATTTCATATTACCTGTAACTAACTTGTCCCCAGATAACTTCAAGACCTCACTCACTCGCTCAGTGGGGTGTCTTTCATAAAGATGCTGCCTTAGAAGCTGGTGAGCATATGGAAGAAGCATTCTTATCTTACATGTAACTCTCACCCTCCCTTTTCACAGTGATTTAGTCCTTCAGCTCTTTCTCTTTCCTGACCTACCCAGTCTCCAGTTCTGTACTTGAAATAAGGGACATTTCTCCAGAAATCGAAAGTTACCCAGTGTATTATTGGTACTTGAGAGCATCTATGGACTCAGGTCTGTTCTGTGAATATGGCTATTCTTTCCTTTTTCATTTCTAGGTTCTGTTTAATCCCCAGGGTGTTCAAAAATTATACATTAAGCACTATATGAGTTACTTTCTAATCATTCTTTTCAGGAGCACATATGAGCTTGGGGTTCCTTTTACATGTATAAGACCCAGTATTTCAAATTTTAAGAGTGTGTTTCCCATTTCTGATTTTGAGTTCCCTTATGAATTTCTTTTGACTTATTATACTGTTGAGAATGTCTTCCTCATTTCTTTTCCATATTTCATGCCACATCAGATTTTGCTTCAGGCAATGATTATTTTGTACACTTTATTTTTCCACTTACAGTTATTGATTTCTTTTGTTTTCACCTTTCCTTTTCCCTTTAACTTATATTTATTTTCCATTCAATGCAATTGTATTATGTATTTAAGTTCTGGTTTTCATTTCTGCACATTGAAGTTACTTATCAAAAATAAGATAAGCCAATCAGCTATATTCACTTGTAAAGCTGTTCAGCAAATTTTTAATGTATTCAAAATATTTCTTCTTTTCCAACATGAAGAAAGAAAAAAAAGTAATAGATTTTATATTTTTCTATAACTTCAGAAGGGAAAACAATTTCCATTTTTAATACTGTACACCAGTAGTATGTGTGAAGATTTGGAGGGAAGAAGGTCTCCCTTCCAATGGTGTCTAAGATCTCATACATTCTCAGAATATCACGAGGCTATTGGTACAGTTTTTCTTCATTCTACATAGCAGTTGAGAAAGAATGTTTTATGGACTTATGTTGTACATTAGGAAAACATCAGTTCCAGATTGAGTGGTGTGAGTGGAGATCAGATGAAGCCACCATGTTGCCCAGCTCTGTCTCTCCTGGCTGAGCTACATTTCCAAAATGCATGCTATGGAGACACCGCCTCATGCTAGAGGTAAAATATATTCCTGAAGACAGAAAACATGTCAGAGAAGTTTAACTTTACCAGAATGAACACTAACATTGAATAACTAATTTACGAAAGCGATTCCTACTTAATCCAAGAAAAAATTTCAAGGGGTGTTTCTTCTTCAATAAAAATAAAAGCTGAACTCAGAAGAGAAGCCCATAATTGCAAATCTATTGCATCAATTAAAACTGGAAACACTAGCTGACTCATGAAGTGATTATTTTATGCTGGCAGTGGATCTGAAGTCTTTGTATGCATTTCAAACATTTGTCATGCTCTTCAGTTATTATCCTGTCAATGTACTCAGCACATTATAAACAAATGGGCGACAGGAATGCAATTAGAAATTTAGTGTGTATAACTCTGTACTGTGCTTTTTTTTCATTTTTCTTTTATTTGTTTATATGGTAAAATAAGTATGTATCCTCTCTAATGTCGATCTACTCCATAAATGATGGCGAGTGACAGAGTTTTCTTTGAGGTAGTACTAATGGTATTGCTGTTTTTATTCTAACACATATTCCCCCATTCTCTTGGACTTGTGTGCTGATGAACGTGTCTTTCATGCAGACACTCACTCACACTTCCTGACTCATTGTCAGGACTCAATGAGATGGAGATTAGCATCAGAATATTAAATAAGGACAACAGCATTAATTAAAGAGAAAAATAGGCACATATAAGAAGTTTTAAAAATAGTGAAACCTTCTGTCCCCATGTCTTTATTTCTTATCCCTCACTGCATGACAGAACAATTGGGTACACATATTGTTCTCCAAGTTGATTTAGTTAGGGTCTCAATCATTCTTACTGGCATTGTAGGCACATGTACTGAGTTTAAGTTTGGCTTGTGGGCACTGTGTAGTCTGATCTCCAAGCAGCATTTAACCAAGTCAGGGGTCTACTGTGGCAGCCCTTGTCCCTCTCCCTCTCATAGTGCCCTTCTCCCTGGTTTTCTGTTCATGCTGCAATAGGTAATTCTTATGGTTCCAATCCCTTCAAGGCTGGTTAAGCAAACCAAGAGGCTTATTTCTCATAAGAATGAGAAAATAAGAAGTCTTATTTTCCTCCAAGAAACTTTGACAGAAATTGGTTTTAATTGTGTTATTATGCTTAGGAGGATTACATATTTTTAATGCCAAAGACCCAAATAATCTGATGGTCAGGTTTTCATGATCAAACCAGTATAATTATTCAAAGAACATATAATAAATGAAAGGAGAATAAACATTAATCAACAAGGGGACTGTAGCTGATTTTTTTCTTTTGGTTTTCCTTTATATTATATGGTCATATTGTGTGTATATTATAGAGCAGATTAATAAATGTCAGTAATTAAACAGCATTCTTTCCTCCTTCAAGCAACTGTCAACCACCCATACTTGAGCCATCATTAACTGAGGGAAAAACTAACATATCATTGTTGGAGAATGATAATGCAAAAGCCCTTGTTTCCAAAACGAAGAGCCTAGGTTTTAGGTCAAGGCCCCCAATTTTTATTACATGGCCTCAGACCAGTTATTTTTTAACTTTCCATGTTTTTTAAGCTCCCATTTCCTTTCCCCATGAGAACTATGCAATTCTATAAAAAGAAGGAGAGTTATTGGGAGAAATGGGAACATAAACAAACCAAATAGGATGTAATCAACTTGTTTCTCCTTCACCTCTCACAGAGCCACCTAGCCAGGAAACAATCTCAGGGCAAGTGACCCACTATAAATTTCTGTCTCCCAGTTTATGCCTTTGAGGAAGCTCATCATCCAAGAAATAGAGATAGAGATGGAGATGGAGATGGAGATGGAGATGGAGGTGATAGGAGTCGGGGGCGGGGCGAGATTCCTGATATATGAGTGTGAGGCCAATTAGCAATGGCAGAGTGGGCTGCTTAACTCTTGAGGTCTGAATTTTGTGGAGCCACAAGAGCTCCTGAGTGAACTGGAAGGCCACTTAAATTTGCCTCTATCTACCAGCATGACATGTGTGTAATCTGACAGACCATGAATCTTCAGGTAGAATCAGAGACCATTTTGAATGCTACAACACTCACAAATGTGTCTTCAAATATTCCAGGAGTACATTATATTTGCTCACATTGCATGGTTTTCTCTGTGTGTTTCAGACTTCTTTCTTTCCCTCCCTCCCTCCCTCCTTCCTTCCTTCCTTCCTTCCTTCCTTCCTTCCTTCCTTCTCTCTCTCTCTCTCTCTCTCTCTCTCTCTCTCTCTCTCTCTCTTTCTTTCTTCAGTTTTGGCATGAGAAATAGATGTGCAGAGATCATAGTAAGAGCCCAAACACTTATTGAATTTAGTGGGTTTGTTTCACAATTGAACATCTTTCTTACTTAGATTACAAATGGTCATGATGATGCTTACCATTGGTTGCATATTTTAATTTCTCATATGGAGTTTCATATTCATATGGGATTGAGAACATACAGAAAGACAAAAGACAGTTGGAGATAAAAAGTGGGAGAAATTAGCTTGTGAACTCTAGAAACTTGGTTATCATCTTGACGAAATGAAGAACTGTGTGAGAAGTGTCATAGAGATTATAAGCACTGGCTATAATGTCAGGATGACTGGAGTGGCACGTGGTATAATCATGCCAAAATCTACTCATCAGTTAAAATGGTAATAATAACACTATAAGTCTCATATGATTGGTCTGAGAAATAAATGAGATACTATTTCCTGCAGCAAACAGCTCTATGTGTACTAAAAGCTAAGCACACAGAGAATATTTGTTGAATAAACAAATTAGTGGCAATTTGGATAGCCAGCTTTAATAAGAAGGACATAGAGATCTGGGTTGATGATTATAAACTGAAGTCCAAAGGAAGTAATCATCATATTTCTTATTTTAGTAGCTAACTCACAGATGGGAGAAGTTCTCATTTGTGAACAAATATATTTGCTGTCTCTGATTTAAAGCAAAATCATGGAGAAGATGTTATAGAGTTCAATTGGTTTCAATTCTTTAAAAAATGTTAAATGAAATTATAGTGACGTACACATCACTTGAAGCGAAATCCATCTAGTTTTATTTAGGGTTTTTTGGTGGAGAGAGAAGAGGCTGGGGATCAAATCCAAGGCTTTGTTCATACAAAACAGGTCCTCTTCCCTGAGCTATACCCCAGCCCCTGGAACCATCTGTTTTTAGTTGTATTTATCCTCCCTTCTTTTCTTCTCACTCCCTTCCTTTCTTTTCTGTTTACTTCCTTCTGTGATGCATGTGCTTCTTTTTTTTAATGCAAAATTCCCTAATAGATATCTGCAGGCCACATGATGGTACATTGAGTACATTTAAAATCTATCAGAGACACAGAACTGTAATATAAGAGTGTTTGATAAAGTGATGCCATAGGGAAATGATAAGAAGTACAAATCTTAGTACAGGTGTCAAACTCAGTCTGTGAAGGCAATGAAAGATCTTTGGGACAGAAACAACATTTATGGTGAGACCTATGAAATAAATGGGGACTGGCCAGGAAACAACATTAATTAAGATTGTTCCACTATGAGAATACATGTGAAGCCCTGGAGGTAAGAGAATCAGCCAATAGCATTGAAGGATTTAGACCTACCCTAAAGGGAGGACAATTAAATAACTAGATGATTTATATACCCTGGACAGCAAGGATGCATGGGTATTCTTAGCAAGGCAACAAGAAAGTAGAAACAAGTGTGTTTAGAAAGCTGCTGGGCATTCAAAAGGTTCTCCACATCAGTCTCTGGTCCAGAAAGAAGTTGTTATTCAGATAGTTTGGCACCATTGATATTGAGTTACATGGAAGCTAAACAGATATTTAAGGAATTTTGCAACAGCCAATTTCTTGTAAACAAATGAAGGAAAGTCTATTAATCTTAAAGTGATGAAAACTGAAAATCATCACTTGGAACAACCCTTTATATTATTTTTATTTCAACACTGACCTGTGTTCTCTTTTTAATTCCTTAGGTAGAAATCATTCATTGTCCATTCATCTCTGTTAGGATCAAGAATAATACTTCAATAAATCAAATTGTCACTAGCCTGGTATGCAAACATGCTCTTAGGTGAATATGCTAATATTATACTTCATAAAAGGGTTGTCTGACTAAAGAGTTGCTTAATTAAAAAGCATGTAAATATATAAATTTTACTATGCTTCATTCTCCTATCTTTTCACATTGATTGCATATTCCCTTACAAGTAAGAAAATAAAAACGGTATTAATAGCTTAGCATGATAAAGAGCTCTTAAAAAGCATATTTAATTATTTTTCTTTTCTGAAAATTAGTACCTCATTTTTTTTGGTTATTGGTTTTCTGTCTGCTGTACTTCATATTTTTATTGATATAAAAAGACAACTTCCTTGTTTACCTAGACCCTAGTATATCTTGAAGTCTAATAGGGGAATGGAGAAAAAGGCATGATTAATAATTTAAATATTAGAAATTATATCATTTCACATTTCATGTGACTATTTCCTTTCCATTGCTGTTTTCTTCCCCAATTTTGTGACCTCTACATTCTCATCTTCATCTTTGAGACAATAACATTTTTGTGTTTTTTTTTTTGTGTGTGTAGGTTGTTTGTTTTGGCTGTTCCTGTGTCAAGAAGCAAGGCTTAAATAAACCCTGTACTAAAACTCAGTTAGGGATTTTTCTCACCCATTTTATCTCTACGTCTCTTATTATATATATATATATATATATATATATATATATATATATATATATATATATATATATATCTTCTTTCGAAATATTAGATTTTCAGTGACAAATTTTCACCAGAATTTGTTCTTTCTCTTTATTCTCAATACATCAGCTCTTGATTTTGTTTTCCAGAATTTTTTCAAGGACCCCGTGCTATTTTTCTCTCTTCACTCATCATTTAATGAGAAGAGGTCAATCCAGGCCTCCGGCTTCCTGGGGCAGTTCTGCTGTGTTCTGCTGCTCCTCACTCAGCACCTGCATCCTCTTTTCAGTCCTTTCCTCAGATCTTATGCTGAGGCTCACTGATGTGCACAGAGCAAATCTACAAGGATGAGGACAGTATTTCTGTTCTTGCTGCCCAGTTCTCTGATTATGCTGAGGTGAATATGTCTCTGGAGAATTTGATGCAAGCTGTGCCATTTCTGTTGACAGACGGTGTGCAGAAAACCTGAAAGGGCCCAGCCCCTAATGCCCTTCTATTCTCTAGTCCTGAATAATTATTTAGCTCACCCTTAAGTAGGCAACGTACATTATTCTGTCTGATGCAGCTTCTTTATCTGTGACACTACTGAGAAATAAAATCTACAGTAGTCAGAGATAAAAAGGTAACTAATTAGAGAGAGGATACTGAAGCAGCTCTGATCACCCCACAGAGGAGCTTCTCAGCACAGTAAATGTAATACAAAGCAGAGTTAGGGCAGACAGCAGGGAAGATAGAAATCACTTAAAGTTTTTACCATGTCTGCGGGCCCTATTTCTTTCTCATTCATGTACCATGTTATCCACAGAAAAACATTTCTAGTTCAAAAGATTTCAAACTTTTACATTTGCTTAAATATTTTTAAGTTTCCAATAAGAAACAGGGATAGGGTAAAGAAACAAGTTATACTGATTATTAACTTCACCTAAAAATTAAGTCAACAACTGTCAGTGCATTTTATGGTTAATAAAAGATAAAAGTGACTTTCCGATTCAACTACTAGTAATCTCAACCATTCTTGTGATTGAGATATTTACTTGGAATTAACACCTAAAAGAAAATATTCATGGTTTTGTACTTGAGATTCTCCAGGTGGAGGCTACCTCTAAGATTTCCAAGCAGTGGTTACAAATGACTAGATTCACACATCTTGTGCGAAAATTCTCCTACTACCTATTTTAGAGTGACTGGATGATTTCATCTCTATATATAAGTTTGGACACCTTACCTAAACTTTCTGTTCCAGGGGGTTTTATTTATTTATTTGTTTGATTGTTTACTTTTTCCACATTTGTACCAGGAGAATGATGATGGTACCTCTTGATAAGCTCGGTACACAGTAAATGTGATAACTTTGGGACATGTATAACTTTTCAGTACATTCCAGATTATGTTATTTATTATACTGCCCAAATATCTTTTCTGTTAAGTTATATATCGTATTGTTTTTTTTTTGGGGGGGTGGGTACCAGTGATTGAATGCAGGGACTCAACAACTGAACCACTTGATCCCCAGCTCTATTTTGTATTTTATTTAGAGACAAGGTCTCACTGAGTTGTTTAGTGACTATGGCTGAGGCTGGCTTTGAACTCGCAATCTCCTACAACTCCAAATCAGCTGGGATTATAGGTGTCCACCACTGTACCTGGCTCATATCGATTTTTGTTGAGATTATACAATACATCTATTTTGATTGCCTTTTTAATTGGGTAAACATTTGTTGGATGACTTGAAAATATATACACAACTATGTTTATGTCACTACCTAAAAGATAATCAGCTAGATCAGTCAATAGTAGAGACTAATTTCTTCATGACCACTCTCACAGTGTATGCATATTTCATACATTTTAATATTAAAACACTTCCTTGTAGTACTTATAAGATCTCTAAAAAATTATATTCTTGCATTATAGAAACTGTGTTAAATACAGAAACATGGGTAATGGAAGTTTACTTATAGCACTCCTCACACAAACCAACGACCGTTAAATATCTGAACTCTATAAACCAAGACATTTACCTCATTCAGTTTTACCAAAATAGTAAGTGATGAGGCCAGGATGTGGACATGATATCCTTAACCCTATGCTAATGCTCTCTATGCCATGATGGCTTTCCTCCAATTTGAAGGCTTTCAGTGCTAGATGATATCTGAAAACACTGACAATGAGTAAATGTCATAGTCCTTTCCTGGTTGTGATATACTTCAGAATGACATAGAATGACAAATATACTTGTTGGTTGTTAATTTGGAGGTGAATTCTACAATATAAACATACACTCTACCTATTCCTTGAAAGGTATTGGAGACTTCCTATTTATTTCATGGTGGTCATGTGTTTGCATGTATATGTGGAGGGAAGAAAGCATACTTGTATATGTTAATGGTCAATTTATGTAATGCAACTCATAGAAATTGGCTGGATATTACTTTCACCTGAATGGATATCCAAGAAAAGACATATTATGTGGTTCTTTGGTAAAAGGCATATCACCTTCCTGCAGTGATGTTGGGAGGGTCAGGAAGCACAGAAAGTGCATAGGAAACTCTAAATGGTGAAATAATTAATGACAGTTACTCCCTGTTCAATATCATCCTAGAATAAAATATGGAAGTAAAAATTCCATCACTTTCCCTGTAATCAGCATTTTATGTGAAAAATAATGCATTGTATATTTTGAATTTGTTGACATCAGCAGCCATATTTAACTGGTCATCTGTGATTCATGCCTTTTAAAAAGAAGTCCTCTTGTAGTAGCTCCCTAAAGAAATGGAGTAGCACCCAAAAGATCCTTGCCATAATTAAGCTTCCTGTCAGAAAGATTTTTACAAAGAGTGTCAACAGGATTTCACAGGAGTTCTGTAAAGACCTCAATGTGGTTTGAATCTTCCTCTTTCTTGTAAATGACAAGTTTGCAGACAAAACTTGTGAAACCTCTATCTGATCTAAAATATGGGACAAAGAGTTACAGTTATGTACTTACCCACTGTCATGTAACCACCCCACTGAGTATATATCTAAAATAATTTCAAGACTCAGCGTCCAGGAATAAGCCCCTCTGGACCTCTGCATCTTAAATAAATCTGCTTCCTGATAATTTCTCTGATGTCCAGCCTCATTTACCCTACCTCACTCTAATTTACCTCTTGATAATATCATTGTCATAAAGAGTTAACATTTGAAAGAAAAGCAAGGAACTTGAGGTCTTCTCTTACAATACCACTGTGTTGGAAAGTAGGAATTGAAGGTTTCTGGTACATGTGCCTCTAGATAGGATGTGTGTGAAAGAAGGCAAGCAGTGAGGGAAGGGCAGTCTGTCTGCTGCTTGCATCTCCCCTACTCCTGTAGCGAGAGCAATCATTTGTTGAGCTTGTGTTGTGTTCCTCCCAATGATAAAGGTGCTCTGTGGACATTTTCTTTAATATTTTCCTCAAAACCAATCCAATAAGCAAATTTATTATCTCTCATTTTTTCTTTATAAAAGGCTTGACAGGCAAGTTAAGTTTCATGGAACTAAATAGAAAACAACACAAAATAAAACAAAATAGAGAAGTTATTTTTATTAACAATTAAAAAATACAAAGTTGCCATTATTTCACACACCTCCACTCCACTTCAAACATGATTCACTGATGTCAAATAAACTTACAATACAATGTCTAAGAAATAAATGAAATGGCCCATTCAAATTCAGACATCTAAAACACATTTGCTGTATACCTGCTCTTACTGAATACATACCAATGCCAAAATTTAACTTCTGAATTTCATTCCCTTTTAATTAAATTTTTGAGTACTCCTGAAAATGTTAATATACAATTTTTAACTTCATATAAGATCAGTGTTATTTACTTCTATGCTTAGAGTAATTCAATAATGTCAATACTAAACAATATCAACATGCAATATTTATGAAAATTAAATTGTATGCCAGATATAAAAATAAGTTCTTCACATTCTTATTTTATTTACTGTTCACAATGAAACTATGAAATAGAGTTTATAGACATTGAGAAACTTTCTAAAGCCATAAAGCTAAGAAGTGTTTGTTACACTTAACATTCCACATCATTATTTACAGTATTGAAATTCTGTACTTCATAATAAATATATTTAAGAAAAATTAATTCTGAGATCCTATCATAAATAGGATGTCACTTTCTAAATGGTAACCTATGTAAACTTAATACATTATTTATGTTTTCTAATTTTAATACACATTCCTATTTATGTTTTCCCCTGCTCAAGTACAAGTCTCTTATTTTCTTCTCTAATCTCCTTTATCGGACCTCTCTTTCATGGAGATATTCAGTCCTTGTCTTTTGTTTCTCTCAGTTTCACAGTCTTGGAGAACTCAGTTGTGATTACATTTTTATCTGTTAAACCTAGAAGACTTCCACTTGTATTCCTGAATTTACATCTTATTTGGGAGCTTCTTTGACTTTTAGGCATAGTCTTATGTAGTTTGAATATTTTCCTGTTCATTTTGGCACAAGCATATATTTAGAAACCCCTACATAAAAATAATATTCATCACAATGAGAGTCTATCCTTGTCTTCATTTCTAAATTATATTCAGTAATTTTTAGCAAGACCTATCAGAGAGTACTTAACTTACTCTTTCATGTGAAGGCATTTTATTCCACAAAAAGCAATGTAAAACATTTGTATTTTATATTCAAGTCTTATGCTTTCATTGAAACTTCATAAGTGTGGGTTTGGCCATCCACATATGGGTTGCCTTTTCTGGTAATTTTATATAAATATAAATATTATGTAGCTAGTAATAGGTTTCTTTCACTTAGCAAATACAAGCTACAGCATTCAGGACATAACACATGTCCATTGTCTGAACCTTTGTTGTTGCTGAATAGTACTCCTGCATATGAATACACTGCATTTTGTATCCATTGATGAGTTGGTTGACATTTAGGTTGCTCTATTTTGAGATTGTTATGAATAAGGCTGTTAGGAACCTTGAATATTATCTAATTTGCATGCAAATCTTTGTGCATAAGTATGGTTTCATGGTCCATATATGTATGTAGGAATGGCATTGCAAGGGTTATATATATGATAGTTGGATGTTTAACTTTTGGAGAGATTATCAAAATATTTTTCTCTCTTTTGGAGAGATTATCAAAATATTTTCCCACTGACAATTTATGAATAACTATTGTTCCATGTGCTTTCCATCATTTGTTGTTTTCTGTCTTAGCTGTGGTAGTGATATTAGTAGGTTTGCTGTGCTATCTTATTTTTATTTTAACTTGCATTTCTGTAATGGCTTGTTAGCCAGCCATATATCATCTTTTGTAAATGTTCATATCTTTTGCCCATTTTTAATGGGTTAATTGTATTTTAACTGCTTTATTGTAGTAGTTCCTTGTAAATTCTTGATATGAGACTTTCATACGATATGGGTTTTGCAAACATTTTCTCCTTGTGTTCATAATTGCCTCTTTCATTGTAAACTATGAAGCGGATGATAATATACACTGTATAATTGAAAACCATCTTAAAAAAAACAAACCTTCTATCCATACATATTGAACAAGTATCACAATTGTCAAAGAGTCTGCAAGGGCAAATATGAACATTGGTCTCCTGTCTTGCTTACCTATTATATTTTAGCCTAAATGTGAAATATGCAATTACAAAGTGAGCGTTTCACAGGGAAGTGCTTGACATTTAGAGCCTCAACAACTATTATTTAACTGTACATGGGCTTGTTTTCTTCCTAATTTGTCGGTGTAAGATATGAAATTATGGCTTAGAAAACAAAATTTGAAAAGTTGCTTTCTTGTTTCATGTTGTTTTATAGGAATACACGTGAATGTTTTCCCAGCTGTTTGCTACACTGTTCTCTTTTTAAAGGTACCCCAAACAAGCAGTATGGAGGAGTTAGAAGTTGGTTGGAACTGCCATTAAGTTAACTGCTTACTCATTTTTCCCTAAAATTATATGTGTGTAATATTATGGTAATTTCCTCCTAATAGTAAATATATTAGCTTTTTTGTGTGTACTTCATTTAGAATTTTTATAGTGCTCAGTATGCATGAATTTTAATTTTGTTTTTTTGTTAAGGTAATATAAAAACATACAGCACCAAACGTGACTTATTTGTAAAATAGCTTAAATGTGTTAAATATAACCTAATTGAAATTGTCCTTAGAATGGAATATTAGATACAGATAATTTGGTATTGAATGAGATGTCAAAAGATATACTTAGGCTGGTACAATGTTACCTTTGATTTAGAGTTTTTCTTTTTTCTATTAGGAAAAATATATGCATACAATTAAAGTGAAATAAAGAGCATAATATTAGAGCCTTTGGAAACATCAAGAAAATAACTTTCAGGGCAGAAACTTGTTATGCTATAAACAATGTGTTTTTACTATAGTTACCTAGTAAAAGAATCTGTCCATGAAAATGGAAAATTAAAACTCAGCTTTTTTAGTTGACAAAGACTCTGCTTGATCAACTAGCCAATCTTCATAGAGCCTTCTTGATTAGGTCTCAAACTTTGCCTACAAGACTATAAACTCTCCGAACAAATGATTTTATACAGCACTCAAACATCCCTAGGAGGACAGTTCCAAACTTTTGAAATGCCTACCTGAATAAACTCAATGCTGCCAAAAGAATTTATTGTTTGTTCTAGCCAGTATCTGACTATGGGCCCATGACCTCCCTATTCTTGGAAAAGTTATTTTAGAAAATGTGCAAATAGAAATCCTTTCTCTGTCCTTTTAGATATATCTTCTTCAACCCAGCAATGTCTTTCTCATGAACCTTGGAAATGTTCCTTTAAAATGCACTCATTTCTCAATAAACAGTGCCAACAATAAAGGGAAATCGCTTATTCTTATATACAGTCTTTGGTTGAATTCTTATTTATCTTGGATCCAGTAGGGTGTGTTACTTTACCTAATATTGCAAGGAAAATTAATTAAGTGTTAAAGCCTGAGCATTCCCAAGGCCATAAAAACATAGAAAAGGCTATAGAAACAGTACCTAAACCTCTCCTTCCATTTTACATTGGTTTCTTTTTTTTTTTTTTCTCAAAGCAGCAGTATATGACACTGTAGGATATTAGCACTATCTGACATTTATACAAGCCTTACTAACATAAAGAATTTGAGCCAAAACATGCATTTAAAAGTTAAACTGAAATTTGAGTTTAATATTATAAATATATACAGTAGTTAGGTGTTAATTGTAAATATAGGGTCTAAATTCTGTTTTCTTGTTTGTTAACTTTTTCTGGTATGAGAGCTATGACATTTATTATATTCCCATCATCTTCCTTCTGCATATCATAAGGCACATAACTACTCTTGGAACTTAGAGAAAAGCACAGGTGAGTCCTTATAGTAAACAAGTTTTATTAAATCTTTCCTGTGATATTGATTGTCTTATAGCAACTAAGAAACACACTTGAACTAGTGTTTTTCATCTTAAATTATTTCAGATTAGCCAATACATAAATATGACATAAAATGAAAAGAAAAAAGATTCATGGATTTGATTTTATTAAATACCAATGTGAATTTACTGTCAAGCAGGCATCTACTTGATTAGAAGTTTTTAAAGACATCGATAGCAACAAAAGCCTTTGCAATGTGTATGTGTTTTAAATATGTATGTCAGCATAAATATTTAAAATAACACTGAATCCTATGTATTTAAATGTTTGAATAGTTGAAAGGGATCAGTCCTTTTGACAAAATAATATAAACAAGATGGAGTTAGGAAATAGTGACAAGCAATTAAGGACAAGTCATTGTAGATTTTATAGGAAAGATGAAATATTTAATCGGGATCTATTCTATATTCTGCATTAATACTTAGGTAAAGTAAACATTTTAGTGCTAGAGGATGGTCATATTATTGTTATTAATTCCTTCCTTCCTTCAACAGTAATCATAATGCAGAAAGAACTGGACAGGACCAGGTATGAAATATAATGAATATCTCATTGCTTAGAATTAATGAGAGGGACTTGTGGCAAATCGCAAACTAGGAGCAATGTAAAGTCAGTTTCCCTTTACCTTGGAAGGTTTGGATGATGCATTTTAAGATGATTTTCCTGTCTTTGAACACATTTTTCATAAGAATTTGAAGGCAGAGTAGACCATGTTTAATAGTGGAGAAAAACAGACCTGAAGTTCATTTTGCAGTAGATTCACTAGGCACATATTTGTTTGTAGATAATCTAGATATGACTGCAATTGGCAGTTTCTATTATTGAATTCATTATGAACTTGAAATATCAAGCTGAAACTAAAATTGTCTGGCACTTCTCCTGAGAATCCTTAGGTAAATGGGATTATTTCAAATAAATATGAATAAGAATATTCTAAAGCAAAAGAGACAGAAAACAGGGCCAATACTTTCCATTTGTAATGTTAAAACTTTATTTCTGATTCACTAATATGCACTCATTAAAATAAATAATTGCAATCCTGTAGGAAATGTCCACAATCAGTTTCACTTATAATCATCTAGGTAAATTTGTAATGGTTGCCAGAACATTAGCTAAATCCCAGAGATACCGTATTTGTACTGGAGGCTTCAGGAAAAAGAAAAAAAAAAAAGAGTGATAAAGGAGAAATGTTTTCATCAGCCTAATTAAACATAAAAGCAAAGGGGTTAGTTACAGAGCTTGATCAGAGACAATGAGAAAGTCAGAGTCTCTGTCTGCTTTCATATAATTAATATTTGTCAGGCATTAGAAAGGATTGGAAGAAAAAAGTTCAGATTTAAGTTAAACAATTTGGTCTCGCCATCATTAAAAATAAGCTTCCACCTGCTTCTGATTTTCTTGTTGATTATAAAGGTCACTGGCTGTTTGAACAGGGAGAAAAAGAGGAGCTTTTAGAGGAGCATGCAAATGAAAGCTCCAGCAAGGAGTCCTGTATGTTAATGAGCGAGGGCCATTGATCAGTATGCAGTTGCAGCCTCTGACTATAATAAACATGCTTGAGTATCTCTCAATTCACAAGGGCACTCATTTGTGTGTGCAAGGCAGCAGCATAAATCCATTATTTGAAATTGTACTAAGACCTTCAATTACCTTTGTGAAAATAGGTGATTTTTAAATATTTTATAGGACTTGGTCTAATGATTGATCCTAAGAGTAGTGTTAAAATTCTACCAAAATTACAGATCTCATTATAATATGATATTAAATTGTATTATCTATGATCTCTTATAAATAATCCATTTCCTCTTTTGGTGTAATTTCTCAATCTTCGGCAGGAACACAAAATGATAAGAGTCATCACTCTTTGAGTACTAACAATGAACTAAGTATCCTCTACATACTATCCCATTAATCATCAAAATGACCCTACTTGTAAGGCATCATTAGCCTGTTTTTTAAAGAAGAGAAACTGCGTCTTAATTCTCTGAGTTGAAGGACTTAGAATCATTTCCATTCAGATATAATACTCTTTCAATATTCCTATCGCCAAGGTTCTTAACAAGGACAGCTTGAAGTTACATAAACCTGGACTTGATAATTTATGAATTCTGTTCGGTGGGATTTTGGCGATGCTTAGCTCTTTGTTATTGTTGATTTCAACTTCTTGCCCTCAGTGAGAATCACTGTTATGTGCATTAAAATTGTGAAAATATCAGTTAGTCATTACTTACAAATAGATACTAATGAATAGTCCTAAATTCAGGGCCCTAGAAAAGTGACTTCTGGATATTGTTACTGATACACATTGATCTCTTATATGCATCATATTTTTCTAAATTATTTCTAATAACTATTTAATCCTCATAAAGACAGAACTGGTTAGATACTTGTAAAACATTTCATAAATGAGTGAGCAGTACAATGAAATTTATATAAGATAGCAGAATTTGAATGTACACTATGTGATTCTTAACACATATAGTTAAAATACTCACTAAATATTTGTAAATCTTTCTATGAAGTGCAAAGAATCTCTTTTATGTATTATAAAATATTGCACAGTTCTAAATTAAAATGCATATAATAATGATAAATTTATGAAATATTAATAGCAAATATCTATTAACTATGAACTTAAGATACAGAATGTAATGAAAATCGTGTTCTTAATTTCTGTATAGTTTTGCAATATATTTGAAATAAAGTTAGATTCATTTGTATCCATTTGCATTATATCACAGATTTGTCATTATTATGTTTATTTTTATTTATTTTATAACAATATGTATATATAGTAGCGTATGTATACAACTTCCCCTTTTATACTTAAATCAGTACTTTTTGCATTAATTTTGAAATTAACAATATATGCTGTAAATAACTTCATAACTGTTCAAAATGACTTTTTTATACTCTTACAATTTTATAGTACTCCATTCCATTATATAAAATATAATTTATTTAATGAATAGCATCTCAATATGTGTTCTGAATGTTTCTACTATTCTGTAATTGCAAGTAATGCCATAATGAATAACTTTTTGCCTATGTACTTCTAATTATTAAGATGTAAGATAAGAGTAAATTCACTCAAAGTGAGATTGCTGGGCCAAAGGTAAGTGAATATATGGTTTTATATTACCATCTTGTCCTCCATAAGCCTGCACTGATATTCCTTTTTATCAGCTGTATCTAAGAATTCCTATTTCTCCATAGCATTATCTACATATAACTTTTAAATTTTTGGCAATCTGATAGGTGATAAATATCTCATTGTAATTTTAATTTACACTTTTTTTTTTTAAATTTTGAGGCAAATTCAACATGTTTTGATATATTTAAGAACAATTTTTATTATAACTTGGAGAACTCTGTTTTTTGCCTTTTTTCCCCCAATGTCTTAGCCTTTTTACTTTTTAAAGAAGTAATCACACTTTATGGAAATTTGCCTTCCATATTTAACATGTGTTTGTTTCCATATGGCATTTTCTTCTGAGCACTTTAGGAAAGCATATAATTGAAATTCATATTTTTGTTGCCTCTGCATTTTTGAGTCACAAATAGTTTCTAATTGTTTTTAGTTTTAGGGCATTTCAGAGGAGAATACCACTCCCACCTCTACCCACCATGGAAAAGAGGGACTAGCTAGAAGTGGATCACTCCTCACTCATTTTCAAACTGGGTTGTTCATCAGCAGTGAATGACAGTTTTGTGTGAGACTTCCTGAATTAAGCCCCTACCACATAGCTTCTAGACTGAAACTAGAACACATGGATTTCTGCAGTATTTATTGCCAAAAGAGATAATTACCTCTTCATTTTAATACCACATTTTTTCTCTCCTCTTTGAGAAATTCCTCTAAATTTCTTAACATTTCTATGAATCTTTCAGAACAACTTTATATTAGTTTGTATGACTTTACTGAACTTGTTTTGGACTTATTTTTTGTTGTATTTTTAGGATATATTTTATTTTAGGATATATAATAGCTGACATATTGCTATCACACACACACATACAAAAACAAACAAACAAAAAAAAAACACAGAAGAATTAGACTTAAATTTTCAATCGTATGGAAGGTACTGGGGGATAACTGGTACATCCGAATGCAACTTCTATCTATCTGAAGCACTCCTTTAACCTTCTTTTGCATTTTCCATGTATGGTGATGATGATGGATAACAGAGAAATTCAGACAAATATTACCTTGTGCACTAAATATTTGTCCTCAAACAACAGTAAAAAATAGACATTATTTTAAAAAAACAAAGAAAAGAAACTATATGTATGAAGAGAAAATATAGAAAATCATAGAGGATTAATTTTTATAGATAAATGATGCCCCTAAAGCAGATTATAATGATTTATTCTTGGGAGATCAATATTATTTTGAATTTACCTCCATGTTAATTTTAAAATAACTTATTCAATATTTAGTTTTATAGTCAATAGATATACTTTCTAAAAATGTGATCTGATGAAACAGGATTGGTTTGGGGCAATAGATTCTAGCACCCATTTGTATATCAAAGGCAGGATAGCTATATAAGAAATACCCAAAATGTTACTAAAAATACAGATTCATAAGGCACATCTTTGATTAACACAGATAAGTATATCATGTTATAAATATATCACCTTTACCAAAAAGCAAATGGAGGGTTAAATAAATAAATTGCCTAGGATGTACAGCAACTATCTGACAAGCAAGTCAGTTGACAAATGTTTATGTTTAAATATACCAATGCTGGACATATTCTGTGTGACATTTGTGACAGCTTTCTGGGTTTTTCTAATTATCTATTTGTCAATCATGAGGACAATGTAGCCAAATAATGTGTGCTATTTGGAAATTGCCTGAATTTATTACAAGTAATATCATACCTGTGGCTGTTAGTTAGAATTCTCCAAACTAACTAAATAGAAAAAGAAACTCTAAGAAAATTTGGTCAGGATCAGCAGTTTAATGTGAATGTATATTTATTCCTGAAATTGGTGGTGTCATAATATATTTTGTGGTGGAGAAAATAAATTATATGAGATGAAATAAATATAAATTGTGAATGCAAATTTATTTATTTATAAAACAAAAGCATATAAACAATTTACTATTGATTGGTGTTAGACAATTCTGTTGATAACAAATTTACTTGGGTGAATACAAAACAAGGTAGAGGATATTTCTTTCTCTCTCTCTCTCTCTCTCTCTCTCTCTCTCTCTCTCTCTCTCTCTCTCTCTCTTTTTCCTGAAGGTCATTCTTTAGATCAAGCAAAGTAGAACTTCATGCAACTTAAACAGGCACACCAACACCTTTTAGGTATGTAAAACATAAAAAGGCTTTGTGTCATATTTATTTTTAATTTTGAAATAGCAACCTGTATAAATATATTGTTTAGTTTCTTAGCTTCTCTTGCCCCAAATTGGCCCTGCCCTTTTACTTTATCCACATATTTCCTTAAATATACTTGGGTAATTAGGAATATTAAGGAAAAATATAAATATTCTGTTGACTCTGCCTCAATATTGGATCTCTTAGTATCTATTATTCCATCAAATCTTCCAGATTGAAGATCCAAATTTATTACTAGCAAATGTTTGTTTATGTAGCATCATTAGAGATCAAATATATTCCCCTTTGATTTTTTGGGGGGAAGGGTGAGGGAATAGGGAGAAGGAGGATGGAAGGGAAAGGGGAAATACTGGATACTGAATTTGAGTAAATTATAAGCTAAGCCTTTTTAATTCTTTAAAAATAAATCTTAAATATGTTATATGCATAACTAAAAAGAAGCAAAAAATATTTTTCTTTGAAAACACTACTTGTTCAGTTGAACAAATGCTAGGGATCATGTGCTAGTAGAAACAGCCAATTATAAAAGACTGAGAGAATATAATAGAGGAAAAGATGACGAGCATACATTCATGAGAAAAGAAATGAGGAAGTAGGAGGCAAAAAAATATATAATGATCTAATTGGTTGCTGTAGCTATATGACTTGAGATTTCTAGTTAAAAAAGATCCATAAATTAATCTTTTAAAACATTTAAGCAAACAACTTAAGGTATTGGAAAGGAATATTTGAGATATTATGAAACATTCTCTGCTTTAATTCCACTACTAAAACTCTATTATAAGGAAACAAATGTGTTATAGATTTAAGTACAGATATAAATATATCATTTATTATAAAAATGTTAATTGTAAAAATAAATTCATGAAAAAGCTCCACCAATAAAATAGTGAAAATTTGAATTAAAATATGCTACACTCATTCATGAAAAATATTTTGTTTTTCTCATTTTCCCAGTTTGATTTATCATGGTAAACTAAAAATAACTGTGAACGATAACCAATTTAGCCTCTGGGGAGGAATATTTATGAATTGCATAAAGCAATTTTATATAGATATAAGGCAGATAGTTTATAGTTTTGACAAACATCCATAATGTCTGTTATGGGCATATTAGATACAAAATTAACACTCAATTTCAGTTTTGATTCTGCTTGTAGATCTATATTTGTGGAGTAGTTCTTATGGAAATCTGCATATTTAAATTACAAACCAAATAATGGAAGAACTACATTGACATGACTAAGGATGGCAAAGGAACTTCTGAGCAGCCCAAAAGTGTGCACTAATTTGAGGAACTATCTATCACTGACATATCTATTTAGGATGTTTTCTTTGGGAGTCAGGATAGCATAGTCTCCACTCTTGATCTGCCACGTTGAAGTACTACAAAGACGATACAATTTCTTTAAGTTACTTTTTAATGGTGATTATATCTGTCCCTCCTTGCCTTTAAGCATATGAATGTAAATGATAAGAAAAATCTATATGAACGGGCTTTGAGGAAAATGTAATGTTTGATAAAAATTCCTTAAAAGGTTTTTGAAAATATGTGATTTGATAAAAAGACTATTGACATTTAAGGTATTTGTTGATACCATAAAATATATAAATAATTGAAAGTCTCTTGAAATGTAGGTATGAAATAAATTGTCTTAAAAATCTGTGCTTTTATATTAGCTGTTCCATTAATCACTAACCTCAGCTGAGTGTACATTCCTAATATGGATAGCAAGTGAATGTCTGTGAATTTCATGTTTTGAATTACATTTTTTCTTACAACATTCTAATGAAGGAATAACTACTAACTTTAGGCAGAAGATAAAGGACTGTCTGAGCCTGTTGTTCATGATTCCTTAAATAATACCCAAGTCTTCCAGTAGGCAGGTTAACAGGAACTCATTGGACATTTTAAGCTTTTCAATATAAAACAGTGAAATATACAAAATATTAGGCAATAAGCTTCCCCATCCATACCAACAAAGTGTGCAACAAAATAGCTATGTCCTATCCTGGATAGTTTCATACATATTTTCAGTTTCGTACTACTGTTTTCTGAATGTGAGGATTGTTTGATGCTGTTGACTACTGGATGCCTTGAAGAGAGAATGAAGATATGTCATGAAATTTGAAATTGTGAATGAAGGAAAATGAAGAAATAAAAGCTTACATTGGCTAGGTGAAGAGTTTTATAATTCTAACCTAGAAATGAAATCATAGTGCAAGAACAATGAAATCCATTTTATATGTTCTGGCCATAGGATTTTTATCAACACAGAAGGTATGACTCCCTGATAATTTTTTCTTGTAAAGAAAATGAGGTTGAATTGACTGTTCAAATAGGTTTAAGATGTGGGATATGAATTACAGAAGACAATACAATTTAGAACAAAGAGTTTATTCTTCATAGGAAGGGTTGCATGTGTCAAAGTAGCATAGAAAGATTTTCTACTATGCCCTTTGGCTGACATGGATTTAAATACTATCTCTACAAAATGTCTTAAGGACAAATTAATTGACTTTCTGGATTTTAGTTCCCAATATCTAAAATGGACAGAAAAATAACAATATCTACTGAATGACAGAAAATATATGGAGTGCTTTGGCAGTCCTGTGAAGAGCAACTGAAAGATATTTAGGAGGCTGAATCAGTAATCAAAGTGTGGAGAAGAGGGGAGCTGAGGTGGAAGAAAAGGGAAAAGAATTTGTACACAGCAGGCACAGAAACAGGAAGGAAGAATGTGAGGCAGGTAAGTGCAATTATTATTTTGATGTCCATGCACTGTTGGGATCAGGGAGCCATTCGTATGCCCACACAAAAAGTAGAGAGATGCAGGGTGTGGTGGCACATGCCTATAATCCCTGAAACAGGAGGATCTGAGTTCAAAGCCAGCCTCAGCAAAGGCGAGGTGCTAAACAACTCAGTGAGACCCTGTCTCTAAATAAAATACAAAATAGGGCTGGGTATGTGGCTCAGTGGTTGAGTGCCCCTGAGTTCAATCCCTGGTACCCACCCCCCCACCCCCCAAAAGTAGAGAGATGTTGGAGAAATGCAAAGTATTCAATGTAGAAAATTATAGTACTACTTATAAAAAGGAAGCATGAGTATTGACAAGAATAGTCAAATTGGCAAACCTAAACTCCATATCTAGTGACAAGAAAAGAATACCAAGTATGAGAGATGATTTCTCCTAGAGACCTTGATCAGGCTGCACACTACCACTTCCACTATTGCCTCAATACTTGCACTGTTAACAGGTAAGAGATGTGGAGGGACTATCAGTAGTGGGGTCAGAGGAGCACACCGTTTGAAGTTAAATGCATGGCATCAAGGACTACCCCCCAAAAATCCATCGTTTCACTTTTCAGGAATAATACCATGCCATTTTGTGTACCTAGAACTGTTCTCTGTAATGCTACAGTCACTTCCCAAGTGGTATGCCTCACACCAAAGGAATTTTGCAATTTATTCATAAGATTAACAGCATGGAATAAAATTTATGCAATAGGATTCTTTCAGATGATTCTTATGAGAAAAAAATAAACTTAATGTTAGCTAGATGGCAAGATACCAATGAAAATCATTACAGTGTCCACAATCAAGGGTCAAATGAAAATAAATCTCCAAAAATAGAAAATCTCAGTATCTACTCCTAGATTTAGACAGACAATGCTAAATTCTATTTGCTTGCAAGTTAAATGTGATAAGATTGTGATATTACTCAATAAAATTTTTAAAATAGGCTTTCAAATTGCCTTAAAGACAAAATTTACAGTTTTTTTTCAGAGTCAGTTACTGAACAAAAACTCTGTGTGTATAATTTTTTTAAGGCATTGCTTTTTTTAAACATTTATTTAGTTGTTGTCGGACACAATACATTTATTTGTTTTTATGTGGTGCTGAGGATCGAGCTCAGGGCCTCGCTCATGCTAGGTGAGTGCTGTATGCTGAGCCACAACCACAGCCCTGTAATTTTTTTTTTTAAATATTTGACTGATGAAGATCAGCTCTGAGGAGCTATGCTTAAATTGATTTGTTTGATGTGGTAACAAGACCCCAAATCATATACTTAAAAAAGTCTACAACTAGAATATATATTATTTTCTTCTACTGTAAAATAAACCTTAAATTTTAATCCATAGCTTGTTTTAAAAGAAAACATTAACAGTTGTTGCTTATTTACACTGGAATTATAAAATATTAATAGGTAAAGCATCATTAAAGTCTTGTAGTAAGTACTTCATTTCAGGTGATTGACATAGTTAGCCAGTTTTCAAACTGCAAAACATCTGTGTTCTTCAAGTTTGGTTATTATGTGACTTTTCTAAGTGCATGAAGAGACATATATAGATAATATTTTACAGTGGATTTTTAAAGCAAGAACTATATTTTATTAACCATTAAATCCTTTAATGGTAAGAAATTAAGTTTCAAATATTTTACTTCTTATGTAGAAAACAGAATACTGCTAGTTAAGTTTAACCTAAACTGATTTATCTAAAAATAAATTAAATAACTTACTCCATATTTTTTTCTAAAGATTTATAATATCATGACCCAGAGACTCAGCTAAATCATTTTGTTCCAATGAATGAGAGAACATTTCCAGAAATTTCAGGCTTGTCAAAAATATTAGTCACCTATTTAAAAATCCATTACCATGAAATGTAGAAGAAATACATTTGGCAGCATAACTCATAAACATTAAATGTTCACCTTTTAAAAAAAGCCATACTCTTGTTTTATAGTGTAAGTTAGGAATAATACCATGGTTTTATTTTTACAATTTGGGGTAGTTTATGAGAAATTAAAACAAATTCATTTGGAAATAAATAATTTAAACAGAAACATGTATTTTGAGTCATAATTTAAACTGCGAAATAAAGGGCTTTGTCTTTTAAAATGTCTTTCTGACATCAAAAGCAAGTATTGCAGTATCCAGGGATGAAGGATATATTTTAGATGGCTGTAACTCAAGGACCCCCATTATATTTCCTGTAGGTAAAGGCTTTGGTTCTGAGGAGGAATCCTGACTTGACTGGTGATTTGTTAACTAAACAATCAAATGGATAAAGCAGGCATGTTGTCACTCTCTCTGTTCTCCTTAAATAGCAATCATTCGTCTTTACTCTGTGAGTTTTCATGGGTAATTCTGTACTCTATCATAAATATGAGTTCTAAAATGTACTGACTTAATGGATTTATTCTACTTTATGCTGTGTGCTTAAGGAATCTTTTCTATACCTCCAACATTACAGAGTTTCAATTAGCATAGTAAATAGCATAATGAAAAGGTGTAATGAAATAGGTCATAATAACTTTTCACAGACATACCAAATAGATGGATAATGACTGCATTTTCTTTCTCATCTTAGTTTTAAATCACATGTCTATCTCAATAAATATTGAGTAATACGTCTCAGACCTGCAGTCCAAATCTAATTTCTGTGTGAGATTTGAAAAGCTTGTGTATTTTTTATGTGTGGAATATTTAAAAAGTTCTGTAATGCCAAGAATTTGCTTTATATAATAGCATAGACTGTTGAATTTACTAAAAACCTGGGAGTGGGAAGTGGAGGATAGAATAAAGCTAGGATTCACCTGTAGGGTGATTTGCATTTGTGTTGAATGTTACCACATTGCCAGAAGATGGCAATCCACTATTTTTTTATTTATATTATTAGTGATATGAAATTCGTTATTTCTTAAATACCTTACAGTTGATAAAGCTTTTTCTCTCAAATGTTCTCTGGTAATTGTCACAGTGATCTCCAAAAATACAGAATACATGTCCTTATTCCTCAATTCCATGTGAGGAAATTAAACAAGACAGTTGGCCAAGAGACTGATCCCTACCCCTTACAAGAGTGGAACAAAGTCTTCCATCTTTAGTTCATTACTTTCCCCATTGCACTTGATTTCTTTGATCTATAACAAATGAATGTTTGCTCATGCAATATATTTCTCTGTGCATTGTTTTGGAACTGAGACTGAAAAAGAAGAGAAGGTAAAGGAGAAACAATAAATGTAAATTCCGAAAATAAATGTTCATTTATTTATCTCTCTATCATGTAAGACTATGTTCATGCCTATCATTTCTAAAATAATTCAGACAAGGAAGAGGAGATCCCACTGGAACCTCTGCAGCTCCCCTGGAAGTGTTTAGTAGGGACAAGAGGACAAAAATTGATACTGTGAAAAATTCTGTTTGGCCTTGGAATCTACATAGTGTTGAAAACTAGTGAATACTTCTCTCTAGGTCAATGGAATCAGTAATATTACACTCTAGCAAGAATGCATGCTTTAATAACAGCTATTAAAAAGCTTTATATGAAACAAAAGACAGAAAATACAAAATGTGGCAAATAAATTCAAGTATTTTTAATAGATTTAGTTTCTATAAAATAAACTGCTTATCTTCTCTCTCTTCTTTCTTTTTTTGTCTGTATCTTTCTCTTCCTCCTTCCTTCTCCTTCCCCCTCTTTCTGCTTCCAACTCCCCGGATACCTAGTTTCCCATCTATGATCCAAATGGCTATTATTTACAGACATTTTATCATACTATATTTTAGTGTAATTTTGCAATCAGCTTTATGGTGCAACCTATGTTAAATTTTGAGTTTGCTACAGATGTTTAGTTTCACTTTTAGTTAGGAAAATGCTAATGCTTTAATTTGGGGAGTATGGGCACTAGACAGGGAGGAGAGAATGTAGCTGGAGAGAAAAATAGGAAATACTTCAAGCTTGGAAAATAGGAAGGAAAGGACAGGTCATTGGTTTTCCAGTGCTCTTGTGCCAAATCTCTGGATTGGGCCAATGATATATCCCCTGATGCAGTAAGAGGACTTCCAATTAGCTATTTGACACAGAATTACCACCATTTGGAACTGAAACTGGAGAAGACAAGGTCCAACCAAAGCTGCTACCCCCAAGAAATTTAATCATGCAGCAGGACTCTAGATATCTGGTATAGGGTAGTGTAGGCTCTTCCTGGTCATTTCAATATCAGGAAATAATGAAACACAATATTTTGTATAATTAAATATATGAATTTCTCTTATTTTGTTATAAGAGGACTTTGTCATATTATGTGACATGTGTCCATGCCAATAATATAGCTCTTGTTTTACAATAATTATTTGAATTCAATAGACATTTATATTCATAAACACAATCAGTTGCCATGTTAATGTGTATGTGTGTGTGTGTGTGTGTGTGTGTGTGTAACTGTTATTCTTTTCTGTTTGGCAGTTAAGTTATAGGAGTGTTTATAACTGTTGAAAATTTCCATCCTCTTTAGAACTTCAGGTGGAAGTAAAGAAATTAATATGCTTCCCTGTGGGAACATTTTCTTCCATATTTTTGTTTGTTTGTTGTTTTCTATAGTGCTGAGAAATGAACCTAGGCAGGGCCACATACAGATTAGGCCCTTCCATATTTAATGCTACCTAAATCAAACACCACTTATAAATGTATTCATTTAATGTATGGTTTCTTTGTCTTTCAAGAAAATTTAAACATATCAATAATATATATCCTAAAACTATTCACTTCTTAAATAAAAGGAAATAGTATAATATTTTTGGTTGGATACTTAAATGGATCTTTAATCACATTTTACATTTCTTTGTCATGTTAGTTCATTAGTTTTCCTACTCCGGATTAGTATTGTTCATTTTTATATTCTTAGATTTTGACACATTGAGTCATAGTTTTCAAATTTTATTGGAATAATTTGTCTATAATATTGTCTTTAAATTTTTTTGTTACTGTCTCATATTTTTTATATCTGTCTTGATCTGTCATTTGATTTTTTAAGTTTATCTATCTTTTTAATCTTCTTAAAAAGCCAAAGTAATGGCTCTCTAAGATAAATTATTTTAATTAAATCTATGGTATCTGCATGTATACATGCCTAGTCAACTAAATAATGATTTGATTGAATAAAATTTCTGTTTAATAACATCTTTTTTGAAATCTCAGAAATTATTATATAGTTTTCTAATGTTTATAACTGAAATTCTATGGTTGCTTTATGAGATCTGAGGGTTTTTTTCTCCCTCTGGAAGCTTTTAGAGGTTTTTTAATACTTTTATTTCAAAAGATGAATTTTTTTTCTTTCAATATTCTTGTTTAACAAGTTAGTAAGCCATACTGATGTGGCTCTTTCACATCTGTATGTAGCAGGTTTGTTACCAAGACCATGCTTTCTCTGAAGGCGAGTTTCTTCCAGTTGTTAGTAATACCTGTTCACTCAGCTATGTTATAATTTTCTCCAATGCCCCTGAGGTAACAGGTTTCTACGTTCTTCCTAATTCTGCCTTCTTTTGGAAATTATTTGCTCTGTGTCTTTTCCAGACAGCTGCTTTTGTTTGTACAGTTGAACTGTTTCCAGTTATGATAATGATTTGGTTTAAATATTGTTTTCTTTCTTTTCAGTGAAATTTGTGAAGGAGAATAATTGGTATCATAAGTGATATCCTTAAGATTGATATGCAAATGAGTTCTCATTGATTTGTAAGATTTTTAAAAAAATATTAAGGATATTGATTCTTTACTCACTTTTAAATTTTTATTTAAATTTTTGATAGTATTTTTGTTATCAACAAATATTGCTTAAGTAATTATGCTTATTATTTTAAAGTAAATATTAGCTTATTATTTTTATAAAGAATCAGTATCTTGGTATTTACTAAATTTGTGCATTTTTATTTATGAATAAAGTTTTTCAGCAGTTTTAACCAATTCTGTAAAAGCAGTAGCTATTATCTTGATAATCTGATAAGGGAAACTAAATATTTTCACATATAATTCTTTTGTTTTTAAGCTGATAAAGACCATTTATATAATGTAATAAACTCAGGGTTTTTATTTGTTTTATTTTAAAGAATTCTACCTTTTTCATATTATATAGACATTTTCTATACCAGTTTTATAAATATTATAAAATGTTTCAAAATTTGTTTGGCAGGAGATTTAAAGTGTCATTGTATATGTGTGCATGTGCATGCGCGTGCACACACACATACACGTCATCTGCTAAGCTATTATCATTCTCTTCACTCACAAAAAAGAAAATGCTTTTTAATAACATGGAATATACTTTATTTATATTTCTAGTAATGAATTTTTTTTCCTTAAGACATTATTCAATATAAATTTTATTACCTATTATTGTACACCTCTCCTACCAGATGTTACAAATTACCCTACGCTCTAAGGTAAATGGAAAGATTAAAGACTCATTTCTAAAAGGAACTTAACAGACAGAATGGTACATCAGACAAATGTGAAAGAGGCATGTGTAGTCTGGAAGATTATAGTGAATTATCAACAGTTGTGTATTCCTAATACCTAGATGTTGTGATGAATTTATTGCACCTGAGTATGCCACACTATGGCTTTCTCAAGAGAACTTGGACATATGAGACTATAAGAGGAAAGTTCATTGCATGGAGTTTATTCATAAAAAGGAGAAAAAGTCAACAAATAAACCACTGACATTACAACTCAAAGCCCTAGAAAAAGAGGAACAAAACAACACCAAAAGACGTAGAATAGAGGAAATAATTAAAGTCAGGGCAGAAATCACTGAAATTGAAACAAAAGAAACAATTCAAAAAAGTGACAAAACAAAAAGTTGGTTCTTTAAATAAATAAATAAAATTGACAAACTCTTAGCCACCCCAATGAAAAGGAGAGAGAAAACTCAAATTACTAAAATTCATGATGAAAAAGGAAACATCACAACATACACTATTGAAATACAGAAGGCAATTAAGTACTATTTTGAAAATTTATACTCCAGTAAAATAGAAAACCTCAAAAGACACTAACAAATTTCTAGAGGCATATGATCAACCCAAATTGAGTCAAGAGGATATATACAATTTAAATAGATCAATTTCAAGCAAGGAAATAAAAGACTACCAACCAAGAAAAGCCCGGGACCAGACAGATTCACAACTGAGTTCTACAAGGAAGAATTAATATCAATACTTCTCAAATTATACCATGAAATAGAAAAGGGTGGAACCCTTCCAAACTCATTCTATCAAGCTAGTATCATCTTGATAAAAAAAAAAAAAAAAAAAACAGGCTGAGACACATCAAAGAAAGAAAAGTTTAGACAAATATACCTGATGAACATTGATGCAAAACTTCTCAATAAAATTCTGGCAAATCTCATACAGAAAAATATTTTAAAAATAATGCACCATGATCAAGTGGGGTTTATCCCAGGGATACAAGGTTGGTTCAGCATGTGGAAATCAATCATCATAATTCATCACTTCAATAGACTTAAAGATAAGAATTATATAATTATATCAAGTGATGCAGAGAAAGCATTTGACAAAATACAGCACCGTCTCATGTTCAAAACACTAGGAAAACTAGGGATAGTAGGAACATGCCTCAACATTGTAAAAGCTACCTATGCTAAAACCAAGGCCAACATTATTCTAAATGGAGAAAAATTGAAAGCATTCCCACTAAAAACTGGAACAAGGCAGGAATGCCCTCTTTTACCACTTTATGCAACATAGTCCTTGAAATTCTAGCCAGAGCAGTTAGAGAGATGAAAGAAATTAAAGGGTCATAAATAGGAAAAGAAGAACTCACACTATTATGATTTGCAGACAATATGATTATATACTTAGTGGATCCAAAAAACTCCCACAGAAAACTTTGAGAATTAACAAATGAATTCAGCAAAGTAGCAGAATATACAATCAATATCTATAAATCAAATGCATTTCTATATATCAGTACAGAATCCTCTGAAAAAGAAATTAGGAAAACTATACTATTCATAATAGCTTAAACAAATACTTGGGAATCAACTTAACAAAAGAGGTGGAAGACCTCTACAATGAAAACCACAGAACACTAAAGAAAGAAATTAAAGAAGACCTTAGAAGATGAAAAGAATTCCCATGCTCTTGGATAAGCAAAATTAATATTGTCAAATGGCCATATTACCCAAAATACTATACAGATTAAATGCAATTCCAATTAAGAACCCAATGTTATTTCTTATAAAAATAGAAAAAGCAATCATGAAATTAATTTGGAAAAATAAGAAACCCAGAATAGCCAAAGCAGTCCTTAGCAAGAAAAGTGAAGCAGGAAACGTCACAATACCAGAACTTAATCTGTACTACAAAGGTAAAGTAACAAAAATGTCATGTTTGGCACCAAAATAGACTTGTAGACCAATGGTACTGAATAGAAAACACAGAGACAAATCCACAGGAATACAGTTATCTCATACTAGACAAAGAAGCTGAAAACATACATTCAAGAAAAGATAGCCTCTTCAACAAATGGTGCTGAGAGAATTGAAAATCCATATGTAGCAAAATGAAATTATACCTCTATCTCTCACTATGCACAAAACTCAAAACAAAGTGGATCAAGAACCAAAGAATTAGACCAGAGACCCAGCACTTAATTGAGAAAAAATAAGGATGGATTTGAACAAAAAAGCTCTTCTCAGCAAAAGAAACAAATGAATGAGGTACAGAGCCTACATTTTGTGAGCAAATTTTTGCCACATGCACATCAGATACAGCAATAGAGCACCAATCTCCAGAATATATAAATAACTCAAAAAACTCAACACCAAAAAAAAAAAAAAATCAAAACTACTCTAGATTCTATCTCACGCCGGTCAGAATGGCAGTTATATAGAATAAAAACAACAATAAGTATTGGTGAGACTGCAGGGGAAAAGGCATACTCATACATTGCTGGTGGGCCTGTAAATTGGCGCAACCACGCTGGAAAACAGTATGGATATTCCTTGGAAAACTGGGAATGTAACCACCATTTGACCCAGCTATCCCACTCCTTGGTCTATACCCAAAGGACTTAAAATCAGCATATTATAGTAAAGCAGCCACATCAAAGTTTATAGAAGCTCAATTTACAATAGCTAAACTGTGGAAGTAACCTAGATGCCCTTCAACAGATGAATGGATAAAGAAACTGTGTTATATATACACAATGAAATATTTCTCAGCATGAAAAGAGAATAAAATTATGTCATTTACCTGTAAATGAATGGAGTTTAAGAACATCAGGCTAAGTGAAATGAGCCAATCCCAACAAACCCAAGGCCAGATATTCTTTCTCATAAGTGAATGCTGATTCCTGATTGGAGGGTGGGGGCAGGGGTCATGAGAAAAATGGAGGAATTTTGTTTGGGCAAGGGGGTGGGAAGAGAGGAGGAATGGTATGGAGCCAGGAAAGATGGTGGAATGTGATGTACATTATTATCCTAGGTACATATATGTCTCCACATATGGTGCGACGCTACATCAGATGCAATAGAGAAATGTAAAGTTGTGCTTCAATTGTGTACAATAAATCAAAATGCATTCTGCTGTCATATAAATCTAATTAAAATAAATAAATACAATTTTTAAAACAGTAAAGATACCGGATTTTGTGTTTAACATGGAAAAAAATGTCTATGTTAAAGAAAGCAGACTTTAGAAAGACTATTGTATCCACATAGCCTTCCAGACTAGATATAGATCCTACTAGTAGGAGACAGAAAACAGAAAAGGGGAGAATTAAAGTGGATCAGCTGGGATTTCTGAAAAGTCTTGTTTCCTCAATTATTAAAATCTCTGTCCCAAGTAGAATAATTTAAAGGGGTTGTAAAAAGGACCCCGACCTAGAAAATAGAGGTATAGAAACTACCATTTCTTTATTGCTTAATTTTCATTAGGACATGCACTAGGAGGCGTATCTTACAGGACTTCATTTGATCTACTAAATATGTATACATAACATTTACTGAGGAGGAACCAGAGAAGGAGTCATTTAATACAATATATAGTTCTATCCTAGAAGTGTTAGAATGCCTTAGTCTTTGTTCTTTTTATTATATTTCATAGCCTAATAAATTTATTTTTAATGATAAGTGTATTTCCCAAAATTGGTATTATTAACTTGTACAATTCCTCTGACAGTTAGGAAGGCATACTTCTATCACTCTCTTATATTGACTTGAAAGTTCCTGGTAGATAGAGGTTTTATTTATCTATTGATTAGAAAGTCTCTGCTGTGTTTTCTGACTGTTATATTACTGCTAATATGTTCTTCTCCAAAGGGAAAAAAATTCTAAGATTTCTTGTTAAAAATCCTGTTGTGTCAAAAGAACATTAGAAATGCATACCACAGAGTTTTTGTACTTTTATCTTTTTATAATATGAAAAAAAATAACATTATAGGCAGAAAAAGTCTAGATGTTATGCTTTCAAAAGAGTGCAGACTTTTTTAAAGTTTATTTTTGGCAATCTTTGCCAAATCTCATAATCTTGGAAATGCAGCTATAGGTTTTAAAACGTCTTTTTCCTTTTTTTGGTAACAGGGATTGAACTCAGGGGCATTTAACCACTGGGCCATGTCCCCAGTCCCTTTTTAAAATTTATTTTTATTTTATTTTGAAACAAGATGTTGGTTGCTTAGGGCCTTGCTAAATTGCTGAAGCTGACCTTGAACTTTTGATACTTCTGCCTCAGCTCCCTGAGCTACTGGGATTATAAACTTGTGCTACCACACCCATCTTACAATGTCTATCACTTTATTTGAACCAGAAATAAAACAGATTTTTTTTTGGTAGATAGACAGGGAGTTTTTCTTTGTTACTTAGAGATGTTCCAATGTCATCCACATTCTTAAATTTCATAAATAATTCAGAGATTTCATAGAAATTCACCATAACTTTTTGGGAAAACTCAAAACTGGCTTATATATGGACTTGGAAAAGTTTCTACCTATGTATTCAGACTTCCTGTTAGAAAAGGGTTAGAATTAGTAGCTGCTCCTTATTTAAAATAAGAAATTACTTATCAGAGTGAAATCAATTGTCTTCCTTTTAGTATAAGAATAGTTTTTATTTTGAAAAATGAAATAATAATCTCAGTAATTTGTTTGAATTCATATTCATATTTGGCGATGAATAATACCCATTTGATCAATTTCAGAAAACAATAGATTTACAGTATGAGAGTCATTACTGCTAAATAGGAAAGAAGGTTGACTAGTCTTACAGTGTGTCCCACTGTGGTTATTCTTTTTGTTCTATTAATAGTATTCAAAGGCTCACAGGAAAGAATGTGTATAGTAACTGGGTTTTTGAGGGCAAAAACAAAAAATGAAATTATTTAAAACGTTTAGAATTATTGTATGTGAATTACTATTAAGTAATTAGAAGGTAATCTTTTGCATATAGAATAAAACATCTGTGTTTAATCATTCAATTTTTTTCCTTAGAGCCTTACAAAAATGTTTTATAGATGTAGGCATGATTTCAATAAACAATCTCTAAGCAATTTTATTTTTATTTTAATTCTTTGCATTATTTCCATCCTTTGAAATTGGTTGAGGTTTTCTTTTTTTTTCTTTTTTCAATACAGTATAATGTTTTATGTTGGCAAATGTTCAAAATACATTTTAAAAAGTATTATTTTTGTTGATAAGAGTTTTCCTTCATTTCAATTGGTCAGGTTTCTTTCTTAGGTTGTTCATCTTTACTAATTACCTGTCCCATCCTTGGATATTCTATCAGTTACTGAAAGAGATGTGCTAGTGTCTCCCACTGTGATAGATGAAATCATTGCTGCTGGAAAAATGGGACGTTAGGAAAAATAAAGGCATACCTGGAGGAGGGGCAGTAATACATGCTCTACTCAGAACTATAGCCAAGGAAGGAAAAAGAACAATTACTACTGCAAAGAGCAGACCCTTGAGCTCCAGTGACATAAAAATGCATATCTGGTATATCTGCTTGCTCCACTCTCTGATATAAGCATAATATATATTGAGTAAAAATAACAGTGGAACACTGGTAGAGATCCATAACACAGACTCCAAGGTGCAGTGCAAAGGGAAGATCCAAAGTTGACAGTGGAGCTAACACTAATTATTGCTTACCTAAATATATTAAATATTTTAATAAATATAGTAAAAATATATTTATTATATGTTTTATATTTATTTTAATAAATATATTAAATATTTAAATAAATATATTAAAATTTTTCTAGAATGTTAACTCATCTCTGTGCTTTGTAAAGTTATTAAATTTTTCACATTCTTTTGAATGATTAGCACAATTAATGTTAAAATCATGGATAGAAACTCTTGGGTCTCTTCCTCTTGATTTACTGTTTTCTTGTTTTGTCTTAGAACTTGCTCTTTTGTGGATGTGCTGGAGTACATTTGAAAACAATGCATATTAAAAATTTGAGAGAGGACTTGAGGTCTATGGTGATTATAACTTATTCACAATTATATTGAATTGGTTCTATCTGGAAACTAGAGAAATCAACAAATCTAGGACTATTTAATTACATTGGGGGTTAAATGATACAAAGCCAGACTTTGCCCTGTAAGAGCAAGTCCTTTTCCAATTCACATTCATTCTGAGAATATGACCTCAATGGTTCTTTTTCAAAGTCTATTTATTTATGAGTCTTCCTCTCCTTCTCAGATCCTGAAAACTATTTTTCTCCCTTGTTCCATATATTGGTAGAAAGCCACATTCAGCTACTCATTCTCTTATTCAGCTCTTCAAGTACTGGCAGAAGACTTAAGGGAAATATGGCCCTATAACTGGCTAGATTTTCTTCCTTCCTACATACTAGCCCTATGGTTTTGTTACTACATTTAGTTATTTAATTGTAGCTTGCATGCCAGTACTAATTTCCTACTTTAAAATTATTAATTTAAATGTAACTTTTCTTATATTTCTGATGAGTGAAGTTTATTGTTATATAGATCAAGTTTCCATATGAATTTCTTTTCTCATGAATTGTAGGCTTATAAATTTTTACTTGTGATGAGATTGAGGATGAGTATTTTGTCAACACTACTATAGAAATGATGTACCATTTTGCATATTGTATCTGAAGGTCCATAATGTTGACAGTCCCATTATTGAAGGTGTTTGAACATTTCATTAAATCAGTGTCTTCCAGGTTTCTTCAGAGTAAAGTTACTATTTTTCCTTTCAGAATTAATCAATATTTTGGGGGTAAGTACATTGAGGAATTAAAAATATTTGGACCCTTGTACCCTGCATGCAATTTCCACTACCTGCTCATAAGTATTCACATCTATCTTTGAATCTGAGGTTACATGAGTGTGACTCTGAGCCCAGCTCTTTCTATATTTATTAAATGAAATTATCTTGTTATTTCTTCACATTTATTTATTTGATCCTTCATTTATGTCAGTTTAGGCTCCTTATATTTATGTTATCCTATGGACTATTATCTACAAGTATCATTATTTATATTATTGCTCAAATTCTCTTGTTCATCACTTTTCTCCATTGTATTATTTATTATCTGTATTCTCCTTTATGTAGAGGTATGCATGTGTATATTTACATTATGTTTATATACACATGCATAAATACATGTGAATATACATGTAGTATGAATTACTTATGTATATGTAATCTTTATTTCCATTTAAAACTTCTTTCATGAGTTTTGGATTTTTTTATTTTTAATTAACTCATTTTATGATCATTTCCTTTCTAAGACTAGGAAATTAGGAATTATTGGATTTATGTAATTCTTTGAAAGTGTGTATAATTTTGTTTAATTGTTTCAAAATATAGAGTTGCAGTTTTCTTCTCTTTGGTGGCCAGATTTTTCTGGTGTGCTTTCCTCTGTTGCTTTGTTTGAACAATTACATGGTTCATTTTGTTTTTTTAATGTTACCTTTGTATAGATTAGGTCTTATCCCTTTCCTATTATTCCTAGTGATTAGATGGGTTTCATAGACGACTGGAGGACATTGTGTGCAGGGTCCAAGGGTGAACCAGGACATCTTTCAAAGGTTAAGGACTCAGTGCTCCCCCAGTGATTAAGTTCACATAGTGTACTTCTCTCTTTATGTCCCCAAAGCTAAGGCATTTCAGCAAGCACTTGTGCTACTATCATAGTAGCTTGCAGGGCTCTAGAGTTTTGCTTTCTAAAGTGCTGCTTTTCTTTATTTAATGATTCATCTCTTCCTCAGTTTTCAATAAGTTTTTTCATAGTGCACAACTCTGCAATGAGATCTAGCTTCCCTCTCATTTGGTGCTTCCATTCTGTTGTTGCTGTTGGGTTTCTCCATGTCATACTTCCTATTGCATGTGGTCTGTCCTTTCCAGCAAATAACTCCAATATAGTCTTTTTCTCCCTGAGATTAATAGTTACTCTACAATTCTTTTATGTGTGAATTTCTTTTTTTATTTGTCCTACATTGGATATGTATTTTACTTGTATATGTGTATTTATGGTTTTTACTAGTTGTGGAAAACTACCTCAATAAATAGCATAGGATTTCTTTTCCCCTTATGTTATTTCAGGTATTCTAATCATATGTATGTTAAGAGCTTCATTCTATCTTCTACATTGCTAAATATTTCTTTCATATTTTCCATATTATAATCTCTTTGCAAATAAAAAAAGATGGTTCTGATGATTTGAAAATATTTGGTCAACCATTTTTTTTTTTTACTTCTAAGTACAACATAAATATATCTACAAAGTCAATAGGTTTCCAAAGCAAATGATGGGCTTTTACAATCCCAGACCAACTTCTTTTAAATTTATGTTTTGTAAAGATAAGTAATTGTTGCATAAACCCCTGTGTCTTAATACATGACTCTGAGGAATCATGCTCCTGTGGATGTGTTGCTGGTGAACTGATCTGTGCTGTACTGAGCTTGGTAGTTATGCTAATCACAACTAGGCTTCCTTAAACCCTGTTGGCTGGTTGGGGATCGATGTTTTAACCTAGGCTGGGCTGGGTTCTATGTGTCTCATCATGTGGCACTCACATAATTAAGGATGGAGCAAAACCGCAAAGAGAATTTTGAAGCATAAACTCAGTATAGACACACCATCATTTTTTCCTCATTTTACTAGTGAAATTAAGTTCAGTTGGCCATACCCAAAATGAAGGGGATTGGTGATAAGCTTCATTCCTTTAGGGAAAGAAACTACAAGGATACATTGCAAAAGAAGTAAAGAATGGGGCCAATGATTTCACCTATAAATCTCTGCTTACTTTTCACCTTATTGAAATAAGTTTTCCTGACTCTGTGACCTAAAATGGCAGTACTTCTCTAAATCATCACTTACTTTTCTTTCATTATATTTTATTTCTGCCATAGCAGTTATTACCACTTGGCCTATCATATTTTTTGCTGAATTTTGGTATATTTCCATTGGAATTAAGGTTCTAAAAGAAAAGGTGTTTTTGTGCTTATTCACTGTTTCCCCCCTGATGTCAAGAACAGCCACAAATTTAATAAGTATGAATTAATAATAAATGAATTTAAAATAAATATTTATGTAGAGCCCAGTTTTAGCAAACTTGTTATTTTTATTTTTTATTTATGTATTTCTTTATTTTTTGATAATGCTCTAACCAAGGATACAGTTTAAGTACAAATCAGGATTATAATTTGGCTGAACCTAGTGGAGACATACTCCTCTTCCAAAGTAGTAGCTGTAACAACATATAGGTCTATTGTCTTTTTTTTTTTTTTTTTGTAAAATAAGTTGTATTTTACCAGTACAGGGCTTCTACAGTCACTCTGTAATAGTACCATTGCTTCATGTCCTGACTTTCATCTCCACCATCTTTAATCCTGACTACAAAGTTTTGTATCCTGATTTCAAATGGCCAACCCAGCCCTAAACATCATGTCTGCTTTCCAGGTAGGAAGAAGAAAAAGGAACAAAGTTATTTTTTTTTTGACTAAGGCAAGTCTTCTTTTAAAGGCAGTCACTGAAAAATCCCTTTTTATAATTCCTACTAGGATTAATGATCAGAATTTATCAAAAGGTCATTCCCCTCTTTGGAAATACAGCATTTTATCTGGACATTTTGCTACCTCCAAGAAGTTACAGTTCTAGCAAAATAGAGTAAGCCTTGTTGTTGTACATTTGCTTTTATTTATATTATTGTACATGTGGTAATCTGAAATTTGGCTCAGCCTAGATTTTGCATGAAAAAGGAATTACTTTACCCTTTGTTATAAAAATAAATAGATTTTTTGACTGATAAAACACAAGAATAAAATTTTGATTCAACCTAGACTCACAGTAGGAAGAACTTGATGAATACCAATAGACATTATATCCATATAATATTCTCCAAAACTGTTTTAAAATTAGTTTTAGAGTTGTTATAAAATTAGTTTTATAAATTATGTGATGTTTTCATTTATTTCAGTTGAATATGTTTGGGAGAATTTAGAAAAAAAATAAAAAATGTAAGGATCTTGTAAATGTTAATTTTAAGCAATATAATTATCAGAAAGTTGTACCTAGTAATTTAAAAGATATATTTTCTGAAATATTTTTGCAGATGAAATTGTACATGACTTTCATACTTTTCTGGTTAAAACTGACTCACTGAATATGAAAATCTTAATTGATATTTTTGGTTCATTTTTCAGAACTTTAAATATTTCATAGATCCTCCTGATGAGGTCAGCCATCATTCATATTATTTTAAGATCAAATACGTTTTTACATATACAAATACCAAGAGAATTTGTCCTCAGCACATTTTCTATATCATACCTACTCAATACATTTCATCAGTCTAAAGATAAATGGCACCAGATGAAAGTTAAAATCAATATGAAGGAATAGTGAGTAATGGAAATGATCCACATGCTAATAATGTTGAAAGAAAATAATTTTCTTAATTAAAAGAAGATTTGTCTCTCTCAGCTAAATAGGGTACTGAATTGAGATATTATTCTAGGATTGGAATTATGTAGCAAACAAAATAAAATTTCCTATGTTATTAAAGTTTTATTCACTCTGATTCTTTCAGAATGCCCTATAGGGCTCATTTAGAATTATGAAGATAAGGCAACAGGCTGTCTGCAAGTTTTCCAAATTTTCATCTTAGCAGAGTCTCATCTGTCTGGAGACCAAGACTTTAACTCATATAAACAGTGATGTGGTAGCAGTTGCTTCCAAGAGAATGGATAGCAATAAATTGAAGGCATCAGTTTCTGGCCACTGGCTTTTGTCTTGCTAAATTTCCATGGAGAAAATTCCTTCATGTTTTACTTGGTGTTTGCACCAGAGCACTGTTTACTGTAAGAACAGAATATTAGCTTTTCTTTTTTGACATATTTTACGTGATGCCTCCTTTACTCCCACCAATGAAAGAGTATGAAGTAAACTGGACTTAGGATCATATTTTATTAATAACTGATGATAATAAATATACGTTTATGAAGAACAATGTGATGTTTAAGCATGTGTATGTGTGTGTGTGTGTTATACAATGATCAAATAAAGGTGATTAGCTTATGAGTCAACTCAAGAACCTGTTATTTCTTTGTAGTGAAAACATTGAAGATCATCTTTGAAAGAACGATCAAGGCTTGCCTCTAGTTGCATGAGGTCATTCACAGAGAATGGGACATGTACCCAGATAATGCCCTCAGGTCCAGCAACCTCTCTTAAAGGGGCCATGGTTTGTAGGACCAGGAAGCGGGACCTAGTTTGAGGGGGGCTAAATGTGTAAGGGAGAGCAGGGGGAGCCATCAGGGGAGGTCAGTAGGAAAGGGGGTTCATCAGCCAGATCGAAAGGAGGGTCAGTAGGGTTATTAAGGTAAGAGCATAGGTCAGGCTAAGAACGAAGAAGAGAAAAAGCCTCAACATAGGGGATCTCCTTCCACTTTTTCAAGCGCTAGAAGAAGTTAAACAGATCTCTGAGAATTGCAGGATCTAGGGATCCTCCTGGTGGCCATTGACTTTGATTGTCCAATTTATAGTAAGGCCAATCTTGTGTGCAGAATTTCATGAGAGTCTTGGGATTTATATCAGGGGTGAGGGATAGCCGATCCAGATTAGCCAGGAGGAAGGGAAGAAGAGGCCCCCATAATGGTCCCTAAGAAGGAAGTGGGAAGGTGGGAAGGGTTCGGACCGGAACAGAATTGGGTGAGCCTCCTCATAGGCGTCCCTGCAAGGGGAGCTCAACCAATATGACTCAGGAGAGTCGGGGCCGGGAGGATGGTCGAGTTGTCACCTGAGAGTCCAGCCTGCAGGTCCAGAACGGCCAGAAGTCATGGGCCACCTGGAACAGGGCTTTTCGGTTTATTTAGGCCACGAGAGGGACAAGGGTGGTTAGAGAGAGAGAGGAGGGTGGAGTGCCTGTTCTTCCACCCCTCAGTACCTCCCGCTTGTGAAGGTCATGGTGGGGTGCGTTCTCTCCTCCAGATTGGGCGTTAGAGGTTTGCCAAATGATCACAGTCAAAGCCCCTGCGTAGCCCATCTGAAGTTGGATACCTAATAGGAGAACTCACCTACTGAAGAGCGGATGTTGTGAGCAGTGCTCGAAAGACTGGATGAGGATGGCAAGCCTTGAGAGAGGGGGCCCTCGAGCAGCAAGGAATTCCCCTTTCCCAGGTTTCAGCACCAGCAATCTTTTCTTGCTATCTTGAAATATCAAAATTATTATTATTAGTAGTTATAGTGATCCTAATAAAAAACAGAACATTAGAACTTAATCTTCCTAACTGTAACTTGTACTTGTTGTCCATCCTCTCCTAAGCCTCCTCTTCCTTCTCTTTCCCAGATTCTGATGACCAGTATTCTATTCTCAACTTCTCTGAAATTTTCTTTTTTGAGATTCACAAGTGATATTTGTCTTTATATTCCGAGAAATTTAACTTTTTGGCAGTAAATATTTACTAAATACTTTTCAGAAAATTTTGGTAAAGTTTTTACCTGTTAATTAATGATTCTAGAGGTTATGATAATGGCAGTGTAGAAAATCACTTATATGTTATACTTTAATGTGAACAATCTGTAAATAAAATGAAGAAAGCATTTATGATTATAATAAAATCAAAATAAAAAAAATAAGAATTAATTTAATCATGGAGGTGGAAGACTTATCAATTAGTATAAACCATTGCTGAAAATAAATTTAAAGAACTAAATGAATGGAAAAACTTCCTGTGTTAATGAATTTGAAGGTTTAATACCATTAGAATGACAAGTGTTCTCAAATTGACTTGGATAGAATGTAATGCCTATCAAAATTCCAACTTCCTTTTTTTAAACTATAAATGATCTAGTTTATCTTAAAATTAAACAAAATTTTAAGAATTCTGAATAGCAGAAATAATCTTGAGATAGAACTTAAAAATACACTTCTCCAAAGAACACATACATTTACCCAATAAATGTATGTTTTTAGACACCACAAGTAGCAATTAAAGAAATGAAAATCATAACCAAAAATGAAACTAGTTCACACTCATTAGGTTATCTGTAAAAGAAAAGAAAATAATAAAAGTTGGTAAGCATGCGGGGAAGTTGAAATTCTAATGAAATAGCAATAGGATTGAACATCAGTGTGACCACTTTAGAAAATAATTTGATTGTTTCTCAAAATGTTTAATATAGAATTAATATATGACACAGTTGTTCTATTCTTGGATAGGTATGAAAACTAACTGAAAACCAGTGTTCAGACATTTGTATATTAGTGTTCATAGCACATTCATAATCGACCAAATGCTGTAACCAATTTAAATGTTCATTTGATAAAAATATAATGGAATATCATTCATAAAAAGGAATAAAGTTCTGATACATGCTACAATACGAATGTATTTTTACTTTTCTTTTTTGTGTGGGCCTGGAAATTTACTGCTGTACAACTGAGCTAAACCCCAGATCAACATAGATGGATCTTGAAATATCGGGCTAAATGAAATGAGCTACACAAAAGTCCTCATATTGTTTGATTCTGTTTATATATAATGTTCATAATAGACAAATACATTAAAAAAAGAAGTCAGACCTGTGGTTGCCAAGACTGTAGTATGGAGGAATAGTCCACGAATGTTTAATGGGTTTCAGGGTGTGTTCAGGTGATAAAAACACCCTAGAATTAGGAGTGATGGTTGCACTGTATTACAAAAGTATTAAAGTCACTGAATTGTACATTTTAGCATGGTTAAAATGGTGAATTATAATTTATGTAAATTTTAAATAAACAAAATAATAAATAAATATAGAAATAAATAAACCTCTGTTAACTGTAAAGTGATATCTGAATATAACTGTAAAGTGATATCTGAATAAAATATTCATTTTATTCCAGTTTGAATGAACTGAAAGTACTAAACATTTTGGAAAATTCAGAAGTCTAGTGAAGAAGAATTTTGATGCACAAGAACAGGCACAAAGAGATGTTTAGTCAGTACAGAGATCTAGAAAAAATATAATAAAAATCACTAAATCAGGTGATTGATATGGTTATCCTGCAAGTTTCTAATGGGGCAGAGTTGATTAAAATTCACTTCATTAGACTATTAAGCACAGCAAAGCACTGGGGTTACATCTCAATGTCAATTTCAGGCATATGGAGTTGAATATTCCATCAGAATACAAAATGAAAGCTGGGACGAAAGATGTATATCTGAAATATTGCAAGCATATTGTTGTCAGCTGCCATGGTTTAGATATGAGATGCACCCTAAAATCTCATATATGGGCAATGAAAAATAATTTAGAAGTGTAATGCTCTGAAAGGGATTAACTGGGTGGTAACTATAGGCAGAAAGGACATGGTTCCATAGGTGGGTTACTAAGGGAATCCCTTTGGGTTTGTATTTTGTTCATGATAAGGGGAGCTCTCTATCTCTGCTTTATGGTGGCAAAATTCTGAGCCACCTTTTTTCACCATTCTCTTTTACCATGATATTCTGTAATTCCTTTGGCCCAGTGCAATAGAGTTGATCCCTCAAACTGAGATGTCTAAAACCTTAAGCAGCAAAATACATTTTTTCTCCTCTAAAATTTTCTCATCAGGTCTTTTGGTCATAGCAGTCAAATAGCTGAGGAAAACTAAAATTAGTACTGAGAAGTGGGTTTGTTGCTGTAACTAAACTGTCCATGTGGTTCAGAAGCTTTTAGAGCTTTTTGGAATTTGTAAGAGAAATTTTGAAAAGTTTAAGGATGAATCTGGAAAACCTTTATTTTTTTGGTAAGTGGAGCTTAATGAGCAATTCTGGTGGGAATTCCAAAGACCAGAATGCCCATTGAAATGTGCCAATAAAGATTGGGCCCATGAGGCGTCAAAAGAGAAGAAAAGGCCAATTTCTAGCTAAGTTGTCTTCATTTGCCTGCGTACTGAGATTTTCTGTGAGTCTGAATTTAAAGATGATGAACTAATTAATCCAGGAGAAGAAATTTTAAGGCAGCATAGCCTCCAGGTGGTGGCATGGGTATTGCCGGTAGCTTTTAGTCAAGTTTATTGTGATAATCAGGAGCAGAAAGCAAGCACAAAGACTTGAAAAACACACAATTTGGCCAAGAAATTGCAAATAAAATTTGGACTAAGGAAGGTGTGGTTGTTAAAAGAATTACAGCCCTTAAAAAAATACTAAAGGATTTACCCATAGACAATAGGAAAGATGGTTTGAGGTTATCTCTGGAATTGGTAAGACCCTACCCATCCTAGGCTCAAGAGTGTAAAAGTAAAACTTCCTTTGACAAGAGACCAGTGGGACATCCTGCTGGCACAGGGATCACTGGGAAGTTATTTTACCATGCTCAGTTGTCCAGAAACTCAAAGGATGATTAACCATGGGCCCTATAGGCTTGGATACTTCTTGAGATGGTGGCAGACCTTGGAGTCAACCACATGGTGCTGGTTCTATTAAGATAGCAGGATGTTGGGTTTAGGGGCAAATGGAGGTTCCCACTGAGATTTTAAAGGAGGGCCTGGGAGTCCACCAGGCGAAGTGCAGCAAGTTGGAGTCTCTTTACGCAGCTCCAGAGAGGGAAATGCATGTCAACAAAAGAGGGAAGCCACAGCTGCAGTGGTGAACCCTGAGATTAAGAGATGTCAGTAATTTGGAATGTCTGCCAATGAAAGCTGCTGGCATTGAATAGAAATAAGGCAAGACACAGGTCACAGGGGCTGAAAACATCAAGGGCATAAGGATAGGACTGTATAAACCCTCTGGAGAGAATATCACAATGCCATGTGCCCCAGATATTGGATGTGAAGCTAAAGAACTTGTTTGCCCTGCTGGATTTCAGTCTTGTTTTGGTCCCACCACTTTTTCCAATGTCCCTCTCCCTCTATCTTTTGGAATGGAAATGTTTACTCTATGCATTTACATATTGAAATTATGTAACTTTCTTTTGGATTTTGCAGGGCCTCACACTGAGAGTTTGCCTTGAGTTACAATGGAGATTTTGGACTTACACTTTTAGGTAATACTGTTGAGACTATCAGGGCTATTGGAAATGAACTAATATATATTTTTCATATATTTTTCATTGTGAGATGGACATGAGACACTTTTATTTATTTATTTATTTTAAAGAGAGAGTGTGAGAGAGAGAATTCTTTTTAATATTTATTTTTTAATTTTCGGTGGACACAACATCTTTGTTTGTATGTGGTACTGAGGATCGAATCCCGGCCGCATGCATGCCAGGCGAGCGCGCTACCGCTTGAGCCACATCCCCAGCCCATTGTGAGCCACTTTTACCAGGGCTGAAATGTTATAGTTTAGATATGAGGGTTCCCTAAATGCTTATGTATGAGATAATGCAAGAAATTTAGAGGTAAAATGATTAGGTTATGAGAGGTGATAACATTTTAATCTGCTGCATTAATATGGTACAGTACCACTTATGTAGATTCACAAATGGGAGGCTGTTGTAAGATTATTAACTTACTTTACTATCAGCTAAGGCTATGTATATCTGGGAACCAGTACCTGGATTCACATAATTTATCAATGAGGGTAAGTGAAACATTTATTTAAGTTTGAATCCCAGTCACAAAGTAGCTAGTGTTAAGTGGCAAGTCATGTAGCAGTGTTTGAACTTTTGGTGGGTTTGCTGTTTCCAGTGTCAGTTTTGAAGAAGTGGGAATTATGAGCTGAATAGGCACCCTAACTGATGTCTATCCTGACATAATTTTGCAGGATTAGTTATTTTACACTTCCTAGTGAGGACAAAAGATACAGAGATCTGAACTACAGGTAGTCATGCTAGAAGCTTCACCTTTGTGCTGCTTTCCCATGTTTAGAGAGGCAGTCACAAAGCAAACTCTCTACAGGAGGCTCTTCTTGAAAATAAAACATTTGAAGTTATTCTAACATTATTTATTATATTGTTCTAAAATTATGTGCTCACACTTTAGAATTAGTTGGGCTTCCATGGATCTGTAATGATGTGCTAAACTCTCTGATGACAATTGTGTTTTTATCAATTTCTCTTTTTACTTCTAATGGATTTTGCTTTATACATTTTTCATGAAATGTAATTTGTCAGCAAAAGGTTCATGATCATTGGAGTCTTTTGTGGATTTGTATCTTTTCATCAATATAAAACTATTTTTTTTCATCCCAATATAAGCACTGAGATTTCTCCTTTATTCTGTGTGATACTAATTTTAGCACATTTATTTTCTTTTTAACATTGGTTTGATAAATCTTTGCTTGTCCTCTTACTTTTAGCCTTTCTTTGAAATTTTGTTACCGATTGGATTCTTTTTAACGGTTTATAATTGAAAGTTGTTATTGTACTCTGTGTAATAAAGTAGCATTTAAAAGAATGACATATTTTTTCACATTTGTACACAAATTTTATATTTCTTATTGTTTCTGTAATCTTGTATTATCTTTAGGCATACTTGCAGTTTATACTTAGACCTGCATTTTGCTGTAAATGTACATTTTGTTCTCAATTATTTTTTGCCAAATTACACTCTACATATGCATTTTGACTTCTAATATTTTAAAAATGTAATCATAAATAACTCTTAATAAATGTTACAATTACAGAAAATTATTTCATTGAATCCCATTTTGTAAATGAATATGTTTGATCATTTTTCTTTCTTTCTTTATTCTTTTCTTCTTGTGGTGTTGGGGATTGAATACAGGGTCCACACATGTTAGGCAAATGCATTACCACTGACACATACCAAACCCTTTTGATCTTGAGATAGGATTTAATACTTATTTACCAACACAGGCTTTCAAATTGTAATTCCCCCTAACTCAGCCTCCTGAGTCCCTGGGGTTACAGGGATATGCCATTATGCCCAATTTCTCTATCTCTAAGTAAGCCTGATAATTCTTGTTAATCTAAAATGAGGCTATACATTCAAAACTTAATTTATCACTTTTTTTATTCAACAGATTTTAAAACCACACATAAGATAAATAACTTGAGAATTTGTCCCAAAATACTTAGGGTTTCAATTATATGGTGAATATTGGATTTTGCTTGTATTGATTTTATGTAGGTCTTCATATGACCTGTAAAAATTATATGTAATTGCTTCTTTAGTCCATGTTGATCTCAAAATGTCTTAGTTTATGCTGTTTTCACATTGTAACAATTAGATAACTTGCATATAGACATACACACATATATATACACTGTATATTTTTATATATTAAAATTCTATATAATTATCAAATTTTCAAATACTAATATAACTTTGACATTCTTAAACATTTCATCTGAACTCATAGATATTTAGGATTTCAGGAAAGGTTGAGACCAATTAGATTTTGATTATCTTATTAATTCCCTAAATTTTTCCTTATATTTGAAAATTCCAATTATTTTAGTTATAATCTAATCTATAATAATTCATAAATATAAGATAAAGTTTCAATTTTAGGGACTGTGTATCAATAAGTTTTAAAAATTACTTTAATTTTTTTACTTTAGCTCCATCATTAAGTGTTGTTTCACAAGTTTTATTATTCAAAGGTAGTTCATTAGGATATTTCCTCTATGCTTTAAAATTTTTCTCCTTTTTATATTATCTAACTATGGATTTCATTAGGAGTTTTATGTCTCCTTCAGATCTCTTATCTTCTTTTAAATGTCTTCATTATTTCTGCAAATATGGTAATTTGACTTTTCTTAATCTTGTGATCTTTCCACATTTTAAATTGCTCCTTTTTCCTACTTGATGACACATTCTAAATTTTATTGGACACAAGGTTAATATTTTCCTGACTTCTTATTTGTATATTATTGGAGATTCATATCAAAAGGAAGCAACTCCCCAGGTTTTTAGGATTTAAATTTTTGGTTTTTAAATGCCTGCCATTTATTATATTTTCTAAATATATCTTTAAAGAATGAGGCAGGATTTCCACTTATTATATTTTAATTTTCTAGGATAATGGACTAACCCTGTCCAGACAAAAACTAAGGAGGATGACAAAAATGTATTTTAAAATATTCTAAACTGCTTTGAATATAAGCTGGCAATGTATATCAAGCAAAAATGTTGATGAAGGAATATAACTAAATAGTAAGAGTTAAAACATCTTCAATCCTGAAGATAATTGCGCAAAATCTGAGGGACATAAGCATATGCATGCAAAAACTCAAAGAATATTGAGAAAGGAATATAAAGCAAATGCAATTTGGGACATGAGGTAATCCATAAATAAATCCTACCTTTCTGACACACATGCAACATTAAAAAAATTGCCTTGATGCTCAGTTATAAAAGAGTTAATGAAATTTCCTGAGGAAATAAAACTTTGAGATAGCTTGCCTATAGGTTTGTACACATGCTTACATTAACCTTTGGACAGTACAACCCCAAGCCTTGATTTTTACCAAGAATAGACCTGGGATAATAATTTTATGTTCCTTTTGGCAATAGACAGAGATCATATTTAAAGAATTTTATCTGTATCCTAGACAACAGAAATTCCTTGAAATTATGCTTCAAATAAAATATGAAATCATTCAGAAATCACTAATTCTCCAAACATATAACTAGCATAAATTTAAAATGCATAAATATCATTATAATTTACCAACTCACAAAATGTCTTAATTTGATATTGTCTTCAATGAGTATACTACTATGGATCAATATATTTGAAAATATTGAAAGAAGATTTTTGAATATATGTATAGAAAAAGAAAGAAAAATTAACAGCAGCTTTTTAAAAATGAATTTTTAGAAAAATAAATTAGTATAGCAATTAAACATTAAATGGAGAAACTTTAGCTTCTAGTGATAGTTGTCCCTATACATGACCTCTGAAGACTAATAGAAAACTGGATACAAATGTTTGCAGATACCACACAATAAATAGTTACTGGCTGTTGTTTTCTAAGAGACAGGAACCAAATACCATGAATTATCCTCATACTTTTCCTCAAGACAGTTTCTAGATTGAAGTCACCGAGGGTAATACAAAGAGAAAAACCGCATTCTATCATTAAAGGAGATTAATTTTGGAAATCTGTGTGACAGAGGTCACCAGAATTTGAAAGATAGAATATGATAGAGGAGGAAATTACACAGAGGAACAGCTTCATAAATCCACAATTGGCTAACTTGGAACTTTTGGTAAACAATAATCTGGCAGTTTATTCAGTGAAATTACACAAGACCAGACTGAAAAAAAATAGAGAGAGTGGGGAAAAATAACTACTGGGGACTTGTAAGCTAAAATATTTCTAGGACTTGCACAGGGCTGAAAGATGTACGCATTCCCACTTAGTAAAATGGAGAGATATTGTTGTCTGATTGGTTAGTTTTGGAGACTTCTAATCTGATGTTATACTGTTAATCATAAAGATAAGACTGCTCTCTGCACGACCTAGTAAAGCTAAAAAAATTAGGTTGATAGAAAGTCATTTATATATCTGATAAAACATACTCCATAATCAGTAGTGGAAGACAACAGAATCCAGGTAGTGAAAAATGTAATGATATTTAATATTCAATATCAAATTAAAAAGTTATTAGGCATACAAAGATACAGAAAAATGTAGACTCATAAATAAGAGAAAAATAAAATTATGAGAAGAGAAAGAGATGGAGATAATAAAATTAATATAAAATAACTTTTAAACAGTTATTCAAAATGTGCTTACAATGTAAGAAATATGCAAATATATGAGAAAGAAAGTAGAAAATATAAGAATTACCTGAGAACGAAATTTAAAATATTATGAAATGATGAAAACCGCATTGTTCAGTTTTCTCAGAAAATGAGAGAAGTCATAAGAAAAGATCACGAAGACATTGAAATATAAATTATCCAAACAGAAAAATGGAGAGATCCAAAGAGACTGAAAAAGAAATTAACAGAACTTTAGACATTTATTGGAAGATGTTAAACAATACAGAGTAGATGTTATTGAGATCCAGAAAAGGACGTGTGCAGAAGATCTATTTGAAGATATCATAGCTGAAATTTGAAGTGAACTGTGGATCACAGATCTAAGAAGTTCAGTGACACTCAAAAAGAATGAATATAATGAATCGCACACCAGCACAGACAACAAATGTACTATGATCACATGGCTGAAATGCAATCATAAAGAGAAATGCTGCAGGCCATCAGAGGAAAGATGCATTATCTTCATTATTTTTGTAAATTGGAGTTGTATATGACAGCAGAAACTGAGATTAAAATCTTACAGTTAGAGATGAACACATCTTTCTCTCTGCTAGACCTTCGTGATAGTGGTTTCTGCTAATCTGCTTAAAAGCTGAGTTGAGTTTGGAGTTTGCTGTTTCTTCAGTGCACCAGAGACTCCAAATCCTTCCAGTGCTGTCTTTGTTCATGGTGGGGCCCAATTTGAAGAAGGCTTTTTGTAATGTCTGCTCCCTGCTCAGCTCCCTACCTCTTGCTTGTGCTGCTACACAGAAGCAGCTCTCCAGTCCTAATCTGCTGTTCATCTTTACTTGATTCTTGGCATGACAGTTTCGGGAAAGTCATTGTCATTTTTCGAGTTCTGATTGTCTCCCTCTTAGGCAGGTACTGTGTACCAGTGTGTATTGAGCGTGTGACTCACATGTTTTTAAACTGTCATCTACCACCTATTTCTGTCCCTAGCTAAAGGAATATGTATGTGTGTATGTGTGTGTGTGTGTGTATATATATATATATATATATATATATATATATATATATTTTTTTTTTTTTTTTTTTTCTGTTTTGCTTCTCCAACTCCACTGGACATTTATCCATCCCCTCGGATTAGTTGTTAGTTTTTATTCATATTTCTAATTAATTATTTGTCTTAGACCTGAATTTATTGATAGGTTTAGTACAAGTTGTTGTTTTGCAGTATATACAATGTTTTCCTTATAAATGTGAAGCTTTTTATGATTGTTCATAAATCTGAAGAGACACAGGAAACTGAATGTCATCCTACAGTTTTTAGGCATTATTAGCTATTGTTTTAGGTATTAAAATTAGGATTATTTACTTATTATTGCATTATGAATGTCCTCTGCATTGAGTGGCTGAATACGATGAGCACATAATATTAATAGTTTTTTGAGTCAGGACTCTGAATATAATCGAGGTGAGTCCCTCTGACTCAAGTTCTTAGACAATTTTGTGAAGTGACAGAGGGTCCTGTGATCTCAACTGACACCTCAACAAGATCAATAACGTGGCTGTGAGAGGACTTTCTTATTTCTTTTTGAACTAGGATTCTTTATTTCTTACTGTCAAAGAAAGTGAGAAAGAAGGACAGGCGTGGGAAGGAGACGTGAGAAAGAGAAGGAAGGGTAGATGAAGAAAGAAGAAGAGAACCTACTTACACTGTAGCAAGGCTCTTATTAATCTTATTAAGTTTGAAGTGCTATCTCATCAACTTGTCTCACCCTATTAGGTTCATCATTAGGCACAGTACCAAATCAAGGGGATGATAACCATTATGAAAAATCATATGGAGGTTCCTCAAAATTTTAAAAATGGTACTACTATATTATCCAGCAATCCCATTAATATGCATTTAGTTCCAGGAAATGAAATCCATGTCTAGAAGAGCCAATTGTGCTCCCATGTTCGTTGCAGCACTATTCACAATAGCCAAGAAATGGAAACACTTAGTATCCATCCATAAATGAATGAGCAAAGACAACATGGCAAATAAACACAGCAGAATACTATGCAGCCATTAAAATAATGAAATACTGTCATTAAGACAATGTGGTTGGCACTGGAGATCATTATGGTTAGTGAAATAAGCCAGGAGCAGAACAACATGTACAGTCATATAAGAGATGATCTCATAGAAGTTGAGAGGATAATTGTGGTCACCAGAAACTGAAGTGCAGGTGGAGGAAGGGATGGGGAAAGAATCATCCATGAGTGCTAGGTTAAATTAAGAAAAAGAAGTTTGGGTGAGTATAGGTAATAATAAAGGACTATATTACAAGAAGCTAGAAGAAGGGAATTTGAAAGTTTTAACCATAAAGACATGATAATGTTTGAGGAAATAGGTTTAAATTGGTTTAAATGTTACATAATGTATCAATGTATTGAAATATCACATTACCTCATTCATATATATACATGTATGTGTGTGTGTGTATATATATATATATATATATATATATATATATATATATATATATATATATGTAATTTTTGTGTTATGTATAATTTAAATATAAATTTAATCAAAATCAAGGGGAGGAAATTAGTGATGGGGTGTGTTGATAATTGTTTACTATTTTACAGATGGCTTACCACAGAAGAAAGGAAATAATGATGTTAGGATTGTAAATTAATGAAATAGGATGCAGGCAAACAGTAGAGAGAAACTGATTAATTTTAAAGTTGCATCTTGCAAAAGATTAATTAGATTGATAAATACATAGCTGCATTTACTAATAATAAAGAAGAAAACAAAAGGAATGAAGGAATCCTGGAGTGGTCATTTATGCCTATAATCCCAGCGGCTCTGGAGGCTGAGGCAGGAGAATTAAGAGTTTGAAGCCAGCTTCAGCAATGGCAAGGTGCTAAGCAACTCAGTGAGACCCTGTCTCTAAATAAAATAAAAAATTGGGCTAGAGATGTGCTCAGTGATTGAGTGCCCCTGAGTTCAATGTCCAGTACCCACCTCCAGAAACAGGAATGATATTGAGAACAAAGGTGGAGTTATATATACAAATTCTATGCACATCTTAAAGGGACAGTACTTAACTTTATGCCTATAAATGTCACATCTTAAAAGAAATGTACACATTTTTCCAAATACACAAATTATAAAACTAACCACACACACACACACACGCACACACACACATACATACACACCCACAAAATGCTTAAGGAAAACCATTCTTGTGGGTTCTGTAGTGACTTTTGCTTTCTCCTTTTCTGATATTAATTTGTTTCCTTTTTTCCTCGATCCCTTGGTTAGATTTTAATACATTGTACTAATATTCTCCAAGCAAGATGTTTTGATTCCACTGACTTTCTTTGTTCATTGTCAATTTTCTTTTATTGATTTTTATTTTTATCATTAATTGCATCCTTCTATTAGTCTCAGATCTAATTTGTTTCTCTATTTTAATTCCCTACAGTGGACAGTGAGCAGCTGGCTACTGGCTCCCTCTTTAGAGTTACTGCTCTCATTATTTCTCTTCTCAGGAACTGATCTGAAGGGCACTTTCACATTAGGCCATGCTCTTTGGCAAAAGGAACAGGACACCTGGTGGGAACATGAAAGTCTTTTAAAGCATCTGCTTTATCACTGCTCACATTTCAGTGTCCAAAGTAAATGGGATGGCCAAGCTCTACATTAATAAAATGAGGAAATATATACCTCCTATCGGAGATGTTGCAAGTCTCACAGCTGTACATGTAAAATCCTTTAAAGGAAAGGGAAAGAATGTGGTTGTATAGCAATAAAACCTCTGATGATGACAAAATTTTATTACAATGGCTTTCATCATTTCAAAAGCACAATTACAGAATCAATGGGAGAACTTAAGTGCCCTTTTTTCATCTTTTCTGCACATTTTGTCACTGTTGTCTATTATCTTGTATTTGAAACTTTTGTTCCAGTCTTTCTGGTTTTCTAATTCTTTCCAATAGTAGTAGTTCACCAGCATATTCATAACTCTCTGAAGTCTGAGCTCTATTTTCTCCCTTGGTTGTGCTTTTTTCCTTACATTCCACATGTAGAATTTCTATTATTATTTTTCTCTGTGATTTAGAAAATAAACTAGATTTTCTACTCATAAAAGTAATACATATTGAATACAGAATTCTTAAAAATTAAGGAAGTACACTAATCTTCACATCAGCAAAACACACGTGCACACAAACAAGAATTCTTTGCCTTCCTTTACAAGAATCTTCATTTTATACACAGTATACACAGTTAAGCTGTTTTTTTTTTTTTTTTTTTTTTGTAACAGGGATTGAACTCAGAGGAACTCAACCACTGAGCCACATCCCCAGCCCTATAATTGTATTCTATTTAGAGACAGGGTTTCACTGAGTAGCTTAGCACCTTGCTGCTGTTAGGACTGACTTTGAACTTGTGATCCTCCTGTCTCAGCCTCCCAAGTCACTGGGATAATAGGTGTGCACCACTGAGCTCTGCTCTCTATATAGGTTTTAATTAAAAATATCATACTCATGTAATTTGATTGATTTTTATGTTCATTTAAAAAGAATTTCATGGTAAACTGTGCTGTTTTTTTTCTTCTTGTACCTGAAAAACTTATACCCATAAAAAGTTTTTTTTTTTAATTTTATTATAAAACTCATAAACTCATTAGAACTATTCAAAGAACACTAACATGCTTAAAATATCAGTAGTCTAGATTTCAGGAAAATTTGATAGAGTAAGCCTGAATTTCAGGAACTTCCTCCACTAATGAAACATAAGAAAAAGTGATAGAAATCATTTCTAACAGTAGTCATTGAAAAACAAAACCTCTAATTTTGTGTTATGACTTCAAAAACATAAAACCTAACAGACCAGTTCCTTCTTCCCTCCTATGATTCTCTAGTGAAATGAGCTATACCAACAGCATCATAGGGATTTTTCTCCAATGGAATGGATAAAAAGATTAACTGAAGTCAATGAACATATCTAAAGAACAGAAAGACAAAAAGACTTTAGAGAATCTAAGATGGAAAAGGCCAGTCAAGTTTGCCATAGTCTGGAGATCTTCATTAAATTGAAGGAAGGAGCTAAAGCCCATAGTTATGGGTTATGGGGCATGGCCTTCTTTGAGTGAGGAATAGTCTGGTATAGATTATTAAATAAAAATCTTAGAAGCATGAACAAAGACCAGATATCCAAAGGATACATGATTTGTTACATAACACACTGCTGCAACTACATGAAAGCCTGAATACTATGATGGACAAAAGTATGAATAATTCAAATAGGAGAAGGGATAGAGACTGGGGGGGGGGTATTCAAAGAAATAATTGCCAAAAATTTCCCAAATTTCATGAAACACAGCAACTTGCAACTGTGAGATACTAAATGAACACCAAGCGGAGAAAGAAACCTTTATCATATGGCAAAATCCTATAAACGCAAGGACAAACCAGAGAAAGAGATAAGATTTTACAAAATATATACCTGGAAAGGCAAATAAATACAGACAGTTTAATCAGCTCTTAAAAATCACACACACACACGCACACATACACACACACACACACAAGACATTTGAATAGACATGCATAGTGGGCTGATTCCATTCCTATGGACCCAAGGTGAGGCAGAACATCATGGCAGAAGGGTGTGGTAAAGAAGCCCTGCTCATCTCATGGAAGCCAGGAAGGTAACAGAGAGAAGGAGAGGAAGGGGCCTCAGGAAAGATGCCCCTTCCAGGATGTTCTCCAAGGACCCACCTCCTCCACCTTTCCTCACCTGCCTATAGTTATCACTCCGTTCATTCAAACTCAGGTAGACTAATTGGGTTACAGTTTTCAGAATCTAATCATTTTACTAACACACATCCCTGTTTTAACACAGGAACTGGGAGGACACCTCATCCAAATTATAACATTCTGCTCCTGGCCTCCAAAAGTTCATGTCCATATCACAAAGCCAAATGCATTTAGTTTATCTCCAAGAGTTTCTGTAGACTTAACGGTTGCAGCATGGCTAAAAATCAAGTCCAAAATTTTATCTGAGACTAAAGAAAATTTTTGACTGTGAACATCTGTAAAACTCAAAAGTGAGTTACATGTATCCAATATACAATGGTCAGAGTAACATTCTCATTACAAAAGGGAGTATAGGGGCTTAAAAAGAAGGGATATATATATATATATATATATATATATATATATATATATATATATATTTCATATATAAACATATATAAAATATATATATATATATTTTCCTTTTAGAACTTAAAAACTAATTCAGTTTTCTAATGGAAGTCAGCATTAAATTTTACTTTTGCTTTATAGCATGTTATGTTCCTTTTGCATTTTGACTGATTTTATGAATTTTTTCTACCTCTTTTTGTTTTAACAATTTAATGAGTATTCATACAATTTTCTTTTTGTTTATTCTGTTTATCCAAGTGTGTAAAAAAGTTTGGGCACATTATTTTTACATTAAAGTCAGCTTTTTGTTTTAATTTGTCAATTTTTATATCTTCTATTTCTAAACAACAGTCATGATTTTCTTAAAACATATTTTCTTTTTTTTATTATTAGTTGCTCAAGACAATACAATGATTTTAACATATCATACATTGGATTCAAATAGGGTATGACTTCATTTTTCCACATGTACAGATTACATAGACATTCTTATTTACTAATTCCATGATTTAGTTTTAAACTTTCTCTATTTTTAAACTATTTTTTTCTCTAATTAAGGTCATATCTCTCCTGCTTCTTTTTATGTTCAGTGATTAGATTCCAGACATTATGAATTTTGCTTAATTCAGTGCTGGATAGGCTTTTCTTTTCAAAAATATTGTATACCTTTTTTTCTGCATTGTTTGTCAGTTTGATCCTAAAGTTTTCTTAATGTATGTCTTGGATTAATCTCCAATAGCCATACTATTATTGTTGTGTCCCTTTTGGGGATATCGGTTGGATGTCCAGATTGTCCCCAATTGTTTTGCAATGGTGTTTGCAGGGCTTGAAAGTCCTCTAGCTTTGACAAGCTCTTCCAAATGCTCATATTTTGACTCCTCAGTTGTACTTTGACCTTCCTCATAGACTTTCTCTTTATGTGTATATAGTTTACCCTTCACTAGTAGTCTTGATAGAGACCATAAGAAAATTTCTGAGGTTACATTTCTTTACCTCCCTGCTATTCAGTACTGTACCACACAGATTGTGTACATATAACCTCTTTGAGCTTTTATTTCAATTGCCTCAACTTAGACTAGCATTTGCTGCTAGTATTATTCCCCTACAGTCTGGATTTTTATTCAAAAAAAAAGGACTAGGAATTAAGGGATCACCTTGTTTCTTTCTCTTTTCTCAAGAAACATGGTTGTGTACTACCTGTTGTTTGTTCTCTGAGAACAACTAATACACATATTTTTCTAGAGTGTAATTTTTAAAGTGAGAAGACACTTTCAGTCCCAGTTATTTCATTTTAACTGTACATAAAATCTATTCTATCATTTCTATAAAAATGACTTTTTTACTATAAAGGAATATTTATGTGTAAAGGACAGAAACATTGCTTTGAACATTTTGAACAAATGTCTTTTAAAAATCAAATAGTTTAATAAAATATTAAGTTACTATACTTTATTATCACTATTATTGTTATTCTGTATAAGATGCAATGACACTGTATTGAACATGGCCCACCTGATTCTTATGCTATAATTGGTACATTTTTTTAATTCAGTGGTTTTATCTGCTGCCTCCGGAGTTTTGAGGAATTCCCATTTCCTAGCCTAATGTTCTGTGTTTAGAGGATCCACTGGGGAATGTAGATTATTTGCTTGCTTGCATTAATAGGAAATGTTCATAGTTCTTTACTCACATGCATTATATATTACAAAATTACTCAAAAGATTTTCGCTTGTTAAAGGCACCCTTTCCTGTTTTCTAACACAGTATATGTAAAAACTCACTTTTATATCCTTCTAGCAAGAGGAATTTTAGAGGTAATTTAAAATCTTGGGCTCTTATCACTATCCTGAAATAAAAGCCTTCAACAGATTTATTAACTGATAAAATCAGCAAAAACCTATAAAATATAAGATTAAAATTAGTATTAACTCTATGTAACAATCTAAATCTATATTAGTATTCAGAATTTATATTATTTGTCACATAAAGAATAGTTTAAAACTTTGCAGTTTATAGAGAAATGTACAGTCTTGGTAGCAATGGAAAGGATGCAGTTTAAAATAATTCTAAAAATATCTATATTTCTATTCAGCTAGCAAAACAAAATAAAATGCAAATACCACATATTCACATTTCAGGGACATGTAAGTTATGTGCCTCTTATGACACTTCAAATTTGATATGCTTTTCTTCCCAGAGTTATATTTGATAATAAAAGACAGAGCCAACAAAGCTATCTATATGCTTTAAAACTGCATTATCCCTTTAGGAATATTATCCCAGAAAATTTTATCTCAAAAAAATTGTAAAGCAATTTAAGCAAATCTCTATGGTGTCACTGCTATAAAATAGTCACAGATTAACCAAACACCCAATAGTCAAATTATTTCTAGGTAATGTGCACCTTCTAACAAAAAAGAAATTATTTATAGGAAATGCTAATTAATCTGAGACATGAGGCATTATGGACCCAATGACTTTAAATCCTGGATATTGCAATATCTACATTATGTATTGAAGACAATCAAATAATCCATAATCAGTATTCAAAATGCTCATCAATTTGCATAATTTCCTAATTTTAAAGCTTAACATAATTTTCTTCTAAATTTAATATATAGTACTTTGCATGCAAAAATTGAAACATCCTTTTTAACGTATTTTTTTCATATTATCATACACACATTTTAAACAAAATAACATGGATAATTTTGTTAACATTTCCATTTTTTTTTAATTTTATACTTTTGAAAATAAAAAACATCTTCAGATAAAGACAATAAGTATATAAAATTTCATGGAAGAGATAGATTGAAGGTATAAATCTGAGCTGCTGTGTAAAAGAATCACTGTGGTGTTTCAGAGACAATAGACTTTCTTTTGCAATTACCATCATTTCCCCCAGTTTCTGATTATTTGCAAAACAATAACCATTTGGGCAGTGGTTAATTGTTTCTACTCAAACATTTGACACATTCTTCATTACTTTTAGTGGATGTGAGTCTTTTACTAAACCACAATTATAATTAAGACTGATGAAATCATTAGGCTTGTTGTAAACATTCAGTTTATCCAAATAGAGTTTGGCAACATTTTAAAGGTCTTCTGTCAGGTTCATTCAATGTTTAATTATTTGTTGTTGATGTTGAATTCCAGCATGATTGTTGTCATTTGTCATTGTGCTCTATTGGAGTAAGTCGACTAAATTTATTTATAATATTTCTGACCAACCTTTACTTAGAATAATAGCAAATACTATTTTTTAAACTTGTTACTTCATTTCTTTTCCCAATATTAATTGTAGGGGATGCAAGGAAGTGTCATGATTCTGTTCACTTACTGATTAAATAAGTAAATACTTAGCATATGGCATGGCCAAGACTAATGGGACAAATGTTAAAATTAAGCATTGTTCCTAACTTCAAGGATCTTATATTCTAATGTGGTAATATTGTCATATATGCAAAGGGTTATGAAAGACCTAGAGAATTCTACTTACATCCCATTCAAGTAAAGGATTTCTGTCATGTTTTGTTTCTTAGACTTTTTTGTAGGTATGCTGTATGAAGAGATCAGGTGTTTTTCTTAATGCAATTAAATGCATTTGGAAGATTTACTTACATCTAGTCTTATTTCTTTTTCGTTTGAATTTTTAAGGATTCCATATGGAATATGGAAACTTGCTATGCAATAATCCTTCTTTCTTAAAAAGGTATAGTAAGCAAATTGTCACAGCTTTTTGTGTAGAGGTTGTTCCCCTTAAATATGTTAAGACAGGCAGACTAGTGATTTTATGTCTGCCATACAGTATCTGAGACAGAAATACTGAAAGGCTTTTATTCTGTTTGTTTGAAGTAAAATGTTAAGATGATGGTAAACACACTAACAGACATCCTGCTGTACCAAAGCCTGGGAGTAATTGTTGAATGTGGATGGACACCAGCATCCTCAGCCAATGCTGGGATCCTTAAATTTCATAAAAGGAATTATGACCTTGGATGACATTCCTTGGTTCCATTACAGTTAGTGTGTTATCAGTTTTAAAAGTAAAATTAATTAAAGACCATTTTAAATAATTTAAAATATCTTTTAAGGATTAATTCTTCCAAACTACTCCATGGTTAAAATAATTTTAGTATTTCAATTGCTGGAGATTTTCTTCAAAGGTCCTTTTTGGGGAGATGAAAGTATTTTTGTTATTAAATTTATGGGGACAGATTAAAGTATGAGTACTTTGTGTAATTTATTAGCATTTATTTATTTTTGAACATGATGGTAATACAATTTAACCTATTGTTGATTAGGTAAGACACTGATCAGGTAAACAGACCAATATATAGTGTTCAGTATATATTTGTGAAGCAACTCAATAAATTTTATTTTTTTAAAAGTATCATTCTATATATGTAGATTTGCTTCTTATTTTTTCATTTAACTTTATATTCTGATTGTTTTGCCTTGTTTTAAAATGTTAAATATTTTAATGGATGAAACATTAGTGTATTCCTTCAGTGATTACTGAAGTTAAGCTTCAAACTATTAGATATAATGCATGAATGAAAATCCTTCTAAATTAATTTGTGTATTAGAATAAATTCAATAAAATAAAATTTGATGGATCAGAGGGCATAAACATTTTATAGTCACTTTTTTCCCTAAATCCAAATATAATAATTATTGCTCAATATCAACCTCTTTTTAAAAAGTAAAAATTAAATAGTGTGTAAATTAATAGACAAAAAGCAATTTGTTTTGTAATTTCTCCATGAAATAATAAAATAATAATACAATATCACAATATAAGTAAAAATTTTACTAATTTTTTTAATCTTCATTATAAGCAATAATTTCTGAGTACAACTTAGTATGCTCTATAAAATGTTATCAGTAATAATTTTTATAAGAACATATTTCAGAAAAGAAATTGAACTACACATAAAATTAATAATATTATTGTTCAATAATTTTTAAAATGTATGATTATATCATGAAGTCATCTTTTTCTACACATTGCATTGGTCAGTGTTTCCTAGAGAAAAAAATATAATGTGAGTTGAAGAATGAATGAAAATGATAAAATATACTATCTAGAAAATTTCCCTGACAATGTTGAAAATTATTTGATTCCTGTAAAAAGAAAATATTTGTAGAAAATATATATCATCAAAAAATGTGGCTAAGAACATCTAAATTGTTTCCATGTTCCTTCTACAATTGTTTGTGTCTTTTTTGTAATTTAAAAAAAAAGCTGAGATTTTTCTTTTTTCACAGAAATCAGTAGTTTTGGGTATCTTTAACTTTCTTTTAATTTTTAAGGCAACACTGAAAAGTATCTATGTGAAAGAGCTAATTTCCCCGCTGTTGGCCTGATTCATTATGATTTCTTCCTTCAAAGGCTCTTTTTCTAACTTTTCTCTGATCCATTAAATTAGCAACTTATTACTTGTCATTGTTCAGTGTTGGTACCAGACAAAAAAGTTCAAAGGGCTATCTGAGATCTTCATTCCTACTCCTTTTATACATAATTTCATCTTTGTAGGAAACCTGTTTCTTTAGATACTTTCAATTCTCCATTCCAAAACAACATTCCAGTATGACTGTAAATATTAAATGATGATTTTCCTCTTCCAATATTTACCATTTTCATTTTTATCCAACTTCTGGGTAAGATGTTCTTTTGCTTAAAAGAAAGAAAAAGTTTTTATAAAATATTTGTTTAGGTGTAAAGTATTTATTGATCCTAAAATCATAAGACTTAACTTTCCTTAACTCCTCCATAAGCCACGATGAAGAGGTCAAGTTTCTTCAGCTGGGAGTTTAAGTCTGGTTAGTCTCACATCAGTTCACAGAGAAAGAGAATGCCCTTAGGTCTGTAAGGAACATTTCATATTATGTACAATGTATGACAGGAACCTAAGTGACACATAAATGTGGACAAAAGAATATCCATGAATATAATATTATTTCTGTGATTTTGGTTTATCAGAGAAGCCATGCATTCTGGTTGGGGTAAACATAATTCTAGAAAGGTATTTTTGCAAATGAAAAGAGACAATGTAAGTTTTTTTAAAATATATTTAAAATATTAGCTTTATTTATATTCATTTAGAACAGGAGATGAAATCTAAAATTAAAAAAAAAATTCTTAACTTCATATAATTTTTCACCAAAACAGTATTATTTTGTACTCTTTCTACAGCTTTCCTTTAAAGTGGGAGGAGCTGTCACAGTTTCAATACAACCTGGCATGTTTAATGCTGCACAACTTCTCATAGAAGGTCATGCAACCTCCACTTGCCTCCTTGAGCTTCTCACTCAGGGAGAAGCCAGCTGCCAGGGGCACAGCCTGTTCCTCTTGAGGTAGCTTGCCAGTCATGGAGTAGCTAAGCACAGCTTGCCAGCTTTCTTCCTCTAGTCATGTGAGTGAAGCCCCTTGGAGTGTTCTGACTAGCTCATCCCCTAGCTAACTACCACCAAATGATCCCATTTCCTGACACAGGGAACACAAGAATTGCTCAACAGAGCCTAGTTAAAACTGATGACCTAAAGAATCTGTGAGATATATTAGAATGACTGTTCTGAGCTCTTAAGTGTCTAACAGCTTTTAACACAGCAATATACAACTGAAGCAGCTTTCAAAATAAACCCTCAATATACTTAAAGAACTGTGATGCAAAAATCTCTGAAACCAAAGCAAGGAGTGTAATATAAACAATGTGAAGCAGGCCTACACAGTGTGTGTCCAGAATAAAAGAAAAGCCAAGGCCCTGAGAATATATTTTAATGTATTCAACATGATGGAAATGCTAGATAACTTTAGCAAGAATAGAAGGTGGCATTTTCATCTTGTGTATTTATGAAGTTATTGTAATCTGCCACTTTCCTGAACTAATTCACCTTATATCATTTATCTAATGGAAATTGACTGTCTTGTTTTCTTAATGAGACAGAAAGTATTGTTTCTTTCTATATTCTTCTGAAGTAAAAAAGAAACTAGATATACATACATAATAATATTATCTATATCAACAACATGTACTATTAAATAATTATGAACATTTGAACATTGGTCTTTTATATAATATTTAGAAAACTAAGCCCTATATTAAGCATGGAAAGGTTCATTACAGTTCACTGAAGTTACAAAATAAAATGCAAATGCAGTAAACCTTACTGGTTTGAAAGTGTGTTATTTTGGAAGGATTTTTCATCTTGGAGACAGAGGATTTTAGCACAACAGAGGAATAAAGTAATGCCCAAGATGGAAACATGAAAAACAAAATATTAGGTAGGCAAGTATTTAAGAAGTTATGTATTTTGGAATTTAAATGTACAATGTAAAATTGTCAATAAATGGAATGATTCAGAACCATACAATAAAGTTCTTTGGGAACTTGGATGCAAGATGCAGATACAAAGGTATTGGCATAGTCATTTTCTTGATGAAAACTATTGAAAAATCCACCATCTGTAACATGCCATTTAAGTCTTGTTATTGTGCATCTCCTACCCTCCTCCCAAGAATCATCTGAAATCAATCTGTGTTTAAAAGTTACCCTCCAGTAAGCCTGAATTGCTTGTAGTTTCCTTAGAAGCACCATAGGTTTTTGTTTGCTGTTTTTTGTTGTTGTTGTTGTTGTTGTTTTATGCCAGATGATTTATCAATTTGTTTTTGATTTATTTGGCTGTGTCCCCTGGGACTCTTGGCCTTCTGACAAGGACTCTTTCTTATGCAATTTATGCCTTATAGTCAGTGATACAGAATTCTGTAAATTACTAAATTAGCAAATAAATGCTTGAGTATATACCTGAATTTGTTTATCTGTCACCAGTTGTTGGACATTTGGTCCGGTTGCATTTATTGGCTAGTATGAATGCATCTGCTGGGACTTCTGTAGATAGATGATTTCATTTCCCTTGGCAAAGACTAGGACTGGGATTGATATATTTTTGTATAGATATGTCTGACTTCATAAGAAACCACCCATCTATTCTCTGAGGATTCTGTGACCTTTTGAATTCCTTGCAGTAAATAATAAGAACTCCAAAACCTCTTCTCCAACACTTGATATTGTTGTTCTTTTAATTTTGGCCATTCTAATGGCTGTAATGTGTCATCTTATTGTGACTTTGAATTATTTTCCCCTAATGATTAGTGATACTGAGTACCTTTGTATGTACTTATTTCCCATAGGCTTCTATGGTAAAATATCTGTTCGTGTCTTTTGAATTTTGTTTTTAAAAATCAAATTGATTTCCTTCTTAGCCATGTGATGGAACGCTATCATACAACATGAGAATTAAATAATTGAAAGAACCCAGACACATACATATGATATGATTTACAGAAAAGGGAAGATTATAATGACAGAAATCACATCAGTGATTGCCTGGGGCCAGATTTTTACAAGAGGGTGAAAAATTCAGCACAAAACTGTGTTGGGTTGACAGAAATCTTCCATCTCATGAATGCTCTGAATGGTTCATTACAAAAATTGAACCAGTTTTAGTATTTTTATTAGCATATTATAGTTATACATGATATTGGAATTCATTGTGACATAATCATGAAAGCACAGAATATAATTTGCTCTACTTCAGTCCCCAGTTGTCCCCTTTTGCCTTCATTTCTTCCTTCCTTTTTCCTTTTCCTCTTCTCTACTGGTCTTTCTTCTATTTATTTATGTGCTTTTTAAAATTAGTGATTTATAGATAAAAATGAAAGTGGAATACACTGTGGTATGTTCACATATGTACAAAGCACAGTTTGGTCAATTACATTCCACAATTCCTCTCTTATTTCTCCCCCTGCCCCAATCCCCTTTCTCATTTCTACTGACCTAATCTTTAAATAATGCTAAAATTTCCACAGCATAGATTGAGAAGGGATATTTACAAAATACATAAATAATAATAAATAAAATAAAGCAATTATCACCTTGATACTAAAATCTGACAAAGATTATATATAAAAATATTAGAAATAAACCTCACTTATTTATATGACTGACAAATTTCTAAAATGGAATACATACAAATGGAATGGAGCATGGTCTTGAAATAATCATAAACAATCTTGGCAAAATCATGGTTTGGTAATGATGGACCATACATGTGGCAGTGGTTCCACTGATGATGATTGTGCTGAAAAATTCTATTGCCTACTGATGTCATAAGTTCTTAACATGAGGTATTTGTCAGGTATTTGTGGAGATTCTGATATAGAGAAACCTACTGTACTTCCAGTTGTATAAAATACAGCACACACAGTTATACACAATACATAACACTTGATACTAATTATAATAAACTGTTATTGGTCTATTACATATGTATTTTCTATATTTATTATCCCATTAGTGCATACATACTCCTTCTAGTTTTTTAAAAATAGCTTACTGTAAAACATTATGCCAAGTTATGCCCTCAGCAGCCTCCCATATCTAGTATTTACTGCATGTCTTGATTGCCTCAAGAGGCCACATGGAGTGGTTGGTCCATACCATCTAAGTATGTTGTATGGCACAATAATGAAATCGCCTGGTGACTCATTTCACAGAATTAATTCTTGTCAAGAAATGCCTGATTGTATCATGATTGTGTGGAACTGGGACCAGGAAAGTTGGGATGAGTCATTATTTGGAAACCTAAGGATATGATTCATTTTTAGTTAATAAGTTTTAAAAATGAGGTTTTAGCTATAAATATTGCGAAGTATTACATAATATTAAAAGTAAAACTAACTTGAAGTAGCACTAGAAAAATTAAAAAATATGGCACAAATAATGAATTTTTATTTTTAATCAATATCTATATTGGAAAGCAACTAAATAAAAAATGTTTAGGGACCAAATAAAACAAGAAAATGAGTTCCAAATTGGAAAAAATTGGAAAAAGAGTTAGGGTATTGGCAAATAGAGATATAGGGATTAATTATTAGACAAATTCCACAAATATTCTTTTGATTTTTGTCTCAGACTGTTATTGTCACCATGTACTTATTTCTGACTAAATAGATTCTATAGAAAGCCCACCTCTTCACTGGGAACTTAGGTCAAGCATAAGCCAGGTAAAGGGCACTGAGTGGCACTCATAAATACCTCCGGGATAGGAATATGCTTCTTCCTATAGTTTTTTTTAATTTTTAGACATTTATGGACTTTATTTTATTCATATATTTACATGTGGTGCTGAGAATCGAACCCAGTGCCTCACACATGCTAGGCAAGTGCTCTACCACTGAGCCACAACCCCAGATCCAATCCCATTATGTTTTCAAATTATTTAGATTTACTTCTGAAATACTTCACAAAAGTTTAAATAGATAGAAATGTTTTGTTTAAAATTTTTTTTCAAGCCACTCATATTTATAGAAATAAGTAGTCACAATTGAAATGAGACTAGATTTAAAATTCTTCTTCTTCATTTTTATACTGCAAATTTTAGAAAAGCTTGTTTGCATAAATAAGTGCCAGGGATGTGAGGAATAAGGCCACACAGGCATTTGAAGTTCTAAGTCACATTAGAAAAAGTCAGACTGATTTTTCATCAAAATTAATTTTAACACTGACTCAAATCTTTCATTAATTTTGTATAAGCGATGTCATTTGTTTCTCACCTTACAAAGAAATTTATTGCTAATCATCACAGGCATGTGATCCCTGAAACTATTACACAATATTTTGCCAAGACATATTGAATGCATGTAAATTGTTTTTATAAGTCATTTTAGAAACATCTTATTTTATCCAATATCACCATAAAATGTTAAAATAATTAAAATCTTATTAATTTTCAGCATAAGTTACTTTTTCATAAAAATTACTTTATCATATTACCTATCTTAAATATATTTTTGTCTGAAATTTTTAGCTATACATTTAGTTCATTCAATATACATGAAATAATGTAAATAACCAGTCCTGGTCAAATCTATTCAGAATATATGTCTGATTTTGTTTCTCTATTCAAATAAGCATGTTAATATTCATCCCAGTCACAGTCCACCTAAAGTTGGGACTCTCAGGGTAAAGATATGAGAGCTGAAGTTGCTTCTACCTTAATTGTTTCTTAAGATGCTTTTTTTTCATGCATGAAATGACTTAGTTTTAGTTGTCATTCATTCTTTGACAAGAGGAAAATGGAAAAGGTAAAGTTTTCAGACTATTCCTCTGATAAACACCCAGATATTTTCATACTTGGAGGAAATGTCATGTGCTACATTATATTTTGTGTTAAGTGCTGGCTAGTCAGGAAAATCCACAAGAGGAGAAACAGTAGACTCAAGAGAGCAGTTTGTTATACTCACGAGTTCTGGAAACAGGCAGCATGACACCCCATGTAGGGCTACATGGGAAAGTGTCAGCATCAGTCAGGGGCAGAAGGGGACAGAGCATGGGAGAGCCTTTAAGGGAGTTTCCACAAGATGGGCAAAATAAGGCATGGTGAACAATTTAGAACTGGCTAGTTGGTATCATTCTAGCAGGCAAGCAGTACAGGTAACCCCTGTCTGGTACCTGTCTCTGGGAAGATAAAGTCAGAGAAATATTGCCTCCTGTAGGGCAGAAACAGAGTAAGTAGGCTCCACAATTGTCAGTGTGCATATCAAAGGGGTGCCAGGGGGCAGCATTTGCTAACCCTAACAATGTGCCAGTCTTCAGTGGGCAGTATTTCCTCAGCCAGAAGGTTTCTTAAGGTGTTAAAATATCATGGTATCCAGAAAATAAAAACATAAGGCAAATGCATTAATCCAAGGTTTAGGGATGTAAGAATAATGCCATTATTTTGTGGAGGTAGAGGAAGGAGACTTGCATAAAGTTAGACGAAAAAAATAATAGGCTTTGTAATTTCAGGAATTCTTGTGACTTTGTCAAGTAGATCACTTTTATAAAGGAATATGTGGGTAAGCTGGGAATTGGTGAGGTGACTGACTTAGACCCTCCCTTAATAGATATACTCCTTTGAAATTCCGATGTAAATCCAGGTTTATAAATCTCTTAATTTAAAGAATGCTAATTTGAAAAACCATAAATACCACCAGTTTTGGGGGGATTGAATAAAGTACCTAATAATATGTAGATAGTCTGCTTTATTACTCCAAAATCCACACAGTCTACCATTACTTTTCACTCATTAGCTCCATCAGTGAGGGGATGAATTTAGAATAATTTATAACTGCCATTATAAATTCTATAGAGGTTTAGTCGTGATCAACTAATTTTTTACTAAAACAAATCATTGATGACAGTTTTCATGTCCTACACATATTGTTGACTTTGTTGCAACATGGATTGTATATATTCATCATTTTATTAAAGATTATCTCATGCCTTTGAAAGTACACAATATCATTTCCTTCATCACTTTTTTAAAAAAGCATTACCTAGGATTGTATAACTGGTCTCAACTTTGTTTCACAGTAAGAGCTTAGTCATAGACTCATCGTTTTTACTCTTATTTTCTATAATTTCATCATTTAGGTTGCACTCATTACCACTTTCACCCAACAGTGAGTCATGTGCCCTAGGACCTGATTTTTTTTAGATGGATCTCCAAAATCATTTGATTAATAAAGCAATGAATTAACAGAATCTCAGCAAAACTTTGTATTTAATGAATATTATTAAACTTTTCCAGATTAATATTATTAAACTTTTAATATTATTAAACTTTTCCAGATTCATGTTTAAATTTTTCTTGGAAAAAATATGAATTAGCAGCTTCAGAAAACAGACATGTTACCTTTATTCAGAAAGCAAAGCACATACATTACTGATCAGGCTAACATTAAATGACTTGTATCAATATCAAAATCACAGAATATAAAAAATAAATATATCATTATCTTATTTTTTTTAATTATAAAATAAACTCACTAATTCAGACAGTACTTTTTGTACTTATTTTTGAAATATCTGAAAGTCTTACTATTTAACAATTTCATCATTCTTAATGATCTCAATTAACATTGTGTTTTTTTCCACCATTTAAACATTTCTTTGATATGTATTATTTTATATTTTAAGACATAATAATAACTTTGATTATCTTTTGCTTACATGTTATTTTTAATAGTTTGGTATTAATTACATCTATTTATATTTAGAAAACAATCACAAAACTTTTATGCAAAACTTAATTTAGAACAATTGAAGCATCACTCTGTTGAAGACATAGGCTCATATAATTTTTATTATATTTATTCGATTGTTTTTGTTTATAAATTCTATTTTATACTTTTGAGAATATGTTTCTAAATTATTAATGAACTTCAAATGTATGCATAGTTTTTTTTCTTCTAACATATTTTCCAAGGTTTTCATTTTGAATTCTTTTTGAATAGCTTTCTCTTTTGAGTGATCTTATTTCCATTGAATAATTGAATCATATTTATGAGCTTCTGTTTTTATAACCTGTCTTTTGGAATAATCACTGGATAACCTTTTAATTTGCCAGTCATAATATACTTAATTATTATTGTAAAATTGCTGACCTGTATATAATGTATTTGGAAAGACAATCCCTTGTTAGTTTGATATTTCTTCTGTAATAAATTCTGGAAATTGATTATCACAATAAACAGGGTGATTACTCTTCAAATTTGCTTGGGTGAAAGAAAAGCAAATATATTCATTTTTACAATCTTCTCCACACCTTATTCTTTGTCCAGATAGGTGAATATTACTCCATCTCTCTGACATGGTTGATCCAGACTGCCTGTGCTAATAATGACCTGGTAATTTATGACTGCTGTCGCCAAGCCAGGAGATTGTAATTCCATTTCGCTAGCTCGTCTATATAGTTCAAGGAGACAACAATGCCAGGAGTTAAGAAGAAAAAAGAAACTTCTCTGATCCTATGGCCAAAACAGCTATCATTTTTCTTGTTCATCTGGAAATTAAAATAAAATGTCCAATCTATTACGAGATTTTGAAGCAGATAGATTTTTGGTCAAACTTTCTTGTAAAATTTATTTGCAAGTGTTTTCTGAACAGATGTATAAGTGTACCTCAATTTATTCAAAATTATCATTGCAATAAACTAAGACGCATGAAAAAACTACCTAGACTCTGTCACTTTTTATGAGCTAGAAGAGTCATGTCAAATTTAGACAATAAACCTGTATTTAGCAGTGGAGATCACTACATACAAATCAGATGCCAATGAGCAATATTAAAAGATATCTCATTTTAAGTCAATGAAAATAAAACAATAATTATCTAATTCTGGAGAATTGGTGTTGTTGGTGGTGGTGAGCTGGAGTTGTGGCTCAGTGGTAGAGCACTTGCCTAGCATGTGTGTGGTACTGGGTTTGATCCTCAGCACTACGTAAAAATACACAAACCAAATAAAGGCATTCTGGCCACCTACAACTACAAAAAAATATCTAATTTTCACTAGATTTTATTATATTCTTTCTGTGTTGATATGCTTTTTAATTTTGGATAAATATTCTAAACTAAAACTAAGAGAAGGAAAACAAAAGGTTTAACATTTCCTCATTGCCTTTGGTGTGTGTGTTTTCTTGATAACTTAGGGGAAAATGCTGTGAGATTCTACAAATGTTGACTTTGCGATGTACACTGTCATGTTTTGTCTCAGGTAAGATTACATTTATATTGGATGATTTGATCTATTGCTTCTCTTTTCCCACCTTAATAGCCATTATTTTTGTCCTGTTTGCCCTTTGGTTTCTTCAGCAAAATCCAATCCTCACCTTTCTGAATGGAGCCAGAAACTGCTGATGATCTTTTCAACATTAATCTCCCTCATGTTAATGATAACATCGTGTCCTTTCCAATTGTTCTCGACTCTCGCCTTTTTCTCTGGAAACATAGGTGACCCTACAGCATAGTCTCAACCAAAGTGTCAGTGAGTCTCTCTGGATTTCAAGTTTATTATCCTTTTTTTGGAAGTACAGCTACCTCATTTTCTGACTGACATTTTGACAAACTTCTTATCACTCAGGGCTAGTTGATATTGGAAAAAAAAATCTCATTTCATTCATTTATTTATTTTTGCTGTAGGCTATTGATAGCAATTGGACCTCATTGATAAATAAAAATTCTATTTTCTCTTTCAGAGACTTTGAATGAGCCACTGCATTAAAGTACATTTAGATTCTTTATAGAAATTATCTTCAGGCTTTCATTAAGTGGTATTTTGCTGGTAAAGAGCTTATTAAAATTGTCTTTTTAATGTTCTCATATTTTACTTTATTTGTTTATAATCGTACAGTGATTATTCCACAAAAGCTTTACTTAAATGAATTATCCAAATCATTGCCAACTTAATGACTTTACTTGATGAGATAACCTACCTAAATCAATTAAAAGAAAATATTGGTCTGGGACTACTTTACTGTGAATTGATAGCCAATTTTAACCTTTAATCATTTTGAACCGCAAAATGTCACATAATATACATGTTAATGAGACATTATCAATATTTGATTTGTGTTATGAAAATGCAGCATTTGTGAAAAATATCGTATTGTCATATTTATTCTAAAAATGTCTATTGCCTTTGAATATGTTAATTAGAAGTTAATCAGTACTTTCTTGAAACTTTTCATTTATTAATAAATATGTTGATCTACTTACAATCTGCTATTTCCTATGGGCAAGTAAAATATAGTGTTGAATATGTCATTTTCTGAAAACATACTAGTAAAGTGCCAATCACTTGCAAATATGTTTCTTAAAAGGGATACTGGAGTTTCCTCATCAGTATGTGGGGGCAAAAATACTACCTTCCTCATTGCACTGTTATATGAGCTAAAAGAAGTGGACTAATTCCTGGCAAATATGTTTTATTATTGTTGTGATTGCATTTATCAGAAATAGAGTACTAAAGAATATAAATGAGGTTTTGGATGTCACAGCTTTCTTGTTTATTTAAGAATACAAACAAAAATATGAACTAATACAAATACTAACTTAATAAGTGTAATGAATGTAGGGAATAAAAAGAATAAGCTCTTCAAATCATGATGAGATACCTGGAAAAGATGCAGACTCTCTGTAAATGGGATCAAGTTTTTGCAGAAGGAAAAAGACAATACAGCACAGATAAATCTAAACTGTAAAAAAACAAGGAAGGGATCAATTTATGACAGAGAAAGAGAGATGCTCTTCTTCTGTTAGAATCTGGGACAGTCTTATGAAGATGTTAGCAGTTGAGCTGGCTTTATAAAATTGTCAGGTTTTAGATTTGCTTTGTGAGTTGAAGAAAAGGAACTCCAGGCAGAGGAAGCAAGGTAGCAAAGACATATATCAAACACCACATTATATATACATTAAAAAAAACGCATTCAGTAAGTCTATTTTAAGTTTATTTAATTCTTAAGATAAGAATCAATTGCTGGCTCCTCCAACAAAATACCATAGACTGGAATGGCTAATAAACAACAGAAATATACTTCTCACAGTTCTGGAAGCTGTGAAGTTCAAGATTAAGGAATAGGCAGATTCAGCATCTCAGGAGGAAGGGACTAGGGGTCTTTCCAGTTTCTTTTCTCAGAACACTTATCCTATTCTTGAGTGCTCAGCCCTCATTACCTAATGACTTCCCAAAGGCTCCTCTGCTAGATTATCACCATGGCTGCAAAGACTTCAGTGCATGATTTAGGGATACCCAGACATTCAGCCCTTAGCAATTTGTCTCTTCCATATAAAATAAGTTCCAGTGGATCCAAGGAAATGAGATTAAATTGTTTCACTAAAAAAAAAATAATAATAATATGACATCCTTATGGGGTTTTGTCTTTTTTTTTTTTTACTTAGATTAAGTATGTGGCATTATAGTTCTTTAACTGCTATGTTGAGTAAAAGTTTTTGTGTCTTCATAAATTTCTGAGCATCCTTCATACTATTCAGCACTATTTATAGTGTAGTCTAATGATCAATATTGAAATTACTGCTCTGAGTCTGCAATAAGTATAAACCTTGAAGCTGAGCATGTTGAAAGCTCTATATTTAGTAACTTTATGTTAAAATTTTGGCTTTATATGTCTTTGAAATTTTTCTAAAAATTCACTTTTTACAAAAATTAAAAAAAGGAAAGAAAGAAGGGTCCCAGGTAAAAGTGAAGTCATTTAAGCCCAGCAGAAAAAGGCCCTGCTTGCTGAGACAGTGAGTTTAAAAAATCCATCCTATATATAGAGCCACGAGAAATGGGTTCATTTTTGCAATTCTTTTCCTATGGGAATATTTTCCCCTAAGTTTTCCTGAGGATGCGTATTTGCATGCAACTTTGAAGGAAGGGTACAGCTATTGAAAAACAGAAACTAAGTTTTTAAAATGTTATATTTGTTGGAATAAATTTTGCCCTTCATTAGATAAAAAAGAATTCGCTTTTTGTTTGCTATAGATTAGAAATTAAATAAAATAAAACAAAACCCCTGTGTCTTCATAACTTAAAGTTTGAAAATACCACATTCATAAGTTGTTTGATGAAATCTTCATTATATACTATGAATAAATTACCTTTATAATTATTATTTATACTGACTTTGCCGTAAACTGACTGACTCTTGGCTGAAATTCTGACATGGAAATAGTGCCAAAAAAAAGTGAAAAGGGATTCTAGGAGAATCAGGGTCACTAGTAACAACATAAAATTATTTTGAATTCAGTTTCACAGAGAATTCATTAAAATAATAAAATTACAAAGATACCAGTAATATATACTAAATTTACTTTGGAATTTCTCAGTATGTATAGTTTCTTCTATTTTAAATTAAGTTGTAATGGAGACTAGTAATTCTTGAAAAAGCAAAAACCTTTCTCCTCGTCATCCTTGGATGAGTTTTGAACTTGCAAGAATGAGGACAGATCCTGAAGCCATCCCAGTTGACACTAAAGATAAAGACAACTCTATATACTTTCAATAGTCCCTCTAGCTCTTTAAGAGTAGAATTTTCTTTTGTATCACAGCTTAAGGGTAAAATTAACAATTCCTTCTTCATTGGGAGTTTATAATTACGTACTAGTTTGCCTGTGAATTTTCAGAAGAAACAGAGAAGAACCCTTCAATTTATTGCCAATAATAGTTTGGATGCCAGAGTCTTATTTTTAGATACTCATGAGCTGAAACTCAAGTTGCTTTTCTGTGACCTTTGAATTGAAATAGGAGATACACTGGAAGTTTTCTGAGAAGATCAGAATTGGGGAAACGAGGAATCAAAGTGATTTGGGATATTAGTAATTAATCCTTAATTTATTGACACCCACATATAAGCTTCATTGAACTTGCAAAAAATATATTGCTCTCACTTCAGGATTCAACAACAGGCTTTCTTAGAACAATGTGCTGCCAATTAAAATGAAGTTTGATGCATTTATATCTTCAGAAGTTGCTCTCTGGGATGGAAAGTGGTTAGGTCTTCATGCACATATTAATGTCCTTGAGGCCCATGCCTCTGCTGGTTTTCTACTAGAGAATATTCTGTGCCTTGATTTAAAAAAATAATTTTTCTATAGATTACATTGGTGCAATAACAATAAGGGTACATCTTAAGCATTATTGAAAAAAAGAAACATTTCCACTTTCTGCCTGCATTTTCAAGCAGAACCTGCTTGGGGTTCCGGGGTGAAAGAAGCATCAAAGTGGGAATGGCCTCAGTCAGAGCCTGCAGTTTATGTCACAGGTTTCAACTAGGAATGAGTTTGAGAACCAAGATGACTTTACCAAGACAGCAGAAGGGTTTTATGTGGACAGGAATAGAGGAGAAACTCAGCAGGAAACCTCTAGAAAACATGCCTATCTCCCTGGAGCAGACAGAAAGGAGGGCTATTAGGATGAAAAAGGTTTACAGAGAAAGAAACATAGCACTCATTACTAGGAGCCCTGATCTAGAATATTCACTTAATTTTGGTTCAATTTGTAAACCTTTTTCTGAATGAATTATTTTGCACTTTGATTATATCTTTAATAATCTGGAAATGTTAATATTCCTTCTTTGTGGGGGAGGACTAATGGGGAACTAATCTGAGGAGTGCTTTACCATTAGGCTATATCCTCAGTCCTTTTTATTTTTTACTTTAATACAGGGTTCCACTCATTTGCTTAAGACCTCATTGTGGCCTCAAAATTTGATCCTTTTGCCTCAGCCTCCTGAGCTGCTGGGATTAGAGGTGAGTGGCACCTGACTAATATTCTTGGTAGTATTTCTGTTGAGTGTGAATATGTTCCTATATAAAATTCAGAGCCTGCTGGGAATGATGAAGCAAACCTGTAATACCAGTAGCTCAAGAGGCTGAGGGAGAAGGATTGCAAGTTCCAGGACAACCTCAGCAATTTAGCCAAGTTCTGAGCAGTTTAGTGAGACTTGTCTGAAAATAAAGAAAATAAAAAGGGCTGAGAATGTGGCTTGGTGGTAAAGTGCCCCTAGGTTAAATACCTAGTACCAAAAATATAAGAAAAACAATTAGAAAGAATATAAAGCATTAGGAATGTAGCTCACTAATACAGTACTCTCCTAGTCTGTGCAAGCCTCTGGACTCAATGTTCAGTAATAAAAAAGAAAAAAAAAAGGACAAAGAAACTTGTTTACGACAGGCAGTATTGTGTTGATTTAAATAAGGATACTATTTTTTATATGAAACCATTAAAAAGTGGTAAAAACGTTGTACTCAATCTATAGTACCTTGATTGATTCATTGCACAGAGGGAAGAAGAGCTCTTGTAGAAAGTAGAAATCCTTTGGCCACAAGTAATGTATCAGACTTGAGTTAACAGAAGCCAATAAGGAGATTTACTGGAGAAAAGCCAGACTCTTGTACTGCAGAGAAGCAGACATGAAAGGGAACAGATATTTAGGAAAGTTCATCTAGAATTCCTACCAGTTTCAGTCTCTGCTTGAAGTTTTTTTTTTTTTTTTTTTTTTTATTGGATACCTAAATTATAACTCCTGTGCTAAGGAGCAAATGAGCTCCCTTTAAAGTCATTTTGGCAATATTAAATCAGGGTTTAAGGTACTATCACTGCCTGCTCTATAAATGACCACCAACATGCTTTGAGCTCTTTGTCTCACTCCTTGCATCCTGTGCAGGAAAAGCCTGCCCTTGCTTCTACCCTGCGCAGTTCTTGGGATTGCACATGGCAATTTTGTTTAAGCTCAGAGTTTTACATGACCTCTTGGGAAGTGTTCCTCAACTTTAATGATTACCCTGAATTTTATGCTTCTCAAATTTTTACCTTCAGTATTTGACCCTCAAAGAAAATCTGAGAAAATTAGACACCATGCCATGTGTTTAATCCTCTCCCACTTTTCTAAGCCCTACACCTTTCTCTTAAAAGCTGCTTTAACATCTCCTGTTACAAAATATGATCTCATGTTGAACTCTAGCTGCAAACAGTTTCCACATGAGGAGTCAAGTGTAAGAGCCTGTAAGTTCCAGATCCTTGTTTGTCCAGCTTACTGCTCTGTTCCAAGTTGAAGGAAACTCTTCAATTTCTTGCAATGTCACTTTTACAGGATAATCACAATGAACTTCTTTGGTTTCAAATTTAAGTGACAGGATACTTCAGCTCTGTGTGTGTTTGACACTTTGACTCTAGGAAATACATCAGAACTATGGAGGAAGATTTTCCCTGCTGGATATGAGAAGCTTTCAAAGCCCAGGTCTCAGAGAGGAGTGCCCTTGCCATACCCAAATCACTTCTTATACTCCAACTGGCATAGAGCTCAGTACAGTGAAAGCTTCACTTCATTTGTCTCTCAGGATGGAACTGACAGGTGTCTCTGTCCAAGTTCTCTGCTTGTGTGTTTTATCTCTGCTTTATGTCCTCCAAAGATTAGTGCTGATCAATGGCAAGGATAACAGGGTATATTTGATCATCGATTTTCCTTTTTTGCGGACTGATAGGCTCTTAAATGATTTGATTTTGATATTATAAATTTCTTCATAACTCCTCTTGACCCCTAGAAATTTGAAACATAATCCATAGACATATGCATGAGTTTCTTGTGAATGTTTTATCAAGGCCTATGACTCTTTCACTTAAATCATACTGTGACACACTTTATATAGGAAATGGGAGGAGGTTAAGAAGAGAGTAACTGTGTTATAACCTGAGGTGTATTCAATCAGGTTCAAAAAAAATATTGTTATTCCTTGTCACTCTCACTTTAAAATTACTGTTAATGACTCTTGTCTCTACTGTTGAATAACATGATAGATTCCATAGTTTCTCTCATCACACTATGTTGTATTCCAGGGATTCTCATACTGTTCTGGGTAATTATAAAAATACAAAGTATTCTAAGTCATATCTTTTCTTGCTTCCCCCCCTTTTTTTTACTCTAGAAAATCAGCAATGAGTTAATAGATGATGTGGATTTCTAGTCTATTTCAACATGATGCTTTATATAGCTTGTCTAGCTCATGAAAATTTCTGACTTATCTAGGGGTTCAACTAGCAGAGGGAAGAATAAAGGAAAGAAAATAATTTCATACATGTCCACTGCTATTACATATCAGATATGTAAAATTCAGTCTTGGAGAACACATGTGTGCTTAGGGGTGTCCCTGAGAAATATTCAAGAACAATACATGAGGCATAAATCAGGCTACTTATGGCTCTAACTCTCAGCTTCTGAGAGCTACAACTTACAGGAATGAAAATTACAGTGACATTCTTCTTTGTACTTCTCTATGTGAGGTCCACCTAACATATGTGATACATAAGGGTTGTGAAATAACTTCAGGTTCTTACTTCTATAAATCCTGAGTCAGTGGTCTAATACCTCAAGAAAATGCAGTCAATTTGGCATTCATTGCCTTCTTTGATAATCCTGAAAGGATCAGGAGTCTCATTTTAATAATCAGTCATATATTATTGCTGTACATTATAAGCAAACAATGAAGGAAATTCAATAATATCATGGGAGGAAATAAAAAATGAAATGTTAGATAAAGCAATAAAAAAAACAAATAAAGAGATCCTAGTTATATAGACTAAAATACCAGAAAAAAAATATGGCAAAAGGCAAAGTGAAGCACTTGTTTATTAAATTTCAGTTAGAAAAAAATAATGGCAATTAATTTGTATAATATTTATAATATTTTAATGTTTCAAGTGTATTTTAATATTTTAAGAACTTAAAGAAAAGCAGTGAAAGCTGTATGATACAAAATGTTTTTGGAAAGTTTTTTTTTCTTTAATTTTTATTGTTGGTTGTTCAAAACATTACATAGTTCTTGACAAATCATATTTCACACTTTGATTCAAGTGGGTTATGAACTCCCATTTTTACCCTGGATACAGATTACAGCATCACATCGGTTACACATCCACTGTTTTACATATTGCTATACTAGTGTCTGTTGTATTCTGCTGCCTTTCCTATCCTCTACTATCCCCCCTCCCCTCCCCTCCCCTCTTCTCTCTCTACCCCATCTACTGTAATTCATTTCTCCCCCTTGTTTTTTTCCCCTTTCCACTCACTTCCTCTTGTATGTAATTTTGTATAACCATGAGGGTCTCCTTCCATTTCCATGCAATTTCCCTTCTCTTTCCTTTTCCCTCCCACCTCTCATCCCTGTTTAATGTTAATCTTCTTCTCATACTCTTCCTCCCAACTCTGTTCTTACTTACTCTCCTTATATAAAAGAAACTTTTGGCATTTGTTTTTTAGGGATTGGCTAGCTTCACTTAGCATAATCTGCTCTAATGCCATCCATTTCCCAGCAAATTCTATGATTTTGTCATTTTTTTTTTTTTGGTTTTTTTTTTTGGTTTTTTTTTTTTTTATTGTTGGTTGTTCAAAACATTACATAGTTCTTGATATATCATCTTTCACACTTTGCTTCAAGTGAGTTATGAACTCCCATTTTTAGCCCATATACAGATTGCAGAATCACATCAATTACACATCCATTGATTTACATATTGCCATACTAGTGTCTGTTGTGTTCTGCTGCCTTTCCTATCCTCTACTATCCCCCCTCCTCCCTCCCCTCCCCTCCCCACCCTTCTTCTCTCTCTACCCCCCCTATTGACCTTCATTTCTCCCCCTTGTATTATTTATCCCTTTCCCCTCATTCCCTCTTGTATGTTCTTTTGTATAATCCTGAGGGTCTCCTTCCATTTCCATGCAATTTCCCTTTTCTCTCCCTTTCCCTCCCACCTCTCATCTCTGTTTAATGTTGATCTTCTTCTCATGCTCTTCGTCCCTACTCTGTTCTTAGTTACTCTCCTTATATCAAAGGAGACATTTGGCATTTGCTTTTTAGGGATTGGCTAGCTTCACTTAGCATAATCTGCTCTAGTGCCATCCATTTCCCTGCAAATTCTATGATTTTGTCATTTTTTAATGCAGAGTAATACTCCATTGTGTATAAATGCCACATTTTTTAATCCATTCGTCTATTGAAGGGCATCTGGGTTGGTTCCAAAGTCTTGCTATTGTGAATTGAGCTGCTATGAACATCGATGTAGCAGTGTCCCTGTAGCATGCTCTTTTTAGGTCTTTAGGGAATAGACCAAGAAGGGGAATAGCTGGGTCAAATGGTGGCTCCATTCCCAGCTTTCCAAGAAATCTCCATACTGCTTTCCAAATTGGCTGCACCAATTTGCAGTCCCACCAGCAATGTACAAGTGTACCCTTTTCCCCACATCCTCGCCAGCACTTGTTGTTGTTTGACTTCATGATGGCTGCCAATCTTACTGGAGTGAGATGGTATCTTAGGGTGGTTTTGATTTGCATTTCTCTGACTGCTAGAGATGGTGAGCATTTTTTCATGTACTTGTTGATTGATTGTATGTCCTCCTCTGAGAAGTGTCTGTTCAGGTCCTTGGCCCATTTGTTGATTGGGTTGTTTGTTCTCTTATTGTCTAATTTTTGGAGTTCTTTGTATACTCTGGATATTAGGGCTCTATCTGAAGTGTGAGGAGTAAAGATTTGTTCCCAGGACGTAGGCTCCCTATTTACCTCTCTTATTGTTTCTTTTGCTGAGAAAAAACTTTTCAGTTTGAGTAAGTCCCATTTGTTGATTCTAGTTATTAACTCTTGTGCTATGAGTGTCCTATTGAGGAATTTGGAGCCCGACCCCACAGTATGTAGATCGTAGCCAACTTTTTCTTGTATCAGACGGCGTGTCTCTGATTTGATATCAAGCTCCTTGATCCATTTTGAGTTAACTTTTGTGCATGGCGAGAGAAAGGGATTCAGTTTCATTTTGTTGCATATGGATTTCCAGTTTTCCTAGCACTATTTGTTGAAGATGCTATCCTTCCTCCAATGCATGCTTTTAGCCCCTTTATCAAATATAAGATAGTTGTAGTTTTGTGGATTGGTTTCTGTGTCCTCTATTCTGTACCATTGGTCCACCCGCCTGTTTTGGTACCAGTACCATGCTGTTTTTGTTACTATCGCTCTGTAGTATAGTTTGAGGTCTGGTATTGCTATACCGCCTGATTCACACTTTCTGCTTAGCATTGTTTTTGCTATTCTGGGTCTTTTATTTTTCCATATGAATTTCATAATTGCTTTATCTGTTTCTACAAGAAATGCCGTTGGGATTTTGATTGGCATTGCATTAAACCTATAGAGAACTTTTGGTAATATCGCCATTTTGATGATGTTAGTTCTGCCTATCCATGAACAGGGTATATTTTTCCATCTTCTAAGATCTTCTTCTATTTCTCTCTTTAGGGTTCTATAGTTTTCATTGTATAAGCCTTTCACCTCTTTTGTTAGGTTGATTCCCAAGTATTTTATTTTATTTTTTGAGGATATTTTGAATGGAGTGGTTATCCCCATTTCCATTTCAGAGGATTTGTCGCTGATATACAGGAATGCCTTTGATTTATGCATGTTGATTTTATATCCTGCCACTTTGCTGAATTCATTTATTAGCTCTAATAGTTTCTTTATAGACCCTTTTGGGTCTGCTAGGTATAGAATCATGTCACCTGCAAATAGTGATAATTTAAGTTCTTCTTTTCCTATTTTTATGCCTTTAATTTCTTTCGTCTGTCTAATTTCTCTGGCCAGTGTTTCGAGAACTATGTTGAACAGAAGTGGTGAGAAAGGGCATCCCTGTCTTGTTCCAGATTTTAGAGGGAATGACTTCAATTTTTCTCCATTCAGAATGATGTTAGCCTGAGGCTTAGCATAGATTGCTTTTACAATATTGAGGTATGTTCCTGTTATCCCTAGTTTTTCTAGAGTTTTGAACATAAAGGGATGCTGTACTTTGTCGAATGCTTTTTCTGCATCTATCGAGATGATCATTTGGTTCTTATTTTTAAGTCTATTGATGTGGTGAATAACATTTATTGATTTCCGTATATTGAACCAGCCTTGCATCCCAGGGATGAATCCTACTTGGTCATGGTGTACAATTTTTTTGATATGTTTTTGTATCCGATTCGCCAGAATTTTATTGAGGAGTTTTGCATCTAGGTTCCTTAGAGATATTGGTCTGTAGTTTTCTTTCTTTGAAGTGTCTTTGTCTGATTTAGGAATCAGGGTGATGTTGGCCTTGTAGAATGAATTTGGAAGTTCTCCCTCTTTTTCTATTTCCTGAAATAGCTTGAAAAGTATTGGTATTAGTTCCTCTTTAAAAGTTTTGTAAAACTCTGCTGTATACCCATCCAGTCCTGGGCTTTTCTTAGTTGGTAGTCTTTTGATGGTTTCTTCTATTTCCTCAATTGATATTGGTCTGTTTAGGTTGTCTATATCCTCCTGACTCAATCTGGGCAGATCATATGACTTAAGAAATTTATCGATGCCTTCACTATCTTCTATTTTATTGGAGTATAAGGATTCAAAATAATTTCTGATTATCTTCTGTATTTCTGAAGTGTCTGTTGTGATATTGCCTTTTTCATCCCGTATGCTAGTAATTTGAGTTCTCTCTCTTCTTCTCTTCATTAGCATGGCTAAGGGTCTGTCGATTTTATTTATTTTTTCAAAGAACCAACTTTTAGTTTTGTCAATTTTTTCAATTGTTTCTTTTGTTTCGATTTCATTAATTTCAGCTCTGATTTTAATTATTTCTTGCCTTCTACTTCTTGTGTTGTTGTTTTGCTCTTCTTTTTCTAGGATTTTGAGATGAAGTATGAGATCATTTATTTGTTGTTTTTTTCTTTTTTTAAGGAATGAACTCCACGCAATGAATTTTCCTCTTAGAACTGCTGTCAATGTGTCCCATAGATTCCGATATGTTGTGTCTGTGTTTTCATTTATCTCTAAGAATTTTTTAATTTCCTCCTTGATGTCTTCTATAACCCACTAATCATTCAGTAACCTATTGTTCATTCTCCAAGTGATGCATGATTTTTCCTTCCTTCTTTTATCGTTGATTTTCAGTTTCATTCCTTTATGATCAGATAAGATGCATGGTGTTATCTCTACTCCTTTATATTGTCTAAGAGTTGCCCTGTGACATAATATATGATGTATTTTTGAGGAGGATCCATGTGCTGCTGAGAAAAAAGTGTAACTGCTTGATGTTGGGTGGTATATTCTATATATGTCAATTAAGTCTAGGTTATTAATTGTGTTATTCAGTTCTATAATTTCCTTATTCAACTTTTGTTTGGAAGATCTGTCCAGTGGTGAGAGAGGTGTGTTGAAGTCTCCCATGATTATTGTATGGTGGTCTATTAGACTCTTGCTCTTGAGAAGAGTTTGTTTGATGAACATAGCTGCACCATTGTTTGGGGCATATATATTTATGATTGTTATGTCTTGTTGGTGTATGGTTCCCTTGAGCAGTATGTAGTGTCCCTCTTTATCCCTTTTGATTAACTTTGGCTTGAAATCTATTTTATTTGATAGAAGTATGGACACTCCTGCTTGTTTCCGAAGTCCATATGAGTGATGATTTTTCCCAACATTTCACCTTCAGTCTATGTATGTCTTTTCCTATCAAATGCATCTCCTGTAGGCAGCATATTGTTGGGTCATGTTTTGTGATCCATTCTACTAGCCTGTGTCTCTTAATTGGTGAGTTTAAGCCATTAACATTTAGGGTTACTATTGAGATATGGGTTGTTCTTCCAGCCATATTTGTTTATTTACGTTACTAAACATGGTTTGTTTTCCTCTTTGATTATTTTCCCCCCTTTACTGTACTACCTCCCACTGTTGGTTTTCATTGTTATTTTCCATTTCCTCTTCCTGTAATGTTTTGTCGAGGATTTTTTGGAGAGATGGTTTTCTAGCTGCAAATTCTTTTAACTTTTGTTTATCGTGGAAGGTTTTAATTTCATCTTCCATCCTGAAGCTTAATTTCGCTGGATACACAATTCTTGGTTGGAACCCATTTTCTTTCAGTGTTTGAAATATGTTATTCCAGGATCTTCTAGCTTTCAGAGTCTGTGTTGAAAGATTAGTTGTTATCCTGATTGGTTTTCCCCTGAATGTAATCTGCTTCCTTTCTCTTGTAGCTTTTAAAATTCTCTCCTTATTCTGTATGTTGGGCATCTTCATTATAATGTGTCTAGGTGTGGATCTCTTATGATTTTGCACATTCGTCGTTCTGTAGGCTTCTAGGATTTGGGATTCTGTCTCATTCTTCAAGTCTGGGAAGTTTTCTTGTATTATTTCATTGAATAGATTGCTCATTCCTTTGGTTTGGACCTCTATACCTTCCTGTATCCCAATGACTCTTAAGTTTGGTCTCTTTATGTTATCCCATATTTCTTGGATGTTCTGCTCATGATTTCTTAACATTCTTGCTGAGCTGTCTATGTTCTTTTTCAAGTTGAAATACTTTGTCTTCATTGTCTGATGTTCTATCTTCTAAGTGTTCTACTCTGCTGGTAGTATTCTCAATTGAGTTTTTAAGTTGGTTTATTGCTTCCTGCATTTCTAGGATTTCTGTTTGTTTCTTTTTTATAACCTCTATCTCCCTGTATAGTTGATCTTTTGCTTCTTGGATTTGTTTATGTAATTCATTGTTGAAGTGATCTTTCATTGTCTGATTTTGCTGTCTAATGTCTTCCTTGAGACTCCAGATCATCTGAAGCATGTATATCCTGAATTCTTTATCTGACATTCCATCTGCTGCAGATATTACCTCTTGTAACGTTGAGTTGACCTGCATTGCTTGTGGTCCTTTCTTTTCTTGTCTCTTCATACTGTTCATGTTTCTTTCTGCTTGGTGAAACTGTTGTGTTATTGAATTTTCCCCCTATATATTTACATTGCTCTTGTATAGTTGCAAAGTCTCCCTCGCAGGCGCGGGCGGCGGATCTGCCCCTCCGCGGGCCGCTGGGCCTGTTCTGTCGGTGGTCACAATTCCGCTTATCTTGCAGGTGCTGGGGGAGGGGTGGCTCTGCCCCTCAGCAGGCCACTGGGCCTGTTCTGCTGGTGGGTCACAGGTCCGCCTACCTTGTAGGCGCGTGGGGCGGCTCTGCCCCTCCGCGGGTTGCTGGGCCCTGACCTGCTGGTGGGTCGCAGGTCCGCCTACTGTTTTTGGAAAGTTTAAAGACAACTGTTATATAATTATTTTTTCTAAATAAAGAAAAAATTTAGCATGTTTTAAAAAGAGGCAGCATTTTTGGCTATTTTCTCCTGTGCAAATGCCATTAAACATGAGTTCAATTTGGCTAAAGCACCTTTCTCCTACTATGTAGGGTTTGAACAAGATTTTAAAAAGGCAAGAAATAATCTACCTTGTAGATAATTTTTTATGGTCTAAAATAAACATCACAGTTTATTTGGATCAGCAACCTGAAACAATGAAGATCAGAAGATTGACTCTATTCATAAATAGGAAGTGATGAAGCAGCTTCATGTTAAAGGATGAAGCAGATGGTAATATCCTATTACTGTGTGCTTATTTATTTTTTCAGGTAGGTAGCCCTAACTATGTCCCTTAATGAAAAACAAACTTATTTTTTCACTAATGCCTTGTGACTTCTCTTGGTACTAAGAGCTGATGGAAGTTAATATTGAGAGGTGATGATCGAAAGGCATGACTTAAATAAGATAATGATTCCAGTGTCTGGAATGCACAGAATACCAAATTATACTCTTGCTCAATTTAAAGCACATAACACTGGTATTTCACAACTTTGAAAATTGTGGGTAAAATATTTGTTACAAATGCAATTGAAGGCCAAAACAAGTGTTTTGGGGTTTTGGTAATGTGTAATTACTTAAGTAATCTATAAATAAAGCACCAAAATACCAAATTTTAGAAAATATGATTATTGGAAAGTTACTAGGGAAAATGTCTGTGGAGTGGCAAAATAAGTAAATAAATAAAAATATATGAAAGTTGATGTCTTAATCACTTCAGGATGTTATTAAAAACCTGTAGATTGAGTGACTTATAAACAACAGAAATTGATTTCTAACAGTTTTGGAGTCTGGAAATCTGACATAATGATGGCAGAATGGTTGAGTTTTGATGGACCTCTTTTAAATTGCAGACTGCCATCTTCTTGTATCCTCATATGGCAAGAAAGTTATTTGGGCTCCCTTTTATAAAGGCATTAATCCCAATCATTAGGACTTCACCCTCATAACCTAGTAACTTCCCTAAAGCCTCATCTCCTAATACCATCACACTGATAAATTAGGATTTTAGCACATGAATCTTGGAGGTCATAAATATTTAGTCTATTACAGTTGACATTCAAATTACCCTTATTTTCACACTATTGAAATTAATGGACAATGCAAAGTTGTAAGCCTGATGTTAATTCTGAGAAATCCAAAGGCAGAGATGTAAATAGAAGGCTCATAAGGTTCTGGAAATGTAATCTGGGGTGAGATTTGATGGTAGAAACCAATAAGACACAAGAATAAGTCCAGTCAGTTTAAACTTGTGTACTTCTCTGATAAGGTTACTAGTCTTACAGACATGAGAGCACTGCAAGCAATTTGCATTCTCATTTTATCAAACCATTTACCAAAGGCATATTCAATATTCTTGGAGACAAGATGAGGAATGATAATTCAGTTTTTCTTTCTGTATATTCATAAATAGATGACATATTGTGCTTTTGCTCTGATTATCTAGGGAGAGGTAACTAATGGTGTTATTTGGGAATTGTGATATATCTCTCCTGTCATTTTAGTTTAAAAACAATGTATACAAATAAATGGATTTGTGAATAAACATTAATAGTTCAAAGCTCAAAGAACTGAATTTGATGAAAGTATAAGAAATCAAAGTTTTTGAGAATTTTGAACAAAGGGCAGACACAACTAGAAGACATTTAATGAATGCCTGTATATTTAAAAAATAGAAAATTAAGAACAAAGCTGTAGTTTAGCAAATGTAACACTGTGGGTGATTTTACTTCATCCTTGACCTAAGTATTCCATGGATAATAAATTAAAAATGCTATAATACATAAAATAAAAAAAGTGTCACATACATATTCTTTTAGGGTCCAGTTAAAATGTATTTTCCAACATGATTTTATGTGTACATATTTTTTAAATCCTCAGAATTTTATCTAAGGCCAAAACTTAAGTTAAAAAGTAATAAAAGGTCTTAAATGAAAAAAATAAGAAATGGAATTATTAAATCTAATTTAAATTATTGTAAAGTGAATGAATAACAAATCAATGCATTAATACTTAGAGATTGTTATAACATATAGAATACTAAAAAGAGAAGAGTGATGACTAAAAGTGAGAACATAGGTATTACTCATATATTCAAAGGAAACTATGAAAAGAAAAACACAATTATCTTTGTAGACTGAAAAGTTTATCAGAAATATTAAAGTGCTGATATTGCAATATTTATTTAACCAGTATGTGTTCATGTGTCTTTTATCATAGTAAAACTATCTAATAACCTGCATGGGATTTTATAAAGATTAATTAGTTCACTTTTAAGAGTTCATAAAATTTAATAATATTAAATAAAAAGACAAATGAAAGATTGAGCTACGAACTACAAAACTTATTGTTGCAACCCATCCATTATTATTATCATAAAGATGATGGTCAGCATTTCTGTGCAGCGTCAGTGTCTATTAACACACAGTCAAAAACATGATAAACATTTGTTAAATATTTTGAGAATCTCCTGTGTACATTATGTGTGTAAAATATTTTTTCAGGCTTTAACTAAACCTTGACAAACCTCACTCTTAAGTATTGGCCTTCCTTTTATGCATGCCAGCGTAGTCTGTATCTTCCTAGCTCTCTCATCCTTTTTATATTTTTCCATCTTTGACATTTCTTTAGAACAGGTTTCTGAGTGTTCTAATATTTTTAAAGTGATCTTACACTATATGTGCTTCAGCTATACTGTAAATTTCTCAATTTTTCTGCAAACATTACCGAAATGTATAATCTGTATCAGTTTAAGGTATATCTGAGAAAATAGTGAACAGTACAGTGTCAACTGGAGGAAATAGGCCATTAACACATACACACAAATAAGTACATAATTACGCTGTGATAAATGATATAAATGGACATATAGGGTGTTATGAGACTCAATAACAAGAGGCTTTGACAGCTAGTGAGAAGTGATATTTACAGAGATAAATATCATGGAGGAATTGATATTTATACTAAGACCTGAAAAATTATTAGAAATTGGATATTTGAAGTAGCAATACATTCTAAGCAGGTAAATCAGCATATTTATGAACATTTTGAAATGCCTCATAAAACAAAGTCATTCAAAATTAAGTATAGTTCATTTCTTTTTTTACTATGATGTACATAATATGATCAATTACCTACTATTTATGAAATTAATCGACATATAAAATAAATAATAGCCCAGTAAATGAAGATCCTAAGATATATTTTTAATGTCATGATTTATTAACATTCTCATAGATTTATCCGAGTAGCTGGTATATAATAATGTCAATAGACTAGAATAGTTGGCTCATACTGATTATTTGAAATCTAGTCAATGATTTAACATATTTATGTTAACAATGATTAGCCTGTATAAAATCTTCTGGACTGGGGATCAGTCTCTCAGGTTGATTTGCCCATGGAAACAATGATAATGATTGTGAAGTTGCAGATTCTAACCAGATTTGAATACTTCTAGGCTTAATGCATCTTAAAATGTAACTCACTACAGCAGGGAGTATACATTGTGGGCAGGGAGTCAGGGAGGATATACAAAGAAAAGACTTTTGAATGACGTTTTTGGTTGAAATCACAACTTCATTCCCATGTATCTGTGAGGTACATGACAAGATATTTGATCCCTGTTTGTTTCATTTACTCTCTATTTAAAATGAAATTGGAAAAAACTCTCTTTAATTAATGCTATTTTAGTCTTTGAGAAGTTCTTTTCTTTAGCTCTTAAGATCCATTCTCTAAAGACCCCATGTGTTGGTATCCTGAAGGAATAAAAAGAACATTGTGAAGAAGGAGCTTTCTTATTTTAGTAGTTATTTGTATTTTATTATTAACATCTTATTGTTAGTTACAGTATGTCCCTCATAGCTTGGAAATCTCAGTATCAGTAATAGCTCAACTAAGAAAGGAGGACTTTGCAAATTATTATAAGCTGATGTTTCTCCTTTATATTCTTTATTTTTCTATTTCCAACACAAACCATAATCATCAAAATTATATATTCTAGTGAAAGGAAGGAGAAAACGGCAATATGTTCACTTGCTTCTTTTTCCTTGAGTTGGGAGATATGCTCTGAACAGCAAAACATTTTAGTTGGCATTTACTCTTAAAAATGGAAGAATCAAGAGTTGCTTAGGTATGTTGAATTAATATTTTATTCCCCCAAATCCAGCAGTAATAGTAATTGAAAACAAACAAACAAACAAACAAAAACTATTGAGGAACTGAATATCAACAAATGGAAAGTAAAAACTGGTGATTATCGAGACTGAATGTTCTCAATAAGTAAGAAAATGCAAACAAAAATACAAAATTAAGTGTTAGAGAGTGGTGTGGCTGAAATTCTGAAAAATCTATGGCTTTGTATACAGAATTTAAATCAGAAGTGGAGAATATTTTTTAGATTTGTTCTTTTTAGATATACATGACAGTAGAGTGTATTTTGACATACTATACATACATGGTGTGTATGTATTCTAATTAGGATCCCATTCTTGTGGTTGTACATGATGTGGAAATTCATGTTGTACATGGTGGTGTATTCATATATGAAAATAGGAAGGTTTTGTCAGATTCATTCTATTGTCTTTCCTACTCCTATTCCCTCTCTCATCCCTTCATTCTCTTTTGCCTAATCCACTGAACTTCCATTCTTCCCTCCCCACTTTGTTGTGCATTAGTATTCGCATATCTGAGAGAACATTCAATGTTTGGATTCTTGGGATTGGCTTATTTTACTGAGCATGATAGTCTCCTAATCCTTCCATTTACCAGCAACACTTTTAAAATCCAATTGAGGGCTGGGGATGTGGCTCAAGCGGTAATGTGCTCGCCTGGCATGCGCGGGGCGCTGGGTTCGATCCTTAGCACCACATAAAGATAAAATAAAGATGTTGTGTTCACTGAAAACTGAAAAAATAAATATTAAAAAGTTCTCTCTCTCTTAAAAAAAAAATTGAATCAACCCTAATACATGTAACCTGAGTACAAGCACAGTTTTCTCATCTGCACTATGTGATGCACTGTGCATATCTATATAGCATCTCTAAATACCTAATAAGGTGTGTGTGTGTGTGTATGTGTGTGTGTGTGTGTATGTGTGTACATATACTGCAAAAATACAGTTACTGTGAGCATCCACTCTGGGAGAATATTTACTGACCTACACCCTTCTGATTTCAGGTTCTGTCACTCAAAGTTCTATTGTGCAGGTTACTTATAACAGTATTCTTCTAGTCTTGATGGCCTCTCACTCTGGGATTAAAACATGAATCACTGAATGTATGTATCTTGTGCAGATTCTTCTACTACACCTGTTGATTAAAGTCATATCTTCTAGCATCTAAAAAGAACTGGCTGCTTTATTTGATCTATTTTCCTTATTCCCCACAACATATCCAAAATGAGGATTATTTTTTAGCAATTCCAGTTTATATATGAGACCTGAGTTTAAAAAGTTAAACTGCTGTAGTCACTGATCGTAAGCAATAGGGTTTGGACTTGAGTCTTCAATTGCCCTATTACAAGGTTCTGAAATACTAGGTATTCTACTAGTTTGTTTCTTACACTTGAATTTACTTGGGAAGGGGGCACTTTCTGTGACTCAGTTACTTGTTTATTAGTCATCTATTTTCACAGAGAACCTTGCCCTGAGGGCTTGCTTCTTGTATCTGTCACTTTCTCAGTGAGATATTTTCACATCACTTGTTGGTTGCTGCTCCTGATACTGTGCCTCAGGCCTCCACTTGCACTTCCAAATGAGAGTTCAGAATATAACTTTATTCCATTTCTTATTTTCCCACATTCTATAACTGTAGTGAAAAATAATACTTCATCCTATGACTCTTCTAATCTGTCCTCCCATGCATTCTAATAAGCTATTCAATGTCTTTGTTGTACAGATGAAAATATTTCTAGTTTTATACATTAAGAAAATGTCTCTATTTGTATAGTTGAATATTTCCTAGGTTTCTTCACATGGTAGTACTACACAACAATTTCATGTTGCTGTCTTAATCCATCAACTATCTGACGTCTGTTATGAGGAATGGTAGAAATGGGATGTGAGGGACAGACAGGCTCCTCTGATGTTGATTCCATGTCATTTACTTCTTTTCTCCAAAATTTCAAAAATGTATACCATACTCATTAGGTCTACTTATCTTCTTTGATGTCAAGCTAATCTAAGTGCCTTTGTGCCTATTATTTCCCGGATTTTTAATATCTCTTTCATCCTTCACTGAACTTACCCCAATCCATTCACAACATCCAATTTGTTACATATACCCACATTTTGTCTATTTCTGACATATCTGTCACAATGCTTTTTTCTCCAGATTGTACATTAGAATCATCCAGGGTGGAGGAATGAATTAGAATGACATAGGTTTTGCTTCCACACCATTTGGGTTGAATTAAAATCTCCTGGTGTGCAAGTTAGGCACTGACATTGTGTTCTTTTCCCAAATGACTCTCATGTGTAGCCAAGTTTGGGAACTGCTTCTTCAGAATTATGTGGAAAATCAGACAGTGTTTAGAACACATGTAGTTAAGCATACATCAGAGAATATCAAAGAAGATCCTGAAATAAGAAAGTTTTCCAAAAAAAAAAAAAAGACAGTTTCAAACAACCACAAGTGTTGGCGAGGATGTGGGGAAAAGGGTACTCTTGTACATTGCTGGTGGGACTGCAAATTGGTGTGGCCAAATTGGAAAGCAGTATGGAGATTCCTGGGAAAGCTTGGAATGGAACCACCATTTGACCCAGCTATTACACTTCTCGGACTCTTCCCTGAAGACCTTAAAAGAGCGTACTACAGGGATACTGCCACATCGATGTTCATAGCAGCACAATTCACAATAGCCAGATTGTGGAACCAACCCAGATGCCCTTCAATAGACGAATGGATTAAAAAAATGTGGAATATTACGTAGCACTAAAAAATGACAAAATCATGGAATTTGCAGGGAAATGGATGGCACTAGAGCAGATTATGTTAGCCAATCCCTAAAAAAACAATGCCAAATGTCTTCTTTGATATAATGAGAGCAACTAAGAACAGAGCAGGGAGGAAGAGCAGGAGGAAAAGATTAACATTAAACAGAGACATGAGGTGGGAGGGAAAGGGAGAGAAGAGTGAAATTGCATGGAAATGGAAGGAGACCCTCATTGTTACACAAAATTACATATAAGAGGTTGTGAAGGGAATGGGGAAAAAAACAAGGCAGAGAATTAAATTATAGCAGATGGGGTAGAGAGAGAAGATGGGAGGGGAGGGGAGGGGGATAGTAGAGGATAGGAAAGGTAGTAGAATACAACAGTCACTAATATGGCATTATGTAAAAATGTGGATGTGTAACCCATGTGATTCTGCAATCTGTATTTGGGGTAAAAATGGGAGTTCATAACCCACTTGAATCTAATATATGAAATATGATATGTCAAGAGCTTTGTAATGTTTTGAACAACCAATAAAAAATAAATAAATAAACTTTTACATGGAAAACAAACCATGAATTGTGAAATCATAAATAGTAGCAGATTGGAGCAGAGCAATTGGACTCAGAGATCTTTGATAGAAGAGTTGTAATAATAAAGACCTTCAAGTTTTTCAAATCCAAGGGTTGAAATTAAATTTGATTTTATAAGCATATGGGAAAAAAAACTGCACACTATCCATGTAAAAGATAATTGAGACTTTGTCAATTGGGGCTCATCTGAGAAGGGAAATACAGTAAGTTGAAGGGTCAAAAACTGAAATGTCAAAGTAAGGGAAAATTATTTGATAATGATTATTTGAAAATAAGAAAATGGAGTATAAGTTAGAAAATGGAAAGTGTTTAATATAGAACCGAATGAACTTTCTTCTACTTGGAAGATGGGTGTCTTAGGATGTTGAAGGTTGTTAAATGGAGCTTAAATAATTATAGCTGAAGGAATAATTCTATCCAGATCTTACTTTCTTTGACAAGTTGACAGGTCCAGCTACTGGTAAGCAATAAGATAAAGAATTTTAAAAAGCAAACTTGCCCAAGAAGATGTGGAAGTCAAAAAGTAGACTTGCTCTGACTTCAGCCGTTTAGGATAGCAGGCTGAGAATACAAGAGTAATTTGAGGCCCTGCCAGAAAGAAGCAACAGGGCTTTTTTTGTCCTTCCTGCTGTGTTCAGGGCTAGCTCAGGTCCTGCTAGAGCTGTTCTTTGCCTGGCAGCTCAGTGATAGAACATAATACAAGAAGATGTTTATTTAAAGTTAGTGTGCTTTCGAAAATAGAAAGGAGACTGATAGAGTACTGAAGAATGAAATCTACCAAATTGTGCTACATCAATGTACAAATATACCACAATGAACAATGCTTACATGTAATAATAATGTACTAATCAAAATGATGATGATCATAATAATAGAAGGGAAATCAGTAGAGTATAGCAAGTGGATCAAGGGCAGGGAGAATGGGAGAGAAAGGGTAGGTAGTCTCCAGGGAAGGAGACTGATCATAGTATGTTATGTGCATGTATCAATATGGCATAACGAATTCCACGATTATGTGTAATTATAAAGCACCAAAATAAATAAATAAAGTTAGTGTGCTTGCTGGTATGCAAGTCAAAATATAACATATGCTATGTGGCTCTGATGCTTCAGCAAGCTTGTAGAAACCTTGGGAAACAATAGGAAAAACAACAATAAATCTTCATTGCTCTTGATACATCTAATTTTGTTTCAAATCTTAAATTTTTCATCTGTACTCCTATAGATGACCCAATATGCTTCAGGATATTTGGTGATACTTAGAGTTCATACATATATAAAACTATTAGAAATTGATAAAGATGTATGGTTATACTTCTTGTACAAGTAACTTTAAATACCTATTTATAGATATTAATTGCTTCCCCATATGGGTCTTAAGGAAATTTAGGTAAAGGTTTAAGCTCTGATTACAATAATTGGGAAAAATACCAGCCTCATTTTATATATGAAGACTCTTGATTACATCAACCTACAATAAAATAGGTAATCTAAGGTTACTAATAAAAATCTGATAACATTATCGAGTTTTTAAGAGCACTTTTTGTTAAGTATAACATAAAATGAAGCTTAGAATTTGTAAATTTCCATAGTTTTCCTAAGTCTTCTTATTCTAAATATCTTGATGAAAATTAAAATATGAATTGTCTGTTTCTCTGATGTCATAGTAATTATTTTTTTATTTACATGATAGAAGTTGCCAAGATTTTGAAACTTGAGAGAAAAAAAAAAGCTTAAAAAAAGCAGGCTTTCTTTACTGGGCAGCAATCCATGTTTTGAAAAATAAAAAGGGATTTTTTTCTTGTCAATATAATCTGCTCTTGATATTCATTTTCATTATATTCTGCAACATACTGCTTGTCTTCACAGTATTGCCTTAACTAAAGAACAAACCTTCTGGGAGGAAAAAGGCATTAAAAATATCTATGCATCTGCTTTCAGCCTCTCCATTATTACCACGAAAGTTCTAAATCACCTTGTGTCTGATGACATTATATCAAGGGGAACAGGCAAAGGAGGCCATGTCAGCACGCTGATAATGCATCCACTGTACTGTCTGGTCGGGTTATCCTCTGTCACTTCCCATTTAAAGGGCACTAAATAGAGCAATTTTGATCTAGGACAAGTTTGTAAAAGTAATTCCATTTTTTTGTTTTCTTGTCTGCAATGGCAATTAGTTTATAATAACAACTGTGAAATCAAAAGTGTGTGACATTTTTTTGTTGAATTCACTTCATTGTGTTTATTCCTTTATAATTTCATTGTGAATCCTTTAGAAATACAATATAAGGTCAAAATGATTAAAATATATCTCAGAATAAGTCTTACAGAATATAGATCCTCATATGGTTTAAGTATACTGGGTATAGTGTGTTTTCCAAACTAGGAGTCTACTAATGTTTTCATATTTATTGTTGATTTTTGAATTTTGTATTTTTTGATGCATAAAAACATAAAAATTGCATCTAGTAATGGGGTACTATGTAATATTTCAATGCATGTATTCACTGTATAATGTTTAAATCAGGTGAAATATATCTATCTCCACAAAGATTTGTCATTTCTTTACAGTGAATCTTTCAGAATGTTATCTTCTAGCATTCTGAAGCATTACCTATAATCACCTCACTGTGCAATAGTTCACCACAATGTCTTGCTCCTACACAGCAACTTGGTGTCGCGACCCCTCGCCGGCAAGGGAAAACACGACACAGGATTCTTCTTTCAGTAGTTTATTCAGGCCTTGATTCAAGTATCATCTTCTAGCGACCCCCCGCCGAGCGCCCAAGCACAGCCTAATAAAGCCTCCCGCATACCAATCCCAAGCTGCCACGTGGATCTCTCTCATAGGGTGGTAAGGGATTGCACGCCAACTCTCCAAAAAAGGAGTTGTTTATCACAGGCCACAGTGGAAGCCGGCGCCATCTTCTAATGGCGGCCACGGTCTATAAGAATGGCTTACCACAGTTCCCCCTTCTATTTTATGAAACAATGCAGGCGAAAGTAGAGGTCCTATCCCACTGTGCAGAAGTGGCTGCAGTGTATGGTTCAGTCCTAAGGAGGGCCCTTCCCTAGACCTGGTCCCATATCAGCCGACGCCTTTTTTCGTAGGGCGGGGCGTGGACGTCAAACCCGCATGCAATAGGACATGCTTTCCTTGAGGTCCGTTGAGGGATCACTCAAGTGCAGTGCCTTGCCTCGCATCCTGCATCGTGATGATGGTGAAAAAGAAAGGGGATTTTAAAAGTAGCCGGTCAGTGACTATGAGGTTGGAAGTGGCAACACCATCCCTCAGCCCCTGAGAAAACGAAGGGTCCAAAGCATAAAGTGCAGCACCAGCATGGAAGCCCACCTGCGTGCAATGGCAACAAGGCCTGCAGAGTGCATGGGCCTTCCAAAACTGGGAAGGCAGGAAGAGGAGGGCATGCCAAACCCAGTGCAATGTCAAAGATGACTTGGGGTGCAATGGCCAAAACCCAGGAAATTATTGCTTAAGTTGCGCAAGCCAAACTTGTGGGGAGATACCATTCTCTAGGGCTGCAAAAGCCTGGACGATCATAGCCTTTTCTTGGCTATGGCGAGCTCTTAGGAGACAGAAAAGCCACAGACAAAGCACAACACCGAAGCAACACATAGCACCAAAAATGCCCACTCCCACCCATTCCTTAAAAAAGGAAAAGGCAGAGGATAGCCAACTGGTGTATTGACCCAAAGTCACTGGTTCGACACGGGTGCTATTCAAAACAGCAATCTGAGTTAGTTGAGACTGAATCAAGTTTTCTGCTTCCATGGACCAGGTTCCGGATAGATATTCCCCGATGATGCGGGAGGCATTCCTGGAATCATTAAATCTGACAGAGGTTATACATAAATGTGCACGTTGATCAATACAACCCAAATGTACTAGGTCAGAAAATTCCTCAACTTGAGCTTGAAGCAGATCTATCCTTTGATTAGCAGCCAAAATCCCAGATAGAATGTGTTGATTAATTCTACTTTGAGATTCAAGTATGGTGGATGTTTGTTGAATAACCTGATTAATAGTGGCAGCAGTTTGAACCTGGCTGGCCATGGCTACTCCAGCTGTAACTGCTGCAGCAGCAGACACTGCCACAGCTGTCACTATAGCTGCCGAAATTCCAAAATCTCTACGGGCTCTAATCAGTTCAACAATAGGAAATGACTCTGGATCCGCAGTAACCGGGATCGGGACAAAAGTTGGAATTTTCATAACCACTGCCATAGGCCAGGATCCATTCCAACACTCAGACAAGTAACAGGTAATATTAGAGCAATTAAGCATCCCCTGTGATGTAACATTAGCCAAAAGGAACAGAAACGGAGATTGGAGACAGACTGCTGCAGAGGGTAACGTTGCATTACTTAATTGTGCATTGTGTGAAATAGATTTGAGTCTCCTACCCCACCCCGAGTCTTGGGTACTGCCAGAAACATTAAACAGCCAACTTTGGACTCCTCGTAATTGAGCCAAAGCGGAGATATCGGCTGTGGCCCCCTTTTCATTGGAAATCAACCATTGAAACCAGGACCAACCCACTCCTATAGAGGAATTATTGTTGGAAGAATTATACAAGTACCTTTTGAGAGAGGGGGAAAGGGAAAAACCTTTGGCGACCTGATGTTTCTCCCAAGAGTGATCTTGACAAGGTGTAAATATAGGAGGGAAGCCATACTCAGGGGTGCAATAAGGAGAAGCCTTAAAATGAGTGGCATTAGAAGTCGTATTAGAAGGAGACAACGGAATTAACACCTGGGAAGTAATGGCCAAAGTGGTTATATTTAACTCAGATGTATTTGTCGGGACTCTTCTTGTCAGGCGTTCTGGAACCCACACCGGCTCCGTCCGGTCCCGGCCCCCGGCGGCGCTCCGCTTTCTCCGCAGCGTGAGCCCGCTCTGCAGCAGTGCAGGCAGGTCCTTCAGCCGCGGCCGCAGCGACGCCGGCGGCTGCTTGCACTCCGGCTCGCGGGTGCTGGGACTGCGGCACAGAGCGCTGTCCACCGCCGCCACCGCCGCGGCCAGGGCCGGGTTCTCGCACGGCGGCTGCATGTTGACTGAGCCCACCGCCATCGGTCTGGGCAGCTTCTCTCAAAAACATCTGCAAAGTGCTCTGCTTTATCTTAAGTCCTTTTGAATGTAACAACCCATCTAGGGCCAACAAAATTGGGCTTGAAGAGGTAGCGCCCATAATGTTTTTAGAGCTATAAAGAAAGTGAAAGTACAAAAGTCCCCGCTCTCTTCCTTTTACAGGGGAGCGTTCCGTTCTATGAATTCCCCGCTCTCTTCCTTTTACAGGGGAGCGTCCCTTTTTCCCGCTCTCTCTCTATTTACAGAGAGAGCGCCCCGCTATTTGCTTGCGGATTCCCACTTTACCTGGGAACTTACCAGTGCACCACCCTGACTGCTGAAAGTTCTGGATCCTGGGTTCGAGGAATATAATTCCCCGTCCGGGCCACCAATTGTCGCGACCCCTCGCCGGCAAGGGAAAACACGACACAGGATTCTTCTTTCAGCAGTTTATTCATGCCTTGATTCAAGTATCATCTTCTAGCGACCCCCCGCCGAGCGCCCAAGCACAGCCTAATAAAGACTCCTGCATACCAATCCCAAGCTGCCACGTGGATCTCTCTCATAGGGTGGTAAGGGATTGCAGGCCAACTCTCCAAAAAAGGAGTTGTTTATCACAGGCCACAGTGGAAGCCGGCACCATCTTCTAATGGCGGCCATGGTCTATAAGAATGGCTTACCACAACTTGGTACATATCAATTGACTTTTCCCCCTCCCTTACTCCCCAGCCTTCCCAACTACTGGTAACCACCAGTCTTCTCTCATCTATTATTAGATCAATTTGTGTGTGTGTGTGTGTGTGTGTGCGCGCGCGTGCGCGCTTTAGAGAGAGAGAGAGAGAATGGGGATTGATCCCAGGAGGGAGTTAACACTGATCTTAACACTCAGCTCTATCTGTCTGTCTGTCTGTCTATCTATCTATCTATCTATCTATCTACCTACCTACCTACCTATATTTTGATGCAGGGTCTCAGTAAGTGGTCAAAGCTCGCTTTCAATTTGCAGTCCTCCTGCCTCAAATCATCTCATCCACCTGAGATCAAGGTTTATAGATTCCACATATGAATGAGATCATGAAGTGCTTGACTTTCTGTGCCTGGCTTATTGTACTTAACATAATGATCTCCAGTCCCAAACACATTGCTGAAAGTGACAGCTTTTCTTATTCATTTTTATGGTCAAAGTGCTACATGATTAGGACAGATCAATTAGACAATACACAAAGTATATTGAGAATGATAAAAAATATCCTGAAGACAGGCATCCAAAAGTAGTCACTGTTATGTTCCTCATAGGGCTTTCCAATCCTGTGTATGTGTGTGTGTGTGCATGTGTGCCTGGGAATGGGTGTATCAGTCATGGTTTTCTCAGGAGAGAGAAGATACACAGGGATCTTTACAGGTTAGACCTACTATCTATATTGTTAACTATTTATAGGGGATTAGCTACTAAGAGAGAATAAAAGAAAACTATAAAGAAGGGACTAGCTGAGGGAGAACAGCCAAGAAAGGAACCCTGGCAGTATGACCCCTGCCAGCTGTTCACTTGGAGAACTCAGTGCCATCAAAAGAAGGATGGTCCCCAGCCTACTTGCTGGTGACAAAGTTTGTTATGTTAACATGGAATAGAGCTGGTACACAACTAGTAGACCAAGACTAGTGTGCAAAAAATCATGGACTGAGTCTACTGGAAGATAAGCAACACTGTGTGTCTTGTGGACTGCTGACTATTAAGTTCCTCTGGAGCAAACTGAGAAAAGCACACTGAATCAGCAAAATAAATTGTTGCTTTCATTATTCAGTTTTCTTCTAATAACTAAGCTGTGAGTGGAGACATGCTAATGACATTCAGCTACATTGTGACAACATTGTGATAACTGAGGGAGTGTGAAGTTTTATTTTTTCAAGTTTTATTTCATATTTGAATAACACAATTATTGTGTTATTTTGTGGTATAGTGATATTTTGATACATGCATGTATTGCGTAATGATTGAGTCATGGTTCCTAGCATACCTGTCACCTTAGAGATTTATCATTTCCTTGTGGTGAAAATATTCAGAGTCCTCTTTTATAGTCATTTTGAAATATATAATATTACACTGTTAACTGTATTCACCCTACTTTGCTAGAGACACCAGAATGTATTCCTGTAACCCAACAACAATTTCATACCTATTGTCCATTATCTCCCTATTTTCCTTTCCCCCCACACTTCCTAGCTTCTGGTCATTTTGTTATACTTTGTGCTTTTATGAGGTCAACTGTTTTAAATTCTACATTGAGTGATGTCATGCAATATTTGTTTTCCTGTGCCTGACTTATTTTACTTAACATAATGTCCTCCAGGTTCATCTATGTTACCACAGATAACGATATTTCATCTGTTTTTATGGATGAATAGTATCCATTGTGTATATTTATCACATTTTTTTTATTAATTCACCTCTTGATCTACTCTTAGGTTAATTTCTTGTCTTGGCTATTATGAACAATGCTGAAATAAAAACAGGAGTGCATATATTTCTTGGAATTAATTATTTAATTTCCTATACATAAATATGCAGTAGTGGGAATGCTGGATAAACAGAGTAAAGAAACAACCAATGAATGGGAAAAAATATGTTAACAATGCATCTGACAAGGGAATATAATCCAAAAAATATATAAGGAACTCAACTCAGCACTAAAAAACAATCCTATTAAAAATGATATAGTTGATGAACTCATACATGAATAAATGCTCAACAACATTGGTCATCAAATGCAAATAAAAACCAGTAGGAGAAATCACCTCATCCCAATTAGAATCACTATTATATAAAAAAAAGACAAACACAAATGCTGGCATATAAATGGAGGGATTGATACCCTAATACATTGTTGGTGGAAATGTTAGTATGGCCATTGTTGAAAACAGTATGGATGCTCCTCAAAAATTTGAAATAGAATGACAATTTGCACCTTATCATTTAAAAAATATATTGTATAACATATTCTTTTTTGAAATTTTCTTTTTCTCTCTTACATCTTTGTACATTTTTACATCTTTGTCTTATAATTTTAATGCCTGTATATTATTTTCCTATGAATATCCTATGGACATTTTGTGCATGCCTTAGTAATCCACTTAAGTAATCTCTTGAAGAAACACTGTCTGGCTTTCCTTTTCATTGTTGTTTTGGCAATAGCATTTGCTTCTTTTGTCTGATGGCTCTTTGCCATTGCTAATCAAGATTGTGCTCATATTTGCTTTTGCATTTCTGGGAAAAGATTCATTCACTTAAAAGACTTTGTGTTGAGAAAAGTGAATTCTAATGTTGCATGTTTTCTTGCATTTTAGATTACAAAGGTAAAACAATCTTGGTCACACTGTTCTTACATTTTGAACAAGACTTGTAATCTTCCTACCAAGGCTTCAGTGCTATGCATAATTTTCCAGATAGGAACTAATGAGAACTTGAGTTGAAAATACTATCAGAATTTTTTTTTCTTTCACATTTTAACTCCATTTATACATTTTAAAATTACTCTCTTTATTGAGACCTTTGGTTGCTGGATTTTTATTATCAAATAAAAAAAATACATCTCAAAAAGAAAATGAATATACAGAATGAATTTTGTTGCCTTTTGAAAATTTACTGATATTAAATGAAAATGTCTTCAAAATATCAACAACTTAAATGTATCCTTCTTTTACATGATGTAAAAATTTAGAATTTACACTTAATTAAAGAATAGTAAAAGAATCAGTAGACATGAGGTTTTTTTTTTTTAATTTCAATCACAATTTTTATATAAGGGCCAGTTTAAAGAGAATTGAAGCCAGAAATAAAGCTGGTTCCATCAGTTTTTTACATATTTAAATATATATTATGAAATATATATATATATATATATATATATATATATGAAATATATATATATAATATGAAATATATAATATAAAATAAAAGGAGCTAATATAAAATTACATTATATATACATTACAGTGTTTTACATATTTAAATATATATAATATGAAATATGTATATATAATATGAAATAAAAGGAGCTAACATAAAAATTACGGTCACAAATAAATCAAGCTTACGAATTTCAATTTATGACTCATTTTTTTCATCAAGAAAAAATATTGACACTATGAAGTAATTCCTAGAGCACATCAATGCAAAAAAAAGAAAAAATGATGTTGCCTACTGCAACTGTTTCCTCTTAGTTAAACATGAAACTCCAATGCATTAAGGACCTTGTTAAAAATAAAGTTTGTTTTAAACAAATAATATTTTATGCTGAAGAAATATTTAATGTATATATTATTGTAGTTGTTATTACACTGATAGGTAACATAAATTTATATAACTATATTTTCTTGTTTCCTACAGTAAGACTCCTGAATTTTTTATGATTTTAAAAAAATTGATTCAAATACTCCAAATCTATAACTGTTAGAACACTAAAGATCTCCTTCCATGAACCGATGTAAATTTATAGGATCTAACATTCTCACTGTATGTTCAGTATCCTGGCATCTCCACTCAGATGCCTATTTCTTTGGGCACATTATTAAATTAGTTATAAATGTATGCATATATAAATATATGCATATGCTATATTTGTTCACTTTTCTTCTCCAATAATACCACACTGTTCTAGTTTACCATCATCCCCCCTGACACCCCCAAGAGTACAGCAGAAGCCTTTAATTTGTTCCTTTCAATCATGCTTACTTCCCTTGCATGCATCACCCACACACCTAGCAGGGTGATTTAAATTGGATTTTTCAAAATAATTTTTCATGTTCCCTTTTCTGTTTCAAACAATTCAGCCACTTTCTTTTGTTCTTGGACAAAGATAAACACCCTACATGGACCCCACTTTCAAATTATTTTGCTAAAAACGAGATCACTTTAATAGCTTTCTCTTGATCTAACTCGATAGATGACTGAGTTATCAGCCAGAAGACTTGCTACCTAGCTGCTACTTCAGATGGCCCCAACTGCCATCTGAAGAGCAAGAAAGTGAATGTATGGAAAAACAAATAGTAGGAAAGGGGGTAGGTGCCCTGTCCAGCTACATAGAGAAAAGGCCCTTGAGCTTTTGCTTCTCCTGGACTCTTACACAGCTAGTACACTGGACAGTTCAGTGCACTAAAAAGGAATCTGTTATTTCTCTCATAGATAATATACCTTTGTTTCTTAATATTATTTCCAAACTGTTCTTGTTCATCGTCCTTTAAGTACTCAGTCTATTTACAGTTCAAATTGTAGACTTCATAATCTCCCCTGCTATCAACCTCTGATCATACCTCTGCAATGAATACTAAATTGTTATTATGTACCACAAATGAAAAATAATTACTAAATCATATTAGAACACGCCTTACCCTTTTTATATTCACTTGAATTCTGTCACCATTATGGACGAGTTCAGTAACAGTTTGTATCTTAGTTCTTCAACAAAATCTGCAATGATATTTTCCCATACCACTTCTCAGCCATCTATGGCTGTGGTTGAAACTAATAATTTCTCCCCTTCCAAGATCTCTCATCATCAACCTTATTGTTAATTTTCTCTAATAAATTACAGTCAGAAATTACACAAACTAATGAAAACATTTCACTTATTTACTGTTTCTACTACCATTTGTGCCTCTTACATTATTATTATATCTTACATACATTATATCTTACATATATTGTTACCCCTCATGATTTCTTAAAAATTTAACCTTGACTTATATATTTCTTTTGTTTGACTGTTAATAGATAACAGTGTTCTTAAGTGTGTAAATTGAGTTTTGTGTCAAAATCATGGTCACATTTCTAAGTTTATAAAAAAAAAAATGCTCATGTTGACTGTTAGTGCCTGAAACCTAAAATAATAAATTCTAGATAGAAACTAAATAGTACTTGGCAATATGTTTACTCATTTCAGTTGGTTTAACTTCAGGTGATATGGAATCTGGGATAGAATAGAGAAAATAGTAGACTCCAGCATTGAGGTGAGCAAAAAGAATTAAAGAGGTTAAGTCACTGTATGATTTTTTTAAAAATCTTTATTCTTTTATTATTTATTTATGCATTTACTCTTGTGGGACTGGGGATCCAGCTTAGTGTATACCACTAGCTACATCCCTGGTCATAAAGTTAATTCTTTAATGTAAAACGGGATCGAGGATAACATTGCTTTCTAACTGTAGGCCCAAAGGCTGTTTTGTCAGGGAATCCAGGTGTTCAAATAGGAATGGAATCAAGGGTTGACATCATCTCAGACACAAGGAAAAACTTAACTTTGTGATGGATATTTTAACTCCACCTATGGCCGTAGCATCCTTCCCTGTGGCCTTTGCTTTAATCTCCTTGAGTTTCTTTGTTTCCCCTTCGGTTTTCTATGAAAGCCTCATCATTTCTCATCTGTTTTCTTGCTCTGCTTCTGCAATTGTTTCAGAGACAGCTTTTTGCCATCTTTGCAGCTGAACATGGCATCTACCAGCTTTCCTACTACTTTTCTCCCATACATTCACTTTCTTGCTATTCAAAGACAATTAGTTATTATTTTTCATTCCTTCTCATTCTCTTTCATGACTCTGCACCACTATTGTCTTCATTCTTCACTACAATTTACCATATTTTACAAAATAATTAATAAATATTTTATCTATCAATATTCCATCAGCAAATTTTCCAATTCATCTATATCTGACTGTTCCCAATCCTTTATTTATCTTCTTTCCTCCTCTTGCAATAGAGGGGTATCCTATTCTTGAAGAAAATCTTCCTGTTCTTTTTTTTAAATTAATTTATTTTGGGGGTACTTTAAAAGTGCCTCATATTCCCAGTCATTTTTATTTTCTCAGACAGGTTCTTAGTATGTGGGAGAGGGTCTAAGTTGCTGAAGCTGGCCTCAAACTTGCTATCTTCCTGCCTCTTGAGTCACTGGGATTATAGGGGTGCCCACCATACTGGAAAAACCTCATTTTTTCTTTGTAATGTTATTACCTCATGGTCTTGCTCCTATAACACACTTCCTTCTTATATCACTATTTTCTATTTCACTGGATATTCCTATCAGAAACATGTAGAATATGTACTATGCTTGATCAATATCATCCCTTGAACCATCATTATAACCAATATTTGTTCTATTCCCCATAGAAGCAAAATCATTCAGTGAATCACTTCTGTGACTTAAAGTCCTTCCTTCTTACTTGCTTTCTTTAAGTATGTCTTAAGCTTCTCCCTTCTTATTTTTTTTCTTTTATACCTATGTCTCCACTGAGAAACTTTTGTTATGATTGCTAGTAGCATTCATGCTTTTAAACAAAATGGATTCATATTTATTTTTTCTTTTTAATTCTAAATATATTTTAAAAATGAAATGTATTTATTTTTAACTGATATATACAAACATAAAAATTGTACATATGAAGAGGGGAAATGTGATGTTTCAATATATGTATACATTTAGTAATGTTTAAATATATTTCCTCAAACATTTACCTTTTCTTTATGGTAAAGATGTTCAAAATCCCTTTTACTAGATTTCTGAAATTCATCATACATTATTGTCATCTATTTCATTATTGTCACACTACTGTGCAACAGCACATCAGAATATCTTCCTCTTAACTAACTGTAACTTAGTAACCATGATCAACTCCCTCATCCCCAACTTATCTCAGACTCTGGTAGCAACCATTTTTACCCATAACTTTTTATTTATTTAGATTCCATAAATAAGTGAATCATGCCTTACTTGGTTTACTATGCGTGCCTCATTTCACTTAACTAAGTGATCACTAGTCCCATGCTTTTACAAGTGCTCAGTTTTCTTTCTTTTTTCTTTTTATGACTAAATAGTATTCCATTGTGTTTCCATGCAACATTTTCTTTATCCATTCATGAGTTGATAGACAGTATACATAACAGTCAAAAAATGGAAACAAATCAAACCACGTAACTGGAAAGAGTGGATTATAAGAATAAAGACAAAAGAAATTGTACATTACATTGAAAAAAGTTGATAAAGTTGTTTTCCTTGGATATACAGGTTATCATCAGTAATGCTGCTGCTAATGTACACTGAGAATGGAAAATTCAGAGAAATGTATGGGCTATGTTGAGAGTCATGTTTCTCGATATTGGAGTGGAGGTTTGCAAATAGGCCTCCAGGGAAAGAGCTTAGAATGATTCAAGGGGTAATGAAGTAGAATTGAAAACATCGATATTAAGTCAGAATTAGCTTTATATAATATAGATGGCTACTTATAGGAACACTTATATGTAGACACACAAGTAAACACACCCAGGTTTAGTTCCTTTTTCTGTCAGATGAGAGAACTTAAAAGCAACATCTTAGGAGTAGTGAGTATATCTAGCATCCAGTTATTGGTTTCTAATAATATTTTGAAATAAATGTAAAAATTTCTCCTTAGAGAAATAGATGACTTAAAGACTTAGGAAATATAGAAGATAATCCTGATGCAACTTTTTATGTGGAAAAGAAAATTCTCAAAATCAAACAAACAAGTACCACATACATACACTATGATGGGTATGCATCAAAAATACACAGAAACCAACTGAGAATTCCCAATGCCAAAAGCCATAACAATTTGACAAAAAATATTGTTGAACTATAATTTAAAGTAGAAAATAAATGTTCATAACAATTTATATAATCATTACCACACACACACACACACACACACACACACACAGACACGATTTCTCCTGTAGTGATACAAATGATTATTGCACATGTAAAAAAAAACCTATCCTGCAGGAGAATGTCAAACATTTTATGCAGATACTCTACCCTAAAGAAGGTGGAGCATAACTTCCTATACTTCAAGAGTAATTTGTAAATAATGATTTCCTCCCAAAGAGTACAAAGTAAAGGAAAGGAAAAAGGCATTTCACAATAGAGAAAACTGACAAACATTATCGCAGCGAGGTGAACCAAGTTAACAACAGCAACATCATGTTGATGATATGTAACCTTGACATGAGATGATAAAAATGGCACAATACTTTTGTGATCTTTCTCTAAAAGCACATAAACACAATCTAGTCAACAGGAAAACATCAGACGTTTCCCAACTGTGAGACATTCTAGAAAATACATGACCAGTTATCCTTAAAACTGTCAAGGCCAACAAAAACAAGAAATGTCTGCAAAACTGTCATAGCCAAGAGGAACATAAGGAAACATAACAACTAAATATAATTTGGTACCCTGAAAAGATCCTCAGCAAAAAAAAAAAAAAAAAAGGAAATTTGGCAAAAGATAAAGCTAACAAAATATGAATAAATCATGTATGTTAGTTCTAAACAACCTATTGTTATTTACTTATTAATTTTAGCAAATATACCACACTAACACCAAATTTTAATAAAAAGGGAAATGGTGTGAGATATTTGGGCATTCTGTTACGGTAGTCACAATTTTTGTAAAAATCTACTTATTTTTATTAAATTTTGTAAAAATCTCTTCTGAAATAAAACACTCATTGAGTTAAAATAGCCTGAGGAGAGTAAGGAGTAAATGTGCAAAAGTTGTGGTATTACTTAGGATGGTAAAAGCAGGGTTGATGGTAGAGTAAAATCTGAGCATTTGGGGGAGATGAGGGAGTTTATTACATTAGATAGGCCCACACTACTTAGGTGGAATTAGGAAGAGGCACCTTCTAGGCAGAATAATCAGGGAAAAGGCACTGAGTCTGGGCATGCAGGTTAAAGGAACCCATATGTCTGCATATGGGAATGGTTAGGAAAACATACATAGACTTTGTAGGCTGGACTATATAGAGTGTATATAGATATAGATCATGAAAGGAGTTCCAGGACATTTTAAAAATACTGCTTTTTACCAAGATTGGGACAAGATGTCATTAGAGGGATTTGAGCAAAAGAGCTGTATAACACACTAATAAAATATTTCTTTCTGCTTGTTTTTTGAATAGAATGTAATATTTGCAATGTTTAGGTCTACTGTTGGGGACAGGAATGATAGCATAGAAATCAATCAATGAGGTGACCATTGTTCAAATTAGCTAAAATATAATTGCGACTGGCATCAGACTTATAACATTGGACCTTAATAAGAAATGGTCAGCTGGATGGAGTGGTGCACTCTTGTAATCCCAGGGACTCTTGAAGCTGAGCCAGGAGGATTCTAAGTTTGAGGCCAGACTCAGAGTCTTGGTGAGGCCATAAGCAACTTAGTGAGACCCTGTCTCAAAATAAAAAGGGCTGGGAATGTAGCTCACTGACAAAACACCCTTGGATGCAATCCACAGTACTAAGACATAAAAGAAAAGTGAAAAGGAAAAAAAAAAGAAAGAAAGAAAATTGTCAGATTCTGGACATCTTTTGAAGACATAACCAAATATTTACTAATTTGTGTGAATAAAAATGGACCATAATCAATGATGGATATTAGGTTTTAATCTAAATTATATAAAGTTTGTTTTAGAGTTTCAATATATGTTAGATATCTAGTAGAACTGTGAAATAAATGATTGGATATCCATTCAAGGGGGGAAACCAAAGTGGGGATAAACATTAGCCAGCCATTAACACATTGTCAGAGTTTAAGCCACAAAAGTGGTTAATACCTTGAAGTGGGTGAACTTAGAAAACAAAGGAGGATCTAGGACTAAGATCTGGGCAAACCAATAAATTAGAAGGCCAAGGAGAAGATGGATAACCTCTATGGAGATGAGACAAAGTGGTGATGAAGATTGAAGAAAACCAAGAGAGTGTGATATGTTGGAAACTAAGCAGAAGAAGAGTATCAAAGAGGATCAAGTAATCAGCTATGTCAAATTCTGCTGAAAGAATGTTGCTACTATAATAGATGAGCTTAAAACTGAAAATTTAACCTCCTGCTTAGTTATGTAGAAATCACTGGTGACAGGTGTAAAAGCAACACATCCATTATTGTGGATGACAGCAGGATTCATGTGGGTGTTCTTAGAATGACAGAAAAACAAATTGTTGAGAGGGAGTTTTATTACCAGGGAGAACACAAAAAGAGGAATGATATTTGATGAGAACAATAGGCTCAACAGATTTGCTTACATACATAGCATGTTAAAACTTGACAAAATGATTAAGCAGAAAGGCAAAACTGATGATGTAGGAAAGAAAATAATTGCTGAAGTGGTGTCATAGAACAGTTAGAGTATAGGTATACCACAGCACAACAGAAAAATTTTGACTTTTTCCAGAAAGGCAGACTCTTTTAATATGGGTATCAGTAGAGGAAATATGAACTTGGGAAATCTGTTGAAGTTCTTATTGATTAATTCCACTTTTATTTTACAGATTAGAAATCAAAATAATCAAGAATAAAATTTTAACAGATGGTATTGAATGTTTAAAGAAATATTAGAAACTCTGAAACTGAATTTTGATGACAGGAGTGTAAATTCATATGAGAAAGGATGATAGAATTACCAGGAAACATTTAGGACCACTTTAGGACTCTGATTATGAATTTATAGTGAAGCAGTCAAACAGTTTGATATTTTTACTCTCTTGTGATCATGCACATCAATTTTGGGTTTAGAGAAGGCAGAAATGTGGACTAAACAGATTTTATATACGAATTAAGTACAACAAAGCTAGAAACATATCAGGGAGTAGAAAATTTGCCATAGGATTATAATACTGGACCATGGAATTTAAGCGGGCCAAAGATATCAAAGATGGGAGTGATGATATGGGGGGAGTAGGATTAATAGATTGGGAAGTTAGTAACAGAATAAATAAGTTGAGATTACAAAGAGTAATAATGATCTAAGTAAGAAATGTTCATGATGAAATCATGCAGGGTTATGTTTAACGGTAATATTAAGTCTGAGGGCAAGATCGTGTGAATTTGTGACTAAGGTGGCATGCTGGGCAAGATAATTGGAAGGTAAGTAAAGAAAATGAGCACCTGGGGGTTAACACAAACATGCACATGGACACTGAAATCATCATCAATTAGGACTATAGTGGTGTAAAAGAATGACAGTGAAACAGGAAAAGATGTCTTGAAAATATACGTGGTTAAATACCTGGAATCCCAGGAGGACAGAAAGACATGAAGGTAGGAGGTAATATAACCAATGCACATGTGAGCCAACATGTGATATTTTAAGGAGACAGACTGTAGAATTTTATAAAATCTGCAAAGGGTGCAAAGCATTCCTATCCCAATTCCCAACCTACTATGAAAAATGATACTATCACATGGAGGACTTCAAGGAAAATATTTTCCTCCCTGAAACCAGTTTTTTTTTTCTTGTACAATAAAACAACGGAAATTTTCAGGGAGTAATTTTAGAAAATATCATATGTCACTGCGTATGTCTATTTTCTATTTGTTGGCAAACAGAAGAATTTCTGGAATTGAGGAGAAGTATGAGAAAGGTGCAGATTAGGTCCTCAGTTTTTTGCATATTCATGTGAGTGGAAGAATCAGGTTCTGTTTGGGAATTCGATGGGTGAGTATTTAATAGGAGAGAGCGTAATGTGATTTTCTTCCCACTGATATATTCAAGACTGAGGGATACTCAGACTGACCGTCGACGGGGTAGGAACTGTGGTGTTTTCATTTCCCTTTCATTCCTAAGAGTGGAGAGAAGCTGGTGTCAACTAAGACAATACCTTCCTGATCTCAAATGAATCAGGCAAAAAGCTTAAAGAGGGTATAATGTCCTGAGAAACATAAGTTTTAGCAAGACATTACCAAGAGCATGGTTCTGAGTCTTTTCTCAGATTATGGACTTTTATCCTGTGCAATTTATGATTTCCAGTTTATATTCTCAGGCCTGATCTCTCCCTGGGGCTTCATATTTGTTTTTTCCAATTGTATACTTGATATTTTACTTCAATATCTAAGGAGCATTTCAAATTTTAATAGTAAAAAAAAAAAGAAACCTTGATCATTACTATCTTCAAACATTTATATTTCACCTTCTGTACCCTCAGGCAAATGTACTACCATCAATGCCTTAGTTCAAGACAAATATTGGGATCATCCCTGATTTCTTCTTCCTTTCATCCTGATATAGCATGTCCTCTTGAATACCTACTGACCTCAAATCAGTCTCCTTGCATTCATCTCAATTGTAATCTAAATGATCATTTCCCATATTGACTGATTTAATATTCTTATCTTTCTTCTTATCTTTCTTCTTTTGTCTTTTACCTGCAAAATCCATTTTATATCAAGTGACCAAGCTAATGCTTTTAAAATAAAATTTAGTGATTTACTACTCTATTTCCTGTTCCCGTTCCATTACTGCCACCAGCTCACACACACTTCAAGGTCTTAACATCACTTCAAAGTTAAAATTAAGTCTCTGACCCCTATCTGTAAGTCCCTATGTGATCTAGCTCCTGCCTCTCCCTGCAATCTCCCATTAGCCACTTCCTCTGTTGTCCAACATATTTCATCCACAATGTTGTTTTTCTGTTCTTTGTATCTTGAGTGTGCTACTTTCCTTAGGTTGCTTACTAGCTGATCTTCTGCATGAAAGGATCTTACCCTTGTTCTCACCATGAATAATGCTCCCCATCATCCATTTAAACATCATATCTCCAAGAGAACCTTTTCTCTTTACTATTCAATTTATTTAGCCATAATTTGCTTCAGCCATAATTTCAGGTTGTTTAACTTACTGCAAAATATTTAACATTTCCTGATATTGTCTTGCTCAAAGAAGTTTTAAGTTATGTGCACTGATCCTGTTGTAGCATCCCCAAAGTAACCGATACCTGGGTGGTGCTTAGTACACATGCATTGAATGAATGATGATTGAATGACAGTCTGATCTGTCTTTCTCCTCACATGTTAATCCACTTCCAGCTCCAGCCACACTGGGCTTCTTTCAATACATGCTAAAGTGCTAAGATTCTGTCTGTATGAGGACCTTTTCCACCTTGTAAAAACTTTCCCTAGTATTTCCTTCCTCACCTAGTTAACTTACTTTTGTACTTTAAATTCCAGCTGAAATATCTCTTCTTCAGGGGCATCTACTTGTAATCCACAAGAAGGGAAAGTGTTTATTATAGTCTCACAACGTCATCCACCTCTATTCTGAAGAACTTATCAAAGGTCTAGTTTTCTTTTCCAGTATTTTTATTCTCATATTTCTGTCCTCAACATCAGAGGTGTGTCTGCATTTACATTCAGTTGTATCCCCATCAAGTAAATAGTTATGTGGTTTTACTCAAAATTATTCCTAATTCAATCCCTCTAAATCAGTAAATTACCTAAATAAAAAAATGAAAACTTAAAAATCCCATAAATGAAATCGATAAGTCTATCCTCAGTCATAACCCATCCATTTTTTTTTTTTTGTAGCCTGTGCCTGAACAGAATCAACAATTAGGGCATTTTCATCAATAATGGACTACGGATAGCAACTGCTTCATCTAGATATCAGATCCCAAAAAGACAAGCTGAGGGCAAACGGTAATTAAGGGGCAGAGCTGTATGGAGAGTCCAGTAATCCTTCTCCACACCTCGGTGCCTCCAATAACAGCAGACAGTAAAACTGGGGAGTGAGACTCCTGCCCCGAATGTCAGAATGTCAAGGGCCCCATGTTGATGCTGGTGGCAGGTGGAGAATTTCTGACTCTATTTCCAATGATATGTTTTTAGTTGCCAACAAGATAGGTCAAATATTTCTATCTCTTTCCATTTTGCTATCCTTTGTTTCTTATTCAAGCTTTTTTTTAAATCTATTTTTTTGAAGAAAACCCAGATTAAAGTGGACATGGGAGTTGTATATTTGAGAACATGTTGTCTGGTGGTTTCTCCTTCTATTCTGGTTTGATGAATTTCGTTATTTTTAAGGAAAATAGACAATTGATAGTTAATCAGGCTTTAAAATAGCGATAAAACTTAAGAAAGACTATTACCATACTATTTTTTTCTTACTTTGATTTACTTACATCACTTGCACACCAAGGAGGTAACAATAGGAGTTTTACTATTGCATATACTGAAGAGCCTTGAGACCTATTTAGAAATTTTGAGTTATACGAGCTTAGTTTGGCAGCTGGGAATGGATTCCGGATGGGTCAATAGCTGTTTTGTTTTGAAAAAAAAAATAATTGGCTCTGTTCCACATAAAAACTAATTCATATTTATAAAATAAGAACTCGACCCAATGCCAATGTGGTGGAGCACCGAGCATATTAGTTGTATTACAGCCACTTGTCACATGTTTCTTCATTTGATCTTCACAGTAACTTTATATGTTTATATTTTTCTCATAATAAATCGGATTCTCAGAAAAAATAAATTTCTTGCCGAAGTAAGTGCCAATATTGAAATTTGAACTCCACAATTTTTGCTGCATAAACAGAATGTCAAAAAATCAAAACCACTAAGATTAAATGATAACCTTTGCTATTGTAATTAGCATCTGTTGAACAAAAACAAATACCATATTAAGTAAATGAGAGGATTGGGGGATTTATTTCTGATGCTGTTGATGCATCTGAACAGGATAATACTTACTTAGCAGTTGCAGTTGTCTGAGAAGAGTTTTTTTTTTTTTAATTTTTTTTCACTTTGTGGTTAAAGAATACTTGGCAAAAAGAATATTAGATGCTGTAACTATAATATTAGATGAAACTTAAACATCTATTGACTATTGAAAATACTTTCACAGTTGAGTGGTACAGCTTCATCCATGTATTACTGGATAATGTTTGACCCAAGACTTATGGTCATGTATTGGGCTATAATTTACTTATATTTAGCTATTATAGTTCTTGCCAAAGACCAGTGTCAAGGCTCTTGTCAAAGAATAGTGAAGAGTAGTAATAGAAATTATCATTCACATGCATTTAATTTAGTGTTTAAGAAGCTTCGATGAAATCCACTGAGATACTTCTTAGCTTTTGTGTTCTGAATTTTCCTCAAAACTCCTTTACTTGCTAGGAAAATGTGTTTGTTAGTCTGAATGGACTCCAGGAATGATACTGGTCTCCTATAAGATGATTTTATGTAAAACTGCCATTTTGCAATTTTTAATATTGCAATATTAGTGGTTGCATAATGCATTCAGCAAGAAGTTGGATTATCTTTTGAATCATTGGTATTAAACATAAGTGATGGCTTTGATAGAATGATTTAGACTTAAGTGAGACATATAAAAAGTCAAGGCTTTAATCTGCATATTGTTTAGCCTCAGATGCTCTTAGGAGTATACCTGATTTTGTTCATGGCTTTGGTTAATTTTTGCTTCAACAAAACACTTTAAATCCAAATGTTAACATACGCTATAAAATCATAGGTGACAAGGTAGATACTAGAAATAAACAGAATTAAAAACTTTGGAATAGATGAAAAACAAGCATCTAATGAATAATAAAGATTTTATATATGAAGAGCTACTGCAATTTAATAAGAAAGCTGTGAACACAGAAAAATGCTAATGGACATGAGTAGGAATTTATAAAAGTATGAATATGTAATATAAATAAAATATGTAATCAATCTCAGTAATGATTGAATATATGCAAATTAAATGTGTCCAATATTTTAACTCGAATAACTCAAAACGGTTTTAAAAAAACCTATATATAGTACTGGTAAATCTATAGGTACATGGGCATTTTCATGTCAGATTAATGTTTATAATTTGGTATGATCCTTAATTTAGAAAACCTGGCAAAACCTTAAAGCATGAAAAGCTCTGACAACATTTCAGTTGACCTTATGGCAACTTTGCAGCCTGGACAAGTCTGAAATTCTAGGTGACTAAAAAAGAAAAGGAGTGGGCTGGGATTGTGACTCAGCAGTAGAGCGCTCACCTAGCACTGGTGGAACCTTGGTTCGATCCTCAGCATCACATAAAAATAAAGGCATTGTGTTGTGTCCATCTATATGTGTATATATATATATATATATATATATATATATATATATATATATATACATATATATGTACATATATATGTATATATGTAATATATATACATATATACATATATGTATATATATACACATATATATATGTAAAGAGAAGGAGTGCCATCAAAGCAGCAGGTTACTAATTAGCTTGTAGAACTTTTCATAGTCCCTGGTTTTCTCCAAGCAGCAATACCTTCATAAGGAATTGGCAAGAAACAGTTATTGAAATTGCTGGTATATTACTTCCACCTGCTGGGTCTCAGTTAGAAGCTTCACTGATCAGGTATTCCAGTACTTTCTTGAGCAGGGAGACTATATTAAGTGTTCTATATATGTCTGCTTTCTCTTTTTTGTCTTCATTTCATATCTTGCATATTCCACAGAGGATCTAACTAGATTAAATATGAACCCACATTTAATTAAACTGCAGGATACTATACACATTTTACATGAGTCTAATGCTAGAATCATTTTGTCTTGGCAGTTGAAGATTGGATTGACAAATTCAGTAGAGAACTTTGGTTCTCCTCCCTTAGATTCTTACTATTTTTGAGATTTTCTTGGCCAATCTTTAAATAATAAACTTTTTGTTTGAGAATAGTTCTAATTATATGGAAAAACTGTAAGGAAAATAAAAGAATTTCCCACCTAGCTTTGCCAATATTGAAATCTTGAACTCATATGGTACATTTGCTAGAATTAACAAACAAATATTGATTCTAAAGTCCATTCTTAATTCACCTTTGTTTAGTTTTTTCTGTTTCTTTTTCTGTTGCAGGATACCACCAGGACACTGCATTTAGTTTAGTTTCTGTTTTCCTCTGCTCTTCTTGGCTATGACAGTTCCTCAGATTTTCTTTGTTTTGATGATGCGATAATCTTGGGGAAGTACTGGTCAGGTGTTTGAAGAAGGTCAGTCAGATTTGTATGATGTTTTCCTCATTAGTATACTCTGACTCTCACATTTTAAAACCTGGCTTCAACACCCACCACCCATTTACTTAACTCTTCATTTCTAGTAGACAGGCATAGTGTTTTTGAAGCTGTTAACCTATGCAAATGTCCATGGCACACTACTTTTTAAACTAGAATACAGTGCTTTTGTATAGTTTCTTTTTACAGACTCCACTGATTCCCAGGGCTATCTAGAAATAAACTCACTTAGCCCTCACCCTCACTGCCTTTAGTGATTTTCTTTCATATATTTGTAATGCAGTTAGGTTATGTTGTCACAGTCTGTATTAACTGCTATGATCTTCCCACTTTGTTTTTCAATGTGCACACATTAAGAATCACTCTTTATATTTTATAAAGTTATATGGGCTTTAGCAAATGCAGAATGTCCTTTGCCTACTATTATAGAATCATACTTAGTAGTTTCTCTTTCCTGAATGGTTCCTTATGCTTTATGTCTTTAATCTCTCATTCTCAAAACTGACAACTGGTGGGCTTACTATTCCTGAAGTTTGTGGTTTGTAGAATGTCATATCATAGAATTATATATTGTAATGCCTTGAGAATGTTTTCTTTCAATTAGAAATACGTATTAAACGGTGGCTGAGGATGTGGCTCAAGCGGTATTGTGCTCTCCTGTCATATGCAGGGTGCTGGGTTCAATCCTCAGCAACACATAAAAATAAAATAAGATGTTGTATCCACCGAAAACTAAAAAATAAATATTAAAAAATTCTCTTTCTCTCTCTCTCTCTCTCTTTAAAAAATATGTATTAAACATTCATTAATGTCTTTTTGTGGCACAATTTCTCATTATTCTTTTATTGCTGAATAATTATTTCATTGTATGGATGTACCACAGTTTATTTTTCTATTGATGAACATCGTGTGTGTTTTGCTAATTTTGAATAAGCATTATTGTACATATAGTAAAATTGTTTTTGAGGAATGAAGTGAAAAGGAATATATTCCCAGATAAAGAAAAACAGGTATGTCTCTAGCAGTCAGATCCTTAAATGTTGACTAAAAGAAGTTATTCAGACACAAAGGGAATAAGAAAAAAAATCCTGGAGTAATTGAAAGAAGAAAAAACAATGGAAGTGAAAATTTGAACTCACAGAATCAGTTCTCTCTCAATGAGATTTAGAAATTTGATAATTTAATCACAACATGTTATACCACCTGATATCAAGAAAAAGATATATGTCAATGGAACATCAATGGAACAAATTCAAAATTTACTAGAAGTGCTCAAATGTTGAATATAGAGGTTGTACTATCACATATATGTGTATGTATATACATATGCTTATCAATATGTTTTTCTTAGCAATCCTGTCAAAAATATATAAAATCATACATTAGTAAGCACTTTTAAAAAATGGAATCCTAAAAAAATGTTCAATATTCCACAGGTAGTCAGGCAATAAGAACAGAATAACAACCAGAAGAAATGAACAAAATACAAATGAACTGACATGGTAATCTTTAATATACTGATATTCTTTTTCAATGGAAGTAGTATAAATATACCAATAAAAAATAGAGACTGGTAGAGTAGAAAAATGTCTTAATACATGCTTTCTAAAAGAAATTAACTTCCATTTTAAAATCAACACACAATAAGTAGACTGAAAATAAAAGGCAAACAACCCCCATTTGATATTGAAGGATGAAAGCGGACTTTTTGAAAAAATCTTTTAAATGTTTACTGACATATTTGTCATGTATTTCTGGGATACAGTATGACATTTCATACATGTGTGCATTGTTATATAATGATTAGATCAGGGTAATTGGCAAATCTTTTGTATCAGATACACATCTTTTTAAGTGAGTGTTGGGCACATTCAAAATCTTCACTACTGTTATTTTGAAATATTCAATTGATTGTTTATCCACAATAGTTACACTACTGTCCTAAAGAACTACAAAAATTTTTCTCTCTTATCCAGTTTTATCCTGTACTCATTAATAATCCTTTCTCTTCCCACCCTTCCCCACAGACTCTCCCCAGACTCTGGTAATCGCTACTCTATTCTCTAATTCTTTTTAGTCTCCGCTTATAAATCAGAACATGCAGTGTTTATTTATTGGTGCCTCATTTATTTCACTTAACATAGTTTTCTACAGTTCCATCCCCTGCTGAAAGTGAACAGAATTTTAATTCTTCTTACAACTGAATAGTATTTCATTGTATAACGCTATGGTTTGAATCTTGTGTTAGAGGCTTGGTCCCTAGCTTGGCACTTTTGCTGAGGGGTGGTAGAAATCTTAAGAAGTGGGGCTTAATGTGATGTTCTTAGATCATTGAGAGTATCTTTGAAGGGAATAGTGGAATCCTGACTTTCTCTTTCTTTCTTTTGCTTCCTGACCATGAGGTTAGCAGTTCTTACTCTGTCACAGTCTACCCACATTTGTTCTGCTCTCCCATCAAAGGTCTAAAAGCAATGAGTATACCTGATCATAGAATGGTAAGCCAAATTATTCCTTTTCTTTTTGTAAGTTGGCTATCACAGGTATTTGGTTACAATAGCATAAAGCTGACTACTGTATATAAACCACATTTCCACTTATTCACTGATAGACATATAGATTGCTTCCGTATCTGGGCTATTGTGAAAAATTTTGCAATAAACATGAGAATGCAAATATCTCTTTGGCATATTGATTTCAATTCCCTTGGATATATATGCAGTAATGGTGCTGCTGGCTCATGTAGTTATTTTACTAGGTTTTTTTTTTTTTTTTGAGGAACCACCATATTGTTTTCTATAATGATTATACTAATTTACATTCCTACCAACAGTGTATAGGAGGTCTCATTTCCCTATATCCTCACTAGGATTTTTTAATTTTATTTTGAATAAGCATTTTAACTGAGGACAGATGATAAGTTATTATCATCAAATGATGATAATAAATGGTTTACATCAAATGATGATTACTGATAGTATTTTTTTCATACACTTCCCAATGCAACAGCACAGATAACTCAGAAATAAATACACATATTCACAGCCAACAGATTTTCAACAAAAACAGCAAGAACCTTACACTGGAGAAAGGAAATTATCATCAAAAAATGCTTCTGGAGAAACTGCATATCCACAGAAGAAATAAACTAAACCTCTATCTTGCACCATTGTATGATGGTTATTTGTTTTTCCATTGAAAAAAAAGTCCTATTTAGGTCCTTTATCTGTTTTTAAAAATTGAGTTCTATGAGTTTCAACTATGGGTTGTTTAAGTTCCTTATATGTCCTGGGAAGTTCATCCTTTGTTGAATGAATATCTTGCTAATATTTTCTCCCATTGTATAGTTTGTCTCTTCCTCTGTTGATTCTTTCTTTTTCTGTACCATACTTTTTAGTTTGATTGCAAATATTGGGGGGCGGTTTATGCCTGTGTTTTGAGGTATATCAAAAAGGTTTCTGCCCAATTTTGTGTCCTGTAGTGTTTCTTCTATATTTCATTTATTAATTGCACAGATTATAGTCTTACATTTAGGTGTTTGGTTCATTTCCAGCTTATTTTTCCTATGGTGAAAGAAAAGGGTCAAGTTTGTTTTGCATAGGATAACCCAGTTTTCTAACTAATATTTCTTCAAGAAAATTTTTTCTTCAATAATATTCTTTCTACATTTGTCAAAAATGTGTTGGCTATAAATATGCTGATTTATTTCTGGGTTCTCTATTCTGTTTTTTGTGCCTATGTCTGCTCAAAGGCCACTACTATGCTCCTTTGGTTACTATTACTTCATTTTGAAGTCAGTTTTTGTAATGCCACCAGCTTTATTCTTTTTGCTTAGGACTACTTTGGTAATCTGGAGTATTTTTTGGTTCCATACATATTTTAAGATTCTTCTTTTACCTATTTCTGTGAAGAACTTCACTGGTATTCTCATAAGAATAACATTGAGTCAGAAGATCACTTTCAGGGCAATATGGATGTTTTGATAATATTTGTTCCAATTCAAAAACTAGGGATGCATTTGCAATATTTTTTGTGCATGTTTTCCTCAATTTATTTTATAATTGCCTCATAATTTTAATTATAGAGTTTATTCATTTATTTGCTTCAATATATATTATTTCTGGCTCTTCTAGCTTTGAGGGTTTGGTTTGAGTAATCTGCAGTGATCTTAATTGATTTTCCTCTCTATATAATCTGATTCCTTTCTCTTCTGGCTTTTAAAATTCTCTCCTTATTCTGTATGCTAGGCATTTTCATTGTAATGTATGTTGGTATAGATGTCTTGTGATTTTGTACATTTGGTGTCCTGTAAGCCTCTTGTATTTGATTTCTCAATTCATTCTTCATGTTTGGAAAATTTTCTGATATTATTTCATTGAATAGGTTGTTCATTTCTTTGGTTTTTATTTCTATACCTTCCTCTATCCCAATAATCCTTAAATTTGATTTTTTAATGCTATCCCATAATTCTTGAGTGTTCTGTTTATTTATTTTTGTCATCTTCACTGTGTGGTCAACTTTATTTTCAAGATTATATGTTTTGTTTTCATTGTCTGAAGTTCTTTCTTCCAAGTGATCTAATCTGTTGGTGATACTTTCTATTGAGCATTTAATTGGGTTTATTCTTTCTCTAATTTTAAGGATTTCTGTTTTTTCAGTGATCTCTATTTCCTTATTGAAGTAATCTTTTGCTTCCTTTATTTGCTTATGTATTTCTTTATTGAACTGATCTTTTGCCACCTGTATTTGTTCTCTTATATCATACTTTTATTCACAGAACATTTTAATCATGTATTTCCTAAACTCCTTCTCTGACTTTTCTTCTGCTGGCCATGGATTCTAATAATGTAGTATCTTGGTTTGTTTGGGGCACTTTCTTCCCTTGTCTTTTTCATGCTGTTCATGTGTCTTCCCTTGTAGCACTGGAGATCTGAGGTGTTACAGTTTTTCCCTACAGATCCCAATAACAAAGAGTATATAGCCTTAAATCAAATAGCTCCTATTATGACATTTATGATTTTGTCAAAATATACAGAAATGGTGAACTCAATTATTATCTACAATATACAGTTTCTGATGGTGGAGAAAGAGAAAACTGGGGATGGGGTATAGGATGAGATGTTAAGAAGGTAGGAAGTGAGGACATACAGTTATTAGACCTTAGGAAACATAAAAGATGAATCTAAAGAAGTTGTCTAGTATCAGGAGAGAAGAGAAAGAGTGATTTTGGGGAGACGAGTAAATGGGAAGACAATGGAGTGCAAAAAGCAAACATAAAAATTAAGAAAAATTTTAAAAATGTAAAAATAAGAGATAAAAGAATATATAACACAATTCTAATATAGTATTTAGACATCCCAGTCCTCGGTAGCCTAATTCATAAAAAGTACTTGTTTTTACAAATGTTGGGGATGTGACAGTGGGAAAAGAGAGAGAAAAGAGAAAGAAAAAAGAAAAGAAAAAAATCTCAAAGGAAAGAAAGAAAAAAAAGAGAGGAAAGAAAACAAAAATAAATCTCAAAGGAAAATATAAGCATTGTTTTTGTTGGAGTTCAGTATCTTTCCTGCTTCCCTTCTCATCCAATAGGTGGTGTTGTCTGTTTGCTGATATCTCTACCCTCAGGGTGGTAAAGGTTATTAGGGTGGGAGGGTTGGTCATGGGAGCAAAACTCCTAGAAGGGGTATAGCACTTGCTGGTCCCTGGTCTCCACTGATAGACTGCACCTCAAGTATCTCCTTTGGGGACCCCGTATATTATGTGGGTGCCTGGTTTTATCTCCTTATATCATCTTTAGACCTCACAATTCCTGGTCTCTAATTTAGTCTCTAAACTCTCACTCACTGCCTCCCTTTCTATTTCCCAGTCAGGAACCTCTCTTTCCAGAGGCCTTATGAGCTTTGCTTTGGCACCTGCGTACCTGTCCTGAAGAGCTGTTTTGGATTGGGCAGTTCAGGGCCAGGTTTTACAACTAACCACGTAGCCTCACGAACTGTGCCCAGTTAGTGGCTGCGGGGAAGAGAGAGGAGTTGGGGACTATGGATCCCTTGATATTGCTTCTAGGTCCCAGCTGGTGTTCCAATCTAGGAGTTGCCCCCAACTAAAAATGGTGACAAAAGTGTCCCAAGATGGATGTGGCTACTTTAAGAGATGCAGTGTCAGGTTGGGTTGGGCTAGGTGGTGCCGTTGGGCAGCATGTTCAGAGATGCAGCTCTGTGGCATACAATGTTGTGGTTGGTGGCTCTCTACAGACCCTGTCTGGTGCCCCAAGATGCAGCTGACTATGACAGCAGTTATATTGACTCAAGACGGAGGCAACTCGGTAGATGGGGGTTCACACAGGAATGGTGGCCCAGGGTCCTGAACAGGCACTGATGTTGAGGATCCTTTAGTAACTTACAGAAAAACAGTACTCCCACTGTTTGAATCCTAGGTCACAGAGCAACAAAGAATGCAGCCTCCCTCTAGCTCACCATCTTGGGTCCTCCCCGGAATTTTTCTGTTTCTCATGTAGGATTCTCATTACTATAAACTTTTCTCTTGGCATCATTTTTGCTGTATTCTACAGGTTTGGTATGTTGCATTTTCAAATTTATTTGTTTCAAGGAATTTTTAAATTTATGTTTGATTTCTTCAATGAAACACTGTTCTTAGAAGACATTGCTTCATTTCCTCATATTTGTACAAATTCCAATATATTTCTTATGATTTCTAATATTATTCCACTGTGATAATACATTGTATGACTTCAACTTTTTATATATTTGGGTGTTCCAGAATTGGGTGTATATTTGTTTACAGTTGTTCTTCATCTTGTTAAATTGAGTCCTTTCTTTTTGTAAGTTAATCTTATCTATTTTTACAATTTTTTTTTTTAATTTAAAATCTGCTTCTTGATGTAGGAGTACAGGTACTTCTGCAAGTTTTAGTTTCTCTTTGCATAATACCTCTTTTTTATTACTTATCTTAAATATATTAGTGTCTTTGTTGGTAGGAGTATTTCTTTTATGTGGAATATATTTGAGTGTTGTCTTATTAATCCATTCAGGGAGTCTACATCATTTGGATGGAGAATTTAATATGCTTATAATCATAGTTTATATTGATAATAAAAGACATTCTCTGATCAATATTTTTTTTCTGTTGGTTTGTGTGTCCTTTGTCCCATTCTTTTGTTCACCTTTGTGTTTTTGGTTTTTATATAAGAGCTTTTGACTGTTTACTTTTTCTCTTTTTAGTATGTGCTGTGGTGCTAAATTTTGTAATTTCCTTCATATTCTTTTGCTTCTAAGTTGATGTTCCTTAAGCATTTGCTGTAATGTGGGTCTTTTGGTGGAGTGGCTATTTGAACAATGATAAGGTAAACTTCAGGGCAGATAATATTTTGGTATATAAAAAACCCTATAAACCCTATATAATGATAAAAGGATCAATCAACCAGGAATATACAATACAGTAATCTTAAATGAATATATATGTTAAAAACCTCAAATTATATGCAGTACAAATTGTTACAGATGAAAGAAAACAATAGATAACCATGTATTATACATGGAAACTTAAAAACCTATTTTTCAGCAATTTATAGCCCTACTAAATGAAAAAGCAGCAAGGGTATTAAAAAAGTTTATGTAATAGGCCAATAGCATCCAAGTGGAATATATAGAATGCTCCAGGAAGCAATAACACTCAGAGAATATTAATCAAGATAGACCATATTATGATCTGTAAAAAAACAACTTGTAATTACAGGATTGAAATCTTATAACGTGCATTCTCTAACCATATTGCAATCAGACTTTAAACCAATAACAAAACAATAACAGAAAAATCTCTAAAGACAAAAAGCTCAAAAGTCTGCACTGAGTAATCAAAAAGAGAAAGTCTTTAAAAGTTAAATACATTGAGAACTAAAAGAAGAACAAAATAAAATGTGAAAATATATAAATTAAAACCAGGTGCTAAGAGGAGATTCATATCATTAAATATTTAAAGTAGAAAAGAGGAAAATAATCTAAAATAAATAAATGTATTCTTTCCTTGAGAAACTAAAAATTGAAAAATAATCTAAAGGTAAGGTGAGGGAAGAAAATAATATTAGTGCTGAAATCAATAAGATTAAGAAATCAAAGCAGTAGAATATAAGTCGAAGAAAAGGTGAATTTTTAAAAAATCAGAAGTAATAAATTATATCAATACCAATATAAATAAAAATATAGAATATGTAGTCACCAACTAAAAATATTTATGTTGTTATAGATAATGAAGCTTTAAAAAAGACAATAAACATTAAATAACTTAATTCAATAACTATAAGAAAACTATAAAAAGTAGACTAAATATTTGAAAACTAGAAACTATCAAAATTCAACCAAGATGAAATAGACAATATGACAAGTCCTATAATCATTAGGAATTTTAAATTATAAATTGAAGGTGCCTCTTATAGAATTATGCAGTTTCAATTTTTTTTTCATTAAACAATACTACTTAATGCTAAGGAATAATTAATACCCATGTTTTACTAACCCTCCAGAAAACAAAGGAGTTCAATATTACCCTGGAAAAAAGTAATAATTATAAATAAAATAAGGAAACTATACACTAATATCTCAAGTGAGCTGTATTTCTCAATAAAATATTCTTAAAACAAATATTACTCTAATAACATAAAAACATATATGCAAAAATATTGAGATGTTTTTCCAAGTATGCAAGCCTATTACAGTAGAAAATCAGTCTAATTCCATCCATCATACCAATAGGGTAAATAAAATGGTATAATCATGTGAAATTATGCAGAAAAATGTATTTAGCAAACCCCAACATTAATTCATAATTAATTAATAATAAAAACTTTATGCAAACTTGGAAAGGGGGACTAATTCTACTTTGATAAAGATAATATATGAAAAGCATATAGTTAACGCTTCATTGAATGGTGAGATATAGAATGCTTTCCCTCTTAGATTGGAAAAAAAGGTAAAGGATGACTTCTTTCATCATTCTTAGTCAAGTACTGAAAGCTCTAGCTATTGCAATAGGCGAGATAAAATAAACATAGGACCTGAGGTTAGAAAGGAAGAAATTAAATAGCCCTCATTGCAGTATGGTATGATTGCCTATCTAAGAAATTTCCTGGAATCTAAAAAACATTTCTTGAACTATTAATGAGTTCAGAAAGTTTGAGGAATAAAAATCAATAAGCAAAATAACTCATATTCCTATACATATACAATGAACATGAAACTGAAAAAGCAATATCATTTGCAATTTCTCTAAGGAAATGAAGTTTTTAGATATTAATTTGTCAAAACATTTGCAGGATCTGTATGCTGAGATTTAAAAATTACTATGGAAGGAATAAAATACCTAAAAATAGAGAGAGATGTTTTTGTGGCTTGGAAGAATCAGCATCATAAAAATGTAAATTCTTCCCAAACTGACCTACACACTGAATGCATTTCTTATCAAAATCTTTGCAAGATTTTTTATAAACAAATTATCATGCATTCTACAATTTATATGGTCTAGCACAGGCTCTAGGAAGCTAAAACAATGTGTATAAGGAAGAATAAAGTAGTTACTATGTAACTAGAGTAATTAAAGGAGCATAATATAGGGGTGGTGGAGAGGTAGACATACATATAAATCCAACAAAATAGAGGCTTAGAAATGCATCCACAGAAATATCCTCAGCTAGTTTTCTTTTTCAAATTTACATAAGTAATTAAGTGGAGGAAGAATAGCCTTTTAACAATTGATAATAAAGTCACTGGGCTTTCTTAAAGAAACGAAAAATAAGGAAAGAAAACTGTCCTAAACTTCTCACTTATGGCACTACACGAAACTGGTCAATCACTCATATGTTGCTAGTGGAAATGTAAAATGGTACAGATATTATATAAAACAGAATTAAGAAAAGATGTTTAAAAAAGTTTAAAAAAATAATATGATAAAATGTTTGAGATCCAGAATGAGAAAAAGCATATTTTCAACAAAGTGGTATACAGAGGGCTAATAAACACATGATAATATTTTGAACCTCATAAATTATGAGAGAAATAAAAATTAAAACCAAATTGAGACATTGTACACAGCTATAAAAATGGCTAAAGTAATAAATAACAATGGCACCAAACCATGGTTTTGTCAAACACAGAGAAAATATAATGTTCGTATATTGCCAGATGGAAGGCAAAATGGCACAGCCATTCTGGAAAAGAGTTTGGGGCCTTCTTTGAAAAGTAGACATGCAATTACCATTCATGTATTCACAGTCTTGGGTATTTATCCCAGAGGGACATTATGTTCACATAAAAACCTGTATACAAATGTTCAGAGCAGTTAGAAGGAGTACAGATGTTTTCCAGCAGGTGAGTTGTTTAACAATTTGTAATACAGGCATGCTATATACCACTACTGAGCAATTAAAAAGGAATAAACTACTGATAGATGCAATAATTCAAATGGATTCCCAGTAAATTGCTCTGAGAAAAAAGAAATAATACTACACTTTTATATACTATAGGATTCTGTTTATATAACAGTTTTGATGGCAAAAGATTAGAAATGGATAATAGATTAGTGGTGGCCACAATAGCATGTAAAGAGGTAAAAATATTTATAAAAGGAAAACCCCAGGACTTTTCTGGTGATGGAATTTTTCAATGACTTTACTGTGGCATTGCATGCAATAATGTATGATGTGATACTATCATACCTAAGTACAAGCACAAGTAAGTGTAAATAAAACTGGAGAGATCTGTACAAAAAAAATGGTACATTTATCAATGTTAATATCTTCATTTTGACAATGAATTACAGTTTTGCAGGAAGAGAGTATGGAAAAAATGAGTAAAGAGCAAATGAAACCTTTTTCTATATATTATCTCTTACAAATGTAATTAGATCTACAATTATCAATAAAATCTTAATTTAAAGGATCATGAAAGCATGTTAAAAAACACATAGGAAGTATCTTGAAGGAACTTCTACTGAATAAAAATAAGATAGAGCATCAAATACAATGATAATATTAAAAACCCATGAAAAATACATCAGCCCAAGGGAAATATTCATACAAATAAATGGATAAGCTAAACTTCCTATGAAACTCAATAGGAAAAAAAAAACAATATCACAAAAGACATGCAACACATGCACATGTATCTGGAGCTTGTCAATTAAAGTTATGTAATATTAAATTACATCCCAACACCAAATGCGAATAGAATGACCTTTCTGGGGGGTAAGTGGAATAATAATTCACACATTATTTTTTATGAATATGTTAACAACATTTCAACAACTGCAAAATCCCTTTTATAATGATGTGTTTTAAGTCAGATGGGTATAAGAACATATTACAAAGAGATGTCATCCTTTTACCAAAAGGTCACAGTTCATCCCAAGTGTACTACTTATCTTTATGAATGCATTAAAGGCAGTAAATTATACAGCTTTTGAGGCACTCAGAAAAGAATTTACATATGATAATTTAAGAGATGGCAGTCCATTCAACAGTGGCAGAATTTTCTAAAAATTTTGAATGACTGGAAATATGTTTCCTTCTACAGAGTCTTCCTAAAGCATAGCTTTATATAATCAGCATAACATAACACTCATAACTGATTTTTGTAAAATATTTATATTCTGCATCATTTCACATGAAATTATTCTTGTTTCTACTCAGTAGTTCTTGACTTGCAGATTTATTTTATAACAATTAATAAAGGACCCTGTACTTTCTTCCTTTTTGCTGTTGCTGAGAAACATAAGCTAGAATTACTATCTGACAAGACTTTGTAACCTGTATGAGATTAACCACTTTTCTTTCTTTGATTTTCTGAAGGCCACAACCGTACATTTGTGCATTTGATTATAATTCAATTTGTAAATTTATATAGAAAAGGAAACTATTTATACTGCAGAATATGGAACATACACAAACACATATGCGCACACACACCCACACACACACCACCACCACCACCACCACCACTACCACTACCACTACCACCATTTGCCTTCTCCATGGTCTTCATCTCCACATAGAGTCATTGAAGCATTAATCTCATCACTGTACTCTTACTATGTAAATAAAATTTAATGATGGTGGTAAAACAAAAATACAGAAAAAATTAATTTATTTTAAATCCAAATAATAAAGGAGACAGAAAAATTGAAAACCTAACCAAAGTTAGTAAAATAGCATAACAAATCTATTTTACAAATGAGGCATGTTGTTAAAAATACTAAAAGAAGAAAGAATAGTTGAGATTTAATGTGAGCTCTTAGTAGCTTGAGATATTGAACTCATTTTTATCTTCCCATAGAAAGGAAAGAAAATAAATCTAGGTTATAAGAAAAGTGATGAAAATCACCATCATCAACTATTTATTGAGTGCTGTCTATGTGCATGGATTCACAATTATGGCCATTGATCAAAAGGAAGTAAAGTAATGCTGACCTTGGAAGATATTAACAGAGAGAAAAAGTTAATAAACAAGTATCTACAAGCAGTGTGTTCAAAGCCACACTGCAAACAATTTTTTTTGGTGGGGGGAGGAGAGGAAGAATCACATAACTGTTTAAGTAGCTGATTCATAATTAACATATAGAGGGGTATAGCCTTCTGCTGCATGCCAGTGTTTATTTTTTTTGTCTTATAATCTTAATAAGAGCCAATAACCTTGCTTAGAAGGTTTGACTGCATTTCTCTTTTCCATTATGATCCATTTCCTACTGTAGCTTACTATGTATTTTTATACTTCATAAGTAAAATATTTTTAACACATGTAAATATTTTCTTCAATTTGCTATCTAATGTGTTTAGCTGCTTTATCAGGTAGAGAAACTTTGGTTTAGCATGAGAATAATATCTCAGCATCAGAAAGTGACTTTCAACTCCTCTATCTATATGTATGTATATACACAAATGCCTATATATATATATATTTTTCTTTTCTTCTGTAACTCAATAATACTGATAAAAATGTCCTACTGATTATTATGCTCTAGTAGGGGGCATCTTAGTAGTAATTTTCAATAGGTGATGTGAAAATGATATTGCACTCCAAAACTCAACATCCTAAATGAGAATCATTTATTTTTAGAAGAGTAATGTAGGAAGAATTAATAGAGAATCAGTTTACATCATCTTAGAACCCATTTCATCCTTTCAACCCAAAATTCAAAGTATAATTGTGTACTTTGTTTCCTGTTATCTACATTATTTCCAGGTATTTTTTTTACATCTTTGAATTTCATCTTTGAATTATATGAAAGATATAAGGATCACTGGCATACTAACTCATATTTTCTGTTATCCAAACTTGAGAAAATTTTCATCCCATATGTATAAAGATGATAAATATTTAATTTTATATATCAATAATATCAGAAATACAATGGAAGATAAAAAAGTTTGGTTTTATGTAAGCCCACTCATTGTACTTACAGAAAAAAAAAGCTATTGTTGCATTTATATTTACATTGTTACTTTTCTCTTAATATTGTTTGCAGCATAGGAACAGTTCTTATATGTGACGTTTTTATTAAATTCTTTCCAGCTGCCAAAGTGTCATAACTCATAGACACTCTACTGTGAATACCTTAGTTCTAAAGATTGTTCTCCACAATCATGACATTTTAGCTATTGCATCATACAGGAAGGAAAGATAGAAAATACTCCATAAAATAAACCTTCATTTTCAGATAAAAAAATTTGGGCCCCAAAAATAAAGTAACTTGACTAATATCACACTAATAATAAATTAGTGACTTCTCTGGGACTAAAACTGGCACATATTGCTTCATACACCCCAGTGTTCATTCCATTAAGCCAGTATTTTCAAGATATTCCTGGCCAAAGTTGGAAATAGTTTTCAAATTCAGTCTTAGTTTGTTTCACAGTTTTAAGTTTTTTAAATATTCTTAACAATAGCTCTTAAAAATAATTTAGGAGCCCAAGGAAAGCAACAATTTGTATGTCTTGCTCCTGTTAGTTCAGTTCAGACCATGGAGCATCTTAGGTTTGGGGGCTTAGATTTTATTTTAAATCAAATGAAAAACACTAGAAATTAAAGGAAGCGATTAATAAAACTGGTTTAAGACTATCACTCTGAATAATGTTATAGGAGAGGAACAGGTCTCTTAACCGCATTGGATTTCAATGTTTATGTATCTCTCTCTCTCTCTCTCTCTCTCTCTCTCTCTCTCTCTCTCTCTGTATCTAATGTCATATATATATATATATATATATATATATATATATATATATATATAATGTCATATATATATATATATATATATATATATTTGTAAAAAGAATTATACCACCTAAAGTATACACACACACATTCTCTCTCTCTCTCTCTCTCTCTCTCTCTCTCTCTCTCTCTCTCTCTCTCTCACACACACACACACACACACACACATGCACAGAGTATGTGTACAGGTATGTGGGGGGTATACCTGAAATGTGTGTATATACACACACACAACATCTGGAACAGTTTCCTTCTAAATATCTGTGTATCAGAAATTTCTGTGTTGATATAAATTCATTTCAAATAACCATTCAGAGAGTTGAAGTTTTATGGGAATGAGGTAGGACTGGTAACAATAGCTGTTGGCAAACTCTATATACTACTTAGGCTAACCTTGTGACCTCTAAGGTAAGTAATAAAGACCATGTGGTCACCTAAAAATATCTTTTTGATCCTAAAAACAGTAAGTATCAACACAGTATATTCCTACCTATGTCACACATACACAAAAGTCAGTTTTTCACTGCTTTTACTATCACAAACTTTACAATAGATTAGTAGTAATCTCATTGACATATTTTATATATGCTTTATGTAATTAATATCACCTTTTGTGCACAAGGTTGAAGATAAAAATTTTATGAATATAAATATTTTTATACTAGAAATAAACACTTTAGAAATTGAGGAGATGACTGTGAGAGCAGGGCTTAGAGAGACTACTTAGAATTAAAAAAAAAATCCCTAGGGCTGGAGAAACAATAGGCATTCAGAGAAAAGAGAGATGCAATCCTTTTAATCATAAATTACATTCACATGAACAGGAAGAAATAATATGAATTTTTTTCCTTATGTGATATGTTTTATTTTTTTTCTCACCATAATATAGTCATGCAACAAATTGACATTGGACTTTGGGTATAAACTGAGATGTTTCTGTTACCAATAACAGTGGTGAAAATGAAGTTGACATCAGCCTTCATGGAGCTTTCATGGTATCAAAAAAGGATGACAATAAGTGGGAAAAATTAAAGGAAATTTGAAGTTTTTCTCTATCCCTATATCACTAGATAGAGAAAAAGTTAGGGAGAAGATCAAGGAGTGCTTTGAAGTTCTTAAGGATATTTTTATCAAAACCTATTGGACAAAATATATATAAAAATAGAGTTCCTAGAATATAGAAAAGAAAGAACAAATGAGAGAGTTTATTTGAAGAACAAAAATCAGGGAGATGATATATGAGATGAGACAGGAGAAGTCAAGGCCTAAGCATGTAATTTAATCAGGCTGCATTCTATGACAGAATACATCTAAGTTAGGAAATTAATAAAGTCAAATTCAATTAACTAAATACCAATTCTTTATTTAGTAGAAAAAATGGGATAGTTATTTTTTCTTTATTGATGAGCTTATCTGCCTTTTATCAGCAAAATGAAACAATAGTTAGTCCTTTCATAATACTAAGTTTACCTGTACTAAAGTTGATTGTTCAATTCTCTATCTACCCACAATTATTTAGGTCACATGGAATTGGTTATTGTATATTGATTACTGATTCCAGAGGCTAGCATAGTTTACTCCTCAAAGTGTTCAATTAATATTTATGATGTATTAAATGAATGAGTCATTGACCAAGTATCCATAATTCAAAAATATTTACTTTTATATTTTTCAGGAAAAAAACAACAAAATTCCTATTTCATGAAAGGAAATAAGTATTATGGTAATAAAATGATAACTTGATTTGACATAAATTAAAATTAGAGCATGTGTTCAGTATTGCAGACAAAAAATAAACTAAGCAAAATTCTCTAAAAAAAGAATAAAAAAAACTTTTGCAATTCTCTTTTTTATGAATAAAAACAGGTAATGGAATATGACTAACTAGGGTGTTGTTTTATGTTTTTTAAATGTACAATATTGCCAAGGTAGTTATCAGAAAAGGACAAAAGATATATTATTAGTATAAGAAATTAATGATGGATTTTGTAATTATTAAAATGATAATTAAAGGATATCAAGAAAAACTCCATGTCTCCAAATTTGATAATTTATATGATACACCAAAACTCAAGCAAGAAGGAATGGATTTTTAAACAGATCTATTATATCAAAAAAATAAATCAATAAACCAATAATTGTAGTTCTTCAAAACAAAAAGTACCAGATCTAGATGGGCTCATTGGTGAATTATACCAAATATTAAGAAATGAAATTATACTAATTTCTTGCATTCTTTTTCAAAAGATAGAATCAGAGGACCTTCTTCCTAACTCAATCTATGAGTATAGCATGACCTCAATACCAAAATTAGAGAAAGATTATAAAAATGAAAGAAAACCCTCCAAAAATACATAATGAAACTATAAAGCTCTTATTATATAAAAATATTAATATAAAATTATTAATACAGAAAAGCTCTTATTAACGTAGATTAAAATGTAGGATTTACCCCAAGATACGTAGGACAGAATAAACATTTGAAAATAAGTTAATATAATCCATTGCATTAACAGTTTAGAAAAGAAAAAAAATCACAGAATCATATGAATGGATGCATAAAAAGTACTTGACAAAATCCAAAACTATTTCATGATTAAAAACTCTCAGTAAATTAGAAACAGTGGAGAAAGTCTTCAAATTGATAAAGCATATCTACAAAAAAAGAAACCCCTTAATGCTAACATCATACTCAATGCTGAGAAACTCTAAGCTTTCTAAATAGGGTCATGCAAAGGCAAAGATGTCCATTTTTACTACTTCTTTTCAATGTCATATTAAAAGTAAATGACTACAGAAATATGAAAAGAGGAATTAAAATATATTTAGATTGGGAAGAATGAAATAAAATTATCTTTGTTTGCAAATTATATAATTAGCTATGTAGAAAATCCAAAAGAACCAACACATACAGAAAAACAAAAACAAACAAACAAAACCCTTCTTCAACTGGTATACAATTCTAGCCAAATTTCAGAAAACAATGTTGATACATAAAAGTTAATTGCTTTCCTATATTTCAGCAATTAAGTGGAATTTGAAATCAAACCACAATACCACTTACATTTGCATCCCCTCTATTAAATAATTAACTATACTTTTAACAACATGTAAATAATACTGCTATAAGTAAATCACTCTGAGTGAAGTAAAAATTAATGACCAAATAGTCTATTTTTGTTGATAAAAGAGCCAATACTATCAAGGTGTCAGTTCTTCCTGACTTACCCAACAGATTCAATGCAATCCAAATGAAAATTCCATCTGTTATTTTGTGGATCCAGACCAACTGATTCTAAAGTTTATGTGGAGGGGCAAAAGATTCAGACTAGGCAGCACAATAATGACAAAGAACAAAGCTGGATGATTCACACTCTGACTTCAAAAATCTACCTACACTAATTGAAAATAGTATAGTAAACTAATGTGGTGAAAATAGGAAAAAAAACAGCTTAGAGATTGCACTGTTTGTTATCAAAAGGTGTTGAAAACTTATACATACAAAAATCTTACAAATGAATTTTTACAGAAATTTTATTTGTAAGCAACCCAAATTAGAAGCAACCCTGATGTTCTTGTAGATCAATGGAAAAATAAATGGTGGAACATTCAGACAATGGAATATTTTCTTTCTTTCTTTCTTTCTTTCTTTCTTCCTTCCTTCCTTCCTTCCTTCCTTCCTTCCTTCCTTCCTTCCTTCCTTCCTTTCTTTCTTTCTTTCTTCATTCATTCATTCTAATTATTTATACATGATAACAGAATGCATTTCAATCATCATATACAAATGGAACACAACTCTTCATTTCATTTATCTGGTTGTACATGATGTAGAGTCACACCAAATGTGCATTCATACATGTTCCTAGGGTAATGATGTTCATTTCATTCCACCATAGTTCCTGCCCTCATGCCCCCTTCCCTTCCCTCCCTCTCCTTTGCCCAAAATTCCTCCATTCTCTGCTCCCCCACCCCATTATGGATCAGCATCCACTTATCAGAGAGAACATTCAGCCTTTGGTTTTTAGGGATTGGCTTCCTGAACTTATCATGATATTCTCCAACTCCATCCATTTACCTGAAAATGCCATAATTTTATTCTCTTTTAATGTTGAATAATGTTCCACATGTATATGTACCACAGTTTCTTTATCCATTCATCTGTTGAAAGGTATCTAAACGAATCACCAATCTATAAAAAGGCATGGAAGAACCTTAAAAGCATATTGCTAAATAAAGAAACCAGTCTGTAAGGGCTAAAGAACATAGAATTCCAACAATATGACACTTTGAAAAGACCACATTATGAAGATAGTAAAAATATTGGTGTTTATGAGGGATTTTAGAGGAAGGGTGGATGAATATGCAGAGCACAAAAAACTTTTAGGGTAATGAAATGATTCTGTATGATAGTATCTGTAATAGAATATACATCTTATTACATATTTGTCAACTCGGTCAAATGCAGAACACTCAAAGTAAATCCCAATGCTATGGGTTTGGATAATGATGAATTGTTGCAGGTTCATTATCTGAAACAAATGGCCTACTCTGGTGTGGGATGTTGATATTGGGGGAGTTTGTGTTGAGTGCTGGGGACATGAGATACATGTGAATTCTCCATACTTTCCACTGTACTTTGTTTTGAACTTGAAACTGCAATAAAATTGAAGCCAATTAGAATGCAATGTAAAGTTTTATATTGAAATAATAATAACTTTATACTTGAAACATAAGTGAATTAAGAATAAAAATATATTGAGAACTTTGATATGCCAAGAAATTGGCTGAAAATTTTAATGATGCTTCTTATTATATTTCAGTGCTTATAATGTGATAATCATGGGTCTTTTACAGCTGCACTAGTTATTTAGCAGGACTTAAAGTAAAATCCATACATTGCAGTGTGTCAATTCACAATAGACCTGTGGAAGCTTAGATGTCAAGATCATCAGATAAAAAATGTGCAATAACCATTACTGCCTGAGCCTACATCTGACATGTTTTGTTGGACATGCCATGCCTTGATATGTCAGGGTAAAAATTCTGTCCAATATCTGTTTTCTTCCAGGCAAATATGAATGCAGATTTGTCAGTAGGGAATTGAATAATCTGCTTGATAAAAAAAGATAGTGAATCAGCATGTGCAAATTTTCATAAGAATTTTAGGAAAATACTCAGTAATTAAGGACCTTTGGATACAAGAGATACCTAATTAGGGTAGAATCACTTCATTAGTGAAAACGAAAGACATTCCCTGCAGACATTTTTGACCAGACAATGATAAGGAACATATTTTCCAGGAATATTTTAGTACTATATGGATTGATTTCCCAGAGCCCAATTCTTGACCCTTGGGGATTCTCATATATTTATAAAATAGGAACACTGGGAAGATATTTGCACACATCTGTTATCCTTCATTCTTTAGTATTTAGAAATTTTATGTTGAATAATCACTTGGAATTTTTCAAACCATTTTGGCAATGAACTGGGTTACTTCCTGGAGTAATAAGATAAACAGAAACCCTGGGGGTTTCCTATCCACTTCCTCAGAGGGAAGTAAACTTGAGTTGCAAAAACATGGCTGCTTTTATAGGTCTACTAGAATTAAACAAGTGAAATTTTAGAAATGTACTGCTTCTCCTGAACTGTAAATCTGATTTGTTTTCTTTTAAACGTACTTTTATTTTAAAAATAATCCACTTAAAATTTTAGAAATTCTGGAGATTTAGTTCCAGTGGTGATAATATAGTTTTTGTATCTTCATGAATGCTCACATATAAACATTCAAAGTATTCAGATAGCAAATAACAGAAAATCATGAAGCTAAAAATAACAACAAAAACCTAATGGATTGCATTCACATAAATATCAGTGATCAGGTAGTCCTATGAATGTCAAAACATCAGGACCTATGGTCACAAGCACAGACTATTGTCAGTGGAGGTGCAAGAGAAAACAGTAAAACAAAGGGATAACTGACAGACCTCAAGAAGATTCAAAATAGTTCAAAGATATTCATAGGAATTCACAGTGGGAAAATTGGAGAACACAGGCTTCACCTAGGTGGAGAGTTACTCATTCCAGTGGAGGAGAATGAAGCAGCTGTGACAGGTACAGAGGGGTCAACACCAGTGGAAGTTCTGTGAACTATCAAAACAGATCCACCCAGGATCTCTCCAGAAAAGGCCTCCCAAAGAAAGTAGATATTATTGGAAGAAAGTTGAGGAGAGAAACAAAGCAAGGAAAACTCAGCAAGCACATTTTGAACACAGTACCAAAACAATAGAAAGGGAGTAGTAAAGCTATCTGAACCCTTCCTCCCTCTATGTGAGCAACAGAGAAGAATGAGCATCACGTCCCTGTGATGTTTTATAGAGAAAAAGATCTTGAAGATGAATGAACCCAAACGACCGGTGAGATATATGTTCACAAGCAAATCAGAACCTTTATATTTCAAAGCAAATTTCAAATCAAACTGAAAGACATTAAGTAAATTATAAATGAGAGAAAAAATACACCAGAATTAGTAAAGCACTAAGGAGTGACATGACATGACTCAAGAAATAATTTGGAATAAAAGAAAAATTCACTTTAGACATAAAGATGAAATGAGAGGAACCAAAATAGCAAGTCAACACAATAAGTTATACCTTATGAGAAAAGGAATATAGAAAGAACTGAAAAATTTAATGTTACTAAAAAAAAGATTTGACACTGCATATTGAATGAACATTTGAGAATGTATACCCAGAATAATAACATCAAAGGGAGAGTCTAATAAATTTACCAGGATTTAAGAAAAAAATACATACAGCAACTTAAAAAGGAAAATATTGGTCATCAAATATTTTGGCAACCATATTTTATCTCAGAAAAAGACAAAATAATATATTTTAATAATATAGTAAGTAAGGTAACTGTGAGGTAATGAGTTTACAATTGAAAAACACACTCAACTATAGGAGGGGCATGTGACAACTTAGGAAAATATAAAACTCCAGTGGATTTTTTTTCTATGAATTCTTCTCTGAAATCTGTTGGAAGATTTGAATAACAAAAAAATAGGTTAAAAAGGCATAAATATAATAAGTCTTAGTGAGCATTAAATGTTGAATTACTTGTAGAATTAAGATTAAAGAGAGTAAAAGAAATTATTATAGACTAAATGACTATATAGTCAAAACAGTAGGGAGAGATTGGAAATCTCTTAAGCTATTTCTAATGATCATAGTTGGTTGCAATAGCATTGGTTTTGTTAACCTGAGTCTGTTGTGTGGCAAATTTCCAGCAATAAATACTTATGAACTAATATAATATTATCACTCTTGTTCTTTTTTTACTTTTTAAATACATTACAATAGTGGAATGCATTACAAAATCCCACTGCCTAGAAAAGAAGATATATTCATTAATATAAAAAAAAGATTATATAGAGTATGTAGTCTTGACATTGAATTGGAAATATCAGTATACTATTACAAGATATTTTAGTTTTGTCCATAGAATAATTTTTTAAAACAGTACTAATAAGCCTATCTATCAATAATGTGAACCTCAAATAGCATCTCTTATTCAAAGCAAATCAAAACAAGTCTTCCTGATAAATGACTGATAACATATCTAGTGCAGGAGCAACTTGGTATACTAGATAAGAAGATTATTAGGGTAATGCTCAAGGTGACTTCAATAAAAATAAAAGTTGTAATACACTTAAGACCATAAAGTAAGTGTATATCCATGAATTCGTAATAATATTCTGAAAAACATTAGTCATATCTGATGACAATAAGTAACAAATTAATTATATGGAAAATGTCCAAATAATTTTATTCCTCTTTATGGCTTAATAGAACTTCATTTTGTCTATGGACTACATTTTCTTTAATATTATGCTAGTTTTTTTGTTTGTTTGTTTGGTTGGTTGGTTCTGTAGTGTCTTAAAATTCTGTATTGAAATGCCTCTTGCTTTGCTCCTTTTGCTCTAGATGGCTTTGAGGATTCTGGGTTTTTTTACTTCCATAAGATCTTAGGATTCTTTTTATAGTTACAGGAAGAACGTGATTGGTGTTTTGATGGAGAGTGCCTTAGTGCTACTTTGGGTAGTATAGCCATTTAATTATACTAATTTTTTAAATCTATGAACATTTATAATTTTCATTGTGGATGTCTTTGATATTCTTACTTAAAACTTATTCCTACCTATTCTGTTTTATCTTTTAGGCTATTGTGAATGGAATTGCTTCCATGGTTCCTTTCTCAGTAAATTCATTATTAGTGCACAGAAAACGACTGACTTTTGTTATGTTGTTGTTTTTTAACCTGCTACTTTGCTAAATTTATTTATCAATCCAATGGACTTCTGGTGGCATCTTTAGGTTGTATTGAATCATATCATCTGTATACAGCAAGAATTTGAATTCCTCCTTTCCTAATTGTATGCTATTTATTTCTCTTGTGAGAATGACACCTTTGTCTTATTCCTTATCTTAAAGGTAATGCTTTCAGTTTTCCCCATTCAATATGATGTTGGCTATGTGTTTATTATATATAATCTTTATTACATTGAGATATAATTCTTCTAGAATTATTTTTTCAGGGCTTATAAAGGAATGTTGAATTTAATCAAATACTTTTTGTACATATATTGTGATTTTTATCCTTCATTCTATTTATGTGATGAACTATGTTTACTGATTTGTATATGCTGAACCATCCTTGCTTCCTTGGAATGAAAATGACATAATCATCATGTAGGATCCTTTTAATATGCTGTTTAATTAAATTTTAAGTATTTGGTTGAGGGCTTTACAATTCTGCAATATTAACCTACAGGTTGTTCTCTCTCTCTCTCTCTCTCTCTCTCTCTCTCTCTCTCTCTCTCTCTCTTTCTCTCTGTGTGTTTGTGTGTGTATGTGTGGGTGAGTATTTGTGTGTCCTTGTCAGGTTTTGGAAGCAGGGTAATCCTGGTGTTGTAGAGTGCTTTGGAAGGGTTTCTTTGCATTAAATTCTATATAACAGTTTGAGAAGTGTTGATGTTAGTTCTTCTTTAAATGTTTTGTAAAATACAGCTGTGAAACCATCTGGTCTGGGGATTTTCTTTTTGGACAACTTTTATTACTGATTTAATCTTTTTATTTGTTACAATCTATTTGGGGTTTTTATCAATTTTAGTCATGTGTGTCCAGAAATTTGTCCATTTCCTCTATATTTTCCAATTTATTGGTATACAGTTGTTTCAAAGTTGTTTCAAAGTAATCCCTAGTGATCACTTGAGTTTCTCTGTTTTTTTTTTCCCTAAAGACAACTAGTTCATAATCCAATCTCTAAATGTTGAATCTCCAAACAATTAAAATATGTAAATGGTAATTAATGTATCTGTATGGAGCAAATAATATTTTTTTTTTTACTTTTTTAAAAATTTTGGTAAAATACACCTAAATAAAAGAGATGGAATTTTTTTTTGTTGTTGAACTATAGTAGTTCTTTATACATTATAGATAATCAATACTTTATTGAATAGATAAGAAGATTATTAGGGTAATGTTCAATAAAATATTGATTATCTATAATATATATATATATGTATATATATAATGTATATATATATATATATATATATATATATATATATATAATCAAAAGAATATATATTCTTTCATTCCATAGGTTGCTTTTGCTCTCACTATCAATAGTGTCAGATGCACAAAACTTTTACATTTCAATTTAATCCAATTTATCTATTTGTGTTATTCTTGTTGCTTAACTCCAGTGTCAGATAAAAAAAAAAAAAAAAGATTGCCAATGTAATGTCATGATGTCTCCTCCCCTACTTTTTCTATTAATAGTGTCACAATTTGAATTCAAATGTTTAGAAATTTCATCAGTTTTGAGGTACTGTTTTGTAATATTAGGAGGGAGAGTATAATTTCTTATTTTTTTTTGAGTGTGGATATCAGTTTTTACAACATTGAAAATACTATTCTCCCAGTGAGTGGTCCTTATTCTCTTATAGTAAATCTTTTGGCCCATGTACATGAGGGCCTTCATTGAGTCCTCTGATCTTTCCCATTGTGCCTTGTGTTGGGTTTTAATGCCAGCAACACAATGTTTTGATTATTGCAGCTTTCCTTCAAGTTTCAAAATCAACAGTTTGAGATCAAAAAACTTGTTCTTTCCCACGATGTTTTAAGTGTTTAATTTAAGACACTTTTACAGTAATGTCAGATTTATTTACTTCGCCTTTCTTTCTAAGGGGAGATTTACATTTTTGCACATACACATTTACTGTTGTTTGTGGGTAAACATTATATTCTGATTCTTGATGTGCCCAGCAAAGTATATATCCATTGAAGCCCTATTAGACTCTTGTCTGCTCAAAGCTGAAAAAAATATATATATATAAATTTTGTCTTTTTTTCATACATATTATTTATTTGTGTGTGACTGTTTGTTTTTCCCCCTCCTCTAGCTTAATTTAAGAAACAGAATGCATATATCTTTTCTTAAATACTAAAATAAATTTGCCTTAAATTTACTGCACCCCTTCCCAACAAGTCCCTTTTCTGTATCTAAATACTCAGATTATTAGTAATTTCTTGCTTTCCAGCATATTTGTCAGCATCTTTCATGAAGCAATACAGACAAACAACCATGCCTGGAGAATTCATAATAGGGTAAGGGAACTAAGGAAAAAGAAAACAAAATAGGGAGTTATTAATATTTCGAAAATATCCCCTCAAATTCACAAAAGACATGCTTTAGATTCTTAAACAATACTTCACTTATGATAGGGTATTGGACAAAATGGTGCTTTCAAATTAAATATCTTTTTTTTTTTTTGCCCTTTTATCCTCATGCAGTCATTAGTTATGTTGGACACCTTAGGTCTGCAGTAGGGGAACAGTGGTAGACTCTTTCTGGATCAAACTTGACCCTGTTCAAATGTCTACTCTTGAGAAAGTCAAACTTAATCAGGTCATAGATAAGATTTAGTTTGGCAGTGTCTAATAGACACTAATAAAAGTTCACTAGCAGACACCTTAAATTACATAAAAACAAATATGTAAATTATATTTCAACACAATGTTCTAGTTGATCTAGCACATCCAGATATTTTCCAAACAATAAGATCACATTAGACTCCATTTTTTAAAATCAGTTTTGCTTTTGGTTCTTCTCACGTACAGAATTCCAGTTGCATCCTTCAGTACAATCTTCCATTGTAACTCTTCTTTTGAAGTTAACTCTTCCCCTTTAATCATCAAATTAGAATGAAAATATTCTGTCCTCCTTTTGCTTAACTTTTCCCTCACTGAAACTTTTGCTTTGTGAAGCCACACTCTTTCTTGATTTTCTTTCAGACACGTGGCACATTTGTGGTTGATCTGGACTCTATTTCAGCTTTGTTTTTGTTGACTTCTTATATCATTTTCTGCATAAGCAGGACTTACCCAAGGAATCACCAGTGAAAGTTGAAAAATGTAAACTCAATGATATCATTTCTGAAGATGTTGATTAATAATAATGCTCAAGTAAGATCTTAAAAGATGCAAGATTTTTGTTGATGCCCAGACAGAACTGAGGAACAGTGATCAAATAATATCAAGTGCACAGAGGCTTCCACCCTCTAGGTGCTCCCTCATGTTCAATGACCTGTGTTAATAATGCTTTTTGCTTTTAATTCCCAAATCACACACCTGTGCTTATTTTGTTGGACTTTGTTTTTATAATAGCATGTTTATGTAGTTCTATTAAATTTCAGCCCCATTAAATGGCACCAGTCCCTTGGCTTGAAAATGCTCTCATTTTTAACTATAGGTTAAAGTACAAAAGTCTCATTCTAGGACATATATGGTTTCTGATGACCCAGATTAGGAGCCTAGTTGATAAAAGTTATTACAAATAATTTTCCCAGTGAATATTATAATATTTTTTGTTGACTGAAACTAATTTATTTACATTGCCATTCACTTGGTATATTTATGCCATTATATACCTGTGCCATTTGTGTGTAAGCTTAAAATGATTTAAAGATATTCAGATTGGTATTTCCAGTAAAAAAAGAAAAAAAAAAAAAACTAAACAATACATTCCTTTTGAAATCACTCAGCTTAATATTGGTAATCAGAGCATTGGGTATGTACCACAATTCTAAAATAAATCTTCAGGACATATAGCTATTATCACATTATAACTCAAGATGTGTGCCTTGAGAATATTTTTCATGATTCATTTATAATTAATGCCTTCAAACATTTTGCATATAATGATGATTTAACTTTCTAAGACATTGAAACCAGTCAATATAATTTTACCTAATAATACTCAACTAGTTCTATGAAAATGCAAATTAAAGAAGAGTATTAAGCAAATTGAATTTGCATGCATATGGTGTATACACATAAAATGATTCAGAATATTGGATATCATTACCCAATCATTACACTCATAGACCATAATAAGAACAAGAGGAATTTGCCACATGAAAGACATTAACAAAATGGAAAATTTTACAGGCATACAATTTATATCCTAAGCCCTAACAGGAGCTGAATGTCAAAATCAATATAGCTAAGAAAATAAAGGTAAAAGAAACATTTCTTCCAGCAGCTGAAGAATTTCCATAGGAAATGAATTTAATGAGGTTAGATATTATCTGGAATTGAACAAAAAATTTAAAAATACATTCTTTTTTTCCCTTTTAACATTGGGATAACTCCCTGAAGTGAATATGTAGCATAATAATTCACAGTTCACTAAATTATGCAGTTGGGGTGAGGTTTGAGTTGATTTACTGTTTACTACTTACATTATTTTGCATGGATTTCCTTTTTCATTGTTCTTTTTAAGAATACATGATTGTAGAGTGTATTTTGATATATCATATATACATGGAGATAACATTTTATAATTAGGATCACATCCCTGCAATTGTACATAATGTGGAGTTTCACTGGTTGTGTATTCATATGTGAACACAGGAAAGTTATATCCCATTCATTCTACTGTCTTTCCTATTCCCATCTCCTCTCCCTTCCTTTCATTCCTCTTTGTCTAACCCAATAAACTTCAATTCTCCCCCACAAAATGATTTCACAAGCTTCGCCTTTACTTTTCTTATATTACAGAATATTAATATGTGTCATAATGTTGCTATTATTAAATACAATAATAATCAAAATGCATATTGATATAGCTTCTATATAGAGTGAGTATATTACTCATTTTTTTCAATTAAAATGACAGAAAATCACTCTTTAATTTGTTTGAAAATGCTTTCTAAAACACAGAATGACCACCCTGAAGATAGTTAACTAATTTTCTTTGCATGTGATGGTCTGTTAAGTTCTTGAAATTAAATGTAGAAGAGAGCTTTTACCTTTATAATCTGTCAGTGTGGTATATACCTATATATGTAGGTGTATATGTGGTTGAAGCACATTCATGATTTTGAACTTTTAATGTGTTTGTAGAGTAAAACTAAAATAGGACACACAGAAATCAGAGTAGTGAGAGGAATAATTTATCAGAAAACATATAAAAAGTGCATGTTATTACATTTCTGGGTAGATGTAAAATTTTACCTACAGATAAATAGAATTATTGTGTGTAGGAGAAACCCTGCTAGAGACAGTCTTCTGAAAACTAGGGAAATGTGTTAACACTATGGCATATGGTGAAGAAATTAAACTTTTTTAAAGCTTCTAGGATTTCTACATATTCCACTGAAATAGACCTGCAGGCTGTTTAAGTAAGAGCAGAGTATTTTGATAAAACTATTTAAACTACCTTCAAGTTAAACATAAGCTGTTTTTATTCTCCCCAAAGCACTTGAAAGTTTCCATGCAGATTTCAGAAAATAAACTTTCATATTGGTAGGCTTTTTATTGGTTTCTTTCAATAGTCAGTTGTATAGAACATTTATTCCCAATCTTAACATAAAACAAATATTTACTGATTGTGTTCTTGTGCTAAGTACTGCTAAATATAGAGGAAATTAAAGTAAATTTTTACAAATTCCTATGTTCTTGCATTTTACATTCTAAAATATTAGAGAATCACTGAATGTAATAAAGGTTTGAGTTATTTAGAAAATTCAAAAGTGATAAATGCCAATAAAAATATAAAATATAGAACTAAGGAGAAAGACAGTGGTAGGTAGGTAAGGAATACTGTACTGCAACATACGTTATCAGAGTAGGACACCCAAAGAAAAGATGTCAAATTAGCAAAGGCTTCAAAAAGGTGAAGACACAAAACATACACCTATCTGAAGAAAGATGTTTCTAATGAAAGCAAGGAGGCAGAGAAAAGACCCTGACATTGATATGTGATTGTGTGTAAAGGAGATCAAAAGGCCTTGTGTAACAAATGTTGTCAGAAGTTAAGTAGAAGGTGAAGTTAATAAAGAAACTAGGATCTAGTTAATTGGTACACTTTCAGATCATTGTAAATTCTTTGGAAATCATTCTTGGAGAAATTGGAGCCATTCACACAAAAAAGGTAATATGATGTGAATTATATTTTTAAATAATTATCTCGATAAACTCAGCATAAGCTATAGGGGTGCAAGGTAGAAGTAGTGAGATCTTTTGCGATAAACCAAGAGAATTCTTATGTTGGGTTGGAGCAGGATGTTAGCAGCAATTAGAATTACTTGGATTCTGCACATACGTTGAAGACAGATCGATAGGATTTTCAGATGGGTTGGATGTGAAATGTGAAAACAAAGCAAGGAGTTAAACATAGAAATGTTATTTTATTTTTTTAGTCCAAGGAGTCAGACAAATTGCACACCAATAATTGAGATAAGAAAGACTGTGGATGAGTCAATTAGAACAAATATTAGATATTTTTGTTTCAGTCTTGTTATTATTTACATAGCAACACAATGTTTAAATGAAGTTCTATGATCCTTGTCATAGTAGGGAAATGTAAAGTAGCTTTATATTCTCACCCTAAACATTTTATTTAAATTATATTTACTATGTGATCTTTCATTAAGTTGATTCTCAGGTATTTTACTTTTTTTTTGAGGCAATTATAAGTGGTGTAGTTTTACTCATTTCTCTTTCAGAGGATTTGTCACTGATATACAGAAATGCATCAAAGAAGACCTTAGAAGATGGAAAGATCTACCTTACTCTTGGATAGGCAGAATTAATGTTATCGAAATGACCATACTAACAAAAGCACTATACAGATTTAATGCAGTTCCCATCAAAATTCCAACAGCATTCCTCATAGAAATAGAAAAAGCAATCATAAAATTCATCTGGAAAAATAAGAGACCCAGAATAGCTAAAACAATCCTTAGCAGGAAGAGTGAAGCAGGTGTCACCATTATACCAGACCTCAAACTATACAAAGCAATAGTAACAAAAACAGCATGGTATTGGCACCAAAACAGAATGGTAGACCAATGGTACAGTTTAGAGGACACAGAGACTAATCCACAAAATTACAATTATCTTATATTATACAAAGGCGCCAAAAACATGCATTGGAGAAAAGATAGCCTCTTCAACAAATGGTGCTGGTAAAACTGGAAATCTATATGCAACAAAATGAAATTAAACCCCTATCTCTCACCATGCACAAAACTCAACTCAAAGTGGATCAAGGACCTAGAAATTAAACAAGAGTCACTGCATGTAATAGAAGAAAAACTAGGTCCTAATCTATATCATGTTGAATTAGGTCCCAACTTCTCAGTAAGACTCCTATACTGCAAAAATTAAAATCAAGAATCAAGGGCTGGGGATGTGGCTCAAGCAGTAACGCACTTGCCGGGGGTAAAAAAAAAAAAAAAGAATCAATAAATGGGATGAATTCAAACTAAAAAGTTTTTTTTTTTTTTTCCTCAGCAAAAGAAACAATCTGTGAGGTGAATAGAGAGCCTACATCTTAGGAGCACATTTTTACTCCTCACACATCAGATAGAGCACTAATCTCTAGGGTATATAAAAAACTCAAAAAGCTAAACACTAAAAAACCCCCACAAATAACCCAATCAATAAATGGGACAAGGACCTGAACTGATAATTCTCAGAAGATTATATGCAATCAATCAGCAAATATATGAAAAAATGGTCATCATTGCTAGCAATTAGAGACATGTAAATCAAAATCTCTCTAAGATTTCATCTCACTCCAGTCAGAATGGCAGCTATTAAGAACACAAACAATAATAAGAGTTGGGGAGAATGTGGGGAAAAAGGTACACTCATACATTGCTGGTGGGACTGCAAATTGGTGCAGCCAATATGGAAAGCAGTAAGATTTCTCAAAAAACTGGGAATGGAACCACCATTTGACCCAGCTATCCCTCTCCTCTGTCTATACCTAAAGAACTTAAAAACAGCATACTACAGGGACACAGCCACATCAATGTTTATAGCAGCACAATTCACAAGAGCTCAACTGTGGAACCAACCTAGATGCCTTTCAATAGATGAATGGATAAAAAAGTGGCTTATATACACAATGGAATATTACTCAGCAATAAAAGGGAATAAAATCATGGCATTTGCAGGTAAATGGATGGAGTTAGAAAAGATAATGCGAAGTGAAATTAGCCAATTCCAAAAACAAAAACAAAAACAAAAACAAATGCTGAATGTTTTCTCTGATATAAGGAGGCTGATTCATAGTGGGGTAGAGAATAGACAAACTCTAGATAGGGCAGGGGGTAAAAGGGGAAGGGAGGGGAGGGGTTTAGAAATGATTGTGTAATGTGATGGACATTATTATCCAAAATACATGTATGTAGACATGAATTGATGTGAATAACTTTATATACAACCAGAGATATGAAAAGGTATGTTCTATATGTATAATGTTAACTGTAATACATTCCACTGTCAAATATATATAAAAATCAATTAAAATATATATTTACTATGTGAGTAGGATTTTGAGAAGATAATAGATATATGACTCTGAAATTGAAATAAAAGACCCTTAACTGATATTAAATGATCTGGAGTATAAAGATATGGGTACATTTCAAAATTCAGATAATGGAGAATACCTGTCACAGTACATAAAAAGGAACATAGAAATATATTGATTGGTGTAGTTCATGGGGGATGTGGTAATTAAGAGAGGTGTGTTTTATTGTTATTTTTTTGTTTTTTGTTGTTATGGTTTGGGTTTAATTGAAATGATCCAGTGGAAAAAAGAATAATTGATGAATTGGAAAAAAGGAAAAAAAGAGGGCTTGATCTTTTGCTTGAGATTGTTTTCTTAGTATATGATAAGATCTAGTATCTATTGTACAACTGAAAGTACTGATCCTAAGTGGGAGCATAGACAGATAATCTATAATGACAAGAGATAACATGGTATATATGTCAAGAGGTGGAAAATATCTAGATATGGTAGAGGTATTTCAATTATACTTATAAAAATTGCTTCAGTTTTCTAATTGGATTAAGATTTAAGGTTATCATCTGAAAATCAGAATGGTCTAGGAGGCTTTGTCTAAGGATAGATGGTTTTACATAAATTATAGGGTAGGGGTCAGTAAACTGTGGCCACCCACAGAGTCTATACTGTTGTCTTTTTTTTTTTTTTTTTTTTTTGCAAACAAAATGCTATTGGCACACAGCCAAGCATACTCTTTACATATTGTCTATGGCTGACTTCAGTAGTTGAGAGGAGATCATGTAGTCCATGAGGATTAAAACATTCACTATCTGGGCTTTTATGTAAAATGTTTGCAGAAGCTTTGTCTGGAATGAAGAGAGAATGGGCAGAGAAAATTAACATCACGTCCTTTCCTAAATTCAAAATAAGAGTGGCCCATGTGTTTGTGAATTTTTTTCTGAAATAATTTATTCATACAGGTGCATGTGCAAAGTAGAAGAAAAATTGAATTTAGTCAGGGCTGTGGTTAATGCCAAATAAATAAAATGAAGTAAAAGATAGACAAGGAGGAACTTTCTTAATTATCTACAGGAGCTACAAGGGATGATTCATATGATAATAAGTCATCAAGCCATATATACAGTACATATTCCACTATTGATGTTACAGTTCAATGAAAAGTGAAAAGTCATTAAATGTGAAGGTTAGCATTTTTTTAAAAAAATTAAAAGGAGAAATAAGGATGATAAGAGATCATATGGTCAATAGATCTATCACACAATGTGGTTCAATTTGATTGTGTAATCAAAGAAATGCATTGGAAAGATAAGAGATTGTAGGTAGATTAGTTTTCTAGGAGTTTAAAAACAAAGTACTACAAACTGAGTGGCTGAAACTTTTATTTATTTAATTTTTTTATAGTTCCTCATACTACAAGTCAAATTTTCAATCATGTTGGCTTCATTCTGAGGCCTTGTTCCTTGGCTGGTAGATGACAACGTTCTCCTTCTGTCTTCATATGATCTTTCTTTTGTGCACACATATTTCTGTATCCTAATCTCTTCTTAAAAGGACACCGATCATATTGAATTAGCCATATTACCTCATTTTACTCTAATACCCTTTAAAGGACATATCTTCAAATAGAGTCACTTTCTGAATTAGGACTTCAACATATGCATTTGGAAGAGATGGTGGGGGGCACAATTCATCCCATAAAGTTGTGGGAAAGTACAAAATTAAAATTGAGAGAAAATTACTGAATAATAGCAAATTCTAAGGGTTGTTGAGGAAAGAGAATTCTTGAAGTAGTATGCAGGACAGGATATGGGAAGAGAAGAATTCAAAGAAAGATCATCTTTGTTTAATGTAATGTTTAATGAAATCATTGATAATATACTAGTATATTATATACTAGTGTTTGGATAAGTTACAGTAATCACAACATAAATTGGGTTGATTTGTGGATATAGAAGAAAGTATTAGACATAGTGATATGAACCAATGAGGTGTAGTAATATGGAACAATGATATAAAATGCAATGCTGTTTATTATAGCAAGGAAGGAAGAAAACCAGTCTGAGAGCAAGGCTGAAAAGCCAAGAGAGCCATAACTCCAACTCCAGGACATTTTTATATGAGCAAGCCTTTGCGGGAAGTTTAGCTTTTCCTGGGTATATTCGAAAAGGAGTGAAAGATTTATTGCTGCCTAGAGGTTGTAGAAATACTCTAGTAATACTGTGAATACTTAGGAATATGTTTTATAAATATACATGTACATATATGTATAAACATACAAGAAAGTTAATTAGTATTTATTATAGCCATAATGAACACTCTTCCATAGTATTTTTCACTTACCTTTTTGTGGTATGTAGTCACAGAATGTGAAAAGGAATATCAACCATTGGGCACTTTTACAACTTCAGAAATTACTGAGGTGAGCTGACATATTCTATCTGACACTTTTCCATGGAGGTTTATTATGGCTTTCCTCTAATGTCTGTGTTACTTCTCATGCATGATATTCGCTTCTAATACACAGTCAATTGTAGATTACTTCTTCACTTTCAAAATTTAAGTAAAAGTTACAATAATCAATGAAAACAGATGGCTACATATTAGAATTAGGACAAATTCCAGAAAAACTCAGGCCTGGGCTATTCCAGGAAAGTAGTGACAATGTTTCTCATTGCCAAATATTTTAACTATTTTTTCTTCTCTTTATTACAAAGTTTTCTTATCCTGGTTGGGTGCGCTTGCTATTTAATCCTGATTTTTATAGAATAAAAAATAATAACATCATAAATAAAGTGAAATATCTCATTTAAAATTAAAGTTAAATGCTCCTTATGGAATCTATATAATATATAGAAAATAAGGTGGATAAAGAAAAAAAATTAAAAAATGGTTTCAGAACTTCAAAAACTATAATTCATATTTCAGTTAAAATTCATAGGAAATAATATGTATATTTTATAGAATCTTTTTACAGAGATTTTTAAAACTATAAATAATTGTGTTACTATAACAAAATATATTTATTTAAAATGATAACAGTTTTATTTTCCTCTTCTTTTTATTATAGTCAGTTACAGAAAATCTTCATCAAAAGGATGTATATATATTTTGTAATTAAAATAAAAATAATTTTGTTTTAAGAATGCAATCCTTAACTTTTATCCATTTAAAACCACAATTTCTGAACAGAAGAAACTAGATGAGATTGCTAAATTTGAAATTTCTTACAAATAAAATCGAATTAACTTCATTAACAAATGAAGTTGTACTTTTCAGGTGTGTAGCTGACACCCTAAAATCATTTTGCTTCTTGCTTTTTCCTCTTCTCATGAACCACATAAATCTGTTTGCTCAATTTTCTTGTTTTCCTTTCTCCACATAGAAGCAGGCAGCCATGTGAAAGTGCAGATGTTTTTAGAATAATCATGTTCCAGAGATGTGGAGAATGGAGAATCTCAGTGGATTTAAAATGTTTTCTAAAATTGGATCAGAAACTTTTTTAGCAAATTTCAGTCTCCTGAAGTAGCAGCTTAAAGGATTGAGAATAAACCCACTTGCCTCCGATCCTATTAAAATGGCAGCATTCCTGTAGTGCTGAAATAGATAGCTTGTTTTGTCAAGCTGAAAAACTAATTCTGTTGTTTTGTTTAAAAGAAAACACTTCAAATCAGGACATAGAGCTCTGCCTATGATGCTGACTCGAAATGATTATATTAAAAGAGGAAAAATGTGAACAATAATTAGTGAGTTTGGGTATAAATCATATCAAATATATTTCATCTATATTTTTTGTTTCCTGTACAAGATCATTCTGACTCATTTTACTATTCTTGTTAATCTTTAAATTTTATTTCTTGCTCTGCTTGGATGTTTCTAGTTTTGGATGAATTTTAGCACAAACCATAATGCATGTAGTTTCTTTTAGTTTTCACTGTGCTAAAATCTGAAACTCTATGCATCTCTACATACATAACTATTCCAAATTCCTTTTCCTCCTCTTAAATCATCAAAAAAAATTATTGTATTTCTAGCTATAAAAATTCAATTTCTGTTTTGGTTTCCTTAAGAATTTGACTTGTGAATGTTCTTAAATAACATATGAATGGACATACACATGATATCTTACAAAAATGAAAATCACTCTAAAGACTATGATACTCTCAAGAAAAGAAAATTTATCCTTTTCTGAGAGAAAACTGACTATAAAAATCCATCTGGATTTGAAATACACTGGTAATAGCAAGTATAGCACATATATTTCCACCACATGATTTTATATCATTTAGGATATTTTAAACTGCAATCCATTTTCATGGTACCAAATATGTTTTAAATTGATATTTTAAGTAATAATATATTTTTAAATAGTTGTTAGAAGAATTAAAAACTATAGAGTTCTATCTGTAACTTCTTGTCCTTCTGTTTCTCTGCAACCTAAAAACATATGTATAAGTCAAATATCAGGCTTACATTCATTTTATATATTTAAGTATATGATACAGATGTAGTATATATTAAGTTGTATGTAAAATAATTTATGATATTCTCCACATCCATCCATCTACTGGAAAATGGCCTAATTAAAATAAGATATATTCTATGCTTATATAATTTTATAAAAATTGAATCTACTGTCATGTACAACTAAGAAGAACCAATAAAATAAGCTAAAATTTATATTGATAAGCTATAGTACACATATTGAAAAATCTCTAAAAATAATAGCTTCTCTTGGGACATGTACAAAATATTTCACCCATATTTTTCTTTATGGTTAAATACTTTTGTGAACTCACTAGCCCAAATCACTTATGAAAATATCAGTAACTCTTTAAATATGAAGACTGTGAAACTTCAGAAAATATAATCAGGACAGAAAAATTAAATATAGTCCATGTTCACATATCCCATGTCATGTTTTTCATCATTCAACATTCAGAAAGAATACATTAATTAGTGTATATATTTGAGCTCAAAGAAAAGTTGTAGCCACCTGGAAGACAATTCCCTTCTCACTTCCAACTGCTACCAGCTGAGGCTGTATCTCCAGGATAAACAAGTATAAATAATACTTGATTAGAATGGACTTACACTTAGGACAGAAACTTTTTGTCAGTGTGAAGCATGGCTAAAAGCACTGATTTTTAGGGAGGGAAGGAAAGGTCCATCTTAGAATGGAGTTTGGGAAACTGATTAGGCTATAATTATGATGCTACAAAGAAAGAGGCATAGAAAGTCCAAATAGGATCTTGTACAGATACTGAATTAAGAGAGGTGCAAAACACCTTTTATGACATAGATATTCCACAAATTGTACAGTAATCAAAAATGAGGTATAGTATATAGAGTATTTTTAGGAAAATAAGCTTATTTAGAATAGTGGAGACTTCAAGAAATATAACTCAGACTACTTGGGGTTTGGGTTAATGAAGTTATTATTATTATTTTTTTAATTGAGAACACAAACAAGTCTTGGAGAATGACATATCACTTTTAATTAATTCAATAATATCAATTAAGTACTAACATGTCAGTGTTTTTGAGTATGATATTAATATAATGGCAAATATAGGTGAAAACTGAAAATAAATAATCTATATTTAAGTTAGTAATATTGCCACTGTTTATCTTGACGAGTCCTTGCATCCCTGAATGCTGAACTATAATACCTGATAACACCAGAGAAGCACATCAAGGCAAGTGTAGAGTGGAAAGTGGAAGGCTTTATTAAAGAATAGCAGAAGGGTTCCCTTCCCCAAGAAGGGAACCCAAAATGTGGAATCCATGAAAAGGGGAGGTCTTCCCTCTTTTATATCTAAGGTCTTCTTTTGTCCTCTCACATTCCTGTCCTTTATTTCCCTCTTTCCTGAATGTGATGGGGGAAGCAGGTGGGAATGCCAAAAGGTGAGAAACAGGTGGCCCAATGGGGTGGGGAGGAGTGATCTGGGCATGAAAGGCCTGGAGTGGTTTGATTAGCATCTCCCTGTTTTGCTGGGAGCTACTTCATTAACAGTTATTTCAAAGGAGCAAAGGAGGGGGGGGGGGCTTTGGGAACATTAACATTTCAATTTCTCCAGTTGTTGTTCTGGTTTTCGCAGGCTCACAACAGGTTCTATTGTCTTTATGGACTCCATTTTCGATATGGTCTCAATTGGACTCAATATTAGACCTGATTTACCTAACTACACTAACTACCTATCTTTAAATCTGGCTTCAGTAAGTACTTTTGAAAAACAAGAAGTAGATGGTATAAGGATTAGGTGGGTCAAGTGAGAGACTGAGGGAAGGACTGGTTTGCGTTTTAAAGGGCAGATACTTTTTTTGTGTGTGTGTATGTGGTATTGGTAATTGAACCTAGGAGTACTCTCAGCCCTTAGTGTTTTATTCTGAGTTTCCCACTACATTGTCCAGGCTGGCTTCAAACTTAATCATCTTCCAGTCCCAGTCTCCCAAGTAGCTTAAAAAAGAAGCACATGCCTTTGGGCCTGGCTTATTGTTTTAAGGACATTTTCCATACTATAAAATTGATATGTAATCCTTTAAAATATATAGAAAAAGAGGGGGAAAAAAGTGACACCAGCTCCGATACACAAAGATAAATGTCCAGTTTTCTTTTTTTTTAGTTTTTCTCGCCTTGCTTTTTCTTTTGTTTTGCACTGGAAGATAAAATATTTATTCTATATTTTTACAAACACTATGCAAATATATTTTATTGATCTTATAACAGAAGATTGATTTTTAAAATTCATTTTATCTTATCAGACAAACAAAAGCTAAAATTAAACAAATTTTAATGACCAAAGTAATAATGAAATAGTACATTTAAAACATGGCTCCGTTTTCGCCAAGGACAGTCCACCTTATCAGTGCTTTCAGTATTAATTCTAGTAGGTGAGGAAATGTTGGGATGGAAAATGGTTGAAATTGTTTAAATTGCTTCCGAGTTTCTCAATAAAATAAGAAGAAACCCTTAATCTCATAGTAAGGTTATTTAAGTGTTAAAACTTTGAGTTAAAAAGAGAATACATGAAATAATATCTTAGAGTAGAAAAGTCAATGCATTAGGGAATATAGCATAACTGCAATGCAATTAAGGACCCACTTGACATCTGTGGTTTTGATTTTAAAGCAAGACCAGCCAAAGTGGTTTTGTATGATTTATTTTCCTTCCAGACATATTTGTATATGTTACATGTGTAGAATAGACAGATATTGGATTTAACCAGGAGTAGCCTTGCTAAGCAAATAAAGTATAAGGATAAAAGAGACATGAAAGTTGGTAAATGAAAGTAATTTTAATGATTTGCTATATGTATTAGTTTGCTAAGACTGCCATAACAAAATACCACAGACTGGGTGTTTTTATCAGCTTTGTGTTCCTGTAACCAAAAGACCCGAAAAGAACAATATAGAGGAGGAGAAGTTTGTTTTGGTTCATGATTACAGAAGTTCAGTCCAAAGTCCACAGAGTCCATAGCTGAGGCAGAGCATCACGGCAAAAGAATTCACAGACGAAGAAAAGCAGCTCAGAACATGGCAACCAGGGATGAGAGAGAGAGAGAGAGAGAGAGAGAGAGAGAGAGAGAGAGAGAGAGAGAGAGAGAGAGAGAGAGAGAGAGAACCCAGCTTACCAGGTACAAAATACAAACCCCAAAGGCACACCACCCAGTGACCTACTTCTTTCACCCACACCCTACCTGCATACTGTTACAACCTAGTTAATCCATACAGGTGGATTTATCCACTAATTAGGCTCACCTATCATAATCTAATTATTTCACCTCTGAAAATTCTTGTATTGTCTCACACATGAGCTTTTGGGCAACATATTATGTCTAAATCATAGCACTGAGTATCCTAAACAGCAGAAATGTATTTTCTCATAATTCTCTAGGCTATAAATCTAAGACTAAAGTCTTGTCAGGTGTGGTTTCTCCTGAGGCCCTCTCTTCTTAAGATGGCCACCTTCTTGCTATGTCCTCTCCTGCTCTTCTGTATACATGAATCCCGGCTGACTGTTCATGAGTTCAAATTTTCTGTTATAAGGACAACAGTCAGAGTTAATCTAATCTTATGGCTTCTTTAAGTACTTTATCTCCAAATAAAGTCACATTTTGAAGTACTGGGACAAAGTGTTGATTTTAAAGAAAGGCTAGTCAGTGTGATTTTGTATGATCTGTATGGAGCTAAGGCTTCAATATGTAACTTTGGGGAAGGACACAAAATCATTTTTCTTTCAACATAGGATCACATACAGCCACATCCCAACTTCCCAAATATTTTACCTGATTCCAGCACCTATTCAAAGTTCCAAATCTCATCTCTACCAAACCTGTATGAGATTCAATGTTTAATTCATCTTAGGACAAAATTCTTCTCCAGGTATCCAAATTTGAAACCAGATAAGCTATCTGTTTTCAAAATAGAGTGGTGAGAAAGATACAGGAGAGACATTCCCATTTCAAAAGGGAGGATTGATAAAAAAGAATCACATGTCCCAGCAAGTCCAAAACCTAACAGGGAATTTTTTATTATATTTTAAAGCTTGGAAATAATACTTTTCGCCCAGTGCTCTCTTATTCAGGCCTCTGACAGTGGCAGCTTCAACCCTGCAGCCCTGGGCAAAGGCAGGCAAGTCTATTGAAACTGAGGGAGAGACAGCTTCACCCCATGGTTGTGTACTCTCTGGATCCAAGCTAGAACTGGCAGTTCTGATGACAGCAGAATCAAATTTGGAGTCATTCTTCTTTCTTCTTGATGTAATATGAATATTCATAGACATGAAGCTACATTGTCCCATATTACAGAACCTTCCTTTGTCGTTTTATCCAAGTTTTAGCTGCTTCTGTGTATAGGTCCATCCTTTTTCCTGGACTCTTGAAATAGCTGATGAAATCCATGTGCTGATTAGATCCATGCTCACCCTCACCATCTAATGAGTATTTGTCCATGGTGTTCCCTCCAGAACACACTTTTTCTTTTCTTTCTTTTTTTAAAACTATGGATCATCTAAGAATTTTCTAAATATTCAAATTCTTGTTCCTTTTTGGGCAACAATTTCTTCTTCAAGTTATTTTTCTTCTTCTGTTTTACTATCAACAGCAAGGGAAATCAGGATGCATTTTTCCCTACTTTCCACAAAACACAAGAACACAATCCATCCAAGTTCCTTGCATCTTTTTAAAAGGTCACTTTTATACCAGTTTCCAGTAACACATTTTTCAATTCTGTCAGAAACATCAACAGAATCACCTTTAACATTCTTATTGCTATCATCGATTGCTTTGATCCAATCTAGGCTTTATCTAATATCCACCTCAAAGGACTTCCAACCTCTACCCATTGCCTAGTTCTGAAGCTACTGCTATATTTTTATACATTAGTTACAGAAACACCCCACTTTTGGGTATGACACTAAATCTGTATTAATTTTCTACAGCTAGATATTAGGTGTCCCCCAAAAGCTCATGTGTGAGACATTATGAAAAGCTTTAGAGGTGAAATTATTGGGTTATGATGTGGGTCCCTGAATTCATGCTTTTGGGTTGTACATATTTTGTACTTGTTGAGCAGAGATCTCTCTCTGCTTCCTGGTGCAATGTCCTGAGCCCCTTTCTTCTGTCACTTACTTCTGCCATGTTCTTCCTCACTCTGAACCCCAGAGAATGGAGTCACCTACCTATGGACTGAGACCTCTGAAACCATGAGCCCACAAATAAAATTTTCTTCCTTCAATTCTTATTGTCAGGGCTTTTAGTTACAACAGCAAAAAATTGCAGCTGTCTAAACCAGTTGTCATAACAAAATACCATGAACTGATTATGATTTGCTTGTCCTCAACTGGAAATCAAGACCAGTATTTCAGCAGATTTGGTTTCTCCTGAGAGTCCACCCCTTGAATTGCACAAAGATACTTTCTTGATTTGTCCTTGCTCTGTTTTGCACCCCCTGTCATCTCTGTGTACCTAAACTGTTTCTTTGTATAAATATAACAGTCATCTTGAAATAAGACCCAATTATTTGACCTTATTTAATTTTATTTACTTCCTTGAAGGACATAATTATGAATTGAGATTCAAATCTGGAGAAATTTCAAGTATGCTGACAGGCTTGACAAAATAAACCTCAGTTTAAATGCTGTCATAAAAATCATCTGAATGACATGTCATTATAGCTTTTATTCACTACCTCTTAAAGAGAGACAGGTCTTTTGAGGGAGTTTTTATGGATTTTTGAAGGCTAACTATGACATATATTTGCGTATATTTCTGGGGCCTTTTTACTCAGTACTCAAAGTCTCTCTTTTTCATATTTGGCCTTGGTAAATCTCTAGCTCTTCAGATTAAGTTGCAAGGATCCATATCTTTTGAGCCTTTCAAATAAATATATCCATTTTGTTGAATGTGCATGTTTTGATTAGAGAAACTCAGTAAGAACTCCTAGGTTTTAGGACATGTGATCATGTCTTTCTTCATTAAATAATTATTTTTTTCTTTTGAGAAATTGCTCTTTGTTTCCTTCAGGTTACTATGCAAAGTGAATGGTTAATGATAAAGTACCAAAGGATCATGAAATCTCAGGTATCTATCATACTATGTGTATGATACTACTCTCTGATATTCACTGATTGTTTACTCATTTTTGAAAAATGCTTCATCCTCAAGAAAAAGTTGTAATGCTCTACCTGTCTATCTATCTGCCTTTCTCTATATGAGCCTGAGATTACCAAGTGCTAAAATTATCCCTTGATTATATATTATGTATTAATTTATTTTCTAGGTTACAGAAGAGAAAGCATTATGAAATCAAGAAATTTAGTTCACTGTTATATCACCAAAAATCCAGAAGAATGTTTTGTTCATAATGATTCATTTAGAAATTCTGTATATTTGAAGAACTTAACAAAAAAGTATTACCTAAAACCAATGTTCTGTATCTAAACAGATTGTATTCTTCTAGTAATACTTCAGCTATCTCTGAAAATCTCTTCAAATCTCTCATTGTTCATTATGTCTTTATTTTGTAAGAAATTTATCAGTTATTATGTTGTATATTCAACTGAAGATAGTAATAAGGAGGAAATCTGGAACAAAATAATAAATGAAATAGAAATATTCTCTGACTTAACAAAAGTTTGATTTAGGATTTCTCAACTTTATGATGGTGCAGAAGTGGTCCACCTTCAGTAGAAACTGTTCTTCGTATGTACGCAGATACTCTATTATGATGCCAGCTGGTCAGCAGCCATAAGCCACAGCTCCTCAACACCCTCAGGGCCACAAACTGAACAGTGATACTCTACTGAGTACTATGTTGCTAAGCTATTGTGCCCTTTCAACTTATAATATTTTCATTTTAAAATGGGTTTATTGGGACATAATATCATTATATTTTGAGGAGTATCCATATCTCTTTCTGCAGAGGGAGTATATCTAGTATCCACCAAAAATCAAGAAAGGAAAACTAGATGCAGTATAATAGTCTCCATAAATATACTCACAGTCCTCTCATTATTATATGACATTAGTGGTGTTATCTAGAATATAAAGCATACTAGTTGTTATAGTATAATGAATATTCAGTTTTTAAAATTTCACTTTTTATAAAATTGCCTTAGGTTGCAATTATGTGGTTTGTGTGGAATATTTAATTCATAAGCTGCTTTTAAATCCATACAATATTATTTGACTTTATAATCTCCCATAATGTTGATTCTATTACCTGCCATAACAATTTTTTTATGAGCCTAATTTTACCTTTATTGATGTTTTCTAACCATTCATTAATGAATTTTAGTGTACTTTAAGAAAAAAATATCAATTTTTATTATACTTTTTTAACAAAAAGGTCTTTATAGTTATTAAAATAACATAATCAAAGAGCCCTATACAGTCTTTTTGTTTAATAGAAAATAAGATACTATGATACTATATAATGTTGTATTTTAACAGCTGCCACACTTCCCTTTCCATGTGTTCTGATGTACTGGTCCTATTTCTGAGCTTGCAAATTTTTTTCAACCATAGGATGTCCTCCTAGAGTATTGATGTTTATATAATAATTTATCAAATGTAGATGAGTTCATATGGAACCTTTTCTTTTCTTTTCTTTTTTGAGAGAGAGAGAGAATTTTAATATTTATTTATTTATTTATTTTAGTTTTCGGCAGACACAGCATCTTTGTTTGTTTGTGGTGCTGAGGATCAAACCCGGGCCACATTCATGCCAGGCGAGCGCGCTACAGCTTGAGCCACATCCCCAGCCCCATATAGAACCTTTTCACTTGGCTTACATTTTGCTACATTTGTGGTATTTCTCTAGCCATATGTATAATAAATTAGAAGAACATTAGTGCTATGAAATATCATTTTTGTGAGCCAACGGAATGTTCTAGATGCTGTTATGTAACTTAAATTTATATTTTTATTTTAATACCTGCTATTAAATAGGTGTTAATATTGCCTGCATTTCTTAGTTAAGCACAGGTGTCTAGGATTTCACAGCTGTTAAGTCATAGAAATAGCATCACAAGACAAGCATGACTCCATGCCCACCAACATTTTATAGGGAGGATGAGATCTAGATCTCCAAGGATGCATCAATCACATAATTAAATCTAACACTTCATCATAACCTTGAAAATATCAATGAAACTCTAAATAATGTCTATTTAATGAAAGCAAAAACCTCTGCCCATATATAACTCAAGTGTTAAGCACGTGATAGTAATGACGTTATTGTTGAGTTTTGTTTAACAAATGACTTGCTCTATGTCATTTATATATATATTCGCAGTACACAAATTTTCATTGTTGATTGAGTCTGGGTAAATTACTTTAAAACTCTCTGCACAATTGTAAAGGACAGATTTGATAATTAATGTCATATTTTATCATGGACTACACTGCTTTGTTAAGATTGCATGGAAAATGTTGTAGTGTACAAGTTTTCTTTTGTATTAGTGTTGAGTGTCTTTAAAATCTCTACTTATTATACCAGGATGGGTTTAGCACCTCCCATAGCTAGAGTTCTAACCTCATTTCCATCATTCCTACAGGCCTGAGTATGGTTGAGAAAAAATCAGATTTAATCTAATTCTAACCACCTTCCTTGATTCAAATGAGGAAATAGCATAGTACCATTAAAAGAACAAAAAGTAAAAAAAAAAATGGACTGGTTAATTGCATATTATTTATTTCTGTCATGCATCTCCACTGCAAAAAAAAAAATCTTTTTCCTGCTTATCATCTTTTCACTTATACTGGACAACAAATCTTTGTCTCAAGCCACATAAATATGCAGACAATAACATCTATATCTGGGTGAGGTTTTCGAATGTGTCTCAAGTCAACTTTATCTTACTTCTTTAATGTCATCTTCATGTTTACTCAGTACTATGGGTACAGTAAACCATTAAACTATATTCTCTCTCCTTCCTTTTTCATTAAGAATATTTTCCCTATTATCTGTCTAAATAAATTATGGATCATCTTTATGGAAAATTCTTCTTGGGGATACTCAATCTGGTGGCATCTTGGATAAAGAAAAAAAATTCTCAGTCTAGACCTATTGTTCCTGCCAAACTCTTCTGTTTCCACCCCTTGCTCTGTTATTTACAATCACTACACTTGATTACTATTGCCCATCTGCTGCCCATTCTTTGAGTTCTGAAGACTTTATTATTTGGTTTCTCTTATTACATGTGAACTCCAACTACTAGACCAAGAAACTTAGTGCTCAAATGAGCTTTCCTCTACTTACTATTCATACTCTCTTGACACTTCCAATGTTAACTTCATTATTGTATTAAACTAAATAAGAATATTCCACACACATCCCTTATGATGAGGAAAAATATGGATGATTTTCTCCTAAGAAAATATATTATGTGGAAATCCATTTAAAAACCTACAAGTTTAGGAAAAATTCCCAAGATATCTAGCTTGAATGAAAAGGAGACATATTTTAAATAGCAATCATCTTACCAGCAGTAATCATAAATTATTTTTGAATGTTAAGGCTCAAAGCAGAAAGTATTAAGACTTTCTAATATAGTAATGCTTTTTATTTTACCAATACAATCCCTTGAGTATGCGTGCATCTTGTTAGCTGAAATCCTCTAGTTTGAAATCTTAGACTCTAATATTATACCTTACAATTGATATATCTTTATCTTTTTACTCATTGACTCTCAGTTCACCATATCTTCAAAAACACATTGGCATTTCATCTCTTTAGTTTGTTTTAACCACTTGTAATTGAGTGATCATGCGCTATTAATTCTTTGTCTTTCAATTAACTCTCTAAGATGAGTTAACAATGAAATCAACTTAACATGTTTGCTGTAAGAATTCAGCAGAGACAAGAGTAGCTCCCAGCACACAATAATCACTAAATAATTTGTAACTTTTTAAATATATTATTCACATCATCATTGTTTTATTATTATTTTATTGAGTCTCCAAATTAGTTCTTTCTTTATTATTTCTCTTCCTTTTTTCACCAATAATCACCAAGAATCTTCAATCTTTATATTTACTCTGTCTTCTCTCTACCCTGCTTAGTATGTAGCTTCTTGAATCCATGCAGCAAAATGCCAAATGGGCTAATTCCAATATAATTTCATCTGTACTTATATTTCTTACAGTCCTGAGTACTGCTGAAAAAAACTTCACACGCAAAAATATTGCTAGAGTCATTAGAAATTCCCATGTTCTGCACTGCTTAGCAGTTCTATTACAGGTCACTAGTGAGAGCCTTTAGTATTCCTTTTGGTGGTGATTCAAATTTACTTTGTATTCTGAATTCTCCTGTGCACCTCTTTCCCCCCATTATCCAAAGACTATCTTGTTTCCTACTTCACAATATAAAGTGAAAACAGACATCACCTTCCTAAATTTCCCTATGTACAAATTCATCTCCAGTTGAATTCATGTATTGTGGAGGGCAGTGATTTAAGATTGGGGGGTTCCTTCATGTCTGTGATGCACCTATTGCCTGTGAATGTTTCTGTGCTAGGGTACAGGATACCCAGTTACTATGGTGACACCTTGTCCAAAGAGGTTCTGTGTCAGAGTCTTATCAGTCTGGACCTGGATCTCAGGCATGTAGTTCCCCCTGGAGAGAAGAATTCTGAGCATGACAAGACAACTACAATGTTTCACCAGTGCTACTACTTCCAAGCCTGCCTGCTTACAGTAACTTTAGACAATGGGTTTCCTAAGTATTGCAAGAAGCTCCAAGCATTGCAACAGTAAATGTTTCTAGTCCTGTAACTTTCCAGTGCACAAAGACCAATGCTTCTATAGTCCTTTATTCTTGATTATGAGATCCATATAAATAAACTTGCTGATTCCTCAATAGGACACCCATAGCACAAAAGTTAATAACTAGAATCAACAAATGGGACTTACTCAAACTAAGAAGTTTTTTCTCAGCAAAAGAAACAATAAGAGAGGTAAATAGGGAGCCTACATCCTGGGAACAAATCTTTACTCCTCACACTTCAGATAGAGCCCTAATACCCAGAGTATACAAAGAACTCAAAAAATTAGACAATAAGAGAACAAACAACCCAATCAACAAATGGGCCAAGGACCTGAACAGACACTTCTCAGAGGAGGACATACAGTCAATCAACAAGTACATGAAAAAATGCTCACCATCTCTAGCAGTCAGAGAAATGCAAATCAAAACCACCCTAAGATACCATCTCACTCCAGTAAGATTGGCAGCCATTATGAAGTCAAACAACAACAAGTGCTGGCGAGGATGTGGGGAAAAGGGTACACTTGTACATTGCTGGTGGGACTGCAAATTGGTGCAGCCAATTTGGAAAGCAGTATGGAGATTTCTTGGAAAGCTGGGAATGGAACCACCATTGGACCCAGCTATTCCCCTTCTCGGTCTATTCCCTAAAGACCTAAAAAGAGCATGCTACAGGGACACTGCTACATCGATGTTCATAGCAGCACAATTCACAATAGCAAGACTGTGGAACCAACCTAGATGCCCTTCAATAGACGAATGGATAAAAAAAATGTGGCATTTATACACAATGGAGTATTACTCTGCATTAAAAAATGACAAAATCATAGAATTTGCAGGGAAATGGATGGTATTAGAGCAGATTATGTTAAGTGAAGCTAGCCAATCCCTAAAAAACAAATGCCAAATGTCTTCTTTGATATAAGGAGAGTAACAAAGAACAGAGTAGGGACGAAGAGCAGGAGAAGAAGATTAACATTAAATAGGGATGAGAGGTGGGAGGGAAAGGGAGAGAGAAGGGAAATTGCATGGAAATGGAAGGAGACCCTCAGGGTTATACAAAAGTACATACAAGAGGAAGTGAGGGGAAAGGGAAAAATAATACAAGGGGGAGAAATGAATGACAGTAGAGGGGGGTAGAGAGAGAAGAGGGGAGGGGAGGGGAGGGGAGGGGGGATAGTAGAGGATAGGAAAGGCAGCAGAACACAACAGACACTAGTATGGCAATATGTAAATCAATGGATGTGTAATTTGATGTGATTCTGCAATCTGTATATAGGGTAAAAATGGGAGTTCATAACCCACTTGAATCAAAGTGTGAAATATGATATATCAAGAAATTTGTAATGTTTTGAACAACCAACAATAAAAAAATTAAAAAAAAAATAGAAGATAAAAGAATATATAACACAACTGTGTATACTATTCAGACATCCCAGTCCTCAGTAGCTTAATCCATGAAAAGTACTTCATTTCACAAGTTTTAGAGATGTAAGGGTGGCAGAAGAGAGAGAGAGAGAGAAAAGAAAAAAGAAAAGAAAAAAAAAACCTCTTGAAGGAAAATTAAAGGATTGTTTCTTCTGGAGTTCAAAAATAAATAAATAAATAAATAAATAAATAAATAAATAAATAAATAAACTTGCTGGGTGGTGTCCCACCTGATTCCAGGCTTTTATCTTTATATTAGTGTGTGTGTGTGTGTGTGTGTGTGTGTGTGTGTGTGTGTGTTTCTTAATTCCCCATTGACCCTTGCTGGTACATGATGTTTAGCTGTGCAGGTCATGGCAATGGATATTTTGTGTTTTTCCTGCAATGAATGAAATGCTGCTCCTCTGAAGTTTAAGTCATCACCTGGTTTTATTTCATCCTGGCCTCTCCAGTCTCTTCTGGGAAACTCCTGTATTAAACATGTTTTTTTCTTTGTATTGAAATAAAGAGTCTCCAATGTATTTCATTAAGCCAAGTAGTCACATTCATTATTTATCTTTCAAACTCTCACTGTTTCCTGCAAGACATGCAGTCAAGCTTTCAATGAGGGTCTGTGAACATTGTCTTCCTTTTCTCTGGACCTATGGGCAATTCAATCCTGAACAGTCTGGTTTTTACTTACTTCCCTGAGCTTACTTTTGTTGATGAGTTTTTGAAGTATTATTTATAATGGTGGCTGAGCTATGATGAGCACCTACCTATATCTATCATCTATTTTTCAAACTATCACACAACTTGGCCTCCAGAAGTTTTTGAAATTCATTTTGAGAGACAAAATGAATAGTCCATGAAGCAAACATTTCATGGTGCTGTGTTCCTCAGTCTGTCTCCTTTCAGTGCACAGAAGCTCAGGGATAAATGTTCTCATCAAAATTAAATGTGGCCTATGGGGCTTTCTGGTGCTGTTTTTGGAAGATTTTTTTTTTTAAAGATTATCACTCATTTAAGAAGGCATAGATATCAAGGGAACTCTCAGAAGTGTTACTTTTGCTGATACTCTGTTGTAGCATATACAGTAGATGTCTAGCTGCTGCACAGGGCTCCTGGGGTGATGTAGAGTCTATTAAAGACTGCTGTGGCAGGTGAGGGCCATGAGTCCTCAGCATGGGCTTATATGAATATTTGTCCATAGACCCCAGAAGTAACACCTCAACCAAGTATTCCATCATAACAGTATTTCAATTGTATTTGGATTCTTCTTAATTTTTATTTATAGAAAGATGTCCTTAGACAAATCTAATGGATTTTATAAACTGTGGTGTCACACACTTTTGGGGTTTAGTTTCCTCTCTCTTCACTTTCTAGGTATGCATCCTCAATCAAATTTTTAATTTATTTTTCACCTATTTTCACCTCATGTAAGGTTTTCCTTGTGTTTCAGAGTTGTAAGACGTAAATCTGACACATTCCAAATAATCACTTTTCTTTTTCAACTTCTAAGATAAGGACCATTATTTCATTCATTCTATAAATAAACTGTCGCTTTCTGATATAATATAAATGTTAAAGATGACACAGCTGCTCAGGAATAGAACTGAACTCAGATCAAGCTGATTCCAAAGTTCATATCCTGATAAGAGAGGAGGTACTTTATTATTTTTCTTAGTTGTTGATGGACCTTTATTATATTTATTTATATGTGGGCCTGAGAATTAAACCTAGTGCCTCACGTATGCTAGGCAAGCACTCTATCACTGAGCCACAACCCCACCTGAGATGAGGTATTTTAAATAGCATGGTAGGTGTCTGGTCAATACTAGGTAATGAGTAAGGTCTTGGGCAATTTTAATTATCTGACATAGTCTTAATTATAAAAAGATGTTCTTTGCATTAATAAATAAAGTAAAATAGTTTAAATTTCACAAAGCTCTTTTGCAATTATACTTTTTTATTTGAACCTTAAAACATTTCTGACATGGAGACAGATTAGATACTAACATTCCCATTTTTCAATTAAGGATACAGAGATTTGTATAACTAAAAGTTCTTACTTGAACATGGTTAATAAGTGTCCCAATTATTTGACTATTTTTATACTTTTCCAAAATATAAGTCATTATGAGAAACTAAAATTTTATAACACAAAAAGAGGAAATATAGAAAAGTCCAAAACACTCTTACATAATATCACTCAATAATATTATACTGATAAAATCCTACTCAGGATCTTCACTTTTACTTCAAACAACATTTTCCTTAAAAACAGTTACATAAAAAAAGTTTAAAAAATGTAACATACATTGCTAGCTCTATAATGAAAGTTTAGTTATTTTAAAAAGTAGTTGGAAAAGATATTGATTTTCTTTGAAAAGTTTGAAAATATAATTGATGAAAATGCCATTTTAATGTCTGTGTTATAATTGCTTCAGATGGCTTGTACCTTATATCACCCATTTTTTAAAAATTAGAATATTATAATTATTCATAGTACTTAGGTTCATTTCAACAAAATTATAAATGTGAGGAATTTGATTTCAGTAATTTCCCCATTTCCTTCCCTCTTCACTCCCTACTAAACTTCCTTTCTTCTATGTATACATAAAGGTGAAATCACCTTTGATAACTATATATATATATAAATGCAACATAATTTTTAAAATTTAATTTCACTTATCTCCCCCTTCCCCTTTCTTTCTCCCTCATTCTCATTATTCTCCTTCTTCTACTCCACTGATCTTCCTTGTATCTTTATAATACTTGATTCCCTCCTCAGCCTCCCTCTTTTCTTTATTTTGTTCTAGATTCTATGTATGAGAGAAAACATTCAACCCTTGATTTTCTGGGTCTGGCTTATTTCACTTAGAATGATTTTCTACATTTCCATCATTTATTGGCAAATGCCAGTATTTCATTCTTTATGGCTGAGTAAAACTCTATTGTGCAAACCTACCATATTTTCTGAATCCATTTATTCATTGACAGATATCTGGATTGATTCCTTAATTTGAATATTGTGGAACTGTGTGCTACAAATATTGAGGTGCCTGCATTACTGTAATAGGCTGATTTTAAAGGTTTTTGGATATATAACAAATTGTGAGATAGCTGGGTCATATGGTGGTTCCATTCTTAGCTTTTTTTTTTTTAAGAAATGCTCACACTTCTTTCCTGAGTGATTATGCTAATTTGCAGTCACACCAACAATGTAAGAGTGTAAATTTCCCCCCACATCCTCACTAGCATTTATTATTATTATATTTGTGTGCTTTTGATAATTGCCATTCTGAATGGAGTGAGAGAAAATCTTAGTTCAGTTTTGATTTGCAGTTCTGTAATTGCTAGAGATGCTAAACATTTATTTATGTATTTCTTGCACATACGTTTTTTTTCTTGAGAAATTTCTGTGTAGCTTTTGTGCCCACTTGTTTCTATTTTTCACATTTTTTAATTGTTTCTCTATATATTCTTAATATTAATCTCTTATCAGAGGAATAGATGGGAAAGATTTTACTCCTGTTTACTAGGCTCTTTATTCACTCTTAATCATTCCCCTTGTTGTGCAGAAACTGTTTAATTTGATGACATACCACTTATTGATTCTCAGGTTTATTTCGGAGGCCTTCTCAACAGATGGAGTGTTGAGCCTGCATTTTCTTCTACCAGTTTCAAGGTTTCTGGACATGATCCACCTTATTCTGAACTATATTTTTGACCCATAAATGGTGCTTCTATCAACATTGTTTTGGATGTATCACTGAAATATACTGATTTTAAATTTTTGGATATATTCCAATGAGGGAGATATCTGGGTCATATATGGTGGTTCCACTCCTAGTTTTTGTGAGGAATATCCACGTTGCTTTCTAGAGTAATTACACTGATTTATAGTCCCACAAGAAATGTATGGGTGTACACTTTTATCCCACCTCCTTGTCAATATATATTTTTCTTGTATTTTTGATATTTGCCATTCTTGTTAGAATGAGGTGAAATCTCAGTGTAGTTTTAATTTGAATTTCTCTGTTTGCTAGAGATGTCAAACACTTTTTCATACATTGTTGACTATTCATATCTCTTCTTTTGAGAAGCATCTATTTTGTTCCTTTGCCCATTTATTAATTGGGTTATTTGCTTTTTTGGTGTTAAGTTTTTGAGTTCTTTGTATATCATGAATACTAATGTCCTGAGGAGCAGGTGGCAAAGTTTTCTCCCATTCTGTAGGATCTCCATGCTTTTATTTCCTTTACTGTGAAGGTTTTTAATATGATGTCATCCCACTTAATGAATTTTGTTTCACTTTTGTGCTTTAGGAGTCTTGTTAAGGAAGTCAGTTCTTGAACTTAGATGATGGAGTTCTGGGTCTATGTTTTCTTCTAGCAGGTGTAGGGATTTTGGTCTAATTTTTAGGTCTTTCATAGACTTTGAGTTGAGTTTTGTGCAGGGTGGAGATAAGGGTTAAATTTCTTTTCAATACATATGATTTTCCAGTTTTCCCAGTGTCATTTGTTTAAAAGGCTCTCTTTTCTCCAATATAAGTTTTTGGTATCAGTGTCTAGTATCAGATAACTGTGTTAACACAGGGTTTCTCTTATTCTATTCCATTGGTCTTCATGTCTGTTTGGGGGCCAGTATCATAGTTTTTGGTTAATATAGCTCTGTAATATAATTTGAGAATCAGTTTTGTGATACTTTCTGCTTTGCTTTTCTTGCTAACGATTACCTGGCTATACTGGTTCTCTTATTTTTCCAAATGAATTTTATTACTGTTTTTTTTTTCTAGTTATGTGAAAAATTCCATTGCAATTTTAATGAGGATTGCATTCAATTTGTGTAGCACTTTCAGTATTATGGCTAGTTTGACAATATTAATCTTGCCTATCCAAGAACATGGGAGGTCATTCCATTTCCTAATGTCCTCATCAATTTCTTTTAGTTTTCATTATATAGGTCCTTTATCACTTTTGTTAGATTGATTTCAAAGTATTTATTCTTCAGAGGTTCTTGTGAATGGTATAGATTTTCTAATTTCTTTTTCAGCAGCTTTACCATTGGACTATAAAAACGTAATTGATTTAGTAGTATTTATCTTGTATCTTGCTAGTTTCCTGAATTCATTAATGAGTTCTGGCAGGCTTCTGATGTAGATTTTTAGGTGTTCTAAATATAGGATCATGTCATCAGCAAACAGATAACTTGAGCTCTTCTTTTCCTATTTGTGTCCCTTTAATTTTCTTCTCTTGCCTGATTGCTGTGGCTAGAGTTTCAAGAACTATGTTTAATAGGAGTTGTGAAAGTGTGCATCCTTGTCTTATTCCTATTTTTAGAGACACCATTTTCAGTCTTTCTCCATTCAGGATAATGTTAGCCTGGGATTTGTCAGAAATAGCTTTTATAATTTTGAGGTAAGTTCTTTCTAGCCCTAATTTTTCTAATGTTTTAAATACAAACTGGTTCTCTACTTTGACAAATGCTTTTTATGCATCTATTGAGGTAATCATGTGATTCTTGTCTTTTAATCTATTCTTATGGTGTTTTACATTAATTGATTTCCATGTGTTGAACCAGCTTTGCCTTCCCAGGATAAAACCCACTTAATCTTATTTCACTCTCTAAGGTTTTTCTTTTTTTTATTGTATGCTATTTGCCATATTAAGATTTTTTTGCTGCCAGGTATGGTGGTGCACGCCTGTAATCCCAGCAGCTCAGGAGGCTGAGACAAGGATCACGAGTTCAAAGCCAGTCTCAGCAACAGTGAGGTACTAAGCAACCCATGTGCATGTACCTGGGGTAATAATGTCCATTTCATCCCACCATCTTTTCTGCCTCCATACTCTCTTCCCTCCTTTCCCTCCTCTTTGCCCAATCAAAATTCCTCTATATTTTCCATTATGGATCAGCATCTACTTATCAGAGAGAACTTTCAGCCTTTTTATTTTTTTTTTATTTTTTGGATTGGCTTACTTTGCTTAGCCTGATGTTCTTAAACTCTATCCATTTACCTCCGAATGTCATAATTCATTTTCTTTTAATGTTGAGTAATATACCATTGTGTGTATAAACCACAGTTTCTTTATGCATTCATATATTGAAGAGCATCTAGTTTTCTTCCACAGTTTAACTTTAATGTGAATTAAGCTACTATAAACATTGATGTGGCTGTGTTACTATAGTATGCTGACTTTAAGTCCTTTGGGTATACAGACTGAGGAGTGGGATAGCTGGTGGTTCCATTCCAAGTTTTCTAAGGAATATCCATACTGCTTTCCAGAGAGGTTGCACCAATTTGCAGTCCCACCACAATGTATGAGTGTGCCTTTTCCTCACCAATACTTATTGTTGTTTGTATTCTTGATAACTGCCATTCTCACTGGCATGAGATGAAATCTTAGAGTAGTTTTGATTTGCATTTCTTTAATTAATAGAGATGCTGAACATTTGTTTTCATATATTTGTTGATCCAATGTATATCTTCTTCTGAGAAGTGTCTTTTCAGCTCCTTAGTCCATTCATTCATTGGGTGGTTTGATTTTTTTGGTGTTAAGTTTTTTGAGTTCTTTATATACCTGGAGATTAGTGCTATAACATGTCTATTTGGTTCTTGTAGTGGCAAAAATTTTCTCCCAAAATGTAGATTCTCTCTTCACATCATCGATTGATATTTTTGCTGAGAAGGTTTTATTTTATTTTAAATCATTCCATTTATTAATTCTTGACTTTATTTCTTCTGCTGTAGGAGTATTGTTAAGGAAGTCAAGGCCTAACCTAACTATAAAGATTTGGACCTAACTTTTTCCTCTATTAGGTGCAGGGTCTCAGGTAAAATTCCTAGGTTCTTGATTGACTTGGAGTTGAGTTTTGTGCATGGTGAGAGATAAGGGTTTATTTTAATTTTGCTGCATATGGATTTTCAGTTTTCCCAGCACTGTTTGTTGAAGAGGCTAGACTATCTTTTCTTCTTTGTATGTTGTTGGTACATTAGTATAGTATGAGATAACTGTACTTATGTGGGTTTGTCTCTGTGTCTTCTATTCTCTACCATTGGTATACATGTCTATTTTCTTTCTTTAATGCTCTGTGCTTTTCATTGTAGAAGTTTTTCACCTCTTTTATTGATTCCCAAGTATTTAAAAAAATGTTTTTGAGGCTATTATGAATGGGGTAGTTTTCCTAATTTCTCTTTCAGAGGATTCATCACTGATGTATAGAAATGCATTTGGTTTATGAGAATTGATTTTATATCTTGCTACTTTGCTGAATTCATTTATTAATTCTAGAAGTTTTCTGGTGGAGTTTTTTTGATCCTCTAAGTTTAGAATTATGTCATAAGCAAATACTGGTACTTTGAGTTCTTCTTTCCTATTCGTGTCATTTAATTTCTTTCATCTGTCTAATTACTTTGGCTAGAAATTCAAGGACTATGTTGAATGGAAGTGATAAAAGAGGACATCCCTGACTTGTTCCAGTTTTTATAGGGAATGCTTTCAATTTTTCTCCATTTAGTATGATATTGGCAGTAGGTTTAGCATAGATAGCTTTTAGAATGTTGAGATATATTTCTACTATCCCTAATTTATCTAGTGTTTTGAACATAAAAAGGTGCTGTATTTTGTCAAATACTTTCTCTGCATCAAATAGTATAATCATATGGTCCATATCTTTTAAGTCTTTTGATGTGATTACTTGTACTGGTTGACTTTTATATGTTGAACCAACTTTGCATCTCTGGAATGAACACCACTTGATCATGGTGCAGTATGTTTTTAATACGTTTTTGTATGTGACTTGCCAGAATTTTATTGACAATTTTTACACCAATGTTCATCAGAGATATTGGTCTAAATTTTCTTTTTTTGATGTGTCTCTGCCTGGTTTTGGTATCAGGATGACACTAGCTTGATAGAATGAATTTAGAAGGGTTTCCTTCTTTTCTATTTTATCAAATAATTTGAGGAGTATTTGTATTCATTCTTATTTGTAGGTCTTGTAGAACTCAGCTGTGAATTAATTGGGTCCCAGGCTTTTCTTGGTTGGTAGTCTTCTTTTTTTTTTTTTTTTACAAAAAAAATTATCTTTTAGTTTTAGGTGGACACAATACCTTTATTTTATTTTTATTGTGCTGAGGATTGAACCCAGTGCCTCACACATGCTAAGTGAGTTCTCTACCTCTGAGCCACAACCCCAGCTCTAGTTGGTAAGTGTCTGATGCTATTTTCTATTTCCTTGCTTGAAATTGATCTGTTTAAATTATTATGTCCTCTTGACTCAGTTTGGGTTGATCATATACCTGTAGAAATTTGTTGGTGTCTTTTAGGTATTCTATTTTACTGGAGTATAAATTTTCAAAATAGTTCTTAATTATCTTCTGTATTTCAATAGTGTTTGCTGTGATATTTATTTTAGTAATTTGAGTTTTCTCTCTCTCTTTTTTTCATTAGGGTGGCTAAGAATTGGCCAATTTATTTATTTTTTTTTTCAAATAACCAGCTTTTTGTTTTGTCAATTTTTTGTATTATTTCTTTTTTTTCAATTTCATTGATTTCTGCCTTATTTTTTATTATTTCCTGTCTTTTACTACTTTTGGTATTAGTTTGTTTTTCTTTTCCTAGGGCTTTGAGATATAATTTCAGGTTGTTTATTTTTTGACTTTTTCTACTTTTAATGAACGAGCTTAATGAAGTGAACTTTCCTCAGCACTGCCTTCATAGAGTCCCATAGATTTTGATAAGTTGTATCAGAGTTCTCATTTACATCTAAGAATTTTTTAACTCCTCCCTGATGTCTTCTGGTATCCATATGTCATTTAATAGTGTATTGTTTAGACTGCAGGTGTTGTAGTAGCTTCTATTTTTTATTTTATAATTTATTTCTAGTTTCATTCCATTATGGTCAGATAGAATGTAGGGTAGTTTCTCTATTTTTCTAGTTGCTAAGATTTGCTTTGTGGCATATCATATGGTCTGTTTTGCAGAAGGATCCATGAGCTGCTCAGAAGAAATTGTATTTGCTCATTGATGGATGTAATATTCTATATATGTCTGTTAATTCTAAATTATTGATTGTATTATTGAGTTCTATAATCTCTTTGTTTAGTTTTTGTTTGGAAGATCTATCCAGTAGTTAGAGAGGTATGTTAAAGTCACCCAGTATTATTGTATTATGGTCTATTTGGTTCTTGTAGTTTAAAAGGGTTTGTTTGACATACATAGATGCCCCGTTGTTTGAGAAATAGATATTTATGATTTTTAATGTATGAATCCATTAATCAGTATGAAATGTCCTTCTTTATCCATTTTCATTAGTTTTGGTTTGAAGTCCATTTTGCCTGATATGAGGATAGAAACCCCTGCTTGCTTATGTGGTCCATTTGAGTGGTATGTTTTTTCCCACCCTTTCACCTTGATTCTGTGGATATCTTTTCCTATGAAATAGGTATCTTGAAGGCAGCATATTGTTTTTTTTTTAATCCAATCTGCCAGTCTATGTGTTTTGATTGGTGAGTTTAGGCCATTCACATTCAGTGTTATTATTGAAATATGATTTGTATTCCCAGATATTTTGGTGTTTAACATGACTTGGTTTCACCTTTGATTGGCCTTTCCTTTAGTGTAGCTCCTCCCTTTTCTGATTTTCATTGTTATTTTTTATTTTCTCCTCTTGGAATATTGTGCTGAGAATGTTTTGTAGTACAGGGTTTCTTGCTGTAAATTCTTTTAATTTTGGTTTATCATGAAAGGTTTTTATTCGTCATCAAATCTAAAGCTTAATTTTGCTGGATATGTTTTTTGGTTGGCATACATTTTCTTTCAGAGCTTGGTATATATTGTTTCAAAATCTCCTGGCTTTGAGCGTCTGGTTTAAAAAATCTGCTGAGATACTAACTGGTTTCCCTCTATATGTGATCTGATTCTGTTCATGTTTTCTTAACACCTTTTCTTTATGATCGATTTTCATTTCATGGTTATATACTTTATATCTGAGGTCTGAAAATCTATCTTTAAAGTTATCAAATCTGTTGGTGATGATTTCCATTGAATTTTTAATTTAGATTGAGTTTTTATTTCTAATATTTCCATTTTATTCTTTTTAAAAAATCTTTGTTTCTTTATCAAAATGTTCTTCCTCTCTCTATATTTTCTCTCTGATTTCCTGCCTTATATCTTATTTGAACTCATGGAATATTTTAACTATGAAATTTCTAAGTTTCTCCTCTGACATTTCCTCCACTGTCTTGACAATGAAATCAGTTTTTGCAGCATTGTGGGCTGTTAGGGATAGTTTGTTTCTTTGATTTTTTTATATTGTTTGTCTACCCATTTATTGTTATAGTTTTCACTTCTTCTTTTAAACAAAGACTACTTTTTAACCTTCTTTCTCTTAAGAACCCTGGGTTGGCTGGTAATCCAGGTAATAATGTTTAATTTAATATGTGACTTCTGCTGCTTCCAATGTCATCACCCCTTGATGGGATTCCACTAATACTTATTTACTATAATTATTTCATAGTCAAGCCTCATTCTATTCTACCTTATAAGAAAAAAAAAAGCTTGTTATTATTCTTCATGCTGCCTCAAATTCAGGTATAAACTTGTAATAATATTCAGGAGTAGGTCAAATAATTAGTTGTTAAATTTAGTAAATTTACTATAACCTTAAGTGAGAACTAAAAAGGAAGAGGAAGAAAGATTGAGCAAAAAGAAGAGGAAAAAATAAAGATGGATATTAATATTGAAAGATATAAAGGAATAAAATTTACAGCAAGGTGAAAAGGAGAAATAGATAAAGAGGATGAGTAGGGGGTAAGAGGAGTAAATATAAACTAGAACTAGGGGAAAAAAGATGGGATGATTAATTCTAATTAACACTTCAAACCATTAGATGAAAAACATTCAAATGCTTTGTTACTGGGTTAACAATTATCATTTAATTAAAAAGTCATTTATATTATTAAAATTCACATACAAGTGATTTATAGTGAACATTGTCAATGTGAAGAAAATGCTTGTTGAATCTTGGTTTGGATTTCATTGGGGGTTAGACTTTTAGGAGATGTCCCTTAGTCTTTGTCTGTGGATCTCTCCTGAGGTGCAGAGGCATAGGAGCCAATTCCATAGTTGCTATGAACCTCCTACCAATACATTCAGAGTGTTCAGTGTTTGGGGTTGGCTGTTTCTATTGTAAGAGTTCAGGATGAAGGATCTGGAATGTTCCTATTATTGCTGTGGGTTACCATATGTCTGATCTGCTCTATAGGATCCTTTTTGTGGTACTGAAGATACTGGTGTATGTCTGTAATTGCAGGAACTCTGGTTTTTGATGGGTGTTCTTTAGTGCAAAAATATTCTTCCTTGATGCTGCTTTCTGGAGTGAAAGGACTCAGGTGGTTCACCTGGCTTCTAGTTTCCACTGCCCTAGGTTGTGCATGGTGGACTTTTATTCCTCCTGTTTACTAAGTCTGACACAAGTTCCCACAAGTATACAAACAATGCTCTCTTATTCACCAGTCATGATCACAGGTAAGTAAGGTTGGGTACCAGTTTAAACTGGCAGCAGCTACACTGTGCCTGCATAGGTTCTGGTAGTTTTCTTCCTTAACTATCTCTCTCTGGCTATATTTGCAAATGACTTCAGCTATGTTTCTTAGAATAACAGGAAACTAATCTTAGTGGCTTTCTCTCCACAGCTGCCAACATCCAGAACCGGGTCTCTAAATCACTGGCTATTAAGGCAGTTTTTCTCTGATATTTCTCTATGATACCAGGGACTGTCCCTAGGCTTCCCACAGTACCTCCTCCCAAAGTCAATCAGTGGAGTTTGGTGAATCCCTTTTCCTCTATTTGGGGCTGAAGATGCTTCATTGCTACCTCTTTCCACCCTTGCCTATGTCAAAGAGGCTGAGTAGGGTTAGGCACAGTTCTTGAACCAATACCTCACCAGCCCATTCCCCATATTCATCATGAGGTGGAAGGTGAAGGGTTTTCAGCAATTTGGGGCTAGTAGTGGTTCTTTTAGAAATACTTTCTGGCTGGGAAGTCCCACTGCATGGGAATTCCCTCTAGTTTAACTTGAAGCTGTCTGGGCATGGGAAGATCCAATGCTGATTTAAGGGGGTGTCTGGTCAGCTGAGCATTCTATAAGAAGGCTGTGTGTGGATCCGCAGCTGTTTTCTTTAATGATTTCTTTTTAAGCTGTATACTCTGTTTTAAGGCCCATGCTGTTATTGTCATGCCTTAAATTTTATCCTTTTTTCCAAAAGTTTTTAAGCAGGTGACACCCCCTCCCTCTTCCTACACTCATGTTCAAGTTTGGGATTAGGGTTTCTGGGTTTACTTTCTACTCTGGTAATCTCTCTTCCATTCTCTCTAGGTATCGGACTTTGTAATATTAGTTTTAGAGCATTTATTTTGTCACCCACCTCTCAATTCTGCTTTTCCTTGACTGTTTCCTTTCTGTGATGTGAGGAGATCAGAACTCCCTGCTAGCTCATTTCTGCCACCTTCCAGTCTCCTATAATTTTCAATGCAGAGGTCTTTTACCTTCTTAGTCAGATTTATTTCTATGTCGTATTTTCGGAAGTTACTCTGAATGAAATAGCTTTGTTGATTTTTTTCCCCTGCCAGATTCAGTATTATTAGAGTATAAGAAAACTGTGGGTTTTGTATGTTGATCTTGCATCCTGCTACTTTTCTAAATTTATTTATAAGATCTAGATCTAAAAGTCTTCAGGTAGAGTTTTTTTCCTAGATATGGAATCATGTCATTAGGAAACATGTACCTTGACTTCCTCTTATCCTATTTGTATCCCTTCAATTTCCTTTTCTTGCTTGATTGTTCTAGCCAGAGTTTGAAGAACTCAAATGTTTGCTTTCATGTGTGGAATCTTGAGAGATAGAAGGAATGTAAAAAAGTATGTCAGAAAAATAGAAAGGAAGGCAGTAGAGTAGAATCAGAGGACTACAGACAGGAATGGGAAGGGGAATAATTGTGAAATGAAGTTGACTAAATTAGGCTGGGTGCAAATATGAATATACAAAAATGCATTCTAATTTTAGATGTAACTAAAACGTATCAACTAAAAAAATAAATAAATAAAAGGAAAACTGGTAGAGTGGAGGAAGGGGATCAGGAGGAAAAAGGAAGTGAGGTAGTGAATACTATTAGGGATTGAAATGGAGAAAATTATTTTATATGTATTTATGGATATGTTAAAGTAAACTCCATTATTTTGTATAACTGTAATAAAATTAAATAATAATAATAATAATAATAATAAAAAAATACAAGTAGATGGAGCCACTTACTTGTATCTTTCTGTTCTATCACTCTGTAATTCTTGGAAGTGACAATAATATTAAAAATGGAAGAAGAATAAGGAGGAGGAAGGTGAAGGAAGAGAAGAGAAAGAAGAAGGTGGCAAAAATAAAAGAAAAAAATGAAAAAGAGCAAGAAGAAGGAAACACTTTTTCTTAGAAAACAGAAGTACTATTCTCACATGCAATGAAATACTGTAAGAAAGTAAAAAAAACCTATTTTTATATATATTCTACATACACATTAAAATATGTGTTTTTGAATATTGGGAGACAAATAAGTAGAGGTGAAAATGTAGGATTTCAAAATAACAATAATTAACGTAACACTGTAAACTTAAATTGCTAATTGCACTTCAAATTGTGATTTCTCAAATTATTTTTCTTTTGTGCTTTAATATTCTTATATTAACTATTTTTGAAGAGAATTGCATATGACTGTTCTATTTACATTTGAGTGCCTATATTATTATAAATTTTAAATTTATGACATAAAATATTCAAATTCAGCTGAATAGTCAAATTAAATTTTATTTATTTATTTTTATTTAGTAATAACCATCACTTTCCAAGTGTAAGCAATGCAATATGCTATTGGAAGAAAGATGCGTAGAGTGAACTGACTTAAATGAGTTAATGCCACCTGTACTCAAGCGTTTTCATTTTCATTCTTGAATTAATTTAACTCAAGATTCTGGAAAAAAATCAGTGTAAACACATACACAGAAAGACCCACTTTCAGTAAATGTATTACAGTAGTTAATAATTTGAGATATAAGTTTTGATAAACTAAAGATTCTAATGTTATTATTGGAAACAAACTCATTGTCTCTGTACCTTAGTCTCTCTCTTATAAAATGGAGACACCAATATGGCCCTAATATGGTTGTCTTATAGATTTAGTAATCCCAAAGTTTAAGAAAGTGTGTGAAACTGTTTACTATAAATATTCTTCTGTGGTATTCTGATTTCATTGATAAATTCTGTTGTTATTAATTTCATATTATTTATTTCTGTTTGCCTGCATTTTATACTATCACAAATTATGCTGTATTGCTTGAAAAGAGAAACTTAACTTTCTAGTCAAAAAATAATACTTCTTTACATCCTTTACTTTCTGCACTTGATACATTGAATTAAATTTTGTTTTCTTTCTCTGTGATTCACTATGCAGATATACACTTATTGTTCTTCCCTTTCTAGTTTATTTTCAAAAATGCTGAAGGTAAATCATATGACTTAAGGAATTTATCGATGTCTTCACTATCTTCTATTTTATTGGAATATAGGTTTTCAAAATAATTTCTAATTGTCTTCTGTATTTCTGTAGCGTCTGTTGTGATATTGCCTTTTTCATCCCGTATGTTAGTAATTTGAGTTCTCTCTCTTCTTCTCTTCGTTAGCATGGCTAAGGGTCTGTTGATCTTATTTATTTTTTCAAAGAACCAACTTTTAGTTTTGTTAATTTTTTCAATAGTTTCTTTTGTTTCAATTTTGTTGATTTCCGCTCTGATTTTAATTATTTCTTGCCTTGTGCTACATTTGCTGTTGTTTTGCTCTTCCTTTTCTAGGGCTTTGAGATGAAGTGTGAGCTCATTTATTTGTTGGTTTTTCCTTTTTTTAAGGAATGACCTCTAAGCGATGAATTTCCCTCTTAAAACTGCTTTCATTGTGTCCCATAGATTCCGATATGTTGTGTCTGTATTTTCATTTATCTCTAAGAATTTTTTGATTTCCTCCTTTATGTCTTCTGTAACCCATTGATCATTCAGTAACATATTGTTCATTTTCCATGTGACGTAGGATTTTTCCTTCCTTCTTTTATCATTGATTTCCAGTTTCATTCCATTATGATCAGATAAAATGCATGGTATTATCTCCACCCCTGTATATTTACTGAGGGTTGCCCTATGGCATAATATATGGTCTATTTTTGAGGAGGATCCATGTGCTGCTGAGAAAAAAGTATATCCACTTGATGATGGTTGATAGGAGGATACTCACAACTTAAACAGACCAATAACAATAGATGAAATAGAAGAAGCAATCAAAAGACTTCCAACCAAGAAAAGCCCAGGACCGGATGGGTATACAGTGGAGTTTTACAAAACCTTTAAGGAAGAATTAATACCAATACTTTTCAAGTTATTTCAGGAAATAGAAAAAGAAGGAGCTCTGTCAAATTCATTCTATGAGGCCAACATCACCGTGATTCCGAAACCAGACAAAGACACCTCAAAGAAAGAAAACTACAGACCAATATCTCTGATGAACCTAGATGCAAAAATCCTCGATAAAATTCTGGCGAATCAGATACAAAGGCACATCAAAAACAATGTGCACCATGATCAAGTAGGATTCATCCCTGGGATGCAAGGATGGTTCAATATACGGAAATCAATAAATGTTATTCACCACATCAATAGACTTAAAAATAAGAACCATATGATCATCTCAATAGACACAGAAAAAGCATTCGACAAAGTACAGCATCCCTTTATGTTCAAAACATTAGAAAAACTAGGGATAACAGGAACTTACCTCAACATTGTAAAAGCTATATATGCTAAGCCTCAGGCTAGCATCATTCTCAATGGAGAAAAATTGAAGGCATCCCCCCTAAAATCTGGAATAAGACAGGGATGCCCTCTATCACCACTTCTATTCAATATAGTTCTCGAAACACTGGCCAGATCAATTAGACAGACGAAAGAAATTAAAGGCATAAAAATAGGAAAGGAAGAACTTAAATTATTACTATTTGCAGATGACATGATTCTATACCTAGAAGACCCAAAAGGGTCTACAAAAAAACTACTAGAACTAATAAATGAATTCAGCAAAGTGGCAGGATATAAAATCAACACGCATAAATCAAAGGCATTTCTGTATATCAGCGACAAAACTTCTGAAACGGAAATGAGGAAAAACACTCCATTCACAATATCCTCAAAAAAAATAAAATACTTGGGAATCAACTTAACAAAAGAGGTGAAATATTTATACAATGAAAACTACAAAACCCTAAAAAGAGAAGTAGAAGAAGATCTTAGAAGATGGAAAAATATACCCTGTTCATGGATAGGCAGAACTAACATCATCAAAATGGCGATATTACCAAAAGTTCTCTATAGGTTTAATGCAATGCCAATCAAAATCCCAACGGCATTTCTTGTAGAAATGGATAAAGCAATCATAAAATTCATATGGAAAAATAAAAGACCCAGAATAGCAAAAGCAATTCTAAGCAGGAAGTGCGAATCAGGCGGTATAGCGATACCAGACTTAAAACTATATTACAGAGCAATAGTAACAAAAACAGCATGGTACTGGTACCAAAACAGGAGGGTGGACCAATGGTACAGAATAGAGGACACAGAGACTAATCCACAAAGCTACAACTATCTTATATTTGATAAAGGAGCTAAAAGCATGCAATGGAGGGAGGATAGCATCTTCAACAAATGGTGCTGGGAAAACTGGAAATCCATATGCAACAAAATGAAACTGAATCCCCTCCTCTCGCCATGCACAAAAGTTAACTCAAAGTGGATCAAGGAGCTAGATATCAAATCCGCATCTGATAGAAGAAAAAGTTGGCTCCGATCTACATATTGTAGGGTCGGGCTCCAAATTCCTTAATAGGACACCCATAGCACAAAAGTTGATAACAAAAATCAACAAATGGGACTTACTTAAATTGAAACGTTTTCTCTCAGCAAGAGAAACAGTAAAAGAGGTAAATAGGGAGCCTACATCATGGGAACAAATTTTTACTCCTCACACTTCAGATAGAGCCCTAATATCCAGAGTATACAAAGAACTCAAAAAATTAAACAATAAGAAAACAAATAACCCAATCAACAAATGGGCCAAAGACCTGAACAGACACTTCTCAGAGGAGGACATACAATCAATCAACAAGTACATGAAAAAATGCTCACCATCTCTAGCAGTCAGAGAAATGCAAATCAAAACCACCCTAAGATACCATCTCACTCCAGTAAGATTGGCAGCCATTATGAAGTCAAACAACAACAAGTGCTGGAGAGGATGTGGGGAAAAGGGTACTCTTGTACATTGCTGGTGGGACTGCAAACTGGTGCGGCCAATCTGGAAAGCAGTATGGAGATTCCTGGGAAAGCTGGGAATGGAACCACCATTTGACCCAGCTATTGCCCTTCTTGGACTATTCCCTGAAGACCTTAAAAGAGCGTACTACAGGGATACTGCTACATCGATGTTCATAGCAGCACAATTCACAATTGCTAGACTGTGGAACCAACCCAGATGCCCTTCAATAGATGAATGGATAAAAAAAATGTGGCATTTATACACCATGGAGTATTACGCAGCACTAAAAAATGACAAAATCATAGAATTTGCAGGGAAATGGATGGCACTAGAGCAGATTATGCTTAGTGAAGCTAGCCAATCCCTAAAAAACAAATACCAAATGTCTTCTTTGATATAATGAGAGCAACTAAGAACAGAGCAGGGAGGAAGAGCAGGAAGAAAAGATTAACATTAAACAGATACATGAGGTGGGATGGAAAGGGAGAGAAAAGGGAAATTGCATGGTAATGGAGGGAGACCCTCATTGTTATACAAAATTACATATAAGAGGTTGTGAGGGGAATGGGAAAATAAACAAGGAGAGAAATGAATTACAGTGGATGGGGTAGAGAGAGAAGATGGGAGGGGAGGGAGGGGGGATAGTAGAGGATAGGAAAGGTAGCAGAATACAACAGCTAGTAATTGTAAAAATGTGGATGTGTTACCGATGTGATTCTGCAATCTGTATTTGGGGTAAAATTGGGAGTTCATAACCAACTTGACTCTAATGTATGAAATATGATATGTCAAGAGCTTTATAATGTTTTGAACAACCAATAAAAAAATGCTGAAGGTATTGGCTGTATAAATACTGAAATATGTGTAATGTTCTTGGAACAGTAAGTTTTGATCATACTCCACTTCAGCTGTAGAAAGAACATCATTAATTTACAATTTGACCCATGAAAAAGTACATATACATATATCAAACATGAATGTATATTTGTTACTACAAAAGTAAAATATAAAAATAATTATGTAAGCTTTATTTATAGAATTACTTATTTGTGTAAAACATATTGCTTATTTACTTATTGTGTAAAACAAAGTATAATGAAATTTCATTACAAAATTTAAAATGAAATTTAAAATGAATATTTAATAAATCTTTAAAAAATACTTAACTTATATTTATTACTTTGACCCTTAAGTCAGTTAAGAAACATGCCATTTTGGTTTGTATACCTTCTAAACTGGTTTGTATACATTTGCTGAATTATAATAACATTTTTCACTGTTCTTTTTTGTCCTTAAGGAAGGAATTGTCAAATGTTCACAGATAAAATTTCAAAATGTGGTAATAGGAATCAAAGGGAATGACTAGGTACCTGTGTAACAGCAAGCAATGTCATAGTACATTTATTTAAATGATGGGAATTTTCAATATTAGATATTAATAAAAATCAGTTCTCTATAGATTCACAATAAAAATGTCTTCTTATACTGAATTTTGCTATAACATGTTTTGCTTATTTTATTTGCTCACGGACTATACAGGAACTCAAAATAATAGTAGGGTTTTGGATTTGAGTACATTAAATTGTTGATTTCTTTATTGTATGAAAATTTACGCTAGTAGGAATAATATCCATCATATTGACACGTGCTACAAACATGATTTGGAGGTTATCAAACACCTCTGCTTTGTTTTGGCATTCCATCACCTTCAAGAGCTATTTATTGACTCATATATTCCACTACTATAAACATTATGCCTTATTTAGATAATGTATTGTGACAGAAAAATATAAGAGCACTAGTCAAAGAGTGTTTTATAGCTTGCAAGAGCTGCATCATATAACTTGGTTTATAAACATGCTGACATGTCTATTTTAAATAGGCTAATGGGGATTTATTTTTATTTATTTTATTTTTATTTTATTATATTGTAAATTATATAAATAGATATAAGCTCATGAATCCTTACATTATCAAGCAATAATTAAACTGTAGGTCACCTAACATAATATTTCATTCTCCCCATAGCTATACAACCTGTCTGCATCTTATGGTGATACACATGGGAAAATAGAGGAGAGGTCATATTGTGAATAATTCTTTTTTTTTAATTAATGGTATTGTTGTTTTAGTTTTTATTTCTTTTTTATTTCATTATTAAATGCCTTATGACTCCGATGTATGTAGGAGTCCATAATGAAAGTAAGATTTTAATTCTGGACATTTACAAGCCTGGTAAAATCCCTCACAACATTTTAGTCTGTCTATTACCTTGAGTGCTCCAGGAGGGGCAAGCAGGGCATCGTGCAGTCAGTATGGGGGTAGGACTTAAAGACAACACCAAAAGAGCCCCAGCTAAGGAGGCTTTTTCATCCTGAGAGGGTCTGTACAAATAAGCTTTTCTAATTTCTTCCGAACAATGCATTTCATTCATTTTCACTTGCTAAGGAGTAATACTGAGGATATTATTCTTTCTGCCTGAAGTATGACACTTCTGTCTTTTAATTATAACATCTGCTTTTCAGTCATCAGGGAAGATAGTAATTAATAACAGATGTTGTAAACAGTCCATATTTGATCTTTGGTTTACCACTACTCTTTTTTTTTCTTAAATCTTAGTTTTGGAAGAGTAGCAAACACAGAACAAATCATTTATTCATCTACAATTTCAGCTTAAAGATGCCTGATGGCTGGCCTTGCATAATGTATGTTTGAGAATGTGTTTCTTACATTAAAGCCCATAAAAAACTGGTATTTTCTGAAAATCTATTAGAAGTCAAACAGTTCTGAGGTAAAAAGAGTTAAGGAAATGACACGTTTGTTACAATTAAAAATATGATTAGTTTTTATAGTTAAACATATAATATTCACATTATGTTTGTTCATACTTTTATTTCTTCCACTTAAGTCTATGTTCTATTTATTTTTTAAAAAAAGTTTTAATTGTTTAGTTTTAAATTTCCAGGAAAGCCAGAAAAATAGTACAGAACTTGCACTTCCTCTTTAAACTGTTATGTAACAAGATGCTAATTTACTCAATGCATACCCTGTTATAAAAATGTAATGTGTTTTGTTATTGTGTTTTTATGCAATTTCTATGGACTCTTCCTGAACATTAATATTGTTTTATACAACTTCTCTCTAAATCAGAGAGTTATCAATGTCTTCAAACTGAATAATTGAAATACCAAATTACTGAAAACATAGCAACACACACACACACACACACACACACACAAAGTAAGATAAAAAAAAAAAAAAAAACTTTGTAAGTGCTGACAACAAACATTACCATCAGGTTGATATGAAATGTGAATTCTGTTGAAGAGAAATGTAGCAGATGCTGTCTTTGCTCTACTAGTGTCCCCTCGGATCCACTTAACATCTCTGTGTTCATCAGCCTGACTCATGATGATCAACACCTAATCACAGATAGACTGTCATCTGTAGTTTGGCAGAATATGCTGTTTATAAGCACAGCTGTGTGGAAGTGACTAGGATTTAATGTCCCTTTGGAGGCAGCCCTTGACCAGTAATGACTAAAGATATAAAACTATAATTAGCCTAGCCTTTTCACTCCAAAATCATTTAAAAGAATACATTTTATTCCATTCCCACGATTTTCATGAAGACTATTTTTGGTAACGCATTACAATAACTGGCTCAATAGCCCTCCGCTTACTAGCTGCTTCTGCTTTCTTAGGTCACTGCCTTCTCTCCTCTAGTGCTCTTTATCTCCCATGTTAACACCATGAGTTTAATTCTTCCCTCAGAATCTGCTTTTTGGGGCAGAGCAGGAAGATCAATTAAGATAATACACATCATTAATGATAATTTTATAACCTATAATGGAGACTCATGCATTTTCTTCTTAGTTAAAACATTCAGTTTTCTGTTTTGGTAATTACTTTTTCAAGAAATTGGCTATTTCGGTAAGAATTCTCTTTAACTTATCAGAATTAATTTTTCAAGATCATTAAAAATTCTCAGATAAAATTAAAAAATGTAATCCTAATTATTTATAGCTGTTCATGTTTTCTAATCTAATAGAAATAAACAATAAAGGGCCTAAGAATGTGGCTCCATGGTAAAGTGCTTGCCTATCATGCATGAAGCTCTGAATTCAATTCCTAGCTCTGAAAAAAGAAAGGAAGGAAGGAAAGAATGAAGGAAGAAAGGAAAAAAGGGAGGGAGAGAGGGAGGGATGGGACAGAAAAAAGAAAAAAAGAGAAACAGGAAGAAAAGTTCTGATATGTATGAAATATAGTTCAAGCTCTTAGTCACCTAACTGGAGACCCCTTGGTTGGGTCTACAAACAATATAATACCTGTCAAAGATATGAAACAAGTATAGATACAAAGTTTTAGTAATAGCACATTTGAGTTTTGATTTTTATGATATAAAAGTCATGATGACTCTCTTTCTTTATGAAGTTACATGTAATAGTTTGTTTAATATGAGGTTAAATGGAGGACAGGTGCCAAAACTATAAGCAAGTGAGGGCTAAGGTACCCATGGAATATTCTCAATCATAACTCTGAAATAAGGGAAATGACAGCTGTATTTACCTAAGATTTCATGACACTTAAAACAGAAGGAGAGGTAGAAATGAATTGTAATCATAATAATGAAAAGTGAATTTGCATGCATTTAAATTCAAGCCCATTACCCAACTCTGTAGTTTCTTTTCGTTTTCTCTTAGTATCTGGGGAAGCAAGCACTTCTTATGAAAATTCATCATCAACATCAACATCAACTTTAAAGGTAGATGAATTTCATTTCTATTCTAAGTCATGAATTCAAGATCTGTAAATATGCATTGTCATTCCTTCTTAGTTTTAATGCACATACCTTTTAGGATACAAATTTCATGTTTGGTATGAAAAAAAATGGAACTGGCTATTCATCTCTGAATCTACCTACCATCTCTTTGCATCCCTTTTTGTCATCATATATGTGAAAACTAGATGCTAAATTCCCATATTGACTGACAAAATCTTTCACTTGTCTTCTTACAATAGCCTAAGTTCTTCAAAATGACCACTAAATAGATGAACTTAATAGAATATAAATAAAAAGGAATCCGTATTTCCTGCCCTTGGATAACCAACTGCATTATCATCTGGCAGTATAGACTCAATAACTAGCTGATTAGAACATATTCTTTTACATGGACAAAAATGGAAAGAAAGGTTTTTATAAGAACATTGTATACTCTTTTGTTAATATTCAATCTTTGCAAACAGCATATATTCTTTGTTGTTGATAAATGAGCTACTGAGAATCTTAAAATTCTATTTCAATTCTCCTGAATGGCTATTGCTTAATTTATGGTAACCTGCCATTCCTTATCTAACAGCTCTGCATTCAGTGTTTCACTTAATGGACTCCATTTAGCTCAGAGAATTTATGTTTCACATTATCATGTGTTTTGCTTTACTGGTAAAACCAGCATCAAAATGCTATAAAAGAGAGGAAGAAGAGACAAAATTCAAAAGAAAAATGTACTTGCAATCCTATAAGAGATTACTGGTTTTATTTTTTTTACCCCTTAATAAATAAAATGTCTAATATTGTCTTAACTTTGAAGGTGACCTTACTATACTTTAAATAATGAAAGAAAAATGATTTATGGTGATGCATTTTATGCTATTACATTTGGACATGTATAAATGATGTGCAGAATTTCTATAATGCATCAATTTACCCATGTTATCTAAAGGTACAGTACCTTTCTCTTTTTGGCACACTATGTACTTCTGCTGTATAAAAATTACCTTAAGCCTACTTTGAACAAAATATCCTCAATTCACATTGAAATATCAGTACAATCTGGAAAGTATATAATGCATTTAATTTTATTCAGTGGAACACAGCTCCTGATATACAGCTATACTTCAAATAAACATTTAATAAACCAGTTAGGTGACTAGGTGACTAAGAGCTATTTGAGATATTCTGTATGCATTTGTTTAATAGCCATGTTATTTCATTTTTCTATTATTTTATATTATTATCAGTAGTTAAATTTAAAATTTTGCTTCAAAGATGGTTCTCTGGGAAAGTTCAAGCAACATGATATTAAAGTCCAGATCATTTTTTCTAATTGCATGTGCTAGTATGTGTTATCATGCAACCATACAGCATATATCTATATCTATATCTATATATATCTATATATATAGATATATAGATATATATAGAGAGATAGATATAGATAGATAGATATAGATATAGATATATAGATATAGATATATAGATATAGATATAATAAAATAAAGGTAAAGCTATCAGGTAAAGAGAGATTTATTGGTGATTTGTATATGTGTATATATATATATATATATATATATATACACATATATGTATATATACTGCAAAATTGTGTAAAATATATATCTACATACCATATATATATATATATATATATATATATATTTATGATATATATACTATATATGTATATATATGTATACCATATATATACTATGCTATATCAGTGTTTTATTATTTAAATCAGATAGATGTTACCACGATATGCAGCCATCTAGAAATATTCATGCCTGTAATTATCAGGTAGTTTCCCTCTGTCTTTATAAATATAAAAAGGCTATTATTCAGGGTAGCTTAAGGACAGTGAGGATCACTAAACCAGAGGAAGGGGAATAAGACTAAAGAATATCGTTGGGTTCAGGAATCAATATCATCATTATTTATAGTCGCCAATGAGTAGCTAGTTAATGTCTAATTCCCCATCATCAAAGTTTATTGAGTTAGCTGAACAAGTTAGAAATATGATAGTTTTGAAATTGTGCATCTCTCACGAATTTATTGATTTAGGTTTGTTATGTATTAACTTTATAGGGATGTGGGTTTTTAAAGAGTTTTAAAATATCAGTTACTTTTAGAATGCTACAATATTCTTTTAAGAAGAAAAAATTGTCTTGCTTAATTCTATGCATTCTTGGTATTAAATTATATTCTGAAATTTTGGGTTAAAAGAAAGTATACAATTTTTTTTTTAAAAATCAGGAAGTTTGATATAATTTTAAGCAGTGTCACCTAGTTATAAGTTTAAATATAATTGATTCTAGTCTCAACAATTCTCAAGGTCTGTTAGTTAAGCTACCCTGGAGAAATGATTATTTAGTTTTTCAATTAAATTATTTTAGTGTTGGTTAGCTGATTCTTATTATGAGATAGAAAAAAAAGATCTTTGCATTCATTATCTGATGATTCAAATAAAAATGACAAAGTTATTAATATCTGCTTTGGGGTTTCAACTGAATTAATTGGTATAACATTTCAGAGATCACTGAAACTACTCTAAAAATCTAAATTAACTTTCTATTTATACATATCATTTTGGAATATTTTAACATCAATTGAGTTTTAAGATTTTAATACCTTTAATAAAAGATTATAACATATGTACAGTGAATGTAAACCAAAATGAGATTAAGCCATAAAAACTTTACCAGCAGATTCGGCTTTAAAATACCCAAAGGAATTAAAATCAGTATACTATAGTGACGCAGCCACATCCAATGTTTATAGCAGCTCAATTCACAATAGCTAGACTATGGAACCAATGTAGGAGTCCCTCAATAAATGAATGGATAAAGAAAATGTGGTGTATATACTCAGTGGAATATTACTCAACTTAAGAGTAAAATTATGGCATTTGCCAGTAAACGGTTGGAGTTGAAGAATATCATGTTAAGCAAAAAAAGCCAATCCCACAAAACCAAAGGCCAAATGTTATCTCTAATATGCAGATGCTAATTCGCAATAAGGCAGGGAGGCACTTGGGAGAATAGCATTAACTTAGATTAGGCAGAGATAAGTGATGGGAGGGAAAGGAAGAGGATGTGGTGATAGGAAAGATAGTAGAATGAACAGACATTATTACTATATGTATATATGTGACTGCATGACCAATATGATTCTGCAACATGTACACTCAGAAAAATGAGAAATTATATCCCATCTATGAATTATATATCAAAGTGCATAAATATATTCTACTGGCATGTATAACTCATTAAAACAAATTAAAAATTTTACAAAGTAATTATAAATACATGAATACCCAAATTTCAACTTTATTCCATTTTTATTGTTATACTTTTATTTTTAATTTTTTAAAAACTTATTCTCATCTGTTATATATGACAGCAAAATGCATTTCAATTCATAGTACACATATAGAGCACAATTTTTTTATGTCTCTGGTTGTACACAAAGTATAGTCACACTATTCGTATTTTCATACATGTACTTGGGGGTAATGATGTCCATCTCATTCTACCATTTTTCCTGCCCCTGACCCCCTCCCTTCCCTTCCCTCTCCTTTGCCCTATGTAAAGTTCCTCCATTCCTTTCATGCTCCCCCCTACATTTGCATTATGCATCAGCATCCTCATATCAGAGAACACATTCAGCATTTCATTATTTGGGATTGGCTTACTTCACTTAGCATAATATTCTCCAAGTCCATCCATTTACTGCAAATGTCATGATTTTGTTCTCTTTTAATGCTGAGTAATATTCCATTGTATATGTGTGTGTGTGTGTATATATATATATATATATATATATATATATATATATATATATGGTTTCTTTATCCATTCATCTACCAAAGGGCATCTAGGTTTGTTTCATGATTTAGCTATTGTGATGTACTGCTATAAACCTTCATGTGGCTGCATTACTATAGTATAGTCCTTTGGGTATAAACCAAGGAGTAGGATGGCTGGGTCAAATGGTGGTTTCATTCCAAGTTTTACAAGGAATCTCCATACTGCGTTCCACTTTGGTTGCACCACTTTTTGGTCCCATTAGCAATGTATGTGTGTGCCTTTCTCCTCACATCCTTGCCAACACTTATTGTTGTTTGCATTCTTAACAGCTGCCATTATTACTGGAGTAAGATGAAATCTTAGAGTAGTTTTGATTTGAATTCCTCTATTGCTAGAGATGTTAAAACATTTTTTTATATATTTGTTGATTGATTGAATATCATATTCTGAAAAGTGTCTGTTCAGTTCCTTGGCTCATTTATTGATTAGGTTATTCATTTTATTGATGTTAAGTTTTTTGAGTTCTTTATATATCCTAGAGATTAGTTCTCTATCTGTTGTGCATGTGTTAAAACTTTAAATTACTCCCATTCTGTAGGCTCTCTATTCACTTCACTGATTGTTTCTTTTGTGAAGAAGAAGCTTTTTAGTTTGAATCCATGCCCTTTATTGATTCTTGATTTTATTTCTTGTGCTATAGGAATCTTATTAAAGAAGTTGGGGCCTAATTTGATATCATGATAATTTGGGCCTACTTTTTCTTCTAGTAGGCCCAGAGTCTTTGGTTTAATTCCTAAGATCCTGATCCACTTTGAGTTGAGTTTTGTGCATGGTGAGAGATAGGGGCTTAATTAATTTTGTTGCATATGGAATTCCAGCTTTCCAAGCACCATTTGTTGAAGAGGCTATCCTTTCTCCATATATATATATATATTTGGCAACTTTGTCTAATATAAGATAACTGTATTTGTGTGAGTTTGTCTTTGTTCTTTACCACTGGTCTACAAGTCTGTTTTGGTGCCGATATCATGCTATTTTTGTTACTATTGCTCTGTAGATTAGATTAAGATCTGATATAGTAATGCCACCTGCTTCAGTCTTCTTGCTAAGAATTGCTTTAGCTATTCTGGGTCTCTTATTTTTCCAGATAAATTTCATGATTGCTTTTTCTATTTCTATGAGGAATGTCATTGGGATTTTGATTGAAATTGAATTAAATCTGTATAGTGCATTATATCTGAATGGTCATTTTGAAAATATTATTTCTGCCTATTCAAGAACAAGGGTGATCTTACCATCAACTAAGGTCTTCTTTAATTTCTTTCTGTAGTGTTCTGTAGTTTTAATTGTTAGAGGTCTTTTCCCTCTTTTGTTAAGTTGATTCCCAAGGTCCGCCCCCCACTTCAAGTTTTTTTTTTTTTTAAGGCTATTATATGGGGTGGTTTTCCTAGTTTCTCCTTCAGAAGATTTGTCACGGATGTACAGAAATGCCTTTGATTTATGGGTACTGTCTTTATATTCTAGTACTTTTCTGAATTTATTGCTTGGTTCTAGAATTTTTCTGGTGGAATTTTTTGGATACTCTAGCTATAGATTTAAGTCTTCAGAAAATAGTGATAGTTTGAGATCTTTTCATATCCAGATCCTTTAATTTCTTTCATCTGTGTAATTGCTCTGGCTAGAGTTTCAAGAACAATGTTAAATGTAAGTGGTGAAAGAGGCATCCCTGTCTTGTTCCAGTTTTTAGAGGGAATGATTTCAATTTTTCTCCATTTAAAATAATGTTGGCCTGGGGTTTAGCATAGATAGCTTTTACAGTGTTGAGATATGTTTGTGTTATCCCTAGTTTTTCTTGTGTTTTGAACATGAAGTGGTGCTGTATTTTGTTAAATGCTTTTTTTGCATCTATTGAGGTGATCTTCATTCTTCTTTTTTAAGTCTATTAATGTGATGAATTAAATTTATTAATTTCCATATGTTGAACCAATCTTGCATCCCTGGGATGATCCCCACTTGATTGTGTTGCAATAACTTTTTAATATGTTTTTGTATTTGATTTGCCAAAATTTTATTGATATTTTTTCCATCTATATTCATTAGAGATATTGGTCTGAAGTTTTCTTTCTTTGATGTGTTTTTGTCTGGTTTTGGAATCAGGTGATATCGGATTAATAGAATGACTTTGGAAGTGTTCCCTCTTTTTCTACTTCATGAAATAATTTGAGGAGTATTGGTATTAGTTCTTTTTTAAATGTCTTGTAAAACTCAACTGCATGTCCATCTGGTCCTGAGCTTTTCTTGGTCAGTAGGCTTCTGATGGTGTCTTCTATTTCATTGCTTAAAATATATATGTTTAACTTGTGTATATCATTCTCATTCAATTTGGGCAAATTATATGACTCAACATATTTGTTGATGCCTTTGATATTTTCTATTTTATTGGGGGACAAATTTTCAAAATAATTTCTAATTATCTTCTGTAATTCTGTAGTGTTTGTTTGTGATATTACTTTTTTTTCATCAAGGATGTTAGTAATTTGAGTTTTCTCTCTTTTTCTCTTCATTAGCATGGCTAAGGGTTTATAAATTTTATTTATTTTTTCAAAGAACCAACTTTTTGTTTGTCACTTTTTTCAATTATTTCTTTTATTTCAAAATTCATTGATTTCAGCTCTGATTTTAATTATTTCCTGTATTCTACTGCTTTTGATGTTGATTTGTTTTTCTTTTTCTAGGACTTTTAGGTATAATGTTAATTCATTTATTTGTTGACTTTTTCTTCTTTTAAGGAATGGACTCCATGCAATGCACTTTCCTCTTAGTATTACCTTCATAGGGTCCAAGAGATTTTGATATGTATTAGTGTTCTCATTTACCTCTATGAATTTTTTCATCTCCTCTTTGATGTCTTTTGCAATGCTTTGTTCATCCAATAATATATTATTTATCTCTAGGTTTTGGAGTAGCTTCTATTTTTTTTAATTTTGTCATTGATTTCTAATTTCATTCCACTATGATCTGATATAAATATGGTAGTATCTCTACTTTTTTTGTATTTGTTAAGAGTTTATTTGTGATATTATATATTGTCTATTTTATACAAGAATCCATTTGCTGCTGAGAAGAAAATGTATCCAGTCATTGAAAGATAAAATATTCTGTATTTGTCAATTAAGTCTAGGTTATCAATTGTATTACTGAGTTCAATAATTTCTTTGCTCAGCTTTTGTTTGGAAGATCAATCCATTGGTGAAAGAGGTGTATTAAAATCACCCAGAAATATTGTGTTGTGGTCTATTTGACTCTTAAACTTGATAAGAGTTTGTTTGATGAAAGATGTTTCATTGTTTGGGGCATATATATATTTATAATTGTTATGTCTTGTTGATGCATGTTTCCCTTGAGCAGTATGAAATGCCCTTCTTTGTCCTTTTTTGATTAACTTTAGTTTGAAGTCTACTTTATTTGATAAGAGGGTGAAAACCACTGCTTGTTTCCATAGTTTATGTGAGTGGTGTGGTTTTTCTAACCCTTTCACATTCACTCTGTGAATATCTTTTCCTATGAGATGAGTCTCTGGAAGGTAGCACATGGTTGTTTTTGTTTTTTTTGTTTTTTTTAAATCCAATCTGCCAGCCCTTGTCATTTTATTGGTGAGTTTAGGCTATTAACAATCAGGGTTATTATGGAGACATGATTTGTATTGCTGGTAATACTTGTTTATTTTTGTTATTTAATTTAACTGGGTTCCTCCTTTGATTGGTATGTGTAATACCTCACTTTGCTGATTTTCATTGTTGTTTTTCATTTCTTCCTCATGAAATATTTTGCTGAGGATGTTCTGTAGTGCAGGCTTTCTAGTTGTAAATTCTTTTAACTTTTGTTTATCTTGAAAGGTCTTTATTTTGTCAAAGCTAAAGCTGAATTCTGTGTGATATAAGATTCTTGGTTGGCATTCATTTTCTATCAGAGATTGGCATATGTAGTTCAAGGATCTTCTAGCTTTCAGGGTCTGGGTTGAAAAATCTGCACATAACCTAATTGGTTTCCTCCTATATGTAATCTGATTTCTTTCTCTTGTGGCTTTCTATATGCTAGGCATTTTCATTATAATGTGACTTGTTATGAATGTGTTGTATAAGCCTCTTCTATTTGATTTTTCCAATTTATTCTTCATGTTTGGAAAATTTTTTGATATTATTTCATTGAATAAATCATTCATTCCTTGATTTGTAACTATTGTGTCCTTCTTCCCATCAAATTTAATTCTTAAATTTGGTCTTTTTACATTATCTCACAATTCTTGAATGTTCTGCTCATGATTTTCTACCATCTTTACTGTGTGGTCAATATTTTTTCAAGATTATATATTTTGTCTTCACTGTCTGAGGTCCTATCTGCCATGTGATCTAATCTGTTGGTGATGCTTTCTATGGAGATTTAATTTGGTTTATTTTTTCTTTCATTTCAAGGATTTCTGTTTTTTGTTTGTTTGTTTTCAGAAACTCTATCTCCTTATTGAAGTAATATTTTGCTTCCCATATTTGCTTATGTAGCTTTTTATCAAAATGACTTTTTTGCTGCCTATATTTGTTCTCTTATATCATCCTTTAATTCACAGAACATTTTAATCATGTATATCCTGTACTCGTTATCTGAGATTTCTTCTGCAAGTGCTGGCCATGAATTTTAATAATGTAGTATCTTAGTTTGTTCAGGGGAAATTTCTTCCCTTGTTTTTTCATGTTGTTTGTGGGTCTTCCCTTCTAGAACTATGGATCTGAGCCATCTAGGCTTACAGTGTTCCTGAATGTTTCCAATATCTCTCCTTTAAGGGAAAAAACAATACAGATCCCAATACAAACAATATACAACCTTAAAACAGCTAACTGCTATTAAGACATGTATGGTTTCATCACAACATACAGAACTGGTAAGTTCAATTATTGTCTACAGTCTAAACTGTAGGTATGCAAAAGGGTCTACAGTTTCTGATGTTGGACAAAGAAATGAGAGTGAGTTGTAGGATGAGATGTTGAGGGTTCAGGAGGTGAGGATGTAGAGTCATTAGATTTTAGAAAAAGAAATGAAAGAGGATTCTAAAGAAGCTGGTTAGTAGCAGGAGAAGGGGTAGAATGTGATTTTAAGGAGACAAGTAAGTGGGAAGACAGTAGAGTACAGAAAACATACGTATATATTAAAAAAGTAAAAAAAGAATACATGACACCACAGTAATATACTATTTAGACATCCCAGTCCTCATTAGTCTACTTCATGAAAAGTAGTTGGTTTCACAAATGTTGGGGATGTGATGGCAGGAGAAGAGAGAGAAAAAAAAACAAAATCTCGAAGGAAGATACAAGAACTGTTTTGGGGGAGATAAATATCTTTCCACCTTCCCTTCTCATCCAATAAGTGGGCTTGTCTGTTGTTTGCTGGTATCTCTACCCTCAGGATGTTGGAGGTTATTAGTATGGGTTGATCCAAGGATGTCCTTTGGGGCCCCTTCATGTGATGTGGGAGCCTAGTCATATCTCCTTATACCATCTGTAGACCTTGCAATTCCTGGTCTTTAATTTAGTCTCTAAATTGTATCTCACTCACCCCCTCCCTTTCTAGTTCCCAATCAGGAACCTTTCTCTACAGAGGTCTTGTGGGCTGTGCTCTGAGAGCTGCGCACTTGTCACGAAGAGCTGTTTTCTATTGGGCAGCTCAGGACCCAGTTTTGTGACCTGGTTTTATAAGCTACAGACCAGCAGCATAGCTCCAGGCAGTGTGCTTGGTTAGTGGCTGCAGGGGAGAGGTGAGAGTTGGGGACTTATGGTACCTTGATAATGCATCTAAGCCCCAGCAGGTGTTCTAAGCTGTGAGTTGCCCCAATTGAAGATGGTAATGAAGGTGTTCCAAGATGGAGGCAGCTGCAGCAGGGTATCGGGTCAGGTGGGGCTGAGTGGTGCTGGTGGGTGGCATGTTCAGAGATGCAGTTTTGTGGCTATCTCCAGACCCAGTGTGGTGTCCCCAAGTGCAGGCTACTGCATGTAGGGCACTGTGGTAGTAATTGCAGTGCCCCAAGATAGAGACGACCATAGGAGGCCCACGTTGGAAGATGGGTGTCCATATAGGAGAAGCGTCAGGAGTTCCTCTGCACAGGCAGTGGCCAGGTGTCCTGCGTGGGAGTGGCATCCAGCATTCCTGCACGGTTGGGAAACCAGAAGTTCTGGGCAGGTGCTTATGCCAGTGGTCCTACTCGGGCACCAGGAGAACTTGTGTGGATGAGTGAAAATAGGGCATGTGAAGATATAGCAAGAAGGCCGACTTCTGCATGCCAGAAAGGGATTTCACCAGAATGAATCCTGCCAAGATGGATCTTTAACTTTTAGCCTCCAGAACAATGAAAAACCATAAAATTTCTATTGTCATGGCAAAACCAGTTTGTGGTATTTTGTTATGGCATACAGAGCCAACTAATAGAGTGTCTATGATTGTTTCACCATAACTGTTGTACAATTACATGTGGGTATAGGAACAGTAGGTATCTTGTCTTTAGAGTTCACCAGATGAAATATCCCTGAGAAGGCACTTACACATGTGGACCTGATATAGACCATAGATATCTAAAACTTGGGTGGACAGTCTTTGAGCTAATATTTAATGGGCCAGAACTTTGCTGGACTTGGGGAATGAATCAACCACTTTTGCATTTATAAATTATGTGACTTGTAGCCAATTAATAGTGCCAGATTGCATTTTTCCCTGATTAAAGAAAAAAAAAAAAACTTCCATACCAGATGCTTTCCTACAATTGAACCTTTACAGTTCCATTAAAAGGGGCCTGATATCCTGTCCTTTTGAATATGGGTAGTCTGGTTACTTTGTTTTTACCCAAGAGAATGTTGAAGAAATGCTGCTACTTTTCAAGAGTTAGTCATGAAAGGTATTGTAACTTTCATTTTGTTTCCTAACACCCTACCTTTGGAGTCAAAAGCTATCACATAAAAAGTCCAATTACACTTGTTCCAGGCCACATAGGTAAGGTGTTCTAAACCCTTCTGCCATGGAGTCTCTGAGCACAATGGAAATTATATTAAGCCGCAGTGAAACATCTTTCCACAAAATTTAACAGTTTTAATAAGAAGACAATAAGACTTTGTACAATTTGATAAAAAGCAACTTCTTTCAGGAACGTATAAGGGAAAAAAATTCAAGCAATGTTTGTAGATAACTGGAAAATATGTCTGGATTATTAATAGAAATATTAGGTTATGAGAATATTTTATATAATTGAATTTTATATGCCAATGGGATATATAGAGTTAAATATCTAATTGGTTGTTTTAAAGTTTAAGACTGAAACATGAGAAAGAAGTTGAGACTGAACCAAAAATTTGCTAATTCGCTTGTTAACTTTAGAATCCTTAGGGTAGCTTATTGATTGTGATAGAATGAGTGAGTACATATATAGAAAAGAGAGTAAAATGTGTTTATAGAACTGGAGGAAGGAAAGCTGTGGAAAATTGGAAAATGTGGGAATTTACAAAATCTTTGAAAATAAGTGAGTAAAGAGTTGTAAGGATAGATGGGTGATCATTAGTGTGAAATAATGTGGAAAGAGCACTTTTATTTAGTGCACTATCTATTTCAAGATAAAAGTAAATAATAATAAAATATCACATGTTAAAATACAGATGATCTCCTCTAATAGTATTTTTAGGGTATATTCCAGTCACAAAAATTCAGTAAGTTTTATGTGCTGGTCATTTTGATAGGCACTAGTAATACAAAGACCCTATCTTGCCTTTCACTGGACTTTCAATAGAACCAAAAGATATGTAAATAAGAAAATGTAATATATTTAATGGTTAATATAACACATCTGTGTTTCATATAGTAAGATACTTCAGAAATGGAGAACAGAAAATACTGAAATATAAATTTGTTAAAGGTATAGTACTCCTGGGATTCATCTAGTTTCACTAAACAGAGATATACCAGCATGTGACCAGAGTTTCCCAACATTTAAAATAAGCCATGAGGCATAAACACACATCAAATAATAGAGTAGAGAGAGGTTTTGAAGGTCCCATTGTGATTCTGACCTCAAGTGAGACAATTTGCAACTTGACTCAATTTTCATTAAGATTTGTAACAGTGCCAGGTTGGGGATGTGGCTCAATGGTAGAGTGTCATCCTGCCACACAAGAAGCCCTGGGTTTGATCCCTAGCATTACAAATAAATGAAGACATACAACAGTACTTCTTTCTTTGTGTAGGCACCTGTGAGTAAATAAGCAAACAAAACAAAACAAAGCTTACCTATATTAAGGAAAGTTTGCTTAAGTCTACTGGCATTTTTTCATCAATCACTCAAATTTAACCTCTTATAAAATTTGCAGCTAACAAGAAAGGACATTACTATTGAGTCAGATGTTAAAATGAGTTTTATCAAAAAGGGGACTGGACCTGATTTTTCTAGGCACAATGTGAAGTTTGATTAAAAATTCAGGTGTATCAATAACTTGAGATTTCCACAACTTGGAAAAATCCAGTATAGTTAGAATATAAGTAATAGGTACAAACTTCTTTCCTTAAATGAAATTCCACCCAGGGCACCTTTACAGTCATGTGATTCTGTAGGTATCTTAAATTATATAAATGATACAGAAATTCCTTGGAAGTCTCTAAGATTATGTAACTACCTCAAAGTTGGTCATGAACACACACTGGAACAATGTTATAGTTACTGAAGATTCAGGGTAACCAAACATGAGGATTTAAATATTTTCCCTAGGAATAGTTTGAGAATTGTAATTAATAAATTGCCTTAATCCCTTTTAGGGGCAGAGAGCCAGAATAAAAGTTGTCTTTAATTGAATTTATCTTGCATATTTTAGGATTTCCTTAATTGCATCTTATTATAGGATTAGTGCTTTCATAATGAAATGAAAATACTTTTCCCAAATAATTCTTAATTCTTTCATATGATTATGCATGTACTTAATTTTTTGATGAAACATACAAAATAAAAATATTATTGAATCATATATAAGTGCTAATTAATAACTATCCCTAACTCAGTGAAAAACTCACAAAGTAGCAATGAGAAAACATAACCTATTTAAAAATATAACAAGGATAGAAATATTTTTAAAAAATAGGAAATTTCCTATCAACTGAGTTAGGAGACTATATCTTGTAGCCAAATTACCTTCTTTTATAAACACTTAAAAACTTTTCTTTGCATGAGGTTTTCTTTTGCTTATGGCTTTGTTTTAAGTTAATTCACTATTTGACCACTTGACTGTGAAATCATATAATCTGTGCTGAAATGGGTAATCAAGCCTGTTTTATTATTCACCAAAGATACCTTTTAATGTTCCTAGGTTAATGGAATGCAGCACTTCATTTTATTATACTACATAAAAGTTTTGAAGAAAGAGAGCTAGCCCAAGAGTAGAGATTTGTTGATACAGAATACACATTGTGAAGTTAAGGAAGTGTTTAATAAGTAAGCTATTTGTATAGTGAACTAAGAAACCAAAAAATGAATCTTCGAGAGTTTCATCCAGTGTTTTTCCAGTGCAGTATTCTTCCACAGGCCTGTATTTTACCACAGACCTGAATTTTTTCACAGGCCTGAATTCTTCCCAAAATGGTAAATCCTTTACAATATGCATCTACTCATGGCTGTTTGCACAGTGCTGACTTATGCACTTTCTCCCAATTAGCTAAAACCTACCTCTCTGTACCTCAAGTTACAGATCCTATTCTTTGGAGATACATAACATATAAGTAATCTCACCCCTCCACAGTTGTCACAAGGCATCATGGCACTGAGAAGATGTATTTTATTCATATTTTGCCCAAATTCAAAATTGTATTCATATACTTGCCCAATAGTATTTCCCTTTTCATGAGAAATTCTGTTTTGTGTACAGTTGTGCAATTTATCATCCGGTGTTCCTTGAGATGGTTTCCTCCTCCTTTTCTCTTTTTTTCTCTTCTACTATATACGTTTTACTTTAAGCTCTTATAGTCCTATGCAGCCATAAACATAAGATTTGTGTAATTTTTATATGCATGTGAAATGAGAACAATTATATACACATTACACATATTCACTCACAAAACTACATATGTATGTACACATGCATCATATATCTAAATTTCTTTGTTAGTGTGAAATTTCTCTTCTTTTCATTTAACCTTTTCATTCATCCTAAAAAAACTATAGCTTTCAGTCTACTCATAATTTTGATCACCTTCCAGGGATGTCTTTTTTATAGAAGGCATATTGTGGGTAAGTGGGTGGGTGAGAAGTTAAAGGATTTGGTAAGCAGTTAAAATCTCTACCATAAGTGGATAAGGCATTTTTCAGGCTTCACAGGTTCTGTGCAATAATTCATAATTTATAGTTCCATGTTGTTCATGTCCTTTTTAAATCTCCATCTCAAATTATGTATGAATCTTGCTAGGTAGTACATATAAATTCTGAAAGAAATATAACTAAATATAACTATTTCACTGTTAAAAGAAAGACTCTTCATTTTTTGAAGGTCTCATCTCTAGAAACTAAAGTATTTTATACCTCAAGCAGAGGAAGTTGCCAGGTAGAAATGGTGGAGATAAACCTGATAGAGGTAGCAGGGTACAACTCTTCATGACCTGAAGCACTTGTTTTATTATTCACCATAGAGAATGAACTTCCTCTCTGTAACGCTATTCCAGCTGTGCCTGAGACACTGCCTTTTATTACAAACTTTTAAAATTGGAGGTTGCATATTTTTAAGGAACACATAGGAAATTACTCAATGTAAGACCTTTAGTAAGACCTTAACTGGGATCTACTTAAGAATAATGTATTGTTTTGATTCCAGATGTGATAAATTAGCTGATTTTCTCTTTTCAGTATATTATATTATCTCTAAGTATCTTAGTAAATATGTCTCTGACCTACCTACAAAACTCTCCCCAAATTTTTGGCATATCTAATAGACCATTCAAAACTCTTCCTAAAGGATGAGGATATAGTTCAGTGCTAGAGCAATTGCCTAGAATATAGGAAGCACTGAATTTGACTCGGAACCCCACAGAAAATCAAAAGCAACATTTCTTGCCAACAGCAAGATACTTTAGGTGCTGATGTCATGTGGACATGACATCAATAATTCTGTATTGAAAACTTTACCTTCCAATGAAGGAAAAAGTGTAGAGAACCTATCACAAATCTAAAGTAATTGCCATTTCTAACCATCCTATGGTTAAAAGTATTAAGAGGTTATGAAAACAATAGACATATTTTTATTAATTTTTCAGGGAACATCTTTTAGACAATGTGAACTTTAAACTGAAATTGAACAAAGCGAAGGATCTAATCATGGAAAAAAAATTGCGTAAAATGTATTATAGGCATAATTTTTGTGTGCCCACAGCAATTAATGAAGAGCAACTTGATTTCTGATAATTAAAATAAGCTTGGAATTAAGTGAAAATAGGCCACACGGTAAGCTATAGTAAGAAGAGAGCTTTTATTTTAAGTATAAGGGCAATTGAAGAGCCACTAAAAATGCTTAATTAGAAGGGAGTTATATGACTTGATTAAAATTTGAGAAGGTTGATTTATCATTGTCTAATATTGGATTAGAAAAAACAAACATGGAAATTTGGAGAGTGTTACTTTATGTAGTGATATATTCTAAAAGTCCTAGATGAAGATGGTGGCAGTAATAATGAAGAGGAAAGAGGGGTAGAGACTGAAATACAACTTAAAATAAGATCCATACAAAAACTGTTTTTGACATTGATGACTTATGTAGGTTTTCACCCTAATAGGCAGAAAAAAAAAATCTGCCTCACCATGACTTCCAACCAATGATTATTTTCTTTTCAGATGCAGAAAATACAAATAATCTCTCCCTCTGGCATCACCATCTATTTTAAATCTCCATATATTTCCTTAAACTCCATGGCTGAGAAATACAGGAATACAGGGTTAGAGAAAATGAAGACTCATGGATAATTTTGGGCTTTCTCTCTTGAATGATTCATGGTAGCATTTTTTAATAGGGTGGATGTGAAGAAGGAAACAGATTGGTTACAAAATCAAGATTTGTATTTTATATATGTTAAATTCATGATACTTGAATTGTGATCTTTAGAAGACATCTGATTGAAGATAAGAAGTAGTAATTTGTATATTCAACTTTTAAGTTCAGAAAAATGGTTTTGGTTGAGAATATGAATTTGAAATCATCTGTTTAAAGATTATAGTTACATCTTTGGGAAATGATGACATTCAGTAGTGAGAATAGTAGAGGAGATAAGTTCCTAGGGTCAGACCATGAGTAATCCAACATTTTCAGACAGTGCCCAAAATAAAAATGTATGACACAAATATAAAACTCCACATTTCTGAGCCAAACTCACCAAGTTATTTCTTCTGTACTGTCTACTTCGATTTTAACTTCTTTAACTAAGTCAGAATTTCATTGAAATCCTGTTTTGAAAACTCTTCTGGGCTGAGCTGAATAGATGTTCAGTAGGCAATTCTTTGAAAGGAAAAAGTGAAGAGCATACAATTGTAACTGTAACATGTCATTGAAGCAACTTCTGAACAAAATAGGAATATTGGGGAAGTAAAAATGAAGCCTCAGAAGTATCTCACCCCTTTTCATGGCATCTGGCTTGAAAAACATAGGTGAGAAATATTCTACTGGGAGAAAAAAATGAAAATAGTTCATTTTCAACTCATGCTATTTCTTGGTTTTCTGGTTCTTTCATAAATATTGATTACATGCTTGAAGTGCAGAGGCAATAGTTTGCAATGAAATTAGTCAGAAACCATTCATACTAATATAAGGTGTTGAGAGCCACAGCCAAAGGGGCCCCAGCAAACTTCCAGCTGCCAGCAAACTTCCAGCTGCTGGCTGATGATTGGCTCACAGCAGCCCCAGCAACATCTAGCTGATTGGCTCCTCGGCCCCAGCAACATCTAGCTGATTGGCTCCTCTGCGGTGATGCTCATTGGGCTGTTTCCCTGCCCTTTCAGACCACGGAGCTGCTCATTGGGGGACTTTTTTGGCTCCGCCCACGTGACCCAGCCAATCGGCCTCAAGAGCAGGAGGATTGTGGGAGGTGGAGAGAAGCTTGTGTGGGAGAGAGAGGTGTGGAAAGCCGGTGGTGGCAGTTGAGGCTCTGAGGGTTTTTCCTGAGAGGCTGTTTTGTTTGGTGTGTGTGGTTCTAAAAATAAAGTTAGTTTCTTTTGACAAGTGGCTCCTGATTAAAGAAAAGATACAAGCAGCCCATGACCTGGTCAAACAACAATTAGCAGAAGGACATATACAACCTTCTGTATCTCCCCATAATACTCCCATTTTTGTCATCAAAAAGAAATCTGGTAAATGGAGATTATTGCAAGATTTAAGAGCCATTAATAATGAGATGGTTATTATGGGACCTGCTCAATCAGGGATTCCTCAGTTGTCTGCTTTGCCAAAAACCTGGTATGTTTTAGTTATAGATATTAAAGATTGTTTTTTTTCAATTCCAATTCATCCTGAGGATAGTCCACGTTTTGCATTTACTATCCCTGCACTGAATCATGAAGGTCCTGATCAGAGATATGAATGGAAAGTACTCCCTCAAGGGATGGCTAACAGCCCAACTATGTGTCAAATTTATGTTAACAAAGTAATCCAGCCACTTAGAAATCAAAATCCTGAACTACAAATATTTCACTATATGGATGATGTATTATTAGCACACAAAGATAAAAACACATTGCTAGAATGTTATGCCACACTTACAAACTTATTAAAAATTTATAATCTAGAGATAGCAATAGATAAAGTACAATTAAATTTTCCAATTAATTATTTAGGAGTTCTATTATCCTCAACCATGGTCCGTCCACCAAAAATTCAAATACGAGTAGATCAACTCAAATCACTTAATGACTTTCAAAAGTTATTAGGAGACATAAATTGGATAAGGCCTTATTTAGGTATACCAACAGGAGAGTTGGGACCTTTATTTGATATCCTAAAAGGTCCATCAGATCCAAATTCACCCCGAATGTTAACGCCTGAAGCAAGAAAGGCATTAAAAATCATTGAAACATATATGGAAAATATGCATTTGGATAGAATTGATATAAGTTTGCCTTTATTATTTATTGTACTACCAACAAAAAATATTCCTACAGGAGTATTTTGGCAAGAAGGTCCATTATTATGGATACATTTATCTTATTCTCCTAACACTATTCTTACTAGGTATCCTGAGGTTGTAGGACAATTAATACTCAAAGGAATAAAAGCAGCAAAGGGAGTGTTTGGAATTTCTCCCAATAAAATTATTACTCCATATACTATGAATCAAATTGATGAGTTAGCTAATGAGTTAAATACTTGGGCAATAATCATGTGCAAATTTAATGTTTTATTTGATAACCACTTACCATCTAATCCTTTATTGTCTTTTTGGTCATTTCATCCTGTAATTTTTCCAAAAATGACAAGAAAAACACCTATCATGAATGCTCCAAATATATTCACTGATGGGTCAAATAATGGTACAGCAGCAGTAGTTACCCCTGATCAAACTTTTACATTTTTAGTACCCAAATAATCAGCTCAAAAGGTAGAGCTTAATGCAGTTTTACAAGATTTTGTGATGTTTAAAGATTCTGTATTTAATTTATTTTCTGATAGTCAGTATGTAGTTAATGCTATAGTATCTCTTGAAGATGCTGGTAGGATTTCCCCTTCTTCTACTGTTTTCTCTTTGCTTTCCACTATACAAAGTCTAATCTAGGACAGAAAAGATCCATTCTTTATAGGACATATCAGGGCACATACAGGATTGCCTGGAGCCCTTAGTTTGGGCAATGATTTAGCAGATAAAACTACACATGACATACATATTTTCTCTACACTAGAAGAAGCTATAAATTTTCATAAAAAGTTCCATGTCAATGCTAATACTTTACAAAAGCATTTTAAAATAACTAAGGAACAAGCTAGACAAATAATAAAACAATGTCAAAATTGTGTGACCTTTTTACCACAAGTTAATCTTGGAGTCAATCCTAGAGGATTGATACCTAACCATATTTGGCAGATGGACGTCACACACTTGCCAGAATTTGGAAAATTAAAATATTTGCATGTTACAGTTGATACTTCTTCTGGATTTTTGATGGGCTCCCTTCATGCCGGAGAAAAAACTAAAGATGTTATAGCTCATTGCTTACAAAATTTTGCCACTGTGGGTGTTCCAAAACAGTTAAAAACAGATAATGCCCCTGGTTATACTTCTACCTCTTTTAAACAATTTTGCTCAACATTTGGCATTATTCATATAACAGGAATCCCATACAATCCACAGGGACAAGGCATAGTTGAAAGAGCTCATCAAACTATTAAAATGTACTTATTAAAGCAAAAAGAAGGAATTGGGAAGGGGTATATATTCCCCAAAGATAAACTTAAAATAACCCTTTTTACTCTAAACTTTTTAAATTTGGATTCATCAGGACTTAGTGCTGCGGAAAGGCATATGTGTCCAAAAAATGTACATAAGCCCAAGGTACTTTGGAAGGATATTCTAACAGGACAATGGAAAGGTCCTGACCCAGTAATTGTCTGGAGTCGGGGGTCTGTTTGTGTGTTTCCACAGGGAGAACAGCAGCCGATTTGGATTCCAGAGAGATTAACCAAGGTCCTGACCCAGTGATTGTCTGGAGTCGGGGGTCTGTTTGTGTGTTTCCACAGGGAGAACAGCAGCCGATTTGGATTCCAGAGAGATTAACTAAAGCGATTTCTACAGACCAAAAAGAAGATGATTTGGCTCAAATCCATAACAACTGATATCCAGTTTGGCTATTCTTACATCTGCAACAGAACCAGGATGCTTTTTTCAATATCTATTTTATTATTGCCCTTTGCCATATCATGAAGTTCTATTTTGTTTTTTGAGCTCATACAGACCTAGGTTAATGTTTTGCTGATCAGTTCTATTTTTTGACTATAGAGTTTTTAAACATTGCAATGGAGATTTCACCTGTAAAAAGTTATAAGGCCTTTACTATAATGTTATGTGTTGTATGTATTATATTATGTGTGCACACTTGTGTTTTGTGTTATATGTTTGAATGCACGTATGTCCATATATCATATATGATGAGCGCTCATGATAAAATGGATCCAAATATTTTTTTTCACGTGATTTATATGGTTTAATTTAAATTGGGTAAACAACTGTTGAGGATTGTTTTAATATGTAAACAAAAAAGAAGGTTAACAGATCTGTTTGTTGACTTTCACCTTTCCTTTTCATTATATTTAATAATTCTCTTAAAGATAATGTAAATTGTTAAGAAAATTGTTTTCTTTTAGTGCCTTCTGTAATGTTACATAATTTTTTCTTTAGCCATTATTGCCAGAATTCCTATCTTCATCCCAGTGCCAGTGAAGACAATGTAAATTGTTAAGAAAATTGTTTTCTTTTAGTGCCTTCTGGAATGTTACATAATTTTTTCTTTAGCCATTATTGCCAGAATTCCTATCTTCATCCCAGTGCTGGTGAAGTCAAAGATAAAACCAATCTACAGCTTCTACAATAGCCATCACTGAACTGCTTGCAGAACTTGCCTGGACACATTGTGAGCTCACCTGTATGCATTGTGAACTATCTGTTGGTACAGCGAATTGTGGTAGTGCTGGAGTATTTTTGCTGATGGTGTCACCGGTGGTACAATTTAGGAGCCCTCAATTGGCTTAATGTCATGGCATTTTGCATCCTCCTCTACTAGTGATGGTCTAAAATTTTGGGGCCAACAGAGGTGAGGCAAAGAACCTCACCCCCCCACAGGTGCAAAGGCCTATCCACAAGTATGGCTGTATGCTGGACCGGTAGTCAGTGACGGGTATGATCCAATTGCAGTGGTACCAACCTAAGACAGGAGGCTGACGCCTAGAGGTCAGTTCATCCGATGACGGGTAAGGACCATATGTTGAATTGGACTGCCTAACAGGCACGGTCCCTAAGCCACATGCTTGTTGTTTAAACAGAGAGGGGGAGATGTTGAGAGCCACAGCCAAAGGGGCCCCAGCAAACTTCCAGCTGCCAGCAAACTTCCAGCTGCTGGCTGATGATTGGCTCACAGCGGCCCCAGCAACATCTAGCTGATTGGCTCCTCTGCGGTGATGCTCATTGGGCTGTTTCCCTGCCCTTTCAGACCACGGAGCTGCTCATTGGGGGACTTTTTTGGCTCCACCCACGTGACCCAGCCAATCGGCCTCAAGAGCAGGAGGATTGTGGGAGGTGGAGAGAAGCTTGTGTGGGAGAGAGAGGTGTGGAAAGCCGGTGGTGGCAGTTGAGGCTCTGAGGGTTTTTCCTGAGAGGCTGTTTTGTTTGGCGTGTGTGGTTCTAAAAATAAAGTTAGTTTCTTTTGACAAGTGGCTCCTGATTGTGCCCAGCCAGACTGCGGCAATAAGGAATAAAATGGGTCAAACAAAATTGCAAAAAACAATAAATTTTATTTTATCCTCTGAAACTCTAACTCTTATTACCTTTTGACATATATTCAATTACTTAGAGTTCTATGAGTTTTACTAGTTAAAATTAGTTTTTTTTTGTATAAACATAAGACTCATAAATCCACAAATAATAATTGTTGTAAATAATTATAAAAAATATAGCTAAAAGTCAAAACAACGTGATTAAAATACCATTAATATTAGTAATGTAGTATGAAAGTGAAGTCAAGTCTTTATACTCTGTTTCATGAAAAAAATAACCTGTGATAGACTTCCAAGCTATTAAAAATAAGTTTGTAGAAAGGTAAAAAATACTGATTATAAAGTTGTTTTTCTAAATAAAATGTTGACATTGTTAAATATGAACTCTTATTTTAATAGCTGAAGTTTTGATAAAATCTACTTTGTGAAAATGTGTTGTGGAAGAAGCAGTAATTTATCAGCACAACATTTCAGATTACAAGTGAAAAGGTGAATGTTCTTATTTTAAGATAAAAGTAAATGCACTCTAACACTGCTCAATATCTTTCTTTTATTTAAACACTGACACTGACTTAGCTCTAATTCTAAGCATCCAGATGTGGTAGAAACAATTTTCTAACTCAAATTGAACTTATATTATGTTTAATTGGAAAGAGGAAAAGATGGAAGGTGGAAAGAGAAAAAGCAGGAGAACCTGCTCAGAAAGGACCTCTAGGAAGAGGAGAAGGAGAGAATTATTCCATTCTTTGTTTTCGTTTTTCCCTTATATTTTCTTTACACATTCTTCTGTAAATTAGTTAGCAAAATTAAATCTATTTTCCATTTAGAGTATTTTACAAATTACGTATATAAGCTTGAGAAAATTATATATTATTGTTTTATTATAAGAATTAATTTAAGGAATGAAATGGGTCAAACAAAACTGCAAAATTGCTCTTGAGATATAATACATGTCACTATGGCGGAGAACAATAAATTTTATTTTATCTGACATGAATCATGAGCAGTATATAAACATATAAATTTATGAAACTATGCATGACTTCATTACATGCAGGTGTGTGTGTGTGTGTGTGTGTGTGTGTATAAAATGCATCATCATTTAAAACAATTGTTATGTCCTAAATGTTTGTATTCTCTCCAATGTCCATATATTGAAATACTAACTCCAAACCAATAGTCTTATGAAGTACTGTGTTCGGTAGGTGACTAGGTAATCAGGGTGAAGCCCTCCTAAATGATATTAGTGTCCTTTAAAATGATACATAAGAGAGTCCTCTCCTCCCTTTTACCACAGTGATATCTATCTATGGATCTGGGCAGGAAACCCTCACCACTTATTTGCCATGATCTTGATTGCAGGACTTTCTAGCTTTTAGGACTGTTAGGGAAAAAAAAAAGTGTTGTTTAAGCCACCCATTCCATTTTATTTTTGTTTTAATTGCCTGAACAAAGACCAGTATTATGTGTATCACCTATTATGTGGGATCATATATTACTAGTAAAAGAGAAAAAGAGGAAGTCATCAAAAGAAATGAAATTTTAAGAAAGTTATAAGAACTAAAATAGTCTGAAAATTTTAGATCAACTTTCAAAATAATACATTTTCCTGAAATGCAAAAATAAATAAAATGATTCATTAAAATAAATGCTAATGTATGTAACACTTGAGTATATAGCTTTGGATATATAAATTATTAAAAATTTAGCTGAAATATAATTTCTTGAAGTCTTTTATTTTTTGAAAAAGGAATACAGTCATGCTTAAAATCTGCCTGCTTTCCGTGAAATGAAAGTCCAGGTTTTAAAAAAAAAAATTGGAACACAAAGGAAATAGGTTGGAGAGTGAAGAACCACTGAATATGGCCAAGTGTGTATTTTTGAAGATAGTTATAAATATGCTTTTTAAGATAATCCCTTCTATACTTAGTGGAACATGCCAGATTATCAGGTAGCTGTTTTTCAGGATGGGATTACTAAAAGATGCAGGGAAGAATTCCAACTTCAAATCATTAGCATTAAAGCCAAATTCTGTATCTATAGAAATGACTGGCTCAGTCAATGGCCTTCATATTTATTTTTTGGCTTGTAAAAAAATGGTTTGCTTTCCCTCTTCTCCCTACCTGTATTTTTGCATCATTTTGGAGTACTTCTGGAGAAGGCTGATGCTTAGGCAGCTAAGCTTCTTTTTGTGCTTTCTCTCTCTTCCTGGTTTCTGCCCTCAGGAACTATAGCACAGAGACTGTCTCTGCATCTGTTTTGTTATTTCTCCAAGGAAAACTTTCTTGATGCTCCTTGATATTAATCTGTCAATGGAGAATTCCAAAGTGGGTAAAAACAGATACCCAGTTCTCACCTCTACAAAAAAGTCATCATCATAGGTGAATAGTAGCATTTTTAGGTGAGTGATGAAGGGAGAATTTGGGAACTCAGCAGGAGAGAGAACAGGACATTATAACACATGGAGATATGGGATGGTAGCATAGAAAGAGAAACAAAATGTATCAGCAACTGAGACTCAGAATCTGGAGACTGAGACTCCCCTTTGTAGATGAATGTTAAATGGGAGATTCCTAACAGATTTTCTAATTAGCATACTGCTGCTAGATCTGAGAGTAAGGGTCGCACTCCAAGAATGCTGGTTCCCTAATAGGCATTTGTGAACCCTTGCCACTGGTAACACTGAGGTCAGGTGCTTCACTAGTGCCTTAGGAACAAGTGGCACCACCACTCTCACTGCTGGAGTGACTATGCAGATGGCTACCACACCACCACTGCTATGTGCATCATACCTGCCTGTGCTGCTACAGCATCCTTACCCCTGTGTGGCTTCTGAGGAGAGTGGGCTTCTCTAATTCCACTGTCAAAATACTGCACCCAAAGACATCTGTTATAGCTGAAAAGCGATAGGGATCCTATACTATGAGCAGAGGCCCTGCAAGAACCAAAGGTAACATCTCCCAACAATCTAACATCCCAAGAAAATTGTTCAGTAGAAAGCCATGTACCATGCAAATGATCTTATAAAAGTGATAAAGATAACTTATGCACCAGATGCATAAATCTCAATGTAGGGTCACAAAATGATAGTGGGAAGACAACCAAACCAACCCATAACATGTCATCTCCAAAGGAACACAATAATTCTCTTGGACCAGTCTCAAAGGAAAGGATATTGGTGAAATTTCTACCTGATAAAATATTCAACTATGTGATTATAAGGGAACTCAAATATATTCAAAGAATCTAAATAAAAACTTGAACAAAATTGGAAAAAAAAATCAATCAATGGAATGAGTAGGCAATTTAGCAAAGAGACAGCATTCTCTAAAATGATTCAAATAGAAATCTTGGAAATGAAAAATTAAATGAGGTAAAGAAAAATCAAACAAACAACAACAATAAAAACAAAAACATAATAGTTGAAAGCCTCAACAACAGACTAGATCAAGTAAAAGAATGCCTAAACCTAGACACAGGTCTTTTGAAGACAGCCTCTGAGACATGATGTCATAAGTGAATTTTCATATTTTGGGCTTTCTGAAGGTAAGGAAATGAGAAAGGCATAGAAAACCTATTTAGCTGAAAGTGTCCCCGATCTTGGATATCTATGGATATTTAGGTGTGGGAGTCCAATAGGACTCCAAATTGCCACTGTGACCTATAGGGCATACAAACTGTCAAAAATACATGAAAAAGAGAGTCTTACAAGTTGAAAGAGAAAAGTTCTAAGTCATTTTAAAGAAAATACCCATTAGATTAACATATGACTTATCAATAGAACCTTTACAGCTCAAGAGGAAATGAGATAACATATTCCAAATTCTGAAATAATACAACTGCCAAATGGGAATACTATATCCAGAAAAGATGTCCCTTCAAATAAAGACTTTCCAGGGAATCAAAAATTAAGCGAATGAATCACCACCGGATCAATCTTACAAAATATGGTTGAGGGAATTCTACATCCAGAAGCAGAAGAAAGATAACTGCCATCATGAAAACATGAAAGTAAAAAATCTACTGAAAAAGCAGATGAACAAATGAGAAATAGAAAAGAATCAAACCTTATCTATAAAACAAGCCACTAAATCACAAAATTAAACAAGAAAGGAGGAATGGAACAAAAGATTTTTCAAAACAAATTTAACAAAATGTCAGGAATAAGCATTTACTTATCTGTAATAACCTTGAATATCAGTGAGTTAAATTATCCAATTAAAAGATACAGACTGTCTGGAATGGATAAAAACAAAACTCAATTACTGTGGTGACAATGTGTCTAATGGAGGAGATTGGGTACTGTATGGATTTGAGGAGATATGTGGAAACTGTCTGTACTTTCAGTTCATATTTTCAGTGAGATGAAAATTTTCCCCAAATTATCTTTTTAAGACATATTACATCTGGAACTTGCAATAATTCTTCAAAGAAATATATAAAACACACACCATTTGTTATTAACCTCACGAAGATTATTTGTCAACAATATTCTCTACCATCTTGTATACTCAAAACTGTTTGGGTTATAGCCTTTAAGTCAGTCAGAAAGCTTGTATAGCTTAAATAAATTTTTTTTTCATATTTTACAATGTTTTTGTTCTTTTTTATTACACTGAATGTTGTTCTGGGAAACTTTGAGATGAGACTCACTTTTCAAGGACTTCTTCTATTACTGTTCCCTCCCCTGACCCAACTTCAACTACTTCAATGATTATACTTTTATAATTTATTTATATATTTGTATAAATTTTTCTAGTGCTGAAGATTTAACCTAGGGCTTCTTTATTACTGAGCTATCTATATTCCAAGTCCTTTTTATTTTTTATGTTGAAGCACTATTGGTAAATTGCCGAGGCTAACTTGAAACTTGTGATCTTTCTGTTGCAATTTCCCAAGTTGCTGGGATTACAGGCATGGGACACCACATCTGGTGTTTTCTTATAAAATTTTGTACTTTCATAGTGCAGTCACATCACTAGCATAAACTTTATTTTAACAATTTTTTTCTCTGGTACATGTTTACTATTTTATGAAATACATTTAACATTTTTATTTCAGAAAATATCGTCATCATTTAAGTCATATATGAATATTTGATATTTTTCATTATTTTGTTTTCTGTATTTGGAAAACTCAAAATGTAAATGTATGTTTTGGAAAACTTTTGTTACCACTTACCAATATTTACATTAAATCTCTTCAATTCTGTTTCATACTGTTAGTTTTTTTTTTCATTAATGTCATATGCATGATTTTATGACATAGATAGTAATATAACAGAAATCAATAAGGCAATGACTGTTTTTTCTTTGTGTTACTTTGTCATTTTTCTTTTTAAATGTTTCCTCGGTTTTATCATCTCATATTTCATCTTCTGATTTTATCCCATTTTCTTTCATCTTATTTTTTTAATTCCTTAGCATAATATAAATAAGCCACTAATCATATAAACTTCTTTATCGTTCTCATTTTCCTTGTATTTATGTTGAGCCAGATCATGACTCATATTCATTACCTGTTATGAAATGACTGTGACTCCAACCTGCTATTTACAAGAGTGGCTTGTCACATTTTTCTGGGCATCATGTTTCAGTCCTCCTCTAGGAGCTTTTCTATTGTAGTAGAACAAGACCATTTGGTTCTGCAGTAGCTCATCTGTGTATTTAATTCTCTGCTTAACTGAATGGATTCATTTCCAGAAGGGCTTCTGCCCCCAAACCAGGTGGCTAAAGTATACTCTTTATTTTTTAAACTCAAAGTATTTACCAAGTAGGTAAGTCCCTTTACTTATATATCAACATCTCCAAGGCCATATTGTTCTTATCTTTATCTATAGCAATTGCCTCTATATAATTAATGTTAATAAAATTAATAAATGAAAATTAATGTTATTTAAGAATGAGAATTGTGTTTATATTTCTTTCTTTTTTATTTACTTGCTGTGTAATACAGTTCACAATAAAAAGATAACTGGTTTTAGAAGTTAATTTTAAATACAACTATTTTGAACATTTTGAATACATGAAATATATTTTTAAATGACATAGTTGAAAAATGACTTATTCTTAGGTGATGAAATATAAAATTATAGTCAAAATGTTAAGATACAATAAAAACAAATATTGGAAACAATTAGTATTTAAGAAAAAATTTATCATTAAGAACAAGTTTAAGGGGGAAAAAGAGCCTAAAATTGTATACTGGAAGGCAACTGATTTGGAGAAGATTACTTCCAAATAAGACCTCAAATCACTGGGAATTACAAATTGCATAGAAGTATTAAGATGTAATTACTGGATCTAAGGAATAAGACAACTCTACAGACAAATCATAATTGGATCACTCTTAGCTTAAGAATCTAATTGAAAATTGCATTACAAGCTTTGTAAGACATTATTATATTGGATTATAAAAACTCTAAAAACAGAACTATTTTGGAATATCATATTCATTACATATTAACTATATAATTCTCAAATATAAAGTGAACTTAAATATTTACATCATTTTAATAATCAAATTCTTTTCAGTAATAAGTTATTAAGTGTAATGACATAAACAGATGCACATCTATTTACTGGCCTGGAATATTTTCTTTTAATTTCACTGGCCTGGACTCAATTTAAATTTCTCAAATACTTCCAGAACTCTTAAATTGTGTATATATAACTAGCAGTATATTAATATAAAGAATTTAGATAATACACTATAAAGCACATGTCAAATCCTTAAACACAAAGAGTTAGATGCATAAATAAAATAACCATTTAAACACAGCAGTAGACATCACACTACTTGAGGAATGGTCTTAATGGGAGATCTAGGAAAGATGCTGGGAGAACAAGATTTTAATCTCATGCTTAAAAGGTCAGATGTTTGTCAAGGGGCAACTTTACCATTCCAGTCAGCAGATCTGAAGTTTGTATGGCCTCAACAACAATGTAAATAGGACAGAGCACAAACTACTGAGGGGAAAACACTATATCCTTTTTGCTTTAACTTGCCAATATTCATTAAGAAAAATTGACTGTGCTTAATCATACCAAAACTAAATAGCATAAACAACAAATACTAAGGTAAAGATGGTTCTTGTTTCAGGAATAATTTATTCTTCAGGATAGGTATGATAATGACTATTTGTAAGACTATGTTTAAGTGGAAACATCAGTGCAATAAAAACTTGCTATATTATTGACTACCTCAATAATTTAATTAATAGCAGATATAACATCATCTTATACATAGAAGCCTCATTCTGTGGGGACATTGCAACTGGTGCATTTCACTGATGAATTAATAAATTGGAATTTTTAGAAATATCAGTTCTACCATGATTTGATCCAGATGAGAATAACTTTAGATATTGGTGGTTGTCATTTAAAATAATTATTTAATAAGTATAAAATGTGAATCTGAATAGTTACAAAGGGAAATTTGATGCCCAAGTAATATGCTTGGCACTACTGGTTTTTAAACTAATCAATGCACTGCACTCTTGATATATTTTAAAGTTATAAACTTGTCACTTTTTATAGAATTAAATCAGAAACAAATATTTAGGCCTATTTCTAAAGATTTGTTTGGAAATCTTGTTCTCCTGTTGTGCCACCACTTTCTACACTGCCTCTGCACAAAGATTTACTGAAGAGTTTCATTAAAAAAAAAAAAAAACTTTTATGTTGCAACATATATTGTGAAAACATGGTTTTTAAAGGCATCCTATTAACTACTTGTCAATCAATCAAAATTGATTAGCCTACTTAAAAAACCTTTCTTACAGTAAAAAAAAAAATAACCAACAGAGTCAAAACACAACCTTCAGAAAAGGAGAAAATATTTCAATCCATATACCTGACAATGCGTTAATATATAGACACATAAGAACATCTAAAATTTCAGTAGCAAATAATAATAATAATAAATTAAAATTTTAACCCAATTTAAAAATGTGCAATAGAATTTAAGTGCAAATTAGAACCATAATGGAAAAACAAAACAAACTACCAAATGATCCAGAAATCCCAGAACTGGGTATTTATCCAAAGGAATTGAAATCATTGTATCAAAGAGACATCTGCATTTTGTATTCATAGCAGCACTACTTACAATAGCCAAGAAATGGAAACAACCTAAATTGTTCATCAACCAATGAATGAACCATGACTGGATAAAGAAAATGTGGTATATGTGCAAAATAGAACACTATTCAGTCATAAAAATAAATACTATTGTTTGTGAGAAGATGAATTGAAATGAATGTCATTATGTTAAGTGAAATAGGCCAGGAACAGAAAGACTAGTACCTCATGTTTTCACTTATATTATACAAGCCATAAATGTATATCTTGATGAATTTTTGCAAACTGAACACAGTGATAGAATCATCACACAATACATTATAATTCGCCAGAGCCCAATCCGAAGTTTCTTGCAATCAACAACTTCTTTTTTCTCCAATAATAAATATTATCCTAACTTTTGGTACTGTAACCTAGTTTTGTTTATTTTAAGTAGAATTATACAGCATAAACTATTCATTTGTTTCTGGAAACTTGTATTGAAAATTATGCTTAGAAAATTTATTCTGGCTATTGCTTATTATTGTATTTATTTAAACGAAATGTGTAATATCTCATTACCCAGCAATACAAAAAATAATTTATCCATTTATATAGCTGGACATGTGTACTGGTTCCAATTTAAGGTTATTACAAATAATGCTGCCAAAGAAATTCTTGTGCAGGACATTTCATGCACATTCAAATGCATTTCTAATGCATAACTTCCTTGGAAAGGAACTGCCAGGTCATTTTGCATGAATATACTAAATTTTGTAGATATTGCCAAACTGTGTTTCCAAACCAAGTTATATTATCAAAGCTAGTGAATGAAAAGTTAATTTTTCCCACATCTTTACAAACACATGCTATTTTCAGTTTAAAAAAATAATCATAGTCATTTCTGTGACCGCAATTTGACCTTTATGTCAATTTTTGTGTCTTTGAGTTACCAGAGATTTTCCTCTTTGATTCTTTTATTGATTCATCTAGCATAACCAATTATTTTAAATCATATTGTCCTCTTTCACACTCAATATTCTTATAACTTTCCAAAACCTCTAATAATCTGCCTGCTCCTAGCATTTCCCTCTCTTATTTCAATGTTCATGTTTAAATTATACTTTCATGTTATATGGAAGACATGGTATATCATTAATACTCAGTGATAATACAATAGAATTTATTTTTTATGTCTGAGGTCAGGATAAATTTATTTTTTTCTTTTTAAGGCTAGTCACTTATACACAGCACTATGACTGAAAGAATAACATTTTTCTTTTAATGGATTATTATTGAGATCCTCTATGAATAAATCTGGATAGATTATGTTCTTCTATTAGTCTATGAATACTTTTGCCTAATCCTTAACTTGGTGTATAATAAAAGTTGTGCTGCTCCTTTTCAGCTTCATTTTAGATTGTCTTTGCTCCCTGAATATACAGATACATTTTATAATTAATTCATATTTTTCAGAGAATTCCAAATAAAATTTTAATTATGTCTGCACTGAATATATAAATACACTTGGAAATATATAGAATCTTATCAAAGTTAACATTTCCAATCATGTTATCATATATCCCTCCTTTTATTTGTCTTTATTTTACCTGAATAATATTCTACTTTCTATGGGAATTCAAACATGTTTTCTAACTTGGAATAAAGACACACAATTGACTATGTCCATTGAACTTGGGTGCAGAAAAATTCTTAGTTTCCATGATTACTTCTAACATTTGGGGCATATTTTTTTGCATTTTCTATATATGTAATCAAGCAATGTGTGAACAACACTTATTTATCCCTCTCTGACAATTATAATTTTTATTTTATATTACATTAATGCTCAAGCTAGAACCTCTGCTATTAAAATGAAGAAAATATGTGGTAGTGGTAATCTTTGTTTCCTTTTTTATTTACCAAAAACTTTTAATATTTCAGTTGCTTTTTTGTAGATTTTAAAAATATGTTTTCAATGGATTTTTTTTTATTTATATGCAGTACTGAGAATCGAACTCAGTGCTCACATGTGCTAGGCAAGTATTGTACCACTAAGCTACAACCTCAAACCTGTTGTAGTGTTTTTTTTTAAGAGCTTAACATTGATTTCCACTCTATTTATAGTTGCCTGAGATGGTTATTATGCATACATATTGAGTTTTATCAAATTTTCTCAATTTACTGAGAGCATCATATGATTTTTCTTCCTTATTTAAAATCTTTCTGGAACTCATATGAAAAAAAAATTCATTTTCCCTTGGTGAAATGAACTTGAGTTGCACTGTCTTAAGAAGAATTGTAGGCCTTCTCTCTCCGTTCACAAAAAGTACTTCTTGAGTTTATGTAGCTGAAGTTCTCTGAAGAAGCCACATCCATCTGAAAAACCCTACAGACTGACTTTAGTAGAGTAGAACATTGTGATTGTGGAGAGATGGAATATTGCAGGTTAAGAGTCAAAATTTTCTTGGGCTGTCTTATTTCCTTTAATAGACATTTATTCTTGGAATGTATTGGTGAATAGAGCAGACCTCAAGTTCCACCAACCTCAAAGCTGAGAATGCCATAAAATCACATCCAAAAACTATAGAAAAAATTTTCCTGCAGTGTTGTATGTAATCTGTATACTTGATGAAACCACCAATCTTCTGCAAATGCATTTATTTATGACTTTCTTTTGTTCTGCAACTCTAAAAGTTCATACAACCTCTTCCGTGGGACAGTATGTTTTCCAAGGATACTCAAACCTTAGTCCCCAGGCATAGGTCACTCATATATTATTCACAATAAACTATTATTTCCTTTAGAGAAAGAAATATGGTTCTAGAATTGGTTCTAGAAATACAGATCTAGAAATAAGTTTCTAGAATTTGAATGTTCATTACAAATCATCTAGGGTATTAAAGGGTGTAGCATCCTAAACATTTTTTCAACAAGAAATTTTTATTTTTAATAGCTATACCAATTGCAAAATCTGTGCCTGTTATTCTATCATTTTAGAGTCAGTCTCATAAATCTTTAATCATTAGTAAATCCAAAGTTCTGAATAATAACATAGATATACACAAACTACTAATCTTAAATTGTATTACTGATGATTAGCAAAGACTACAAAAAAGTTGTGTCTATTTACTTCACAAATTCCTCATCATCTGTGAGATTCCTTATGTACCTGATTCATCTCCCAAGTCTGCTGCTTTTCCTTACCAGGAAACATTTTGGGTTAAGAAAGAGCAAAATGTTTTTTAGGGATTGGCTAGCTTCACTTAGCATAATCTGCTCTAATGCCATCCATTTCCCTGTAAATTCTATGATTTTGTCATTTTTTAATGCAGAGTAATACTCCATTGTGTATAAATGCCACATTTTTTTTATCCATTCGTCTATTGAAGGGCATCTAGGTTGGTTCCACAGTCTTGCTATTGTGAATTGTGCTGCTATGAACATCGATGTAGCAGTGTCCCTGTAGCATGCTCTTTTTAGGTCTTTAGGGAATAGGCCAAGAAGGGGAATAGCTGGGTCAAATGGTGGCTCCATTCCCAGCTTTCCAAGAAATCTCCATACTGCTTTCCAAATTGGCTGCACCAATCTGCAGTCCCACCAGCAATGTACAAGTGTACCCTTTTCCCCACATCCTCGCCAGCACTTGTTGTTGTTTGACTTCCTAATGGCTGCCAATCTTACTGGAGTGAGATGGTATCTTAGGGTGGTTTTGATTTGCATTTCTCTGACAGCTAGAGATGTTGAGCATTTTTTCATGTACTTGTTGATTGACTGTATGTCCTCCTCTGAGAAGTGTCTGTTCAGGTCCTTGGCCCATTTGTTGATTGGGTTGTTTGTTCTCTTATTGTCTAATTTTTTGAGTTCTTTGTATACTCTGGATATTAGGGCTCTATCTGAAGTGTGAGGAGTAAAGATTTATTCCCAGGATGTAGGCTCCCTATTTAGCTCTCTTATTGTTTCTTTTGCTGAGAAAAAACTTTTTAGTTTGAGTAAATCCCATTTGTTGATTCTAGTTATTAACTTTTGTGCTATGGGTGTCCTATTGAGGAATTTGGAGCCCGACCCCACCGAATGTAGATCGTAGCCAACTTTTTCTTCTATCAGACGGCGCGTCTCTGATTTGATATCAAGCTCCTTGATCCATTTTGAATTCACTTTTGTGCATGGCGAGAGAAAGGGATTCAGTTTCATTTTGTTGCATATGGATTTCCAGTTTTCCCAGCACCATTTGTTGAAGATGCTATCCTTCCTCCATTGCATGCTTTTAGCCCCTTTATCAAATATAAGATAGTTTCTTTGATATAAGGAAAGTAACTAAGAACAGAGTAGGGACGAAGAACAGGAGAAGAAGATTAACATTTAACAGGGATGAGAGGTGGGAGGGAAAGGGAGAGAGAAGGGAAATTGCATGGTAATGGAAGGAGACCCTCAGGGTTATACAGTGGAGGGGGTAGAGAGAGAGGAGGGGAGGGGAGGGGAGAGGTGGGGAGGGGGGAGGGTGGATGATGGGAAAGGCAGCGGAGCACAACAGACACTAGTATGGCAATTTGTAAATCAATGGATGTGTAACTGATGTGAATCTGCAATCTGTGTATGGGGTGAAGGTGGGAGTTCATAACCCACTTGAATCAAAGTGTGGAATATGATATGTCAAGAAATTTGTAATGTTTTGAACAACCCACAATAAAAAATTAAAAAAAAATGTAGAAACCACCCAAATGATCATTAACTGGCAAATGTGGTTCATTCACACCATGGAATACTATTCAGCTTGAGAGGAATGAAGGGCTGATACATGCTAGAGCATGCATGAACCTTGAAAACATCACACTGAGTAAAAGCAGCTAGATGCTGCAAATCACATATTTTATCATTCCACATGTATGAAATAACCCAGAACGTGCAAATCAGCAAACAGAGTTGATCAGTGATGGCCTGGAGCTGCAGTGGGAACCGGGATTAATGCAAAGGGGCACAAGGATCTTCTGGGGGTGGTAGAAATGTTCAAAACCTGCATGGTAGCCAGGCACAGTGGTGTACACCCGTAATCCGAGTGACTCAGGAGGCTGAGGCAGGAGGATTACAAGTTTGAGGCCAGCCTCAGAAATTTAGCAAGACCCTGTCTCAAAATAAAAAAATAAAAAGGGCTAGGGGTATAGGTCAGTGGTAGAGTGTCCCTGGGTTCAAACCCCAGCACTAAAAATAAACAAACAAAAAATATATTGTGATAATGGCTACATGATGTAGTAAGTTTACCAGAAACCACTGAATTGTGCATTTTAAATGGGTGCTTATATGATATGCAAGTTGTACCTCAATAAAGCTGTTAAAACTAAAAAAAAAAAAAAAAAGAAAGAAAGAGCAAAATGTAAATTTAGGTCATTCTAGTTAGATCTATTTCATTTGCTATAGATAAAAAAAGAATTACAAGAATTATGTTTATTCTGTAGTATATTGAAGGTTCATAAATTCAAAGGTATGAATATATTTACAAAAAACTTCTCAAGTAAATAAGTATGTAGCTGTCCCTATAATATCTTAACTATCAGCCAGTCAATCTATACTTATGTTTACTGGAGTTCTAGACAATATCAAAGAGTTCATCTACCACTGAAGAGAGTGGAAATGAGTTATGGTGCTGGTTTGAAAAGATTCTCCCCTTTAATTTTCTTATTTTGCTTCATATATCCTAAAAATTATTTTAGATTTTATTGTGTTTGAATATCATACTATTCCATTACCAAATTCTTATAGCCTGAAGATTTTCAGTATTCTGTCTAAACTTAGCTTTCTCCTATTTTTTCATGTCCTCTAATAAAAACTTATTCACATCTTCATAAATTAGAATATTTTCCAAAAAATAGAAACTGATCTACTATCATTTTAGTATAACACTTATATTCAGTTTCAATTCTAGTAACATTTAATATTTTACCTTTTTCAGAAAAAAAGAAATATAAATAAATATATATATATATATATATATGTATATATATATATATATATATATATATGTATATATATATATTTATTTATTGGGGATTGAGCCCAGGATTGCTTAAGCAGTGAGCTTCATCCCAGCCCATTTTTTGTTTTATTTTGAAACAGGGTTTTGCTAAATCCTAGTGCCTCTCTACGTTCCTTAGGTGCTGAGGTTCATCTAGAACTTGTGATCCTTCTGCCTTAGCCTCCCCTGTTGCTGGAATTAAAGGTGTGTACTACCACACCTGGCTTAAATTCCTGAAATGAATAATATTATTTTTTATGCCACACATAAAATAATGTTCCTATATGACCTACATGCATCCTCATTTGAAATAAATTTTGTATAATTAATTTGAAATTTCAAAATTAATGAATTATTAATTTATTTCAGTCCTCAGTAAAGAAAAGAAAGACCAACACTGTGATTTTTAATTTCACTATGTTATAGCAATCCCTAAGAATTGGTAGTGATGATCACCAGTAATTATCCTTGAACTAAGACTAGATTTATCAGGAAATAGTATATCCTGATTAATGCAATCTACTCTCAGTAAAAAAGGGAATAGTGGTAGAAAGCATAGATGGTATTTCTTTGAAATATTACTTTAAAAAATTTAAGTTATAAAATATTTTTAAAAAGTTTAGACATGAAAAATTGTCTCACAAGACAACCGAACTTGTAGATTTCAAATGATTATCATTTGTATTTATTTTAATAGGAAAAATGAATAATGATTTTCTATATCTTTTAGGAAACTATTGAATTTAAATGTAGAACTCTAATAAAATAATCTGTTTATTAAAATTTATTAAGAAAAATGATCAAGGTAGCTTCTCTTAGAAAAGAGTTTGCATATTAATTTTCACTCTTTGCAGTTTGTATTGTATTGGATTACTTTAACAGCTTATTTGTTCCATGACCACCTGCTCAGTTCTTCTATGTTGCACCTAAATACTAAGAGTCATTGTGTTAAATCATCTATAAAATGTTCTGAAATGGAATACATCTGAGAGAGAAAGCAAAGAATAGGAAAGCAAATGATCTAATTGCTGCTCTGGGTGGTGTTATATTAACTTTTTCTTTCTTTAATTTACTTTGTAAGAGAAAATCGGATCATTTTGAATTATTCACCATATTCCCTTCTGATGTGAACCTCTTTTTATTGTGATTAGACTTTTACATTAAGTGTTAATGCTTTTTACTAAGAATCAGGTTAATTGTACCATCTATTTTCAATTAACTCTAATAGAGTGCATGTATAGCTGTAGAGTCTATTGTGCATGTCCTTATAGAAGTGAGGAAATGAAGTAAAAGCTATTATTTTGATGTCCTGATAAATTATATTCAATATTATTTTAGATTAACAGAATGAATGACTAATGTTCCATGTGCACATGGGCTGTGACAGCATTTTTGATTCTTAATAAATCTGAATACTGGCTGATATCCAATCTTTCTTTATGGTAAATGCAAATTAAATCTAGATTATTTCATTACCTTAAATCATTAACTTTTAAAAGCTGATATATAGTCATTATTGACTTGTGTGCACTAACCATGCCAATTTTAAAATATTTAGGTTCTTTGTTAACTTATGAGAATATGTGTACTAAACCTTAAGGGGATCTATTGCATTGTTTTTATCTTGCTAGGAAATGAAATGTTAAATTTTTACTGTTAGAATTGTGATAAAGCAAATATATGTTTAAAAATATACTCATGAAAACTTCCTTAACAACAATGAAAAGGCTGCTTTTAATGGATGATAAATATCATAAAATTTAATAAGTATGGAATGCTTGTACTTGTTATGATTTTGAAAAGGTCATATTTTGTTCTTGCAATATTTAATAGGTAGTCTTAATTTAAGAACATTAATTCATCTAAAATATGTAAGACAATGGTATTGGAAGAATTGAATGTAATTAATTTACAAATCTGAATAATAATTTTTGTTTTTGTTTTTTACATATCTTCTGGACGTTTAGTTCATTTTCAGAAACAATATCTAATTCTCAGATGATTATTTTAGCCCTAGTGTTTACATCCTTTTCCTGTCAAAACAAATTAAATAATATTAAAACTCAAAAATAAGGAAACAAGATAATTAAGAACTGGACAAGACCTGACCAGACACCTCATCAAAGAAGATATTCAGGTGGCAAGTAAGCATGTGCTTCATCAGAGAAATTATCATTAGAACAACAATGTGGTATGACCTCAGGTCTATCAGAGTGACCAAAATCCAAAGCAACTAACTCACAACAACAAGTGATAATGAAAATGTGGAGCAACAGCAATATTACCTGGTAAATGGGTTGTCCCTTAGAGCCTGAGTTGGAAGAATTAATATTGTTAAAATGTCCATTTCACCAAGATCAACCTATATGTTCAACACAATTTACATCAACATACCAGTTTTTTTTAAAGAAAAAATTTTATTGGTGCATTATAATTATACATAATAAAGGGATTTATTGTGACATATTTAAACACGCATATAACATAATTTGGTCAGTTTCATTCCCCATACATCCCTTTCCCTCCTTTTCTTTCTCCTCTTGTTTGCCTTCCTGTATTCTAGTTATCTCCCTTCTCCCCCCCCCCCGTTTTTTTTCGAATTTCCCTCTTTTTTGCTATCTTTACTTTTATAGATTCTGCACCAGTGAGATCATGTTGTAAATATCTTTCTGTGCCTGGCTTACTTTTAAATATATATAAAATATATAATATATATAGCCCTCCAGGTTAATCAATTAATCCATGTTGTTATAAATAACAGGACTTTGTTCTTTTTTGGTTGAATATTTTTCTATTGTATGTACATACTATATGTTGTTGTTCATTCATCTACTGATGGACATTCAGACTGAGTTCAATCTCTGGTACATCCTCCGGGGGGGGGGGAACCTCTTAAGTTTATCAATAAAATAATGTCTTCATTTTAAAGTGTGGAAGATAATATGAAAATTAAGGAAGGAAATTGCCACAGTTCAGCTGTAGCAAAATAATCAGGGGGTGAGGAGCAACTTGTGTACATTGATACAGCAGGAGTGGGAGCCGTTTATTGTAGGACAGGAGGGGTATATATACATTCCACATAGCTTATCTTAATTAACATAAACTAGATACAGCAGTCAACCAATAAGGAATCTCCACACTTAATGGCTCGCTGGTGTTACTTCACAAACCACTCCCTCTGGCAAAATGCCAGGTGCCATCTTGACTTGTTTACAGACTCTAACAGGAAATCATATAAATAAGATTATATAAGATAAAATTTATGTTCTCTAAATATATTTAATTTATTTATTTATTTTTATGTGGTGCTGAGGATTGAACCCAGTGCCTCACACATGCTAGGCAAGGGCTCTACCACTGAGACACACACTCAGCCCTTAAATATAGTTTTTAGATCTTCTCCCAGGTAAGTTAATCATTTCCTCCTGTTCATTCATAATGTTCTCTATTATAAAGAATTGCTTTTTAAAAAAATACTTTGTAATGTGGAAGAGTTTAAACATTTCCAAAAAAAATTAAAAAAGAAGACTATCAATCTTTCTTTGTTCATCATCCTTCTATAATGAGACATTCTCATTTTAATTTCATCTACATCCATGGTACTTCATCTACACTCTCATAATGTTTTTAAGTAGATCATAGATACATGGCATTGATGGAAATAAAAATAAAAGAAGAACTTTGATAAATATATAAGCACACATCTCTTATATGTATCCACAAAATTAAGATCACATATAGTTGTAAGAATCTATAATAGCAGTAAATGTAAAATAAGGTAGCAAATTTTTAATACTCAAAACAAAAAAAATAAAATGTGGGCTGCAGTTATGGCTCAGTGGTAGAGTGCTTGCCTAGCATGTGTGTGGCACTGAGTTTGATTTTCAGCAAAGCATATGAATAGATAAAATAAAGGTCCATTGACAATAAAAAAAATTAAAAACAAAACAAAAACAACTAAAAATCCTTTCTAGAAACTAAATTCTTGAGAAAATTCTATTTGAAATTATAGTAGATAATTCTGCAATATAAATAATATTTTTTATAAATTTTCTGAATGTTTATGAAAATAAATTTTTGAGATTGATCCTATCAGAGGTTTAAACTGATCAGACCAGATAAGATAGAATTCTATAAGAAAAAAGCTATTAAAAATAATCTAAATGACCAACATAAGAGTTTAAAAGAAACATGTGCTTTAATTTGCTAAGCTATAACCTTTTCTGTATTAGAAAAATACTTTGACACAAACACTTTACAAATGTCAGCAGAAAATCCATACTCTATTTCTTCACATTGGTTTTGTGACATTGTGTTTGCTGATATTCGACAAGGGATAAGTTGGGATTGATTTCTTCTGCCACTGCTCTTTTCTGTTGTATTATGGGAAATGAAAGGTCTGAAATGAACTAAGTCCCTCACTACTTCACAGTCACTCATGTGGGCCAAGCTCCAAAAGGTAAACCTAGTGTTTTCTGGGTCTTAAAGGTCAATTGAAATTGTAAAAACAGCACATTACTTTGTATTGAAGGAATTGTGAAAATATTAAAATCTTAAAATTATGAAAATATTAAAATATTAAAAGAAAGTGTTGCATCTTGCATATTTTACAAAATAACTTCAAAATCAAAGTTGATATTTTGTTTTGGGTAAGATTCTTTAAAATTATTCCTAGCCTATCTCTAAGAAAATGCATTCAAAATTAAATAATCAATTCTAGATTTCATTATTTCAAAATTAATGAACAAATTGAAGGGAGTATAAAAATGAATTAACTATTTTTAGAAGTCAGGAAAATCAAAAGCAATAGTGAGTTTAGTAACTACAAAAAAAAAAATGTAACCTGGTATTATGGAATATAATGGAATTCTTTTACCTCAAATTTATTTAAATTCAAAAAATGTTTTATGAAAATAACAATCAGCATATATTTTATAGAAGAAAATTTAGTAATATCTCTTCAGTTAAGGGGTATATACATATGTTCTGTGACCCAAACATTTAAATTTTTAGAAATATAACCTTTGAATATGCTTATAAAATTAGACTAAGGTCTATGTATTGATATATGTATTCCAACATTTTCTGAGTTGCAGGAAAATATTAAAATTCAATTTTATGAGAATCTTTAAATTTTGTTACATACATAAAAAGAAATGATATGTAATCATTAAATGAAATTACTTCTATGTCAGAAAGGGAAAATTTTTTTTTAAAGATTAATACTTAATATCAATAAGGCCAAGAGTTTTAATGACATGCTTAATGAATTCACCTCTTATGAAAAACAAATACATAGTATAAGTACTTCAACTTTATACTCATAAGTTTAAATAGGTCTTAGGAATGGTTGGTTAAGTTTCATAGGAGAAATTTTAAGTGGGAGTGCAAGGAGAATTTATTTTCAGTTTATGTACTTTTTATGATTTAATTTTTGTGTTTTTTATTAATTAATTAATTTGTTCTAATTTGTTATACATAAAAGCAGAATGCATTTCAGTTCATAGTACACAAATGGAGCACACATTTCATTCCTCTGGTTGTACACAAAGTAGAGTCACACCATTTGTGCAATCATACAGGTACCTAGGGTAATGATGTCCATCTCATTCCACTGTTTTTCCTATCCTCATTCCCCCTCCCTTCCCCTCCATTTCCTTTGCCCTATTCAAAGTTCCTCCATTCCTCCCATGCTCCCCACCCCATTATGAATCAGCATTCAATTATCAGAGAAAACATTTGGTCTTTGGTTATTTGGAATTGGCTTACTTCACTTAGCAGGATAATCCCCAACTCCATCCATTTATCTGCAAATGCCATGATTTTTAATCTCTTTCAATGCTGAGTAATATTCTAATGTGTATATATACCAGTTTCTTTATCCATTCATCTATTGAAGGACATCTAGGTTGGTTCTAGAATTTACCTATTGTGAATTGTGCTGCTATAACCATTGATGTGACTGCATCACTGTAGTATTCTGTTTTTAAGTCCTTTGGGTATATACCAAGGAGTGGGATAGCTGGGTCAAATGACATTTCTCATAGAAATAGAAAAATCAGTCATGAAACTCATCTGGAAAAATAAGAGAACCATAATAGCCAAAGCAATCCTTAGCAAGAAGAGAGAAGCAGGTGGCATCACAACACCACACCTTAAACTAATTTTTACCACACACACATCAGATAGAGCACTAATCTCTATATATCTACTATAGAGCAACAGTAACAAAAACAGCATGATATTGGAACCAAAAGAAACTTGTAGACCAATGATACAGAATAGAGGACACAGAGACAAACCCACATAAATAGAGTTATCCTATACTAGAAAAAGGTGCCAAAAACATATATTGGAGAAAACATAGCTTCTTCAACAAATGGTGCTGGGAAAACTGGAAATCCATATGTAGCAAAATGAAATTAAATCTCTATCTCTCACCATGCACAAAACTGAACCCAAAATAAATCAAGGACCTAAGATTTAGACCAGAGACACTGCACCTAATAGAGGAGAAAGTAGGCCCAAATCTTCATCAAGCTGGATTAGTTCCCAACTTCATCAACAAGACCCCTAAAGTGCAAGAAATAAAATCAAGAATCAATAAATAGGATACTAACAAACTGAAAACCTTCTTCTCAGCAAAAAAAAAAAAAAAACAAAAAAAAAACAATCAGTGAAGTGAATAGAGAGCCTACTGAATGGAAGCCAATTTTTACCACATGCACATAAGATAGAGCACTAATCTCTAGGTTATATAAAAGCTCACTCACTCTCGTCACAATGCAGTTATTAAGAATATAAGCAACAACAAGCATTTGCAAGGATGTGGGGGAAAAGGCACACTCTTACATTGTTGATGGGACTGCAAATTGGTTCAACCAATCTGGAAAACAGTATAGAGATTCCTTAGGAAACTTAGAATGGAATCACTTTTTATGATTTCTAACCAAATAAAAATGCATAAATAGATATAAATTATTATAAAATATTTCAAGTAATTTATGATAATTTTCTGTTGAAGTTTTTCTGAAATGCTTGAATAAAAGCTGAGGGAGTTAATGAATATTTTGCAGCTTCTGACAATTGATTTGGGTTTATTGGGGCATATGGGTTTTAAAAAATGAAAATATAATCTTGAAAAGAATAATTTGTATAATAACATAGACTTTAAAGAAAAACTTCCTTTGTTTTCAAGATAATAATAAATGAATTGATTATATATAAATCTAAAGCAAAAACTTCATTACCATTTTCATTTGTTTGCTTCAAATATCATTAGTAGATTCAAAAATACAAATGAAAAAGAGAAATGTGCAAGATTATTCCTAAATGTGTTTTGGTTTGTTCCTTGGTCTAAAATGTATTGAGATTTTGTTTATTTGCTATTATAATCAATGTACATGGATTTATTAAAGTTTACAAATAAATGGATCCACAATAAAATTGTGAGACATAGATTGGCTAATTGTTATTGCATCATTATTCATGAATTGTTCATTCATTTATTGTTTTAATATTTTTAATTGTTATATGCATACATCATACATAACTCTTTCTCCCCTAAAGACACACATTTGTTATCTCTGTCTGTCTGTCTGTCTCTCTCTTTGTCTTTCTCTCTCTCTCCCTAACCCAACCATACACACAAACATACTTTTCAAGTACTAAGTTGCCTGGTGTAAATAAAATCAAGACTGAACACATACTTTTTTTTAGCAAAGTCTGATGGTTGTTTTTAATTCATAAGCATGGTTGGGGGGGTGGGTTTCTGAATGAGTGATCTTTATCTAGTTGAAGTACTGACTAGAACCAAAGAACTGACCTTTCCCTAAAAAATGGAATTATCAAGCAACTGCCTCTGATTCATTTGCCACGTGAACTTTTACTGATAGCCTTCGAATTGTAACACCAACTCTTTCTAGGCCTCCAGCATGCCAGGCCACCTTGCATAAGGGAGTTGTCAACCTCCATGACCACATTAGCCAAATTCTTATAATGTGTATACAATACAGTATATTTATCTTATTGGTTTTGCTTCTTTGTAAAATTCTTAACAGTATTCAAAAAAGATGTATAAAATATATATTCACAGAAATGTTTAAGTAATGTACTGTTATACATTTTCTTGATATAGCTTTTCATATCTATTGAATCATATTCTTGTGGAGTAGTCCAAATAAATAATTGGTTTGTGAATGCAAATTGAGTAAAATAAAGAAATGTGTAGTTCAAGTATTAGTGTGTTTCAATGTAATTAAATTTCTTTTTATTGTCCTACAAATAAGTATCTATCCATATATTGACAGTAAAAAATCATCAATATTGCTAACATTTGAACTTAGCTGCCTTTTTTTCTCCTCCAAGTCTATGGGGCAAAATGTGGAAAATCTATTCTCTAAAGACTGAAACACTAAAACTTATCATTCATAAGAACTGATATGATCTCTGGGATCACAATAGATATATGCCCTGCATCCTGAGTAACAGAGATTATAGAGCAAGTGGGTAATTATATAGGGATGTATAACTGCATATACGTGATTTTTATAATCTCATGAATCCTGGGATTTGTGGAGTGGTTCCTCTTGCCCAGATCTAAGGAAAGACACAATAAAATGTATATATATATATATATATATATACACTGGGACTCTGGACTTGAAAATTTATGTCATTTTCCTTTTATCTATGAATAATAAGGACCCAATTAAATAACAGTTCAATGTATGCTCAGTAAACTTTACTTGATTCAGATTCCAGTGTTATTGTGCACATCACTACATATGTCCTAAAGTCCTCATAATGGATCACATGAGTGTTGTAAATATTCTGTTCAAAAGTATATTTCCTTGTTAGTTTGCTACTTTGGAATGAAAAAAATCTGGTTTATAGGCTGATGTTAATTTTTAAAATGACATGGATCAATGACCAGGGAGTTTAGGTATTTATTTCCCTAGATATATATTATCCTATTGCTTAGATGTCAAAGATATGATACTTACACCTTTCTGATTAAACGCCTGTTGAACTTTAAATTGCAATAATCAAAGGGCTGTTCAATTTAAATTTTAGATTATTTAAGAAGTCTTCAGCAAAAAAAGACATTATAATATGTGATGATTAGTGTAGATGTTATGAAAAAGGCTGTTAAATCCAGTGGGAATGTTCATCAGCATACTCTAATCAGCAACTAGAGAGAATGCTTAATTACAGTTATTTGGGTGACAAGTTGATGTAGTAGTGGCATTGAAAGCAGAAAATGATGCCTGGATTAACACTTGCAACATGTAAGAGGATATGAAAATGCATTGGTGTCAATAAGGATATCTCATTACATGACTGTTTATATTAATTTGTCTTACTCTACAAAATCCAAATGCAATGCTCACCATTACTTGGCTCAAATTTTTCTCAGTGAAAATAACTGAATTTTTTATGAGAAATAAAATCCTAAAGGTTGAAGAAAGAGGTTTATTTTATTCAATTTTTCTTATTTTAATGACTTACCCAGTAGTTAGTCATGGCAGAATAGCATTGATTTGTCTACTGTATTACTTCCACTTCTTGGGTAGTATAGAACACACCAAATTACTTTTGACTTATGAAAGTAATTTCAGCATTTAAAAGGAGAGTTTACAGGTATTTATTTATCATTTATATTATTTTAAAATAATTCAACTTGAAAAATATTTAATTTATTTTTTAATTCAGTTTTATTTTGTAACATATAAGAATATAAAAATGATACATACAAATAAATTATGAGTAATGAGACTGAATCAGTAATAAAGTTTCCCATCAAAGAAAAGCCCAGGACCAGATGGCTCCTCTGCTGAATTCTACCAGACGATTAAAGAAGAGCTAATAGTAATTCTTCTTAAATTATTCAAGAAGAAGAAGAAGAAGAAGAAGAAGAAGAAGAAGAAGAAGAAGAAGAAGAAGAAGAAGAAGAAGAAGAAGAAGAAGAAGAAGAAGAAGAAGAATGGGAAATTCTTCGAAATACGTTCTATGAGAACAGAAAGCACATTTTAAATATGAGTTTATTGGTTTCTGACAGCTACTATTCCACACTACATTAAACTGCATGACTGAACATAACTGAGACTTCTTATTTTGTGATTCTGGAGACTGAGGACCTGAAATCAAGGGCCACATTTTGGTTCTTGATTTTGAAGTTGCTGGAGGCTGTGGGCGTCTGGGCTTGTGGCTGCATATCTCTAGTCTCTCTGTCTTTGTTGTCACATTGCTTCCTCTTCTTCAGGTTTCTCTCATTGGGGTTTCTTTCCTGTGTATCTATCTTATTATAGGACATTGATTTAGGGTCCACTCTGATAATTCAGGATGATTTCTTAATCCTTAATCAATTATATCTTCCAATACTCTTGTTGTTGTTGGTTTGTTTCAAATGAGGTAATATTTGTAGGTTCCAGGGATAAGGACATGTATTTAATCTTTTGGAAGACTATCATTCCACCTGCTGCAACTGGCATATCTGATAGTACGATCAATATTGTATTTCCTATTAAGAATAATGTATTGATTCTGAAAGCAGATTCTAAAACACTGTGGATGATTGACTAAGTAAATATGATGTAATTCAAAGATTTTGTTAATTAATGTCATGTTTTTATAGTATTTATTGAGGATAAATACTATATTTCTAAGTTCAACTAATTTCTTAAATTACAACTTTTATAAATGAACTTCTTATAAGTTAATCTTTTTATAAATAAAATTTTTGTTGCCCTTAATTTTTATGGGCTCACTGAAATACTCCATATCTACTGATTATAGAACTATACAGTTATTTCAGTTTTGCTAAGTAGGCATATAATTATTTTCTCATTCTATTATAGGGAAAATAAAAATTAAAAAAAAAACTCTGAAGGAGTTTAAAACTTCAATTAGTAAAACATAATAGACAACAACAATATAATTATAATGTCATACAATATTGAAAAATGTGAACACACATAGACACGTGCTCATATACATCAAGTAATATAGCAAAATAGAAAATTTTACTTCACTTTGTTTCAGTAGGCATGCTACAAATTATATGATATCTGGAAATGGTTTCTGAAGAGAAATAACAAATTAATAAGAAAGGCATTCTAGGACTGGGGATGTAGCTCAATGACAGAAAATTTGCCTTGCATGTGTGAGACCCCGATTTCAATACCCAGCACCATAAATAAATAAGTAAGAAAAGAAAGACAGAGAGAGAGAGAGAGAGAGAGAGAGAGAGAGAGAGAGAGAGAGAGAAAGCAATAGTAAAAGGAAGTGAGTCACAATGATATCCAATTTCTGTATAAAAAAATGCAGCAATAGAATAACCATAATAACAGTCTTCATTCCTTATTAGGAAGCATAAACTTCCAATTGGAAAATTAAAGTAAATAATAATAATATAAAAAACAACAATAAGTGTTGGTGAGGATGTGGGGGAAAAGGTACACTCATACACTGCTGGTGGGATTGCAAATTGGTGCAGCCAATATGGAAAGCAGTATGGAGATTTCTTGGAAAATTGGGAATGGAACCACCATTTGGCCCAGCTGTCCCTCTTCTCAGTCTATACCCAAAGGACTTAAAAACAGCATACTACAGGGACACAATCACATCAATGTTTATAGCAGCATAATTCACACTAACCAAACTGTAGAACCAACCTAGATGCCTTTCAATAGATGAATGGATAAAAAAAAATGACATATATACACAATGGAATATTTCTCAGCAATAAAAGGAACAAAATCATGGCAATTGCAGGCAAATGGATGGAGTTAGAGAATATGATGCTAAGTGAAGTTAGCCAATCGCCAAAAACCAAATGGTGAATACTTTCTTTGATATAAGGAGGCAGATTCATAGTGGGATAGGAAGCGGGAGCATGGGAGGAATAGACAAACTCTAGATAGGGCAGAGGGGTGGGAGGGGAAGAAAAGGGGAGGCATATGGTAATTAATGATGGTTGAATGTGATGATCATTACTATCCAAAGTACATGTACAAAGACATGAATTGGTGTAAATATACCATGTATACAACTAGAGATATGAAACATTGTGCTCTATATATGTAATAAGATTTGTAATGCATCCTGCTGTCATATATAATTTAAAAAAAACATTAAAAAAGATAGTAAATCAAGTATCTGTGACTAATGAGGATCTACTCTACAAGTAATATATTGGATGAAATTGCACAAAAATAGAAAAGATGCTCAAAATTATGGCATTCTGAAGTCCTTATGTTTTTCTTGAGGAGAATAGTATACTAATTTTTTTTTTCTTAGAGAGAGAGAGACAGAGACAGAGAGAGAGAGAATTTTTTTAAATATATTTTTTTAATTTTTTAGTTTTTGGCGGACACAACATCTTTGTATGTGGTGCTAAGGATCGAACCAGGGCCACACGCATGCCAGGCGAGTGCGCTACCACTTGAGCCACATCCCCAGCTCAGTATACTAATTTTAGTTGTTTAAGTTAAACATGCTTTGAAGAGTGAAAAAAAAAACCTGTATCAAAAGAATAAAAAGAACGCTTTGTATTACAAACAAAAATATCACAGTAAATAAATAAATAAATAGATAAATAAATAGGTAAATAAATAAAATTAAGGTCACCAAATCATCATCATCATCATCATCATCCGTGTTGTAATGGGTTAAGAATGTAGAACCCAAATTAAAGTTGGTTAAGATTCAAAGTTAGGATGCTTAATTATGTATTCCATTGAGAGTTAATAATAATTAGAAATTTTAAAAGTATAGATGGTGTAAAAAATATGATTATAAAAGCTATTCATTGATTATTGTACTACTGAAACGTTCCAGTCGGCCATACACAAGCCACTTAACAAGGCTATTCCAACTCTCTGAAAGTAGCCTATGGAAATCACCTCAATCTTTCCTTTTGCCAAAATTAGCCCATGATTTATGGAAAAAGATACTAGATGATCTTCCTCTTCAAATAGGAATAACCACATACGGGACATCTCTTGTTATAATAAAATTAAGTAGAATTTAATGAAAAATTCAAAAAGAAAAGCAAAATTTAGTTTAGTAATGCAGCCAGTCATTTACAGATAAGGCAGAGAGGAGCTGTCTCTTCTTTTTCTGTCCTCTCTGTCTCACTAAATATATATATATATATATATATATATATATATATATTTCACCAAGTTATTCTTGAAAATATATCTTTATTCTTAATTATTTTAATATTAGGAAATAAACATTTTATATATATTCTACATAAATATTTTTTAAAGTTTATCAGAAAAGGCAAATAAATTATAATGAGCAAAGAAAAAGTGAGAGAAATCAATAAACAATGAAAAGTTGTTTTGAAGACAGGACTTATAATAACAAGGAAATGAAAACTGACCTCCAATATGAGAAGAATTGATTTCATAAGAAAAGTTTGTTCACAGTTTTATAATATGCTTTTAGGTATCATTAGTTAACTAGATTATTTCTTTTTCCTGATGGCTAAATAAAAAACATAGGAAGTTATGGTAAACAATTTAAATTTAATGGATAATTTTTGACACCATCATTAATTGGGTGGGTGTGGTACATCAAGAAATAAAAGCAAAAGACCTGAGAACAATAATGAGAACCAAATGGGATATGAAACCATAATCATTTCTTTTTTTCTGGAGAATTTGCAATTTTATTTTATAAATGTTTTATTATTGTGTTATGCATGATAGTGGGATTCATTTTGAAATAATAACACATGCAAGGAGTGTAATTAGCTCCATTTCACACAATCATTACTTGCACCTATATATAGGATATTGGTATCTCAGTAGATGGCCATCTAGGAGTGAAGAGGAATAAATTGTGTGCTTTACTTAGATCTCATAAAAATAGGAAATGATTAAGCAAAGTGACAGAATTGATACTAAAATGGATGTGACCTATTATATTAATCCATCATTAGGTATGTAGGAAATTTTGATTTCTAGAAACCTGAGGTCATACAATGTAATTATAAAATGTTTCACCTTGGGCTGGGGTTGTGACTCAGTGGTACAGTGCTTACCTAACACGTGTGAGGCACTGGGTTTGAAACTCAGCACCACACAAAAATAAATAAGTAAAATAAAATTTTGTACATCTACAACTAAAAATAACATTTTAAAAAATTCACCTTTTATTAGTGTGAAAAAAACAGAAGAAATATAAGGTTTTATTCAATTCTGTAGATTTTATTCTCTTTATAATCTTTTTTCTCAAGGTGAATAAAATCATGGTTGATTTTCAACTGGAAAGCATAAGAATGTGTGCTTGTGCCACTAAATGTACTGATCAGATGATAATAGAGCACATTCTGGTGCCAGGGGATTAGTTTTCAGTAGGTCAATTCATTTTATGCATAAATATTAGTAAATGTTAACTTATAGAGCTACTATTAAAGTAGTAGTAAAAATTACCTTACATAGTTATTGGAAATTTTACTTACATTCTTACATTCTCGGAGATCAAGAATCTTTAAAATGCTAACTGTTTTATGTATTCATTTGGAACTGTAGTATGAACTAGAGATTTATAACAATTGGTATGCTAATTTGATAATAGATAAGATCAGTATATAGACTTGACACTTTCTAATTTTTATCTATTTTATTTTTTAATTCAATAAATATAGCAATTATATTTTATAAATTCAGCAAAATGATACTTAAGCACTTAAGTATGCCTGGCTATTCTTTCATGCGATTGTATTATTCAGTTCTCTATAATGAGTTTGATATAAAAATCCTTTTCTTCTTTGCTTTCTTCTAGACATATTTGTGTCATGATATGTTTTTATTCAACGCTGTTTCTATGTTCAAAATGGAAATATACTTTTATTACTTTAATCTCTAACACAGAGGTTGGTGTATAATTAAGTATTTAGAGAAAATCTTTCTTATCTGGAAATAGGTTTTTTTTGTTTTTGTTGTTGTTTTTTACCAAAAGATAATCAAATTCATAAGAGATTACAAAGACAAAAATCTCTGTTAGTCAAAGTTAGGAAAATGGCTATAACTCAATTCTATTTTCTATTTGCAATAGCTATCCAAACAGGCAATACACTCTTTTATAACTTGTGGTCACCCTATAATTCCCTATCATTCTTGTCTTTTCTCTCCTTACTACGCTGCACTTTCTCCCTCCATCTTCAAACCTGTTTAAGCTCATTCCTCAAAATCTTGTTTTCTCTAGTCTCATTTCATTATTAAGGATCACATGCAAATATCTCACCTTTGACATGTGCTTTACTAATCTGCATATGAAAAACAAACAAGCAAATAATAAATACTGTTGCCTCCTGATTTATAGATTTTTTTTTTTGACAGACAATACAGTGTCTCTTATATCTGCCATAAAGATCTCGTCAACACAGTACCATGTTAATACAGTGTATCAAATTGAAGTTTGCCACCTCACACGGTTTGATGATTCAGTAAACTAGAAGAAAACCTTTTATTCCCAATCTGGTTCCAACTTTCAATCATTTTAGGAGATTTTGTGTAAACCACCTGCTACCCTTACTCCAGAAGTTTTCATCCCTACTTCATGAATGTCCATCCTGATGTTAAACTCAACATCTTGTTAACTGACTATAGCTATAAACTCTAATCTCATGCAGAACGACTGAGAGCTTCCCCTTCAGTTCAGCCCCAATCCTCACCATGTAGTTAATACTGCTATCAAGTTCCTGCTCAACAATAAGATCAATGCCACTCTGTGATGTTTCACATATTGATCTTCATTCTCACAACATTCATTCATTCATTCATTCAGAAGACAATCTTTGCAACTCACTTTACTCTACCTTAATGGTTTACTTCCTGGGCTCTGCTGCCTATCCCTCCCCTAGAACTTTGATTCCAGTTTATCTATAGAATTTATCTGATTTTTTTATTATTTTTTCAAATATTCTCTGCAATCAGAAATTTCCAAATATAGGTTATTACTCCACAAAACTTGTCTGAAAAGTTTCTGTGCTGAATGATTTTTCATACATTTATTAAATCCAAGCAACATATTTACCTATCTCCTTTGTGTCAGGGACTGATGTAAAAACAGGGATAATGGTGGTGAAAGAACAGGCAAGACTCCAAAATTCTAGAAGAGTATATCAATATAATTACCTGATAATTAATAAACTATATATTTACATATATTACATATACTTAATTAAATATACTTATAATGGCAAATATTATATACACTTATAAAATCACATAGAAATTTGTATGTTAAAATATGAATATGAATGCATATATTTATAATTTCATATATTAATGAATAAAACAAATGTTTTAAACATGAGCATGACCCAAAAAATGAAAAGCAAAATAAATTTCATACACTTAATATCTGTTCTTCATTCCCTTCCTCAGACCTCACTTTCTGTTGTAAAATTAGATTTAGAATCCTCAAATAAAAAATGGGCAGAAATAACTCTGTCCCATTTGAGACCATAGTTTGTGAGGAAAGTTTAATGTTAGGTAGGACTATAATTTTTCTGACTCTAGATATTTTTATAAATGAATTGAAATTTATAATTTAAGGTTATTATATCACTTTCTATGAGTGACCGTAACAGTCATAGGCCATATTGTATTTTCATTCATTGCCTTAGAAACTTCCTCCTATGAACATATTTCAAAGAATAAAGAAGACAAAAAAGACAGCTATATTTTGAACTCAAGTTATGATGTGAAGTAGAAAGAGAACCATGGATTCATGTTATCCCATGTGACCTTTATGTTCCACATACTGGTTATTACTGTGGTGGAAATAAAGTCTAATAATATGAAGACACAGAGGTTGAAAATATTAGATAAGGTAGTTATGGAAATATTTTCCTGCTGTATTTTTATTTATTTCCCATGTTCTTCCTATGACAATTAAAATTATTTTATTTCAAGCTTAACATATTCAAAACTGGATTTATCATATTTTCTCCAAATCTATCCTTATTTCCCATGTGTCTCCCTCCCAATTGTGATTCTAAGCAGCTCAACAATATAACCTGACCGAGGCTCTGAGGCTTGGGTATCCTGGGCTGGTTAAGAGAAATGTGAGCCGATTTCCTCTGAGAACTGTTGAGATGTGGTATAAAAAAAGACAATATTGAGAAAAGTTTAGGCAAAGTTGACACTGACATGGATAGTGAAAACATAAGTATGTGGGTAGAAATAAAACATTACTGTTCAGAGCAGATATTATAATCACAAATAAAAAGAAGAATGATTAAGTGGAAAGGATAAAGAGCAATGAGAGACCTCCTGATTCAGGAGACCTGACATTCACATATATTATATCGTATTTATAAATCCGGAAGAGACCTCCTGATTGAGATTATATTTTATTATCTCTTGCTACCATGTGTATAGTAGGAAATATGCCACAATTACACAAAGCCACATAAATTATTTTCCTTTTTATTTGCTTCCCTCTCCATACTGGCATTCCCATCAAATATATAATAAAATCTTATAGATATTAATTCTAAAATTGATCTTGAACCAATTCTCCCTTTCTAATCATTCTCATCTAATATGTATATGTATTGATTTTTTTCCAATAAACATTTTTATGTGTTTTTTTCTTGATTCATCCTTTCCCCTAAATCAGATCATGCTATAGCTTCTTCCAACGTGAGCCATCTGAGAAAATCCTGGTCAGATAAATCCAACCAGTGATGATCCAAAACTCTGTACCACGTCCTGTTCAACTCAGCTGATCTCTTATCTATTTTCATGAGATCCTCTTTCTTATTCTTATGTCTCTATCTTACACATATGAGAGAAATCATCCTACCCTTGAGTTTCTGAGCATGATAGCTTATTTCACTTAGTGTGCTGTTCCCTACTTCAATACATTTACCAACTTAAAAAAAAAAGACCTTTCTAGTGTGTGGTAGTCATAGCCCCAAACTATGTATCTCTGACTCAACTGAACCTCTTTTCCCTATCAAACCAATGTATCTTTTCTCATACTTGGCTTTCATTGGCATACCATACACTTCCTGTGTTTCTTTACTTGTGTCAGTTTCTCTGAATCTTCCTGTATGAATGCTGGATCTCTTAAGATTAAGTCTCCTCCTCAGTACTCCTGGAGCAAATCTCAAAAAGAGCACTTTATTTCATTCTATAAAAAACATTTCTTTAGGTTACATTTAACACACACAAAAAACCAGATTTTAAAAATGTACATGTCAAAATCTTATGTAGTGTTGCATTCTCAATATCACTGATGTTCAGTAGGCACTAAACATGTTTTCAAAATGGAACAGAAGTAAGTACTTACTTAGAAATATATTTTTATGAAAATGGAAGGAAAGCTCCAAACTAGAAATAAGTATTTGCAAAACATACATGAAAAGAAATTGTATCACACACACTCACACACAAACATACACAAACTTAAACTTCAAAATTAAAATAAACCAAATATAAATAATAGAAAGAAGAGTGAACTGACATTTAACAAAAAAAAATGCAAGTATCAAATAAGCATCTGAAAATGTGTTCAACATCATAAGTCATCAGAAAAAAGTAAGTTAAAACCAAGGTACATTGCCCAACATACACATCATAGAATGGCTAAAATTTAAAAGATCAATGACATCAAGTCCAGGTTATGAAATGGAACAAATTGCAAATGAAAGTTAAAAATAGTATAGTTACTCCAGCAACCAGTTTTCATTTTTAATGAACTTACAAGCCAGTTAACTATATAAATCAGTAATCAGCTCATACATTGTGTAAAAGAAAAGTGAGAACATATGTTTACACACAAAAAAAAATTATACATAAGTATCCATGGTAGTTTAAGTCATAAATTGCACATGACTAAGTGTACTGGCTAAAAAAGTTTATGGTATGTACATAGAATAGAGCATTATTGATCAGTGGAGAAGAACAATAAATTTAACAATGAACATAAAACCCAATAGTATGTTAAATAAAAGAAATATTAAAGACTACATTCTGAAAGAGTTCTTTTAAAGGAAATTCTAGAAACTATAAAATTTTCGTAATAGAACTAATGTATGGAATATGAAATGTCAAGAGCTTTATAATGTTTTGAACAACCAATAAAAAAAAAGAACATATCCGTGTTTAATTTTAAGGGGAAATCAAAGGTGTGTAATATGAAGGATAATAGTTATAAACTGTATGTAACTTCAAGTACTATAGATAAGTTCTAAAGACACCAATGTTTTTATTCTAATTTTATCTAAAATTGTGGAATCTTCATAGCTGAAGTTCCTGCTGTGGATATGCTTACGAATTTGGTTTCATTTTGCACTTTCATATTCAAAGACCAAATCACGGCAGCACATAATCTGTGAGAGTCTCCACTGCTTATTTTTTTAAAGAAAAATGTGTTGTCAGATGAATCAAATATTTGTTCATTATTTTAAATTATCAAATGATAACATTTTCAATAAAACAATTTATCATCAAAATATTGTTCTGATAATTTCTATACCTTATTTTTCATCACTTCAATACACATTTCAGATTGAATTTTATTCTAAATGTGGTTTGAAAGTATTTTGATAACTAGAAATTTAAAGGTATTGACAGTAAATTAAATGGTAAATTGTATTCTTGTTAGTTAATTTATTATACAATTAAACAGTTTGTCCATGGATTGTTAATACTTTTAAAAGTTCCGAGAAATCTATTTCTACCTCTCTGAGGGATCTGTGAATCTTAGATACTCTTTTAAAATTTATAGCATATTGATGGTTTGACAAAATGAATTAAATTCCTTTTACTGCATCAGATACTATCTATAACCATTTCAAAACATCAATCACAATTGTTCTTTAACCTTCCTAAGCTTTAATTCTACTTCAATAAAAACTTTCTCTTACACCAGTGGAATTCCATATGAGATGATTTAGGAGATTTGGGGGTTAAAGAATGGAAGGACTTTGAGTCAGACTGGCTCATATAATGAAGCAGCAATTTATCTCCAAAACCCCCAAACCCCAGGGCAACACCATTCATCTCACCTGAGAATTTGTAGAAATACAATATTTTAACACCACCAGAGAACTACTAAATCAGAAATTTGGGAATGAGGCACAACAATCTTTGTTTTAATAAGCCTTTAAAGTGATTCCAGGAATCTACAATAAACATATTACTTTTGAAATAGAAAAATGGACAAAGGGTAGGCTTGCATTTGTGAAACAACAATGTAGGAATTGTGGATACTGCTTCACAAAAAATTTGAAGTATCATAACAATTTTAACATGTAAAATGAGATTCCATGTGATGCCTTCTTTAAGGAAACATGCATTTCCAACTTTTGCACATATTTCTTGATGAAATAATGAAGTTTTCATTATTGTTACATTGCCCTATAACCTTAGCTTTCTACAAAAAGAAAAAAAGTTGAAACAAATAATTGACAAATTATCTTAGTCCTCAGTTTTGGTTTTCAGAATGGTCTTGGTTTATAATTCAGTCTTTGGTCTTTCTACAATTGATTAATCCAATTGGAGCAAAAATTACAAATCCACATGAGTAGTTCATTGATTCTGCAAGAAAAGTTTTGTAATGAATACAAAATTTAAGGTAGATGTGGTGGTACTTACCTATATAATATTTTGAAATTCTAATCTATAGGGAAATGTCTCCTTGCTAGTTTAAAGGTATAGACAATTGTTGTCAATTGAGAGTACCTATATTGTCCAATCATATTACATTTTCCGTGGATTCCCCAGAAAATGCCAGATGATATTTTTTTTCCAATATCATTTTAAGATACTGTGTCTATAAGTATCATTTGTTTCCAGTATAGAGAAACTCTAGTAAGAACAGTGGTAGAATGCTCACCTAGCATGCATGAGGCATTGGGTTGGATCCTCAGAATAACATAAATGTAAAATAAAGATATTGTGTCCACCTAAAACTAAAAAAATAAATATTAAAAAAAGAGCATGTAGCTATTTTTATTTGTAAAAAACATCAGGGCTTCCCCATCACCCTCAGATACTTTCTCTTTTTGTCCTAAGTCTCTTGGATGCTATATTCCAAGGAGGAGTTGACAACATGAACATGGTGTTTTTCCTATTTCAGCATTCTTTTTTATTTTAAATCCTCTGTTTCTTGCTTTAGGCCCTTTACCAAAAAGACAAGAGGACTGGAATTGCTTCTGTTTTGGGACCTGTTCCTGCATGTTTTCTAAAGATTTTTTGAAGACTGTGATATCTGGGCAAGAGAGAACCTCAAACGTATGTGAACCTATTTTAATTAACCTTTGCTCATTTGAAGACTTGAGTTTACTGCAAAAAGATCTTTCAAGTTGATGTACCTTTGAAAATGTCAGCCTTCAAAAGAGAAAATAGGCAATCTGTCTCATGAACAATAATGTCCTCTTTGTATATTTATTTTTCTTTTTTAAATTAAATTCATGTCTAGAGTTAAGAGGTATGATTTAGTTAGGAATTATGATTAATTTAGGACTGGCTTCAAAATCTGTGAGATTACTTCCAAATAATATTTTTTAGAGCTTCTTGTTCAAATTTATTGGTATTTCAAGATGACACAGCAGAACATTAAACCAAGCAGAGGACATTTCTCTGTATGGGAACTTGTGTGACTGTTCAAATTGTGCACCCATGAAACTGGCTCTGAATCGATGCTTTCAAAAAACAAATATTTCCAGTTTGTTAACTTTGGTACATCTCTCCAGGGATCTAATCAATTTTAGCAATTTCCAATAGTCAAAGTGATTCCTATTATTTTTCATCATTTCTTTTCTCCATTCGGCTAGTAACTGCTCTACTCAGACTTTAATGTGTATTGTCATAAATTGTCATAAACTGACATATTGCAATGTCTAACAGGGAACCATGTATGGACTGACATGCGTGTGTGTGTATGTGTGTGTGTGTATTTTACAAACTATTAATAACTGTGGAATACTACAGAGGCAAATCAAAGCAGATTTTTTATGTAAGAATCATTTTGAAATAAAAAATCTTGTACAGATTTAGATATTAGAACACTAAAAGAATGTACTCATAACTGGATCTCATGTTCAAGGAAATAAACCAGCCACTAAAGACACCAACTGCATAATTCACTCATAAGTGGAATCCACAAAAGTTGATCTCATAGAATGAGAGTAAAATGGTGGGTTACTGGTTACCAGAGTCTAGAGAGTGTAGAGAGGTGGGAGAAATAGAAAATGGTTGATCACTGAGTAGTAAGTTGGTTGGATAGAAGCTAGAAATTCACAGTAGAGGGACTATAGATAACAATTATATACCACATATCTTAACAAAAGTATAAGAAATGGTTTTGAATATTTTTACCCTAAACAAATGAGAAATGCTTGAGGAGATAGATATGTTTAACCTTATTTAAACATAATACAATGTAGAATGTATATACTTATTGAAACATCACCTGGTACTTCATTAATATGTAAAAATGTTAATGTTTTTATGTATCAGTTTTAAAATGAATTTAATGAAAAAGAATGTACTCCTGTACCTATTGTCAACCAATAATGCAGTTAATAATCATATTATGTACCTTTAACATAGATTTTTGTCATCTTTAGAGTATTAAGACATTTGAATTCTTCATTTTTTTCCTCTTTTCTTGATAGAGAAGGCATATATATATATTGCAAATTTCCATCAATATCCTGAAAACTTTATTTCAATTTAACAATGGTCTTGTGTGTCCTCTATAGAAATATTTTCTCCTTAACTTGACTTTATACTTATCAATGTTGAATCATGCTAAATACTTCTTGCTAATTACCATCCATTCATTGCCAGACAAAATTTTAGTATTTTTAAGATTTTTTTAGAGACTTTTTTAAATCACTACATAGTTTCTCCTTCATGAATGTCTTCCATTAATATGATTTCAATTAGTACTCCTTGAACATAAATGGCAAAATATACTTTGTACTTTTTAATTCCAACATACATACTTATTTATTATTTAAACATTATTTTTTGGATGTCAAATCTATTATCATTTTATACAAAGTGGTTCTCCATCTGCATGCTCTGATTTTGTTATTTACAATCTTCTTTTCAAATATATATTGATATATGTGGTTATAATTATATTCACATTTAAAACATGCAATGCACATTAGCTTATTTTAAATGAAAGATAAAAATATTCAATGTAGGAGTAATCTAAGATGAAACATTTCTAGTTTTACTTTATGTTTTAGTTCCCATATATTTATAGTGGAAGGACAACTTGATATTACATCAATTTGATTTGAAATGAATTTGGTTGCTTTTATCTTTTGAAGTATAAATGTGTATGTTTGTATGTATTTATCCTTAGATAACTTTGAAATGGAAATCATATGATATTAACTGACATGTTAATATTTTTGGATCAAGGAAGGAAAACAACTTTCCTTAATTTGCATTACCCTCATTGAGCAAAATAAAAGAGCATTGCTTAAAAAAATTATAAAAAGTCTCTGGATAGCACTTTAAAATAACTGCTTTGCAATTGATCAAAGTTATATCTCTTTCTTTTAAAAAATATACATGCAAATCTTAAATTTGCTTTATTCATTTTTTGTCATCTATTCAAACTTGTAAGTTTAGAATCTTTTCATGAAGTGAGATCTATATTTGGAGAATATTACTGAAGTGATTAAGATAATATTTAAGTAATACTTTAAATTATTTTAATATCCCATAATCTAAAATTTGTTAAACTACAATGTCAATGCCATTATTTTACTTTTATATTTATAAAATATAAGTTGATTTTAAGCATGGAAATGTTATTTACAATTAAAACTGAAGGAAAAATATTAAAATGAACTTTGAGTATTAACAGCATTGACATAATTTTGTATTACTGTTATTCAAAATGTTTATTTCATTGGAAAATTAAAGTTCAGGTATTGATATGAAATCTAAGTATAGTGATATTGACAGTAATTGTTGCTCAGTCTTTCAGTGAATACATCATTTATCCATAGCTATTTAAAAACAAAATATGAAATTTCTATTACATAATTTTTACACTATTTGGTTAAGTATAATGTTCTTTGTTAGCACCATCTGTGCAATAGGTAGAAGTATCATAAATTTAACTGAAAGCTTCCCATATTTAATTGGAAGAAAGATTATATCATAATTCTGGATGCTTAGTTTTTTGTTGTTCACCTCTGCTACTTTCTACATATGTGATATAAGAAATGTTAATTAAATTTCCTGAGACACCTTATTTGTATGGAAATTCTTAAATATTTATCTAGAATACTTAATGATGCATCAATTCACTCATTCTCTAAGTTAGATTATCAACCACTACAATGTGCTATACTAATATGTGTTAATTTAAAGTTTGAATGGTAGAATGGATCACTAGAAGCAATAGAATTTTAGAGAAAAGATTAAGATAATTTTTATATAAATAGATTGCAAATATGTGAGAATTACTCACTGTGTCACCTTAAGTATACTTTAATTAATTTTACCAGAGAACAGGAAAATGTTTTAAGAGAAAAGGAATTATGAACATTTTTGAATCAAAAAATCAGTGTTTTATTCTGGTTTTAGTTTAGGCCTGTATTTAAGTGTGTAGCTTTGATTTCAAGAAAAATGTTTACAAATAAACTCAATTAACAATAATAATAATGTCTGGCAAAATATAAAGTGCAGTTTAATATAAAATATTTTATTCAAAATTCAGAAACCCAAGAAATCTCACAAAACTTAGCTCTCTCTAAAGTTTTTCTAATGAAAAAGACCCCGCCCAACCTGCTATATTCCCTTGTAGTCTTTATGTTATTAAGTACTCTTAAGATGGTGATTGAGAAATATTAATAACATTTTTTAGTCAACTTTTTCACTGCTGTGACCAAAGACTGACAAGAAAAATTCTGTTAGAGGAAAAGTTTATTTGAGGGCTCATGGTTTCAGAGGTCTCTGTCCATAGGTGTCAACTCCCTTCCTTGGGGACTGATATGAGTGAGAACATCATGATTCAAGTATGTGGTAGAGGAAAGGGCCCATCACTTGATGATCAGGAAACAGAAGGAGATCTCTGCTCAGCAAGGACAAAATACAAAACCCAAAGGCATATTCCCAGGGACCCATGTCCTCTAGCCATACCCTATCTGCCTGCAGTTACCACTCAGTCAATCCCTGTCAGGGAATTAATTCACTGATTAGATTAAAGCTGTCATGCTCCAAACATTTCACCTGTGATCTTCTTACATTATCTTATACATGCTTATACATGAGTGTGGTTTTTTTTGTTTTTTTTTTTTTTTACTTTTAAAGCTTTATAATTAAAAGACAAACATACAGATAAAAATAAGTGAAAACACTTGGAAAGACATTTCTCCAAAGTAGGTAAGAAATGGCCACAGGGGGAAAAATACTCAAAATTATTAGTCATCAGATAAATGACAACTGTAGTCACAATGTACATATTGTATGTACAATCATATGTACATACATATTGGAATGGCTAAAATCTAAGGCTAGATTGACAACACCAAACGTTTGGGAGGGAGTGGAATGACAACTATATAATCATGGTGGCCAAAATCAGGAGCAGCCCAAGTGTCCATTAATAGGAAAATGGACATGTAAAATGATGATTTAATAGAGGACTACTTAGCGATGAAAAATAACAATTTATAGAGCCATGCGTGAATACAGGCAAATCTCAAACACATGCTGAAAGATGATGAGCACAAAACACTGCTCACTGTAGGAACGCATGCATATGAAATCCCAGAAGAGGCAAAACTGATCTAGAGATGAGAATCAGAATGTCAGAATAGGGCTTGCTTCTGAGGGATGGGACTGACAAGGAAAAGGAGCAAAGGACTTTCTGGAGTCATAAAATCTACACTAAAAATCTTAAAATCTCACTGTCAGTTTAGCCAAAATGAATCCGTTTCTCTGCTTGAATCCAGATATTAATATTATAGCTCCTCCCTGCCCAGATACCAAGTGACACTGGTGAACAGGAAGATTTGAGAAATATTCTCACTGAAGAGTTAGCATTTCTCAATTTTGTCGCCAAGCAGTAGATGTCTTTAATTTTATAAATTGGAACTATAAAATACTTATTTGAAGTGGATTCCATTTACATAATCTCAAAACAACAAAGGATGCTACTATTTACATGAGAATAAAGTTAAAGATTCCTCCCAGCACTAAAAGAAGTGCTTCTCTCTGAATATACTTTACATGCTGGCTGGCTGAGGAATACATGACTACTAGGCTTTTAATTTTTGCCTTAGCTGCCAGGAAGTTCAGAGCCAAGTTCAGTGCTCAGTTTAGTGATTAGTGCCTCAGCTCCCTGATATATTAATTTTTTTTTTCTGGGACAGAGGGTGTAAAAGGTGGTATTATAGTATCCTGTTCATATTGTGAACCACTTTAAATCATTTGGGGAAAATAGTGACATATAAAACACATAAAATGCTGGCCAGTTTGACAAAACTAAATATTTTTTTCAGTCTAGATATAAACATATCTTATGCTTCTTTTATCAAAAATGGTTGGATTAGGAAGGATTTTCACTGTTGCTTAAATGAGCCTTCTGCAAAAGTTTTGTATGTCACTATCCAGCCAAATAAATGATCGAATCATGTAAAAAATCATCACTTTAAAATACAACCTACTGATAGGGAAACACTTCACTTATGTTTAATTGTAAGGGTTAGACTTGAAGAACCAATGTAAAAGTATGGAGTATGCATGCTAAGAGTCCCTCTTGCATCATAGATGGCATGAGAAACTTAAGTGCACTTCATTACATTCTTAGGATAAAGGAAGAAACCAGATCAGTTCACAAATGTGCTCACTGTTACTTTTCTTCAATAACTAGTGTCGGCTGCCTTTATTTTTTATCAGCGGGATAGGATATCTTCTGCCCCTTCTCATTTAACAAAGCCATACAACCTTGGACCTGAGCTGCTTCACTATTCATGGATCCCATCAACTTGTCCTCGTTTTGCACTCTTCTCCATATGGCCAAGGACTCAGTACTTCTCTCATTGTGAACTCTTTCTGCTGACTTTTCTTGCATCTGAGTAAGTTGCTTTGTCACAGCCTTTTGCGAATCAACATTTTTATTGGGTAGAGAATACACACGTGCCCTCTGGCCTTCAGTGGAAAACTCCAGTGGTCCTAAGGGTATTCCACCAGGGTTCAGGATTTTCTTGAGCTTTTGATAGTCTGGCTTTTCATTGTAAGCTAAACTATAAACACATGCTAAAAATTCAGCTATTTTACAGCAACTGCTTCCAGATGGAGCCCACTTCAGCACTGACCCAGGCAGCTATTCCAACAGATTTGTTTTAGCAGTCTGGACAGCCACAGGGTCCTTCAGGTTCTGTTCCCAGGGAAGTTTCCCACATGACCACCGCAGCATGCAGTTGCCAAGGATTTCCACGTCAATTCTTCTGAACAGGGCTACTCCCTTGTGGACATCCAAGCTGGTAAACTCTATTGTCCCATTATGACCTTTTCTAGGATTTTCCTGATACTGTTTGTAGTTCCCATTGGGACAGTATCTGTAGGAAAGTCCATAATCTGTAAGATAAACCTGATCTGGATTTTTATAACCCAAAAGTAGATTAGCTGCTTTTATATCACCATGAATATATTAATTTTCATGTATATATTCCAGTACATCTAGCATTCTGATACCCAGGTGCAGGACAGTTGACTTTTTAAAAGAACCATTCTGGTCTGAGATCTTCTGTAAATCTATTCCTAGTCTTTCCATTACCATAAATCTGTAACTTCTCCCCTGGAATTCAGTCAGACCAGTTCCATAAAACAAAGGAATTCCTAAATAATCAAGTTGTTTGAATTCTATCCAATTTTTGATACAGTCTTTTTTTTTTTTTTTTGCAGCTCTCTGATAAAATTTAAGTTCCGAAAATAACACACCATTTTCTTGATATTCCACTTTTATAACATGTTTTGCATCTCTGTCTGGTTTGTTTGTGGGGAAAGCTAAATATATCAATCCAGATCCTCCAGAGCCAATGATCTTGCCCAGCACCCATGGTTTTCCTTCCACATCATCCAGAACTTTGCCTTCTGGAAGTGGAACAGGAAGTTTGTTTTTACCATTTCTTCTGGGTGGCATCACTATAAGCAGCTCACCACACAGCCCAAGCCTCTGGAACCCTTATACATGAGTTTTTGAGGAACGACTTCCCTCTAAACTATAACAACAGTTGAATATGTGCTATTCAAAAAATATATAATAAAATATATAATAAAAATATATAATAAAATATATAATAAAATATATATGAAAAAATATATAATAAAATAATACATACTTTTTATGCTTCCCAAATCTGAAATTTTCTGTATTTTTAAATATATTTGGCCCTAGGAGCTTTGTAAATGAAATCATTATCCTTTTATATATTCTACCAATGCAATATTAAATATATACCAAGAAAAACTAGAACAGAAAAAGTGATTGACCATATACTATAGAAATAGAATATGGTAAAAATTATAACATTTTTTCTGAATTTCTAATAATACTCATGTTGTTAAGATGATCAAAGTTTGTAATTTAAGAAAATCAGTTTATCCAACACTGTGACAATGTGATAATGAGTATAAGGGGATTTGACAAAATCAAAAAGTGTGCTTTAATTTGTAATGCTTGAGTGAAGAGAAACCCTACAGCCATGTGTTTTGGAATGCCTTCAGGGAGGGAGGCTGTCTCTGTTCACACTTCAAAGGTCCACTCTGAGAAGACACTCTGACAACAGGAAGTCAGACAGAGTAGAAACCCCTAAAACTCAGGGAAGGAAGAGATGTTAGCTGTCAGTTAAAGGAATTTATTTTATCTCCGCACACACAATGTAATTTTTGTTTTACAAGAAATATTGGAGGGAGCAATTATTTGAAATAGGCATCATCAAGTAGGGCCAAAGAGAAATTGTGGACCAAACCTGGGGATCATGCCTTGACTGAAAAATCATTTCATAACTTAAAAATAGTCAGAATGGAAGGCTCAACAGGTTTGTAAGTCACAAGCTACTGAAATATACTCAAAAGATCAAGTTTCTGATGACATGGGAAAACTGAGGTTTGATAGTTCATAAACCAAATGCCAACTTAATTGTCTTTGTTGCTTATTGAATTTATTTTCATAAATCAGATGCAAAACACATGTCCTATATTTCATGTATTGTTAACAGTACAAGATATGTGAATGAGAGCTGTTTGTAAGTGGGGGGGGGGTAGAAAAGATGAATCTGGAATTATTTCATGAAAACAATTAGATACAAAATGTAAGAGGAATACACTTAAAAGATAACTCATTGGAGGATCATGTCAGTGCTGTTCAGAGATATATTTTTTAAATTGAGAAAAAAATATGAAACACAAAACATAGTGCATTAGAATCCATTTCATTCTACTACGTAGTCTATAAAAAATATGGGAATGTTTTAATAGAAAAACAAGAGTTTGTTTTTTTTGTTTTTTGTTTTTTTTTTTTTTTGTTAACATCATAATGGTAGTGCTTTCTAGAGATAAAAAAAAAGGCATCTAGATAGGCACTGGATTCTTTCTTCATAGAAAAATAACCTGGTTCTCCCAATCCTCTTCAACAATGTTCACTTATTTCCCATTTCTCTTTGGGATATTACCATTTTAGGTGCAGTGTATAACAAGAACTGAACAATTGCTGACTACATAAACATACATGACAAGAAAAGATGAAAAAGGAGAAGGAGAAGAAAAGGAGGAAGAGAAGGATAAAGAAAAGAAAATGTAAGAAAAAAAAGAGAGAAGCACATTGAATGTAAACATAACTATGGAGGGAAGGTTAAGTGGAAAGGGCACATGAAGAGAATAAATCTTAATTTGCCTTTATTATACACAATTACATATAACAACCCGAAAATTGACATAAAATAGAAAGATTCAGTAAATATATACAACATTCTGCTTATAGAAGAGTTCCTCTTCCACCCACCTACTAAGAAAAATGACTCCTACAATTTTCCTAGAAGATTATCCTATTGTTTCCTAGTAAGATAGTAAGATATCATGGAGTAGGAACCTGTGTGAGTGCTCTGCTGTCTCCACAGACATTCCAGTAGAAGTGCAACACAAAGAGAAGACCTATGGATCTCTATCAGATTTCTGAGTTCTTCCTACCTGTCCTTGGCTTTATCTATAATAAGTGAACAAACGTTACTGTCATGTCATCTACCTCTCCATACATCGATGACTAATTGGTTGTCCTGATACTTCAGCTTTTTAAAAAATTTGTTTCTTTTTTATTTACTTTTTGTTTTTGAGGTACTAGGGATCAAACCCAGAGTCTCAGAAATGGTGGGCAAATGCTCACTCACGCTTGGCAAAATCCATAAAGCTACACCCTCAGGCCTTGAGCTTGTTGGTAGCTTCAAAGCTATGAATTTGTGAATTTGATTTTTGTGTTGCTCTTTGTTGTTGTTATCATTGTTGGTGCTATAAGTGAAACAATTTACATTTTTCTACATCCACAGAAAATCCAATCAGTCTATTGAAAGTTCTATATCATTTTAAAAGGTGTATTTTTAGTTAGTGGGGTTATCATAGTATATTGTAAGACGCTGTTTGATAACCTGAACTAAAATTCATAGTTTTTTCATCACATAACTTGTTTGGCGTACTGTAGAATCTTTCAACACATGTACTAACTTATTTCTTCAATTTTCAGACTATCTCTTCAATTCTAAAACATTTCCCCCTTCATTTGTGTGTGGCTATAGTCTATAATTCCGTGAAAAAGATATGTGACAACTTGAATGTATTCCTCTCTTCATGTATATGACTCTCTATCAATTGATAAATCATTTCATGTTTGTCTTTGTAAAACATATGGATACATATGTGTATACAACCCACTGCATTTTGGAAATAAGCTCTAGCTATTGGTACAAAAATATGGATTTTGTTTTTCATACAGCCCATAAAACAATGTGTTAATATTATTTTAAATATGAATTTAATTAATTATTGAGACTCCTATGTATACATAACATAAAAATGTTTCCTTAGCATACAGTTTCAGTAAAAGTACAAATTTGAATGTGTATCATTTTTAAAAATGTTCTATATTGTTTTATAACTGGTTCTAGATAAACACTGTGCAGTAATCACTTTATAGATAAATTGAAGAGAATAAAATATATCTATGAGAATGTTGTGGAAGATAATTAAGTTAGAAGATTGTCTTTTTGACTATGGGTTATCTCATTCTTTTTTTTATAACTCATGAATATAGAGAATGTTGAACTAGTTCAATACCTATTATGCTTTTATTGTCACTGCCTCCAAATCCATAGATTACTTACTCACAGAAAGTGATTATAAGGATGAGTCAAACAATATTTAGAAAACTTGTTTCTCCTGCTATAAAGTTGGAGTGAATGAAGTTAGTATTATTCCTATATTTCATACTCTTAATAGATATTTGAATGTCTGGACATATCTCTCAAGTTCCTGGAATCTGGGTCAAGGTCCTATAACACTTTTAAACAGTTTTCTGCTTATTTCAACATTTTTAACTTCCAAAATTCACTAGCAGGCTCTCTCCATTAGAGTCAAGGAAAGTTATTCTCTTCCCTTCATTTCTACATGTTGATAGGTTTTCATTTAAACTATCTACAAGGTTGTCATACTTTTTGTAAGATCTCCTTTGATTCCTCTTGCCAGATTGTCAGTTGGTGATTTCAAATTGCTACTCTTGGCTTACAATCTTTAAAATATTACTTGAGTGGAGAGTTCTATTTTAACTTCCCACCGTCATTCTTCATGAACAATTTAAATGAAATATTGACACTTTCCATATTCATTTAAAATATTATATGCACCCTCTGCAGTTCTTCATATTTTTGTATGAAATGATGTTAACCATAGGGATATATAATTTTACAGATGATTCTTATCAGTGTGAGCTTTCCCTGGCAACCTATTAATCTTTGAAATATTTTGCCCAAACATACAATATACTGTCATAGAAGAAGCTACATTCATAGCTTCCAAATTTATTTGGGCAGAAATAGAACATCATTATAGACATTCATCATTTTTCTCATACTTAAAATTTGGTAAATGGAATGCATCTGGGTTTTCTTTTGGGTCATTACAATTAGTACCTAAATGATACAAGTATGAAGTATCATTCATCAGATTTGATCATGAATTAACGTACTTTTTTACTTTTATAATATTTAATGTAATATTATAATATTTACTTATAAAAACCTATATAATACTGACAAGTCAAATATGTGACTGGGCATCTTTGATAGTAATTTGAATCATGTAGCTCATTATTATTCATTGAACTCATTTGTTTTTAATAAACTGCCAAAATCTGCATGAGGAAAATATGTTACAAGTTTATGGGAACGTTGCAATTTCCTCACCTCTTTGCTTCTGGTACCCTAATAGAGTAATTTATATAGAGAAGGAATATTGTGAATGAATATTGATGAAGTAAACATAAAAACAAATGATTGAATTGGTTTCATTCATATTATTTCAAATATTACTTAACTGAAGATCCAAGTTTTAATTCCATCACTGATTTTTCATAAAAGATTGAAGAGTTTAGGATCTTAGGTTCCTCTTCTGAAAGATTAGAGGATTGGGTTCATTAGTTTGGAAGGTTGTTCTAAAGCAGCCAATCATCTTTACATTTCTTCAATAGACCTAAAATCCTGCTTCAAAATTTAATATTTATTTTTTCTATTTGACAATTAGTACTAACATGTTATTATTCTTTGTATTTTATTTCAATGTTGACCAAAACAGAAACATAATAAACAAAATTCAGTGTCAAGTTAGCATAAAATACAAGAACTTATTCTCAGATATTTTCTTATTTTTAGTATTTTTTTCTAAAGAACAGCTTTGTGTTTCTGCTTATGTATTCACTATCTGAATTTTATAATATCATTTATAGCTAAACATCTCTGTCTATAAAACAGAGAAAATGTAGCTAGCTAATACAAGGATTGAAACCAAAACTTAGTAAATATATTATATTAAAGAATATTTAAAATATAGACATATATAGAGGCTTTTGGATATTAACCCAAAAACATAGGTAAAAAACACAAAAATAGACCAGTAGGATTACACCAATCTAAAATGGTTTGTACAACAAAGGAAACAACAGAGTAAAGAGACAATCTATTGAATGGAAGAGAATGTTTTCAAACTATACATCTAATGTGGGGTTAATACATAAAATGTATAAGGAAATCAAATAATCCAAGAACAATAAAACAAAGAATTTGATTTTAACAAAAATCTGGCTAAACTTTCTCCAAACACGTGAAAATGACCAACCTGTTAGAATGAGTATTTTAAAAAAAAATAAATCATTTTTGGAAAGGATTAAAAAACAAAAGTTTTGGAGAGGACATATTGACAGAAATGTAATTTATTATAGTGATTATAAGCAACAGTAAGGAAGTACATCAACATTTCAAAATAGAATTACCATTGATAGAGCAATCATACCACTAGGTATAAAACTACTGGAAATTAAATTGGTATGTTGAAGCCATATCTACAATCTTGTTTTCATTGCAGCATTGTTCAAAATAGCCAATATGTGCACTCAATCTAAGTGTTCTTTGTTGGTGAGTGAATACAGAAAATGTGGCACATATGCACAGGTAGCACTATTCTGCATCAAATGAAGGACTTTGTGTCATTTGAAACAATATGGATGATCCTGGAGGATAATATGTTAAGTAAAATGAATGCAGCACAGAAAGACAAATACTACCTAATCTTGCTTGTACGTGGAATCTTAAAAATTTGAATTCACAGAAATAGTAGAATGGTGGTTACACCAGGTCTGAAGTGTTTGAGGACTTTACTTAAGATGTTGTTCAAAGGATATGAAATTTCAGTTAAATAGAAGGAATAAGTTCAAGAAATATTTGTCTAACATGTTAATATTAGTTAATAATTAATAATGCATTATTGGAAAATGCTGAGATTGGAGGTAAAGTGTTATTACCACAAATAATAAATATGTGAGATAATACATGTGTGAATTAGTTAGCTTTAACCATTCTTCAGTTGTATATGTATTTCAAAATATCATGTTATACACAGTGTTTAGGCTTAGATGAGGTGTTCTCCAAAAGCTCATACATGTGACACTGAAAGAATGTTCAGAAGAAATAGATTATGAGACCTGAACCCTCATTAGTATATTATATTAATCCACTGATATGAAATAAGTGGACAGTAAATGTAGGCAGGTAGTGAATAGGTCACTACCTTTGGGTTTATATTTTGTCCCTGGTGGGCAGAGTTTTCTCTCTGCTTCCTGATATCCAGGCCCTGTTTTGCTCTCCTCTGCAACATCTTTCTGTCATGATGTTCCGCCTCACCTTAGGCTATGAAATCAGACAAACCATGGACTGAACCTCTGAAATCATGAGCCAAAATAAAGTTTCCCTCTTCTGACTTGTTCTTATCAGGTATTTTTGATAACAGGGACACAAAGCTGATGAAAATAGTAAGTGCATGTACTTTTGTCTGTCAAAGTAAAATATAAACATATATAAGTAAGTGAAAAGAAAACAATATATTGCCTTATAAGTTTTAAAAGTCTACAAATAAGATTTCAAAACTGAATTTAAAAAGAAAATCTCAATTTAGGTATAATGTTAGGTGTTCAATGATTAAAATGATAATTTAAAATGGTATAATCTATGCTTTTATTGAGTATTAATGGTCATAAAATAACCTAATCAAGGTTAATTGTGAGAGGTATAAATGTAGATCATAAATAGTGATCATAATGTTTTCTATAAAATACACTTGGACAGGAAACATTATTTTAATGATTTTTCATAATTATTAAAGCAGGCCATGAAAATTAATGAATTAATATATGGAATGATGCCCTTATGCTATTTATAGTTATCTCATTTTTAAATTATTTGATGAGTTTATTGATGTTCAATCATTTTAAAAGAAAATTAGGCCAATGCTGAGAATTTCAGTTTTATAACAAGTAAAATCTAATATTAAAGATTTGATATAATTGCCAATGTTTTAAATTTTATGAAGGATCATATTAAAACTGTTAAATTATTTCATCATTTTTGGTGAGATAAAATTACAAAATGAATTAGATATTTTTTCTTTTAAATGAATACATTTATTAATTTATAGCAATTATAATTGCTTTTCAAAAGTTCAAATTACGAGGAAATTAATAGAAACATACTATTGAATTCTTGTAGTTTTTCCCTTAGACCTGGCTAATGCTCTTTAAAATCACTTATTGGAACACAAAATTGTTTAGCCACTATATTTAGACTTTGATTGTACACTCTGGTGATATCTTTTGATGTGTACAATTTAAAATTAATAGCTTAGAATATATCTAATATCAATAATCCATTATTAAAATTTTACTCATTTGATGTAAAATTTTTTTTTTATAATAATTATGTTTAACATGTTGCACTGAAACATATACATTGTGGGATGAATAAATCAAGATAAATAACATGTGTATTAATTTACATGCCTCTTGACAATGTTTAAAACCTCCTGATAGCAATTTTCAGTACAGTTCATTTTATCTAGTAACTGTGTTGTAAAGTAGCCTTACTTCTTCAAATTATTTATCCTGTAAAATTGGACATTTGTATTCTTTGACCAACATCTAACTAATCTTACCATAACCTGACCCTAGGCTTTGGGAACATCCATTCCATACTCTACTTCTGAGTTCAAATTTTTGGATTTCACATGGAAATAAGATTTTGAATATTTGTCTTGCTGTACAGGCCTTTCTCCACATAACAGATATCCTCCCTGTTCATCTATATTATCACAAATGATAAAACTTCTGTAAAAATAAAAAAAAGCCAAACTCATTTTGTATATGTACCACATTTTCTTTATTTATTCTTCAATTGATGGATAATTTGGTTTCATCCAATTCTTGAGTATTTTGAATTATGCTGCAATAAACATGGAAACACACATATCTCTTCAAAATACATGAGATACAAGTAGGTAGAGATAGACAGATAGATGTACAGATTCCATGGGGATTATATGATCCTATGGCCTCTTTAGTTTTAATTTTACAAGAAGTCTTCACAATGTTTTTCATATGACTATACTAAATTACAATCCTACCAATAGCATGTAAGAATTCTTTTTTCTCCATTTCCTCTCTAAAACATGTTCTTTATCTTATTTTTGTAACAGTCATTCTAATGGTGTAGTTTTAATTTTCGTTATTTTTATGATTATGATATTGATCATTTTTAATTTTTTTTAGTTGTAGATGGACATAACACCTTTATTTATTTACTTTTATATGTTGCTGAGGATCCAATCCAGTGCCTCACAAATGCCAGACAAGTGCACTACCACTGAGCCACAACCCCAGCCCCTTGATCATTTTTTTCACATAACATTTTATCATTTTTATCTCTTCTTTGGAGGAACATCTGTTCAGATTCTTTGCTCCTTTTTAAGTAAATAATTTGTTCATCTGAAATTGAGTTATTAGATTTTCTTATGTATTTTGTACATTAATGCCTTATCAGACATATACTCTGCAGGTTTTCTCTTCCATTATGTAGGGTTTCTTTTTTACTCTGTTGATTGTTTTCTTTCTTGTGCAGAAGCTTTTTAGTTTGATGTAATCTCATTTATCTACTTTTACTTTTGCTTCTTTGCCTGTATCTTGCCCACTCCAATGTCCTAAAGTGTTTCCCCTTTGTTTTCTTCTAGTAGTTTCAGAGTTTCAGGTCTTACAAATATTGTCATTGCCAAAACCTACATCATGAAGAATTTCAACTATATTATCCTTTTGTAGTTTTGTACTTTCAGAACATATATTTAGAATTCTAATCCATTGTGAATTCTTTTGGTATATGGTGATAGACAAGGCCTAAATTCATTCTTCTCCATATGGCTATCCAGTTGTCCCAACATCATTTATTGAAGATACTGTTCTTTCCCAATTATGATTGTATTACTTTTACTGAAAATCAAATGATAGTTAATAACTGAATTCACTTCTGGGATTTCTGTTCCATTTGTCTCTTTAACTGTTTTTATACCCATTCCATGCTGTTTTTTGGTTACTATACCACTGAGGTACATTTTGAACTCAGGTAGTATGATGCCTACAGCTTTGTTCTTTTTGTTCAAGACAGTTTTGGCTACTTGGGGTCTTTTCATATTTCATATACATGTTAAGATTGTATTTTCTGTTTATCTAAAATATGTTATTTGACTTTTAGCAAAAATTGCATTCACTCTGTAGAGCATTTGGGGAGTATAGATCTTTTAATATTACTAATTCTTCTGAAGTGTGACCACAGAATGTTTTTTCCTTTTTGTATCTTCTTATAATTATTTTCTAACATGTTTTATAATTTTCAGTGCACAGATATTTCACCACCTTGGTTAATTTTATCGCTGTTGATTATTACTATTATTATTTTTTTGGTATCTGTTGTGTTATTGTTTTCTTGAATTTTTTCTGATAGTGCAGCAGTCCGGCTGCAGCAAAATAACTGGGGGGTGATGAAGAACTTGTGTACATTGATACAGCAGGAGTAGGAGCCGTTTATTGTAGGACAGGAGGGGTATACATACATTACATACAGCTTATCTTAATTAACATAAACTAGATACAGCAGTCAACCAATAAGGAATCTCCACACTTAATGGCTCGCTGGCGTTACTTCACAAACCACTCCCTCTGGCAAAATGCCAGGTGCCATCCTGACTTGTTTACAGACCCTAACAGTTTATTTTCAGGGTAAAGAAATGCTAGTGATTTTTACATCCTAACACTTTTAATGAGTTCATTTATTATTTCTATCAGTTTTATTTATAAAGATTTGTGATTTGTCTATAGAAATTATGTTGTCTGCCAAGTGATAATTTGCCTTCTTCCTTCCTTATTGATGTGAATCTCCTTTATTTTTTTCTTTTGAATGGTTACTTGGATTGGACTTTTTGTAATTAAATAGAAATGATGAGAATGGATATAATAATTTTGTTACCAATCTTAGAAAATATATGCAATACCCACAGTTAAAATTTGATGCTTGCTTTGGGTTTGTCACATATGGCTTTTATTGTATGAAGATACTTTTATACTTAACTGTGTCTAGTGTTCTAAAGAAATGATGTTGAATTTTGTTTAATGGTTTTTTTTTCTGTATTTATCAGGAAAAGATTGTACAGTTTCATCATTCATTCTGTTAATGTGATGTTTCACATTTGTTGATTTACACATGTTGAACCCTTCTTGCATCCCTGGGGAAAACCCCACTGGATCATGGAGAATGATTCCATTAATATGATCTTAAATTTGCTTTACCAATATCTTGTTGAGAATTTTTTCTTCTATGTTTGTGAGAGATGTTAAGCTTTGATTTTTTTTTCTTGTTTTGTCATTGTCTGTCTTTGGCTTTAGGGTAATGCTAGCTTCACCAAAGGAGTTTCGAAGTATGTCCTTTTCTTTGGGTTTTGAAAGAGTTCGAAATCATTAAAATTAATTCTTCCTAGAGTGTTTGGTAGACTTAAGCAATGGCCATCATATCTTTGGTTGACTTTGACGGGAGAATATTTATGACTGAATCAATTTCCTCACTCATTATTTGCCCACTCATATTTTTATTTATTATTAACTCAATTCTGTTAGGTTATATATGTCAGGGTATTCATCAATTTCTTCTAGTTTTCTAATTGTTTGGATATAATGTTCATAGTAGTGTCATATGATTCTTTTTTATGTCTGTAATATAAGTTGTAAAGCCTCCTATTTCATTTATGTTTTACTTATTGGTGTCCTCTTTGTAAGTTTTGCTAAAGTTTGAAAATTTTATTAATCTTTACAAATTCAATTCAATTTCATTTACTTTATTTTTTTCATTGATTTCATTGATTTGTATTCTGATATTTAACACTTCCTTATTTTTTCTCTAACTTTGTACTTGATTTGTTTTTATTTGTTTTGTTCCTTTAAGTATAACATTAGGTCATTTAGGATTTTCCTTATTTATTTATTTATCTATTTTTGTACCAGGGATTGAACTTAGGGGCACTTAACTACGAAGTCACATCCCCAGCTCTTTTTTTTTTCTTTTTAAAATTGAAATAGGGTCTCACTAAGATGATTATGGTGACTTTGAACTCATTATCCTCCTGCTTCAACTATCTGAGCTTCTGGAAATATAGGCATGCACCACCATGCCACCACACCTGGCCCTTATTTTTTATGTAAGCGTTTATTACTAGTAATTATCCTTTACAAAGTGCTTGCACTATATCTCAATTTTTAGAATATTGTGTCTCCAGTTTATTGTTTAAATATATTTTAAACTTTAACTTTAAATTTTTCATTTATTTATACATTATTCTGGTGCATGTTATTTAATTTATACATATATGTGAATTTTCTGAGACTTATTCTTTTATCAATCTCCAGTTTCAATATCATTTTACTCAGAACAGATACTCAATACTATTTCAATTTTCTTAAATTGATTCATACTTGTTTTGTGTTCTAACATGTAATCTGTACTTCAGAATGTTCTAGGGGCAATTGAAATGAATGTATATTCTGCTGCTGTTAAATGAGCTGTTTTGTTCTAAAGTGTACTTTATATCCAACTGTTCTTTATGTGTTTCTCTTTGGGTGATCTGTCCATCATCAAAATTTGTATATCAAAGTCCCCCACTATTACTACATCGCAGCCTATCATCTTTCATATCTATTAATATCTGCTTTGAATGTTTAGGTGCAGTAATGTTGGGTGCCTACATATTTACAATTATTATATCCTTTTAATGAATTAACCCACTTAAAATTATATAATGAACTCTTTGTCTTGTTTTACAATTTTTTATGTAAGGTACATTTTATCTGATATAAATGTAAGCTACTCCTGCTTTCTTTTGATTTCTATTGACAGGCAACATTTTATTATGTCCCTTCATTCTGAGGTTATATGTGTCCTTACAAGTAAAGAAAATCTAGGCTGGGACTGTAGCTGAGTAGTAGTGTGCCTGCCTCTCATATATGAAGCACTGGGTTCTATCCTCAGCACCACATAAAAATAAATAAATAAAGATATTTTTTTTAAAAAGTAAAGCAAACATCTTGTAGGAAGCATATAATTTTTATTTTAACTATTCATTCAGGTACACTGTGCCTTTGTTTGTGAAGAACTTAATTTACATTTAAGATGTAGATGTATATATATATATATATATATATATATATATATATATATATATATATGTATGTATGTATATGGACACACACACACACACATACACAAACACACTGGTTGCTTTATATATCCTTTGATCCTTTCATCCTGTCTTCTTTAGTAATTAAGGGATTTTTCTCTAATGGTGTGCTTTCATTCCTGTTTCTTTACCACTTGTGTAACTACTATAGATTTTTTTTCTTTGTGGTTACCATTATGATTGCAGAACACAACAGCTATTTTTAAGATCATAACAAATTAGCTTCAATCACATGTATGACTCTATAATTTTACTTAAGTACCACCTCTAAAATTTTAAATTATTGATGTCACGATTTACATATTTTAATGGTTCTATGAATAAATTATTGGGGTTAATTTTTTGCTATTTTAAGGGTTTTATCTTCTAACTTTCTTCTAACTAGCTAAAGATATAGGTGATTTACAGAGAAATATTATGGTACTAGAATATTCTGAATTTCACGATATACTTTTTACTGCTGAATTTTTACTTTTACATATTTTTGTTTTACCCATCAATGTTCTTTTACTTTTTTTTGAACAACTGTCTTCAGTATTTCATGCGATACAGTTCTGACGGTTATGAACTTCCTCTGTTCTGCTTGTCCAAGAAAGTCTTTATCTTTCCATTTCTAAGAACAGCTGTATTGGGCACTGTATTCTTGCTTGGGACATTTTTTTTTCTTTCAGCATTTTGAATTCATCATTTACTCCCTCCTGGACTGTAAGGTCTCTGATGAGAATTCTGTTGCCAATCTTATTGATACTCCCTTATATGTTATTTGCTTCTTTTCTCTTGCTTTCAGAATTCTCCCTTTGTGCTTGTCTTTTTATAGTTTTCTTGTAATGTATTGGTAGCTTATTTGAATTAAATATGATCAAAGACTTTGACCATCTGTACCTGGATATTTAACTATATTTGGAAAAATCTCTGTTTTTACTTCTTTAAATAATCATTCTGCCTTGTTTTTTTTCCTCTCTTCTGCTTCACAAACTCCTCTAACTTAAATATTTATTGTTAATACTTTCCAATAGGTTACATAAGCTTTCTTTTTTTGCTATTCAATGGTATTTCTTTATCTCTGATATTTTTTTTAAAAATCTATCTTTGAGTTGACCAATTTTTTTCTTTTCTATTCTGCTATTGATATTCTATTATATCTTTCATCTTCAGGCTTCATTTCATTTTGTTTTTTAAATATTTGAGTATCTATCCTAAAATTCTATTTTGGTCATTTATTATTGTCTTGATTTCATTGAATAGAAATTGTTTTCCAGTAATTTCTTGAAGTTCACTGAAATTATTTAAAATGATTATTTTTAATTCTTTGTTAAGTTGTATATTTCTTTTGAGTCAACTATTGTGAAGTGTTTTGTGGTTTTGGTGGTATTGTGCTTCAATTTTTCATGTCTCATTTCTTTAATATATGTTTAGACATTTGGAGTAAAAACTCATTTCAGTCTTTGCAGACTTATTTTGCCTGACAAAGCCCTGTACTGTTCTGAATGTGCAGTTATTCTGGCAAGCTATCTGGTGTGGTGGAAGTTAGGGACAGAAGCCATGTTGCTCAAGCCTTAAACTGGCTACCCTGGTCATTTGGTTAGCAAAGGGCAGGACTACAATGTAGGTCTATGGGGTGGACTTGTTAAGTGAAAATTCACAGAAGGGTCTGGAGCTTGGGTCCATGAGGAAGGGTTTGGAGCATAGGTCCATAGACATCGGTCTAGAATTTCAGCTTCCTGTCTGAAGCCTGGATCCATAGAAGCTGACTTTTAACTGAGTTGTGCCCAGATACTTATACCACTGGAACAAGAGTTGAACTGGAATTTTGGGGGTGTCCCAGGTACCTGGATCTACAGGAGTGTTTAGTGAGCTTCTGTATGCGTAGTTCAGCCTGACCCTGAGGATTACTAAGGTGGATAAAGACCCTGAGCATGCTGAAGCATACCTGGACACTGGTGCCACAGGAACCATCCAGGACACTGGAGCTATTAGGTGCTGAATAGACCTGTATCCTATATATACAGCGTTAATAAGTGCTGACCTGAAAATATAAGAAAGCCATCCTGGTGCTGAGAAGGCTTGAAAACTGTGACTGTGAGAGCGAGTCTAGTTTTAGGGGATAGGCTGGTACGTGTGGCCCCTGAGTTTGCCTTGAAGTCTGGAGCAGTCGGAATTTAAGCTGTTGGATCTGGCCTGGCACTGAGGATAACAAAGAACATGGAATTACTAAGCCTGGCCAGATGGTTGACTGGACTAGATATTGAGTCTGCTATGGAGGCCTGGAGCTTAGGCTGGGAGATTCAACCTTGCAGGAAATTGGGTCTGGAGATTCAGTACAGTGGTTGCAACCTGGGGTCACGGAGGCCTATCTCATCCTGGGTTATAGGATTGGTTTGAGGTCCTGTGGAAAAATCAAAGTAACAATTTTCTATCCTTCTCCCAGGCTGAGGTTCTCTTTCTCCAAACTGGGGTGATATTGGAAATATATAAATATTCTTTCCACATGTGGGAAATTGCCAACTCATAGTTTTCCTTGTGTCTGTACTCTACCTAGACGATATAATTTATCACTTGTTTTCTTTAGCGCTTGTCATAATATTATGTGTGCATAGTTATTTGAATTGTTTCTGCCAAGAAATGAGCCCTGGAATGAAACCTGTTCCACCACCTTTCTGATGCCTTTCCCTAAAAACACTATATTTAAATTATTGAGCAGTGTCTTCAACCCTAATTTGAAAGATTTTTAAATTATATGGTTCCTTAAGTTTAGAAAATATCAATACTGGAAATAAGTATGGTGCATAAATATTTAATATCAGTAACTAGAAAGTAAAGGAAAAAAAAAAACAAGTAGAATAACTCCATTTACCTTAGCAGAATATACATATATTCACTACAAATTTCTTTCATTAAAAAAAGAATATTTTACTAGCAATGTCTATTGTGTACTGATACACACAGAGATAACAGTTAAACATTATCTGTATAGACACATTTATCATATATATATATATATATATATATATATATATATATGTACATGTATTAATCAGTGATTTTTACAGGTTTTGAAATAAATATAGATATTTTATATCAATATTGAGTGACTATTAGAACTTCATCTGCTATGTTACAACTTCTGAAACAATTCATTAAGAAAAATATTCTTTGTAAATTAATATAACTATATTTTACAGAAAAATAAGTATAGCATGTCTAATATATTTTGAAATAGTATGACAGAGTAATGACTAAATATTAGTCATATCAATATAAGTGGTATTATATCACACAAAAAATAATTTCCAATTTGACTCACAAGAAAAGCCCCAACCTAATAATATATAAGAAGCACACCTAAATCAAAATAATCTAGAGTAGTTAAAATTTAGAGTAAATAATAGGCAAGAAGACATTGACAGAGAGAAGATATGGTGATCCTGATCTACTCTTCAACCTCTAAGGAAACAGAGATGCCATAAATGGAACCATTTTAACCCCAAAATTGAAATTCAAAACAAATATTTCTGATTTGTTTCTGTGAACTAAATAACACAGCAGAAACCATTATGAAACAAACACTCCAAATCACCCTTGACATGCAGATACATGTCATACACAAAAATGTAGGATTATATATTAATAATATACACAATAATATACAATTATATATTAATAATAAACACAATAATAATGCAATGATTTAATCAACTATTCAATTACAAGCCTGGTCAACTAAGCAAAAGAGACAAGTAAGGAAAAATTAAAAATTAAATAATATGATTGCCACAGCCCGGCTGGCTGGGCAAAATAGCCGGGGGGTGACGAACAACTTGCGTACATTGATACAGCAGGAGTGTGAGCCCTTTGTTGTAGGACAACAGAGGTATTTATACATTACGCACAGCTTATCTTAATTAACATAAACTAGATACAGGAGTCAACCAATAAGGAATCTCCACACTTAATGGCTCGCTGGTGTTACTTCACAAACCACTCCCTCTGGCAAAATGCCAGGCACCATCTTGACTTGTTTACAGACCCTAACATTTGATCAGTTAGAAATATTGTATTATTATATTTTGAATGCTATATTCTAATAATTTAAGTATTCTTTCTCTACTGACTGTAACATATTTAAAAATATGATTAAATATTTTATGATAAACAACTATATTATTAATGAAATCAAAATATTATGACCAGTTTCCTCTGATAATAATGTAATAAATCTAGAAATCCCTAACAGAAACAAAAAGCAAAATTCCCGTTTGTGATGGTTCTCTAGAGAAACACACACACACACACACACACACACATATAGTGTCTTTGGAGTACTACATTTAAACCCATATCACAAAGTAAAAAAGGTAATATTCAAAAATGGACAGAGAAAAAAAATAATTGTTAACTTTGTCAATGAAAAAAAAAATGTTTCTTTGAGAAATGACTATATGGTAGGCATTTCCTCTTCTTATCCTAATAGTCCTCTTATCAAATTGTACCATATACTTTCATTTAAACAGAGAATGCACAAGGAAGTTGCTTTGTTTATCAGAAAATACACAGAACAAATAATTTTTTCTGCCTCTGCTTAAACTCTAAATCTCTGGTGAGCAGCTTGCTCATTTCTAGAGTGAGCATGTTGCAGTAGTATGAATATCACTGGAGTAATTCTGACATTTGGTTGATAAGATTTGCATTAAAATATATTTACAGGAATTCTGTGTAGCTAGCATTTAGCTCTTTACAACCTTTATCAATTTCATACACACTTGGTTTTCTCATGCATAAAACTTACTGAAATGTTTGCTAAGAAAAGCAATTCCAAAAAGGAGGGGAAATAGGTAAAGAATACTATAATTAATCAGTTCCCTAGAGCTGAGATGAAGCAAAGAATCAACAAATAGATAATAAAATCTTGTTTTATTAATCTATACTTATTTTACAGCAAGTGTCATATGCAAATATGAACCATTAGCATCATCCTTTTCAATAGAGTGCTTTATGTTTTTGTAAGTATTCTCCTTGTTGTCCCATAATTCTATTCCTTGAGTTCATAAGAACTAACAAAGAAAAGCAATTCTTTCTCTGGAGTATATTATCTCTTTATTTTTTTAAGTTAAAATACAGAAAAAAATTTCTAGAGTGTTCTTTTAATATATTCATAAAATATGATATTGCATATTAATAGACAATAAAGCTCCAGTTCATGTACAATATTGATGTGTTTTAATCAAGTTTTATTTACTGATTTGCTTTTGAACAGGTTTTACTTTCACATGAAGATAGAAAATAAGTTTTTGCTTGTTGAAACGTAATTAAATATTTCTAATAATAGTTATAGACATATTTTCATTTTTAATTATGGTATCAGAATAGGCCAATTTTTGTTTTAAAAGGTAGAATAAATTTAATAGAAATATAATATACAAAATTTTTTACAAAATTTTGGCATAAACAATACAGATAGATATACATTAAAAATTTGTTATTACTGCCTTATGTTTACTTCAATTTAAATAAAAAATTGAACTTTTATTAACTATGTACTTTGATGAAAGAAGAATTTTAAAGTATTAATTTATCTTTTTTCTTAAGCACTGAAATCCAAAAATCTAACATGTGGAATTAGGAACCAAATTATGAAAGCTGGGTACATAACAAGATGGTGGCTATAAAAGACCCCTAAGGATCATCTCCCCACAGAAAAATAATTTAAAAAACTGTGCATACAGCACCAAACTATTTCACAAAAACTGAGGGAGCCAGTTAAGAGAATCAGTGTCTGATTTCAGTATAATAATAAGAAAAACCAGACAGAAGAAGACGGGAAGGTAGACCCATGCTTCCTCTTCCCCCAACTTCAAGCCCCTTTAGACAACATCTACTTCTTGGAGGAAGGGATGAGTTCTAGACCTTAGACTTGAAACCCAGTACTGGGCCTACCACTGTGAAATGAAGAGCTGGGCAAGTCTTACAAACCCTGTCACCAAGGAAGTAATTGAAGAAAATGCAGTGGAAGGCATTATACAGATGTTTATTGCCTACATCATCCCTCCTCCAATCAAGCACAGAAGAAAGTGAGCTGTATTCACCAATAGCCAATCTGTGCACCAACACAAGAAATTGTTTTAGTGGTCATTGCAGTGAATTCCAGAGTGGTACTCAGCAACAAACAGAAAACAGAGAGACCTGTATAGAGAGCAAGGTTTAAATATGGAGATTGTAGATCTGTTCCAGCATCAGACAGAGACCTATACATCAATGGGACTGATCCCAGTAGTGGTGTGCACAATTCTTCCCCCAAGACAAGGCAAGTCCCTGCAACTGTGAGAATCACTAACCATGTACATTTATGTCAGCCTCCACAGTCAAGGTACTAGAAATGAAACAATGTATCATCATAGAACTAAAGGATAAAGGAAGAAATCAAGAATGAATTAAAAAGTCCTTAAAATAAATGGGAATGGAAATACAATATTCTCAAAACTAAGAGCTGAAACAAAAGCATTTCTAAGAGGGAAGTTTACAGTTATCAATACCCACATCAAAAAAGTAGAAAGATTTCCAGCACTGCAAAGCATTTTGAGCAAAATACTACAAGAAGAGGAATTGAAAAATAGTACCAAAAACTAACAGCGGGAGGTATCTCAGTAAAGGGGGAGGAAAATAACCAAAAAGTAAAAACTAGCCAAACTAAAATAAATAAATAAATAAACATGACTGGAAGTACAAATCATATTTCATTTGTAACCTTAAATGTTAATGGCCTAAACTCACCAATCAAGAGACATAGGCTAGTAACCTGGATCAAAAAAACAAATCCAACAATATGATGCCTTCAGGAGACTCATGATAGGAAAAGACATACACAGGCTGAAGGTAAAAGGTTGGGAAAAATCATACCACTCACATGGCCCTCGGAAGCAAGCAGGAGTGGCCATACTCATATCAAATAAAATCAACTTCAAACCAAAGTTAATTAAAAGGAATAAAGAAGGACACTATACACTGTTAAAAGGAACCATCCACCAACAAGACATAACAATTATCAATTTGTATGTACCAAACAATGGAGCTGCAACATTCATAAAACAAACTCTCCTCAAGTTCAAGAGTCAAATAGACTACATAATAATTATGGGTGACTTCAACACACCGCTCTCACCATTAGACAGATCCTCCAGACAAAAGCTGAATAAAGAAACTATAGAACTCAGTAGCACAATCAATAACCTAGACTTAACCGACATATATAGAATATATCAACCATCATCAAGTGGATATACGTTCTTCTCAGCAGCACATGGATCCTACTCAAAGATAGACCATATATTATGCCATAGGGCAACTCTTAGTAAATATAAAGGCGTGGAGATAATACCATGCACCATATCTGATCATAATGGAATGAAACTGGAAATCAATGATAAAAGAAGGAAGGAAAAATCCTACATCACATGGAAAATGAACAATATGTTATCAATGGGTTACAGAAGATATAAAGGAGGAGATAAAAAAATTCTTAGAGACAAATGACAATACAGACACAACATACCGGAATCTATGAGACACTATTAAAGCAGTTTTAAGAGGGAAATTCATTTCTTGTAGTTCTTTCCTCAAAAAAAGAAAAAAAAAAAAAACAACAAATAAATGAACTCACACTACACCTCAAAAACCTAGAAAAGGAAGAACAAAACAATAGCAAATGTAGTAGAAGACAAGAAATAATTAAAATTAGAGCAGAAATCAATGAAATTGAAACAAAAAAAAACCATTGAAAAAATTGATAAAACTAAAAGTTGGTTCTTTGAAAAACTAAATAAGATCGACAGGCCCTTAGCCAAGCTAACGAAGAGAAGAAGAGAGAGAACTCAAATTACTAACATACGGGATGAAAAAGGCAATATCACAACAGACACTACAGAAATACAGAAGATAATTAGAAAGTATTTTGAAACCCTATATTCTAATAAAATAGAAGATAGTGAAGATATCCATGAATTTCTTAAGTCATACGATCTGCCCAGATTGAGTCAGGAAGACACACACAATTTAAACAGACCAATAACAAAGGAAGAAATAGAAGAAGCCATCAAAAGACTACCAACCAAAAAAAGCCCTGGACCGGATGGGTATACAGCGGAGTTTTACAAAACCTTCAAAGAAGAATTAATACCAATACTTTTCAAGCTATTTCAAGAAATAGAAAAAGAAGGAGCTCTTCCAAATTCATTCTATGAGGCCAATGTCACCCTGATCCCAAAACCAGACAAAGACACATCAAAGAAAGAAAACTGCAGACCAATATCTCTAATGAACCTAGATGCAAAAATTCTCAATAAAATCCTGACGAATCAAATACAAAAGCATATCAAAAAAAATTGTGCACCATGATCAAGTAGGATTCATCCTTGGGATACAAGGCTGGTTCAATATATGGAAATCAATAAATGCTATTCAACACATCAATAGACTTAAAGACAAGAACCATATGATCATCTTGATAGATGCAGGAAAAGCATTTGACAAAGTACAGCATCCCTTTATGTTCAAAACACTAGAAAAACTAGGGATAATAGGAACTTACCTCAACATTGTAAAAGCTATATATGCTAAACCTCAGGCTACCATCATCCTAAATGGAGAAAAACTGAAGGCATTCCCTCTAAAATCTGGAACAAGACAGGGATGCTCTCTATGACCACTTCTATTCAATTTAGTTCTTAAAATACTAGCCAGAGGAATTAGAGAGACAAAAGAAATTAAAGACATAAAAATAGGAAAAGAAGAACTTAAATTATCGCTATTTGAGGATGACATGATAATATATTTAACAGACCCAAAAGGGTCTACAAAGAAACTGCTAGAGTTAATAAATGAATTCAGGAAAGTGGCAGGATATAAAATCAACACGCATAAATCAAAGGCATTCCTGTATATCAGCAACAAAACTTCTGAAATGGAAATGAGGAAAATCACTCCATTCACAAAATCCTCAAAGAAAATAAGATACTTGGGAATCAACCTAACAAAGAGTTGAAAGATTTATACAATGAAAACTACAGAACCCTAAAGAGAGAGATAGAAGAAGATCTTAGAAGATGGAAAAATGTACCCTGTTCATGGATAGGCAGAACTAACATCAACAAAATGGCAATATTAGCCAAAGTTCTCTACAGGTTTAATGCGATGCCAACCAAAATCCCAACGGCATTTCTTGTAGAAATAGATAAAGCAATCATGAAATTCATATGGAAAAACAAAAGACCCAGAATAGCAAAAGCAATTCTAAGCAGGAAGTGTGAATCTGGAGGTATAGCGATACCAGAGTTCAAACTATACTACAAAGCAATAGTAACAAAAACAGCGTGGTACTGGTACCAAAACAGGCAGGTGTACCAATGGTACAGAATAGAGGACACAGAAACCAATCCACAAAATTACAACTTTCTTATATTTGATAAAGGGGCTAGAAGCATGCAATGGAGGAAGGATAGCATCTTCAACAAATGGTGCTGGGAAAATTGGAAATCCATATGCAACAAAATGAAACTGAATCCCTTTCTCTCGCCATGCACAAAAGTTAACTCAAAATGGATCAAGGAGCTAGATATCAAATCAGAGACACTGTGTCTGATACAAGAAAAAGTTGGCTAGGATCTACATACTGTGGGGTCGGGCTCCAAATTCCTTAATAGGACGCCCATAGCCCAAGAGTTAATAACAAGAATCAACAAATGGGACTTACTTAAACTAAAAAGTTTTTTCTCAGCAAGAGAAACAATAAGAGAGGTAAATAGAGAGCCTACATCCTGGGAACAAATTTTTACCCCTCACACTTCAGATAGACCCCTAATATCCAAAATATACAAAGAACTCAAAAAATTAAACAATAAGATAACAAATAACCCAATCAACAAATGGGCCAAGGACCTGAACAGACACTTCTCAGAGGAGGACATACAATCAATCAACAAGTACATGAAAAAATGCTCACCATCTCTAGCAGTCAGAGAAATGCAAATCAAAACCACCCTAAGATACCATCTCACTCCAGTAAGATTGGCAGCCATTATGAAGTCAAACAATAATAAGTGTTGGTGAGGATGTGGGGAAAAGGGTACACTTGTACACTGCTGGTGGGATTGCAAATTGGTGAGGCCAATTTGGAAAGCAGTATGGAGATTCCTGGGAAAGCTGTGAATGGATCCACCATTTGACCCAGCTATCGCCCTTCTCGGACTATTCCCTGAGGATCTTAAAAGAGCGTACTATAGGGATACCTCCACATCAATGATCATAATGGCACAATTCACAATAGCTAGACTGTGGAACCAAAATAGATGCCCTTCAATAGATGAATGGATTAAAAAAAGTGGCATCTATACACAATGGAGTATTATGCAGCACTAAAAAATGACAAAATCATAGAATTTGCAGGGAAATGGATGGCATTTGAGCATATTACGCTAAGCTAGCCAATCCTTAAAAAACAAATGCCAAATGTCTTCCTTGATATAAAGAGAGCAACTAAGAACAGAACAGGGAGGAAGAGCATGAGGAAAATATTAACATTAAACAAAGATGAGTGGGGGGAGAGAAAGGGAGAGGGAAGGGAAAGCATATGGAAATGGTTAGAGACCCTCAATGTTACACAAAATTACATATAAGAGGTTGTGAGGGGAAAGGGGGGGGGAAGGGAGAGAATTGAACAACAGCAGATGAGGTAGAGAGGGAAGATGGGAGGGGAGGGGAGGGGGGATAGTAGGGGATAGGAAAGGTAGCAGAATACAATAGTCACTAATATGCCATTATGTAAAAATCGGAGTGTGTAACCGATGTGATTCTGCAATTTGTATTTGGGGTAAAAATGGGAGTTCATAACCCAATTGAGTCAAATGTATGAAAGATGATATATCATGAGCTTTGTAATGTTTTGAACAACCAATAAAAAAAAGATTTCAAATAAACCATTATCACTGTAACTCATGGAAGTACAAGAGCAAGAACAAACAAAACCCGAGATTAGTACAAGGAAAGTCACAGATCAGATCAGAGAAAGAGAGTGAGAGAATTGAAAAATTACTTGAGATCAATGCAATGAAGAGATTGTTCTGAAAGGTAAAACTGACAAACGAATAAGAATAAGAAAAACAGAGTTAATTAAGCAAAATCAGAAACAAAAGGAGATATTACAAAGGACATCCCAGGAATACAAATAATTAGTAATATGAACAACTGTACAGCAACAAATCCGATATCCTAGAATATATGGACATATTCCTGGACACAAGCATCTTACTAAGATTGTGTCATGAAGAAATACAAAGGCTGAATACACCAACAATGAGTAACATATTTAAATCATTAGAAACAGTATTCCAAAAAAGAAAAGTCTAATATCAGATGGCTTTGCTGTTGAGTTCCTGCAAAATTTTAAAGAAGAACGAGCACTCATTTTAAAAATTATTCCAAAAATTGGAAGAGAAAGAAATTCTTCCATACCCACTTTATAAGGTCAAAATTACTCTAAAACTAATCCATGAAAGGTAACAACAACAACAAAGAAGATGCATGCCTTATCCTTATTGAACATAAATGTAAAAATCCTCAACAAAATACAAACAAACTAAATCCAATGACACATTAAAAAGATATTTCACCATGACCAAATGGAATTCATTACAGGGTTATAAGGATCATTAAAGCATCTGCTAATAACTATACATGATGTAATGTGTCAACAGATAAGGGACATAATATGCAAGATATCAACAGATGCAAAAAAAGGCATTTGGTATGATTCAACATAACTTCATAAAAATATTTTCTCAAAAAATATAAAAATAAGTAGGTATAAAAGGAATGTACTTCAGCATAATGAAGACTTTATACAATAAGACCACAGCTAACATATAGAATGGAGAAAATTTGAAGATCTGGAATAAGGAAAGGCTGTCCAATTTTACCACTGTCATTCAATATAATGTTAGAAGTACTGGCCTGAGTAATCTGGGAAAATAAGGAGCATCCAAAGTGGGAAGTAAGGAAGAAAACACATTAGCACTGTCTGCAGCTCATGAGACCTTATATATAAAAAACCCCAGACTCCAATGGAAAGATATTAGAACTAACAAATGAATTCAGCAAAGGTGCAGGGTGAAAAATTAATATATAAAATTTATAGCATTGCTACACTCTAACAGCAAATTTTCTAAAACAAAAATCAAGGAAGCAGTCCCAAATACAATAGCTAAGAAGAAAATAAAAATGAAAATAAAATGCTAGGAATAAATTAAACCAAAGGTGTGGAAGCTCCATGTCATGAGAACTATGAAAGACTGATTAAAAAATGATGCAAAGGACACAAAAAAATTGTAAAGACATCTTGTGTTTACAACCCAGAAGAATCAATAACATTAAAATATCTATATGGGTACATGGGAAAATTACATTAATACCTAACTGAAAATGAAAATACCTAAGTGAATTTCACCATCATACTAACCCACAAGAATGGGGTCCTAATTAGAATAAAATGTATCCCATGTTTGTATAATTTTATCAAAATAGCTTTTCCTGTCATGTATAAGAAGAACCAGTAAAAATTTCTATATGATTCAAATAAATCTACAGATTCATTTGAATTTCTATCAGAACACCAATGACAGAAGTAGAAAACATTCTCAAAATTTGTGTGGGACAAAAAAAATAGCATAATAGCCAAAGATATCTAGAGCAGAAAGAGCAAAAACAGAAGGTATTACAACTTCTTACTTCAAATACACCAAAATGCTGCAGTAACCAAAATGGCATAATACTAGCATAAAACAGGCATTTGATATGATTCACATACATCAACAGGACAAAACAGAGAACCCAGAAGAAAGCTGATTCATCTGTAGCCAACTGATTTTAGCAAAAGTGTCAAGAATATGTAGTGTAGCAAGGACAGTCTTTTCAATAAAAGATGCTGGGGAATTCGATTATTGCATGCAGAAGAACACATCTAGACCTGTTTCCCTAGCAGTAACAAAAATGAACTCTAAATGGATTCGAGATTTAAATGTAACACCTAAAACAACAGAGCTGCTAGAAGAAAAGAGAAAGAAAGCTCCAGGACAGTGGAATTATCACAAAGTTTGTTGGAAAAGATGAAAAATACAGAGAAAAAAACAAAGAAAAATTAACAAATGGGACTTTAATAAATTTACAAGTTTTTTTTCACAGAAAAAGATACATTGAATAGGGTGATGAGACAATCGAAAGAATGAGAGAAAAAGTTTTCAGAGATTACCTCTTAAAAGGAGTTGATATTCAAAATATATCAGAAACTAAAACATGTTAAACAATCAAAACAAAAACTAATTTAAAAAATGGATTAGGATCTAAGTAGGCATTTCTCAAAATAATACATTCAAATAGAAGGCAGCATGTGAAAAAATAAATGTTTAACATCCCTAATCCCGAGGGAAATGCAAATCAAATTCACAATCATATCTAGCTTCACCCCGGTAGGAATGGCTATTTTCAAAAAGACAAAGTAATGGCAATGGCAAGAGTGTGGAGAAAAACAAATGCTGTTACACACACATATTATTGATGGAAATGTACATTAGTACAATCCTTGTGGAAACAAACACAAAATTTGAAAAAAGAAGAATCATATGACCCAGTAATCCCGCTATTAGTTATATATCCAAAGGAAATGAAATTAGTATATGGAAGGGATATCTACAATTCTGTGTTCTCTGAAATAGTCATAATATCCATGAAATAACTTAAGTCTCCATGAACTAATTTGTGGATATATATATATATATATATATATATATATATATGTATAACCACCACATGGATGAAACTAATTATTAAACTAAATGAAATAAGTCAGTTAGATTTATAAAGACACATGTCTTTAAATTTTATTCATGTATACAAGTTAAAAAATTGATCTCATAGAAGTAAATAAAAAGTAACATTTGGTTACCAGAAGTCAGGATGTTTGGTGGGGAAGTGTTTTTGTCATTTTTCTTTTTGTTGTTGTTGTTGTTTTTTCTGCTGTGACTAAAACATCCAACCAGAAAAGTTTTAGGGGAGGAAAAGTTAATTTGGGCACTCACAGTTTCAGAGGTCACAGGTCTATGGACAATAAGCTCCATTCCTCAGGGCTGGAGATGAGACTGAACATCAAGGCAGATGTTTCTCTAGAGAGAAAGATGCCACTCTCCAGAAACAAAATATACACTGCATTGCCATGCCCCCAATGAACTACCTTCTCCAGCCCCACCCACCTGTCTCCAGCCCCACCCACCTGTCTCCAGCCACTACTTAGTTAAACCTATCATAGATCAAATTACTGATTAGGTTAAGCAATGACCCATTCATTTCTCCTCCAAACATTTTGCATTGTCTCAGACATGAGCTTTCTGGGGACACCACACATCCAAACCATTGCAGGAAGGTAGGGATGCAGGGAGTTACATGAGTAGGTACTCAGTTATAATTCAACAGGAGTAAGAAGTACTAATGTATTATTGGACAGTAGGATGGCTACAGATAATTGATAATGTACTGTATATATCAAAATCCTTTAAGTGAAGATTTTGGAAGTCTTCAGCCTAAAGAAATCATATATTTTTGAGGAGACAGATGTGTTTAACCTGTTTTAAACATTATACAATGTAAATGTGTAACAAAATTTTTAATTAGTACCCCACAAATATCCACATTATTAATGTTTTATAAATTAAAATTAAATCTAATAAAAAGCTATTAAAACTTCTATAAAATTTTCTCATTCCTTTATGTAAATTTAGTATTTTGAGTTTAACTTGAGTGAATGTTTTGCTGACCAGTGTCATTCCAAATGTTTACAAATTATCTCTCTCTTCATAAACTTTACCTATAATGATTATAGCCTTACTTAAAGTTTTTGGATGTGGAGTTATGTTATTTTCTTTTATTTTAAAAATCTGTTACACACACATATTCTCACTCTGGCTGAACTAGTCTTATATAATTTTCCTTATTTACTAACAACCTAGTGATGGAATAAGGAATTTTTATTGGTAATACCCACCAAATACAGAACTCTCCTCACTGCTAGCAGACTCATGTTTTCCTGGTGCAAGTCAAATAGAGTGTCAGAATGAAGACATCGAGAGTGATGAAGAGCTAGAATGTTGCTTATGAAACATTAAGTGAGCTAAGAGAATAGACATCTTGATTTCTTAAAAGTGAATTTCAGAATAGTTGTGGTGGAGCATATTAACCACTAGAGTCTATCCACCAGAAAAGCCCTTCAATGATGACAATTTTAGATATTGTGATATTATGCCATTTGAACAAATACCCAGAACATCTTTCAGAACATTCCTATCTGGTCTCTTTGATGTTTGGTTTCTGATAGGCTAATAAAAAGCTTTTGTTTGAGGTAATGGTTGTCTACTACTGAACAATTCCAAGTAAATTTTGTCTGTGAAGTTTTTTTGTTTGACAATAAAGAAAACAAAAACAGACTATGCTTTGATTTCCATGTTTTTCCCCCGAAAGCTGTGCTATGTTATTCTATTGCCCACATGTGTTCTCTCTCTCTCTCTCTCTCTCTGAATCTCAATATCATTATTTAGACATGAGATTTATAATGATATATTTGCCTTTAAAATCATTTTTTAAAAGATAAAGTGTATGCATCATGACAAAAATGTAGTTGAAGATTAAGATTACCTTTAATTTTAATTAATATTAAGTAAAGGCAGATCATGGCGATTTACATAAAAGAAAGAAGCATACAACTATATTCATTTAGTGAGAAAACCAAAACAAATTCCCAAAGTAACACTGTATGTCATAGAGAAAAATCATTATGGAGTGAAAGAAGGCAAGGAGAGGGAGGGAATCAACAATTACTGTACATGAATGGAATGTCTCATTTAATTGTGTCAACTTTGGCTACAGACTTTGGAATCTTACATATGATGGAAGTAGATACTAAAGAGTTTTTATTTGTACATGTCATTCAGTTATTGATTCAATATCCAATTCTTAGTCTCAAATATTTTCTCTAATTTGTGTCCTTAGTTTTGTTCATACAATAAGTCAGTAAAGACTAGTGTATTGAAAATGCCTTTGCTGAGATGAAGATTATTTAATGATGAATGACTTTAATTTAATTTCTGTTTCCTTCAAATTTCAATGTAAATTGCCCAACTTCTCTCATTATTCTCAACGAAATTGAGTATAATGGTAGTAACCCACAGGAATGTAATTGGGAGGAAACATAATAATCCATTTAAGTCACTCATCAAAACTCCTGATGCTAAGTTAGGGATATATTAGTACTAGATATAATATTCTTATTCTTATTATAATTTATTAATATTACTATTATTAAATTAGTCATGAAAATGATGACCATAAAAAGATCTGAAATATGTGTCCAGGGGCTTTGAATCACTTTCACTCTTCGTTTATTATTTCACCCACTCATAAACTTCCTCAGTTTATTCAATTGACAAGTACTAATAAAAAAAAAAAACAATTTGAATCAGGGAATATGCTACATTGAAGAAAGGAGAATAGAGATTTCCTTTCCATTTTTTTTTCTCCCATTGAATGATTATAAAAGAAAAATCATAATATAATACTTTTGTGTGATATATAATAACAGAGTCTGTCTCTAAACAGTACTGGGAGAGATAAGAGCAAAACCTATAATTCAGGATGAAAGATGTGGAGAAAATATCCCCAACGTAATCAACTTGGCATTGGATTGATGTGAACAGACAAACTCTGAGTGGAATAATAGATACAAGGGTAGTCTAAACAGAGGCACCAGATCCTTCAATCCCCAGAGATGAGGAAAAGCCTGAGAATTGCAAGAAGGGAAAGATGAGTGTGACAGTATGTGCATAAAGTAAGCAGGAGGGGAGGCTGTGTAGCGAAACTGAGGTCATCTAATGTGCAGAGCATTTATTTGAAAGTGCCCTTGGGATTAGCACCTGTGGAAGGGAAGGAGAAGGCAGATTTTCAGAGAGAGAGAGAGAGAAGCCAAGCTGCTATGCAGTCCAAAGGAAGACCTCAGCCAACATTACAGAGAGCTCTAGAGTTAGGAGATCCCTTCAAAATCACTGGGTTAGGGAGGGAGGCCATGTCTTTCTATTCCTCTTACTATCAATCATTTGATGCAGGATACCAACAGAAGTAGCTGTGACTTTCTATGTAACAATTTGTATTTAGCAGGGAACTGTCAGATGAGGACTGTCTTCTGGAAGTATCTCGAAGCTTTGGCTCAGTAAATCTTTCATTACTAACGAGGGATCCAGGTGGAACACCACAATGTCCATTGTAATCACCCTGAGGAGTTGCCATCATTCACTGAACAACTTGATTTAATCAAGGCTGAGTTAGTAGCTGAATGTTGCAGTTTATTGTGTTCTGCATTTAATAAAGGAGAACAATGCTTGCTTTGGGGAAAATTGACTGTTCTCTGATTACATGTCTTTCGCTACCAATGAATATACCTATTTTGTCCCTAACTATAATACTAAATAGTCTATACCTCCATTTTCTCTCTTGCCTCTATTGCCACAATCACCCCTGAACAATTCCTTTTGCTAATAATCTTGCCCCTTCAAAATCCCTTTTCTATGGGATTATAGCCTGACAAAGGATAAACTGCAGTACTCTTCTGTAAAGATTTTTAGCATTTTCTAAGAATAAAATTCAAAGATAGTGTTCTTTGTTCTATCTCCTTATATTTGATGAAATAACCTGCATTAATGCCTACATTTGATTCCATTACTATTTTTTTCAAAAGAGATATGTAAATTTAACAGGAGGTACAGGGAATACGCAGAAATTAGGTGGTACAGTTGTGTTTGATGAGTGGAATACACTTCAAAGGTATTCTACATCCCCAATTTTCTCTAGAGTTTACTTGTAACACAGTTTTCAGAGTTATCTGAAAGCCATGTTTAAAAGTTTACCAGCTTTTTAATGATGCATGAGTTACTTTTATATAAAATAAGGAGGGAATATTTTATCAATACCAATATATCATAAACGTAGCAGTAAAGCATATTTTGTGAGTTTTCTAGCACTTAAGAAGAATATAAAGCAAACTCATATTCACATAACATGTCACAATTTGCAATTCAGAAATAATATTTTAATATAAACTGTATTAAGTTGTGCTTTCTGATATAATCTGTTACTGTTTTTCCTATAACGAAATACCTGAGACTGGGTAATTCATAATGACCAAGTTTATATTGGGGGCTCACAGTTCTGGAGGTTGGGAGTTCAAGAAAAAAGCTCCAGCATCTTTTTGGTTTCATGCTGTGTCATAACTTGGCAGAAATATGGAAAATAGAAAGCAAGAAAAGCCCAGGAAGTTGAATTAGCTTTTATAATCATCCTCTCTCATAATTACTAACACACTATCATGGGAAAGACATTGATTCCTCTTTATGTCTTCTTCATTATCTCTTGAATTTCCCACCAATGTTACACTGGGAATGAAATTTCAACACGAGTTTTGGTGGACACAAACAACTTTTGAGCCATAGCAATTTATAAGAAGCACTTCCTTATTTTTCACATATTATCATTCCTTGATATCTTTCTGAAACTATTCAGACTACTTCATATGAATAAACTCATTTTTCTCACAGAAAATCTAGAAGGCAAATACTAAATTTATCAAGAACTTATAAACTCTCCAAGATTTTTCAGCTAATAAGGGACAGTAACAACAGTGAAATCATATCTTTGTCTGAAAAACTCATGCCTGCTCTTTATAGAAGTAATTGGACACTGCAACTCATATATCAAAAGAGCAAAGAGTAGCTCTTTGAACTGTGCTTTTTCTGAAAACTAAATTTAATTTAATTTTTGCTTGAAATGAATCAATTTCCATAGTTCCTTCTGTTTTTTTCTATATTATATTTGTATAAAATTTCAGATTTAAAATAATTTTAAACAATTTATGGAATTATTGATACAAGAACAGAGATCAAAATGAAATTTAAGAAAGAATTAGATGCTCTACTATGTTACTTTCTCACCTAATTATATTGATAAGACAGATTTGACTACACTGACTAATGTGAGAGTAGGGAAATTTCTTCATTATATGAAAGTACATGACAATTTCCATTGAAACAATTTTCTTTAAAAATGAATATTTTCAAGGTAATTATCAATTTAAGTAAGAAATATTTATTAGTTGGAATATTATTTTCTGTAATAAAATGCAAAATTAGTTGTCCTTAAGAAGAACATCCACTTGTATTTTATTGTTGAATAATATGTATAATTTATTTCAGTTCAAATTTATGGTAGGATAATTTTATAGATTTGTTTTGGATTAAAAAACCTGATAATACACATTTCCAGGTTTATATTTCTAGAAAACTAATGGAATTCACGTACTATATCTACTTAATAAAATCTAGCACATGAAGGAAGAGTAATGAAGAAAATGAGATATTTATCAATATCTTGATTTATAAAACATATTCCACTTATTGTATTCTTTTTTTTTAATGAGAGAGAGAGAAGAGAATTTTTTAATATTTATTTTTCAGTTTTCGGTGGACACAACATCTTTATTTTATTTTATGTGGTGCTGAGGATCGAACCCAGCACCCCGCGCATGCCAGGTGAGTGTGTTACCGCTTGAGCCACATCCCCAGCCCTTATTGTATTCTTTTTACTAATCCAATGGCTGCATAAGTTATATAAGCAATGGCTTTCCCCTTTATGTCTTCAAAGAAATTAAAATTCAGAGGGATTAAGACATTTATCAAAAGACACAGCTTGATGCACGTTAAATCAGCCTTTGGAATTAGTGAGATTTAAGTTTGAATCTTGCTTCTTTAATTTGGTAATACTTTTGGCAATACTTTAGATTCCCTGCAACTTCATTTCATTACCTATAAAAAGAGAATAGCATCTATATAGCAATCTCTTATTAAGATTACAGATTAAACATAGTTTTTCTGGAACAATTCACGACATACAGGAAGTATGTGTTGATAGCAAAGACAAATAACACTTGACTGAAATTGGGCAAGGACTCAGAGGTTCATAATTAAAGTGCAAAGATGATGTCGCAATGCATCTTTGAAGATATCTACTTCTCAGACTACTTTCTCCCCAAAAGACAGTTATTGGTGTAAATTTAGACAATATGTCTAAATATAGATCTTATCATAAAAATGTAGGTGGTAAATGGCATCTGGTAATGTTATAAAAGAACTTCACATTCAACACTACAATAAGAACTGTGTTAACATCTTTGTTCAGGCTCTACTTCTTTTAATCTAAAGTATCTCTGTATCTTCTACATTATTATTCAATAAAATTTACCTGAGGTTCATATACACATAAATAACTTCCAGTTACATATGTTGAGGGATAAATAAACATCATTAATAAATTTTCTCTTAGGTCTCTACTGGAAAGAACACTACACTAATATACACATTTCAGTTTCTTTGCCAAGTCTGGTGTTATTAACACATATCCATTCCCACTGGCACTGATACACCACATTTTAGTCATAGTGACAGTGAAAACTTAGGAAAAAAAAATATTTTCAATATGAAGAAAGTAGACCTGCATTATAATTTCAGTAAATTACTTACTTTCCTCAACTTTCAAGCACGAGTTTCCCACTTTTGGTTTTTCCTACATTCAGATTACAATTCAGCAACAATTTTCCTGTCATACACTCTGTCATACAGAAAATGAAATTGCTCCTACTTTCTTAAAGCATTCAAATGCTTGGTGACACATTGCTGTGTGAATTGCCCTGGCAGTAAGTTACTTAAGACTCCTCTACTTGGGTTGGGTTAGTGCTGCTTGAAAAGAAAACATATTCTTCCAAATTGTTGGACATATATTTTGTTAATTATTCCATATTTCCTAGATATGATATTTGAAAAAATATTCCAATTACATTGACTTTATACATCTTAATTGGTTACATGTAAAGAAAACTTACAAAGTTGCATTTTATAGAATACAATACTTTTAAATACTGAAATGATTTTCCCTCAAGCCTGCAAAACTATTTTTAGAATTGGTGTTTCTTTCAAATTTGTCAGCAATTAGAGTGTAGGAATTCTTAGTTTATTAGTAATACAAATGTTATGACTGAATTAGAAAAGCTTCCTTAATCACTGAAAGGTCTTTGAAAGCTCCAAAGTAATTATATCTTGTAATTATCAGAAAGTAAAGTTCCCCAATCATTTCAACAGTCAAGCATTTACTGGTTCTGAGCCTGCAGCTATGTGTGGATAAGATTAGCTTCTAATTATAGGGAGGGAAAATAATTAAGGTGAAATAAATTTTTCATTTTAACTTGCATATGATATTTGAAATAAGGATGCTTTCTGTCCCTGTGAAAACATTTTCAGAAGATTTGAGGATGAAATGCAATTGTATTGTAAGAGGGAATGGTGAGGGAGATAAAGGACTGTGTTTGAAAAACTAAATATGCTGAATAGTTACACTCCAGTGAGTGGTTTAATTTTATTATACCAACTATTTTATTGAGTTGATTGACTTAAGAAGATGCATGGACTGCCAAGATTCTGTTAGAGAATGAATAAATAATTATTGCTATATTTTAAAGTTTGACTTTTATAATCTTTTAGTTTTGTTTTAAATTATTTCACTTTAAATCCCAATATTAGGAAAGAAATAACATAGACCATTTCTCCCAAAATATCTTCCAATGCATACAAGTCCTGTTAGTAAAAGAATGGTTAGATTTTATAAATGCATCATATGTATTTTGAAAACCCTTGGTTAAATTAAATTACAATCTTTATTAACTTAAGGATCTGTCATGTATTTTTTTATACACTGTAATTCCTCATTTCATGGTTATATGATGTAGAATTCCCAAAATTTATCCAGAGGTCTAGAGTTAACTGGGACACATTTTGGAATATATTAATCAAGATTCATCTGATTTTATGTTTTATTGTTCAAATAAACAAACAGATACATATAGTAGTATTTTCCCTCAAGATTTACTCACTGTTTCTTTATGTTTTGTGATGGCATTTCACAATCCTATGTTATATTATTTATAGCAATATTTCTCAATTTTGACATATTTTAACTACTATTTTCAATCACCACGTTTAAGTACACACACACAAGAGTGTGTATACACATATATATTATGCATTTGTAACTATACTTATATATAGTTATAAGTATATATAGTTATATATATATACACATACATAGAGTTACCAATGATCATCTACAAAATTAATGTTTTAATTATTAGTAATAATTGTATCACACAAAAGTCTTGATATTTTGCAAATTTTACCTATGCTACCTATTTGGATTAATGGATAAAAACCATGAAGTTGTCAGGGTCCACCATGAATCACTGTTTTAGTCAGATCTTTCACTGTTATGACTAAAAGGCCCACCAGAATAATTTTAGGGATGAAAAGTTTATTCGAAGGCTCATAGTTTCAGAGATCTTAGTCCATAGAAGGTCAGCACTATTCCTTGAGGCGGAATTTCATGGCAGGAGAGTGTATCAGAGGAAAGTAGCTTACAACATGATCAGTAAGCAGAGAATGAGAGAGATTCCATTTGCCAGATAGAAATATACACCCCCATTAGCCATGCCCCCAATTAACCACTTCTCTAGCCACATCCCACCCACCACCAGTTACCACTCAGTTAATCCCATTAGTGATCAATTCACTGATTGGATTAAAACTTTCCAGGCTGATTATTTCTTCACTGAAACTTCTTGCATTGTCTCACAAATGAGCTTTTGGGGAACACCTCATCTCCAAAACATAAAAATCATTTTTTTCTTCTAGATGTGTAAGTCATTGAGAATGGCAGCCTGGACTGGAATAAATTTGTCAGACATTTGGGCACATTCAAATAACTTATGAAATCAGAAATTATGATGTTTTCTTTCTGAAAACTATTTTATATCTCCAACAGACACAAAGCTGATGATTGTTATTCAAAATCTTGGAATTTTGTATCTTTATTTTTGGCACACAGAACTAGTGTATCCATTATGCTTATCTTGCCTTGGCCCACAGGAAGTATTTTTTTATGAAACTATACAGAATTAGGACTGATTTTAAAATGTACTTAATAATATTTCATCAATTTCTTTCACAAAACAGTGAACACAATCTCCCTGTGTTGGTTATCTCTGCTTGAATCCCAGTTCAATCTTGTGAAGATATTATGTTATTGTCTTGCTAACATTAAGAAATTGTGATATTTCAGCCTGTGGGTTCAGGCAAACATGAATAATGAATCATTGAGATTTGCCACTCAAGAAACACTTGAAATCATGGAAATCGATTTAATAACACTACTCACATCACAAAGAAATATTTTAATCTCTTTCCTCAATTTCAAATCTCCCATTGAACAGCTGACAAAGTTTAGTAGGAAATACCAGTTAGAGGAAGCATATCAATGATGGCCATTTTTTTTCCTTTGAGATAAAACTTAGGTATTACTGGAATTAAGATAAAATTTCTGTTTTCTCATATGTAAGTGACCTTCATTGTAGCACACACAGAGCTGAAAAATTATCAGGGATGATCTGAGTGCATTTTCTTATTTCCTGTTTTATGTACTAATAGTGTAAAGTTTTTAAAGTTATCTACAAATTGTGTTTTTTATTGTGAAGATTACAACAATGTTGAAAGATAAATGGTGATTTTTGTTCTAAGTCAGTATTGATAAAATTTGTCAATTTTATATTAAAATATTACTTTGTGGCTGTAGTATTAAAAGAATCTATTAGAACAAATTACAAACACACGTATATACACACACACATACATTTATTTAATAAATTAAAAACACTTTTAGGGTTGTAAAAGTGATAGAGGAAATGCCTACCATGTGTAAAGCCCTAAGTTTACTCCCCAGCAACCCCCACCCCCCAACAGAAAAAAAAAAAAAGGGAAGTAAAAAGAAAAAGAAATTTTTGTGGGATTACGTTACTATGGTTATTACCACACAGTATAGTATTGATGTTCTTTTTATTCTGAAAGCTTATAGCATCTTTTGAATTTTATGTTTTTATACTATTTTCCTTAAGTGTTTTTTATTTTTAATTTTTTTAGTTCATGGATCACTTCATCACATTTGTCAACTCAATCTCCAAACAGCAGATATTATTCAAACCATCTTCTGTTTGTTCCTGAAAATATCCCAGTTACATTATTAATCCTTTTCCTTCCCTGGTTTTTGCTCCCTCTAGAATTTATCATCAAAGTCAGTTTGTTGATAGGATGCTGGTTGGGTCCTGCTCAAAGGAAGGCAGTAGATGGAGACTAAAAGGTGGAGAAAGAGACAGAAAGGGAGAGCATTTCACCAGCTTTCCCTTGCAGAAGCTGAATTCCCTGTCACCTGAATTCAGACTCATGGACTGTTGTCCACTTTATCAACTCCCATGTAGCACTACTAACAATATTTTATGTTCTTCAACTCCACAGGTTGTCCTAAATTCCTAACATTGATATTACTTGAGAGTCTTTATCTTCCTTTGTTTTTCATTTTAGCTTCTGTGATTCTTTATGAGTATAGTATTCCTCTCTTATCTACAGTTTCACTTTCTGCAGTTTTAGTTATTACACATCATGGTTTGAGAATATTAAGAGGAAAATTCCAGAAATAAACAATTAGTAGGTTTTAAATTAAGTGCCATTCTGAGTAGTGTAATGAAATCTCATGTTATCCTTCTCTGTCCTGATTAGAACACAAATCATTCCTTTTCCCACTGTATCTACAGAGTATATACTACTCTTCTATTAAGGACTTAGTAGCTGCCTTATTTATCATATCAACTTTGCAGTATTCAATATTTTTAAGTACAGAACGATTACTGTAAACTCTATATTGAAATATCTATAACGAGTATATATTTTCTTCTTAGAATCTAGATTAATATTATATTTTAACAATTTTTTTAAAGTTTAATGATTACAAAGATGATATAAATAAGGGACAAGTAAATAAATGAAATAAGATGCTTAAAATAAGACAATAATAAGATCCTGTATTATATATGTAAACTACAGAAGATGAAAAATTATTTAAAAATGGGTTTTCTAAACTGAAACCATTGTTCATTAATTTTGTATTTAGTATTAAATTTTAATTTAAGTTTGTTTTAATTGCAAGAGGATTAAATTCCATAAGGACAAACATGGTACACAGAACATATATATAGAGAGAATATATACATATTCTTTGATGCTTTAAAACTTTTGAGGGAAAAACTATGCAATGGAGAAAAAAACTTGTACCTTTGAATATAAACAAAGGCTAGTTTTAGTTACATAGATCCTTATAATAATTAACAGTCAAGATAGTAAATAAATAGATAAGAAAAATGTAATTCAAAAAAGTTCATTGTACTAATGAATATGGAATCAATTTCTGGATATCAATATATTTTTTTCTTTTTTTCTTTTTGTGGTGCTGGGTTTTGAACCCATGGCCTTGTGCATGTGAGGCAAGCACTCTACCGACTGAGCTATATCCCCAGCCCCTAGGATATCATTTTTTCTAAAACCAAAATTTCTCAACCATTAAACCATTTATTAACAAATAAGCACACATTTCATGTTTATAAAACATTGATTTTTATGTTTATAAAGATAATACTTAAATTTTTGTTCATTATATGTCTTTATTTTGAATAAACCAACAGAATAGAGCAGTGACAGATTGATATTTAGTGTGTGAAGTTACTCAAGTGGTAGCACTTTTAAAAATAAAAGATATAAAATTTAGCTCTGAGAATTAAATATTTGTTCCAGCACACCTATGGGAATTTGGTTGTTGCTTAAAGAGCCCTATTTAAACAACAGTCAGATTATAATACATTGAATTTTAGATATTTAGGAAGTAAGGATAGTCTAGCATTGCAATATTTACAAGACAAAAATTTTAAGAATTTTAAAAAATGTTATGCACATTCATAGAAGAATGTGGCCCAAATATTGGATTATTTAAGTATGTATCCAGCTCTACTCACAGTAGATAGTTTTTGCCAAAACATTATATGCATTATAAATCCAAAGGCAAAAAGATCCTTATGAAGAAATCCACTGTAGCTAAGAAATATTGAGCATCTGTGTGTGTGCATGCTGGGACTGAACCCAGGGCCTTATGCATACTAAGCACACACTTTACAACTGGGCTATGAGCCCCTACTCCTCAGAAACATCTTTAAATCAATCTCTCTCTCTCTCTCTCTCTCTCTCTCTCTCTCTCTCTCTCTCTCTCTCTCTCTCCTTTTCTTAGTTCAACATGATAGATCCATTGTGACAAAATTATACAAGTATGGAATATATCTTATTCTAATTAAGATCCCACTCTTGTGGCTGGTGAGATTCACTGTGGAACATTCATATATGTACATAGGAAAGTTATGTCAGATTCATTCCACTGTCTTTCCTTTTCCTACTTCTCCTCCCTTCTCTTTATCGCATTTTTCTAACCCACTAAAATTCTATTCTCCCCACACCTTATTGTAGGTTACATTCGACATATCAGAGAAAACATTTGATCTTTGGATTTGGGGAACTGACTTTTTCACTTAGCATGTTAGTCTCCAGATCCATCCTTTTGCTGGCAAATGTCATAATTTCATTGTTCTTTATGGTTGAGTAATATTACATTGCATATATATACCACACTTTTTTATCCATTTATCTGTGGAAGTGCATGTAGGTTGGCTCTATAGCTCAGCTATTGTGAATTGAACTACAATAAACATAGATGTGGCCGTGACACTGTAGTATGCTGACTTTAAATCCTTTGAGTATATTCCAAAGTCTGGAATAACTGGCCAAATGGTGGTTCCATTCCAAGTGTTCTGCGGACTCTCTATTCTACTTTCCAGACTAGTTGCACCAATTTACAGTCCCACCAACAATGTAAGAATGAACCTCTTTCTCCATCTCCTCACCAACATTTATTGTTACTGGTATTCTTGAGAGTCGTCTTTCTGACTAGAGTGAGATAAAATCTAAGTGTAGTTTTAATTTTCATTTTTCTAATTGCTAGAGATGTTGAATATGTTTTTAATATATAACCATTTGTATTTCTTCTTTTGGAAGTGTCTGTTCATTTCCTTTGCTCATTTATTGATTGTGTTATTTGTTTGTTTGTGTTAAGTTTTTTTGAGTTCTTTGTGTATTCTGGAAATTAAATGCTCTGAGGTACAGGTGGAAAGATTTTCTCCCATCTGTCTCCCATTCTCTCTCTTCACAGTCTTGATTGTTTCCTTTGCTGTGAAGAAGCTGTTTATAGTTTGATGCCATCCAATTTTTTTATTTTTCATTTTACTTCTTTTACTTTAGAAGTCTTGCTAAGAAAGTTGTTCCTCAGCTGATATGTTGGAGTGTTGGGCCTCTATTTTTTTCTAGTAGGTGTAGGATTTCTGGTCTATAATGAAAACTACAGAATATGAAAGAAAACTAAGGAAGACCTTAGAAGATGGAAAACTGCCCCCCTGCCCCCATGTTCTTTTACAGGAATAATTAATATTGTGAAAATGGCCATACTGACAAAAGTGCTATACAGATTAAATGTGATTCCCATTACAATTCCAATAATATTCTTCAGAGACACAGAAAAAGCAATCATGAAGTTCATTTGGAAATATAAAAGGCCCATAATACATAAAGCAATTCTTAGAAAAGCAAAGCAGGTGACAACACAAAAACTGACGTTAAATTTTAACACAGAGCTATAGTAACAAACAAAAAAAAAAGGTATTGGACCAAAACAGGCATGAAGACCAATGGAATAGAAAATAAGACACAGAGACAAACCTGCATAAATACAATTTATCTCATACTAGACAAAGACACGAAAAACATACATTGGAGAAAAGATAACTTCTTTAACAAATGGTTCTGGGAAACCTGAAAATCCATATGTAGTACAATGAAATTTAACTATGTATCTCACCCTGCACAAAACCCAAAGTGGATCAAACCTAGGAATTCGACCAGAATCTCTGCTCCTATTAGAAGAAAATGTAATATTCTGTTATGTAAAAGTATTGTTCTGATCATTACAAGTAACAGAGAATGTGTCTGTTATAATTGCAGAATAATAAATAATGAATATTCTGGTTATGTTTCATAGTAATTAAACTTGAGTTTCCTCATGCTTAATTTGTTATAGAAACCTGATCATGTGTATTTATTTCTTGGACAATCACCACAAACTCCCTAACACTTGGTGTTTTAAAATTACACATTCTCTCACAGTTTTACAAGCCAGGTTCCAAAATCTAGGTATCAGCAGGATTATGTCCTCATCCAAAGACTCCAGAAAAAATTCCTCTGAGGCCACTTCCATTCTGATGAGTCTTGGAATTCTCTGACTTCTGACACCATAACTTCAATCTTCCTCCATCTTCACATTGTCTTCTGCTTATGTGTTGGACCTCCTTTCCTTTTCCTTCAAAGGACACCAGACTTTGTATTCAAGGCCCACTTTAAATTGAATATGATCTTATCTTGAAATACTTAATTTGACTATATCTTAAAAGACTTCTTTTCAAAACAAAGTTCACATTCACTGGTCCAGTGTTAGGAAATGTGCGTACCTTTTTGTACTACGGAAGTCATTAAATTAAGTAAAATGATTGAGTTCTCATTGCAAAGAGATGGTTAACAATGGGTGTTCTTTGTGTCTGCATTTTGTGATAGAAAGATTAAAAAATTTTGTAATATTGAACAGCTAAAGCAATGAGTTTCAGGAATGGTATATCAAATGCTACAGGCTGTAGAAAGATATCATTTGAGTTTGTTCATCATTGTTCTCTGAGGTTTCTGATGAATATTCCTAAAAAGTGTACTTGGTAACATTGCACCTTCATATTCCAAATTTCTACATTTTATTTCTTTAAAATAAGAATATTTTGGACAATAACAGCAATAAATGTCATCAATAAGAGTGGAATGTAATCCCACAAATTACTAAATTTCCAATATCTTACTGCCTCATTCAAGTACATTATGGAATTTATAAACAAAAAAAGAACAGTGTTTTTTTTTTTTTTTTGCCTCATGAAGTCTTTTAAGGTTTCATTGATAAATATGAATGATTTCTGAAAAAAAACACTGATTTTCCATTTTATTAAGATGTTGAGGGAATTTTTAGAAAAACAAAAAACAGCATTTGTACATAAATCATTGCAAGGAGGGTTTAATAGGTGCCATATGTGCATCCTGTGAAATACTGGGAACATACTCTCCAGAACAGCTCATCTGAAAATGAAATTGGTGCATTTCAAGTGAAATTATTCCTTGAATATGGACTACAAAAATAACTTATTCAATCATTTCACATAGTTTTATACTTTCTTATATCATCCTTCATTGTTCACTGATTTGGTTTTAAAATAATATTTTTTCTACGTTTTATATCAAGTATCGTGTTTTGTTGTCCACTTCTACAAAGACTTTGTGCTTATAGTGAAGATTTATATGTAATGATTATCTTTTTGTCATGTCTACTTTCATTGTGTTCTACTCAGAGACTTTCTTATTTCTAAGGCTTAAGGATTTTCTAGTAATTAGCATACATTTGTTCTTTAAGTGGTCCCTTAAAGGATTTTCTTCCTTCAGAATTTTAATGATATGCTACTTTCTCTTATTTAGAATTTTCTTTATTCCTTCTAAAAATAGCAATAAAAACAAAAGTGCAGGAATAAAAGTATATGAATACATGATGTTATATCTTTTGTTGAAGTTAGGCAAGCACACATGTATACATACCAGGTTTATCCATACTTGCAAACATTTTTGGTTTCTCTCTCTTATACTGACTTGCTTACAAGAAGTGGGTTTCTTCTTTTTTCCCCCTATCTTTGTGGAAAGCACAAGAGATAATCTACCTGATCGAGAAAAATTTGCAGATGTCTAATTGCTTTTCCTGAGATTAATTTATCACAGGTATAAAATAATAGGATGTTCATCTGGTCTTGAATATAAGCCACATTTCAGTTTCCAAGAACCAAAGCAATTCAATTGGCCATTGTATAAAAAAGATATGTTTATATTATTTTCTTGATGTTTCTTGTATACTTCTTTCACTTTGTATTTTTTTTATTAGTATGCATTTCTTGCTGTATTTCAAATCAATGAAAATAGATGACCCAATAGATAAAATCTCAAACCCTATGAAGAACTGAGCATTGTCTTACAGTATTTTCATAGAGCAGAACTAGAAACAGAATCATTAGCCTATTTATAATAAAATAGGTTTATGCGCAATTTAAAAAAAAATAATACTTGAGGTTCACTGTGCCATCCTGAGTTAAACAGGATTAAATAGCCATCTCCTAGGCATAGTAGAGTGTGCTTTCGGTACTATTAAAGCCAGAATTAAGCAGGCAGTCAGTGTAGCTAGGTAAATCAAATCAGTTTGTATTTAGGAGGCCAATTTTGACTGAGTCTGGGAAGTTGGAGACTGTCCCCTGAGAGATCTTATCAAGAACCTGCCCCTACTCCAACCTGTTGCCAAGGTAACTTGTCCCAGGAATTTCAATCCCTACAGGGAACTATTAGGTTGTTAATGACAGGCATAATTAATATTGCAAAATGACCATATTGCCAAAAGTGCTATACAGATTAAATATGATTCCATCCTGCCCTTCCCCCTTCAGCCCACCTATTTCCCACCTTTTGGCCACCCCACCAAGCATTTCCTGGTCCTAGTCACATATGCTGGAAGGAGAAATATAAGGGGGGAAAGGCAGGAAAACAAAGGAAGCCTAGGACATATAAAAAGGACGGAACACCTCCTCTCTTGGGATAACAGGATACGAGGTATGGCCCCCTTCTTCCTCAAGGGAGAAGTCTATGTTATCCCTTTTTAAATAAACCCTGCTTCATATGCTTGTCTTGGCATGCTTCTCTAATGTTCAAACTTCAACATGTGGGGAAGCAGGACTCATCACCAATAACAGGTGGTATCACTATTCTAACTGAAACATACAATTGCAATAAAATTGATTGAGATTATCTATT